>NC_133553.1:6308630-7593214 GCF_048773025.1 Camelus bactrianus
CAACTGAAAAGAAACTTTGTTTTCCCAACAAGTTAGGTGAAAGACGGCTTTCACACACAGTTATCTCTCAGAACTGAGCAAGTGGAGAGACGTTCGTTCATTTAGCTCCATGGGATAGGGTTGCAGGAGACACTTTTTCTCTGCTTTCTCAGTCTTTTCCCTAGCGCTGGTTTGAAGTTCCTGCAGTTTTCACTGTAAAACCGAGTTGGAGCTAGTACCTCCCCATATAAATGTATGGAATGTAGTTTGCAACGGAAAAGAAATTTTGTGTTCGCAACAAGCTAGGTGAAGAACGGCTTTCACACACAATTATCTCTCAGAAATGAGCATGTGGACAGACGTTCCTTCATGTAGCACCAAGGGAACGGGTTGCAGGACACACATTTTCTCTGCTTTCTCAGTCTGTTTCCTAGTGCCGGTTTGAAGTTCCTGCAGTTTTCACTGTAAAACATATTTGGAGCTAGTACCTCCACATACATATGAATGGAATGGAGTTTGCAACTGAAAAGAAACTTTGTGTTCCCAACAAGCTAGGTGAAGGTCGGCTTTAAAACACACTTATCTCTCAGAACTGAGCAAATGGAGAGACATTCGTTCAACTAGCACGAAGGGAACGGGTTGCAGGAGACACATTTCTCTGCTTTCTCAGTCTGTTTCCTAGTGCCGGTTTGAAGTTCCTGCAGTTTTCACTGTAAATCCGAGTTGGAGCTAGTACCTCCCCATATATATGTATGGAATGGAGTTTGCAACTGAAAAGAAACTTTGTGTTCCCAACAAGCTAGGTGAAGGACGGCTTTCACACACACATATCTCTCAGAACTGAGCAAGTGGAGAGACGTTCGTTCATATAGCACCAAGGGAACGGGTCGCAGGAGACAATTTTTCTCTGCTTTCTCAGTATGTTTCCTAGTGCCGGTTTGAAGTTACTGCAGTTTTCACTGTAAATCCGAGTTGGAGCTAGTACCTCCCCATATATATTTATGGAATGGAGTTTGTAACTGAAAAGAAACTTTGTGTTCCCAACAAGCTATGTGAAGAATGGCTTTCACACACACTTATCTCTCAGAACTGAGCAAGTGGAGAGACGTTCGTTCATGTAGCACCAAGGGAACGGGTTGCAGGAGACACTTTTTCTCTGCTTTCTCAGTCTGTTTCCTAGTGCCGGTTTGAAGTTCCTGCAGTTTTCACTGTAAAACCGAGTTGGGGCTAGTACCTCCCCATATATATGTATGGAATGGAGTTTGCAACTGAAAAGAAACTTTGTGTTCCCAACAAACTAGGTGAAGGACGGCTTTCACACACACTTATCTCTCAGAAGTGAGCAAGTGGAGAGACGTTCGTTCATCTAGCACCAAGGGAACGGGTTGCAGGAGAAATTTTTTCTGTGCTTTCCCAGTCTGTTTCCTAGTGCCGGTTTGAAGTTCCTGCAGTTTTCACTGTAAAACCGAGTTGGAGCTAGTACCTCCCCATATATATGTATGGAATGGAGTTTGCAACTGAAAAGAAACTTTGTGTTCCCAAAAAGCTAATTGAAGGAGGGCTTTCACACACACTTATCTCTCAGAACTGAGCAAGTGGAGAGACGTTCGTTCATCTAGCACCAAGGGAACGGGTTGCACTAGACACTATTTCTCTGTTTCTCAGTCTGTTTCCTAGTGCCGGATTGAAGTTCCTGCAGTTTTCACTGTAAAACCGAGTTGGAGCTAGTACCTCCCCATATATATGTATGGAATGGAGTTTGCAACTGAAAAGAAACTTTGTTTTCCCAACAAGTTAGGTGAAAGACGGCTTTCACACACAGTTATCTCTCAGAACTGAGCAAGTGGAGAGACGTTCGTTCATTTAGCTCCATGGGATAGGGTTGCAGGAGACACTTTTTCTCTGCTTTCTCAGTCTTTTCCCTAGCGCTGGTTTGAAGTTCCTGCAGTTTTCACTGTAAAACCGATTTGGTTCTAGTACCTCCCCATATATATGTATGCATTGGAGTTTGCAAGTGAAAAGTAACTTTGTGTTCCCAACAAGCTAGTTGAAGGACAGCTTTCACACACACAAATTTTTCTCAGAACTGAACAAGTGGAGAGACGTTCGTTGATCTAGCACCAAGGGAACGGCTTGCAGGAGACACTTTTTCTCTGCTTTCTCAGTCTGTTTTCTAGTGCCGGTATGAAGTTCCTGCAGTTTTCACTGTAAAACCGAGTTGGAGCTAGTACCTCCCCATATATATGTATGGAATGGAGTTTGCAACTGAAAAGAAACTTTGTGTTCCCAACAAGCTAGGTGAAAGACGGCTTTCACACACACTTATCTCTCAGAACTGAGCAAGTGTTGAGACGTTCGTTCATCTAGCTCCATGGGAACGGGTTGCAAGAGACACTTTTTCTCTGCTTTCTCAGTCTGTTTCCTAGTGCCGGTTTGAAGTTCCTGCAGTTTTCACTGTCAAACCGAGTTGGAGCTAGTACCTCCCCATATATATGTATGGAATGGAGTTAGCAACTGAAAAGAAACTTTGTGTTCCCAACAAGCTAAGTGTAGGACGGCTTTCACACACACTTATTTCTCAGAACTGAGCAAGTGGACAGACGTTCGTTCATCTAGCACCAAGGGAACGGGTTGCAGGAGACACTTTTTCTCTGCTTTCTCAGTCTGTTTCCTAGTGCCGGTTTGAAGTTCCTGCAGTTTTCACTGTAAACCGATTTGGAGCTAGTACCTCCCCATATATATGTATGGATTGGAGTTTGCAACTGAAAAGAAACTTTGTTTTCCCAACAAGTTAGGTGAAAGACGGCTTTCACACACAGTTATCTCTCAGAACTGAGCAAGTGGAGAGACGTTCGTTCATATAGCACCAAGGGAACGGGTCGCAGGAGACAATTTTTCTCTGCTTTCTCAGTCTGTTTCCTAGTGCCGGTTTGAAGTTCCTGCAGTTTTCACTGTAAATCCGAGTTGGAGCTAGTACCTCCCCATATATATGTATGGAATGGAGTTTGCAACTGAAAAGAAACTTTGTGTTCCCAACAAGCTAGGTGAAGGACGGCTTTCACACACACATATCTCTCAGAACTGAGCAAGTGGAGAGACGTTCGTTCATATAGCACCAAGGGAACGGGTCGCAGGAGACAATTTTTCTCTGCTTTCTCAGTCTGTTTCCTAGTGCCGGTTTGAAGTTACTGCAGTTTTCACTGTAAATCCGAGTTGGAGCTAGTACCTCCCCATATATATTTATGGAATGGAGTTTGTAACTGAAAAGAAACTTTGTGTTCCCAACAAGCTATGTGAAGAATGGCTTTCACACACAATTATCTCTCAGAACTGAGCAAGTGGAGAGACGTTCGTTCATGTAGCACCAAGGGAACGGGTTGCAGGAGACACTTTTTCTCTGCTTTCTCAGTCTGTTTCCTAGTGCCGGTTTGAAGTTCCTGCAGTTTTCACTGTAAAACCGAGTTGGGGCTAGTACCTCCCCATATATATGTATGGAATGGAGTTTGCTACTGAAAAGAAACTTTGTGTTCCCAACAAACTAGGTGAAGGACGGCTTTCACACACACTTATCTCTCAGAACTGAGCAAGTGGAGAGACGTTCGTTCATCTAGTATCAAGGGAACGGGTTGCAGGAGACAATTTTCTCTGCTTTCTCAGTCTGTTTCATAGTGCAGGTTTGAAGTTCCTGCAGTTTTCACTGTAAAACCTAGTTGGAGCTAGTACCTCCCCATATATATGTATGGAATGGAGTTTGCAACTGAAAAGAAACTTTGTGTTCCCAACAAGCTAGGTGAAGGACGGCTTTCACACACACTTATCTCTCAGAACTGAGCAAGTGGAGAGACGTTCGTTCATGTAGCACCAAGGGAACGGGTTGCAGGAGAAATTTTTTCTGTGCTTTCCCAGTCTGTTTCCTAGTGCCGGTATGAAGTTCCTGCAGTTTTCACTGTAAAACCGAGTTGGAGCTAGTACCTCCCCATATATATGTATGGAATGGAGTTTGCAACTGAAAAGAAACTTTGTGTTCCCAAAAAGCTAATTGAAGGAGGGCTTTCACACACACTTATCTCTCAGAACTGAGCAAGTGGAGAGACGTTCGTTCATCTAGCACCAAGGGAACGATTTGCAGGAGACACTTTTTCTCTGTTTCTCAGTCTGTTTCCTAGTGCCGGATTGAAGTTCCTGCAGTTTTCACTGTAAAACCGAGTTGGAGCTAGTACCTCCCCATATATATGTATGGAATGGAGTTTGCAACTGAAAAGAAACTTTGTTTTCCCAACAAGTTAGGTGAAAGACGGCTTTCACACACAGTTATCTCTCAGAACTGAGCAAGTGGAGAGACGTTCGTTCATTTAGCTCCATGGGATAGGGTTGCAGGAGACACTTTTTCTCTGCTTTCTCAGTCTTTTCCCTAGCGCTGGTTAGAAGTTCCTGCAGTTTTCACTGTAAAACCGATTTGGTTCTAGTACCTCCCCATATATATGTATGGATTGGAGTTTGCAAGTGAAAAGTAACTTTGTGTTCCCAACAAGCTAGTTGAAGGACAGCTTTCACACACACAAATTTTTCTCAGAACTGAACAAGTGGAGAGACGTTCGTTCATCTAGCATCAAGGGAACGGGTTGCAGGAGACACTTTTTCTCTGCATTCTCAGTCTTTTTCCTAGTGCCGGTTTGATGTTCCTGCAGTTTTCACTGTAAAACCGAGTTGGCGCTTGTACCTCCCCATATATATGTATGGAAAGAGTTTGCAGCTGAAAAGAAACTTTGTGTTCCCAACAAGCTAGGTGAAGTATGGCTTTCACACACAATTTTCTCTCAGAACTGAGCAAGTGGATAGACTTTCATTCATCTAGTACCAAGGGAACGGGTTGCAGGAGACACTTTTTCTCTGCTTTCTCAGTCTGTTTCCTAGTGCCGGTTTGAAGTTCCTGCAGTTTTCACTGTAAAACCGAGTTGGAGCTAGTACCTCCCCATATATATGTATGGAATGGAGTTTGCAACTGAAAAGAATCTTTGTGTTCCCAACAAACTATGTGAAGGACGGCTTTCACACACACTTATCTCTCAGAACTGAGCAAGTGGAGAGACGTTCGTTGATCTAGCACCAAGGGAACGGCTTGCAGGAGACACTTTTTCTCTGCTTTCTCAGTCTGTTTCCTAGTGCCGGTATGAAGTTCCTGCAGTTTTCACTGTAAAACCGAGTTGGAGCTAGTACCTCCCCATATATATGTATGGAATGGAGTTTGCAACTGAAAAGAAACTTTGTGTTCCCAACAAGCTAGGTGAAAGACGGCTTTCACACACACTTATCTCTCAGAACTGAGCAAGTGTTGAGACGTTCGTTCATCTAGCTCCATGGGAACGGGTTGCAAGAGACACTTTTTCTCTGCTTTCTCAGTCTGTTTCCTAGTGCCGGTTTGAAGTTCCTGCAGTTTTCACTGTCAAACCGAGTTGGAGCTAGAACCTCCCCATATATATGTATGGAATGGAGTTAGCAACTGAAAAGAAACTTTGTGTTCCCAACAAGCTAAGTGTAGGACGGCTTTCACACACACTTATTTCTCAGAACTGAGCAAGTGGACAGACGTTCGTTCATCTAGCACCAAGGGAACGGGTTGCAGGAGACACTTTTTCTCTGCTTTCTCAGTCTGTTTCCTAGTGCCGGTTTGAAGTTCCTGCAGTTTTCACTGTAAACCGATTTGGAGCTAGTACCTCCCCATATAAATGTATGGATTGGAGTTTGCAACTTAAAAGAAACTTTGTGTTCCCAACAAGTTAGGTGAAGGACGGCTTTCACACACACTTATCTCTCAGAACTGAGCAAGTGGAGAGACGTTCGTTCAACTAGCACGAAGGGAACGGTTTGCAGGGGACACATTCTCTGCTTACTCAGTCTGTTTCCTAGTGCCGGTTTGAAATTCCTGCAGTTTTCACTGTAAAACCGAGTTGGAGCTAGTATCTCCCCATATATATGTATAGAGTGGAGTTTGCAAATGAAAAGAAACTTTTTTTTCCCTACAAGATAGGTGAAGGAAGGCTTTCACACACATTAATCTCTCAGAACTGAGCAAGTGGAGAGACGTTCGTTCATCTAGCTCCAAGGGAACGTGTTGCAGGAGACACTTTTTCTCTGCTTTCTCAGTCTTTTTCCTAGTGCCGGTTTGAAGTTCCTGCAGTTTTCACTGTAAAACCGAGTTGGAGCCAGTACTTCCCCATATATATGTATGGAATGGAGTTTGCAACTGAAAAGAAACTTTGTGTTCCCAACAAGCTATTTGAAGGACGGCTTTCACACACACTTATCTCTCAGAACTGAGCAAGTGGAGAGACGTTCGTTCATCTAGCACCAAGGGAACGGGTTGCAGGAGAAATTTTTTCTGTGCTTTCCCAGTCTGTTTCCTAGTGCCGGTATGAAGTTCCTGCAGTTTTCACTGTAAAACCGAGTTGGAGCTAGTACCTCCCCATATATATGTATGGAATGGAGTTTGCAACTGAAAAGAAACTTTGTGTTCCCAAAAAGCTAATTGAAGGAGGGCTTTCACACACACTTATCTCTCAGAACTGAGCAAGTGGAGAGACGTTCGTTCATCTAGCACCAAGGGAACGGGTTGCAGGAGACACTTTTTCTCTGTTTCTCAGTCTGTTTCCTAGTGCCGGATTGAAGTTCCTGCAGTTTTCACTGTAAAACCGAGTTGGAGCTAGTACCTCCCCATATATATGTATGGAATGGAGTTTGCAACTGAAAAGAAACTTTGTTTTCCCAACAAGTTAGGTGAAAGACGGCTTTCACACACAGTTATCTCTCAGAACTGAGCAAGTGGAGAGACGTTCGTTCATTTAGCTCCATGGGATAGGGTTGCAGGAGACACTTTTTCTCTGCTTTCTCAGTCTTTTCCCTAGCGCTGGTTTGAAGTTCCTGCAGTTTTCACTGTAAAACCGATTTGGTTCTAGTACCTCCCCATATATATGTATGGATTGGAGTTTGCAAGTGAAAAGTAACTTTGTGTTCCCAACAAGCTAGTTGAAGGACAGCTTTCACACACACAAATTTTTCTCAGAACTGAACAAGTGGAGAGACTTTCGTTCATCTAGCATCAAGGGAACGGGTTGCAGGAGACACTTTTTCTCTGCATTCTCAGTCTTTTTCCTAGTGCCGGTTTGATGTTCCTGCAGTTTTCACTGTAAAACCGAGTTGGCGCTTGTACCTCCCCATATATATGTATGGAAAGAGTTTGCAGCTGAAAAGAAACTTTGTGTTCCCAACAAGCTAGGTGAAGTATGGCTTTCACACACAATTTTCTCTCAGAACTGAGCAAGTGGATAGACTTTCATTCATCTAGTACCAAGGGAACGGGTTGCAGGAGACACTTTTTCTCTGCTTTCTCAGTCTGTTTCCTAGTGCCGTTTTGAAGTTCCTGCAGTTTTCACTGTAAAACCGAGTTGGAGCTAGTACCTCCCCATATATATGTATGGAATGGAGTTTGCAACTGAAAAGAATCTTTGTGTTCCCAACAAACTATGTGAAGGACGGCTTTCACACACACTTATCTCTCAGAACTGAGCAAGTGGAGAGACGTTCGTTGATCTAGCACCAAGGGAACGGCTTGCAGGAGACACTTTTTCTCTGCTTTCTCAGTCTGTTTCCTAGTGCCGGTATGAAGTTCCTGCAGTTTTCACTGTAAAACCGAGTTGGAGCTAGTACCTCCCCATATATATGTATGGAATGGAGTTTGCAACTGAAAAGAAACTTTGTGTTCCCAACAAGCTAGGTGAAAGACGGCTTTCACACACACTTATCTCTCAGAACTGAGCAAGTGTTGAGACGTTCGTTCATCTAGCTCCATGGGAACGGGTTGCAAGAGACACTTTTTCTCTGCTTTCTCAGTCTTTTTCCTAGGGTTGGTTTGAAGTTCCTGCAGTTTTCATTGTAAAACCGATTTGGATCTAGTACTTCCCCAAATATATGTATGAATTGGAGTTTGTAACTGAAAAGAAACTTTGTGTTCCCAACAAGCTAGTTGAAGGACGGCTTTCACACACACTTATCTCTCAGAACTGAGCAAGTTGAGAGACGTTCGTTCATCTAGCATCAAGGGAACGGGTTGCAGGAGACACTTCTTCTCTGCTTTCTCAGTCTGTTTCCTAGTGCCGGTTTGATGTTACAGCAGTTTTCACTGTAAAACCGAGTTGACGGTTGTACCTCCCCATATATATGTATGGAAAGGAGTTTGCAACTGAAAAGAAACTTTGTGTTCCCAACAAGCTAGGTGAAGTATGGCTTTCACACACACTTTTCTCTCAGAACTGAGCAAGTGGATAGATGTTCATTCATCTAGCACCAAGGGAACGGGTTGCAGGAGACACTTTTTCTCTGCTTTCTCAGTCTGTTTCCTAGTGCCGGTTTGAAGTTCCTGCAGTTTTCACTGTAAAACCGAGTTGGGGCTAGTACCTCCCCATATATATGTATGGAATGGAGTTAGCAACAGAAAAGAAACTTTGTGTTCCCAACAAGCTAAGTGTAGGACGGCTTTCACACACACTTATTTCTCAGAACTGAGCAAGTGGACAGACGTTCGTTCATCTAGCACCAAGGGAACGGTTTGCAGGAGACACTTTTTCTCTGCTTTCTCAGTCTGTTTCCTAGTGCCGGTTTGAAGTTCCTGCAGTTTTCACTGTCAAACCGAGTTGGGGCTAGTACCTCCCCATATATATGTATGGATTGGAGTTAGCAACTGAAAAGAAACTTTGTGTTCCCAACAAGTTAGGTGAAGGACGGCTTTCACACACACTTATCTCTCAGAACTGAGCAAGTGGAGAGACGTTCGTTCAACTAGCACGAAGGGAACGGTTTGCAGGGGACACATTCTCTGCTTACTCAGTCTGTTTCCTAGTGCCGGTTTGAAGTTCCTGCAGTTTTCACTGTAAAACCGAGTTGGAGCTAGTATCTCCCCATATATATGTATAGAGTGGAGTTTGCAAATGAAAAGAAACTTTTTTTTCCCTACAAGATAGGTGAAGGAAGGCTTTCACACACATTAATCTCTCAGAACTGAGCAAGTGGAGAGACGTTCGTTCATCTAGCTCCAAGGGAACGTGTTGCAGGAGACACTTTTTCTCTGCTTTCTCAGTCTTTTTCCTAGTGCCGGTTTGAAGTTCCTGCAGTTTTCACTGTAAAACCGAGTTGGAGCCAGTACTTCCCCATATATATGTATGGAATGGAGTTTGCAACTGAAAAGAAACTTTGTGTTCCCAACAAGCTATTTGAAGGACGGCTTTCACACACACTTATCTCTCAGAACTGAGCAAGTGGAGAGACGTTCGTTCATCTAGCACCAAGGGAACGGGTTGCAGGAGACACTTTTTCTCTGCTTTCTCAGTCTGTTTCCTAGTGCCGGTTTGAAGTTCCTGCAGTTTTCACTGTAAAACCGAGTTGGCGCTTGTATCTCCCCAAATATATGTATGGAAAGGAGTTTGCAACTGAAAAGAAACTTTGTGTTCCCAACAAGCTAGGTGAAGAATGGCTTTCAGACACATTTTTCTCTCAGAAATGAGCAAGTGGAGAGACGTTCATTCATCTTGCATCAAGGGAACGTGTTGCAGGAGACACTTTTTCTCTGCTTTCTCAGTCTGTTTCCTAGTGCCGGTTTGAAGTTCCTGCAGTTTTCACTGTTAAACAGATTTGGAGCTACTACCTCCCCATATATATGTATGGAATGGAGTTTGCAACTGAAAAGAATCTTTGTGTTCCCAACAAGATAATTGTAGGACGGCTTTCACACACACTTATTTCTCAGAACTGAGGAAGTGGACAGACATTCGTTCATCTAGCACCAAGAGAACGGGTTGCAGGAGACACTTTTTCTCTGCTTTCTCAGTCTGTTTCCTAGTGCCGGTTTGAAGTTCCTGCAGTTTTCACTGTAAAACAGAGTTGGAGCTAGTACCTCCCCATATTTATGTATGGAATGGAGTTTGCAACTGAAAAGAAACTTTGTGTTCCCTACAATCTAGGTGATGGACGGCTTTCACACACACTTATCTCTCAGAACTGAGCAAGTGGAGAGACGTACTTTCATCTAGCAGCTAGGGAACGGGTTGCAGGAGACCTTTTTGTCTGCTTTCTCAGTCTGTTTCCTAGTTCCGATTTGAAGTTCCTGCAGTTTTCACTGTAAAACCGAGTTGGAGCTAGTACCTCCCCATATAAATGTATGGAATGTAGTTTGCAACGTAAAAGAAACTTTGTGTTCGCAACAAGCTAGGTGAAGAACGGCTTTCACACACAATTATCTCTCAGAAATGAGCATGTGGACAGACGTTCCTTCATGTAGCACCAAGGGAACGGGTTGCAGGACACACATTTTCTCTGCTTTCTCAGTCTGTTTCCTAGTGCCGGTTTGAAGTTCCTGCAGTTTTCACTGTAAAACATATTTGGAGCTAGTACCTCCACATACATATGAATGGAATGGAGTTTGCAACTGAAAAGAAACTTTGTGTTCCCAACAAGCTAGGTGAAGGTCGGCTTTAAAACACACTTATCTCTCAGAACTGAGCAAATGGAGAGACTTTCGTTCAACTAGCACGAAGGGAACGGATTGCAGGAGACACATTTCTCTGCTTTCTCAGTCTGTTTCCTAGTGCCGGTTTGAAGTTCCTGCAGTTTTCACTGTAAATCCGAGTTGGAGCTAGTACCTCCCCATATATATGTATGGAATGGAGTTTGCAACTGAAAAGAAACTTTGTGTTCCCAACAAGCTAGGTGAAGGACGGCTTTCACACACACTTATCTCTCAGAACTGAGCAAGTGGAGAGACGTTCGTTCATATAGCACCAAGGGAACGGGTCGCAGGAGACAATTTTTCTCTGCTTTCTCAGTCTGTTTCCTAGTGCCGGTTTGAAGTTACTGCAGTTTTCAATGTAAATCCGAGTTGGAGCTAGTACCTCCCCATATATATTTATGGAATGGAGTTTGTAACTGAAAAGAAACTTTGTGTTCCCAACAAGCTATGTGAAGAATGGCTTTCACACACACTTATCTCTCAGAACTGAGCAAGTGGAGAGACGTTCGTTCATGTAGCACCAAGGGAACGGGTTGCAGGAGACACTTTTTCTCTGCTTTCTCAGTCTGTTTCCTAGTGCCGGTTTGAAGTTCCTGCAGTTTTCACTGTAAAACCGAGTTGGGGCTAGTACCTCCCCATATATATGTATGGAATGGAGTTTGCAACTGAAAAGAAACTTTGTGTTCCCAACAAACTAGGTGAAGGACGGCTTTCACACACACTTATCTCTCAGAACTGAGCAAGTGGAGAGACGTTCGTTCATCTAGTATCAAGGGAACTGGTTGCAGGAGACAATTTTCTCTGCTTTCTCAGTCTGTTTCATAGTGCAGGTTTGAAGTTCCTGCAGTTTTCACTGTAAAACCTAGTTGGAGCTAGTACCTCCCCATATATATGTATGGAATGGAGTTTGCAACTGAAAAGAAACTTTGTGTTCCCAACAAGCTAGGTGAAGGACGGCTTTCACACACACTTATCTCTCAGAACTGAGCAAGTGGAGAGACGTTCGTTCATCTAGCACCAAGGGAACGGGTTGCAGGAGAAATTTTTTCTGTGCTTTCCCAGTCTGTTTCCTAGTGCCGGTATGAAGTTCCTGCAGTTTTCACTGTAAAACCGAGTTGGAGCTAGTACCTCCCCATATATATGTATGGAATGGAGTTTGCAACTGAAAAGAAACTTTGTGTTCCCAAAAAGCTAATTGAAGGAGGGCTTTCACACACACTTATCTCTCAGAACTGAGCAAGTGGAGAGACGTTCGTTCATCTAGCACCAAGGGAACGGGTTGCAGGGGACACTTTTTCTCTGTTTCTCAGTCTGTTTCCTAGTGCCGGATTGAAGTTCCTGCAGTTTTCACTGTAAAACCGAGTTGGAGCTAGTACCTCCCCATATATATGTATGGAATGGAGTTTGCAACTGAAAAGAAACTTTGTTTTCCCAACAAGTTAGGTGAAAGACGGCTTTCACACACAGTTATCTCTCAGAACTGAGCAAGTGGAGAGACGTTCGTTCATTTAGCTCCATGGGATATGGTTGCAGGAGACACTTTTTCTCTGCTTTCTCAGTCTTTTCCCTAGCGCTGGTTTGAAGTTCCTGCAGTTTTCACTGTAAAACCGATTTGGTTCTAGTACCTCCCCATATATATGTATGGATTGGAGTTTGCAAGTGAAAAGTAACTTTGTGTTCCCAACAAGCTAGTTGAAGGACATCTTTCACACACACAAATTTTTCTCAGAACTGAACAAGTGGAGAGACTTTCGTTCATCTAGCATCAAGGGAACGGGTTGCAGGAGACACTTTTTCTCTGCATTCTCAGTCTTTTTCCTAGTGCCGGTTTGATGTTCCTGCAGTTTTCACTGTAAAACCGAGTTGGCGCTTGTACCTCCCCATATATATGTATGGAAAGAGTTTGCAGCTGAAAAGAAACTTTGTGTTCCCAACAAGCTAGGTGAAGTATGGCTTTCACACACAATTTTCTCTCAGAACTGAGCAAGTGGATAGACTTTCATTCATCTAGTACCAAGGGAACGGGTTGCAGGAGACACTTTTTCTCTGCTTTCTCAGTCTGTTTCCTAGTGCCGGTTTGAAGTTCCTGCAGTTTTCACTGTAAAACCGAGTTGGAGCTAGTACCTCCCCATATATATGTATGGAATGGAGTTTGCAACTGAAAAGAATCTTTGTGTTCCCAACAAACTATGTGAAGGACGGCTTTCACACACACTTATCTCTCAGAACTGAGCAAGTGGAGAGACGTTCGTTGATCTAGCACCAAGGGAACGGCTTGCAGGAGACACTTTTTCTCTGCTTTCTCAGTCTGTTTCCTAGTGCCGGTATGAAGTTCCTGCAGTTTTCACTGTAAAACCGAGTTGGAGCTAGTACCTCCCCATATATATGTATGGAATGGAGTTTGCAACTGAAAAGAAACTTTGTGTTCCCAACAAGCTAGGTGAAAGACGGCTTTCACACACACTTATCTCTCAGAACTGAGCGAGTGTTGAGACGTTCGTTCATCTAGCTCCATGGGAACGGGTTGCAAGAGACACTTTTTCTCTGCTTTCTCAGTCTTTTTCCTAGCGTTGGTTTGAAGTTCCTGCAGTTTTCATTGTAAAACCGATTTGGATCTAGTACTTCCCCAAATATATGTATGAATTGGAGTTTGTAACTGAAAAGAAACTTTGTGTTCCCAACAAGCTAGTTGAAGGACGGCTTTCACACACACTTATCTCTCAGAACTGAGCAAGTTGAGAGACGTTCGTTCATCAAGCATCAAGGGAACGGGTTGCAGGAGACACTTCTTCTCTGCTTTCTCAGTCTGTTTCCTAGTGCCGGTTTGATGTTACAGCAGTTTTCACTGTAAAACCGAGTTGACGGTTGTACCTCCCCA
Organism: Camelus bactrianus; assembly: GCF_048773025.1. Lineage (NCBI taxonomy): Eukaryota > Metazoa > Chordata > Mammalia > Artiodactyla > Camelidae > Camelus > Camelus bactrianus. The sequence goes on from NC_133553.1 coordinate 6,322,043, forward strand.
TATATATGTATGGAAAGGAGTTTGCAACTGAAAAGAAACTTTGTGTTCCCAACAAGCTAGGTGAAGTATGGCTTTCACACACACTTTTCTCTCAGAACTGAGCAAGTGGATAGATGTTCATTCATCTAGCACCAAGGGAACGGGTTGCAGGAGACACTTTTTCTCTGCTTTCTCAGTCTGTTTCCTAGTGCCGGTTTGAAGTTCCTGCAGTTTTCACTGTAAAACCGAGTTGGGGCTAGTACCTCCCCATATATATGTATGGAATGGTGTTTGCTACTGAAAAGAAACTTTGTGTTCCCAACAAACTAGGTGAAGTACGGCTTTCACACACACTTATCTCTCAGAACTGAGCAAGTGGAGAGACGTTCGTTCATCTAGTATCAAAGGAACGGGTTGCAGGAGACAATTTTCTCTGCTTTCTCAGTCTGTTTCATAGTGCAGGTTTGAAGTTCCTGCAGTTTTCACTGTAAAACCTAGTTGGAGCTAGTACCTCCCCATATATATGTATGGAATGGAGTTTGCAACTGAAAAGAAACTTTGTGTTCCCAACAAGCTAGGTGAAGGACGGCTTTCACACACACTTATCTCTCAGAACTGAGCAAGTGGAGAGACGTTCGTTCATCTAGCACCAAGGGAACGGGTTGCAGGAGAAATTTTTTCTGTGCTTTCCCAGTCTGTTTCCAAGTGCCGGTATGAAGTTCCTGCAGTTTTCACTGTAAAACCGAGTTGGAGCTAGTACCTCCCCATATATATGTATGGAATGGAGTTTGCAACTGAAAAGAAACTTTGTGTTCCCAAAAAGCTAATTGAAGGAGGGCTTTCACACACACTTATCTCTCAGAACTGAGCAAGTGGAGAGACGTTCGTTCATCTAGCACCAAGGGAACGGGTTGCAGGAGACACTTTTTCTCTGTTTCTCAGTCTGTTTCCTAGTGCCGGATTGAAGTTCCTGCAGTTTTCACTGTAAAACCGAGTTGGAGCTAGTACCTCCCCATATATATGTATGGAATGGAGTTTGCAACTGAAAAGAAACTTTGTTTTCCCAACAAGTTAGGTGAAAGACGGCTTTCACACACAGTTATCTCTCAGAACTGAGCAAGTGGAGAGACGTTCGTTCATTTAGCTCCATGGGATAGGGTTGCAGGAGACACTTTTTCTCTGCTTTCTCAGTCTTTTCCCTAGCGCTGGTTTGAAGTTCCTGCAGTTTTCACTGTAAAACCGATTTGGTTCTAGTACCTCCCCATATATATGTATGGATTGGAGTTTGCAAGTGAAAAGTAACTTTGTGTTCCCAACAAGCTAGTTGAAGGACAGCTTTCACACACACAAATTTTTCTCAGAACTGAACAAGTGGAGAGACTTTCGTTCATCTAGCATCAAGGGAACGGGTTGCAGGAGACACTTTTTCTCTGCATTCTCAGTCTTTTTCCTAGTGCCGGTTTGATGTTCCTGCAGTTTTCACTGTAAAACCGAGTTGGCGCTTGTACCTCCCCATATATATGTATGGAAAGAGTTTGCAGCTGAAAAGAAACTTTGTGTTCCCAACAAGCTAGGTGAAGTATGGCTTTCACACACAATTTTCTCTCAGAACTGAGCAAGTGGATAGACTTTCATTCATCTAGTACCAAGGGAACGGGTTGCAGGAGACACTTTTTCTCTGCTTTCTCAGTCTGTTTCCTAGTGCCGGTTTGAAGTTCCTGCAGTTTTCACTGTAAAACCGAGTTGGAGCTAGTACCTCCCCATATATATGTATGGAATGGAGTTTGCAACTGAAAAGAATCTTTGTGTTCCCAACAAACTATGTGAAGGACGGCTTTCACACACACTTATCTCTCAGAACTGAGCAAGTGGAGAGACGTTCGTTGATCTAGCACCAAGGGAACGGCTTGCAGGAGACACTTTTTCTCTGCTTTCTCAGTCTGTTTCCTAGTGCCGGTATGAAGTTCCTGCAGTTTTCACTGTAAAACCGAGTTGGAGCTAGTACCTCCCCATATATATGTATGGAATGGAGTTTGCAACTGAAAAGAAACTTTGTGTTCCCAACAAGCTAGGTGAAAGACGGCTTTCACACACACTTATCTCTCAGAACTGAGCAAGTGTTGAGACGTTCGTTCATCTAGCTCCATGGGAACGGGTTGCAAGAGACACTTTTTCTCTGCTTTCTCAGTCTTTTTCCTAGCGTTGGTTTGAAGTTCCTGCAGTTTTCATTGTAAAACCGATTTGGATCTAGTACTTCCCCAAATATATGTATGAATTGGAGTTTGTAACTGAAAAGAAACTTTGTGTTCCCAACAAGCTAGTTGAAGGACGGCTTTCACACACACTTATCTCTCAGAACTGAGCAAGTGGAGAGACGTTCGTTCATCTAGCACCAAGGGAACGGATTGCAGGAGACACTTTTTCTCTGTTTCTCAGTCTGTTTCCTAGTGCCGGATTGAAGTTCCTGAAGTTTTCACTGTAAAACCGAGTTGGAGCTAGTACCTCCCCATATATATGTATGGAATGGAGTTTGCAACTGAAAAGAAACTTTGTGTTCCCAAAAAGCTAATTGAAGGAGGGCTTTCACACACACTTATCTCTCAGAACTGAGCAAGTGGAGAGACGTTCGTTCATCTAGCACCAAGGGAACGGATTGCAGGAGACACTTTTTCTCTGTTTCTCAGTCTGTTTCCTAGTGCCGGATTGAAGTTCCTGCAGTTTTCACTGTAAAACCGAGTTGGAGCTAGTACCTCCCCATATATATGTATGGAATGGAGTTTGCAACTGAAAAGAAACTTTGTTTTCCCAACAAGTTAGGTGAAAGACGGCTTTCACACACAGTTATCTCTCAGAACTGAGCAAGTGGAGAGACGTTCGTTCATTTAGCTCCATGGGATAGGGTTGCAGGAGACACTTTTTCTCTGCTTTCTCAGTCTTTTCCCTAGCGCTGGTTTGAAGTTCCTGCAGTTTTCACTGTAAAACCGATTTGGTTCTAGTACCTCCCCATATATATGTATGGATTGGAGTTTGCAACTGAAAAGTAACTTTGTGTTCCCAACAAGGTAGTTGAAGGACAGCTTTCACACACACAAATTTTTCTCAGAACTGAGCAAGTGGAGAGACTTTCGTTCATCTAGCATCAAGGGAACGGGTTGCAGGAGACACTTTTTCTCTGCATTCTCAGTCTTTTTCCTAGTGCCGGTTTGATGTTCCTGCAGTTTTCACTGTAAAACCGAGTTGGCGCTTGTACCTCCCCATATATATGTATGGAAAGAGTTTGCAGCTGAAAAGAAACTTTGTGTTCCCAACAAGCTAGGTGAAGTATGGCTTTCACACACAATTTTCTCTCAGAACTGAGCAAGTGGATAGACTTTCATTCATCTAGTACCAAGGGAACGGGTTGCAGGAGACACTTTTTCTCTGCTTTCTCAGTCTGTTTCTTAGTGCCGGTTTGAAGTTCCTGCAGTTTTCACTGTAAAACCGAGTTGGAGCTAGTACCTCCCCATATATATGTATGGAATGGAGTTTGCAACTGAAAAGAATCTTTGTGTTCCCAACAAACTATGTGAAGGACGGCTTTCACACACACTTATCTCTCAGAACTGAGCAAGTGGAGAGACGTTCGTTGATCTAGCACCAAGGGAACGGCTTGCAGGAGACACTTTTTCTCTGCTTTCTCAGTCTGTTTCCTAGTGCCGGTATGAAGTTCCTGCAGTTTTCACTGTAAAATCGTGTTGGAGCTAGTACCTCCCCATATATATGTATGGAATGGAGTTTGCAACTGAAAAGAAACTTTGTGTTCCCAACAAGCTAGGTGAAAGACGGCTTTCACACACACTTATCTCTCAGAACTGAGCAAGTGTTGAGACGTTCGTTCATCTACCTCCATGGGAACGGGTTGCAAGAGACACTTTTTCTCTGCTTTCTCAGTCTTTTTCCTAGCGTTGGTTTGAAGTTCCTGCAGTTTTCATTGTAAAACCGATTTGGATCTAGTACTTCCCCAAATATATGTATGGATTGGAGTTTGTAACTGAAAAGAAACTTTGTGTTCCCAACAAGCTAGTTGAAGGACGGCTTTCACACACACTTATCTCTCAGAACTGAGCAAGTGGAGAGACTTTCGTTCATCTAGCATCAAGGGAACGGGTTGCAGGAGACACTACTTCTCTGCTTTCTCAGTCTGTTTCCTAGTGCCGGTTTGATGTTACAGCAGTTTTCACTGTAAAACCGAGTTGACGGTTGTACCTCCCCATATATATGTATGGAAAGGAGTTTGCAACTGAAAAGAAACTTTGTGTTCCCAACAAGCTAGGTGAAGTATGGCTTTCACACACACTTTTCTCTCAGAACTGAGCAAGTGGATAGATGTTCATTCATCTAGCACCAAGGGAACGGGTTGCAGGAGACACTTATTCTCTGATTTCTCAGTCTGTTTCCTAGTGCCGATTTGAAGTTCCTGCAGTTTTCACTGTAAAACAGAGTTGGAGCTAGTACCTCCCCATATATATGTATGGAAAGGAGTTTGCAACTGAAAAGAAACTTTGTGTTCCCAACAAGATAGTTAAAGTTCGGCTTTAACACACAATTACCTCTCAGAAATGAGCAAGTGGAGAGACGTTCGTTCATCTAGCACCAATGCAACGGGTTGCAGGAGACACTTATTCTCTGTTTTCTCAGTATGTTTCCTAGTGCCGTTTTGAAGTTCCTGCAGTTTTCACTGTAAAACCGAGTTGGAGCTAGTAGCTCCCCATTTATATGTATGGAATGGAGTTAGCAACTGAAAAGAAACTTTGTATTCCCAACAAGCTAAGTGAAGGACGGCTTTCACACACACATATTTCTCAGAACTGAGCAAGTGGACAGACGTTCGTTCATCTAGCACCAATGCAACGGGTTGCAGGAGACAGTTTTTCTCTTCTTTCTCAGTCTGTTTCCTAGTACCGATTTGAAGTTCCTGCAGTTTTCACTGTAAAACCGAGTTGGAGCTAGTACCTCCCCATATATATGTGTGGAATGGAGTTTGCAACTGAAAAGAAACTTTGTGTTCCCAACAAGCTAGGTGAAGAACGGCTTTCACACACACTTATCTCTCAGAACTGAGCAAGTGGAGAGACGTTCGTTCATCTAGCAGCAAGGGAACGGGTTGCAGGAGACACTTTTTGTCTGCTTTCTCAGTCTGTTTCCTAGTGCCGATTTCAAGTTCCTGCAGTTTTCACTGTAAAACCGAGTTGGAGCTAGTACTTCGCCATTTATATGTATGGAATGGAGTTTGCAAATGAAAAGAAACTTTGTGTTCCCAACAAGCTAAGTTAAGGACGGCTTTCAAACTCACTTATCTCTCAGAACTGAGCAACTGGAGAGACGTTCGTTCATATAGCACCAAGGGAACGGGTTGCAGGAGACACTATTACTCTGCATTCTCAGTCTGTTTCCTAGTGCCGGTTTGAAGTTCCTGAATTTTTCACTGTAAAACCGAGTTGGAGCTACTACCTCCCCATATATATGTATGGAATGGAGTTTGCAACTGAAAAGAAACTTTGTGTTCACCCAAGCTAGGTGAAGAATGGCTTTCACACACACTTATCTCTCAGAACTGAGCAAGTGGAGAGACTTTCGTTCATCTAGCACCAAGGGAACGGGTTGCATGAGACACTTTTTCTCTGCTTTCTCAGTCTGTTTCCTAGTGCCGGTTTGAAGTTCCTGCAGTTTTCACTGTAAAACCGAGTTGGAGTTAATTCTTCCCATATATATGTATGGAATGGAGATTGCAACTTAAAACAAACTTTGTGTTCCCAACAAGCTACGTGAAGGACGGCTTTCACACACACTTATCTCTCAGAACTGAGCAAGTGGAGAGACGTTCGTTCATCTAGCACCAAGGGAACGGGTTGCAGGAGACACTTTTTCGGTGCTTTCTCAGTCTGTTTCCTAGTGCCGGTTTGAAGTTCCTGCAGTTTTCACTGTAAATCCGAGTTGGAGCTAGTACCTCCCCATATATATGTATGGAAAGGAGTTTGAAACTGAAAAGAAACTTTGTGTTCCCAACAAGCTAGGTGAAGTTCGGCTTTAACACACACTTATCTCTCAGAACTGAGCAAGTGGAGAGACGTTCGTTCATCTAGCACCAATGCAACGGGTTGCAGGAGACACTTATTCTCTGTTTTCTCAGTATGTTTCCTAGTGCCGGTTTGAAGTTCCTGCAGTTTTCACTGTAAAACCGAGTTGGAACTAGTCGCTCCCCATATATATATATGGAATGGAGTTACCAACTGAAAAGAAACTTTGTGTTCCCAACAATCTAAGTGAAGGACGGCTTTCACACACACTTATCTCTCAGAACTGAGCAAGTGGAGAGACGTTCGTCCATCTAGCAGCAAGGGAACGGGTTGCAGGAGACACTATTTGTCTGCTTTCTCAGTCTGTTTCCTAGTGCCGGTTTGAAGTTCCTGCAGTTTTCACTGTAAAACCGAGTTGGAGCTAGTACTTCGCCATTTATATGTATGGAATGGAGTTTGCAAATGAAAAGAAACTTTGTGTTCCCAACAAGCTAAGTTAAGGACGGCTTTCACACTCACTTATCTCTCAGAACTGAGCAACTGGAGAGACGTTCGTTCATATAGCACCAAGGGAACGGGTTGCAGGAGACACTATTACTCTGCATTCTCAGTCTGTTTCCTAGTGCCTGTTTGAAGTTCCTGAATTTTTCACTGTAAAACCGAGTTGGAGCTACTACCTCCCCATATATATGTATGGAATGGAGTTTGCAACTGAAAAGAAACTTTGTGTTCACCCAAGCTAGGTGAAGAATGGCTTTCACACACACTTATCTCTCCGAACTGAGCAAGTGGAGAGACTTTCGTTCATCTAGCACCAAGGGAACGGGTTGCAGGAGACACTTTTTCTCTGCTTTCTCAGTCTGTTTCATAGTGCAGGTTTGAAGTTCCTGCAGTTTTCACTGTAAAACCTAGTTGGAGCTAGTACCTCCCCATATATATGTATGGAATGGAGTTTGCAACTGAAAAGAAACTTTGTGTTCCCAACAAGCTAGGTGAAGGACGGCTTTCACACACACTTATCTCTCAGAACTGAGCAAGTGGAGAGACGTTCGTTCATCTAGCACCAAGGGAACGGGTTGCAGGAGAAATTTTTTCTGTGCTTTCCCAGTCTGTTTCCAAGTGCCGGTATGAAGTTCCTGCAGTTTTCACTGTAAAACCGAGTTGGAGCTAGTACCTCCCCATATATATGTATGGAATGGAGTTTGCAACTGAAAAGAAACTTTGTGTTCCCAAAAAGCTAATTGAAGGAGGGCTTTCACACACACTTATCTCTCAGAACTGAGCAAGTGGAGAGACGTTCGTTCATCTAGCACCAAGGGAACGGGTTGCAGGAGACACTTTTTCTCTGTTTCTCAGTCTGTTTCCTAGTGCCGGATTGAAGTTCCTGCAGTTTTCACTGTAAAACCGAGTTGGAGCTAGTACCTCCCCATATATATGTATGGAATGGAGTTTGCAACTGAAAAGAAACTTTGTTTTCCCAACAAGTTAAGTGAAAGACGGCTTTCACACACAGTTATCTCTCAGAACTGAGCAAGTGGAGAGACGTTCGTTCATTTAGCTCCATGGGATAGGGTTGCAGGAGACACTTTTTCTCTGCTTTCTCAGTCTTTTCCCTAGCGCTGGTTTGAAGTTCCTGCAGTTTTCACTGTAAAACCGATTTGGTTCTAGTACCTCCCCATATATATGTATGGATTGGAGTTTGCAAGTGAAAAGTAACTTTGTGTTCCCAACAAGCTAGTTGAAGGACAGCTTTCACACACACAAATTTTTCTCAGAACTGAACAAGTGGAGAGACTTTCGTTCATCTAGCATCAAGGGAACGGGTTGCAGGAGACACTTTTTCTCTGCATTCTCAGTCTTTTTCCTAGTGCCGGTTTGATGTTCCTGCAGTTTTCACTGTAAAACCGAGTTGGCGCTTGTACCTCCCCATATATATGTATGGAAAGAGTTTGCAGCTGAAAAGAAACTTTGTGTTCCCAACAAGCTAGGTGAAGTATGGCTTTCACACACAATTTTCTCTCAGAACTGAGCAAGTGGATAGACTTTCATTCATCTAGTACCAAGGGAACGGGTTGCAGGAGACACTTTTTCTCTGCTTTCTCAGTCTGTTTCCTAGTGCCGGTTTGAAGTTCCTGCAGTTTTCACTGTAAAACCGAGTTGGAGCTAGTACCTCCCCATATATATGTATGGAATGGAGTTTGCAACTGAAAAGAATCTTTGTGTTCCCAACAAACTATGTGAAGGACGGCTTTCACACACACTTATCTCTCAGAACTGAGCAAGTGGAGAGACGTTCGTTGATCTAGCACCAAGGGAACGGCTTGCAGGAGACACTTTTTCTCTGCTTTCTCAGTCTGTTTCCTAGTGCCGGTATGAAGTTCCTGCAGTTTTCACTGTAAAACCGAGTTGGAGCTAGTACCTCCCCATATATATGTATGGAATGGAGTTTGCAACTGAAAAGAAACTTTGTGTTCCCAACAAGCTAGGTGAAAGACGGCTTTCACACACACTTATCTCTCAGAACTGAGCAAGTGTTGAGACGTTCGTTCATCTAGCTCCATGGGAACGGGTTGCAAGAGACACTTTTTCTCTGCTTTCTCAGTCTTTTTCCTAGCGTTGGTTTGAAGTTCCTGCAGTTTTCATTGTAAAACCGATTTGGATCTAGTACTTCCCCAAATATATGTATGAATTGGAGTTTGTAACTGAAAAGAAACTTTGTGTTCCCAACAAGCTAGTTGAAGGACGGCTTTCACACACACTTATCTCTCAGAACTGAGCAAGTGGAGAGACGTTCGTTCATCTAGCACCAAGGGAACGGATTGCAGGAGACACTTTTTCTCTGTTTCTCAGTCTGTTTCCTAGTGCCGGATTGAAGTTCCTGAAGTTTTCACTGTAAAACCGAGTTGGAGCTAGTACCTCCCCATATATATGTATGGAATGGAGTTTGCAACTGAAAAGAAACTTTGTGTTCCCAAAAAGCTAATTGAAGGAGGGCTTTCACACACACTTATCTCTCAGAACTGAGCAAGTGGAGAGACGTTCGTTCATCTAGCACCAAGGGAACGGATTGCAGGAGACACTTTTTCTCTGTTTCTCAGTCTGTTTCCTAGTGCCGGATTGAAGTTCCTGCAGTTTTCACTGTAAAACCGAGTTGGAGCTAGTACCTCCCCATATATATGTATGGAATGGAGTTTGCAACTGAAAAGAAACTTTGTTTTCCCAACAAGTTAGGTGAAAGACGGCTTTCACACACAGTTATCTCTCAGAACTGAGCAAGTGGAGAGACGTTCGTTCATTTAGCTCCATGGGATAGGGTTGCAGGAGACACTTTTTCTCTGCTTTCTCAGTCTTTTCCCTAGCGCTGGTTTGAAGTTCCTGCAGTTTTCACTGTAAAACCGATTTGGTTCTAGTACCTCCCCATATATATGTATGGATTGGAGTTTGCAACTGAAAAGTAACTTTGTGTTCCCAACAAGGTAGTTGAAGGACAGCTTTCACACACACAAATTTTTCTCAGAACTGAGCAAGTGGAGAGACTTTCGTTCATCTAGCATCAAGGGAACGGGTTGCAGGAGACACTTTTTCTCTGCATTCTCAGTCTTTTTCCTAGTGCCGGTTTGATGTTCCTGCAGTTTTCACTGTAAAACCGAGTTGGCGCTTGTACCTCCCCATATATATGTATGGAAAGAGTTTGCAGCTGAAAAGAAACTTTGTGTTCCCAACAAGCTAGGTGAAGTATGGCTTTCACACACAATTTTCTCTCAGAACTGAGCAAGTGGATAGACTTTCATTCATCTAGTACCAAGGGAACGGGTTGCAGGAGACACTTTTTCTCTGCTTTCTCAGTCTGTTTCTTAGTGCCGGTTTGAAGTTCCTGCAGTTTTCACTGTAAAACCGAGTTGGAGCTAGTACCTCCCCATATATATGTATGGAATGGAGTTTGCAACTGAAAAGAATCTTTGTGTTCCCAACAAACTATGTGAAGGACGGCTTTCACACACACTTATCTCTCAGAACTGAGCAAGTGGAGAGACGTTCGTTGATCTAGCACCAAGGGAACGGCTTGCAGGAGACACTTTTTCTCTGCTTTCTCAGTCTGTTTCCTAGTGCCGGTATGAAGTTCCTGCAGTTTTCACTGTAAAATCGTGTTGGAGCTAGTACCTCCCCATATATATGTATGGAATGGAGTTTGCAACTGAAAAGAAACTTTGTGTTCCCAACAAGCTAGGTGAAAGACGGCTTTCACACACACTTATCTCTCAGAACTGAGCAAGTGTTGAGACGTTCGTTCATCTACCTCCATGGGAACGGGTTGCAAGAGACACTTTTTCTCTGCTTTCTCAGTCTTTTTCCTAGCGTTGGTTTGAAGTTCCTGCAGTTTTCATTGTAAAACCGATTTGGATCTAGTACTTCCCCAAATATATGTATGGATTGGAGTTTGTAACTGAAAAGAAACTTTGTGTTCCCAACAAGCTAGTTGAAGGACGGCTTTCACACACACTTATCTCTCAGAACTGAGCAAGTGGAGAGACTTTCGTTCATCTAGCATCAAGGGAACGGGTTGCAGGAGACACTACTTCTCTGCTTTCTCAGTCTGTTTCCTAGTGCCGGTTTGATGTTACAGCAGTTTTCACTGTAAAACCGAGTTGACGGTTGTACCTCCCCATATATATGTATGGAAAGGAGTTTGCAACTGAAAAGAAACTTTGTGTTCCCAACAAGCTAGGTGAAGTATGGCTTTCACACACACTTTTCTCTCAGAACTGAGCAAGTGGATAGATGTTCATTCATCTAGCACCAAGGGAACGGGTTGCAGGAGACACTTATTCTCTGATTTCTCAGTCTGTTTCCTAGTGCCGATTTGAAGTTCCTGCAGTTTTCACTGTAAAACAGAGTTGGAGCTAGTACCTCCCCATATATATGTATGGAAAGGAGTTTGCAACTGAAAAGAAACTTTGTGTTCCCAACAAGATAGTTAAAGTTCGGCTTTAACACACAATTACCTCTCAGAAATGAGCAAGTGGAGAGACGTTCGTTCATCTAGCACCAATGCAACGGGTTGCAGGAGACACTTATTCTCTGTTTTCTCAGTATGTTTCCTAGTGCCGTTTTGAAGTTCCTGCAGTTTTCACTGTAAAACCGAGTTGGAGCTAGTAGCTCCCCATTTATATGTATGGAATGGAGTTAGCAACTGAAAAGAAACTTTGTATTCCCAACAAGCTAAGTGAAGGACGGCTTTCACACACACATATTTCTCAGAACTGAGCAAGTGGACAGACGTTCGTTCATCTAGCACCAAGGGAACGGGTTGCAGGAGACAGTTTTTCTCTTCTTTCTCAGTCTGTTTCCTAGTACCGATTTGAATTTCCTGCAGTTTTCACTGTAAAACAGAGTTGGAGCTAGTACCTCCCCATATATATGTATGGAATGGAGTTTGCAACTGAAAAGAAACTTTGTGTTCCCAACAAGCTAAGTGAAGGACGGCTTTCACACACACTTATCACTCAGAACCTAGCAAGTGGAGAGACGTTCGTTCATCTAGCACCAAGGGAACATGTTGCAGGAGACAATTTTTCTCTGCTTTCTCAGTCTGTTTCCTAGTGCCGGTTTGAAGTTCCTGCAGTTTTCACTGTAAAACCGAGTTGGAGCTAGTACCTCCCCATATATATGTATGGAATGGAGTTTGCAACTGAAAAGAAACTTTGTGTTCCCAACAAGATAGGTGAAGGGTGGCTTTCACACACACTTATCTCTCAGAAATGAGCAAGTGGAGAGACGTTCGTTCATCTAGCACCAAGGGAACGGGTTGCAGGAGACACTTATTCTCTGGTTTCTCAGTATGTTTCCTAGTGCCGGTTTGAAGTTCCTGCAGTTTTCATTATAAAACCGAGTTAGAGCTAGTACCTCCGCATATATATGTATGGAATGGAGTTTGCAACTGAAAAGAAACTTTGTGTTCCCAACAAGCTAAGTTAAGGACGGCTTTCACACACACTTATCTCTCAGAACTGAGCAAGTGGAGAGACGTTCGTTCATCTAGCACCAAGGGAACGGGTTGCAGGAGACACTTTTGTCTGCTTTCTCAGTCTGTTTCCTGGGGCCGATTTGAAGTTCCTGCATTTTTCCCTGTAAAACAGAGTTGGAGCTAGTACCTCCCCATATATATGTATGGAATGGAGTTTGCAACTGAAAAGAAACTTTGTGTTCCCAACATGCTAATTGAAGGACGGCTTTCACATACATTTATCTCTCAGAACTGAGCAAGTGGAGAGACGTTCGTTCATATAGCACCAAGGGAACGGGTCGCAGGAGACACTTTTTCTCTGCTTTCCCAGTCTGTTTCCTAGTGCCGGTTTGAAGTTCCTGTAGTTTTCACTGTAAAACAGTGTTGGAGCTAGTACCTCCCCATATATATGTATGGAAAGAAGTTTGCAACTGAAAAGAAACTTTGTGTTCCCAACAAGATAGGTGAAGTTCGGCTTTAACACACACTTATCTCTCAGAAATGAGCAAGTGAAGAGACGTTCGTTCATGTAGCACCAATGCAACGGATTGCAGGAGACACTTATTCTCTGTTATCTCAGTATGTTTCCTAGTGCCGGTTTGAACTTCCTGCAGTTTTCACTGTAAAACCGAGTTGGAGCTAGTAGCTCCCCATTTATATGTATGGAATGGAGTCAGCAACTGAAAAGAAACTTTGTGTTCCCAACAAGCTAAGTGAAGGATGGCTTTCACACACAATTATCTCTCAGAACTGAGCAAGTGGAGAGACGTTCGTTCATCTAGCACCAAGGGAACGGGTTGCAGGAGACACTTTTTCTCTGCTTTCTCAGTCTGTTTCCTAGTGCCGGTTTGAAGTTCCTGCAGTTTTCACTGTAAAACCGAGTTGGGGCTAGTACCTCCCCATATATATGTATGGAATGGAGTTTGCAACTTAAAAGAAACTTTGTGTTCCCAACAAGCTAGGTGAAGGACGGCTTTCACACACAATTATCTCTCAGAACTGAGCAAGTGGAGAGACGTTCGTTCATCTAGCAGAAAGGGAACGGGATGCAGGAGACAGTATTTGTCTGCTTTCTCAGTCTGTTTCCTAGTGCCGATTTGAAGTTCCTGCAGTTTTCACTGTAAAACCGAGTTGGAGCTTGTACCTCCCCATATATATGTATGGAATGGAGTTTGTACTGAAAAGAAACTTTGTGTTCCCAACAAGCTAAGTGAAGGACGGCTTTCACACACACTTATCTCTCAGAACTGAGCAAGTGGAGAGACGTTCGTTCATATAGCACCAAGGGAACGGGGCGCAGGAGACACTTATTCTCTGCTTTCTCAGTCTGTTTCCTAGTGCCGGTTTGAAGTTCCTGCAGTTTTCACTGTAAAACCGAGTTGGGGCTAGTACCTCCCCATATATATGTATGGAATGGAGTTTGCAACTTAAAAGAAACTTTGTGTTCCCAACAAGCTAGGTGAAGGACGGCTTTCACACACACTTATCTCTCAGAACTGAGCAAGTGGAGAGACGTTCGTTCATCTAGCACCAAGGCAACGGGTTGCAGGGGACACTTCTTCTCTGCTTTCTCAGTCTGTTCCCTAGTGCCGGTATGAAGTTCCTGCAGTTTTCACTGTAAAAACGAGTTGGAGATAGTACCTCCCCATATATATGTATGGAATGGAGTTTGCAACTGAAAAGAAACTTTGTGTTCCCAACAAGCTAAGTGAAGGATGGCTTTCACACACAATTATCTCTCAGAACTGAGCAAGTGGAGAGATGTTCGTTCATCTAGCAGCAAGGGAACGGGTTGCAGGAGACACTTTTTCTCTGCTTTCTCAGTCTGTTTCCTAGTACCGGTATGAAGTTCCTGCAGTTTTCACTGTAAAACCGAGTTGGAGATAGTACCTCCCCATATATATGTATGGAATGGAGTTTGCAACTGAAAAGAAACTTTGTGTTCCCAACAAGCTAAGTGAAGGATGGCTTTCACACACACTTATCTCTCAGAACTGAGCAAGTGGAGAGACGTTCGTTCATCTAGCACCAAGGGAACGGGTTGCAGGAGACACTTTTTCTCTGCATTCTCAGTCTGTTTCCTAGCGCTGGTTTGAAGTTCCTGTAATTTTCACTGTAAAACAGATTTGGATCTAGTACCTCCCCATATATATGTATGGATTGGAGTTTGCAACTGAAAAGAAACTTTGTGTTCCCAACAAGCTAGGTGAAGTATGGCTTTCACACACATATTTCTCTCAGAACTGAGCAAGTGGAGAGACGTTCGTTCATCTAGCACCAAGGGAACGGGTTGCAGGAGACACTTTTTCTCTGCTTTCCCAGTCTGTTTCCTAGTGCCGGTTTGAAGTTCCTGTAGTTTTCACTGTATAACAGAGTTGGAGCTAGTACCTCCCCATATATATGTATGGAAAGGAGTTTGCAACTGAAAAGAAACTTTGTGTTCCCAACAAGATAGGTGAAGTTCGGCTTTAACACACACTTATCTCTCAGAAATGAGCAAGTGAAGAGACGTTCGTTCATCTAGCACCAATGAAACGGGTTGCAGGAGATACTTATTCTGTTTTCTCAGTATGTTTCCTAGTGCCGGTTTGAAGTTCCTGCAGTTTTCACTGTAAAACCGAGTTGGAGCTAGTAGCTCCCCATTTATATGTATGGCATGGAGTCAGCAACTGAAAAGAAACTTTGTGTTCCCAACAAGCTAAGTGAAGGACGGCTTTCACACACACATATTTCTCAGAACTGAGCAAGTGGGCAGACGTTCGTTCATCTAGCAGAAAGGGAACGGGATGCAGGAGGCACTTTTTCTCTGCTTTCTCAGTCTGTTTCCTAGTGCCGATTTGAAGTTCCTGCAGTTTTCACTGTAAAACCGAGTTGGAGCTTGTACCTCCCCATATATATGTATGGAATGGAGTTTGTACTGAAAAGAAACTTTGTGTTCCCAACAAGCTAAGTGAAGGACGGCTTTCACACACACTTATCTCTCAGAACTGAGCAAGTGGAGAGACGTTCGTTCATATAGCACCAAGGGAACGGGGCGCAGGAGACACTTTTTCTCTGCTTTCTCAGTCTGTTTCCTAGTGCCGGTTTGAAGTTCCTGCAGTTTTCACTGTAAAACCGATTTGGAGCTAGTACCTCCCCATATATATGTATGGAATGGAGTTTGCAACTGAAAAGAAACTTTGTGTTCCCAACAATCTATGTGAAGGACGGCTTTCACACACACTTATCTCTCAGAACTGAGCAAGTGGAGAGACGTTCGTTCATCTAGCACCAAGGGAAAGGGTTGCAGGAGAAACTTTTCTCTGCTTTCTCAGTCTGTTTCCTAGTGCAGGTTTGAAGTTCCTGCAGTTTTCACTGTAAAACCGAGTTGGAGCTAGTACCTCCCCATATATATGTATGGAGTGGAGTTTGCAATAGAAAAGAAACTTTTTTTTCCCAACAATCTAAGTGAAGGTCGACTTTCACACACACTAATATCTCAGAACTGAGCAAGTGGATAGACGTTCATTCATCTAGAACCAAGGGAACGGGATGCAGGAGAAACTTTTTCTCTGCTTTCTCAGTCTGTTTCCTAGTGCCGGTTTGAAGTTCCTGCAGTTTTCACTGTAAAACAGAGTTGGAGCCAGTACCTCCCCATATATATGTATGGAAAGGAGTTTGAAACTGAAAAGAAACTTTGTGTTCCCAACAAGCTAGGTGAAATTCGGCTTTAACACACACTTATCTCTCAGAACTGAGCAAGTGGAGAGACGTTCGTTCATCTAGCACCAATGCAACGGGTTGCAGGAGACACTTATTCTCTGTTTCCTCAGTATGTTTCCTAGTGCCGGTTTGAAGTTCCTGCAGTTTTCACTGTAAAACCGAGTTGGAGCTAGTCGCTCCCCATATATATATATGGAATGGAGTTACCAACCTAAAAGAAACTTTGTGTTCCCAACAAGCTAAGTGAAGGACGGCTTTCACACACACTTATCTCTCAGAACTGAGCAAGTGGAGAGACGTTCGTTCATCTAGCACCAAGGGAACGGGTTGCAGGAGACACTATTTGTCTGCTTTCTCAGTCTGTTTCCTAGTGCCGGTTTGAAGTTCCTGCAGTTTTCACTGTAAAACCGAGTTGGAGCTAGTACCTCCCCATATATATGTGTGGAATGGAGTTTGCAACTGAAAAGAAACTTTGTGTTCCCAACAAGCTAGGTGAAGAACGGCTTTCACACACACTTATCTCTCAGAACTGAGCAAGTGGAGAGACGTTCGTTCATCTAGCAGCAAGGGAACGGGTTGCAGGAGACACTTTTTGTCTGCTTTCTCAGTCTGTTTCCTAGTGCCGATTTCAAGTTCCTGCAGTTTTCACTGTAAAACCGAGTTGGAGCTAGTACTTCGCCATTTATATGTATGGAATGGAGTTTGCAAATGAAAAGAAACTTTGTGTTCCCAACAAGCTAAGTTAAGGACGGCTTTCAAACTCACTTATCTCTCAGAACTGAGCAACTGGAGAGACGTTCGTTCATATAGCACCAAGGGAACGGGTTGCAGGAGACACTATTACTCTGCATTCTCAGTCTGTTTCCTAGTGCCGGTTTGAAGTTCCTGAATTTTTCACTGTAAAACCGAGTTGGAGCTACTACCTCCCCATATATATGTATGGAATGGAGTTTGCAACTGAAAAGAAACTTTGTGTTCACCCAAGCTAGGTGAAGAATGGCTTTCACACACACTTATCTCTCAGAACTGAGCAAGTGGAGAGACTTTCGTTCATCTAGCACCAAGGGAACGGGTTGCATGAGACACTTTTTCTCTGCTTTCTCAGTCTGTTTCCTAGTGCCGGTTTGAAGTTCCTGCAGTTTTCACTGTAAAACCGAGTTGGAGTTAATTCTTCCCATATATATGTATGGAATGGAGATTGCAACTTAAAACAAACTTTGTGTTCCCAACAAGCTACGTGAAGGACGGCTTTCACACACACTTATCTCTCAGAACTGAGCAAGTGGAGAGACGTTCGTTCATCTAGCACCAAGGGAACGGGTTGCAGGAGACACTTTTTCGGTGCTTTCTCAGTCTGTTTCCTAGTGCCGGTTTGAAGTTCCTGCAGTTTTCACTGTAAATCCGAGTTGGAGCTAGTACCTCCCCATATATATGTATGGAAAGGAGTTTGAAACTGAAAAGAAACTTTGTGTTCCCAACAAGCTAGGTGAAGTTCGGCTTTAACACACACTTATCTCTCAGAACTGAGCAAGTGGAGAGACGTTCGTTCATCTAGCACCAATGCAACGGGTTGCAGGAGACACTTATTCTCTGTTTTCTCAGTATGTTTCCTAGTGCCGGTTTGAAGTTCCTGCAGTTTTCACTGTAAAACCGAGTTGGAACTAGTCGCTCCCCATATATATATATGGAATGGAGTTACCAACTGAAAAGAAACTTTGTGTTCCCAACAATCTAAGTGAAGGACGGCTTTCACACACACTTATCTCTCAGAACTGAGCAAGTGGAGAGACGTTCGTCCATCTAGCAGCAAGGGAACGGGTTGCAGGAGACACTATTTGTCTGCTATCTCAGTCTGTTTCCTAGTGCCGGTTTGAAGTTCCTGCAGTTTTCACTGTAAAACCGAGTTGGAGCTAGTACTTCGCCATTTATATGTATGGAATGGAGTTTGCAAATGAAAAGAAACTTTGTGTTCCCAACAAGCTAAGTTAAGGACGGCTTTCACACTCACTTATCTCTCAGAACTGAGCAACTGGAGAGACGTTCGTTCATATAGCACCAAGGGAACGGGTTGCAGGAGACACTATTACTCTGCATTCTCAGTCTGTTTCCTAGTGCCTGTTTGAAGTTCCTGAATTTTTCACTGTAAAACCGAGTTGGAGCTACTACCTCCCCATATATATGTATGGAATGGAGTTTGCAACTGAAAAGAAACTTTGTGTTCACCCAAGCTAGGTGAAGAATGGCTTTCACACACACTTATCTCTCCGAACTGAGCAAGTGGAGAGACTTTCGTTCATCTAGCACCAAGGGAACGGGTTGCAGGAGACACTTTTTCTCTGCTTTCTCAGTCTGTTTCATAGTGCAGGTTTGAAGTTCCTGCAGTTTTCACTGTAAAACCTAGTTGGAGCTAGTACCTCCCCATATATATGTATGGAATGGAGTTTGCAACTGAAAAGAAACTTTGTGTTCCCAACAAGCTAGGTGAAGGACGGCTTTCACACACACTTATCTCTCAGAACTGAGCAAGTGGAGAGACGTTCGTTCATCTAGCACCAAGGGAACGGGTTGCAGGAGAAATTTTTTCTGTGCTTTCCCAGTCTGTTTCCAAGTGCCGGTATGAAGTTCCTGCAGTTTTCACTGTAAAACCGAGTTGGAGCTAGTACCTCCCCATATATATGTATGGAATGGAGTTTGCAACTGAAAAGAAACTTTGTGTTCCCAAAAAGCTAATTGAAGGAGGGCTTTCACACACACTTATCTCTCAGAACTGAGCAAGTGGAGAGACGTTCGTTCATCTAGCACCAAGGGAACGGGTTGCAGGAGACACTTTTTCTCTGTTTCTCAGTCTGTTTCCTAGTGCCGGATTGAAGTTCCTGCAGTTTTCACTGTAAAACCGAGTTGGAGCTAGTACCTCCCCATATATATGTATGGAATGGAGTTTGCAACTGAAAAGAAACTTTGTTTTCCCAACAAGTTAGGTGAAAGACGGCTTTCACACACAGTTATCTCTCAGAACTGAGCAAGTGGAGAGACGTTCGTTCATTTAGCTCCATGGGATAGGGTTGCAGGAGACACTTTTTCTCTGCTTTCTCAGTCTTTTCCCTAGCGCTGGTTTGAAGTTCCTGCAGTTTTCACTGTAAAACCGATTTGGTTCTAGTACCTCCCCATATATATGTATGGATTGGAGTTTGCAAGTGAAAAGTAACTTTGTGTTCCCAACAAGCTAGTTGAAGGACAGCTTTCACACACACAAATTTTTCTCAGAACTGAACAAGTGGAGAGACTTTCGTTCATCTAGCATCAAGGGAACGGGTTGCAGGAGACACTTTTTCTCTGCATTCTCAGTCTTTTTCCTAGTGCCGGTTTGATGTTCCTGCAGTTTTCACTGTAAAACCGAGTTGGCGCTTGTACCTCCCCATATATATGTATGGAAAGAGTTTGCAGCTGAAAAGAAACTTTGTGTTCCCAACAAGCTAGGTGAAGTATGGCTTTCACACACAATTTTCTCTCAGAACTGAGCAAGTGGATAGACTTTCATTCATCTAGTACCAAGGGAACGGGTTGCAGGAGACACTTTTTCTCTGCTTTCTCAGTCTGTTTCCTAGTGCCGGTTTGAAGTTCCTGCAGTTTTCACTGTAAAACCGAGTTGGAGCTAGTACCTCCCCATATATATGTATGGAATGGAGTTTGCAACTGAAAAGAATCTTTGTGTTCCCAACAAACTATGTGAAGGACGGCTTTCACACACACTTATCTCTCAGAACTGAGCAAGTGGAGAGACGTTCGTTGATCTAGCACCAAGGGAACGGCTTGCAGGAGACACTTTTTCTCTGCTTTCTCAGTCTGTTTCCTAGTGCCGGTATGAAGTTCCTGCAGTTTTCACTGTAAAACCGAGTTGGAGCTAGTACCTCCCCATATATATGTATGGAATGGAGTTTGCAACTGAAAAGAAACTTTGTGTTCCCAACAAGCTAGGTGAAAGACGGCTTTCACACACACTTATCTCTCAGAACTGAGCAAGTGTTGAGACGTTCGTTCATCTAGCTCCATGGGAACGGGTTGCAAGAGACACTTTTTCTCTGCTTTCTCAGTCTTTTTCCTAGCGTTGGTTTGAAGTTCCTGCAGTTTTCATTGTAAAACCGATTTGGATCTAGTACTTCCCCAAATATATGTATGAATTGGAGTTTGTAACTGAAAAGAAACTTTGTGTTCCCAACAAGCTAGTTGAAGGACGGCTTTCACACACACTTATCTCTCAGAACTGAGCAAGTGGAGAGACGTTCGTTCATCTAGCACCAAGGGAACGGATTGCAGGAGACACTTTTTCTCTGTTTCTCAGTCTGTTTCCTAGTGCCGGATTGAAGTTCCTGAAGTTTTCACTGTAAAACCGAGTTGGAGCTAGTACCTCCCCATATATATGTATGGAATGGAGTTTGCAACTGAAAAGAAACTTTGTGTTCCCAAAAAGCTAATTGAAGGAGGGCTTTCACACACACTTATCTCTCAGAACTGAGCAAGTGGAGAGACGTTCGTTCATCTAGCACCAAGGGAACGGATTGCAGGAGACACTTTTTCTCTGTTTCTCAGTCTGTTTCCTAGTGCCGGATTGAAGTTCCTGCAGTTTTCACTGTAAAACCGAGTTGGAGCTAGTACCTCCCCATATATATGTATGGAAAGGAGTTTGCAACTGAAAAGAAACTTTGTGTTCCCAACAAGATAGTTAAAGTTCGGCTTTAACACACAATTACCTCTCAGAAATGAGCAAGTGGAGAGACGTTCGTTCATCTAGCACCAATGCAACGGGTTGCAGGAGACACTTATTCTCTGTTTTCTCAGTATGTTTCCTAGTGCCGTTTTGAAGTTCCTGCAGTTTTCACTGTAAAACCGAGTTGGAGCTAGTAGCTCCCCATTTATATGTATGGAATGGAGTTAGCAACTGAAAAGAAACTTTGTATTCCCAACAAGCTAAGTGAAGGACGGCTTTCACACACACATATTTCTCAGAACTGAGCAAGTGGACAGACGTTCGTTCATCTAGCACCAAGGGAACGGGTTGCAGGAGACAGTTTTTCTCTTCTTTCTCAGTCTGTTTCCTAGTACCGATTTGAATTTCCTGCAGTTTTCACTGTAAAACAGAGTTGGAGCTAGTACCTCCCCATATATATGTATGGAATGGAGTTTGCAACTGAAAAGAAACTTTGTGTTCCCAACAAGCTAAGTGAAGGACGGCTTTCACACACACTTATCACTCAGAACCTAGCAAGTGGAGAGACGTTCGTTCATCTAGCACCAAGGGAACATGTTGCAGGAGACAATTTTTCTCTGCTTTCTCAGTCTGTTTCCTAGTGCCGGTTTGAAGTTCCTGCAGTTTTCACTGTAAAACCGAGTTGGAGCTAGTACCTCCCCATATATATGTATGGAATGGAGTTTGCAACTGAAAAGAAACTTTGTGTTCCCAACAAGATAGGTGAAGGGTGGCTTTCACACACACTTATCTCTCAGAAATGAGCAAGTGGAGAGACGTTCGTTCATCTAGCACCAAGGGAACGGGTTGCAGGAGACACTTATTCTCTGGTTTCTCAGTATGTTTCCTAGTGCCGGTTTGAAGTTCCTGCAGTTTTCATTATAAAACCGAGTTAGAGCTAGTACCTCCGCATATATATGTATGGAATGGAGTTTGCAACTGAAAAGAAACTTTGTGTTCCCAACAAGCTTAGTTAAGGACGGCTTTCACACACACTTATCTCTCAGAACTGAGCAAGTGGAGAGACGTTCGTTCATCTAGCACCAAGGGAACGGGTTGCAGGAGACACTTTTGTCTGCTTTCTCAGTCTGTTTCCTGGGGCCGATTTGAAGTTCCTGCATTTTTCCCTGTAAAACAGAGTTGGAGCTAGTACCTCCCCATATATATGTATGGAATGGAGTTTGCAACTGAAAAGAAACTTTGTGTTCCCAACATGCTAATTGAAGGACGGCTTTCACATACATTTATCTCTCAGAACTGAGCAAGTGGAGAGACGTTCGTTCATATAGCACCAAGGGATCGGGTCGCAGGAGACACTTTTTCTCTGCTTTCCCAGTCTGTTTCCTAGTGCCGGTTTGAAGTTCCTGTAGTTTTCACTGTAAAACAGTGTTGGAGCTAGTACCTCCCCATATATATGTATGGAAAGAAGTTTGCAACTGAAAAGAAACTTTGTGTTCCCAACAAGATAGGTGAAGTTCGGCTTTAACACACACTTATCTCTCAGAAATGAGCAAGTGAAGAGACGTTCGTTCATGTAGCACCAATGCAACGGATTGCAGGAGACACTTATTCTCTGTTATCTCAGTATGTTTCCTAGTGCCGGTTTGAACTTCCTGCAGTTTTCACTGTAAAACCGAGTTGGAGCTAGTAGCTCCCCATTTATATGTATGGAATGGAGTCAGCAACTGAAAAGAAACTTTGTGTTCCCAACAAGCTAAGTGAAGGATGGCTTTCACACACAATTATCTCTCAGAACTGAGCAAGTGGAGAGACGTTCGTTCATCTAGCACCAAGGGAACGGGTTGCAGGAGACACTTTTTCTCTGCTTTCTCAGTCTGTTTCCTAGTGCCGGTTTGAAGTTCCTGCAGTTTTCACTGTAAAACCGAGTTGGGGCTAGTACCTCCCCATATATATGTATGGAATGGAGTTTGCAACTTAAAAGAAACTTTGTGTTCCCAACAAGCTAGGTGAAGGACGGCTTTCACACACAATTATCTCTCAGAACTGAGCAAGTGGAGAGACGTTCGTTCATCTAGCAGAAAGGGAACGGGATGCAGGAGACAGTATTTGTCTGCTTTCTCAGTCTGTTTCCTAGTGCCGATTTGAAGTTCCTGCAGTTTTCACTGTAAAACCGAGTTGGAGCTTGTACCTCCCCATATATATGTATGGAATGGAGTTTGTACTGAAAAGAAACTTTGTGTTCCCAACAAGCTAAGTGAAGGACGGCTTTCACACACACTTATCTCTCAGAACTGAGCAAGTGGAGAGACGTTCGTTCATATAGCACCAAGGGAACGGGGCGCAGGAGACACTTATTCTCTGCTTTCTCAGTCTGTTTCCTAGTGCCGGTTTGAAGTTCCTGCAGTTTTCACTGTAAAACCGAGTTGGGGCTAGTACCTCCCCATATATATGTATGGAATGGAGTTTGCAACTTAAAAGAAACTTTGTGTTCCCAACAAGCTAGGTGAAGGACGGCTTTCACACACACTTATCTCTCAGAACTGAGCAAGTGGAGAGACGTTCGTTCATCTAGCACCAAGGCAACGGGTTGCAGGGGACACTTCTTCTCTGCTTTCTCAGTCTGTTCCCTAGTGCCGGTATGAAGTTCCTGCAGTTTTCACTGTAAAAACGAGTTGGAGATAGTACCTCCCCATATATATGTATGGAATGGAGTTTGCAACTGAAAAGAAACTTTGTGTTCCCAACAAGCTAAGTGAAGGATGGCTTTCACACACAATTATCTCTCAGAACTGAGCAAGTGGAGAGATGTTCGTTCATCTAGCAGCAAGGGAACGGGTTGCAGGAGACACTTTTTCTCTGCTTTCTCAGTCTGTTTCCTAGTACCGGTATGAAGTTCCTGCAGTTTTCACTGTAAAACCGAGTTGGAGATAGTACCTCCCCATATATATGTATGGAATGGAGTTTGCAACTGAAAAGAAACTTTGTGTTCCCAACAAGCTAAGTGAAGAATGGCTTTCACACACACTTATCTCTCAGAACTGAGCAAGTGGAGAGACGTTCGTTCATCTAGCACCAAGGGAACGGGTTGCAGGAGACACTTTTTCTCTGCATTCTCCGTCTGTTTCCTAGCGCTGGTTTGAAGTTCCTGTAATTTTCACTGTAAAACAGATTTGGATCTAGTACCTCCCCATATATATGTATGGATTGGAGTTTGCAACTGAAAAGAAACTTTGTGTTCCCAACAAGCTAGGTGAAGTATGGCTTTCACACACATATTTCTCTCAGAACTGAGCAAGTGGAGAGACGTTCGTTCATCTAGCACCAAGGGAACGGGTTGCAGGAGACACTTTTTCTCTGCTTTCCCAGTCTGTTTCCTAGTGCCGGTTTGAAGTTCCTGTAGTTTTCACTGTATAACAGAGTTGGAGCTAGTACCTCCCCATATATATGTATGGAAAGGAGTTTGCAACTGAAAAGAAACTTTGTGTTCCCAACAAGATAGGTGAAGTTCGGCTTTAACACACACTTATCTCTCAGAAATGAGCAAGTGAAGAGACGTTCGTTCATCTAGCACCAATGCAACGGGTTGCAGGAGATACTTATTCTGTTTTCTCAGTATGTTTCCTAGTGCCGGTTTGAAGTTCCTGCAGTTTTCACTGTAAAACCGAGTTGGAGCTAGTAGCTCCCCATTTATATGTATGGCATGGAGTCAGCAACTGAAAAGAAACTTTGTGTTCCCAACAAGCTAAGTGAAGGACGGCTTTCACACACACATATTTCTCAGAACTGAGCAAGTGGGCAGACGTTCGTTCATCTAGCAGAAAGGGAACGGGATGCAGGAGGCACTTTTTCTCTGCTTTCTCAGTCTGTTTCCTAGTGCCGATTTGAAGTTCCTGCAGTTTTCACTGTAAAACCGAGTTGGAGCTTGTACCTCCCCATATATATGTATGGAATGGAGTTTGTACTGAAAAGAAACTTTGTGTTCCCAACAAGCTAAGTGAAGGACGGCTTTCACACACACTTATCTCTCAGAACTGAGCAAGTGGAGAGACGTTCGTTCATATAGCACCAAGGGAACGGGGCGCAGGAGACACTTTTTCTCTGCTTTCTCAGTCTGTTTCCTAGTGCCGGTTTGAAGTTCCTGCAGTTTTCACTGTAAAACCGATTTGGAGCTAGTACCTCCCCATATATATGTATGGAATGGAGTTTGCAACTGAAAAGAAACTTTGTGTTCCCAACAATCTATGTGAAGGACGGCTTTCACACACACTTATCTCTCAGAACTGAGCAAGTGGAGAGACGTTCGTTCATCTAGCACCAAGGGAAAGGGTTGCAGGAGAAACTTTTCTCTGCTTTCTCAGTCTGTTTCCTAGTGCAGGTTTGAAGTTCCTGCAGTTTTCACTGTAAAACCGAGTTGGAGCTAGTACCTCCCCATATATATGTATGGAGTGGAGTTTGCAATAGAAAAGAAACTTTTTTTTCCCAACAATCTAAGTGAAGGTCGACTTTCACACACACTAATATCTCAGAACTGAGCAAGTGGATAGACGTTCATTCATCTAGAACCAAGGGAACGGGATGCAGGAGAAACTTTTTCTCTGCTTTCTCAGTCTGTTTCCTAGTGCCGGTTTGAAGTTCCTGCAGTTTTCACTGTAAAACAGAGTTGGAGCCAGTACCTCCCCATATATATGTATGGAAAGGAGTTTGAAACTGAAAAGAAACTTTGTGTTCCCAACAAGCTAGGTGAAATTCGGCTTTAACACACACTTATCTCTCAGAACTGAGCAAGTGGAGAGACGTTCGTTCATCTAGCACCAATGCAACGGGTTGCAGGAGACACTTATTCTCTGTTTCCTCAGTATGTTTCCTAGTGCCGGTTTGAAGTTCCTGCAGTTTTCACTGTAAAACCGAGTTGGAGCTAGTCGCTCCCCATATATATATATGGAATGGAGTTACCAACCTAAAAGAAACTTTGTGTTCCCAACAAGCTAAGTGAAGGACGGCTTTCACACACACTTATCTCTCAGAACTGAGCAAGTGGAGAGACGTTCGTTCATCTAGCACCAAGGGAACGGGTTGCAGGAGACACTATTTGTCTGCTTTCTCAGTCTGTTTCCTAGTGCCGGTTTGAAGTTCCTGCAGTTTTCACTGTAAAACCGAGTTGGAGCTAGTACCTCCCCATATATATGTGTGGAATGGAGTTTGCAACTGAAAAGAAACTTTGTGTTCCCAACAAGCTAGGTGAAGAACGGCTTTCACACACACTTATCTCTCAGAACTGAGCAAGTGGAGAGACGTTCGTCCATCTAGCAGCAAGGGAACGGGTTGCAGGAGACACTTTTTGTCTGCTTTCTCAGTCTGTTTCCTAGTGCCGATTTCAAGTTCCTGCAGTTTTCACTGTAAAACCGAGTTGGAGCTAGTACTTCGCCATTTATATGTATGGAATGGAGTTTGCAAATGAAAAGAAACTTTGTGTTCCCAACAAGCTAAGTTAAGGACGGCTTTCAAACTCACTTATCTCTCAGAACTGAGCAACTGGAGAGACGTTCGTTCATATAGCACCAAGGGAACGGGTTGCAGGAGACACTATTACTCTGCATTCTCAGTCTGTTTCCTAGTGCCGGTTTGAAGTTCCTGAATTTTTCACTGTAAAACCGAGTTGGAGCTACTACCTCCCCATATATATGTATGGAATGGAGTTTGCAACTGAAAAGAAACTTTGTGTTCACCCAAGCTAGGTGAAGAATGGCTTTCACACACACTTATCTCTCAGAACTGAGCAAGTGGAGAGACTTTCGTTCATCTAGCACCAAGGGAACGGGTTGCATGAGACACTTTTTCTCTGCTTTCTCAGTCTGTTTCCTAGTGCCGGTTTGAAGTTCCTGCAGTTTTCACTGTAAAACCGAGTTGGAGTTAATTCTTCCCATATATATGTATGGAATGGAGATTGCAACTTAAAACAAACTTTGTGTTCCCAACAAGCTACGTGAAGGACGGCTTTCACACACACTTATCTCTCAGAACTGAGCAAGTGGAGAGACGTTCGTTCATCTAGCACCAAGGGAACGGGTTGCAGGAGACACTTTTTCGGTGCTTTCTCAGTCTGTTTCCTAGTGCCGGTTTGAAGTTCCTGCAGTTTTCACTGTAAATCCGAGTTGGAGCTAGTACCTCCCCATATATATGTATGGAAAGGAGTTTGAAACTGAAAAGAAACTTTGTGTTCCCAACAAGCTAGGTGAAGTTCGGCTTTAACACACACTTATCTCTCAGAACTGAGCAAGTGGAGAGACGTTCGTTCATCTAGCACCAATGCAACGGGTTGCAGGAGACACTTATTCTCTGTTTTCTCAGTATGTTTCCTAGTGCCGGTTTGAAGTTCCTGCAGTTTTCACTGTAAAACCGAGTTGGAACTAGTCGCTCCCCATATATATATATGGAATGGAGTTACCAACTGAAAAGAAACTTTGTGTTCCCAACAATCTAAGTGAAGGACGGCTTTCACACACACTTATCTCTCAGAACTGAGCAAGTGGAGAGACGTTCGTCCATCTAGCAGCAAGGGAACGGGTTGCAGGAGACACTATTTGTCTGCTTTCTCAGTCTGTTTCCTAGTGCCGGTTTGAAGTTCCTGCAGTTTTCACTGTAAAACCGAGTTGGAGCTAGTACTTCGCCATTTATATGTATGGAATGGAGTTTGCAAATGAAAAGAAACTTTGTGTTCCCAACAAGCTAAGTTAAGGACGGCTTTCACACTCACTTATCTCTCAGAACTGAGCAACTGGAGAGACGTTCGTTCATATAGCACCAAGGGAACGGGTTGCAGGAGACACTATTACTCTGCATTCTCAGTCTGTTTCCTAGTGCCTGTTTGAAGTTCCTGAATTTTTCACTGTAAAACCGAGTTGGAGCTACTACCTCCCCATATATATGTATGGAATGGAGTTTGCAACTGAAAAGAAACTTTGTGTTCACCCAAGCTAGGTGAAGAATGGCTTTCACACACACTTATCTCTCCGAACTGAGCAAGTGGAGAGACTTTCGTTCATCTAGCACCAAGGGAACGGGTTGCATGAGACACTTTTTCTCTGCTTTCTCAGTCTGTTTCCTAGTGCCGGTTTGAAGTTCCTGCAGTTTTCACTGTAAAACCGAGTTGGAGCTAATTCTTTTCATATATATGTATGGAATGGAGATTGCAACTGAAAACAAACTTTGTGTTCCCAACAAGCTACGTGAAGGACGGCTTTCACACACAATTATCTCTCAGAACTGAGCAAGTGGAGAGACGTTCGTTCATCTAGCACCAAGGGAACGGGTTGCAGGGACACTTTTTCTGTGCTTTCTCAGTCTGTTTCCTAGTGCCGGTTTGAAGTTCCTGCAGTTTTCACTGTTAATCCGATTTGGAGCTAGTACCTCCCCATATATATGTATGGAAAGGAGTTAGCAACTGAAAAGAAACTTTGTGTTCCCAACAAGATAGGTGAAGGTCGGCTTTAACACACACTTATCTCTCAGAAATGAGCAAGTGGAGAGACGTTCGTTCATCTAGCACCAATGCAACGGGTTGCAGGAGATACTTATTCTCTGTTTCTCAGTATGTTTCCTAGTGCCGGTTTGAAGTTCCTGCAGTTTTCACTGTAAAACCGAGTTGGAGCTAGTATCTCCCCATTTATATGTATGGAATGGAGTTAGCAACTGAAAAGAAACTTTGTGTTCCCAACAAGCTAAGTGAAGGACGGCTTTCACACACACTTATTTCTCAGAACTGAGCAAGTGGACAGACGTTCGTTCATCTAGCACCAAGGGAACGGTTTGCAGGAGACATTTTTTCTCTGCTTTCTTAGTCTGTTTCCTAGTGCCGGTTTGAAGTTCCTGCAGTTTTCACTGTAAAACAGTGTTGGAGCTAGTACCTCCCCATATATATGTATGGAATGGAGTTTGTACTGAAAAGAAACTTTGTGTTCCCAACAAGCTAAGTGAAGGACGGCTTTCACACACACTTATCTCTCAGAACTGAGCAAGTGGAGAGACGTTCGTTCATCTAGCAGCAAGGGAACGGGTTGCAGGAGACACTTTTTCTCTGCTTTCTCAGTCTCTTTCCTAGTGCCGGTATGAAATTCCTGCAGTTTTCACTGTAAAACCGAGTTGGAGCTAGTACCTCCCCATATATATGTATGGAAAGGAGTTTGCAACTGAAAAGAAACTTTGTGTTCCCAACAAGCTAATTGAAGGACGGCTTTCACACACACTTATCTCTCAGAACTGAGCAAGTGGAGAGACGTTCGTTCATCTAGCACCAAGGGATCTGGTTGCAGGAGACACTTTTTCTCTGCATTCTCAGTCTTTTTCCTAGCGCTGGTTTGAATTTCCTGTAGTTTTCACTGTAAAACCGATTTGGATATAGTACCTCCCCATATATATGTATGGAATGGAGTTTGCAACTGAAAAGAAACTTTGTGTTCCCAACAAGCTAGGTGAAGTATGGCTTTCACACACACTTTTCTCTCAGAACTGAGCAAGTGGAGAGACGTTCGTTCATCTAGCACCAAGGGAACGGGTTGCAGGAGACACTTTTTCTCTGCTTTCTCAGTCTGTTTCCTAGTGCCGGTTTGAAGTTCCTGCAGTTTTCACTGTAAAACAGTGTTGGAGCTAGTACCTCCCCATATATATTTAGGGAAAGGAGTTTGCAACGGAAAAGAAACTTTGTGTTCCCAACAAGATAGGTGAAGTTCGGCTTTAACACCCACTTATCTCTCAGAAATGAGCAAGTGGAGAGACGTTCGTTCATGTAGCACCAATGCAACGGGTTGCAGGAGACACTTATTCTCTGTATTCTCAGTATGTTTTCTAGTGCCGGTTTGAAGTTCCTGCAGTTTTCACTGTAAAACCGAGTTGGAGCTAGTAGCTCCCAATTTATATGTATGGAATGGAGTTAGCAACTGAAAAGAAACTTTGTGTTCCCAACAAGCTAAGTGAAGGTCGGCTTTCACACACACTTAGTTCTCAGAACTGAGCAAGTGGACAGACGTTCGTTCATCTAGCACCATGGGAACGGGTTGCAGAAGACACTTTTTCTCTTATTTCTTAGTCTGTTTCCTAGTGCCGGTTTGAAGTTCCTGCAGTTTTCACTGTCAAACCGAGTTGGAGCTAGTACCTCCCCATATATATGTATGGAATGGAGTTTGCAACTGAAAAGAAACTTTGTGTACCCAACAAGCTAAGTGAAGGACGGCTTTCATACACACTTATCTCTCAGAACTGAGCAAGTGGAGAGACGTTCGTTCATCTAGCAGCAAGGGAACGGGTTGCAGGAGACACTTTTTCTCTGCTTTC
Source organism: Camelus bactrianus (assembly GCF_048773025.1). Classification (NCBI taxonomy): domain Eukaryota; kingdom Metazoa; phylum Chordata; class Mammalia; order Artiodactyla; family Camelidae; genus Camelus; species Camelus bactrianus. Next base: position 6,351,816 of record NC_133553.1, read on the forward strand.
TCAGTCTGTTTCCTAGTGCCGGTATGAAGTTCCTGCAGTTTTCACTGTAAAACCGAGTTGGAGCTAGTACCTCCCCATATATATGTATGGAAAGGATTTTGCAACTGAAAAGAAACTTTGTGTTCCCAACAAGCTAGGTGAAGTACGGCTTTCACACACACTTATCTCTCAGAACTGAGCAAGTGGAGAGACGTTCGTTCATCTAGCACCAAGGGAACTGGTTGTAGGAGACACTTTTTCTCTGCCTTCTCATTCTCTTTCCTAGCGCTGGTTTGAATTTCCTGTAGTTTTCACTGTAAAACCGATTTGGATATAGTACCTCCTCATATATATGTATGGAATGGAGTTTGCAACTGAAAGTAACTTTGTGTTCCCAACAAGCTAGGTGAAGTATGGCTTTCACACACACTTTTCTCTCAGAACTGAGCAAGTGGAGAGACTTTCGTTCATCTAGCACCAAGGGAACGGGTTGCAGGAGACACTTTTTCTCTGCTTTCTCAGTCTGTTTCCTAGTGCCGGTTTGAAGTTCCTGCAGTTTTCACTGTAAAATAGAGTTGGAGCTAGTACCTCCCCATATATATGTATGGAAAGGAGTTTGCAACGGAAAAGAAACTTTTTGTTCCCAACAATCTAGGTGAAGTTCGGCTTTAACACCCACTTATCTCTCAGAAATGAGCAAGTGGAGAGACGTTCGTTCATGTAGCACCATTGCAACGGGTTGCAGGAGACACTTATTCTCTGTTTTCTCAGTATGTTTCCTAGTGCCGGTTTGAAGTTCCTGCAGTTTTCACTGTAAAACCGAGTTGGAGCTAGTAGCTCCCCAATTATATGTATGGAATGGAGTTAGCAACTGGAAAGAAACTTTGTGTTCCCAACAAGCTAGGTGAAGGACGGCTTTCACACACACTTATTTCTCAGAACTGAGCAAGTGGACAGACGTTCGTTCATCTAGCACCAAGGGAACAGTTTGCAGGAGACACTTTTTCTGTTCTTTCTTAGTCTGTTTCCTAGTGCCGGTTTGAAGTTCCTGCAGTTTTCACTGTCAAACCGAGTTGGAGCTAGTACCTCCCCATATATATGTATGGAATGGAGTTTGCAACTGAAAAGAAACTTTGTGTACCCAACAAGCTAAGTGAAGGACGGCTTTCATACACACTTATCTCTCAGAACTGAGCAAGTGGAGAGACGTTCGTTCATCTAGCAGCAAGGGAACGGGTTGCAGGAGACACTTTTTGTCTGCTCTCTCAGTCTGTTTCCTAGTGCCGATTTGAAGTTCCTGCAGTTTTCACTGTAAAACCGAGTTGGAGCTAGTACCTCCTCATATATATGTATGGAATGGAGTTTGTACTGAAAAGAAACTTTGTGTTCCCAACAAGCTAAGTGAAGGACGGCTTTCACACACACTTATCTCTCAGAACCTAGCAAGTGGAGAGACGTTCGTTCATATAGCACCAAGGGAACGGGTCGCAGGAGACACTTTTTCTCTGCTTTCTCAGTCTGTTTCCTAGTGCCGGTTTGAAGTTCCTGCAGTTTTCACTGTAAAACCGAGTTGGAACTAGTACCTCCCCATATATATGTATGGAATGGAGTTTGCAAATGAAAAGAAACTTTGTTTTCCCAACAAGCTAGGTGAAGGATGGCTTTCACACACACTTATCTCTCAGAACTGAGCAAGTGGAGAGACGTTCGTTCATCTAGCACCAAGGGAACGGGTCGCAGGAGACACTTTTTCTTTGCATTCTCAGTCTGTTTCCTAGTGCCGGTTTGAAGTTCCTGCAGTTTTCACTGTAAAACCGAGTTGGGGCTAGTACCTCCCCATATATATGTATGGAATGGAGTTTGCAACTGAAAAGAAACTTTGTGTTCCCAACAAGCTAGGTGAAGGACGGCTTTCACACACACTTATCTCTCAGAACTGAGCAAGTGGAGAGACGTTCGTTCATCTAGCACCAAGGGAACGGTTTGCAGGAGACACTTTTTCTCTGCTTTCTCAGTCTGTTTCCTAGTGCCGGTATGAAATTCCTGCAGTTTTCACTGTAAAACCGAGTTGGAGCTAGTACCTCCCCATATATATGTATGGAATGGAGTTTGCAACTGAAAAGAAACTTTGTGTTCCCAACAAGCTAATTGAAGTTAGGCTTTCACACACAATTATCTCTCAGAACTGAGCAAGTGGAGAGACGTTCGTTCATCTAGCACGAAGGGAACGGGTTGCAGGAGACACTATTTCTCTGCTTTCTCAGTCTGTTTCCTAGTGCCGGTTTGAAGTTCTTGCAGTTTTCACTGTAAAACCGAGTTTGGGCTTGTACCTCCCCATATATATGTATGGAATGGAGTTTGCAACTGAAAAGAAACTTTGTGTTCCCAACAAACTAGGTGAAGGACGGCTTTCACACACACTTATCTCTCAGAACTGAGCAAGTGGAGAGACGTTCGTTCATTTAGCACCAAGGGAACGGGTTGCAGGAGACACTTTTTCTCTGTATCTCAGTCTGTTTCCAAGTGCCGGTTTGAAGTTCCTGCAGTTTTCACTGTAAAACCGAGTTGGAGCTAGTACCTCCCCATATATATGTATGGAATGGAGTTAGCAACTGAAAAGAAACTTTGTGTTCCCAACAAGCTAGGTGATGGACGGCTTTCACACTCACTTATCTCTCAGAACTGAGCAAGTGGAGAGACGTTCGTTCATCTAGTACCAAGGGAACGGATTGTAGGAGACACATTTTCTCTGCTTTCTCAGTCTGTTTCCTAGTGCCGGTATGAAGTTCCTGCAGTTTTCACTGTAAAACCGAGTTGGAGCTAGTACCTCCCCATATATATGTATGGAATGGAGTTTGCAACTGAAAAGAAACTTTGTTTTCCCAACAAGCTAATTGAAGGACGGCTTTCACCCACAATTATCTCTCAGAACTGAGCAAGTGGAGAGACGTTCGTTCATCTAGCACCAATGGAACGGGTTGCAGGAGACACTTTTTCTCTGCTTTCTCAGTCTGTTTCCTAGTGCCGGTTTGAATTTCCTGCAGTTTTCACTGTAAAACCGAGTTGGAGCTAGTACCTCCCCATATATATGTATGGAATGGGGTTTGCAACTGAAAAGAAACTTTCTGTTCCCAACAAGCTAGGTGAAGTATGGCTTTCACACACACTTATCTCTCAGAACTGAGCAAGAGGAGAGACGTTCGTTCATCTAGCACCATGTGAACGGTTTTCAGGAGACACTTTTTCTCTGCTTTCTCAGTCTGTTTCCTAGTGCTGGTTTGAAGTTCCTGCATTTTTCACTGTAAAACCGATTTGGAGCTACTACCTTCCCATATATATGTATGGAATGGAGTTTGCAACTGAAAAGAAACTTTGTGTTCCCAACAAGCTAGGTGAAGGACGGCTTTCACACACACTTATCTCTCAGAAATGAGCATGTGGACAGACGTTCGTTCATGTAGCACAAATGGAGCGGGTTGCAGGAGACACTTTTTCTCTGCTTTCTCAGTCTGTTTCCTAGTGCCGGTTTGAACTTCCTGCAGTTTTCACTGTAAAACCGAGTTGGAGCTAGTACCTCCCCATATATATGTATGGAATGGAGTTTGCAACTGAAAAGAAACTTTGTGTTCCCAACAAGCTAGGTGAAGGACGGCTTTCACACACACTTATCTCTCAGAAATGAGCATGTGGACAGACGTTCGTTCATGTAGCACAAATGGAGCGAGTTGCACGGGACACTTTTTCTCTGGTTTCTCAGTATGTTTCCTATTGCCAGTTTGTAGTTCCTTCAGTTTTCACTGTAAAACCGAGTTGGAGCTAGTACATACCCTTATATATGTATGGAAAGGAGTTTGCAACTGAAAAGAAACTATGTGTTCCCAACAAGCTAAGTGAAGGACGGCTTTCAAACTCAGTTATGTCTCAGAACTGAGCAAGTGGAGAGACGTTCGTTCATCTAGCACCAAGGGAAAGGGTTGCAGGAGAAAATTTTTCTCTGCTTTCTCAGTCCCTTTCCTAGTGCCGGTTTGAAGTTCCTGCAGTTTTCACTGTAAAACCGAGTTGGAGCTAGTACCTCCCCATATATATGTATGGAGTGGAATTTGCAAATGAAAAGAAACTTTGTGTTCCCAACAAGCTAGGTGAAGGACGGCTTTCACACACACTAATCTCTCAGAATTGAGCAAGTGGAGAGACGTTCGTTCATCTAGCACCAAGGGAACGGGATGCAGGAGACACTTTTTCTCTGCTTTCTCAGTCTGTTTCCTAGTGGCGGTTTGAAGTTCCTGCAGTTTTCACTGTAAAACCGAGTTGGAGCTAGTACCTCCCCATATATATGTATGGAATGGAGTTGGTAAGTGAAAAGAAACTTTGTGTTCCCAAGAAGCTAGGTGAAGGACGGCTTTCACACACACTTATCTCTCAGAACTGAGCAAGTGGAGAGACGTTCGTTCATCTAGCACCAAGGGAACGGGTTGCAGAAGACACTTTTTCTCTGCTTGTCAGTCTGTTTCCTAGTGCCGGATTGATGTTCCTGCACTTTTCACTGTAAAACCGAGATGGAGCTTGTACCTACCTATATATATGTATGGAATGGAGTTTGCAACTGAAAAGAAATTTTGTGTTCCCAACAAGCTAGGTGAAGGACGGCTTTCACACACACTTATCTCTCAGAAATGAGCATGTGGACATACGTTCGTTCATGTAGCACAAATGGAGCGGGTTGCAGGAGACACTTTTTCTCTGCTTTCTCATTCTGTTTCCTAGTGCCGGTTTGAAGTTCCTGCAGTTTTCACTGTAAAACCGAGTTGGAGCTAGTACTTCCCCATACATATGTTTGGAAAGGAGTTTGCAACTGAAAAGAAACTTTGTGTTCCCAAAAATCTAGGTGAAGGACGGCTTTCAATCACACTTATCTCTCAGAACTGAGCATGTGGAGAGACGTTCGTTCATCTAGCACCAAGGGAACGGGTTGCAGGAGACACTTTTTCTCTGCTTTCTCAGACTGTTTCCTAGTGCCGGTTTGAAGTTCCTGCAGTTTTCACTGTAAAACCGAGTTGGAGCTTGTACCTCCCCATATATATGTATGGAATGGAGTTTGCAACTGAAAAGAAACTTTGTGTTCCCAAGAAGCTAGGTGAAGTACGGCTTTCACACACACTTATCTCTCAGAACTTAGCAAGTGGAGAGACCTTCGTTCATCTAGCACCAAGGGAACGGTTTTCAGGAGACACTTTTTCTCTGCTTTCTCAGTCTGTTTCCTAGTGCCGTTTTAAAGTTCCTGCAGTTTTCACTGTCAAACCGAGTTGGAGCTAGTACCTCCCCATATATATGTATGGAATGGAGTTTGCAACTGAAAAGAAACTTTGTGTTCCCAACAAGCTAGGTGAAGGACGTCTTTCACACACACTTTTCTCTCAGAACTGAGCATGTGGAGAGACGTTCGTTCATCTAGCACAAAGGGAACGGTTTGCAGGATACACTTTTTCTCTTGTTTCTTAGTGTATTTCCTAATGCCGTTTTGATTTTACTGCATTTTTCACTGTAAACCCGATTTGGAGCTAGTACCTCCCCATATATATGTATGGAATGTAGTTTGCAACTGAAAAGAAACTTTGTGTTCCCAAGAAGCTAAGTGAAGGACGGCTTTCACACACACTTATCTCTCAGAACTGAGCAAGTGGAGAGATTTTCGTTCATCTTGCACCAAGGGAACGGGTTGCAGGAGGCACTTTTTCTCTGCTTTCTCAGTCTGTTTCCTAGTGCCGATTTGAAGTTCCTGCAGTTTTCACTGTCAAACCGAGTTGGAGCTAGTACCTCCCCATATATATGTATGGAATGGAGTTTGCAACTGAAAAGAAACTTTGTGTTCCCAACAATCTAGGTGAAGGACGGCTTTCACACACACTTATCTCTCAGAACTTAGCAAGTGGAGAGACCTTCGTTCACCTAGCACCAAGGGAACGGGTTGCAGGAGACACTTTTTCTCTGGTTTCTCAGTCTGTTTCCTAGTGCCGGTTTGAAGTTCCTGCAGTTTTCACTGTAAAACCGAGTTGGAGCTTGTACCTCCCCATATATATGTATGGAATGGAGTTTGCAACTGAAAAGAATCTTTGTGTTCCCAAGAAGCTAATTGAAGGACGGCTTTCACACACACTATTCTCTCAGAAATGAGCATGTGGAGAGACTTTCGTTCATCTAGCAGAAATGGAACGGGATGCAGGAGCAAGTCTTACTCTGGTTTCTTTGTCTTTTTCCTTGTGCCGGTTTGAAGTTCCTGCAGTTTTCACTGTCAAACCGAGTTGGAGCTAGTCCCTCCCCATATATATGTATGGAGTGTAGTTTGCAACTGAAAAGAATCTCTGTGTTCCCAACAAGCTAGTTGAAGGGCAGCTTTCACACACACTTATCTCTACGATTTGAGCATGTGGAGAGACTTTCTTTCATATTTCATCATGTGGTGGGACGTTCTTTTATCCAGTTAATAGGTAGCGTGTATTTTAATAACACCTTCTCATTTCTTTGTAAGGATTCAAAGGTCGGTTTTCATGTAAATCTTGTTTGCTCTTTAAAATATTTTTGCAGTAGTGCTTGCCCTGGGATATGTAATTAATGTATTTTCTCTAGACCAGTAACTCTGCTTTTCCAAGGATTTATGTGAAGGACTTCTCCAACACACATACTGTTGTGGGAATTCACCATGTGTTGAGCTATTCTATCATCCAGTATTTAAGTTAAGTAATACAGAAACACTTACTCTGTTTTCTCTGTTTGTTTCTCAAAGCCGGTTTCCAAGGAAAGTTTTTTGCACTGGAAAACCGATTTGGTCCTAATACATTGCCATATATATGAAAACAGTGTAGTTTCCCCTCCCAAAACTCTGTTTTCCCAACAAGCCAGTGGAAACGCTACTTCCATATGCATACAGACCTAAAAATTTTGCATGTATATAGGCATTATGTCATCCAGCATAAAGTACAAGGTGACTTCTAGAGACACATTCTCTGATTTCTCAGAATGTTTCCTGATGCCGGTTTCTAAGTTAAAGCCGTTTCCTCTGGATAACCATTTTGGAGATTGTGCCTCCCTTTACATATATAATTAGTGTAGATGCTCTAAGACAGAAGCTCTGTGTACCCAAAAATCTAGTTTTACAACAGCTTCCACACAGATTGAGATGTCAGAAATGATCATGTGAAGAGGCTTTGTTACATCCGTCATAAAAGGTAGAGTGACATGTAGAAACACTTACTCTCTTTTCTCAGCATGATTCTTAAAGCCGGTCTGTAGTAAAATCGGTTTGCAATGGAAAAGCGCGCTGGAGTTTTTGCCTCCCCTTTGATATGTAACTAGCCTATTTCCCCGTGGCCAGAAACTCTGGGTTTCCAAAAACCTAAGTGAAGGAGGCTGCAACACATATTCCGTTCCCAAAATGGTACATGTGGGGACGCATTCCTTTATGTAACGTAAACAGCAAGGCTACACCTCAAGCACTTACCATGATTTCTCAGCATGATTTCTAGAGTAGGTTTAAAGCTAAAAGCATTTTTCGCTCAAAAACCTTATTAGAGCTTGTTCCTTCTCTTATATTTATAGGTCGGGCAGTGCCCCTAACACCAAAATTCTGTGTTCCAACAGGGTTGGTGAAGGATGATTTGCAAACACATTCGGTTTTCTCTCCTCCTCACTCTTCTGCTAAGGGAACCATGAAGGTTGTCTATTCTGGAAGCCAAGGAAATTTTTTTCATTTAGGATCAGCCTCGGAGAAAACTGAGACCTGCTTCTGCTTCTGCTTCTTTTCCCTGCTAGATTTCCTCTTGATGCATTTCCAGATCCTCACGAGTGAGTTCCTGTAACCAAGAAATTATTTCAAAGAAAATGAGCAGGTTTCCGTAAGGCCGCTACTTCTTTTATATTCTTGCTTTTTAATACCTCATTTCCATCTCTTTATCTCCAGGTATCTTATTTCTATGTTCTTTGGTTGAGGCTGAAGTCTAATCAGCAATAGTGTAGAAATTATTGCTTGATATTACTGATCTACTTTCTTTCCATGGATATTTGAATTATCATTGGATTTTTGGGAAGATACATTCTTTAAAAAAATTCTGGTAAGTATCTTGTGGGTGATTCTGATTCTCTTTGTCTAGAATTATAATGCTTAATTTCTGAATAAGTGATGCTTTCATAGAGCTCAAAATTCCAAAAGTTTGAGTGCCACCACTGTCCCGAAGCCTTTCAAACTTTTCCTTGGGGGCACTCAGAACTGCGTGTGTCTCTCTGTGTGTGTGTGTGTGTGTGTGTGTGTGTGTGTGTCCTTCTGGACTTAGTTTAGCCTGAAATGAGCAAAAGGAAGTACCCCTCTTTTTACACAAACAGCAGACGACTTTCACAAATTTATAACTTTTAAAAATATATGAACTGTAATGTTGTAGAATTTTACAAGAGGCAGTGACCTTCAGAGCTGTCAATAATGGAGGCAGAACAGTTGGAAGGACAGCAGGTGCTCGTGCTCAGTGGCTGAAGTCACAGAACATCCACGGCCACCTCTGGTTAATCTTATAGAGTTGGTGCTGTCGGCAGGCATTCAGAGCTGTGCCCCCCTCCCCACCAAATATATATATTAGGAAAACTGGTGAGCCTCAGTATGAGAAACAATAAAGTATTAGAAGGGGAAATTGAGTATATTGTTTTTTAAAAAAAAATTAGCATCCAGGTAGTTTAATTTCAGCTCCTAATAGACTGATGTGATGACATTGACAAGGATGCGTAAACACCTGTAAGATCAAGGGACAGGACTGGAGACTCTGAAGCAGCAATCACCACACACAACCTTCACTGCTGTCCTTGACAACCTTATTGAATTACTTGATTTAAAATAGACTATAGATGTTAAACATCATCATTTTGAGAAAGCAGATCTTTTGAAATCTTATATATTAATGTAACTGAATTGGATAAAGAAATGTTAAATGTGTAATAAAGTATCCAAAGAGGTAACGATTCCTGTAAACACCACAAATTGAATAGGACCACAGCATAATGTGCATATATAGTTTAATGATCTGGAAGAATCACTCACCATTGTATTCAAGACATCTAGAGATGATGTTAAATGTGGTTGTCCTTGGATAGATTTTTGTGAATGTTAGAATGAAATCAGGGTCAAGCACACAAGTTTAGTTTAAAAGCAAAAGGTGAAACAGACTTCTTTTCAAAAAGCTATTGTGTCTGGTTAGAAATCATCGAACCCATGGGTCAAGGGAAGGAAAAAAAACCTAGTGACCACGTGACTGTTTCAGGAGCTGGTAGTAAAATGAAAGTTGACAATACTGTAAATTAGATATGATATTGATGTCCAACTGACCCAATGATTTTTAGTCCATGTGTAAAAAATATATCAAGGAATAAATACTAATTTATGTGTTCTCAGCTCTGTTGCCCCCCTTCAAGCCTGCATTCTGGTTGGGAAAATAAGAACTTCTACTGCAGGGAGGAGGATTTTCAAAAAAGGAGTGTCCCCCAACCGACAAAATAAAGAAAAAGTAGACGACCACTGTAGAGACACAGGGAGATCTGTTGAGCCAGATGACACTTGCTTTACTGTCAATTAGTAGGAGGCACAGCTTTTTGATGAGTTGGGTAACGTATTGCTGCCTTTCTCAAGGTATTGCCCACGGCTCTTGAGAAGCGATGAAGTGGGGCCAAGGAATTAGCCTCCGAATGCCCTTTGCCATGGATGTTGTCTCTATTTTCCACTTTTAAGCTTTAGCTTAGACAAGTTGCCGTGTCTTGCCAAGTGAGCTACAGACAGTAAGTACATCTTGAAGCACACGGCTCTTTCCTCTTCACTGCAGCAGAGAACCTCTGCATTGGAGCATCCTGAGATGTCATTGGTGGTCATTTTTCATGTTAGGAATCAGTAAGGATGCTATGTCCACATGGATGAGGAGGGTAAGGCTTCAGTCTCTAAAGTGTAATGATGGGTTTACCTTTTCACTTAAAGAGTCTCACATCAACAAATGCGGGTCTGTTCTGGACCAAGAAGAAACAAGTGTTTCAAAAATAACAGCTTGAAAGGTCAGTGGGACATGCCAGGCATCTTCTTCATGTCTTCAAGTTCGGGTATCAAACATGGGTTTCCTATCCTGAGTGATACTGACAATTTGTCATGCTCTGTGCCTCATGTATACCAAAGGCTTTCCTAGATAAAATGTCTAGAAATGGTATCATTCTTGATATCTGTTAAACAGGGGAAGATGAAGGAATTAAATTTAGTCCCTAATGTGCATTGATTTTTTTAAAGACATCAATTTTATAGAAACTTTTGAAGAATTAAAGTGACAGAAAATTGTAAAGCACCTTCTCCTTCTGGTAGAAAACTATTCTGTTTTCGTTTTTTGAAGAATGTGACATAGAATCAGTACTAATATTGTTTGTATTGTACTTAGTGTTTACAGAGTGATTCACAAATATTCTCCTACTTCATCTGTGCAATGACCTCTGGAAGATAAGATTTCCTAGTTATGCTTTTTAATGTCTGTTTCCTAACTCTGTCTAAAAGCAAATTGATTGAGCTCCATTTGATCAATTTAGAAGGCTGGACTGATTAATTGTGTCAGAACATTCCAGGAGGCAGAGGAAAGGAAGAGACAGGGGTTCTACACGATGGAAGCTGCTCCTGAAATGATTTGACCAGCAGTCATCCATTTTTCCCAAGGCTGGAAAGAAAAGACAACCCAAGGCAAGGAAAACAGGGAGCCCATGAGACTCCAACCTTGGCACGTAGAGTCACGGCTGTCCTCCTGTGCCTTGGAGAAGAGGAGGTTTTGTGTCTCTGTTCTATAATCTCTGTTTTGCTTTTTCTCCACAGTGTCTTGTTTTACTAGCATATGCTGAAACTTGATTTACATTTCATAGCATTAAAACAAAAATCAGGAACTCTTTATCATTTATTAACTATTTGGTAAATAGTTTTTGGTGAATCTTTAACTTTATTATTAGGACTTACCGTGGCAATGTACAACACCTACTTCCCCAGATAACAGCAGCAGCTTACACATGCTAAACTTGTATTTCCCTCTTACATAAAGAAGTCAAGCAATCGGTACCACAGGGCTGGTTTGCATGAAGGTCCCAGGGTCAGAGAACCAGATGCCTCTTATTTTCAGCCCGTCAACTTGATGGCCCAAAGTGTCTGCCTGAGGGTCAAAAATCAGGCCCACATTCCAGGCAGCAGAAAGGAGGGAAGAAAGGTGCTTCAGTTCCCTTTTGGGTTGGTTCTGTAAAGTCCCAGGTAGCTTTCCTGCTTTTATCTTGCTTTAGACAGAGGGCTGAGAGACAGCTTGCTATGAGGTAAGCTCAGCTCAGGACCAGCCATCTCCATCGAGGGGAGGGGAGGGAGGGGGCGGGGAGGCACTGCTCATCCTGCACATGGTGTAAGACAACACGATGAGACGCCGGGGGCCTCCGCAGTCCGTCCATTGCTTCGGGCTGCACTGATCGTTTGGTAACGGTTGAGATTTTCCCGTAGAAGTGCGTGTATGCTCGAACAATTGCTCAGTTCATTTAAACTAGTGGCTACCAGAGCACGTTGGAGAACACATTTGTTCTCACCTTCTAGCCAGTGACTCTCCCGCCATGTTTCTGTCCTACTGTTCATTTCCACCTTATTTTCCAAGACTCCCGGAGGAAATGTAAGCAGCCTGATGCTCAAATGCTTTTCTGTGTGATTCCCCCCTTGTTCTTTGAAGGAAAAACAAATTGCCTAGAGAACAGTGGACGAAATGCCAAACCCCATTTCTTTAAGTGTCTGAGATTTGGTGTTAGGAAATAGAAGAAATTTCCAGAAACACCCTTAAGAAACATTATTTCTTTCAAATGTGATTTGGAACAACAAAGGACAATATATTTTATAGCACAGCTTTTAAGACAAATGAATTGGCAGTAAGTTAGCATAATGAAACTTCCAACGTCTTTATATTTCTCCTGGAATTTCCATGGTTCTTGGTGTAAATTTTTAATAATTAATACCAGCTTTCTATTCTTTCTCTTCATGTAGTTGTAGAGTTAACTTGAAAATAGCTTGTTGTGTCACTGAGAAAGCCTCCTGGTCAGCCTTCTAGTTAAACAGCTTGTGTGCGTTTCGGTGGCAGGTGTGCTAAATAGTAGTTTTCAGGCACTTGAGGGATGCCCATCACACCAGCACTGCGGGAGACTATTTCTCACCCACGACAAGGTGAGACCCTCCTTTCCTCCGCTGCCTCGCCCAGGCCCCCGCATTCTGGTTCTTTCTCACGACCCATTTTCATAAATTTCAGCCCTGCACCAGCAGAGCAAGTCTTGGTTTCTCAAAGACCAGGAACTTAGTTCAAGGTTTTCTGTTAAAGGACAGTGTATAAAATCAGGCAAATTGATATGTCTTTTGAGGCCTCAGGATCTCTGCATTTCAAACAAGAACTTGAGTTACAATACTATTCTCTTCCACTTTTGAAATTCTAAAGCTCCACACAATAGCTTTTTTAATTGCTAAAATTTTTTTCTAGACTATATTTTTCAAAGATTCACAAATATCTGTTAATTTATATTTAAAGATGTTATATTTAAGAAATGGAATAATTATTTACATTTAAATAGGAATTTAAGTCAAGAAATATTTGATACTGAATGTTTACTCTGAGTTCAAGTATGTAAGCTTAATTTTTGTGGTACTGTCGATAAACCACAAAACGTGAGAGTTGTTGGTTAAAGTTTATCTGGGGCAAAATAAGGACCAGAGCCCAGGTGACAGCATCTCAGAGAGCTCGGAGGAACTGCTCTGAAGAGGAAGGGGAGCTCAGAATTATATAAGATTTCAGTGAAGGGGGACGTGCGGTCCAATACAAGTTTAGGCAGAGGCTGCTGCTAGTCAAGAAGCAGGTGTCTCTGTTAATGATTTTAGCGCTTTTCTAGATAGGAGGGGATGTAAGAATTTGGGCGCATAAAATTTCCTGAAAATGTCTAACTATCTGAAGACTCTTCTGCCCATTTTCCCAGAGCACAGAGCGCCCCATTCCTGATCTCCACACTTAACTACTTTCAGAGGGTGTTGAAAGTCAGCAGCTGCAGTGGCTCATGACTTAACCAAATCAGAGGCAGATGACAAGTGCCAATTTTTAGTTGACAATATGTATATATTGTAGGAAAAAATGTTACTTTCCAACCCTACCCGTGTTCTAGTTTTAGTTAGAGATCAACGGATAACTGTGTTCGATGACTTAGGTCAGACGAGGGGGCGACGGGGTCGTCTCGTGAGCCGGCCAGTGCTCTATGTCAGCCTCCTTGATCACATTCAATTTTCTTTCTCTTCAAACAGTATGCTTCTGATTTTGTGAAGTTTGGAGCCTGTCCTGAGCACATGGGGTCTGGAGGTGGCCCTGTTCCTGTGGTCTTTGTTTATTCTGTGAATTATGGTGTGAATCTTTATGTGCCCAAGCTTCATCATAATTTCAAACTTAAAGGATTTAAATATGGGAGATGGATGCCACGTTCTGGGAATAGATTTTCAGGATAACAGCCAGGATTTGTAAAAAGTAGGGAGAATGGATACGGCCTTCAAAAAAGAAATGCTATTTTACAATTTCTTGTAGACAAATTAAAGTGCTTGTTGGGATTCTATCAGGAATGTTTAATTGGGAGACTTGCCTCCCATTTTCATGAAACAAAATAATTTTATTATTTGTTTAGTGCCTACTGTCTGGCAATGAAGTAGCCCCTTTGCATACAGTTTTATCATTTAATCTCTACAAAGAGTCCCAGGAGAACACATGTGTCACCGGTGAGGGAACCAAGGTCATCCAGGGTATGTGGCTGGAAGGCAGATGGGCTGGAGGGCTTACCCTCCTTCAGGCTGAGAGAGAGACACCAAGGTTTATTGACAAGCATGTTGCAGAATGGCTTACTTAATACTTTGCTTCCTTGATGAAGTGGATCTCTTGAAATTGTTTATGTCTGGCTTATATTCCCCTCTCTCCTCTGCCTCAGGACTTCTCGTAAGTAGAATGAATTCAGCCTGAACTGATTCAGGAAAATCAGAAAATATAAAATTAGCTCACACAAATGTCTGATTAGTCCTTGTAATTCAGTAATTCCTAAAACTCCTAGAAATGCAAGGAAGGTGTGTTACCTCGGGGACTGAGTGCATTTGAAGAGTGAGAAATTTAGTGTGATCTGGTAAAGGCACAGGCTCTATAGACAAAGATCCGGGTTTGGATCCTGGCTCCACCAAGTACTGGAAACATGACCACACATAGCCTCAGTTTCTTCATGTGTTAAATGGGCTGATGGAGCTCACCTCTAAGCAGTCAGGTCAAAATAAGATGGTACGAGTGACTCTTAGGCAGAATGCTTGGCAAAGTGCTAGTTGCTCTTGCTGCTTTATAATGTCTTCTTAGGTAATTCCGTTGTCCATTGGCTTGCAAATATCTCCTCATTTGATTTAAGAAATATAGCATGCCTTAAGAATTTTAAAATAAGGAATGAAGATTTACTGGTTAATGCTGGGTGTATTTTTATAGGTCATTTATTAAAAACAAGTAGTTCTCTAAAAAGAATTTATTCAGTGTGCCTAGAACATGATTCAGTTAAAAATGATTTTCCTTTAAATTCTTTTCAGAAATTTTCTGTGATATTTTTATCGAATAGTAGTTGAAGTTTTCTGAGGAGGGGTTACATTTTAAAAAGATTATTCTAGTAACAATTGATATATTAAATAAATGATTCATATCCCTGGACAGCGTAAAGCCCTGTTTTTTTTAAATATATATAATTTTGGGGCTTAGTTCTATGTCATTTTATTGGGCAGAAGTATTTCCCATTTCCATTTTACAGGCAGAGAAGATGAGTCATACAATACTCATTACACAAGAGCAGCAGAGGCTGATTAATTTGGGCAGAGGAGGAAAAGTGTGTGGAGAAAAAATCCTTATTCTCAAACTGGACACATTCTGCAGTGCTGTGCAGCTGGAACGGTTTTGAATTTGCTTCTGGGCTGTCCTAGGTTTCGGCCCATGTGCCTGGAAAGGTCACTCAGGCAAACATGCTAATTTAAGAAGTTTGTCATTCTAAATGCTCTTAAGAGGATTAAACAAAGTCCACAGCAAATAAATGAACATGTTTGGAAGGTTTTCCACCCTCATGTAATTTCCAGAAAACAGACATGATTCACTTGCTAAACCAAACACACATGTATATTAATGAGCCTGGTTCACATGACTGGACAGCACGGAGGGAGCCTCATCTATTGGCGTGGGTTCTGCTGCAGGAACCGCACCTGAAGGTTTAATTAGAATTTATTTCCAGCGAGTACTGCTCCAGCCTTTTTCTCCCCAATGTAAGAAAGCGCCCTCCTTGCCTGGCCATTAGTCTGCAGATCCCCGCGGCTCACACACTCCCCTGCTCATCAGGATGCTGATGGAGCCAGCTTGCTTAGACACACTTAGCTACACTCGCAGCGGGGATCATCAGTCTCTTCTGTGTGTTCACCTCCACGTGCAGGGGAGAAAATCGAGTTTTGCTGGAGACAAACGCTAATTGACCACCAGTTGTTTCAGAGGGACTGTGATGTTGAAAACTGGAGTCCCTTTCATTTTTATATGTTGGATGCAGACAAACTGCACGGCGACAACCCCCACTGTAAGTACACCTACCAGGGAGGGGGTCGGAATTTTGATCTGCACTTATTCAGATCCTGGCACTGGTCAGCTTACAGTGTTCTCGCTGGGTTTGGGAGACTGTTTCCATAGTGATTTATTTGGTTTCCAATAAATTTGCACAGCCGTCTCCTTCAGTCGAGTTCTGATGAGTTCAGTTGGGAGGGGCATGTGAAATTGGGGCAGGCAGAGAGTTGCAATGAAGACTAGACACCATCTGGTTACCTCTCATTTTTTATGGGCCCAAAAATGCTTGTCTTCTTTTCTTTTCTCCTCCATCTACCCCTTCAGTTCAGGGAGTCGTCTTCAAGAATTTCATCCTAAAATATAAAGTAATGAAGAAGGCAGTGTGTCTCTTTGGTTGATTTCATTTGACTTGGGTTCATTGTTAAAGATCTTCCAGTGAGGATTTTGTGAGCTTTTAAAAGCTGGAAGTGTAGCACAACCAAGGAGAGAAAGTCAGAGAAACGAGTCAGTGGCCCCTGTGAGGTCTGCAGGACGAAGGCAGGAAGTGGGGCGGAGGCAGCACCGTGGCCTCCCCTGTAGCCCTGAGGCCAACGTGGGCATGAAAAGCCAGCTTCTCTTGTCGCCATGTGTTCTACCAGGTCTCCAACTAAAGGAATGCGAGGAGATTTGGAGAGGCCTTACCTTTTACCCTCTTGTCAAACATCTTAATGCTGACTGTATTTATTCAAGATGACACAGAGATCACCTGCAGAGCTTGAGGGAGCGGTGCTTGCTTCCTGACTTGCCCGCCCCAGGCTCACTCATCAGACTCCTGATTCTTGCAGGCACTGCAGTGCCCGTGGGGGGTGCTCTGCTCCTGGGGGTTCTCTGCTCCTGTGGGGGGAGCTCTGCTCCTGGAGGAGCTGGGCACTGGAGTGCTCACATTGGAGCTGGTCGCACAAGCGCTGATCCCTCACCACGTGATGAGCCCTTTGTGTAAGTAGTAGAGGTGGGAAACAGAGTCTTCCTGTGTCTACGGAGTTCTCCAGTAAAGCCAACTTGGAGGAAAGAAAGAAAATGCCTACTGTTCCATGACTGTGTCCTAAGGGTTTAAAGCTCACTGCGGGGCACACGTGAGATCTCATCCAGTAAATACTCTGGGGTCTTGACTCTGACATGTCATGAATTTGGCATTCTCATAATGTTATTTCTCTTAAAATATGTCTAAGCAATCATTTTTGTGTGATGGTTATATGTGCATAAGTGTCCTGAAGAAACTGTTGTGGATGGAAGTGTGGGCATCAGTGGTACCAGAATGGCTGGTGGTCCTGGGGGTTGCCCGAGCTGCACACCATTTGTTACCAGCAGTCTTTCAGGTCGCATCTTATTCCAGAGCTCACCGGGGCTCCCATCTCTCACTATGTGTCTTGAGAGAATATTTGTTCAGAGGGTAGGGGACAGGGTGCTTCCAAGTCTGGGTTCTGGGGTTCCCTGTCTAAAGGTGGCACTGGCACAAATCCTTTATTCATGGGGTAATTAAGCCACACAGTCTCGTGGTTAATTTGGCCTCCCTGTACTTCTTCATGTTAGGAGCTGGAGGGCTTGGGTAAGGCCCCCAAACCTGTTTTTGGTAAGCTTTCAGCCCTACCACACAACCTGGGTTGTCCCATTTCAGTCACATGACTTTGATTTTTGCAGGTAGGTGTGACTCCTGGACAGTGCCTGGGACTTCCAGGTTTCCCCTACAGTAGGAACACTGAAGAAATTTCAACCCGTAAGTTGTGTTTGGGGGCCTCGAGGACAAGTAGGGACCCACAGAAAGATATCTGGATGGGTGGCGATCAGGCCCGAGTCTTGGAAGGACAGAGATTCCATTATTGTTTTAACAGTGAACTTAAGGGAGGAATTCGGGAAGGTCTGATGCAATTGAGGTTAAAAATATTATCTGGCTTTTATTGTTAGCAGTAGTGGTTTTTAAACCTTAGACCCATTCCCGCTTTTTATAAGAAATATTTTGCAACCTTTCTTTTTTGGTGCCCGGAATTGAACATCATGGAAAGTGTAACCTAAGTATAAATATGATAAACAAATAGACAGGTAGATGGAAAAATGGGGTACCTAAATTCTTATATTATGGGGTATTTTATATTTATGCTAATTAGTGACTTCTCAGGACAAAAGGCACATACAAAGGGAGTCACTTCTAATAAACTGTTTTTCCAAGACTTACCTAAATGGGAAACAAGTGGCTTCAGAATGTTAGAGCACCTCCCAGGTCCCCGGGGAAATCTCCTTGTCAGTGTTACACTTGCTGATGGTGTCCTGTGCCAAGTGCAAGCAGATGCGGTTCGGAAGCTGCCCGGGGGCTGACTCCGGGGATTCCTTCTCCGTCTCAGCTCTGAGGGAGCCTTGCCTTTCCTGACCACAACCACAGAGGCGATTTTGAATCTCTGAAAACTGCCATACCAGTGTATATCACAACCCCCACAAGATATGTTGAATAAAGTAGAAAACTTTAAGTGCCTCCTTTAGGATAGAAATAGGATATAAAATAAATCATGATTTAAAAAATTCTAGTGCCCGAATAAGTGCTACATTACACTGGCTGCATTATTAGGTTAGACAACTTCATTACTGCTTTCCATACCACATCTTCTAGTTAGTTTTTATTTATCTTTTTTTCCCTAAAGAAAAAAATCATATGATGCATTCTTGTGTCAGAGGTGACAAGAAGAGAGCAAGTGTAAAACCGGAAATCGTGATGCTGGTCAGTTTAATATCAGCTCCGTCACTGCACAGATCATCTTAACTCATTTTACTGCAATTTTTGGAATTACCTTCTCACTTGGAAAATCCCCTGTGTCAGTTAGATTTGCTAGTAAAACAATTTTTTTTCTTACTTAGTGCATCAGTGATGTTTTCAAGATGATAAAAAATTTTGCCCATGGCATTTAAACAGTTGCTTCTTCTCGTAATTCATGGTTCACGGTCTTGTATTTGTCACAACTGGAGAAATGTGTTTTCTGTGTGCAAATTCTCATTGTTTTGGTGACGCAGGGACACTTGTCCTTACTGGATGGAGTATGATAGTAGTTGTTTGAATTCTCTCTCTAAATCTGGAGTCCTGTGTTATGATTCCTGTTACCTTAAAAAATATGAATATTGTTATTTACCTAAATAGATAACATCACACCAGTGATGTATATCAAATTGGTCCAACTAGGAATTCCAATATTAAATGAGACAGTAATTTCACAACTCACTATTCCAAAAATTTGGATTGATGGTTCAATTATACCAGGGACATTACCTGTTGTAATTGAATCAATCATTGCTTTCTTCAATAAAAGTTTCCATTCCATCTGCTCTTTTGTTTTATTGTCCTTCTGTGTTTTGTTTGCTTTCTTTCCCAAATATATATGATTTTGGATTTTGTCATTGAAAATCCTTGCTGGTTTTGCTACCTCATGCTGCAGAGAAAGCCTTGTGACTGTTTTATAGTCACTGATTTCATGGTTGTATGAGTGCTTAATGCCACCTTGCAGGGATGTGGAGACCTAATGAAGTATGTGCATAAAAGGCTTAGTCTACATTGAGTGCAGGGTTAGTGTGAGCAGCTCATGTCATCAGTATCATAGTTAATCCATTACAATCATCCTCTGTTAATCAGTGTTATCATTCTAACGTCTCCAGGAGAGGAAATGTAGTATTCTAAATGCAAATCTTTGCCACTCTTTTAGTCAATTCAACACCTTTAAAGCTTTGCTGTAATAGGACTGTGTGCGTGGTATCCCTACTTTTGCTTCTCCTGACCCAGGACGCGGTCTCCACGGCTGATGATCCATGAGACACTGGATTCTTGGTCCCATGGCTCTGTGTGTTCTGGGACATCTGGGGACTTCAGCACTGTTTTAGGGGCTTTGGGTCCCACCTCTTCATAGCATTGCTGAGATGAGATCTGTGGGTTCACCCTCATTCTTGAGTGTATGGTGCATTTTTTCTAGAACCAACACACGCCACCGTGACAGCACTGCTTTGACCACGTGCTGGGGCAGCGTGTGCTTGTCAGTTCTTGGGTTTAAATTTTCTGTTCAAATTTCTAAAATGGGGTATATTGACAGATACACTCCATGTAAACAGAAGCTCTGTGGGGTTTTCAGCAACTTCTAAGAGCATAAATATTCCTGAATCAGCTAATCTTCCTCCCAACAAGTGAGGAGCAAGCCGGCAAGTCCTGGGTGCCTGTGGCGGCCAAGCTGTTCAGCCCAGGCTGCTCACCGAGGAACAAGGAGAAAATCTTAAAAACCTACTTCCATGCTGTCTTTCACAGAATCTCAGAACTGAATGTTTTAATATTTAAAGAGGGGTGATTAGATTTTTTATATATTATTTTATTTTTTTCCTTTTTCAGTATTATTAGGTATAATTATTACAGTTCAACTCCACATACACATTGCATGTAAATACATGTATAGAGTATACTGCATTTTTTTAGTTACATATATGTACTAATTATTGTTTCTAAGAACAGATTAGAGTTTCAGATTTTTAAGCTTACATAGTTACCAGAGGAGTAAAGCCAACTACAAAAGAATAATAAACAGAATATGGTAATCCAATCACAAAGGACAGTCATATCTGCTTAAGCATATTCAAGAAATCAAAATAACAATTAGTTCATTTGTGGTCTTATTATTATTGCTATTAATTTTAGATTCCTCATAAATGAAGTCTTATGGCATTTTTCTTTCTCTTTTCACCCCACTTCACTTAGAATGACAGTCTTCAGGTCCATCCATGTTGCTGCAAATTGCATCTGTTATGGCTGAGTAGTATTCCATTGTAGATATGTATCACCTTGTCTTTATCCAGTCATGTGCTGATGGACATTTGTGTTGTTTCCATGTTCTTTGTTCTATGTCCCTTCTGGCAACAATTACTGATTTTAAATATTTTCCACCTTAAAATCCTGCCTGAAGGAGACGTGGTAACAGGAATCAAAAACAGTTACAGCACAGGGTTGTGTGTGATGAGCCCTAGGGCTTGGTAGGAAGGTTGGCAGAAAAGATTTCAGATTCTGATCAAATGATTCCTCCTCTTGTAGCCCTGCTGACCGCCTCTCTCACGGCCTGCCCTACTAGTCTGATCAGTCCCTTCTGTGAATCCCACTGTATTGTGCACAAATTTTTTCCAATTGGTGTCATCCCGCAGGGACCTTAGGTGAGGCACCTAAGCTCCTGTGTTGGTTTCTTCCATCAGCCCTTAACTTCCTTGGGAGCCAGAACTGTCTCATTGCCCCAAGGATTCCTAATGCCTAGTGAGATGCCTGATACAGCTGGTACTTAACGAGCACATAAGTCAAATGGAAAAACCTGATCAAAGAAATGGCCCTCATTTTTCAGACATGCCTACTTGAGTACATAGGGTAAAATGACATGTTTTCTTGAATTTGCTGTCAAATACTTCAACAAAGGACAAGTAAAAGAACAAAGGTCTGAATAAAGGAAATATGGAAATGTTTGTGAATTCCTTAATCTGGGTGATGGGCTTATTGTACTATATTTATTGATGTATACTTAAGTTATTTTATAATTTTCTTATCATTAGCTGAATAGCAAGTATTAATACGTATTAATTGAAATCCTTTGAGCCGACCAAACTTACCCCACACAAAATGCTTAATGTCCTAGTAGTGTGTCTTACAGAAATCTTTTCCCATAAAGACAGGAAAAAGGGAAAGACAGATCTGTGCAGTATTTCCACATTGTCAAAAGACCAAAGACCGACACAAAGAAGAGATTCTAAAAAAGATAAAGAGGCTGAAATCAATGTCCTGAAAACCTAGCCAAGAATTCTAAATGTCCCAACTTAACTAACCTCAGCACTGCCGCATCAAGAATGAGGCAAATAGAACCTTGAGGATTTTTTTTAAATAAATAAATAATGATCCAGTTCCTACCACAGGCAATTATGGTAAGAGTGAGTACATGTTCTAACACCAACTAGTGTACAAATTGTAATTTATACTTGATTCAAACTGCTTCTTCTATAAAATCTGAATCTTTTTATTCTTAAGACAGATTTGTGGCATATGACCTAGTGATAAAATTTTCAACTCGCTTGTATTCAAAAAGTTCACCAATGTGAGAGTTTATTACAACAACTATTGCTTTTTGGGAAACCCATGTGCCTTGTCACTCTCTTCCATAAGATTTCCTGTGGAAAATTCAATCCCTCATTCAGGAAGGGGCTGAGCAAACAGTCTGATGGAAAACCTTCATACACTGCAACACAAGAAAATGAAAATGACAGTGAGCAGCCTGTGAAGCTGGCAGACACACACAGCTCACGGCTGTGTTCCCGCCATGACTTTCTGTAACCAGCAGGGAAAATGTGCATTTCAAGAAATAGACATAAACACTTTTCAGGACCTGAGCACATAATTTCCCTTTCAGGGTTTAGTGGGCTTCCATTTAATTCTATGAGAAGTGTTTAAAACAACAGAACAACAGCTGAGGTATGGTTTAAAGTAACATTTGTCTTAGTGAAAATAAAGCCAGCTGATTGTTATCATTTTTACTTTATTTGATCTCACTCTCCTACTTTACCTCCCCAACCTCCTCCACAAAATGATGGTGAACGTCCCCTCCTGGGTCAGAAGGCTAAGTAGAAAGTACCAATCACATGGAGGTGTGCTTTGTTGTTTTATTTTTCAAAAGAAACATGTTTCATTCATGTGATTTAAAATTAAGATCAAGAAACAAACTCTATTCAATGAATGGTAGCCAACACATGTCGTCATAGCTGCTCATCAGGTTTGGCCCCACGTTACACACATTTACATGGACATGTGACATGTGCTGTCATGGGACATGGTGAGTGGGGACAGGGTCTCTGCTCTCACAGGGCACACAGCCTGGTGGGGGAGGCAGTGTTCAATCATTGCCTTTTTTTTTTAATGTACTTACAAATTATGGGAAATGCTATTTAAAAAGAACAAAGTGAGTCAATGAAAGTGAAAAGTTCAAGGACAGTATTTAGGTGAGGGAAGACAGGGAACCTCTTTGAAGAGCTGACACTCCACTGAGAACCAAAGGACAACTCCGGTGCTGCAGGTGAAGGGCAGGGACACATTGATAAAGGGCTGATATCCAGAATACACCAAAATCTCTTTAAACTCAACAAGAAGAATGAATAACCTGCTTAAAAAATGAGCAAAATGCCTCAACACACACCTCAACATGGAAACTAGATGCCAAAGAAATCTATGGAAACATGCTCCACAGCATCTGTCATCAAGGGGCTGCAGACTGAAACAGCGAGTTATCACTGCACACCAGTCAGAACTGCCAAAACTCAGAACACTGACAGCACCAAACGCTGGTGAGGATGTGGAGCGTCAGGAATTTTCTTGCATTGCTGGTGGGAATGAAAAATGGCCCAGATACTTTGGAAGACGGTCTGGCAATTTTTTACAAAACTAAACGTACTCCTACCATATGATCTGGCAACTGTGCTCCTTGGTGTTTACTGAACAAAATGGAAAATTACGTCCACACACAAATCTGCATACAGATGTTAATAGCAGCTTTATTCATAATCACCAGAACTCAGAAACAACTAAGCTGTTCTTCAGTAGGTGAATGGATAAATAAACTGTGGTCCAGGCAGAAAATGGACTATTTATGGTGTTAAAATAAAATGAGTTATCAAGGCATGGAAAGACATGGAGGAACCTTAAATGCATATTACTAAGTGAAAGAAGCCAATCTGGGAAGATTCTGCAACTGTCTGATTCCAACTGTATGGTGTTCTGGGAAAGGCAAAACCACAGAGACTAAAAGATCAGTTTCTGTCAGAGGCTAGAGGGGAAGGAGTAATGAATGAGGTGCAGCAAGGAGCATTTTTAGGGTCACTAAGACAGACTACTCTGTATGATGCTGTGATGGTAGAAACGTGTCATTGTACATCTGTCCAAACCCACAGAGTGCACACCACCAAGTGTAAATCCTAGTGTCAAGTATGGGCTCTTGGTGATGATGACGTGTCAGTGTAGGTTCACCCATTGTCGCAAATGCACGCTCAGGTACAGGCGTCAATAGTGAGGAGGCTGTGGGGACAAACTGCAGTTCATACACCCAATCCAGCCCCAGCCACTGCTGTGAATAAAGCTCTGTGGGTATGTGGACTGTCCGGCTGCTCTGGCGTCTGAACAGCAGAGCTGAGCAGCTGCACCAGAGATCAGGAGGTTTGCAGATCCTGAAATATTGACTCCCAAGCCCTTGACAGAAAAAAGTCTGCTGTGTCCTGCTCTACACGAATCACAATTCACCCTGTTGAGACAGGAGAGCAGGGCCCAAACAAGGCATGGTTAATCGGACTGAAGCAATGTTTTAGTCCCAAAACCTTTGTTGAAGTCCTGCAGAATCAGTGACAGACTGTAGCCAGGAAGCGTCTGCAGAAGGAGTCGGTAGCAGGCCTTCCCGCCAGGCTCCGGGATGCCGGGGGCCACGCGCTGCACGGGGGCCACCCACTTGAAGAAGACGGACTTGCAGTGGAAGCCGATCAACTCATAGAGCTCGGAGAGGATGCTGCACTGCTGAATTCTCTCCTAGGAACGCTGAAGCACAGGGAAAAAAGCAACAAGCATCTGAACGAAACATGTAAGTGAAAAAAGACACGTAAAAAATGTTTTCCCATAAAACAGAGACCTGATGACACAGGAAGAAAGAGGAAGGCTGACTTCGTGCACTGATGGGACCGGATGCAGAAATGCAGGGAAGCAGCGCTGTGCAGATGCTCCAGACCCCCTCCGGCCCCACCTATCCACGTTCATCCTGTCCTTTTCCTAGAAAGGCCTGTATTCCCTGAAACAGAGGAATCTGCTCCCTACACATGAGACGCAGAGAAAGGAAGGAGCAAAAGAAAGGGAAAGTAAAGGAACAACGTTTCATCTACACCCTAGTATTTGGGCAGGACTTTCACCAAATACACAACCTCTCAAAGCACAGAGCACACAGTGAGAGGCTGACAGAGTGACTGCGACTTCTGCTCCTTAAGCACCAGCTACCTGCCAGCACACGCTGCGACCCTTACTGAATCATTACAATCATCTCAGAAACTATTACTACCCCGTCTCACAGGCAAGGAAATCTGAAACTCGGGGAAGAATTATTATCATCCTGGACAATGTCCCACGACCCAGAATTGTCAGAGCCTCCACAGACCCTGGACTAAAATTCTCCACTTCACCACGGGCCCTGAGCCTCAGGCTGAGGCCACATCAGGCCTGCACGGGCCCAGAGCACGAGTATGTGGGACAGGGAATGGTCCCACTCGAAGTGCCAGGCCAAGGCCCTCAGAAACCTATGAAATGAAACCAAATCCCCAAACTCCTTTCCAACCCACTGCCCTGTCCGGGAGGACTGCTCGGCACATCTGCGCTGTCACCTGTGCACAGGCTGAGCAAGGGGCCCAGACAGTGACGTGACGTCCCAGTGGAAGTGGCTAGGAGGCCGCTTCATCACAGGACAGACTCTCCCGGCTTCCAACGTTAACTCTCCATTCCATTTTCAACTGGAAAGTAAGTTTAGACTTCTTTTCCTCTTCTAGAAACAAAGAGAGTGGTAATATCAGCAGGAAACTCAAGACTGAGGAAGAGTCTCCTGGCCATCTGGAAGGATAGGTCGGGGAGGGAACAGAGACTGGAATCAGAAAGACCCGTGTTCCAGTCCAAAGTCTGCACGTCACTCGCTTTGACAGTTTACTTATTAATAGAGGTGAAAAAATCTAATTATGATTGTTGGGAAAACTAATTGAAATAACGTATGCCACTAGCATACGTATAAAATCCTTCATGAGTGTCCCAGAAATGGAAGTGATCGTGGTTAGTTACTGTCTGCCAAGTCTTGGGTGCTACGCCCACATCAGCCAGCCAGAGATGTGCCAGAGAATGCCTCACCAGCTAGCAGCCTTCTCCAACTTGGAAACTCACAGTGTCTGAAGAACAGGCAGTGGTGGATGCTTTGGGACACTCTGGAGGTAACACTCCAGTGATGACTTTAAAAAGCTGGGGAGAATTTAGGGGACCATACAGTTCAAATACAGAAAACACATTCCATGTCTGCCCACATTCATCTCTAGCCATGATGATTCAGAGAGGAAATACATATTCAAACGTACACCATTTTCCCACATAAGTGCATCAAAACAATTTGGAAAGAATGTAACTTTCTTCTCTAGATCACACAGCGGGGATTACAAGGTTTGTACTGAGAGCCCTACTTGTAAAACATCTGCTAACATAACTGGGTCCACTATCAGTCCATTCAAAGAGAAGGATGGAAAAGAACAAAGCCAAGCTAATACGCTCCGGTTTTTGGTGGGTTACAATGTCACAAAGGAGATGGACAGGTCATCAAGGAACCACCCTGCCGTGATCACGGAGCCGGGCAACGGGGTGGGCGGCAAGATGTATGACGCAGCCGCAGCTGTGCCCGCGCTTCTAGGCAGGTATCCAAAGTCTCTTCGACATGGCGTCCAATGCTTGTGCCCACGTCCTCATCACCTGAGATGTATTTAAGAGAAATGAAAACTAATAAACGGAAAATACCTTTGGTGGGCACACCGTCCAAAAAGCAAAGTCACAGTTTGACAACTGGCCATCCCGGTTCCCTGGGATTCATTCTTGGAGAACCTTAAAAACCACCCCTCTGTCCTCAAGAAGTGCTGCCTACTTGTCCTATCTTTGGCTCAGGGATACAGCACGTTCACGTGAACTTCAATGTCTGCACAGATTTGACTGTCTTTCTCCAGGTTCATTTGTCCATTCTGAAGAGGCCTGAGTTAAGTCCATTTTCTGTAAGATCAATTCCCTCCAGTGAAAACTCATCGAGCCTGCAATTAAAAGCCAAATGAACAGGACTGTCCTCAGCTAAAAAGTTCACCCACCCTTCACTGCTTTCTTAATTTCCTTTCCTAGCTAATTGCAACAGACTAAAACCTCCCTCCACCCAGCTCCCCAACTATGTCAAACAGAAAGTAAGGTCCATAAAAGAGGAGACAACTCCATAGTCACCTCTGAATTCCTAGCATATACTAATGTCAATAAATAGAACTATGATTATGGCTTCTTTCCTTTAAAACCTTTCTGGTTATTTAAATGAGACCTTGGAAGAGAGCTGTTTGGGTCTAGTATCTTGATCCAGAAGACTCAGGAGGCCTTTTTAGGAATGGCTGTTCACTGTTTCATTCAAAACACAACTTCTCATTCCGGGAGGAGCTGTGATTTTCTGCCAGGAGATTGTGGTCACTCTCATGCCAGAACAGCTTTAAACTAAATCCTTACTTTGGATTTGTTATTTTTCCCTGCATCCCCCAAAATTGACTTTCCTTAATATCTTGCCTTGAGGAATGATATTTTTCTTTCTTTCTAATTCACCCTTTATTAAACAGGATTCTCAGGATGTGCTTGGCCTTACATAGGATGAGCCATCCAACTCCCAGTGTGAGAGGCCCGGGGCTCACCTCCCGCCCTCCTGCCAGGGCAACTAACACTCAGTTCAGGAGCCAACCGGCACCCCAGGGATTCTAAGTCTCACGTATCTCCCAGAATCCCTGCTTTCTGATATGACTTGGATTCTGAGGATTTCCCCTCACTTTCTTGAAAATTAGCTGTGCAGCTTGAAAGATGAGGAAGGAAGGATTTATTTCTTAATCAGAATTTTAAGGAACTTGTGTAATGAACGTTTTCACGAGTTTCTAGAACACTCCATTGCCGAGACAGAAAACACAATAGATATTTTCTAAACTTAGGTATCATGTGCATTGTTTCTTTGCTTTTGTTTTCTTAACTACTAACACACATTTTTTAATTAAAAAAAATAAGGCCCGAAATAGGATAGAAACTTGAAGGGGCAAACAAAATTTAAGGGCAAAGAAAGAAAAATGATAAGTACTCTACAAAGTTAATATAATACATACACTATGGATCAGATCAGCAATTCTCAGTAACAGCTAATTGAAACATGACCATGAGGTAAAACGTCTCTCCTGTCAGGAGATGACCAACAGATAATAGAATTAAAACAACAAATTAAAATTCTAAGTCTGGCGAGGTATAGAAGGCTACCAGCTAAATGTGTCTACTTCTGGAAAAGAGGGAGGCTCACCAGCTCTTTACTGTGGAGCCTGAGCCTAGGGGAGGGCGGTGAAGAACCGCCCTGTAAGTATCCAATTAACAAAGTGGGTTATGAATAAAGAGACGTGAGCTTTGATGACAGAGATGATACTACTATTCACTTGTCCTGTAAAGAATACTTCACGTTCAGCGATCAATACCTCGGCGTCCTCAGGGATTGAGATTATAGGAAAATGCACAGCCCGGGCCCAGACCTCCTCTGTGAGCTCGTGACACTGCACTTAGATGTCTCAAGAGCAACTCCAACTCCACCTGAAAAGAGCTGACTTCACGGTGCTCCTCCCATAGCCGTCCTGCCCAGGGCCCCTGGTTGGGAGGGAAGGTCTCACTGACCCTCCCAGCTCAGGCCCATCACTCACAGATGTGACTGGACCCCTCCTTCAGGGCTCAGATTTCCTCAGTCACCGAGACCCACCACCGACACCTGACCTACCAGGTATTCACAGGCACTCCCTCAGCACTGACTTTGGGCTGGGGACCACGCTGCACACTGTGCGAATGTTATCTCACTGGATCTCCACAACAGTCCTGGGAATTGGGTACATCACTGCTTCAATTGATTAAATAAATTGTTTCACTTCCTTGAGTGCGTCATCAAAAGTGACACGTCTACTGAGCCACAAACATGGGACTGAAAACCACTTGAAAATTGAACACTGCTACACCTCGCAGCCACCCTACTCTGATTCGTCACATCACTTTCTGCCGAGCCTACTGAATGTTTGCAAGCATTCTACAAACACAAAAGTGATCTACGAGAGCACCCCACTCCCCTAATTAAAATCTGTCAATGATGGTCCACTGCTCTTCAGAGAAAGCCTCACCAGGCCTGAGCACAGCCCAACGGCCCGGCATCCTCGTTCCCTGCGCGGCCACGCCGCCTCACCCACCACGCAGCACAGTGCCGTGTCCAGGACTGGGATGCTGACTCCGTACAACACGGGGCTCGTCTCACTCTAACAATGATCACCCTCTTCAGTGGTCACCCTCTAAAATGCTGACTCTCAGAAAAATATTTTCTCAGGATGAATCAATATCTTTTTCCTTACAACTTCCAGTCATTGATAATGAGCTCCCCCAAAAAGAGAGAAGACATAATCCTCAGTCTCCTTATCTGTAAAGTGGGAATAACAAGGAAATATGTAAGGTTTTCAGAGAAATAAAACTCATGTGAGTCTGAGGGACAATTCCCAACATACAGTAAGCACTCAATATGGGCTTACTTAGTATTAATAAGAATATGTTGCATTCCAGCAACCTTAAATCAATGATTTATGGCTTTGTCCAACAGACTACTGACAAACAGTTGGACAAACCCTTTTGAGCTGATCAGCACAAGTGTATTGGGAGAGGTAAGCGCTGCCTCCAGTTACAGCTCAAACTCTTACATGTTGTTTGAGCATTTAGTTGTCGTTATTGAATAAAGACAGGTGTTCTTTAGTCAAAGCTCCTGAAACATAAATCTTCAAAGATAGATACAAATTAGGTTTCAAGTACAACATTCTCACTAGAAATTATTTGAAAATGATAGTCTTAGCTCCTCTGTACATCAAAAGGGCATGTTCTTAATGTATCTGACTATATACACTGAAAGGATTGTTTAAAAGAAATTAAGATGAAGCCATCCTAAATAAGTTCTCAGTATCATCTGCACAAAGCCCCACCCAAGGGTCTCATTTCTCACTTCCACATAGGTGTTCAGGTAGCTTAACCTGGGTCTTGGTTTTTTAAAACACAGGGGAGGGAAGAGTTGTGGATAGATTTATGAAGCAAATATAAACCTAGTGTATTTGATGTGTAGGAATCCTAGAAATAAACAAATTGATATATAGTCCCACCCTTAAGAAGCTCAGCCTTTCCATTTACAACAGCATTAAAAATAAAATGGGAGATACATTTAACAAAAATTTACAAGATTTGTACATTGAACAATTTGAAGTATCACTGAAAAAATTTTAGAAGATCTACATATACGGAAGACATCCCATGTTCATGGAATAGTAGACAATATTGTTAAAAATGTTAAGACTCCCCAAAGTGATCTACAAATTCAGTGGAATCGCTATCAAAATTCCAGCTGACTTCTTTGCAAAAATTGAAAAACTGATCCCAAATTTCATATGGAAGTGCAAGGGGCCCAGGACAGCCAAAGCTATCTTGAAGAAGCAGAGCAAAGTGGGAGGACTCACTTTAAATGTTACTACAAATCTATAGTACTGAAGTCATTATGGTACTGTCATAAGTTTGGGTACATAAATCTATGAGACACAGTAAAAATTCCAGGGGGGAATCTTATATTTACAATCAGTTTTCAACAAGTGTGCCAACAACACTGCATTGAAAGAATAGTCTATTCAACGAATGGTGCAGGGAAGGCTGGGTATCTGCAGGCAAAAGAATGAATTTAGAATCTGAAACCCCCTATTGTATATAACAAATAAAAATTAATTGAAAATGGATCACAGACAGAAACGTAAAATCTAAACCTATAAACTTTCTAAAAGAAGACATAGTATAAATCTTTGTGGTCCTAGGATAGGTTATGGTTTCCTAGATACAATACCAAGAGCAGAAGTGATAAAAAAAAAAACCAGATAAACTGGACTTCATCAAAATTAAAACCACTTGTTACAAAAGACATCATCAAGAAAATGAAATGAAAGGGGAAGTGGGTAGCTCAAGTGATAGAGTGCATGCTTGGCAAAAAATAAATAAATAAATAAAATAAATGAATAAATCTAATTACCTCCCCTATAAAGGAATTGTCTTAATGTTTAAAAAAAGTAAAGTGGAATGACAATCTGCAGAATAGTAGAAAAAATTTGCAAAGCATATGTCTAATAAGAGACTAGTATCCAGGATATAAAAAAAATGTTTACAACTGACCAATACAAAGAAAATCGACCCAATTTTTAAATTTACCAAGGAATTAAATAGATACACAAATGGCCAATAAGCATATGAAAAGATGCTCAGCATCACTAGTCAAATCAAAATCAAAATGAGATCTCATTTTACACCCACTAGGATGGTTATAATCGAAACACGGACAATAACAATTGTCGGTCAGGAGGCAGAGGAATGGGAACCCTCAATATGCAGCCATTGGAAATGGGCAATGGTGCAGCTTCTTTGGAAAAGTCTGGTGTTTCCTCAAAAGTTTAGTGTTATCATATGGCTCAGCAATTCTACTCCTACATATAAGGTCATCCCTCAGTATCCTCGGGGGATTGATTTCAGGAACCCACCACCCTGGATTCCATAATCCAACGATGTTCGAGTCCCTTTACAACCAGCCATCTGGATCCATGAAGTGGAAACTACAGATATGGAGGGCCAATTGTACAGCCAACAGAATGAAAACATATTCTCACAAAAATTTGCACATCAATATTCATAGCAGTATCATTCAGAGTAGCCAAAAGTTACAAACAATGTCCATCCATCAATGAATGGGTAAAAAAATTATCAAGAATAGTCCCAAAAACTTTTGGTCATTGAATCTTTGACAAAGGAGGTGAGAACATACAATGGAGTAAAGACAGCCTCTTCAGAAAATGGTGTAGGGAAAACTGGACAGCTGCATGTAAATCAATGAAGTTAGACTACTCCCTCACAGCACACACAAAAATAAATTCAAAATGGCTTAAAGACTTAAACATGTAGACAAGACACTACAAACCTCTTAGAAGGAAACGTAGGCAAAACATCTGACATGCATCTCAGCAATGTTCTCCTAGAGCAGTCTACTCAAGCAATAGAAATACAAGCAAAAATATACAAGTGGGGTCTAATTAAACTTTCAAGCTTTTTCACAGCAAAGGAAACAGTAAGCAAAACAAAAAGACAGCCTATGGAATGGGAGAAAATATTTACATTCAATGAGACTGTCAAGGGGTTAATTCCCAGAATATATAAACAGCTTTTACACTTCATAAGAAAGAAAAATAAACAATTCAATCCAAAAATGGGCAGAAGTGCTAAAGAAACTTTTCTCCAATGAAAACATACAAATGGCCAATAGGCACATGAAAAAATGTTCAATATCATTATCAGAGAAATGCAAATCAAAACTACAATCAAGTATCACCTCACACCAGTCAGAATAGCCATCATTCAGAAGTTCACAAGCAATAAATGCTGGAGAGGCTGTGGAGAAAATGGAACCCTCCTACACTGTGCTAGGAATGAAGTTTGGTGGAGCCATTGTGGAAAACTGTATGGAGATTCACCAAAAGACAAAAAATTTACTTCCCCTATGACCCAGCAATCCCACTCCTGGGCATATATCCAGAAGTAACCCTAATTCAAAAAGACACCTTCCCCCAAATATTCACAGCAGCACTATTTACAATAGCCAAGACATGGAAACAACCTAAATGTCCACTGACAGATGACTGGATAAAGAGGTTGCAGTATATTTATACCATAGACTACTACGTAGGCATAAAAAAATAATAAAATAATGCCATTTGCAGTAACATGAATGGACCTGGAGAATGTCATTCTAAGAGAAGTAAGCCAGAAAGAGAAAGAAAAATACCATATGAGATCGCTCATATGTGGAATCTTAAAAAAAAAAGAAAGAGAAACTTATCTACAGAGCAGAAACAGACACAGAGACATAGAAACCAAACTATGGTTACCAGAGGGGAGACGGTGTGGGAAGGGATAACTTGTGAGTTCAAGGTTTGCAGATACTAATTATGTATAGAATAAACAGCAAGTTTATACTGTATAGTACAGGGAAATATGTTTAATATCTTATAGTAACTTATGTTGAAAAAGAATATGAAAATGAATACATGTATATTCCTATATAACTGAAGTGTTGTGCTGTAAACAAGAAACTGATGCAACATTATAAACTGACTAGACTTCAATGAAACTATTTTTAAATAGACCAAAAACAAAAAAAAGAAAAAGAAAAAAGATATTATTAAACCAAAAGAATAAATTACTGTTTCAGGCTACAACATGGATGAACCTTAAAAAGTATGCTGAAGTAAGCCAGACACAAAAGGACAAATACTGCCCTTTTAGGTGAAGTGTATCTAAGTGTTCATTGTACTACTCCTGTAAATTTTCCGGAAGTTTGAAGTCTATTAAATTAAAAATAAAGTGTATTATTCATTAAAAACATAAAACGATCCCTCACAGGAGGGCTTTAAATAATAAATGAAGAAATGCATGTAAATCTCCTGGAACAACACTTTGCACGTCCACAGACAGTCACTGCTGTCACTGCCACTCAGAGGTTGGTACCAGCGCTGATGAGAGCTGCCTCCACTCGCTGCCCTGCAGACAGTTGTGAGGGCCTGGGGTCTGACAGGCAGGGTGACCTGGAACCTGAGTCAGACACAGCAATGCCCCAGACTCTGTGTTACCCAACTTTCTTATACAAGCTGCTACATGTAACATAAACACGCTAGAGGGATGTATCTTACAACATAGGCAATACAGTCAATGTTTTACAATAACTATAAATGGAGCAACTATTGTACACCTGAAACATATATTGTAAATCAGCTATACCTTTTGAAAAAATTAAAAAATAATGTAAAAATATTATAACTTTAATATCAGTCCAGTTTTTAAGGAACTACTAAACAGCTTAGAATGTATAAAAGCATTTAAGTGTGATATTTATTTACATATTTATTTACTTTCAGCCTCCTGCTACAAGAGAATTTAAACAATTTTTTAAACACAGCTTAACAACAATAACAACAAAAAGACAAAAGTGAGAGTGAAAAGAAAATGGAGATTCAATACTTAAATGAAACCAGGGGGAGGTAAAGTCATAAAAATGGATGCCATGAAGTCAGGGTAAGTGTTAAAGGCCGACTAGAAATTCAGCTGTAAGATTTTTGGCAGCTAAAGCAAAAAGAAAAAGATGAAGGGGCGGGTGGTAGAGCTCAGTGTTAGAGCGTGTGTATAGCATACACAGGGTCTGGGTTCAAGCCCCAGGGCCTCCACTAACAGATAAATACACCTAATTACCTACCCCCCCAAAAAGAGCCCCAAAGAAAATAAAAAGAGAAATTTGTTTCCTAAAAAAACCTGATATTAAATTTAGATTAAATACTTAAAAAAAAAAAAAGAAAAATAGAAACAAATGAGTGACACAAGCGATAATGCCCTTGAGATAAATCTGCGGTGCAGCTGGCAGGTCCCCATGTCCCACATGGGAAAATCTGAAACATCTTTCACACCACCCAGAGTCATCCTCAGCCTACCCCACCCCTCCCCCTGTTAAATGCAGGAGCACAGCCAGGGCCGGGCCTTTGTTCTCTCTGTGTCATCACAGTGAGACAGGATGGAAGGGGGCAGAGCACAGCCATTCAAGGAAGGCCAAAGCAATTAACATCAAAATGGTGAAGGATTCAACCCCCAATAGGCCTTGAGGCTCAGGATGAAGAGATTTAAGTTCTAGCAGATCTTGAGCTTCATTACACACCCATTGTAATAGTAACATGGTGAATAACAAGCCCCCAGGCACCATGGCAGTCCCAAGGCTAGACAAAAATGGTCAAAGGGTGGGAAATTGCCAACTCCCTGTGAATTCCAGCCCCTTGCCCTTAGGCTGGTCCTTCTACTTATTAGCATATGAAACCACCAAGCCCATGAATACAAGCAACACAGCACTGCCTAGGGGTCACACCTCTCTCTCCCGTTTCAGAGAAGGCCCACACTCTGTGGAGTGTGTACCTACTTTTAATCTGAGCATCAAACCCCCACACATCGTGGAATATCTCTTGCCTTTCAACAAATCTCTCTGAATAAATCTACCTTTACTCAACAGTGGCTTGCCCTTGAATACTTTCCTGCATGAAGCCAAGTACCCACATCTGGCAGGGCACACCCAAGGGGCTCAACCAAAGCCTGGGACACAGCCCTTCTCATGCCCCACTTATTTTTTCTAGTATCAACAGGACTGGGTTGTGAAGGGAGCTCTAAGGCCCCGGCTAAGGGACAGAAGCAGCCCCAAGGGCTCGAATTGGTGGGCAGCCTCTCCCCCAGCAGGGGCCCTGGGGTCTGCCCGGTTCTCTATGTTTCTTTGTTGTGCTGAATCCCCAGCCACAGAGCGTTCTCCCTAGGCCTGTCCCCACAAAACCCTTCTCTCCAAAATACAAGCACATCATGTCACAGTCCTCTTGTTCAACCAGGAAATGTTCAGCCCACTATTTCCCTCCCCAGTAAAGTACCTAACTGTCCTCCCTCCCATCCCACCACTTCTTTCTTTGTGACAACTCTGCACTCTTCACCCACCATCCTGAACGCAGGTGCCTTGCTGGCTGGGACCGAGATGTTTCAGTCTTACACAGCCTGCGTCCTTTCACTTTCCCCTTTCTACCTTAAAAAGCCTTTCCTGAGTCTCCCACCCATCTGATTCTGAACTTCACAAAGTGCTGAGTTTACGGTCACTATGTGCATACATCCCAGGTTTTGACTAGGTTTCCTTCACAAGATCAACATTAAGGCGCTGCATCAAGAAGTTTAAAGAGGCTATTCTTACATCTGAGCGGAGGAGCCTGCATAAAATTTAAATGGCTTTGAATAGACTGTTAACCAGGGACAGAGAGGTCGCAGGTCCTAGTCAACAGTGCCATGAGGCAAAATGTTCTTCAAAGGCTCAGAGTGGCTTCTGAACACGGAGTCGGCAGGGAGGAGGTGACAGGCAGTGAGTGGAGTGTGTGACAGAGATTACGCTCCCCCAGCTGGGGAAGAATTGAATTTTTTTCTAGTTTTCCAAACAATTTCTTACTACCTTTTTCTCCTACTGTCACATACCATTTCCTACGAATTAAGAAAATCAATATCAGTCATTTGGGCCACTTGGGAGAAGCTACACGATGCCATTCACAGGGCTGGGGCATGACAGCCATGCCAGTCTAGGTTGAAAGACCAGTGGGGGTATTTTCACGGTAATCACGGGCATGCAGCAAACTCCCCAGCTTCAATGACCTCATCTCAAAGTTGGGGCCAATAAAACTACCAAGCAAAGTGCGTGATGATTATGGCCAACATCTGTTTACTAGGTAAGTGCCCATGACAGCTGCCGCTTAATGGGGAATGAGTATGACTAACGAGGCCCAGTCTACCTGGTCACACGTGCGCTGCCTTCCTGCCTTTGTGCAGCAGCAGAGCTTGTTTAGCTGAGATGAACGCCCCCAGAGCAGCCCCGACGGGTAAGCTCACAGCGCTGCACGGCGAGGTCTGTTCCTTTCCTTCTCAGAGCTGATCACAGTTTGCAGTCATCTGTTTTTATGTTTATCCATTTTGTAACTGCCTCCACCCCGGAGTTTTGCTCAAGCAGCACAGGGCCAGGTATGTCTTCCTCCCTGCTGGATATTCTGGGCTGGGAGACAGCCGAGCACACATCTGGCTCAGGTGCTGAAAGGAGAGGGCAGAAGGCCCAGGGGCCTATGCTGAACTGAGGCCCCTGCA
Source organism: Camelus bactrianus (assembly GCF_048773025.1). NCBI lineage: Eukaryota > Metazoa > Chordata > Mammalia > Artiodactyla > Camelidae > Camelus > Camelus bactrianus. The sequence continues at coordinate 6,388,074 of NC_133553.1, forward strand.
CCCAAAATTATGGTCTGACTTTGGGCAAATTACACAGTCTTCTTTACCCTGAGATTCCTCATCTGTCCATGAAAATAACTGCCCATGGCACACAGATTTACCAAAAGGAAATAACCAAATTCACAACCTATTCAAGGGGCTACCAGTGCATCCTCAACAGACAAATGCTGCCTTTACGACTCTGACACACGCGAAGCGGGACTTCCACACACAGTGAACACTGCTAAGTGCCAGTGTGTTAAGTGCTTCATGTGTGCTATAATACTCTTTAAAACTTACAACAATCCCAGGTAGAAACCAATATTATCATGCCCATTTCACAGATTCACCAACAGGTTAGGAGAGGTTACATTCTAGTCCAAGGCCCCATGGTGAGGAAATGGCGATTTAAACCTGAATCTGGGCACAGGCCTGGGATCCATCTCTCTCCCATCCACCTGACCACTTGCCTATGAAATCCACCTGTCCAATACACAAGTTTGCAGCCGGCCAGCTCTTGAATGCAATGTTTGCCACCGTTTCTCAATGTTCATTAATTACCATATACTGTTCTCAGGAACCACTACAGAAAAGAAAGGTGGGCTTACGTCCCTGCCCACAAAGAAAAGGAATTCTGCCTTCTCCTGTAATGTGCAGAACACCTTCCCTACACCACCAAATCCTTTTGTATGCTTCCTCCATGTTTATGTTTGCACACGGCTTATTAAATTAGAAGGTACCTGAAGTAATTCCATCTCGGTTGCTTTCCAAGTTTGCAGATTATCCATAATCATTCTGTGACCGAAAATACTACAGTGTGAATGAAAATACTGCAACCATGTCAGTAAACAAAGAATGCTGAAACCAAATCATCAGTGGCTGCCAACACACCCCAGTGAAGACAGGCCTGCAGCCCAGCCACTACAGCCACTCACAACGGTGCCCTCTGAGCAGACTCAGAATAAGAAAGGACAGGATACTTGCCCTAGATAGCTAGGTGCTGGTCTAAAGAATGAATTCAGTGAGTCAAAATGTTTGCTTCCTCCCATACATGGAAAAGCACTAAATTCTTGAACTTGAGATACCTGGCTTTCTTTAGATAACAAGCAATCTTTTATTGTTCCAACAACCTTGTCTTTGTTGTAAAGCTCCTATATATCCTAGCTCCTCCTCAACCACTTGGGAACAGTCCCTCCGAGCGATCTGAGAGTCTGTCATCCCGGCTCGAGTCCTCCCGCCAAATAAAACATAACTCTTAACTTTTAGGCTGCACATGTATTTCAGTCAAGAGTTTTGGACACCAGGAAGGGACCCAGAGCAGACTTCTCTCCAGCTGAACTCTCAGAGTTACCGGAGCCTTGGTACCAGCATTGGCACTTTGTGCCCATCTGCCTCCTTGGGGAATCCAGATGAATTTGGGTGAGTCTCTCCTGGTTCTCGGATCTCCCAAATTGGTTGATGATCCTGAGTTTTATTTTGTGGTGTATCCAGGTACCTGGCCCTCCAGTTGAAAGATACTGGGGGGGAATAACCCACCCAGTGGAGACATACTGGGTGGGGCCTGGTTGAAAGATAACAGGAAACACCCACCTTGAGGAGACGTCTGAAGTGGGGCTGGTGGAAACATACCAGGAAAATACTCACCCAGTGAAAACGTCCTGAGTGGGTCCCAGTTGTAAGACACTGGGTTCAGGACTAAGTGGTTAGGTAAGAGGCTGGTCTAATGTTGTCCTCGATTTGGTTACCTCCATTGAATTTTTCGGAATAGAAGTAAAACTCTTATGAGGAACCTTTCAACTCCAAAAATGGGACCCTCCTCCTGGCTGGTAACAGCTTTCTTGTGTGATGGAGAAAATTACAGGAATGGTAGAGGCAAAGACTTCATGCCATAGTGTTGTCCCTGTGGGAAATCTTACCAGCAATTTTATTCTGAGAACCCGACCTTACAATGGGAAATAGAACTTTCAAAAAAAAATTAAAAAAAAAAACCACAGAACAGAAAAGAAAAAGAAATGACAGATTGCCAGCCTCCAACTAATACACTAGCCAGGTTTATATACGTACAAAACTCAAAACATTCATTAGGAATTAGAAAAAAAACTCACCCTGAAAGTAACTAACCAGGCCTGATAAAATATTTTTTGGAATTCTGAACTTATAAGAACAAAATCCCATTTAGGGGGAACTTGGATTTCTCTTCCTGTGTCCTTGAAATGTAAATGTTTTATCTTTCTCTGGGTGTTTTATGTGTGTGTATGTATGTATATATGTGTTTCTTTTTTTTTAAACGACACCTTGGACTCTGTCATACAAAAGGTACAAGTATTGTGTACATATTGTGGCCACGCAAATAAATTGGGATTCTCAAAAATCCTTTGATTGTACCAATTTTCAGATATTTTGCCATCTTAACCGTTGTTCCATCAGCCTGGACCACAAAGGCTTTTAGCTTTTGGAAAGTAAACTTTTGAATTTTATTTAAGCAACACCCCCACTGTCATGTGGAAAAGCCTCTTCATCTTATTGGTTTAAAATCACTTTATATATATATATATAAATTGATGGCCATATGATGGATCCTTTAATTTGGGAAAACTTTTAAATTGGTGAAAGTTGAAAGAGCTCTCATTATAAACAGCCGTTTTATTGGTACCTATTAAAATCAAGTTTAAAGGTAGAAAAATATATCTAATGGTTAACCTAAGAAATTAGTTAAAAAAAAAAAAAACTGGTTTGAAAACCAACATTTGTGTTTTTCCTTTCCGATCAATGGTTTTAGGGATGCTAATAAATACTTAGAATAATTAATGTTAATTAGGCTGAATAACTGGAAAAAGGATTGTAAAAATGTCAAAAAAATAAAGATAAGGGGCTTATCCCAAATGGATAAATATTTTTATATGGTTATTTTGAATGAGATAAATAAAATGGACATTTTTGGATTTAGATACAAGGTTTTGATACTACACTATGTAAAGTAAAAAAAAAAGGGCCAAAGAGATCACCTACTCCCCCCCAACATTAAAGTTCAAACAAGTCCGCTTTAGCACAGTTTAAAATATATGTATTTATAGAGCTAAAAAAATACATATTTATAGACTGAAATACTTGATCAATGATTGGGACAACAGACCTATTAATCAAATTGAAAATTGAGAAGGGCCTAAGCTCTTTGGCTGAAACTTGGGAATCCCAGAGACTTTTCTATATAATTAGATACAATGCACACACACAAAAAAAAAGCTTCTGACACTCCTTCTAGAAATAGGAATTACTGATTAAACCTAATAAATATAAAAATTAAAGGTACGAGATTTAATAAAATTGAGATAAAGTTTGTAAAATTGATATATTAAATGGGCTTTATATAAAACATTTGCTTAATTATATTGTGGGATAGATATATTTCAATGGAAAAACGCTTCCCCTTCTTGGTATTATAAGGCTGGGCACATATCTGTCCCTTAGAAAATATTAATTGAACAAAGTAAAGGAAACCAATAGAGTTTCGTGAGCCTTCCAATATAACGTAAAATTAAAAACTAATATTCAGTGGCTAATAGACAATAAAGTAAGAGGTTTACCCTGGGTTTAACTTATAACCCAAGGAAAAGAGACCTCACTAAATACCTTATGCAAGCTTTGGAAGACATGCTAAAGTAAATCTTAAAGTTTTAAAACATGGAATTCTTTGTTTACAGCTCTTCTCACTGATACAAAAAAAAAGCCAATTAAGGAGATACAATTGGATCTGCGTGACAAAGCAGTTCTCTGGGGAACTGGAAGCGTCTGTCTTTGTCTTGCAGATCAGAAATATAAATACAGCAAACAGTGACCTAGAATGAGCCTAATTAGCTCAACGAGATAATACTTAAGGCCAAGAAATTTTTGGCATTTTAGAACTCATAACTCTGACGTGTCCTTCAGCATTTGTCAAGAAATCTTAAATGTCGGTTTCATAAATAGTAAGCCTTAGTGATTTGAGCAAGCAAATTCAGCTTACTCCAACTATTATTATACCTATCTTATAAGTAAGTTTTAAAGTGAACCTATGAGATCTCTAGCTTTTGTCTGTTTATAAGCCTGCGTACACATTATAGATGTGAGATATTTCTACAGCTGAAAAAAAAAATCAAAGTCAAAGATCTCTGCTTATTTGACGTAAAAAAAATAAGAGCTTACAAATTAAGTATTTTTAAAATAAAAACTGACCAAATTGACTTTCAGCGTTACGTGAACTGGAAAATATTCAATATTAAGATTACACTTGGTATTGTTTAGTTTAAGTATGTTCTAATTAATATAGACATCTTTAAAGTCATCAATATTAAGTACAATACCTTTACTGTACCTAGTTTTAATGAAAGTCAAATAAGATCCTGTTATATCTGTTGCAGAATTGTCAAGAAAAAAATAGTAATGTGGTGTAGTAAAATTTGAAGTAAATTAAATGCAAATGAGATGAGAGCTTTGGGTAAATTTTTAAAATATATTTTTAAAATGTATGGTTAAGATACTCTCTAAATGTTTGGTATCTTTAAATTCTAGAGTTGTGCTAAATTGAGTTAAATGATAGGAGTTTATTAAATAGCTATGACACTTTCAGATAAAATAAGATTGTAATATGAATTATTTAACATTTAACTTACCCTTACAGAGAAAGTAAAGGTGTTTAGAAATATTAATAAATGGTTGGTGCTACCCTGAAATAATCTCTATTATTAAGGTTATAATCTCAGTATCCTAGGAAAGTAAGATAAATGTGTAAAGGAAGATATATGAATGTAATTATATTTTGTTAATAAAAAATAGTGACTTTCTTCTGAAGCTGGTTACTTCTGAATGGAAGAGAAAATAAAGGACACACTAATGTGAGTATAGTAAGCTGTGGAACGCTTGTGGAAGAGGAACCCTGAGGAAAGTGTTTTGTACGTTGTCGGAATTGTCTAAGTTTAGAATCAACTTGGGCAAAGTAAATGAATCTTAGAAGTAATCTGGTAGAAGACTAGATTTGGTTTTCTCTCTGTTAAGATGACAAAATTTTCTAAAAATGTTAATCCACTTTCAATAACAAATTGTAAAGCTTCTTATACCACATAACTGACCTGTTCTGCTTTTACATTTAACGTATTTTCTTGTTAATGAAAAAGAACTACTTTACAGTGATCTATATGTTTATCTGACCAAGTGTTCTGAAAACTTTTAAAAAGCTCCCCAAATATCAATTTCTAATTAAAGTTCTTTTAATCTCCAGTTAAGTTTGGGATGCTACAGAGGGCCCCTGAAACATCCCAAAGAGAGATTTTAAAGTAGTAAGTTTCATTTGGCATGTTAAATAACATGGTATTGTCAAATGAATAATAGATCTTCCTAGGTTATATTGTATGAGAAAATATTATTAATATAGATATTCTAGAAATTATATGGATTCCCTAAAATTCTGGTATATCTGAAATGTTACCAGTCATAATTCTAGTTATAGTGACCAGCTTTCTTTATCGATTATAGTGTAACGTTGTTTAACCATGCTTTTAAATCACTTGTCATTTATATACAGTTAATTGTTTCCTTCTGATGATTTTGCAAATTGCTTTCTCTTCAAGGAGATTTATTGATTTCAAATGAATTTCAAATTATAGCACTGAACTAAACTGGGTAAGTAATTTTAAAGGTCTAATGGATACTCTGAGTAAAAGAATTAGTTACATGGGACTGAGTAAACTGGTGAATATGGTTATAATTTTTGATTTTGTCTGAAATACTACTGGCTTTTAACCTGTTTCCCAGACATAAAGAAACTCTTCTCCTCAAGCTAGTTATGTTTCACAGAAATTTGATAAATTATACTTATGTACGCAGACTTGGAACAGTTATCTTTTCTCTCTATCTGATCCCTTAAGAGACTAAAAACTCTAAGGTCCCCAGTGGCTCTATCAGACAAATGAGGAAGATCATCTCCTAACAGATAAAGCAATCTCAAAGTATTTTAAGGATTTTAAAGAGAAAAGAATTTACCTAAATCTGTAAGGCAGAAATCCATGACAAGCCCTTGACGAGGCATTCTGGGCCTAAGAAAACCTTATTAACATTCTACCCTGAGAGTCCTTATTAAAAGTTCCAACACAGCCAATTTAAAAAAAGCCTATATAATCAAATAATCAGACTTAGCTTGTAAATAAATTAATCTTGATTTGACTATATTTGAGAAAACTGAGGGTAACTTTAGAGAGAAAAAAGATTATATTTTAGTGGATATTAATTTCTAGTTTTGTTGATTGAGGTCTATATTTACTTAGACATTTCCCAGATCATTCCTTGCTGTTATGTCACATTGCTGTAAAGTTTAATTGAATTATGAAAAGAACACTCTAGGTTTGTTTCTGAGGCTCAGTAATCTATCCTTGGTAAAGATCCAATGCCCCATGACCAGAAGCCAGGGGAATATACATACTGGTACAGGCATGACTTAAAGAACTGTCTCCAACCTGAATGGAAGGACCCTTTATCAGGTACTCTTAACAAGACCATACACACCAAAGCTGAAGGAAATGGACTTTCAGATTCATTTCCTATCAGAAACAGCCCCTGCAGTGCACTGGCCTATAGAGCACTGCTCACCTTAAAACAATGCCCAAATGGAGAAGAATCTACCAGGTCAGGATGAGAAGAAGTCAACATCTGAAGAAGACTGCAGACCCAAGACACAGAACCAGGCCTGTATGCCAATTACTTTGATAATTTCTCCTACCTTTGATTATGAACTACTCCAGCTGCTAAGTTTATGGTAAATTACCTATGTCTAGTACTTCTGTGTTACCTTGGTGGGTTTCCCTACTCCAAGGCTCTAACTATATAGCCCTCAGAAACGTTATTCTAAAAAGAAATTATAGTTCTGTTTAGGCCACTATTGATCTTACAAGGTGGGAGACCTCACCTGGCCAATTAATACCTGCTCTGACCCTGACCATAAATATGAAATTTCGCATAAGATCACTCAAACTCAATCAGGAACACAAGGAAAATTTTAACCCAAAAATATAACTTCTCGACTATTAAATTCTTACTCATGACTTTATAAACGTTACTAGCTGAATTACTTATATTCTATCTATATAATAAAATTGTTGTCTGTTACATTTCCCAATGTGTAACTAGGCCTACAAAATTGATGATGGCTAAACATCTTGAAGGAATAGATAAAATTTATAACTCTGTGTAAAATAATTGTAATAGTGTGATTCTAGTTATGGTAATGAGCAACGAAGGGTAAACAATTCCTGGATCATAATAGACTAGTAAGACAGGCGATCCAGAGAACTTTTAGTATCAACAGGGTCTGATAAAAAACTAACACCTTGAATGGCAGCTCAGAAGATACATCACCTGAACTAGGAATGAGCCATCCTAGCACCCTGGGACAAAATTGGTCATGAAACGTCTCTCAAAATATTGGTCGAATTTAGGACCAAGGGGGAGCACTGTGAATGAAAGTACTACAATGTGAAAGAAAATACTGCAACCATGTCTGTAAACAAAGAATCCTGAAGCCAAGCCATCAGCAGCCACTGCCACACCCCAGCGAGTACAGGCCTGCAGCCCAGCCTCTCAGCCACTCATATTGGTGCCCTCTGAGCAGACTCAGAATAAGAAAGGACAGGATACTTGCCCTAGATAGCTAGGTGCTTGTTAAAGTATGAATTCAGTGAGTCCAAATGTTTGTTTCCCCCCATACATAGAAAACCACTAAATACTTGAACTTGAGATACCTGGCTTTCTTTAGATAACAAGCAATCTTTTATTGTTCCAACTACCTGGTCTTTGTTGTAAAGCTCCTGTATATCCTAGCTCTTCCCATACCTCTTGGGAGCAGTTCCTCAGAGTGATCTGAGAGGCTGTCATCCCGGCTTGAGTCCTCCCGCCAAATGAAACACAACTCTTAATTTTAGGCTGAACGTTTATTTCAATCAACTCCCAGAATAGACACAACTCATCACTTCTGTAATGGAATACACTGGATCAGTAACCAAAAGCGTGTTCTAGTCCTGAAAAACTACTGGTTCCTCTTTCTTCCTGTCATTATACAGTCCCACCAGAACTCATTACTTTGCTGTCTGCTCATCTGGTAACCAAACTCAGAGAAGAGTCAACTCAGCAGACTGCCCTACTGGGGAGAACAGCCGGCAAAAGCACTGTGGGTTGCCTGCCCTCCCGCACGCTCTGCTGACCCCTAGTGTCCTCCGTGGATACCAGAGCAACAGAGCTGTTCCCAACAACTGCAAAGTCCCACACGTTAAGAAAATCATTTTATTTTATACGATATGTTACGTATATACCCATCTCTGAAAACAGCTTTGCCAGAAGCCCAAATCTTCAACATTAATCAGCAAAGGCAAATCCGGTCCCTAAGTGAATACAAGTTTTAAGACGATGCTAAGGCCTCCAAAGTTCTCTCCACGACCATCAATCAAACTGCCTGCAGGTCTGCAGCTGCAGGCGGCAACATGTCTGCTTTTAAAGCAAACCCATCCTGCCCTCGGGTGCTACAATGTCCCTCTACGCCCTCCCATCTCAGGGTAAGAGCAGCCGCTGCAGAACCTCACAGGGCAGCACTGACAGGACTGGACACAGAGGATCAGAGCTAAACTAAGCCTTCTGATGACACTAGCTTGTCACTGTGTCACTTTACAGATGAAGATATATATAGAGAGAACTGGGGTGATCTTGCTCAAAGTCACACAGCTAATAAGTGGCAAAGTTTATAACTCTGCTCCTCCCTCCGGGGTGACGCCCCAGCTGGGATGCCCACAGGGTTCTCTCGTGCCTGCCTGACCAGTCCTTTCCTGTCACTCATAACCCACCACAGGGTCTGAACCTAGCCTGCCTTTTCAGCATCTTTTACCTCCAGTCTCTCAGGAACAAGGCTGCTCGTGCCACTGTATGACTTCCAGCTTCCCAAACCCTCCGTGCTCAGGGTGGTCTTGCCTGTGCATCCAGCACCCTGCTCAGAGGCTCTTCCTCCCCTGCAGGAGGACGTTTCCACTCTCTGTAGGGACACCCCCTCAGGGAAACCCTCTTCTCGCCCTCAGCACAGCAGGTGTCCCAGGCCACATCACGAGCTGCCCCATTAGGACTGTGGGTGCCCAGGTTTGCCAGTCAGACCAGAAGCCTCAGAGCAAGGGATTATGCCCGGGTTTCCCTGCAAACCTACTGCCCGCCTAACAGTCCCCAGCCAACAGGTCACCTGGAAGTCACAGCAAGTGCCCCACCCAATCCAGAAGTCTCTTCATTTACCAGCACCGCTGAAGACTGGTTTCCAACCTTTGGTCAGTTTTGCACAAAAAGGCACCTTCCACTGTGAACCGGGGGGGGGTTTGCTTATGCAACTCACCCTTACTGGAAACGTCAAGGGAAACCAAAAGGCCTTTTCTCGACAATTTTTTGATGACAACCTCCCACCCACAATACTCAAATGTTCAAGAGAATTGGGTCCACGTGATTTTGTTTTCCTTACGCTGTGGCTCAAAACACTGCAGGTTTCTTTCTCTTTTGAGGGTATTTGTACTAAGTTTATAGGCTTTAATCTGCTTTTGTCTCACTCTTCAGTATCCCTAGCAGTTGCCACTTCTTACTCCCTTCAGCAGCCTCCCTCCCAACATCAAGTCTAGGAAATCAGCTGTGATGAGGGGCCCAGGGGCAGTCACAGAAGATGCAACTAAGGCACAGAGAGGCGACATAATTTGCCCAAGGTGATCAGCTTCAACCCCTAACAGTGTGTGTCACGTCCCTCTGTTTAACTCTTATGCTAAGCAAGTTAACTTTTTGTAGATTATAGTTATAAACAGATGAGGTATCAAAATATACACAAGGACACACATCAAATCTAAGATGTTGATTAACTCCACTATTTTGTTTCTATTTAATTTATTTCTCTTAAAAAAATTAAGAACCTCTGCAGTCAATAATGCAAAATGTTACTGGGTTTTAAATCCAAAATATAGAGGTGTTAAGTGTATCATTACTCATCATTATTTGTATGTTCACAAGACAAAATGATTTGAAAGACTCTCTCCCCTCCCCCTACTCACTACTGGATCTCACCAGAGCTCCCAGTCCACACATCTAACAGCCTTTCATTTACCCACAGCTGAACTCATCAGATTTTCCCAGAATTCCCTCTGCAGGTTTCCCTCATCACAGCACAGCAGGACTATCATTTACCTCATTAATCCACCCAGAAACCTGGGCCTTACTCCATTCTAACTTCACAGACAGCATTCATCCTTTCTTATTTACCATCGAAACATGTCTTCAATCTGTTCGCTTTAACACACTAACCGTCTCACCGCTCAAGTGGAAGCCACCAACACTGCACTCCTGGACTCACGAGTCTCCCAAGTGGCCCTAAAGCCGCTCTCCCCTACTTGAGACAAATGGGATTGTGTCACTCCCGCGCTTTTAGGACTCTTTTCAAACCCACTCTTCTTAGAAGAAACTCCCAGTTCTTCACCTGGTGAAGGTCTTTGCCGTCAAACTGTCAGCTCAGGAAGGGCAGGACACGCCCTCTCCCCTTGGCCCCACCCTCTGGCAGAGCATCAGCATGGGAGGACCTGCTGAGCTACACCAGCCTGTATTCTAAACCTGGTCTTGATTTCTTAGCAAACTGCTTCACTTATCCATACAAATCCAAGGTAGATTAGAAAGATTTTAGATGTTGAGCTAGACTATTGATTTGGGGATTTTGCACTAGCAACCTGCAAGTACATGTTCTAATGATTCTGTCTTCTAAAAACCACACCCAGATTTAAGTAGTACTTGTGGAATGTCTTCGGAGTAAAAGGGACTGTACTTTTACAGACTTTATATTTTATAACATGAACAAACCGGACAGGGTCACAAATGGAACTGCCTCACAAGTGACAGAAGACAGGTGAGAGGCATATAGCAACAAGTCACAAAGATGGTAAGAGAAACGTTGATTCTCCAACCCCCCAAAAAATTTTTGATAGAACCGAAAACTCTGAATTTTGAAAGTAAAACACTATCATATAAAGAAATAAAATAAATAATCCTCTTCATCAGTGTTTCAAGATCTGACTGCAGAATTTTTAGCATGCTATACTGAATCCTAGCACAGAAAAATCAGATGGACTAGTGGTGAGTAAGTTCCAGGGAAACGGCAGCAATTCCTCCACTTGTAAGAGGACACACACTCAATTGTCGAAGGTGATTTTAAACCACATTCTGGAGAAATTCAGAAGATTCAGGCACCGATTCTAGATGGTGATGACACGGAAGGACGGGTTGGATGCATGCTTCTAACTGAGTCACCGGCATTCTTACACTGCAGGGGGAAACGGAGGCTCTCAGTTATGAGCAGAGTTGTTCCTGTCATGTCTCCCAGGCCGTGCCTCGGGGACTCAGTGCCCTGCAGCAGCCTGGCCCCAGGCGAGGACCCGCAGCGTGGCCCACTCAACCAGGAGGGGCACTGTGCTTGAGAAAGCCCATCCCCGATGGGAGAAAGAGGGGCTGGTGGGGTTGTGTGTACCTATAAATGATCATAGAAATACACCTGCATACATTCATTTGATACAATTAATATTAGCAGGCTATTTAACAAAATTTCAATTGTCAGTGTTAATTTTACCATTCCTTTCCTCTTGTCCCCTGCACTCTGAGACAGGCTTAGGCTCTCTCACACCTGCAGCTCTGATGCAATAGTTGTGAAGTCATTTTACTTTGCTGCAAGTGTCCTCGCTCCCCGTGTCGCTGTGACTGTCGTCTCTTAACAGAGTCAAATGTCTTCCTGGATCTCTCCCTGATTTCCCTGCTCCTGCTTCTCAGATCCTGAGATAAAGAACAAGTGAAGACACATGACTAGAAAAGGCACTGTGGACTTGACCAAAGTCCTCAGTGACCCACTAGGTGAGTGCTGCCCACCCCTTACCTTCGATTCTCAACGTTCTGCCCAGGGTGACATCCAGACAGGAAAGAGTCTTGGGCCCAATTAAAAGCTGTGAGGCTTGGGTGCAGGGAAAGGTGCAGGAGCTGGTTCTGGAGCCGGGCCCCTCCCCACCTCTGCTACTCTCTCTCCCGTGGCCCTGCCCCCAAGCCCCCAGGCTCCCTGATCTTCTGTCCTCTTCTACACTACTCCAAGCCCTTTTCCCCTTCCTTTATTCCCTGATTATCCCCAGCTGTAGTGATTTTTTCATCACAGCATCTAAAAAAATTTCCTACAGCTGAAAAAGAAGTCTCCAGAGGTCAATACCCACATGGTGGTTCCTGAAGAGAGCCCCTGGTTAGGGGGACCCTCACCCACACTCACAGGGCATCAGACATGTTGCAGGGTCGACCACCCCCAACAAGAGTTTGCTGTGACCCCTATGCCCGCACAGCATCCCTGTTCACAAAACTGTAGTTGGGCCACTTATCCGTTATTAAGAAGCAAAAGTAAAAAAATTGCTCATGTTTCTTACTAAAATTATCTATGAGGTGGAAAAAGAAATTGTAATAGAAAAGAACAAATTTGACTCCATGTTAGATGTGTTCATTTGGCTTTAAACTTGTACCCTGTTTTCTAGGCTAAGACTTGTTATCTCTGCACCTTTTGCAAAAGAAAGTTGCCTTTAGCCTGAAATATCCAGGAGGGCCTATTCTGATCTTTAAGGATGTTAGCTCTTCTACACTTATGTAGAGATGGCAAGTTCCAAAATAAAAATAAACTTTGTTTTTTTTTGAGGTTTTACAGGGGCGCCATGATTTGACCCACATGGACACCTGCAAGAACAAAGGATTCCAAGGAAATCAATTCATACAGCAAGAAGTTTGCAACAACAAACCACACCCCCACCACTTTTTAGTATAAAAGGAGACTGAATTCTGACTTGGGGAAGAGAGTTCTCCTGGATATCAGTATGCCATCTTCTGAGTCTGCCAGCTTTTCAAATAAAGTCACTACTCCTTACTCCAAAAGCTCATCTCCTGATTTATTGGCCTGTCATGCAGCAAGCAGAACGAGTTTGGACTTGGTAAATAAATGACTGCATTAGAGGTAGTATGTCTCCACTGTTTCCTCATTTCCAGTATGTCACAACCAATCAATTTTATATGCTGTTTAAGAACACGACCAAAAAACCTATTATTCGGAATTGATTCCATGGAAATAAAATTATTTCTACTCCTTCAAAACTTTGTTCTTTTCTATTTTATTTTGTTTTGCTTATTGAAAAGAAAATAAAAGTCAAATCATTTTATTTCACGTATTTTTTATAGCTACATATTGTAAATACTACAAAGATATTTAAATTGCAATAAAAATTGTTCATATATTAGTATAAAGATATATACACAATCAAAGCAGAATAGGAAAGGAGTGGATATTTACTAAAAATCCACTGCACATCCAGACTTTTACAAGCATATCCTGGAATATAAGCTCTATTATCCAGGGGTCCACCACCCCCATTCTCACTGCCGAGTCCCATAGTAATCAACCTCCAAAGCACCAGCATAGAACCACGCGATCACTATTTTAGGTATAAATGAGGGAATTAGCTCATTCAATTCTAAAACTGAAACCTTAAAATAAATACTGAACTTATTTACAAACAAAGAAAATTGGACACAAAAAAGTACAGTTTCTCCCCCAAGTCACAAAGATAATTACTGGTAAAGGCAATATTTGAACTCATCTGCCTGATTCTAAAAACTAAGGTGGAAATCCCCTTCGACTGTGGAGGTCCAGCAGCACAGCCTATCACCCTATCTTTGTTCAGATCTAGCATTAGACAGCCTGAGACAGCACCCCATTCCTATGGAACTCGAGGGCAAACGATAACAATAAGGATTTTATATTCAGTAGTTTCTTAGTTCTCATTTATATAAAGTGTCAGCAGGTCAGCAGAAAACTCTGGGAAATATGAGTGGGTCCAGAGCTTTTTGCTGATAAGAAACAATCTATCAGGACAGAGTGACCTTCCCATGAGAGGCCTCATGGACATAAACTAAAGGCAGCTGAGCAATGAAAACTAGCAAGACCATGGAACTCAAGCAAGAAAGATCCCTGCCATCCCCCACCCAGTTGCCTTTTCACCCACATGGACAAGATGGCAGAAGACCCAGGTTCTTGTCCAAGTTACACCATCATGGATTCTCACCCATAAAAAGTTATGACTCTGTGCTGTCTTAAGCCCTTTCCAACTCAAATATGATGACACCAATATCTCAGCAGAATGTCTATGTCTTCACTTTCTCTCTTCTATTAGGATACTATATCTATGGCCAAAAAGCAGAAATCCAATTAAAAACACCATGCACGAAGGCTGGTGAAAGTCTGCGTAAGAGACTTTGTTCTCACGCTCAGTGAATGAAAACTCAGAAAAAATGTTCCTTCACCCTCTGCAAGTGGGAGGTAGCCTGATTGTGTGTGTGTTTTTGTGCACGCGCATGTGTGTGTAAATCAAATACAATGCATTCTGGGATGTGTACAGATTTTTTTTATGTTACTGTCATTTCATGAGGATGAGCCAACCTTTAAAGTAACTTGAATCTAGTGTTCTGAGAGAGTCCCAGGATCTTTTGATGGAGGAGGGGAAAGGGGAAAGGAAAGGAGGAAAGAAGTAAATGAAGCAAAGGAGTAAGAATACTACTAGGGAAAGGCAAGACTTTAATTTTGTTCCTACTTGCATCACACACAAATTAGGGACTGGCTTTCCCCCATGTCTCATCAAGCACTGAGTTGCAGAAGAAGAGGCGACAGCCCATTTCTCACTGAGATTGTGACTGTACATGGCATCTTATAGACACAAATTATTTACCCTGATCAAACACTCTAGCAGCAGGCCGTAATTCTCCTGTTTTGAGAGACAAGAAAACAGGAGTTCAAAGAGGATGTATAACTTGAGAAAAGTCAGAGGACCAGTAAATTAAAGAGGATGAATTCAAACTCAGATCTGAATGGAGAGTCTGATCTTCCCACTCCCAGGGCTGGAAAATCCTTAACAGACAGGCTTCCCAGCTCCCTGCATTGTTCCTGGCACCAAGCATTTCCCATGGCGATGGTATCCTGTTCTCACAGACACAGTGCTCTGTGCAGCCAATAACCTCCATTCGACCTTGATCATATATATGCCTCACTCACCAGGCTTCTCCATACAGGCAGGAAAGCTGGCTTTCAAGTGCGTACAAAGCCACCCCTGTTCTTACCTGGGCTCTTCAGCGGCTTTTCCAGCATAAAGGCAGCCATGAAAGTGCTCACAGTTTGTACATGAGCCACACTACCTCTCTCCATCTGTCTCCCCACCTATACTACTTAGCTATGACCATTTTGAGAATCTTGGAAACAAATTTTTAAAAACAGAAAAGAAACTATTCTGTAACAAGTACTTAATACTTACAATTTTAAATGACAAGTTACAAAGTGAGTATTTACAAATTGAATCTGCCTTCCTAGGTGTCAGTTTTAACAGTTAAAAAATATAATAGCAAAAAATTCTCACTTACAAAATTAACAAAAACTTCAACAATAATCTGGAATAAACTCAAAAACAATGCCCATGTTGTACATGGAGAAACACAGGACTGTACTGAGGGGTAAAGTA
Source organism: Camelus bactrianus (assembly GCF_048773025.1). Classification (NCBI taxonomy): domain Eukaryota; kingdom Metazoa; phylum Chordata; class Mammalia; order Artiodactyla; family Camelidae; genus Camelus; species Camelus bactrianus. The sequence goes on from NC_133553.1 coordinate 6,403,649, forward strand.
AGAAGTGTGAATGCAGAGACATCAACATATTGTATGGAGGAAAGCAGTTTTGTAAAGATGAACGTTCTCCTAAGAATAATTCAAAACTTACTAAAAATTCCCATGACAGCTCTTATCTGTTTTTTTTTAACTTGAACAAAATATTTTGGAACTCTTCAGGAATAATAAACTCATAATACTAGACAAGAAAATTGGGGATGGAAAAAAGAATAAAAAAAATCGCACTGTCAGATATTAAATATTTTTTTACCATATGTAAGATATAGCACTGGAGTAAGAAAGTAAGACTGACAGAAATAAACCATGAGCTCAAAAAGAGACTCTAGTGTACATAAATATTTTGTACAGTTGGGATTTCAAATCAAAGAGCAAAGTATGAATTCAATAATTGTCTTGGGACAATCAGAGAATCACCTGGAAAAAGCAAATTCTATTCCAGTCATAATGACCACAAGAAAAATTACAGATAGTGATGTAAATATTAGAAAGTACTAATAACAGCAAATACAAATCTTTGCTTATAGTAATTCAACTTCTCCTCACTATAAAAAGTAGTATTATCATCTCCATCATAGAGATTAAAAAATCCTACAGAGGAGATATATACCATTATAAGAAAATATTTCTAAGAATACTATCAAGGATAATACCCAAAAAGAAGACATGTACTGTCTTAAGATTATTTTCGGCCACAACAAAAATAAACCTACTGAACAAAATGAAAGGCAAGAAATGACAAGAAAAAGCTCTGTGATACATGTTAATGAAGACAAGGGGTTAATGTTCATAACATACAAAGAGCTGTCACAAAGCAACAAGAAGCTCCCTCACTTAAATGTGTGCAAAAGACAAAAGGGATCATTCACCTTTTAAAAGTCAGATGGCTAGTGAGTGAAAAATGCTCAATACCTCACTGGTCATCAAGTGCAAACTAAAACAATGAAAAAGCAATTTTGCTCATCATATTGGCAAATGTTTTTAAAAAATATTCTAGGTAGTGTCCATCTTTGAGAGAACAAACTGAGCGATCTTTTTGGAGGATGACGTGTCAATGGATATGTAAACTCTGAAAAATGTGTGTACACACAGACTGAACTCCATTTTAGGAATAGTTTCGTTTAGAAAAAAAATCAGTTCAAAAAGATGTACTCATCAGAGCATTTACACAACACTGTTTACAATGGTGGGAAGAAAAGCTGAAGTGAAATCATATCCAGCGATAGAGAATTGGTTACATAAGTTATTCTTCATCTTTTCATTCCCCGCAGGAGAAGGAATTTCTAGAGTCACTTGAAAGGAGCCTGTGATGTATGTAATTGTCACATCCAGGGACTAAATTTCCAGAAACCTTAACTAAAGGAATACTCATACAAGATCACAGGAATGTTTGTACAAGAAGGACGCCAGTCAAACACCCTTTCTGACAGTGGAAAATGGAGAAAATTTAAGTATCCACCATCAAGACAATGATGCGGTAAATGAAGGCGAGCTGTGGGCACTAAGGGGCAGGCGTTTTGGCGTGGTCCAAGGCCTTGTCCACAGTACTCTCCCACCAAAGGTGTCCTTACACAAGAGACCAAATCTACTGCACATCAGGAGACCCCTCTACTCTATCTGAAAGGACCGGGTGAGTCTGGAGTGGGAGGACGTCTATGATATACACCTCAGTGAATAAACCGAGCTGCACAAAACATATAGTATGGCCTTATTTTTCAATAAAGCATATATACACACACATATACATAGATTTCTCATATACATGTATGTATGTATGTGTATATATATATGACAGGCATAAAGGTCATGAAATATATACACCACATAGTCAGCAGTTTTTACTCTCAGGAAAAAAAGGGGAAGGGATGTAGGGGCCTTTCGGTACCACCACAGTTCTCTGTTCAGTATTTCAGTTAAATATAATTGGAATTTAAAAGGTTATTTAAGTCCGAAGTAAAATGGACGTTGCCTCCACAAGACAGAATGCTATACTGGTCATTAAAAATCATGCCAGGGGAGAGAGAATACTGTAGAAAAAAGTGTAATAAGCCGAATGAAAAATGGAGGTCTCCACAAAGTAAACAGGCACAGAGTGCTCGCTGGTTTTTATGACAGACGTAATACACACTGATGAAAAGAACAGAAAATAGATGTTAAAGTGTTAATTATTATCTCTGAGTAGTGGGACCAGGATAGACCCTTTTGCCCCTTTTTTTAAGACTTATTATATTAAATACACATTATTTTTCATCTGAAAAAAGCATTTTTAGATGTCTAGTACCACACATTGAAAAAAATACACGAGTACTTACAGAAATAACTAGGAGACACGGCAGCAGGGTCACACAGTGTAGAACGGGCGATCCTGAATAACACTGCGCAGTTACATAAGGACCCACAAAGTGAGAGCACCTGCTGTCACAGGGCGTGGCCCCCTTCTATTTGTCAGTTGTGTCTTCAGGGCTGAGGCAGTTCTGAGCACGGCCAGTGTCAGTGCTGGTGTCTGGATGGATGCCAATGGAGGTGAGGGCACCTGCAAGCCGAGAGGAAGAACAGAAATCATCCTCTGCTTTTTCTGTCTTGTTTCTTTGTTACTTTTGAAGAGAGGTGTAAATAAGATAAACTAAATCTTCCCTACTAAAATTTCAGTAATGAAACCGTTTTTAAAGTGTTCACAACTTATATTCTGCCTATAACTGTCTTTTCAACAAAGCATCATATTTTTTAAATGTTAATTAACTCAGTTAATTAACTACCTGTTGAAACCTATTAAAGAACATGAAATGCACTATGTAAAATCACCACGCCTGCAGTGACTGGCACAGCTGTCTTGATAGCAGTGCAGTCAGCCCCCACCATCCCGCGGCCCTGAGCTCCTGATGCTGCTAAGAGAGCACGCTGCCACCTCAGATGGAGAGAAACGGTGAAAGCGTTTTCTGAAATCTACAGCACTGACAAAACATAACTGACAAATCCCAGGCTCCTTTGAGGCTGTCATTTTCTGTTTCTGGCCAACCCCCGTCAATGAGCAGAACCACCCCATTCCCGAGCCATGGGACTCACGTGGGAAGCAGTTTTGGAGAAATTTCCAGGTATAGAATGTAAAAAACTATACATAGATCTCTGAAAAAAGAAAAGATGCAATATTCTGATTTTGGAAGAAACTCAAAATATTCTCCTAAGCCTTAGTAGCTGGAAAGGCTGGGCATCTCCTAAGCCACTTATTTATTTCACAGCCAGTGAGCATCTCCCACAAACCCTGTTTCCCTGTGTCTGCTGGGAGCCTCAGGCACACTGTTGTTGTCGATCTTATAAGTCACAGGGCTGAGGCGTGTGTCTCACGCCTGCATCTCCCACACAGGCTCGCCTCCTAGCCTCACTGTCTGAACTTGGCCCCATTTCCTCGCCTGTTTATTTGGTATCTGTTCTTCTGTAAACTGCCTGAAATGCTTTTTGGAACATGTCAGAAGAATCAGTGGGTAGAGAAATGGACAGATGGACAGGTGAGAGTTGGGGAGACAGAGTGACTCCAAGAAAAGGGGAACAAAGAAAATTTCCTATGCAGAACCCTCTTCTAGTCAGGGAAGAAAACCACCACGGAGAAGTGTGAAGAGGCAGGTGGCTTAGGACTGTTTCCTGGATTCCATGAAAAGTCACACCAAGAGATGAGAGGGTAGAAATATAAATAATAAAAGAAAAAAGCATGCATGCTTGAAAAATATATCTACAATATGTACTTTCTAAAGAATAGATTCAAATCAGCACGGCCCAATAACAAAATCCTTGGGTATTTACAGAAGTGAGAATCCCATCTCCAAACCACAAGGCATCCCTTCGGAGCACTAAGAGTCTACACGGGACGGTCATAAAGTTGTCACCGCAAAAGCGATGCTATCCTGCCCTTACGAGGAATGAGCAGCTGTGCTCGGGCTGCCCACGCGTGCCATTTACACCCCACAGCACCTCTACGGGAGAGGGACGCCTAGCGAGCCCCATCTCTGCAGGACAGAAAACAAGTCCAGGAGAGGCTAAGCCGACCTACCAGTTCTCCATCTCACAGGACTGGTCACTCCAGAGCAGGACTCGAACTCGGACCCACGTTTGTAACCGCAGTACTACCGTGATTTGTGTGCTTTTTGTGTGTTTAATACATTTGTTTCCGGCATGAAAGGATATTTAACAAATGTTCGGTTGTCTTGTCTATCTCATTAGCTCACAATCTTTATATTATTGAATTGTACTCTTTTCCCCTGGAGAAAGGAACGGAAAGAGCGAGGGTCAGAATGAGATGGGGCTCCATTCTTTATCTGTTACCTCATCTCATCCAGTCCCCAACCAGGAAGAAGGAGCAAATGTTCTCTTCATCTTTAAAGAGAGAGCTCCACTGATGGTGACTTACTCAACTCCAAAACCAAGTCTGGGGGAAGGGCACAGACAGCAACCAGAGAAGTATCACCCGTAGGAAGGAGAAAAGAGATCAGGGGAGGGCTCATGGGGTCAGCCTGATTTAATTTCAATGGATAATATAATACCACAGACTAAAAATACTAGCATGCAGTGAATTTGCTATTTCTTGACATCTAGCAAGTTTTCATAGCCCACATGAAACATTATCGTGAACTAGTGAAAGGAAGAGTCCACACTCAGGGAAAATCAATGCCACAGGCAGGCTGAAACCCAGGTTGGAGGAAAGGAAGAGAAAAGGCATAGTTAAGAAGAGGGGAAAGTCTGGGAAAAAGACATCATCACAAGGACTCTCCAGCATCATCCAGCAATCATATAATCATTCATTCAAGAGAGAGTTACTTAGGTCCTATTTTGTGCAAGATTTTACACAGGGCAAAGCAAGAGTGCAGCGTCCATGGTGGCAGCAAGTGGCGGGGCTATAATACAATTCTGATCCTGGTACCTTGCACAATTTTACTCAGTATAAAGGCAAAAAAATAAGGTAAAATAATACTATGTAAACTCTACGCATGGTTGAAAAAAATTAAAGAAGACCTAAATACCTGGACAGACACACCACGCACATTCCTGGATCAGATGACAGCGCTCTTGGGATGGCAGTGCTCCCCAGAGCGATCTGTATACTCAACGTGGTCTCGATCACAATCCCAGCGGGCTCCTCTGCAGTAACTGACTAGCTGCTGCTACTATTCATATGGGAATTTGAGGGACTCAGTAACCAAAACGTACTTGAAAAAGAAGAAAAACATGAGAGGACTTGTAATTCTCAATTTCAAACCTTACAACTGTATCTCCAGGTGAGATTAGAGGCCATTTTTAAGTTATTACTGGGTTTATCCTTATTTTCAAAATTCTGTACAATGAATATACCTGTTAGAATAAGAAAAATAAAAAGTAAGATATCTTGTAAAACATGCACAGTGATTCATTCATTAGGAAAAAAATTATTTTAACTATAAAGAGGTAAACAAATATCTAGTGAAAAAGGACTACTTAAAAACAAGTGTGCATTTATAATTTTCATAAATTGAAAACTGAAAAGCACAAAAACATCAAGTTTCTAGGGAGACTAGTGAAACATATTAATAGTTATTTTCAAAAATTCTAATTGAACAATGAAAACTCAAGAAAGGGAAAATTGTGATTGACACCCAAGTGCAAACACATGGAGAGCAAAGGCCTAGAAATCACAGTTCCTTTAAATCTGCTTCTAACTCAATAGGAGAGGAAATTCCTCACTTAGGGGACAGTGGAATCCCATACATAAGACAGGATACACAGTACAAACTGCAGTAGTATCGGGAGTGAATTTCTTAGAATTCTAATGTTACAACATTGCTGAAAAACTATAAAAACACTGACAGACAGATTAAAACACACAGTCATATATATTATATTGAAACATATGTAGTCTGCTCCCATGTTGCATAGAAATACAAACATATTTGTTCATTTATAGGCACTGATTACTTTATCCCACATAGAATATTTCAACTAAAACAAAAAATCAATAATACACTCCTCTTGACAAATCTACTTGATAAGTTACTCTGCTATGTAACCATAATGTGTTTAAGATAGATCTAAAATTAGTGAAAAATCTTTGTATGGTTTCTTGAATTGTTCTCAAAATTCCAAGCTTAATTTTCAAATAGATCTGAGCAGTATTTCTATATTATCTTTTCCCTTGTGAAATGAACAACACAGTCTGTTGTCAAAATTCTGTCCTTACAATGATTCACGAGCACCGTTTCCTAACAAAACTGCTGAACAGCAAGGCACTATCCAGACACTGTGACCAAATAAATGAAACACAAGGAAGACAGTGACCCTAACCTGGAGGGCTTATAATCTGTGTCAACAGCGGGTTTTTATTTGATTGGTTTGATTGGGTAGCAAAATAAAATCAATCAAGTACTTTCTGCTTTTAGCATTCTGTAAGTCATGACTGCTTTTAGTGTCATGAGAAGGAAAGACTTAAGCATGACTTGATTAGGTCAACTAGCAACAATCATCACTGGAGAGTGAGTAATAAAGAAGTTAACTGATAGAAATGCTTCTGCCTACATGAGACCTAAAATAAATCTATACTGATATCCGAAAGGAAAATGAGGAGATGAGGTCCCCAATGAGAAAACAAACAAGGAATCAAAAAAGGAAAGCCGTTTTCATTAACGATTCCAGGCAGTAGTGGAGCATGGTGGTGAGGATCACAGATGTTTGGGACGAACATGAGTGCCTGAACTCCCACAGCACTGGGTAGCTGTGAAACTGATATTTCAGAGAAATTTTCTGCATCTCAGTCTTCTATCCATACACTGGGGACAACAACCGCACCCATCTCCTAGAACGGTCCTACGAATTAAGTTATTTTATATATAAAATTTTAAATAAAATACCTCAGATTTTAAATAATACCCCAAAAGCACAAGGAACAAAGAAAACAGAGATAAATTGGAGTTCATCAAAATTTAAAACTTTGCTTCAAAGGGCACCATCCAGAAAGTGAAAAAACAACACACAGAAGAAATTTTCTTCAAATCATTTATCTGATAAGGAATTTGTATCTATAAAAAAAACAAGTACCTCCTACAACTCAACAATAAAAAGGCAACTCAATTAAAAGGTGAATAAAGGATCTGAAATGGTATTTTTCAAGGAAAATATACAAATGGCCAATAAGCACAATGAAACGATGTTCAATATCATTAGCTGTAAGGGAAATCAAGTCAAACCCACTAGGAGAAACCGCTTCACACTCACAACAATAGGTTATAATAAAAAAAAGAGTAACAAGCACTAATAAGGACACAGAGGAAGCGGAGCGCGCAGCCCTTGCTGGTGAGGACGTAACACAGCGTGGCCACTTTGGAAAACAGCCTGGCAGGTCCTCAGAGAGTTGAACATTTGGTTTCTGAATGACCCAGCAACTCTGCTGTCTGGGCACAAACGTAAGAGAACTGAAAACAAATGTCCACATAAAAACTCCTACAGGAATATTCATGGCGACACTACTCATCACAGCCAAAAAGCAGAAACAACCCAATTGCCTATCACCTGATGAATGGGTAAACAGTGGGGCCCAGCCATACAGTGGAATATTAGTCAGCAATAGCAAAGCATAGAGTACTGACCCAGGCCACAACGTGGACAAACTTTGATAACGTTACTCAGTGTGAAATAAGTCAGTCACAATAGACGGTTCCACCTACATGAAGTGACTCGATTTAAATGAAATGCCCAGCACAGGCAAATAAACAGAGAGAGAAGAGTGGCTCCTTGGGGCTGGGGGAGGATGGGGAAGATGGGAATGACTGCTTATGCATACGGGGCTTCCTGTTGGGGGAATGAAAATATTCTAAGATTAAATGGGATGCACAATTATGGGCATAGAGTAAAAACGACTGTATATTTAAATGGGTGAATTGTATTAAAACTGGTAAGAAAAAAAGCAACTCGGGCCAGTACCTTCCCTAGTAAATGCAAATTGCTAACTTTTATTAGAGGAAGAACAAACTGCCCTCAGCATGAAAGTAGGAGATCAGCAAATGTGAGTTAACCAAAATTGGACAAGAGCATTTCACTTGAAACAGTAGCTGAGTGTACACGAAATATTCAGAAATAGGAAAATCAGTTTCACATCAGGAAGAAGCATTCTGCTTCAAATGCAGATCAAGGATTCAGCAAGCCCAGCTGCTACAAATGACCAGAGAAGAAACCTGGTTCTTAAAACAAGCACCAGAGCCAACAAGGAAATGGTGGTGAGGAAAGCAGGCGGCCGAATATCTGGAACAGTTTGCTGCAAATAATTTCTCCACTGAAAATTTAAAAATAAAATGAAACTGATAAAATGCTCTGTTGACCTCACGTGAATGGGCTTCCTTCGGTGCTCGACTGTTCTGTAACCCTGATTGAGAGACTCAGGAGAATCAGCATGTCTCCTGGGAGTCCCCAAAGTACTGCCCACCAGCACGCTGACCACCATCACATCTGCCAGGGTTGAATTGCAGAGAAGAGAACAACTTCTGAAAGGCACAGGAAATGTTGACAAAGGAAGAAAAGGCTGCAGTCAGTCCTGGGACAGAGGCCCTCTGAGCAGAGGCCAGAAGGCTGCAGGTGAACTGCAGTGGCCGTGGGACAGGAAGCGACCATGGGGGAGCATATCTCAATTCTCTCCTCTCTCTCCATCGGGTAGGAGTGGTAAACCTGCATCCTTCTCACCTGGAACTGTGGGTTGGCTGGCAGAAGTCTTACCGACATGGAATGATTATTCAAGTCTCTGTGGAAAAAGTCAATAAATCGAGAGAGAGTAGGGAGCCAACTCCACGAGCCTCTCAATTGCACCCTTATTTATTGTGTATAATCAAAGGAAAAATTCATTAACCATTGTGTGATAGTAATAGGAACTTCGGGAAAGACAGTATGAAGCAGAGATTGTAGAATACACAATGAGTACAAAGGATTAGTGTATCTTTAGGGAAGTAATGGGGTGAGGGGAACAAGATACATTTTTAGACATGTGAATTACAAAGCAGACCACCAGACCAGCCAGGTCCTTGTTCTGTGGATCATAGACTATCTAACAGCACACAAGCTCAGCGTTTATACATGAGGGCCTCGGTCCTTGCTTTGCAACCAGCAGAGTGCTATCTAAAACCTCAACTATGCAAGCAAAGCATTGTCTCTGCTTTTTAATGCAAGGAGACTGGAGTGAGGATGTACAGGCACTTGCTTGTAAAGCAGTTTTTAAGCATATATTTTTCTTCTTAAAGTTCAGAGGCGGCTGGAGTGTGTTACAATTTGTTAAACCAATCATGGGCTCCCACATGGAACCATTATGGAGGACACCCTAAGATGACAAATCCTGCCTCTGGGTCTTTTCCTGCCATCTTCAGCCACTCTAGCAGGGTCTAGGTACATCCATGAATAACGATCCTACAGAACTACCCACACTCTTAACTCCTGGTGCTTGAAACTTAATTTTAGCTCTACACAACTTACCGTAGAAAAGTTTCAGAAATAAAAGGTATAATATTCCTTTTATATCTCATCATATTACTGATTTTTCTGATTGCTCTAAGTTGCTTCTACTTGGTAAAGCAGATAATTCTGCAGGTGAATTCAGTAATTTCCATTGGGCATATCTAGCCATTTTGGGCTCTCTAACTTCTATTGGTCAAATACCGATACACTTAATTGATTTCTTTGTTTATCAATTTCAGCCGGGAGGAGAGGGAGTGTCACTCTTTTCCTCAGCCCACCCTCAACCCTTTTCTCATCAACTCAGGCCTCCTGAAAACAAAACAAAGGATTTGTTTCCCTTCTACTCTTTCCACAAAACCAACAGGAAACATCAGCCTGGAGAAAGAATTCAACACAAATGTTAAAACAAAAATCTATAAACCTGGAGCAACTCCATCTCCGAATCATGATACACAATGACATGAGAGTAAGTGTGTCAGGCACAAAGCATGCGTGAGCCTGACCACCTGATTTCTATTCTTCAAAGGAAGGAAGTTTTTCATATTTTTTATTATCATTCTTTGTCATTGTTTCTGAATATGCCAAAAAATAGTTTATGAAAGAATTATGCACTGCAACAACAGGTTACTATTGTATCAATTATAGAAGGCATTCAGAGGGGATAGGAAAAGCCACCTCTGTAAAAAATGCAAAATTTCTTCCCCTGTTAAGAACACGTATACAAAATGCAACAGAGAATTCAAATTCTTGTGGAGAGGAGCAAAAGCCACAGAACCAAAGCAAAGTCAACAGAATGAGTTAATTCAGAATTCACTGGACAAACATGCTCAATGTATTCAAATAATTTTAAAGGCACACTGCAAACCATTCACTTAATTATCTGCAGGCTAGAAGAAGCATTTCCTGCTTTAACAGACAACAGAAATCAATAGGGTGCCCCAACAAACAAGGACCAAAGAACAATCAGGTTTTTAACAGCTCTGATAAATCAGCATGTTCTAAAGATCAAAATCCAGAAATTTTAAACATTCATTCACACCACAATGAAACAAGCACTTAAAAAAAAAAAAAAAAAAGAAACTAAGCACATAGATCATGTACATAGAACAATGAGGACTTCATGTACCGCTGGAAGAACAGGCTATAGCCTTTTACTTGAAAAATAAAACTACTTTTAATGATAACTGCTAAAACACATTTCATCATTCATGTTGCCTTGAAAAATCTGAGGCACTTGTATCTGATCAGAAAAGCAATTCTGGGTAATAGTAAGTTACAATTCAGTGCCAGTTTGCTTTAGAAGAAAAGAGAAAAAAAAGCTACTGTTTCTCATATCCTACACAAAGTGTGAAGTGCCTCCCTCCCTCTTTCTCCTCCTGTTTTCTGAGCTCATGCTCCCCAACCCTTCTGAAACAAGTATGAGAAACTCTTATTCCCACCAATATGCAAAATGACAAAAGAATATCAATTTATTTGTGTAAATATATGCCTATACCTTGAACTGTAGGAGAAAGGTATCAGAAGTCCATATGAAACTTATTTCTAGATTCCTGAAATCACACACACAAACGTTCACACAGACACAGACACATACTCCCTGGATTACTGGGCACTTCACAAGTTTAGGAATTCCAACTTCTAGAAGATAACTTTGTAGTTAGTTTAAAATACAAATCTGTCAGCCTTTGAAAGCCTTGATCATCTGCTAAACCATCCAAATATCAAAGAGATCCAATTAGCTTTCTCTGTAGAATGTAATTTCACTTGATGGCAAAACAGACCCTAAGAAGTACTGGATCAAAGATTCGTGTTTATCACTACCTATGATCGTTTTTAAGCACATTAACAGATTCAGAAATGTATGTCTCAACAACATTTATTCTTATTGAAAAAGCATACGTGTTCAACTCTCTATACAGTGACTAGGTCCCATGATGGTGTTTAAGAGCTATTTTGTGAATTGAAATATTTATTTTCAAGTGCAGACAAGGAGGGTGTGTATTACTCAGTTGTAGAGCACCTGCTTAGCATGAACAATGTCCTGGATTCAGTCCCCAGTACCTCCAAAAAATAAATAAAAATAAGTGCATATTTAAAAATAAGAATAAAGTTATATAAAAAAAGCAGACTAAAAAGCACTGCAATCTATATGCTACAATTATACTAAAAAAAAAGTGTTTCTTCCAAATATTGACTATATGCCAATCACAGAGACAATCACAAATCACACCTGAACCATCACGTGTGATTCTCAACAACCCTAAGTAGACACGGATGAGAAACCCGGCACTGAGGATGAGGAGACGGAGCTCGGAAGATCCGGGGACTCTGACCGTCCTGCTCCCCGTGACACCACGTCAACCCAGGGCAAGCTCTGACAGACCTGCTCTGAGGGGACACCCAGCTGCATGGAACCTTGGGGCATTGGGGAGTCCCAGAAAACACTAAAAATTGTTCAGTGAAAAACCAGCTCAAATATATTACACTTTGCCACATCCTTTAAAAAGGGAAAATGACTGAGACCTTTTTGATGCCTCCGTGTCCTTTCTGCCATCATCAATTATTTGCCCTCTCAGGGTGACCAGTGAAGAACTGGACCCCATATGAAATGCACTCAGATGGAAGAGCTTTTAAAGTTATTTTAAGAAGTTTGTAAGACCCTGTCTATGCCTCACACAGGTGGTCATCCATCACTTCTCACCGGTGTGGACGTACCACCTGAAATCACTCCTTTCTGCTTTTTAAAATCCCTTCATCTAATCCAGGCTTTTCAACAGCAAAGAAGCACCTCAACCACAGACACTGGACAGCTTTTCACCAAACGGACTCGAACAGCCCATTGTACTATCTGGAAACCCTTTTCTTCTATTAAAACCACTTCCAGGTACTTCATCATTTTCTGATTGGTGGACTTGGCCTCTGACTGGCCTACTCAGAGAGCTCCCAGCCTCACATGCGGGGGTGGGAGAGGACCCTGCTGTTGGGGGAAATCAGTGAGGAAGGCGGACATACTCCCGCCAGGTCTGCAAGGGTAGAATTGCCACAACGTGTTCAGAAATTATACCGTCATCACCCCTGGGCTCCCATGGACTTGTTTCACATTAACCAAACTCATGACACACTGATGAAAGAAAACCAGAAACTTAACTTATTAATGTAACAGAAGACGTGAAACTATGAACCAGACTGAAATATCAGAGTTCAACCATGAGTACATTTTCTCAATGGCCTAATCACGGGGAGGCAGTCACATGGCAAGCATGGACAGAAACAGAGCAGGAAGGGTTTCTAGATTAACTCAATGGACTAAATTTCTGTTATAAGAACTGATCTACTGCCTGGAAAACAAATAACGCCAATCACGATTCACTCTCTGTGGACAGTGGCCAATACATGACTATGAGCATCTGTGTAACTCTCTTTTCCCTGTCCTTTCTGGGCTAAAATATGCACAGAGGTACAAAGATTCAGGGATGCAGATAACACTAAACACCCAAAGCCCATCTCTGGGAGCCTCAAACCAGTAAGCCAGGGTTTAAATACCAGCTCTGCCACTTACTATTTCTGTGATTTTGGCCAACTTACCCTCTGTGTGCCTCAATTTCCACACTGTAAAACTGGGATAACAATCAAACCTTCCTTACTCGCTTGTTGAGAAGATTGAAGGATTCATTTCTGTAAAACTCTCAGAAAAGAATGTAGCACATTTTGGGTGTTCAACAAATGTCAACTTAATATCAAAGTGATTTACAAGTCTCCCTTCTAATCATCTTATGTGTTTCCTGGCTAGTATAAGTCCCAAAGAAAATCCTTATTACTGCTTTTATAAACTCTTGGGGAGGACCCTTATCTTCCATCCCACCACCTGTTTAAACCGAGGGACGGAATGCCTCCTAACCACTCCTCTGGGCCATGGAGAGTGCTTCTCCATTCACACCCCTGGCCCCTGGCCAACAGCTAGCCCTCGTCACACTAACAGAGTGAGGTGTGAGTCCGGGGAGACAAGCAGGGCATTTGAAACCCTTCCTTTCCCTCCAGTGTTGATCACCATTGGGAAGCACTTGGGATGCTCGGCTTCATGACAGGACAGCTTTGTGCATGAACGGGCAGGTCCTCTCAAGGGAAGGCTCGATATGTCACAGAGCTACATGGGACAGGGTGAGTCTCTAATTCTGGGACACAGTATCATGACACGCATTTTCCCACAGCCCTGAAGTTCATGGAGAACGTGGCTTCATCAGTAACAAAGAAGACATTTATCGCCTGCCTACTCTTTTGTGTCATCTCTCAGTTGGCTGCTGGAGACAACATGTGTATAAGTATTGGATCCCTTTAAGCCCCAAAATATATGAAGTAACAAAGAATTCTGTGGCTTAACATTGGTTCAGGGCGACTGTGTAACAGTTCTGACTCTGCTGATGCTTAATTATGGGTATAGGAACTAAGGAACCTCCTCAAATATCTTTCAGCATAAAACCAGCTTTTCTTATTTTCCTGTTTCTTAGTAATTGCCAAAGACTCTCAAATGATGGCTTCACACAAAAAAGCAGCTAAAGTTTATGAGCCCTCTTGACATACCCACAGTGGTAAACACTTTACATAATTTCTAATTCTCACAATTCTACAAAGCAGATATGAATGTCCCCATCTCACAGACAAGGGAAAAACTCAGAGCAAACTGACTCAGGCTCACGTGGCTCAGTGGCAGCACGTGCACGCAAACCCAACTCAAAAATCTACACCCCTTCGTATATGTACCAAACCTCCTACCACCAATTAACACACAGCGGCGGAGTCAATACTCAGGGAACTCAATACACTTTTCAGCTTTAAGGTGCTCCAGAGGCCGCTTCTAGCTGTTTTATAAAATCCCGGCTCACTGACTTCTAACACTGGAAGAAAAGACCGTTTTTGCCATTGTTTGCACAGCAAGTCTGAAATGTTCACAGCGAGATGACAGAATAAGTCTAAGACATAAGCAGAATAATTTTTCCAGGTAGACAGACATAATGGACATTGTGCTATTCTGAAGCACTAAGCAACGGAATCAAAACAAAATAACATTTGTTAAGCCTTCTTTTGCAAAAGGAATATTAAGACTGTTAGAAGTTGCAACAGCGCCACCTATGGCTAAAATGACCTTCCAGGTTGCCGGGAAAGATGCAACACAAAAATTGCCTGTAGGATCAGAAAAGAGAATCAGATAACTAAAAGCTTATGTAGCACATACTGCACTTTGCTTCGGGGGAAGGGAAGGGTATTCAGTATTTAATCTGATATTGCTAATACTCCTGAATATAAACAAAAGACATAGGTTCATGGAAACTCATCTTAGAAGAGGAAAGAATCCAGTCCAGCCACTTCATTTTACAGGAGGGGAAACTGAGACATGGGTTCTGTCCTGCAATCGGCAGCAAAGCTCTCCCAGGCCTCATGTCTTGCACTGTAGCATAAACCAACAGATCTGTACTAGGCCTATATTCATAAAAGTCACGTTTGTATTTTTCCAACAGTAGGTTATCTAAGTATCTTGCAAAATAATTCTCAAAGAGCCAGGATATCATACAAGATTGATGAAATACAAAAACATTTATTTACATAATAAAACAGCATGAGCTTTATTCTATTAAAAAAGTGACTTGTTAAATCAATGTTTTGATATTTTAACCTGTTAAGAGTGCAGGAAAAAAAATCAAAATTTTGCTTAATCACAAAAGAGAGAAGCTTATTCCCTGAAAATGATCAATGTGAATTTTACTAAACTTAATGAATCTGGTCAGAATTCCACGAATTTAAATGTCTGTGTGGATGGTTAAACGGCAACATGAATTCTGAGTTGTAACAATACATATTCTGTGTAAATAATATTCAAGGTCGTCTGATTAAGGCAATTTAACTAGTCCCTGTCTCACTAGTATGATACAGATTTCATTAAAACTTCATACTACACTAAAAACAAAAAAAAGAATCCTTGTTACTTTAAACCATATTCAAATATATCATATATATAAATATTATAAATATTGTATATGCATCAGAAATAAGCGACACTCTTTAGTATTCAGAGTTGATCCTTCTAAAATATCTGTCATTCTGACAGCATATTTTTATTAAGCACCTCTTGGGTTCTTTGTATACAAGGCGTCTAACTCTCACAGTCAGACAAGTTAAACGATATTACTCAAATTTCACAAATAAGGAAATGTACTTAAGCCATGAAAACAACTTACATATTCACCATCAGGAAAGAAAAGACTAAAGATTTTACTTATAATATTCACTGACAATCTTTTCTTCCATATTAAGACTACATAAAACCAATTCAGTCTTTGTAAGTATTTCTGTCAATAAGGGCCACTAGAGAAAAACAAGTAACATCATTAACAGTGGTTGGACTTTCAAAGCCCACTTCTATTTGGCACTATAATTGTTTTTAATGTTTTGTTTTTTGTGCTAACAGACCACTAAATTAAAAAAAATTAACTTTTTAAGTAATTACCTGAGAATTAAACATTTGTGAAAATGTACAATTTTAATTTATGACACTCTGTCTCACATTCTCACTGGTGTCTCTCCTTTGAAGGCCTCATAAGGCTGAGATCACTAAAATCGGCCATTTATGGAGTCACAGCAATTCAGGTAGCCACTCAACGGGAGGCTGATTAGAGGAGCAATTAAGAATGCATCCTGTGCAGCCTGCGTTCCAGCACCGAGCTAGCCAACGCCAGCTGGGTGTGATTTAGGACAAGCTGCTCCATCTCTCAATCCCTCAGCTGCAAAAAAGGAGACACTGATACCTACCCTCAAACACCTGCTATGAAGTAAAACATGAGGAAAGCATTTTAGTGTTAGGTAGGTGTCCACTCAGAGCGAGTTTGGTCATTATGATGATGAGGATGGCTGTTAATAAATTAACCTAGACCAAAAAGGAGAAATCACCTTAAAGGAGAAACATTTTAATTCAATCAGCATTTCCTTTTGGATGGATTGCAGAATGTTCTATTGATGTTTTTAATAAACCAAGTTTTGTCCATTAATTATAGATTTACAGGTTCATGGACAAGTCTCCAGAAAAAGAATTAGAGGCCTCTAACCTCTGAATACTAAGAAAGTAAATTAAAAAAAAAATCATTTGGGAGATTATACCTCATTTGGGAGAGTATGTGCTTAGCATGCATCAGGCCCTCAGTTCAGTCCCCATAAACTCCATTTAAAAACTTTCTTTTTTAAGAAATGGAGAATTAAAGCAAAAAGATGGAGGAATACAGAATATTTTAGAGACTCATCTCAGATTTAAGATGGGGAGAAAACATCCATTTCTCAGAGGAAATCTTGAGAACTATGTAAACAGTATCTGAGATGTCTAGTCTTCTAACATTATTCATGAATTCATATTACCAAGTCTTAAAACTACCTGATAACCCACAGAGGTGATACTGATCGTAACACCTGCCAACACGGATCGAGCTCCCGCTAGGACTGCTCTGTTCTGACATCTCTGCTCCTGAGGCCTGACCAGGCTGAGAGCACTAAATTCGGTCATTCATGAGCATCTCGTGTAAGTCCTCCATGTGTGCTTCTAACTCTCCCCTCACCAGCCCCTCTGAGGGAAGCACTGTTATCATCATCCCCACCTGCAGATAAGGCCACTGAGGCACAGAGACTAAACCCTTTCCAGGTCACATTGGCATTAAAGGACGTCTGTATTTCTGCTGTTTTGCTTTTGACAAAGTAATCTGAGATATCAATTCAAGGGAGACTGTTAAATAGTCAAGTCTGTCAGGTCTTCACCTCAAAGAGCAGATACTATAAATTCCTGATGTAGGATGAGGCTGCCGCCACAAACTGACTCAGCTTGAAATTAATATCCAAGGTGAAGCAGCGGATTCACGTAAATATTCACGACTGTCAACTCCGCTCACGGGTCTGGGCCCTTCACTGACTGAACGGGGGTGAAATCCCCACCCGTGTCAGGGAGGGACTCGCAGCTCTTCCGGGACTCACCCAGGATTCACGGGCTGTTTCCCCCCACAGGCTGTCCTCAACGATTAAAAAGCTCTCAAGATTTTTACACCATGCAAAACTGAAAGACATTTCTGCAGATGGAGCACTTTCTCAGGCTTAAAACTTTTTTGCCTACACTCAGCAAGGGGCAAAAAAAAAAAAGAAACATGACTCTACAAAGTCTCTGACCCTCACCACTCACGGGAGTAGAACGGCCATAGCAGCAGATGAGTCTTCTCATTGCACGATGAGAACAAAATAAAGCCGCCCCAACAACAGGCACTCCCAGAGACAGAGCTCAGCAGTCTTCTGCACACTCACAGTTGTGCAGCCCTCACCACCATCTATTTCCTGAACACTTCATCACCCCAGAAGAAACCTCCTGTCACTAACAGTCACTCCCTAATCCCCCTCCACCCAGCCCCTTTCAACCATCACCTGCTCTCTGCCTCTGCATGTGCCTTTTCTGGGCATTTCAGATCACTGAAATCAACAATATGTGGCCGTTTGTGTCTGCTTCCTTTCACTTAAAATGCTGTTTTCAAGGCTTGTCCATTTTGAAGTGGTATCAGCATCTCTCTCTCTCTTTTTTTTTGAAACCGTTAAAGTTTATTAGAAGGTAGTAAGTACTATCAAAAAGAGTACGGTGGAGCATAAGTGATTGGGTTTCAAAGGGAAAAGTGCGGGTTGAACAGTCAGGGAGGAGTTCCCAGAACAGGTGGCCTTTTTCATTTTCCTCTTTATTTGTTTTTTCTTTTTTATTCACTCTTACATGTGAATAATGTTCCACAACATGGAGATACTACATTCTGTTCTTCCATTCAGCAGCTATTTTTGGACGAAGTCCAGTAGAATGAGTGTAAGAAGTGACTATCATGGATGGCATTTAAGCAAAGGGCAAGACGTGCTTTCAAAAAACAAGCCAACAAACAGAGGCACAAGGAAATTCAGTGCGTTTCTGAGCAAAGAGCATGCTTGCTTCGGCAGGACTACCGTGCAGGGCTGGGGCCGATACTGGCAAGAATCACGGTGAGGGAGTCACCTGAGAAAACTCCCCACTGCAAGCAGCTCAGCCAATTCTCCCTCACCCTGTATTGTTAGAGCCATGTTTCTAGGTTACTCTTATTTCAAGTAATAGTACTTTAACTGCACATCTGATCATCTGCCTCAGACCACATTACCTAGAAGGCACAGAAAATCATTCACTGACCGGAGCAGCTCCAGGACATAACGGTGATGGATCAGGGAGTCCAGCAGCATTCCAGCCTGCAGGCACAAACCCCACATGTGCCCTGGTGATGTCCGGAAAATAAAATGCATGGAAAAATCTCATTGCTGGTACACGACATCTGCCCTCAAATTGCCCCAAAATCATGCTGGCAAAGCACTACTCAAACTTTTCACTCCAAAAAAAAAAAAAAAGCTAAGAAGGCAAATTTAGGCCCTTCCATTAAAAACCAGCAACCATCACTGCCAGTATCTGAGCTGGAATTCTCCTGACTTCAAAAACCACCGCGCAGTTACTTTTCAAACGTGAAAGTCATATATGTATTCCACGTAGATGATATTACAGTAGGATTTTTCTTTTCAAAATTTCCAGTTGCAACATTAGCACAAGAAAGTTTATGTTTCAGCTTTAAAAAAATCAATTATCCTCCACTTTCTTAATTTTGAACCTATTATTATTTTATAAAGGGAGCTATGCTGCATATTATAAACCAACTGTTTGGTTTCTGCAAATAAGACCTTTATGACCTCACTATTTCAGAGCAAACTTTAATGATGTTTTGAGAGGTGGGGCCTGGGGCGCTCACTAACAGCTTTTTAAATACTGACAAGTATGTGCTCTTAAGTAATGCAAAGGCTCTAACTCCACACTAGATCAGAAAGCAAAGAAACTGCACCAAAGAATTACTTTAACATTTTAATATATTCCTATTGTTTTGAATATTAAAGTTCTTAAAAGATATGATTTTTTTGAGAAAGCCAACAGCTGTATTAAATTTCCTCTCACCAAGAAAGCAATCTTTATCAAGAATAAAAACCCCTATAGAAATTGAAATGACGGGATGTTTCTAGCTAAGTGAACATGCAGATCAGAACACAAACCTAAATCCTATCAGATCTCACTCGAACGAGCTCAACAAAGTCCTGGGCTACCCTGGAACTTAGCTCTTCTTTTCCAAAAGTTGGCTGAGCTAAGATCATCACACAAGGCAGGGAAGGAAAGAAGAGGAAAGTCCACCTGGCAGCCTCCATCTGTTTTCTTCCAGCCAAAAGTCGCCTCTAGGGTCGCCCTGCTAACAAGCCCTCCCCATAAGGAAATCCGGCATCCACACTGCCCCTGCCGTCCCCAAGCAGTCCCGACGCCTCTCTCCCAGCCTGTGAATGTTCTTCTAATGACCCCCCCTGTTGGTGGCACCCTTCCCCTCTTCCCTGCTACACACACACACACACACAGAGCCACAGCAGTCTTCCCAAATCACAAATTTGATTACATCACCCCCACTTCAAACCCTTCAGAGGCTCCCTGGTGGAATTCTAGCCCCACCCCAGACACTGCTTGCCCAGCCTCACCTCAGTACACAGGTCCCCAGTGACCTCAGGGGCCCCCTGACTTGCTCCTACTCCCCACTTGTCTCCAGGCTCATTTTGACTGTTTCCCAAGGAAGCCTTCCCTCCTTCCAACTACCACAATTTGTTCCTCTATTCCTAGAACATTCTAGGCTAAGTCAACTTCTGACAATGCTAAGCTCACAAGAAGCAAATACATTTTGCTTACTAATGTGGGTCCACCCTCTCTCCCCTAGACACAAAGAAGTGCACGTGTTATGAATAAATGAATGACGGGGTGGGTCTCAAAGGGACAGACATACCTACTCTCACCCGTCCCTACCCTTGTGTCTGTAGAATATCAGAAGAAAAACCAGAATTACCTTTACTGAGGGTCACTTTCTGATGACACCCTTCACTGACTACTGTGTCAGTTCTAGTAAAACCCAAGCTCTTCCAAAGCCCTCCATCCCGGACTCTCTCCAGTGTCCTCACCAGCAGGGGCACCTTCCACCCTGGACCACACAGGGCACTCTCCCCGTTTCCCCACGCCAAAAGCCTCCAGGCATCTGCCCGGGCTGCACCTGCCACCTGAGCCACATTCTTGACTACTTCTCCTGGCTGACACTCTGTCCTCACAAATGAATATAGAGTCCATTTCTTCCAGGAAGTCCTCTCTGATAATGTCCTTTAGGTCTTGGTTGGGCTTCATCTATAGCAGCAGTACATGGTGACCAACTGGGTGTTTGCCCGCTCCTTTGAGACCACGAACTCTTGGGGGCCATGTGGGAAGGAGTGAGAGATTACAAGAGGGGTGCGGGAAGCAAAAAGCAAAAATCACAGCCCAAGTCCCAAATTCAAAGATACTTTCTCAGGAAAAATTATAAACAATTTCACACGTGTGCAATTTGGCTACTGTTTTTGTAGCTTGTGGACAGCAAGAACTTGGTGTTCTAGTCCAAAACCCAGATTACATGCAAAGAAATGTATATATTCATATCCAAAGGAAACCAGAGCTGCTCAAAAACAGTTTGCAGTTAGAATTGAAAGGAACTTTGATAAAGGCAATCTCTCTCTCTCTCTTCCTTCTTTTCTGGCATCATATAATTTTAGAAGTATTTGCGTGACCAAGAGATGGCTACAGCCCGTGATTCTTCACTGCAGTGTTTGGGGCTGAGGAAGACCAGATTACATTCACTGCGTAAATGCAATCACACCAACACACTGATAGGTGCCGTGGTGGTGGAGATGATGTTCCAAAGCAGGCAACCTTATTCTGTAAGAGAACTCTAAATAGAAAGTAAGAAATGCAATGTTCTGTAGTCAATTTCATTTGCTATATGGGTCATTAATTGATAGTATATCTTGTCTAATGAAACCCAAAAATAAATTGTCAACGTCGATTTTCTTCATCTGACCATTTTATGCTAACTTTGGATATTAAACCCTCACTCCATAAGTAAAACTCAGGCCTACGCTGCAGCAGTTACATCCCGTGGAAGAAAGCCGATCAAGGGAGAACTGGAGAGTTTCCCTTCAGAAGCTGCTAAGTCTGGTTTTGCACCTGTACGTGATTTGCAACCACGTCATCGAGAATGGAGAAAACCTAACAACTGTGGGGCGAAAAGCACTGAGGTGCTTCAGAAAAATCAAAGAACGCTGAGCTTTGTGAAACAGTCCTGAGGCACTTAAATCGTACTTTTTCTGAAAGGCTCCAAAACTGACCCAATTCACCATTCCAGGTTCAACAGGGAGGTACCGGATTTAGTAGAGAAAACATGCCCTTGAAGTCTGACAAGGCCTTGCTTGAATTCTGCTGCAGCATTTACTAGCCACTAAATGGACCAATTCCTTAACCCTCTGAGAAGGCTTCCCGATCCGCAAAAGGGGGCTGCCACCGCCCACCTGGGAGGCATGGATGAGAACGCAACACGCAAGTAGGGCTGCCGACTGGTACCTGACACGGGGCCTGACTAGCTTCCCTCCGCTGCCCTTCTCCCCCTTTAAACTTGCACTGTTCCCCCGGTAAGGATCAAGACCACGGAACAGAATGCCCGATTTTTCTGTGTATCCCCGGATACATGACTTACCCTTAGGAGGCCAGAAAAACTGCTTCCTCCCCAGTCACTATCAACGTTCTTAAGATTCTGGGTATTTTTAACTCTATTTTCCAGGGAGACTATTCCAGAACTTTCCAAGCACCATTCTCCAGGTTGGCTCCCCTCCCAGCACCCATCCTTTCTCACTTCAGATACTCTGTATGATTGCCGTCTGTTCATGGGAAAGCGAGTCCGGTAGGGTGGGGACTCCCAAGGACTCCCCCCTCCCTCACAGGTGAGTGTGACTACCTTCTGCCCACTCCTCACTCCAACTCCAGCTTCTAAGAAGTCTACCCTCCAGGACACTGCAGACTCTGCATCTTCCCAAGACACACACGTGGCCACGACCCTCCCTTCAGATTTCTTCCTGGCTGGCCCTGCACACCCCCCGGCCCCTTAAAGATAAATGGCATTAGGCTGAAAATCGCAAATGCCGCTGACTGACACACCAAAGCTGCATGGTCTGGGCTTTCCTCCAACACAGGCAGGGCCCTGCCCCCCCTCAGCCTCAGTCTGCAGCTCTCGAGATGATCTAATTCACATGCAAGGCTATGAACACCAGCTAAGAATGACG
Organism: Camelus bactrianus; assembly: GCF_048773025.1. Classification (NCBI taxonomy): domain Eukaryota; kingdom Metazoa; phylum Chordata; class Mammalia; order Artiodactyla; family Camelidae; genus Camelus; species Camelus bactrianus. The sequence continues at coordinate 6,426,326 of NC_133553.1, forward strand.
ACTCCCAACGTGTATCTATAGTCCGGCTCCTTCACCTGAGTCACAATCTCATAGACACGAGTGCCTCTTTGAAGTCCTAACTTGGATGACAAATGGCATCTTAAAAATGCCTCATGTTCACCATTTACTCTGGAATTCGATTCCTGGCAGGTACCTCCCAGACTCCCCATTTTAGTAACAGCCCCAGCACCCAACTATGTGTTTGAGGTCAGATTCAATTTCCAATGTTCCCTCCCCTAATCCCTGCCCTGGAATCAGTCCTATTATTTCCGTCGCTAAGCCCATCTCAAATGTGGTTCTACAGGGACCATGGCCGTAACCCCCCAAGTTCACAGCATGGTACACTGACTAACAGTCCTCCGTAGGGTGCTCCCTGGAGGGGGAGGCATCTCCTGCCGCTGGTCACCTCAGAAGGCACTGGATTCTCACAAAGGAGGCCCAGGAGAAGGGACTCAAGGTTCTCCCGTGGTCTGAGCTTTGAAGGGCCCGAGGTCTGGGGGAGCTCCTAATTAGAAGCCACACTTGCCAGTGAGCAGATGAGGATGGAGGAACCCAGGCAAGGCTGTTCTCACTCCAACCCCTGGGCTCTCGGGAGCCACGGGAAAGGCCTGTGTCCAGGGCACAGCCCGGCCATCACAGATCCCAGCCAGCATTAGCCAACACGGACAGCCTAGACTCCATCTAATTGTGACACTTACTTCTGTTCTGTTCCCCACCCAGAATGTGATGGACTCATTCAGATATTATGGCCTGTCTCAAGCGATACAAATTCAGTGATAAATGAAGTGTCCACATTTGGACCAGAGCATGAAAGGAGAAACAAGGCCTCATGTTCAGCATGATGGTGGTGGCCAAACCCTTCCACCGAGTGAGATGAAGCATGATGGGGGTGAGAATCCAAGGTCCTAGGTCGGCCAAAATATCTTCCTTCAAGGTTGGCTGGGGTGTTGCAGACTCCCTACCGCAAACTAACTACACGGCCGTCAGTGGTGTACATCAGCTGCAACAGACACGGTGTCAGCTATTTATGCCAACATGGGTTAAAAGTAAAGGCCGGGGCAGGGAGGCCTGCACGGCTGCTGAGGCAAAGCACAGACCCGGCTCTGAATGCCCACTGGCTGGAGAAGAGAGGAAGCTACGGTCCCCTTTAGCGGTCGCTGTGTCAACAAGATCCAGGTGAGCCAGCTACTTAGGAGAAGGCCATGTTTTCCTGATACTCAGAAAAACCAGCCTCGTAAAGGGAACACAAGAGTGGCATGGATTTTAGACCCCCCTAAGCCACTTTATGAAGGCAAAGTAAAGTAAATGGCACAGGGATGTTGAATGCAAAAAAAAAAATTACATAAGTAAACGGTGACTGCTTCCTCCAACAGCGTCCCCTGCAGCTGCACACCCATGAGCCTGCCACTTTCTCACCAGTGACCGCTGGTCAGGAAGTGCCATCACGCACGTCACACAGTGACAGCCAGGAACCGCGTGAAGAGCACGTTTGTGTAAAAGCAGGAATCGAGCAACATGCTGCAGAATTTGACTTTACAAGTTTAAATACTCCATGAAAAGAATCCCTCAGCAGCCGCCTAAATCAATTCGCATCTCACTTCTTCAAAACAATCAAACAAATTTAATAAGGGCGCATTTGTCACCAAATATAAGGAGGACCAAACAGGTTCCTCAAAGCAAGGATTTTAACAGGTATCAAACACCAGTGGGTGATGTGCTAACAAAGCAAATATTCCAAAAAATTAGAAAATAAAAAATGACTAGGATAATACATGGATCAAGGCAACTGTTAAGTTTTTGCTCTTTAAAGCGATGGAGACAGTACGGAGGGCAATCTGGATATTTCCAATGCAGGGTGTGCACAGCCCACATTTTCAGACGCAACAACATGCTCACTTGGCAGTACAAGAGAAAAAGAATAAAGAAAAAGGAAAAGAGGAACAAGAGAAAATTAGAAACACACAAGAACAAAAATGATTTTGACAGCATGTACAAGAATTTATGTGAGTGTGTGAGGCCAGGGATGCTGGGACAGTGAGACCCACACTCACCTCCTGCTCCGGGGAAGGCAGGGGCCTGAGGGGAGTGGCGCTGCAGGGGGACCCCAACATGATCAGCGCCCCTAACCAAAACTCCACCTATATGCGTCTAGGCAGCTTTTGAGCTACAAATTGTGGTCGCATTTCAGGCTGGACAGTTTTACTCACTTCCACCAAGAGTAGCAGGAGAGAATTAGGCTCTGTTCCTGCACCAAAGCATTGTTTAAAAAATTAATGTCTGCGGAATAGTAAAAGCAACAATGGAGTAAAAGTTACTGGAGGAGAACGTGCTTGACCGTAGCTCACAGGCCGCGTTATCTCACTGACGTTAAAATGCTGGCTGAGACCTTACGGTACCAAAACAGACAGACGCACCAGGAGGGAGGTTTAATGCGCTGCTGTATTTTGATGCCGAGAGCCATGCCTGGTACACGAGGTTCTGGGTAAACAATGGTGACAGTGTCAACCACTATGGGCTAAGCACACATCCAGCTACTCCGCCAAATCCCAAGGGCAGACTTCAAAAGGCAAAAACAAGTTGGCATTCTCTGGTGGGTCTGCAGAGTCAGAGCCAAGCAGTTGCTGAGCAAAAATGTCACCAGTGCCTCCTATGACAAAAGAGGAGGCACTGGCCTGGGGCTGGGGCAGGGCTCTAGGCTTCCACTGCTCACCAATCAATCTGTCCAGGAGGAGAACGTGGTCTCTGCGTATGTTGCACCTATACACCTACCTTGACTGACGCCTGGGGGCTCAGCAGGTGGTGACATGTGTGGTGAATGGAGCCAGCCTCGGTGTAGCACAGTGCTGGCAGCTATGCCCTCAGCAGTGCCCAGGCTCCTAAACCTGACACCTCATCTCCAAGGAGCAGAAGGGGAGTGCGGGCATGAAGATCACAGGGCCCTGTGAGGACAAGTACAGGCCATGACATGCCTTGCCCCTTCCTTAAGCCATAGAGTTATGTCCGGGAGGAACAGAAAATTCATCCAGAGCCCGCTAGGCACCTCACACACGTGGGGGACTCGGGTCCCCTGTGCCTATCACTCACAGGGCTGGTCTGGACATTCTTTTTATCAATTCTCTGGCATCTTCTCCTCCAACTTACCAATAACCAGAAAGTAGAATCTGATCTTAGTTAATTTCAAGAATCACAGAGCACCGCCTCCACAGTGGGCCCGGCAGCCGTGCCAGGTCCTCCGACCGTCACCTGTCAGACCGCCATGAGTACTCTCCAGACTCAAGGCCTGAGGCCGTAGGCCGTGGGCACACAGCTTCCCTCACTCTCCCCAGCAAAGGGGGACCACCTCTCGGCAAAGGCATGTCACCCTCTTCTGCACGAAGGACAGCACTATAGATACACGGGGAAACAGAGCAGATTGGGGGGGGTAGGCAGCCCAGAAGAGCTCGTCTGTAATTCCGAGACAAAGTGGGGCCGTTGACTTAATCACAGGGACAAAGTGAGGATGAACATTTCCCTGCTCTTTCCCATACTCCGTGATACGCCTTTCCCTGCATAAGGAGTTCATTCGGAGGTCCCTGACGGTGATTCTGATGTCCTAACATGGTATGCTGGCTGTCGGGCAGGAAGAGAGGGCCTGAGCCGAACAGGTGCTGGGTCTGGGAGGCAGGAGACACCGGCTCCAGCCCCAGCTCAACCAGCGCCTCGTTCTGCCTCTCGGGATTCAGCATCTCATCTACAAGCAAAGGGATGAGACTATCTAAAGACAGGCTGCCCAACATAAATGAAATGAGAGCCATGTAAAGAAAGTTTCCCAGTTGCCACATTTAAAACGGTAAACAAAGAAACAAACCAACAAACAAAAAACAAATACTAGAAAATGATTTTAAGAACAAATCTTAACCTACTGTATGTAAAATACTATCATTTTGACATGTAATCAATATAGGAAGTGATAAGATAGTTTACATTCTTTTTACTAGACAAGTCTCAGCGTCTGATGTTCATTTGACCTACAGCAAATCTCAGCTCAGAGCAGCCTCCTCCCCAGCTCTCCTAGCATCAGTGGCTGTGGCTACTCTATTGGTCAGCAACTCCAGGGGTCCCACCAGGGTCCTGGCTGAAAAGCTGCAGTAAGTGTCCACAATAACCCTAAAAGGATCTCTCTGAAACAAAGGCGGATTCACTTTTAAATGTCTGTAAAGCGACGGGCTGCACCTCCCTCCACCCTTGGCTACAAGAGAGTCCTCTTCCTTGCTGATCACTTTCTGGATGTAGGGAAGAAACCCGGCACACAGCCAGGGTGGACTGGCCTCCAGGTAAACTTACCTGCTTTCTGTGTCCAGTCCCATGATGTCCTCCTTCTCAAATGGGATGCAGAGAAGGAGGATCTTGTCCCCAGAATTGTCGGATGCACCGTCCAGCCACTTGGACTTGGGCAAGATGAAGAGTGACTCAGTGAAGTCGTCGATCCTCTTCTCCACCACCATGCAGTCCTCGTAAATTGAAGGCCACTTCGGTGCGCGGCTGCTCGGCCACCTCCCCATGCAGCAGAAAGTCAAAGAGCTGAGAGTCATAGAGCGTGGTGCCATACAGCTCCTCTGCACGTGGAGCTTTTCGAAGCCTTGGCCGAGAGGCATTCAGTAATGATGACAAGGCCCAAGACCTTGCGGTGGGTCTGGAAGTCGCTCCACCCATTCTTGGGCGCATAGTGGTGCCTGTAGTGGATACAGTTTGCCCACTGGGAGCTGCACGGACTGATCTGACTCACCAAGGTGATTCACTTATAGATGCAAAAGAAATTCTCCTCTGAGATGATCCCCACGTGTTCGACCACCACGGGGAAAGTCTGGTGGTCCTCAGCACACTGCACGTAGTCAGGGATGCTCATGCTGCAGGCCCTGACGAGAGGGGAGAGGAGATTGAGGTACATACTGTACTGTGGGCTGCAGGTCCATCTGGGTTGCGATGACCTGGTGTGTACCAACCAGAAGGCAAGGGAAGCTCAAGTAAATCCGGAGGTACAGTTTGTCCTCAGAGTCTTCAAATGGCTACCGTAGCTCGGATCACATTACCCAGCTTTTGGTCTAGGCTTCCTGCCCTGCAGAGAAGGGTCATTTCTTGTTTTCTGTTTCCAAGCACCTACCAAGGCCCTGATGCAAAGTCACTGCTGAAAAATGCTGAATAAGGAAGTGAACAAAGGAAGTGCTTTCCTCAACCTCCTTCAGCAGAATATAAAGAAAAGGACTACAGTGGGATCAAAAGATCTGGTTTTCTATCCAATTTATTTGAACTCCTAAACTTCAGAATAATGGATAAGAAAACTTGCCTTGGGGAGAAGGGTACAGTTCAGTGGTAGAGCACGTGCTTAGCATGTACGAGGTCCTGGGTTCAAACACCAGTACCTCATTTTAAAAAATGAAACAAATAAATAAACCTAATTACCCTCCTGAAAAAATATTTTTTAATTCAAAATTCAAAAAAAAACCTTGCAATTGACACAACATTGTAAACTTGACTATACTTCAATTAAAAAAAAAATCTTTGTCTTACATGAAAATATCTGGATTACAGAAGTTTGCAAATGTAAAATGCCTAGGGTACCACCTGCATAAAAAGGGGTGACTGTAAAATTTAGTATCGCTCCTTTATGAGCTATATTTCCTTTGGGGGGGGTTATAACTTCTTAGAGCTAATTTTCTCAGATTAAAAAATATAAACATTACCTGATTCTCAGGACTGCTGAAGAATCAGATAACCCTATGAAAGCATCTGACCCACAGAGGTTACTCAATAATATTTGTTGAATGAATGAATAAACCAGCAAAGTGAATGCTGCTCCCTGCCACAGACCATCATAATGGTACTGCCTGGAAATCCCAAGCCCACGTTCCCCCCGTCTCGACACTAACCATGTGGGTGACCTGGTCAGGCCTGTGTGATTCTCTAAGCCCCAGTTTAATCGTGAATAAAATTAGGGCAATAAAACAAACCTCAAATTGTTAGTGAGTCAGTAATGAATTGTACCCCAAACTTTCAAGTTGGAACCATTAAGGAAAACTATACAAAGGGTCCATAGGCCCTCTCCATATTATCTCTTACAACTACATGGGAATCTACATTATATCTCAAAATAAAAAGTCTAATTTTTTAAAGAGGCTATTGAGGTTAAATGAGCTCACTGTCTCAAATAAGGAACACAAAGCACAAATAGGACAATGCCCAGCACATGAGATACACTCAGTTAACATTCCCACTCAACCCATTGGTCCCTCCAACTTCAGAGCAAGAGGATGGGTCCTCGTGGCAAGAGGCCACTGCACCTGAAGCTAACAAAACTAATGGTGCCCACTTCCAAGAGCTCCTGTCATCACCCTTGTTCTAATTTTCTATTGGTAATTTTTTTCTTTTTATTAAATAGAAACTCCCAATTGCATAGCCTTCACCTGACTAGACATCATGATGGCAGCCCTTCAAAACCTGACCACAGAGATCATGATGGCAGCCCTTCTTGGTGAAACAATAAAATGAAAATCCATTTCCACAAGACCTCTGTGTAAATCTACTAGGGAACTTAATCCTGGACTGAGGAAGAGGACTGGGGAGGAGGGGGCAATCAGGCGCACAGAAAACTATGGGCCACCTGTCCCAAGATGGACTTTAGACTCAACCCTCACCCTCCAGGAAATTCAAAATACACACCGACAGATTGCTATGGACAAGATTTTTTTTTTTTTAAACAAATCCCTGAATCCCTAGCAGGTCTTATTTCTACCGAAACACAAATGGATTATGTGTATAATGTTTCACAAAAGCCCTAAAATATTATCACGCCAACTTGACACATCAAGAAAAACTGAGGTAGAGAAGTTTATCACATTGTACATGATTAGAGAGAGGCCACGTCAGACACCGTATTTAAATGCAAGCCACTGCTCCAGTGCTCACACTAGAAAGTGTGACATACTGCACCTTTCCTGCCCTCTCCCTGCAATAAATCTCTGAAGAGTCTTTTCTGTGCCACCTGGAATCACAATCACATCAATTTTCCACAAAGTGCTATGTCACTCCTTGGAGGCTGTATCAAAATCTAAAGGGTTGGGATGGGAGGAGTGATTTGCATTTTCTGTTTCTCAAAGGAAACATGGCTTTAAAAGAAACTGAAAAGCACATATCTAGTCTAAGCCCTCATTGTGCAGAGAAAAAAATGGAGGCTCAGAAGAGATGAGGAAAGGCCCTTATTAATAAATATATCCTCAGTGCAGCACCAAGCCAGCCCTGGGCACTGCTGGGGGAGGATCTGGGAGACCCAGGAGAATGAGTGTTAGAAAAAGGAAAGAGAATAAGCATAAAAGGCCCTGTCTCTACACCACCATACCATGGAATTCCACCAAATTACCAAGTAAGGGTGCAGCCAATATTAAGGTGGGCTAAGCAGGTTATAGAAACCTGGAAGTCTCAACCATATTGGAAATTCCAACATTTACTATGTTTTTTTCCCAGTTCAAGCATCAACTCAGTGGGAACTCTGTACCAGGGACTACACGAGGCCTGGAGTTCTCCCAAATACAGACCTCTATTACCACGTGTACAAACCACATAAAGGCCACCAGAAGAAAAGCACCCATAGATGGAATTACTGAAACTGAAAGCAGCCAACCAGCATATATTACTAAGAAAAATGGTGCTCTTAGAAATGGACTCATGGACATAGAAAGCCAACTGTGGTTAGCAGGCAGGAAAGGGGGGATTAACAGATACACTTTAATAAATATAAAATAAATGACAAGGACCTACTATATAGCACAGGGAACTATATTCAATTTCTTGTAATGAGTTGTACTAAAAACAATCTAAAACATATTTATACACATATGCATATGTTCATAACTGAATCTCTGCTGTACACCTGAAACTAACATTGTAATATGACTACACTTCAAAAAAATTAATTTAAAAAAATAAGTAAAAATAAAAGCAACGCCATTAAGGAAAAATAAAAGAACACTCTAATCCCCTTAGCTGTAGCTGCTGAATATTTTTAGTTGCAAGCACCAAGTCCACTGGATCACTCCAGCACTGGCTGTCACTCTTTCTGACCATCAGAGAGTCACTTGGCTTCACTGAGGTTAATTTTCTCTTCTGTGGAAGGCTACAGTTGCAACTAATGATGCATAGAATCTCATCATTCACAAGCCCAACAATTAGTGAGGACTTCCCATGTGCCAGGCTCTGGAGAGATGAAAATATAGGGTCCCAGTTATATTCATGAGTAGAAGAAGTTTATGCCATAAAGACATTAATTCTTCCTATATTGATAGACAGATTCATTGCAATTCTGATTAGAATTCCTACCAGATTTTTCATGGAATGTAACAAGTTAATTTATGGTCAAGAATAGCCAAGAAACTTCTTTAGAACCACCACTGGGGAGGGGTGGATTGGTCATTCATTTCCACTGGTCTTTCTGATGTGATGAAAACGTTCTGGAATAATAATTGTTGCACAACTGTAAATATGCTAAAAGCTGCTGAATTGTACCATTTAAATGGGTGGACTTCATGGTGTGTGAACAATATCACAATAAAGCTGTTATATGAAAAAATATTTCTTGACAATTATTTTTCCCTCTATACTACTTAGTCTGCCCCACAATTTAAGAAAAACAAAAAACCAAAACAAACCAAATTTTGCCAGGAGCTCTTTAGGACTGCAATGTCCCTGGGTCTCCAACGCCTCTGGTGGTGCTCTTCCTGTTAACACACCAAGCTGGGCTGGGCTAGTTAGGGAATGTAACTGTCTTTTTAAAATCGATGGTCACACTTTTCACCCTGGGAGAGGGAAGGAAGGAGGATGACACAGCCTTATGCCTTCAGCACATTTTTAACTGAACCAAGCCCTGCTTTCAACACTGTAATCCCTCTCACTATAAAAACACATGACACCAACAAGCACCGCCATCATAACACCTGAAAGTGTTCAAGGTACTTACCTGGGGCAGAAACACTGAGGGAGGAGACAGAAGTTCGCTTGGCACTGAGGATCCCTTTTCCCGACTCCACCAGTAGCTGGGCTTTACAGCCGGAGGCTCTCAGCCCAGGGAGCAGTGCAGACGCCACTGAGATGTTCCTCAGGGAGCGGGAAAGGAAGACCAGGGCAGCCCCGGAGTCGCGGGGCAGGGAAATGGGTGGAAACGCGGGCTGCAGCCCCGCTCGGAGGCCATTACCAGCCCCAGCCCCAGCTGCCCCCTCCGGGTCCGCAGACCCCGCCCGCCTGGGACGCAGCCCGCCCAGTTGTGGGGACGGGCCGGTGGCCGAGGAGAGGAAGCCCGGGAGGAGAGGACTCGGGGGCGAGAGAGGGGAAGGGGACGCCAGCAGCGGACTGAGGGGAGCCCGGCTGGGTGAGAGGCGGCAGGTGCACACCTGGCCCCGGGAAGCTGTGGCACTGGGGCACTGGGGCAGGTGGCGCGGGCAGAGGGGTCTGGCCAGAGCAATTCAGCTGAACACAGGCTGACTCGCGCCCTCGTGGTCTGTGACACGCGGACCGCCCTCCCGCAGCCACCTGACCCCTTTCCCGGGAGACCCCACATTGCACTTCCACGGCCAGAGGCACCGGCCCCGGGCAGGAGCTAAAGGCCTGCCGGGCGACAGAGCTGAGAAGCCTTTGGGGCTAATCCCCGGCTCCGAGCTGGAGCTTCCAACCCGCGGTCCAGCTGACACCGACCGCCCATGCGCAGGAGGGCCAGCAATCCGCTCTGGGTTCTGCGAGAGAAGGTGGGGCAGTGAGGGAGGGAAAAGATGGGAGGGGGAGGAGAGGAGGGAAAAAGTGGAGGGAGACAGATGGACAGGAATAGCAGAGAGAATGGAGGGATCCTGAAAGGTTAAGGTCCTAGCGAGGATGGAGAGAAAAAGCTTTACATCTGGTGGCACCCTGAAGAAGGCGGCAGTCCTGCCTCTGTACCCTTCTGTAACACTTCAAGGCCCGCAGCTCAAGTTTTACCTCCCTGATCCAGCCCTCCATCCGATGCTGCTGCAGGACCCCTACGGGTATCACACCTGTTGCCCCCACGCGGAGCAGGGTTTTCTGTTGGTCTGGGAACCAAGCACCCGCAGGTGTTGTCGCTCAGAACTACCTTGGGAAGAGTACATATTCCCCTTTTACACGCTGGGAAACAGGCAGGCACGATCTTTGCCTTAGCTCCACTGTCCCAGGTGTTGGGCTGGCAGGGAGCGGGGTGGTTCAAGATCAGAGCCCCAGACAGAGCAGACTGCCTGAGTGTTGCTGCATAGTCCCCATCCGTCCTGGGTAAACCACACTCCACCCTAGTGGAACCATCAAGGGCTCACAGTAGTTCCCTGGGTGTGGGAGAGCTGTCCTCATGTGAAGGAAAAGCCCAGCTGGGCTAACAAGCTAAGTCACAAATCTAAGTGTGATGTGTCAGTTTACTGATCTAAATTCTGCTGGGCTAACTCGTAAATCTGAAGTTTAGTGTCAGTTTACTGGGCTAACAAGCTAAGCCGTAAATCGAAGCTCAGCAAGTGTCTATTACAAGTTGACAAGCACCAGTGTGCTGATTCCTTGCTTTTTGTTGCTTGAGCCTTATTGGCTAATACACCCTTACTTGTAATTAACCCTTTAAAACTTCATGTGTATGTCTTGGAGGTGGGTGCTCAGAACTTCGGAGCAGAAGCCCCTCTGAGCCCGCCGGCATAATAAATCTGAGTACGCCAACACTCCGAGTGGTGATTGTTCCTTGGCTGGCCTGTTGTTTCCATAACACTCAGTTCCAGTGCCCAGCTTGCTAGGTATATAGGAGTGCTACCAAATCCAAATTCATTCTCTTCAGTGCAGGACAGGCCAATAAGTTGGGAGACCAGGTGTTGGGGTATGGAATAGCAAGTTTCTGTAGACCTAGATGGCAAACTAATGTCCTGGAAAACCATCTCCCCAAGTCAGAATTCAGGCTCTTTTCCTACGTGCTTGGTTGTTACAATCTTCTTGGTGTAGGAATTCCTTCTTGTTAGAATCCTTTGTTCTTGCAGCTATCTGCCTGGGTCAAATCTCTGTAAACCTCTAACAAAACAAACGTTATTTTCTATTCTGCAATTTCTAATCTTTTTATGAATGAAAATGTGTTAAATATACTTAAAGATCAGAGCCTTCAGAATAGGTTCTCCTGTATATTTCAGGCTCTAAGCAACATTGTTTTACAAGCAAGATGAAGCCTAGGAGACAGAGCATAGGGTTAAAGTCAAAGGAAAAGATCTAATATGGAGTCAGATTTGTTCTGTTCTATTACCCAGGCAGAAGCCACTTGAGGATTTAAATCCCTTTAAGTTAAAAATAACTAAAACTTTAAAGGAATTTACATACATAGGTGGGAATGTGCATAGCATATCTGGAAATGCACCCAAAAGATAGTAAACAGTGGCATCTCCAGGGAGGGCCGGAAGAACAGAGGATGAGGGAAAACTTCTTTCACTTGTGTATTTTTGTGCTGTTTGAATTTTTTTTAACCATTTGCATGTATTTCTTTTTCAGTTAAAAAAATGTGTAATGGAGCAAAGGAGTAACTAGCTCAGCAAATACAGCAGCCATGGAATCACTGAGTCTTCACTTTTGATTTAAGCCAGGAAGCATTTATTGACTCTCAACTATGTGCCCAGTGCTGTTTTAAGACTTCTTTTATTATTATTATTATTATTATTATTATTATTATTATTATTATTATTATTATTATTATTATTATTATTATTATTATTATTTTTATTTTTATTATTTTTATTATTACTATTTTTATTATTATTATTATTTTATGAAATAATAACAAGGTATCCCTCAACCCTGCCCATGGCTGGTGGAAAACCAACTGAGTTTTTATTGAGTTGTTTTCCAAGGAGTAGAGATGAGTTATAAACTGAACACATCTTCAGGGCAAAACAGTCGGAGTGGTTTTCCAGCAGGCCAGACAGCTATGAAGGGTTTTCAGTAAAGGTGCCCAGAGGCTGAGAGAGAAAGCCTCGAGGACCCTATAAAAAGCTGCCCAAACTGTCTTCTCCATGGCAATACTGAAATAGGAAAGAACAAATCTGACTCCATATTAGATCTGTTCCTTTGACTTTAACAAAGCCAAGTTAATACTCTCCGGTCTTTTCATGGGTTATGATGTCACAGAGGAGATGGACAGGTCAACAAGGAACCACTCTGCCGTGATCACGGAGCCGGGGAGTGGGATGGGCGGCAACATGTGTGACACAGCTGTAGCAGTGCCCGCGTTTCTAGGCAGGTACCCAAAGTCGCCTCGACAAGATGTCAAACACTTGTGCCCACGTCCTCATCACCTGACATGTATTAAAGAGAAATGGAAATGTATAAAAGGCCAATACCCTTGGTGGGTACACCGTCCTAAGTGCAAAGTCACAGTTTGACAACTGGCCATCTCGGTTCCCTGGGCTTCATTCTTGGAGAACCTTAAAAACCACTCCTCTGTCCTTAAGAAGTGCTGCATATTTGTCCTATCTTTGGCTCAGGGATGGAGCAGGTTCAAGTGAACTTTAATGTCTGCACAGATTTGACTGTCTTTCTCCAGGTTCACTTGTCCATTCTAAAGAGGCCTGAGCTAAGTCCATCCTCCGTAAGATCTATTCCCTCCAGTGACTACTCATTGAGCCTGCAATTAAGGGCCAGCAGAACAAGAATGTCCTTAGCTAAAAAGTTCACCCACCCTTCACTGCTTTCTTAATCTCCTCTCCTGGCTAATTGCAACAGACTATCACCTCCCTCCACCAAGCTCCCCAACTATGTCAGTTTGTCTCCCCAAAGAGAAGGTAAGGTCCATAAAAGAGGAGACAACTCCATAGTCACCTCTGAATTCCTAGCATAAAGTAATGTTAAGAAATAAAACTATGATTATGGCTTCTTTCCTTTAAAACCTTTCTGGTTATTTGATAGAGACCTTGGAAGACAGGTGTTTGCAGTCAAGTATCTTGATCCTCAAGACTCTGGAGCCCTTTTTCGGAATGGCTGCTCACTGGTTCATTCAAACCACAGCTTCTCATTCCAGGAGTAGCTGTGATTCTCTGCCAGGAGTTTGTGGTTACTCTCATGCCAGAAGAGCTTTAAACTATATCCTTACTTTGGATTTGTTATTTTTCCCCTCTTCCAAAAAAATTGACTTTCCTTACTGTCTTACCTTGAGGAATTTTTTTTCATAGTTAACCCTTTAGTAAACCATGCTTCTCGGGATGGGCTTGGCCTTACATATGATCAGTCATCCAACTCCCAGTGTGAGAAGACTCGGGCTCAGCTCCTACCCTCCTGTCAAGGCAACTGAAACTCAGTACAGGAGCCAACAGGCACCCCAGGGCTTCTAAGGCTCGTGTATCACCCAGAATTCCTGCTTTCTGGTTTGTCTTGGCTTCTGAGGATTTCCCCTCACTTTCTTCACAATTAGCTGTGCAGCTTGAAAGATGAAGAAGGAAGGTTTTATTTCTTAATCAGCATTTTAAGAAACTTGTGTAATGAAGGTTTTCACGAGTTTCTAGAACCCTCCGTTGCCGAGACAGAAAACACACTAGATATTTTCTAAGTTTAGCTATCATGTGTATTTTTTCTTTTCTTTTGTTTTCTTAACTGCAAATAGACATTTTTTAATTTAAAAAAATAAGGCCCCAAATAGGATAGAGACTTGAAGGGGCATACAAAATTAAAGGGCAAAGACAGAAAAATGATAAATACTCTACAAGTTTAATATAATACTTACACTATGGATCAGATCAGCAATTCTCAGTAACAGCTAATTGAAATATGTCCATGAGGTAAAACGTCTCTCCTGTCAGGAGATGGCTAACAGAAAATAGAATTAAAACAACAAACTAAAATTCTAAGTCTGGCGAGGTACAGAATTCTACCAGCTAAATGTGTCTTCTTCTGGAAAAGAGGGAGGCTCACCAGCTCTTTACTGTGGAGCCTGAGCCCAGGGGATGGCGGTGAAGGGAGCTCTGTAAGTACCCAATAGCAAACTTGTGATGAATAAAGAGATGTGAGCTTTGATGACAGAGATGATACTACTATTCACTTGTCCTGTAAAGTATGTCTTCACGTTCAGTGATCAATACCTCGGCGTCCTCAGGGATTAAGATTATAGGAAAATTCACAGCCCGGGCCCAGACCTCCTCTTTGAGCTCATGACAATGCACTTAGATGTCTCAAAGGCAATTCGAGCTCCACCTGCAAAGAGCTGACTTCACGGTTCTCCTCCCATAGCCGTCCTACCCAGGGCCCCTGGTCGGGGGGCAAGGTCTCCCTGCCTCTCCCAGCTCAGGCCCATCACTCACAGATGTGACTGGACCCCACCTTCAGGGCCCAGATTTCCTCAGTCACCGAGTCCCACCACCCACACCTGACCTACCAGGTACTCACTGGCACTCACTCAGCACTGACTCTGTGCTGGGTACCACGCTGCACACTGTGCACACGTTATCTCACTGGATTGCCACAGCAGTCCTGGGAGGTCGGTACATCACTTCTTCAATTGATTAGATAAATTGTTTACTTCCTTGAGTGCATCATCCAAAGTGACACAGCTACTCAGCCACAAAACTGGGAGTGAAAACCACTTGAAAATTCTACACTTCTACACCTGGCAGCCACCCTAATCTGACTCATCACATCACCTCCTGCAGAGCCTTCTAAATGTTTCTAAGCATTCTACAAGACAAAAGTGATCTACGAGAGCACCCCACTCCCCTACTTAAGATCTGTCAATGACGGCCCACTGCCCTTAGGAGAAAGCCCCACTGGGCCTGAGCACAGCCCAATGGCCCGGCATCCGTGTTCCCTGCGCGGCCTCGCCGCCTCACCCACCACACAGATCTACACGTGCCGTGTCCAAGACAGGGATGCTGACTCCGTACAACCCGGGGCTCGTCTCACTCAAACAATGATCACCTTCTTCAGTGTTCACCCTCTTCACTGCTGACGGTCAGAAAAATATTTTCTCAGGATGAATCAATATCTTTTTCCTTACAACTTCCTGTCATTGATAATGAGCTCCATCCAAAATACAGAAGACCTAATTCTCAGTCTCCTTATCTGTAAAGTGAGAATAACAAGGAAATATATGAAGTTTTAAGTGAAATAATATACATGTGAGGCTGAGGGACAATTCCCAACATACAGTAAGCACTCAATATGTGCTTAGTTAATATTAATAGGAATATATTGCATTCCAGCAACATTAACTCAATGTTTTATGGCTTTGTCCAACAGACTACAGACAAACATTTGGACGAACACCTTTGAGCAGATCAGCCCAAGCGTGCTGGGAGAGGTAAGCACTGACTCCAGTTACAGCTGCAGCCAACCAGCACTACGGGGCTGGGGCAGTTTGCTCAAACTCTTACATGTTGCTTGAGAATTTAGTTGTCATTAATGAATAAAGACAGGTGTTCTTTAGTCAAAATTCCTGAAACATATATCTTCAAAGATTGATGCAAATTTGATTTCAAGTACAACACTCTCACTAGAAATTATTTGAAAATGATAGTCTTAGCTCCTCTGCACATCAAAAGGGCATGATCTTAATGTATCTGACTACACCAAAAGTGTTGTTTAAAGGAATTTAAGATGAAGCGATCCTAAATAAGCTCTCAGTATCATCTTCACAAAGCCCCACCCAAGGGTCTCATTTCTCACTTCCACATAGGTGTTCAGGTAGCTTAACCTGGGTCTTGGTTTCTTATAACATGGGGGTGGGAAGAGTTGTGGATAGATTTATGTAGCAAATATAAACCTAGGGTATTTGCTGTGTAGAAATCCTAGAAATAAACAAATTAATATATAGTCCTACCCTCAAGAAGCTCAGCCTTTCCATTTACAACAGCATTAAAAATAAAATGATAGATACATTTAACAAAAATTTACAAGATTTGTACATTGAATATTTTGATGTATCACCGAAATAATACTTAAAAGACCTACATATATGGAACACATCCCATGTTCATGGAATGGTAGACAATATTGTTAAAAATGTTAAGACTCCCCAAAGTGAGTTACAAATTCAGTGGAATCCTTATCAATATTCCAGCTGACTTCTTTGCAAAAATTGAAAAAGTGATCCCAAAATTCATATGGAAGTGCAAGGGGCCCAGGTCAGCCAAAACAATCTTGAAAAAGCAGAGCAAAGTTGGAGGACTCACTTTAAAGGGTACTAAAAAGCTATAGTACTAAGTCAGAATGGTACTGGCATAAGTTTGGATAAATAAATCTATGAGACATAATAAAAACCCAGGGGGAAAAACTTACATTTACAGTCAGTTTTCCACAAGGGTGTCAACAACACTCCATTGAAAGAATAGTCTATTCAACAAATGGTGCAGGGAGTGCTGAGTATCTGCAGGCAAAAGAATGAATCTGGAATCTGGACCCCCATATTTTAAATAAATAAAAATTAATTCAAAATTGATCACAGACAGAAACGTAAAAACTAAACCTATAAACTTTCTAAAAGAAGACACAGTATAAATCTTTGTGGTCCTAGGATAGGCTTTGGTTTCCTAGATACAATACGAAGAGCACAAGTGATAGAAGAAAAAAGCAGATAAACTGGACTTCATCAAATTAAAACCTTTTTGTTACAAATTACATCATCAAGAAAGTGAAATGACAGGGGAAGTGGGTATATCAAGTGACAGAGTGCATGCTTAGCAAGAAAAATAAAATAAATCAATACATCTAATTACCTCCCCTGTAAAGAAATTGTTTTAATGCTTAAAAAAACTAAAGTGAAAGGACAATCTGCAGAATAGGAGAAAAATTTTGCAAAGCATGTATCTAAGAAGAGACTAGTATTCAGGATATATAAAAAATGCTTACAACTGAACAATACAAAGAAAATCGACCCAATGTTTAAATTTGCCAAGGATTTAAATAAATACACAAATGCCCGATAAGCACATGAAAAGAAGCTCAGCATCACTAGCCAAATCAAAATCAAAATGAGTTCTCATTTTACACCCACTAGGACGGTTTTAATCAAAACATGGACAATAACAAGTGTCGTTGAGGAGGCAGAGATACCTCATTTGCGGCCAATGGAAAGGGACAATGGTGCAGCTTCTTTGGAGAAGTCTGGTGTTTCCTCAAAAGGTTAGAGTTATATGGCTCAGCAATTCCACTCCTACATGTAGAGTCATCCCTCAGTATCCTCGGGGGGTTGGTTTCAGGAACCCCCCACCCTGGATACCATAATCCAAGGATGTTCGAGTCCCTTTACAATCAGCCATCTGGATCCATGAAGTGGAAATTACAGATATGGCAGGCCAACTGTACAGCCAACAGAATGAAAACATATTCTCACAAAAACTTGCACATCAATATTCATGGCAGTATCATTCAGAGTAGCCAAAGGTTACAAACAATATCCATCCATCAATGAACGGATAAACAAAATTACCAAGAATAGGCCCACAAACTTTGGTCATTGAATCTTTGACAAATGAGGTGAGAACATACAATGAAGTAAAGACAGCCTCTTCAGCAAATGGTGTAGGGATAACTGGACAGCTGCATGTAAATGAATGAAGTTAGACTACTCCCTCACAGCATAGACAAAAATAAATTCAAAATGGCTTAAAGACTTAAACATGTAGACAAGACACTATAAACCTCTTAGAAGAAAACATAGGCAAAATATCTGACATACATCTCAGCAATGTTCTCCTAGAGCAGTCTACTCAAGCAATAGAAATACAAGCAAAAATATACAAGTGGGATGTAATTAAACTTACAAGGTTTTGCACAGCAAAGGAAACAGTAAGCAAAACTAAAAGACAAACTATGGAATGGGAGAAAATAGTTGCAATAAATGAGACTGACAAGGGCTTAATTCCCAGAATATATAACACCTTTTACACTTGATAAGAAAGAAAAACAAACAATTCAATTCAAAAATGGGCAGAAGGCCTAAAGAAGCTTTTCTCCAATGAAGACATACAAATGGCCAATAGGCACATGAAAAAATGCTCAATATCATTATCAGAGAAATGCAAATCAAAACTGCAATCAAATATCACATCTCACCAGTCAGAATAGGCATCATTCAGAAGTTCACAAACAATAAATGCTGGAGAGGCTGTGGAGAATAGGGAACCCTCCTACACTGTGATTGCAGTTTGGTGGAGCCATTGTGGAAAACAGTACAGAGGTTCCTCAAAAGACAAAACATTGACCTCCCATATGACCCAGCAATCCCACTGCTGGGCATATATCCAGAAGGAACCGTAATTCAAAAAGATACCTACACCCCAATATTCAGAGCAGCACTATTTACAATAGCAAGACATGGAAACAACCTAAATGTCCACTGACAGATGACTGGATAAAGAGGTTGTAGTATATTTGTACAATAGACTACTATTCAGCCATAAAAAAATAATAAAATAATGCCATTTGTAGAAACATGAATGGACTTGGAGAATGTCATTCTAAGTGAAGTAACCCAGAAAGAGAAAGAAAAATACCATATGAGATCGCTCACATGTGGAATCTAAAAAAACAAACAAACAAAAACATAAACTTATCTACGGAACAGAAACAGACACACAGACATAGAAACCAAACTATGGTTACCAGAGGGGAGAGGGTGTGGGAAGAAATAAATTGGGAGTTCAAGATTTGCAGATACTGAATATGTATAGAGTAAACAGCAAGTTTATACTGTATAGCACAGGAGAATATATTTAATAACTTATAGTAACTTATGTTGAAAAAGAATATGAAAATGAATACATGTATGTTCCTATATAAATGAAGTGTTGTGCTGTACACAAGAAACTGATGCAAATTTATAAACTGACGCAACATTATAAACTGACTAGAATTCAATGAAAATATTTTTAAATAGAGAAAAAACGAAAAAAAAAAAAAGAAAAAGGATATTATAAAACCAAAAGAATAAAGTACTGACTGAGGATACAACATGGATGGACCTTGAAAGTTTATACTAAAATAAGCCAGACACAAAAGGGCAAACAGTGCCCTTTTAGGTGAACTGTATCTAAGCCTTTATTGTACTATTCCAGTAAATTTTCTGGAAGTTTGAACTCTCAAAATCAAAATAAAATGTATTATTCATTAAAAACCTAAAATGATTCCTCACAGGAGGGCTTTAATTATTAAATGCAGAAATGCATGTAAAGCTCCTGGAACAACAATTTACACGTCCACACACAGTCACTGCTGTCACTGCCACTCAGATGGTGGTGCCAGCGCTGATGAGGGCTGCCTCCAGTTGCTCCCCTGCAGACAGGAGTGAGGGCCTGGGCTCTGACAGGAAGGGTGACCGGGAACATGGGTTAGACAGAGCCACGCCCCAGACTTTGTATTACCCAAGTTTCTTATACAAACTGCTCCATGTAACATAAACACGCTACAGGGATGTATCTTACGACACAGGGAATATAGCCAATGTTTTACAATAACTATAAATGGAGCATAACAATAAAAATTGTGCAATTATTGTACACCTGAAACATATCATATTGTAAATCAGCTATACTTTTATAAAATGTTAAAAAATAATTTTAAAATGTTATCACTTCAGTATTCAATTCGGTTTTTAAGTAACTAATAAACAGCTTAGAATGTATAAAACATTTAAGTGTGATAAGTTTGTTTACATATTTATTTACTTTCAGCCTCCTGGTAAAAGAGGAATTAAACAATTTTTAACACAGCTTAACAACCATAACAACAAAAAGACAAAAGTTAGAGTGTAGAGAAAATGGAGATTCAATACTTAAATGAAACCAGGGGGAAGTAAACTCATAAAAACGAATGCCATGAAGTCAGGGTAAGTGTTAAAGGCCGACTAGAAATTCAGCCGTAAGATTCTTGGCATCTAAAGCAAAAAGTAAAAGATGATGGGGCGGGTGGTAGAGCTCAGTGGTAGAGCGTGTTCTTAGCGTGCACGGGGTCCCGGGTTCAACCGCGAGGGCCTCCTCTAACAGATAAATACACCTAATTACCTACCCCCCCAAAAGAGCCCCAATGAAAAGAAAAAGAGAAATTTCTTTCCTAAGAAAACCTGATGTTAAATTTAGATTAAATAATTGAAAAAAAAGAAAGAAAAATAGAAAAAGATGAGTGACACAAGTGATAATGCCCGTGAGATAAATCTGCGGTGGCTGCTGGCACTTCCCCATGTCCCACGTGGGAAAATCTGAAACATCCTTCTCACCACTCAGAGTCATCATCAGCCCACCCCACCACTCTCCCTGTTAAATGCAGGAGCACAGGCGGGGCCCGGCCTTTGCTCTCTCTGTGTCAAGACAGTGAGACAGGATGGAAGGGGCCAGAGCACAGCCATTCAATGAAGGCCACAGCAATTAACATCAAAATGGTGAAGGATTCAACCCCCAGTAGGCCTTGAGGCTCAGGATGAAGAGATTTTACTTCTAGCAGATCTTGAGCTTCATTATACACCCGTTGTAATAGTAACATGGTGAATAACACGCCCCAAGGCACCATGGCCATCCCAAGGCTAGCCACAAAATATCAAACGGTGGGAAATGGCCAAATCCCAGGGAATCCCAGCCCCTTGCCCTTAGGCTGCTCCTTCTAATTATTAGCATATAAAACAACCAAGCCCATGAAAACCAGCAACACAGCGCCACCTCGCGGTCATCACTCTCTCTCCCTTTTCGGAGAAGGCCCACACTTTGTCTGTGGAGTGTGTACCTACTTTTAATCTGAGCACCCAACCCCCACACCTCGTGGCATTTCTCCTGCCTTTCAATGTGTCTCTGTGAATAAATCTACCTTTACTCAACAGTGGCTTGCTCTTGAAAACTTTCCTGCATGAAGCCAAGGACCCACGTCTGGTGGGGCACATTCCAGGGGCTCAACCAAAGCCTGGGACACAGCCCTTCCCATGCCCCACATATGTTTTCTTGTATCAACAGGACTGGGATGTGAAGGGAGTTCTGAGGCCCCAGCTAAGGGACAGAAGTAGCCCCCAGGACCAAAATGGCGGGCAGCCCCTCCCCCAGCAGGGGCCTTGAGGTCAGCCCGGTTCTCTGTGGTTCTCTGTTGTGCTGACTCCCCAGCCAGAGAGCGTTCTCCTAGGCCTGTCCCCACAAAACCCTTATCTCCAAAATGCAAGCACATCATGTCACAGTACTCTTATTCAACCAGGAAATTTTCAGCCCACTTTTTCCTTCCCTAGTAAAGAATCTATCTGTCCTCCCTCCCATCCCACCACTTCTTTCTTTGTGAGAACTCTGTACTCCCCATACACCATTCTGAACGCAGGTGCCTTGCTGGCTGGGACCGAGATGTTTCAGTCTCACACAGCCTGCATCCTTTCACTTTCCCCTTTCTACCTTAAAAAGCCTTTCCTGAGTCTCCCACCCCTCTGATTCTGAACTTCACAAAGTGCTGAGTTTGCATGCAGTCACTGTGTGCATACCTCCCAGGTTTTGACTAGGTTTCCTTCACAAGATCTTCATTAAGGAGCTTCATCAAGAAGTTTAAAGAGTCTTTTCTTACATCGGAGTTGAGGAGCCTGCATAAAATTTAAATGGCCTTGAAGAGAGAGTAAACCAGGGACAGAGAGGTCATAGGTCTTAGTCAAAAGTGTCACGAGGCAAAATGTTCTTCGAAGGCTCAGAGTGGCTTCTGAACACGGAGTCGGGAGGGAGGAGGTGCCAGGCTGTGAGTGGGATGAGTGACACTGGGTACGCTACCCCAGCTGGGGATGTATTGGATTTTGTTCTAGTTTTCCAAAGAATTTCTTACCACCTTTTCTCTTATTGTCACATACCATTTCCTACCGATTAAGAAAATCAATGTCAGTCATTTGGGCCACTTGGTAGAAGCTACACGATGCCATTCACAGGGCTGGGATGTAACAGCCACACCAGTCTATGTTGAAAGACCAGTAGGGGTATTTCCAAGGTAATCACGGGCATGCAGCAAACTCCCCAGCTTCAATTACCTCATCTCAAAAGTGGGGCCAATAAAACTACCAAGCAAAGTGCGTGATGATTATGGCCGACATCTGTTTACTAGGTAAGTGCCCGTGACAGCTGACACTGGATTAGGAATGAATATGATCAACGAGGCACAGTCAGCCTGGTTACATGCACCCTGCCTTCATGCCTTGGTGCAGGAGCGGATTTTGTTTAGCTGAAATGTACGCCCCCAGAGCAGCCCTGAAGGGAAAGCTCCCAGCTTTGCACGGCGAGGCGTGTTCCTTTCCTTCTCTGAGCTGATAACAGTTTGCAGTCTTCTGTTTTTACATTTATCCCTTTAGTACCTGCCTCCCCTCCGGAGTTTTTGCTTAAGCAGAACAGGTCCAGGTTTGTGTTGCTGCCTGCCGGATATTCTGGGCTGGGAGACAGGCGACTCCACGTCTGGCTCTGGTGCTGAACGGAGAGGGCAGAAAGCCCAGGGGCCCATGCTGAACAGAGGCCCCTGCACCCAAAATTATGGTCTGACTTTGGGCAAATTACACCGTCTTCTTTACCCTAAGATTCCTCATCTGTTCATGAAAATAACTGCCCATGGCACGTAGAGCTTCAAGGATTAAAGGAAATCACCAAATTCACAACCTATTCAAGGGGCTGCCAGTACGTCCTCAACAGGCACATGCTACCTTTACGGCTGTAACACACGCTAAGCGGGGCGGTAAGACACAGTGAACACTGCTAAGGGCCTGTTAAGTGTTTCATGTGTGTTATAATACTGTTTAAAACTTACAACAAACCCAGGAAGAAACGAATATTATAATGCATATTTCACAGATTCACCAACAGTTTAATGGAGGTTACACTCTAGTCCAAGGTCCTTTGGTGAGGAAATGGCGATTTAAACCTGAATCTGAGCCCAGGCCTGGGCTACACCTCTCTCCAATCCACCTCACCACTTGCCTATGAAATCCACCTGTCCAATACACGTTTGTACAGGTCAGCTCTTAAATTCAAAGTGTGCCACCGTTTGTCAATGTTTGTTAATTACCATAAAGTGCTCTCAGAAACCGCTACAGAAATGACAGGTTGACCCACATCCCTGCCAACAAAGAAGAGATATTCTGCCTTGCGTTCTCCTGTAATGTGCAGAAACCCTTCCCTACACCACCAAATTCAAATGTATGCTTCCTCCATGTTTATGTTTGCACACGGCTTATTAAAGTAGAAGGTACCTGCAGTAATTCCATCTCGTTTCCTTTGCAAGTTTCCAGATTATCCACAATCAGTCTGTGAATGAAAATACTACAATGTGAATTAAAATACTACAACCATGTCAGTAAACAAAGAATGCTGAAACCAAGTCATCAAGGCTGCCGCCACCCCCCAGTGCGGACAGACCTGAAGCCCAGCCTCTACAGCCACTCACAATGCTGCCCTCTGAACAGACTGAGAATAAGAAGACAGGATAATTGCCCTAGATAGCTAGGTGCTTGTCTAAAGAATGAATCCAGTGAGGTCAAATGATACATACAAAGGCACTAAATTCTTTAACTTGAGATGCCTGGATTTCTTTAGATAACAAGCAATCTTTTATTGTTCCAACTCCCTGGTCTTTGTTGTAAAGCTGCCATATAATCCTAGTTCCTCCCCTACTTCTTGGGAGCAGTCCCTCAGACAGATTTGAAGGCTGTCATCCCGCCTCGAGTCCTCCCGCCTAATAAAGTGTAACTCTAAACTTTCAGGCTACACATTTTTTTCAGTCGACAAGTCCCAGAATAGACACAACTCATCAATTCTGTAATGGAACACACTGGATCAGGAACCAAAAGCGTGTTCTAGTCCAGAAAAACTACAGGTCCCTCTTTCTTTCTGTCATTATACAATCCCACCAGAACTCATTAATTTGCTGTCTGCTCATCTGGCAACCAAACTCAGAGAAGAGTCAACTCAGCAGAGTGCTGTACTCGGGAGAACACCCCGCAGCAGCACTGCAGGCTACCTGCCCTCCCGCACGCTCTGCCGACCCCTAGTGTCCTCCGTGGAGACCAGGCCAACAGAGGTGTTCCCAACAGCTGCAAAGTCCCACAGATTAAATAAAAGCATTATATTTTCTACGATATGTTATGTATATAACCATCTCTGAAAACAGCTTTGCCAGAAGCCCAAATTTTCCACATTAATCTGCATAGGCAATTCCGGCCCCCAAGGGAAAACAAGTCTTATGATGATGCTAAGGCCTCCAAAGTCCTCTCCAGGACCATCAACCAAACTGCCTGCAAGCCTGCAGCTGCAGGCGGCTACATGTCTGTTTTTAAAGCAACCCCTTCCTGCCCTCGGGCGCTACAAAGTCCCTCTATGCCCTCCCATCTCAGGGTAAGAGCAGCCACTGCAGAAACTTGCAGGGCAGCACTGACAGGACTGGACACAGAGGATCAGAGCTAAACTAAGCCTTCTTATGACACGAGCTTGTCACTGTGTCATTTTACAGATGAATGTATATATAGAGAGGTGGGGTGATCTTGCTCAAAGTCACACAGCTAATAAGTGGCAAAGTCTATAACTCAGCTCCACCCTCTGGCGTGACGCTCCAGCTGGGACACCCACAGGGTTCTCTCGTGCCTGCCTGACCAGTCCTTTACTGTCACTCATAACCCACCACAGTGTCTGACCCTAGCCTGACTTTTCAGCCTCTTCTCCCTCTAGATTCTCAGGAACAAGGCTGCTCGGGCCACTGTGTGACTTCCGGCTCCCCAAACCCTCAGTGCTCAGGGTGGTCTTGCCTGTGCAACCAGCACCCTGCTCAGAGGCTCTTCCTCCCCTGCAGGAGGACTTTTCCACTCTCCGCAGGGACACCCCCTCAGGGAAGCGCTCTTCTCCCCCTCAGCACGGCAGGTGTCCCAGGCCACATCCCGAGCTGCCCCATTAGGTCTGCCTGTGCCCAGGTCTGCTAGTCAGAGCAGCAGCCTCAGAGCCAGGGATTATGCCCGGGTCACCCTGCAAACCTACTGCCCGCCTCACAGCCCCCAGCCAGTAGGTCACCTGGAAGTCACAGCAAGTGCCCCACCCAATCCCGAAATCTCTTCATTTGCCAGCACCGCTGATGACTGGTCTCCAAAGTTTGGTCAGTTTCACACAAAACAGCAGCTTCCACTGAAGCTGAGGGTTTTCACTTCTGCTCCCCATCCTTAATGGAAACGTCAAGGGAAACCAAAAGACCTTTTCTCAACCCTTTTCTGATGACACATTCCCACCCACAATACTCACATGCTCAAGAGTTTTGGGTCCACGTGATTTTGTTTCCCTTATGCTAAGTGGCTCAAAACACTGCAGGATTCTTTCTCTTTTGAGAGTATTTGTTTGTACTGAGTTTATTGACTTCAATCTCTTTTTGTCTCTCTCTTAAGTGTCCCTAGCAGTTGCCACTTCTTACTCCCTTCAGCAGCCTCCCTCCCATCATCTAGTCTAGGAAATCATCTGTGATGAGGGGCCCGGGGGCAGTCACAGAAAATGGAACAAAGGTACAGAGAGGCTACATAATTTGCCCGAGAAGATCAGCTTCAAGCCCCAAAACTGTGTGTCACGTCCCTCTGTTTAACACTTATGCTAAACTAGTTAACTTTTTTTAGATTATGGTTATAAACAGATGAGGTATCAAAATACATAGAAGGACACACATCAACTCTAAGATGTTTATTAACTCCACTATTTTGTTTCTATTTATTTTATTTCTATTAAAAAATATTAGGAACCTCTGCAGTCAATATAACAAAATGTTAATGGGTGTTAAATCCAGAATATAGAGGCGTAAGTGTATCATTACTCATAATTATTTGTATGCTCACAAGACAAAATGATTTGAACGTCTCTCTCCCCTCCCCCTACTCGCTACTGGCTCTCACCTGAGCTCCCAGACCACACATTTAACAGCCTTTCACTTTATCCACAGCTGAACTCATCAGGGTTCCCCCAAAGCTCCCTCTGCAGCTTTCCCTGCTCAGAGCACAGCAGGACCATCATTTACCTCATTAATCCACCCAGAAACCTGGGCCTTACTCCATCCTACCTTCACAGACATCATTCATCCTTTCCTTTTTACCATCTAAACATGCCTAAAATCTATTCGTTTTTTCCCGGTGACTGTCCCACTGACTGTACCACTGCTCAGGTAGAAGCCACCAACACTGCCCACCTGGACTCACGAGTCTCCCACGTGGCCTTCCAGCTGCTCTCCCCTACTTGAGACAAATTGGATTTTGTCACTCCCGTTCTTTTATGACTCTTTTCAAACCTAGTGTTCTTAGAAGAAACTCCAAGTTCTTCACATGGTGAAGGTGTTTGCCATGAAACTGTCAGCTCAGGGAGGGCAGGACCCCCCTCCTCCTTGGCCCTCTTCTTTCCCTAAGCCCCGCCCTCTCCCTCGGCCCCGCCCTCTGGCACAGCGCTGGCTGAGGAGGACCTGCTGAGCTACACCAGCCTGTATTCTAACCCTGGTGTTCAATTCTTAGCAAATTGCTTCACTTATCCATACAAATCCAAGGTAGATTAGAAAGATTTTAGATGTTGAGCTAGACTATTGATTTGGGGATTTTGCACTAGCAACCTGCAATTACATGTTCTAATGATTCTGTCTTCTTAAAACAACTCCCAGATTTAAGGAGTTATTTGTGGAATGTCTTCGGAGTAAATGGGACTGTACTTTTACAGACTTTATGTTGTATAACATGAACAGCACGGACAGGGTCACAAATGGAACTGCCTCACAAGTGACAGAAGACAGGTGAGAGGCACAAAGCAACAGGTCGCAAAGACGGTAAGAGCAAATTTGTTTTGCCAACCCCCCCAAAAATGCCTGAAAGAACAAAAATTCTGAATTTTGAAAGTAAAAGATTATCATATAGTGAAATAAAATAAATAATCCTCTTCATCAGGGTTTCAAAATCTGACTCCAGATTTTTTAGCAGGCCATACTGAATCCTAGCACAGAAAAATCAGATGGACTAGTGGTGAGTAAGTTCCAGGAAAACTGCAGTAATTCCTCCACTTGTGTAAGGACATACACTCACCTGCCGAAGGTGAATGTAGACTGCATTCTGGAGAAATTCGGAAGCTTCCAGGCTCCGCTTCTGGATGCCGAGGACACGGACAGCTTGGAAGCATGCTTCTAACTCAGTGACCGGAATTCTTACACTGCAGGGGGAAAAGGAGGCCCTCAGTCGATAGCAGAGATGTTCCTGTCGTGTATCACATTCCGTGCCTCAGGGACTCAGTGCCTTGCAGCAGCCCGGCTCCAGGCAAGGACCCGAAGCGTGGCCCACCGAAGCAGGAGGTGCACTGTGCTTGAGAAATCCCATCCCCGATGGGGGCAAGAGGGGCTGGTGGGATTGAGTGAACCTATAAATGCCCACAGAAATATGCCTGCATTCATCCAAGTGATACCAGCAACAGTAGCAGGCTATTTAACAAAATTTCAATTTTCAGTGGAAATTTTGCCATTCCTTTCCGCCTGTCCCCTGCACTCTGAAACAGGCTTAGGCTCTCTCACACCTGCAGCTCTGAAGCAATAGTTGTGAAGTCATTTTACTTTGCTGCAAGTGTCCTCGGTCCCCTTGTAACTGTGTCTGTCCTCTCTTAACACAGTCGGATATCTTCCTGGATCTCTACCTGAGTTCCTTTCTCCTCCTCCTCAGATCCTGAGATAAAGGACAAGTGAAGGCACATGACCAGAAAAGGCACTGTTGACTTGACCAAAATCCACAGTGACCCCCTAGGTGAGTGCTGCCCACCCCTTACAATCGATTTTCAAGGTTCTGCACAGGGTGACATCCAGCCCAGAGAGGTGGCCCAGGCCCATTGGAAGCTACGTGGCTTGGGCACGGGGACAGATGCAGGAGCTGGTTCCGGGGTCAGGCCCCTCCCCACCTCTGCTCCCCTCTCTCCCGAGGCCCCGCTGCCAAGCACTCAGGCTCCGTGATCTTAGGTCCTTCTCTTCTACTCTAATCCAAACCCTTTTCCTTTTCCTTTTTTCCCTAATTATCCCCAGCTGGAGTGATTTTTCAATCGCAGTATCTGAAAAAATTTCCTGCACCCGAAAATGAGGTCTCAAGAAGTCAAAGCACATATGCTACTTCCTGAAGAGTGCCGCTGGCTAGGGGGACCCTCACCAACACTCACGTGGCATCAGACATGTTTCAGGGTCGGCTACCCCCAACAAGAGTGTGCTGTGACCCCTATGCCCGCACAGCATCTCTGCTCACAAAAATATAGTTGGCCCACTTATCGGTTATTAAGAAGCAAAAATACAAAATTGCTCATGTTTCTTACTAAAATTATCTATGAAGCAGAAAAGGGAATTGTAATAGAAAAGAACAATTTTGACCCCATGTTAGGTCTGTTCCTTTGGCTTTAACCCTGTGCCCTGTTTTCTAGGCTCAGACTTGCTAGCTCTGCACCATTTGTAAAAGAAAGTTGCCTTTAGACTGAAATATCCAGGACAGCCTATTCTCCTGGCCGTGATCTTGAAGGATGCTAATTCATCTGCACTTATGTAGAGATGGCAAGTTGCAAAATAGAGAATAACCTTTGTTTTTTTTTTGGAGTTTTCACAGGGGCAACATGATTTGATCCGCATGGACAGCTGCAAGAACAGCGGATTCAAAGGACAAGCAATTCATACAGCAAGAAGTTTCCAACAACCAATCAAAACCCCGCCCCTTTTTAGTATAAAAGAAGACTCAATTCTGACTTGTGGAAGATGATTCTCCAGGACATCAGTCTGCCATCTTCTGGATCTGCCAGCTTTGCAAATAAAGTCACTATTCCTTGCTCCAACACCTCATCTCCCGGTTTATTGGCCTGTCATTTGGTGAGCAGAATGAGTTTGGACTCGGTAACAAAATGACTGCATTGGAGGTAGTATGTCTCCACTGTTTCCTCGTTTCCAATATGTAACATGCACATTACTTATGATCTAGTGCAAATAATTCATCAAAGACAACCACAAAAAGAAACTATACTCACCCAGCTATCAACACTGAACACAAAACCTGTCAATTTTATATGCTGTTTAAGAACACAACCGAAAAACCTAACATAGGGAGTTGATTCCACGGAAATAAAATTATTTCTACTCCTTCAAAACTTTTTCTTTTCTTTTCTATTTTATTTTGTTTTGCTTATTGAAAAGAAAATAAAAGTCAGATCATTTTATTTCACGTATTTTTGTTATAGCTACATACTTTAAATACTACAGAGACTTAAATTGCAATAAAAAATTGTTCATATATTAGTATAAAGATATATACACAATCAATGGGGATTAGGAATGGAGTGGACATTTACTAAAAATCCACTGCAATCCAGTCTTTTACAAGCATATCCTGGAATATAAGCTCTATTATCCAGGGGTCCTCACCCACATTCTCACTGCTGAGTCCCATAGTAATCAACTACTAAGGCACCAGCATAGAACCATGTGATCTGTATTTTAGGAATAAATGAGGGAATTGATTCATTCAATTCTAAAACAAAAACCCTAAAATAAATACTGAACTTATTTACAGATAAAGAAAATTGGTCCCTCAAAAAGTAAAGTTTCTTCCTCAAGGTCACAAAGTTAATAAATGGTAAAGGCAAGATTTGAACTAATCTGCCTGATTATAAAAACTATGGTGGAAATCCCATTAGACTGGGGAGAGTCCATCTGCACAGCCTATCACCCTATCTTTGTTCAGATCTAGCCTTAGACAGCCTGAGACAGCACTCCATTCCTATGGAACTCGAGGGCAAACGATAACATTAAGGATTTTATATCCAGGAATTTCTTAGGTCTCATGTATATAAAGTGTCAGCAGGTCAGCAGAAAATCTCTGGGAACCATTAGTCGGTCCAGACCTTTTTGCTGATTAGAAACTCAATCTATCAGGACATAGTGACCTTCCCATGAGAGGCCACATGGACATAAACTAAAGGCAGCTGAACAATGAAAATTAACAAGACCCTGGAACTCATGCAAGAAGGATCCCTGCCATCCCCCACCCAGTTTCCTCTTCATCCACGTGGACACGAAGACAGAAGACCCGGGTTCTTGTCCAAGTTACACTATCATGGATTCTCACCCATAAAAACTTACAACTCTATGCTGTCATAAGTCCTTTCCAACTCAAATACGATGACACCAATATCTCAGCAGAATATCTATGTCTCCACTTCCCCTCTTCTAATAGGAGAATATTTCTATGGACACAAAGCAGAAATCCAATTTAAAAAACCATGCACGAAGCCAGGTGAATTTCTGCTTAAGAGACTTTCCTCTCAAGCTCAGTGAATGAAAACTCAGAAAAAGTGGTCCTTCTCCTTCAGCAAACGGGAGGCATCCTGATTGTGTGTGTGTGTGTGTGTGTGTGTGTGTGTGTGTGTGTGTGTGTATAAATCAAATATAATCGTCTGGGTTGTGTACAGATTTTTTTTAATGTCACTGTAATTTCATGGGGATGAGCCAACATTTAAAGTAATTTGAATCTAGTGTTCTCAGTCTCAGTCTCTTTTGGTGGAGGAGGTGAAAGGGGAGAGTAAAGGAGGAAAGAGGTAAATGAAACAAAGAAGTAAGAATACTGCTAGGGAAAGGCAAGACGTTAATTTTGTTCCTCATTGCATCACAACAAATTAGGGACTGGCTTTCCCCCGATGTCTTATCGAGCACTGAGTTGCAGAAGAAGAGGCGACAACCCATTTCTCACTGAGATTGTGGCTGTACGTGGCATCTTATAGACACAAATCATTTACACTGATCAAACACTCTAGCAGCAGGCCGTAATTCTCCTGTTTTGAGAGACAAGAAAACAGGAGTTCAAAGAGGATGTATAACTTGACAGAATTCAGAGGACCAGTAAACTAAAGAGGATGAATTCAAACTCAGATCTGAATGCAGAGTCTGCTCTTCCCAATCCCAGGACTGGAAAATCCTTAACACACAGGCTCCCCAGCTCCCCTGCAGTGTTCCTGGCGCCAAGCATTTCCCATGGTAATGTTAGCCAGTTCTCACAGACACAGCGCTCTGTGCAGCCAATGACCTCCATCGGACCTTGATCATCTACCTGCCACGCCCACTAGGCTTCACCATACAGGCAGGAGAGCTGGCTTTCAAGTGCATACAAAGCCACCCCCGGTCTAACCTGGGCTCTTCTGTGGCTTCTCCAGCCTAAAGGCAGCCATGAAACTGCTCACAGTCTGTACATGAGCCACACTACCTCTCTCCATCTGTCTCCCCACCTATACTACTACTTAGCTATGACCATTTTGAAAATCTTGGAAACAAATTTTTAAAAACAGAAAAGAAAGGATTCTGGAACAAGTGCTTAATACTTACAATTTTAAATGACAAGTTACAAATTGAGTATTGACAAACAGAATCTTCCTTTCTAAATGTCAGTTTTAAGCATTTAAATATATAATAGCAAAAAATTCTCACAAAATTAACAAAAACATAAACAATAAACTGGAATAAATTCAAAAATAATGCCCATGTTCTAAATGGAGAAACTTCAGGACTATACTGAGTGTTAAAGTAAGAGGTATGAATGTAGAGACATAAACATATTGCATGGAGGAAAGCAGTTTTGTAGAGATGTAAGTTCTCCTAAGAATAATTCAAAACTTACTAAAAACTCCCATGAAAATTCCATTCTGATTTTTTTAACTTGAACAAAATATTTTGGAACCCTTCAGGAATAATAAAGTCATAATAGTAGACAAGAAAATTTGGGATGGATGAAAAGAATAAAAAAAAAATCAGATTGCCAGTGATTAAATAAATTTTTACAATATGTAAGATATGGTGCTGGAGTAAGGAAGGGAGATTGACAGAAAGGAACCATGAGTTCAAAAAGAGACTCTAGTGTATGTAATTATTTTGTACAGATGGGATTTCAAATCAAAGAGAAAAGTATGAATTCAATAATTGTCCTGGGACAATCAGAATCACCTAGAAAGAATAAATTCTCTTCCTGTCATAATGACCACAAGATAAATTGCACATAGTGATGTAAATATTAAAAAGTACTAATAACAGCAAATACAACCCTTTGCTCTTATTAACTCAACTTCTCCTCACTATAACAAGTACTATTATAATCACCACCTTAGAGATTAAAAAAACTTACAGAAGAGATTTATTCCATTATAAGGAAGTATTTCTAAGAATGTCAAAGATAAAACCCACAAGGAAGACATTTACTATCTTAAGAGTAGTTTGAGCCACAACAAGAATAAAAAACTTTCTGAACAAAATGAAAGGAAAGAAATGACAAGAAAAAGCTCTGTGATACATGTTGATGAAGTCACGAAGTAAATTTTCATAACATACAAAGAGCTGTCACAAAGCAACAAGAATCTCCCTCACTTAAATGTTTGCAAAGGACAAAATGAATCATTCATTTTAAAAAATTCAAAAGGCTAATGAGTGAAAAAAGCTCAAAATTTCACTGGTCATCAAATGCAAACTAAAACGATGAAAAAGCACTTTTGCTTATCATATTGGCGAATATTTTTAAGATATTCTAGTTAGTGTCCATCTGTTGGAGAACAAATCATGAGCGACTTTTTCAGAGGATGACATATCAATGGATATGTAAACTCTGAAAAACGTACATACACACTGACACAACTCCAATTCTAGGAATCGTTTCCTTTAGAAGAAAAACAATCAGTCCAAACAGATGTATCCATCAGGGCATTTACACAGCACTGTTTACAAAGGTGGGAAGAAAAACTTAAGTGAAATAATATCCAGTGATAGAGAATTGGTTACATAAGTAATTGTGCATTTTTTCATTCCCCAAT
Organism: Camelus bactrianus; assembly: GCF_048773025.1. Classification (NCBI taxonomy): domain Eukaryota; kingdom Metazoa; phylum Chordata; class Mammalia; order Artiodactyla; family Camelidae; genus Camelus; species Camelus bactrianus. Next base: position 6,459,130 of record NC_133553.1, read on the forward strand.
GGAGAAGGAATTTCTAGAGTCACTTGAAAGGAATCTGTGATGAATGTAAGTGTCACATCCAGGGACTAAATTTCCAGAAGCCTTAACTAAAGGAATATACATACAAGATCACAGGAATGTCTGTACAAGAAGGATGCAAGTCAAACATTCTTTCTGACAGTGGAAAGTGGAGAAAACTTAACTGTCCACCATTAAGACAATGTTACGGTAAATCAAGGCGAGCTGCGGGCGCTGAGGGAACCGGCGTTTCGCCGTGGTCCAGGGCCTTGTCCACAGCACTCTCCCACCAAATGTGTCCATGGACAAGAGACGACACCCGCACATCAGGAGACCCCTCCAATCTATCTGAAAGGACCGGGTGAGTCTGGAGTAGGAGGACGTCTATGATATACCCCTGAGTGAATAAAGCGAGCTGCAGAAAAACATATAGTATGGTCTCATTTTTAAATAAAGCATATATACACACACCTATACATTGATTTCTCATATGTGTATATATATGTATCTCATAGGCATAAAGGTCATGAAATATATATACCAAATTTTCCACAGCTTTTACTCTCAGGAAATAATGGGAAGTGAGTTAGGGGCCTTCCTGTACCACCACAGTTCTCTTTTCAGTATTTCAGTTAAGTATACTTGGAATTTAAATGTTTATTTAAGTCCGAAGTAAAATGGACGATGCATTCCTTAAGACAGAATGCTACACTGGTCATTAAAAATCATGCCAGGGGAGAGAGAATATTGTAGAAAAACATGTAATAAGCCGAATGGAAAATGGAGATTTCCGCACAGTAAACGGGGACAGAGTGCTCACTGGTTTTTATGACAGAGCTGATACACACTGACGAAAAGAACAGAAAATAAATGTTAAATTGTTAATTTTTATCTCTGAGTAGCGGGACCAGGATAGACTCTTTTGCCCCTTTTTTCAGACTTATTATATTAAATGCAAATTATTTTTCATCTGAAAAAATCATTTTTAGGCGTGTAGTACCACGCATTGGGGAATAATACATGAATACTTACAGAAACAAGTAACTAGGAGACACCGCAGCAGCGCTACACAATGTAGAACGGGCGATCCTGATTAACATCGTGCAGTTACATAAGGACCCACAAAGTGAGAGCACCTGCTGTAACAGGGCGTCGCCCCCTTCTATTTGTCAGTTGTGTCTTCAGGTCTGAGGCAGTTCTGAGCACGGCCAGTGTCAGTGCTGGTGTCTGGATGGATGCTACTGGAGGTGAGGGCACCTGCAAGTGGAGAGGAAGAACAGAAATCATCCTCTGCCTTTTCTGTCTTGTTTCTTTGTTACTTTAAAAGAGAGGAATAAATAAGATAAACTGTGTATCTTCCCTACAGAAATTTCAGTAATGAAACCGTTTTTAAAGTCTTCACAGCTTATATTCTGCCTATAACTGTCTTTTCAACAAAGCATCATATTTATTAAATGTGAATTGACTCAGTTAATTAACTCCCTGTTGAAACATTCTAGTAAAGAACATGAAATGCCGTATGTAAAAGAACCACACCTGCAGTGACTAGCACAGCTGTCTTGACGGCAGTGCATTCAGCCCGCACCATCCTGTGGTCCTGAGCTCCTGATGCTGGTAAGAGAGCACGCTGCCGCCTCAGATGGAGAGATACTGTGAAAGAGTTTGAAATCTACAGTACTGACAAAACATAACTGACAAATCCCAGGTTCCTTTGAGGCTGTCATTTTCTGTTTCTGGCCAACCCCCGTCAATGAGCAGAACCACTCCATTCCCGAGCCATGGGAATCATGTGGGAAGCAGTTTTGGAGAAATTTCCAGGTATAGAATGTAACAAACTATACATAGATCTCTGAAAAAAGAAAAGATGCAATATTCTGATTTTGGAAGAAACTCAAAATATTCTCCTAAGCCTTAGTAGCTGGAAAGGCTGGGCATCTCCTAAGCCACTTATTTATTTCGCAGCCAGTGAGCATCTCCCACAAACCCTGTTTCCCTGTGTCTGCTGGAAGCCTCAGGCACACTGTTGCTGTCGATCTTATAAGTCACAAGGCAGACGCGTGTCTCTCATGCCTGCAACCCTCACACAGGCTTGCCTCCTAGCCTCACTGTCTGAACTTGGCCCCATTTTCTCACCTGTTTATTTGGTATCTGTTCTTCTGTAAGCTGCCTGAAATGCTTTTTGGAACATGTCAGAAGATTCAGTGGGTAGATAAATGGACAGATGGACAGGTGAGAAATGGGCAGACAGACAGAGTGACTCCAAGAAAAGGGGAACAAAGAAAATTTCCTATGCAGAACCCTCTTCTAGTCAGGGAAGAAAACCACCACGGAGAAGTGTGAAGAGGCAGGTGGCTTAGGACTGTTTCCTGGATTCCATGAAAAGTCCCACCAAGAGAGAGGGTAGAACTATAAATAATAAAAGAAAAAAGCATGCATGCTTGAAAAATATATCTACAATATGTACTTTCTAAAGAATAGATTCAAATCAGCACGGCCCAATAACACAATCCTTGGGTATTTACAGAAGTGAGAATCCCATCTCCAAACCACAAGGCATCCCTTCGGAGCACTAAGAGTCTACACGGGACGGTCTTAAAGCCGTAATCACAAAAGCTATGCTATCCTGCCCTTACGAGGAATGAGCAGCTGTGCTCGGGCTGCCCACGCGCCATTTACACCCCACAGCACCTCTAAGGGGGAGGGACGCCTAGCAAGCCCGTCTTTGCAGGACAGCAAACAAGTCCGGGAGAAGCTAAGCTGACCTAACATTTCTCCATCTCTCAGGACTGGTCACTCCAGAGCAGGACTCGAACTCGGACCCACGTGTGTAATCACGTTACTACCGTGCTTTGTGTGCTTTTTGTGTGTATAATACATTTGTTTCTGGCATGAAAGGATATTTAATAAATGATCGGTTGTCCTGTCTATCTCATTAGCTCACAATCAATGTTTATAGTGTTGAATTGTACTCTTTTTCCCTGGAGAAAGGAATGGAACGAGCGGGTGTTAGAATGAGGTGGGGCTCCATTCTTTATCTGGTACCTCATCTCATCCAAGTCCCCAACCAGGGAGAAGGAGCAAATGTTCTCTTCATCTTTTAAAGAGAGGGCTCCACTGATGGTGACTTAACTCCAAAACCAAGTCTGGGGAAAGGGCACATTCAGCAACCAGAGCAGTATCACCTGTAGGAAGGCGAAAACAGCTCAAGGGAGGGCTCAGGGGGTCAGCCTGATTTAATTTCAATCGATAAAACAGCAACACACTCTAAAAATACTAGCATGCAATCGATTGGCTCTTTCTGGACATCTAGCAATTTTCCACAGCCCACATGTAAAATGATCGTGAACCAGTGAAAGGTAGTGTCTACAGACAAGAAAAATCAATGCCACAGGTAGACTGAAACCCAGGCTGGAGGAAAGGAAGAGAAAAGGCATAGTAAAAAAGTGGGGAAAGGCTGGGGAAATAAAATCATCACAAGGACTCTGAAGCATCATCCAACAATCATACAATCATTCGAGAGAGAGAGAGTTACTGAGGTCCTATTCTGTGCAAGATTGTAGAGCGGGTGAAGCAAGTGCGCAGTGACCATTGTGGCAGCAAGTGGCGGGGCTCAAATACACTTCTGATTCTGGTACCTTGCACACTTGTCCTCAGTATAAAGGCAAAAAACAAAAAGTAAAATAAAACTCTGTAAACTCAAAGCATTGTTGAGAAAAAAATTAAAGAAGACCTAAATAACTGGACAGACACACCACGCATATTCCTGGATCAGAAGTCAGAGCTCTTGGAATGGCAGTGCTCCTCAAAGCGATCCGTATATTCAACGTGGTCTCGATCACAATCCCAGCGGGCTTCTCTGCAGAAACTGACTAGCTGCTGCTACAATTCATATGGGAATTCAAGGGTCTCAGTAACCAAATCGTACTTGAAAAAGAAGAACAATTTAAGAGGACTTGTAATTCTCAATTTCAATCCTTACAACTGTATCTCCAGGTGAGATTAGAGGCCATTGTGAAGTTATTACTGTGTTTATCCTTATTTTCTAAATTCTCTACAATGAATATAACTGTTACAATAAAAAGAATAAAAAGTAAAGTTTCTTTTAAAATATACACACCGATTCACTCATTGGGAAAAATATATTTTAACTATAAAGAGGTAAACAAATATCTAGTGAAAAAGGACTACTTAAAAACAAGAGTGTATTTACATTTTTCATTAATTGAAAACTGAAAAGCACAAACACATCAAGTTTCTAGGGAGACCGATGCAACAAATTAAGTTATTTTCAAAAATTCTAATTGAACAATGAAAACTCAAGAAAGGGAAAATTGTGATTGACACCCAAGTGCAAACACATGGAAAGCAAAGGCCTAGAAATCACAGTTCCTTTAACTCTGATACTAACACAAGAGAAGAGGAAATTCCTCACTAAGGGGACAGTGGAATCCCATGCATAAGACAGCATACACAGTACAAACTGCACTAGAATCTGAGGTGATTTTCTTAGAAGAATTGCAAAGTTACAACATTGCTGAAAAACTATAAAAACACTGACAGACAGAATAAAACACACAGTCATATATATTATATAGAAACATATGAAGTCTACTCCCATGTTGCATAGAAATACAAATATATTTGTTCATTTATGGGCACTGAATATTTTATCCCAGGTAGAATATTTCAACTAAAACAAATAATCAATTATACACTCCTCTTGTCAAATCTACTTGATAAGTTACTCTGCTATGTAACCATAATTTGTCTAAGATAGATCTAAAATTAGTGAAAAAGATCTTTGTATGGTTTCTTGAACTCTTCTCAAATTTCCAAACTTAATTTTAAAATAGATCTGAGCAGTATTTCTATATTAACTTTTCCCCCGTGAAATGAACAACACAGTCTGTTGTCAAAATTCTGTCCTTAGAATGATTCACAATCACCGTATCCTAACAAATCTGCTGGACAGCAAGGCACTATCCAGACACTGTGACCAAACAAATGAAACACAAGGAAGACAGTGACCCTATTCTGGAGGGCTTACCGTATGTTTCAACACCGGGTATTTATTTGATTGGTTTGATTGGTTAGCAAAATAAAATCAATCAAGTACTTTCTGCTTTGAGCATTCAGTAAGTCATGACTCTGTTGTTAGTGTCATGAGAAGGAAAGACTTAAGCATGACTTGATTAGGTCAATTAGCAAAAGCCATCACTCGGGAGTGAGTAATAAAGAAGTTAACTGATAGCAATGCTTCTGCCTACAAGAGACCTAAAATAAACCTACACTGATCTCTTTAAGGAAATGAGGAGATGAAGCCCCAATGAGAAAAAAAAAACTAACAAGAAATCAAAAAAGTAAAGACTTTTTCATTAACGGTTCCAGGAAGGAGTGGAGCATGGTGGTGAAGATCACAGATACTTGGGACAAACATGAGGGTCTGAATTCCAACAGCACTGTGTAGCTTTGACACTGATAAGTCAGTGAAATTTTCTGAATCTCAGTCTCCTATCCATAGACTGGGGACAACAACAGCACCCGTCTCCTAGAACGGTCCTAATAATTAAGTTATTTTATATATAAAAGGTTAAATAAAATACCTCAGATATTAAATATTACCACAAAAGCACAAGGAAAAAAGAAAACAGAGATAAATTGGAGTTCATCAAAATTAAAAACTTTGCTTCAAATGACACCATACAGAAAGTGAAAAAACAACACACAGGAGAAAATTTTTTCAAATCATTTATCTGATAAGGAATTTGTATGTATAAAAAAAAAAGGACCTCCTACAACTCAACAATAAAAAGGCAACTCAATTAAAAAATGAATAGATTATCTGAAAAGTATTTTTCAAGGAAAATATACAAATGGCCAACAAGCACAAAGAAACGATGTTCAATATCATTAGCTGTAAGGGAAATCAAGTCAAAACCACTAGGAGAAACCGCTTCACACTCACTACAATAGGTTATAATCAAAAAAATATTAACAAGCACTACTGAGGACACAGAAGATGCAGAGGTCGCAGCCGTTGCTGGTGAGGATGTAACACAGCCTGGCCACTTTGGAAAAACGCCTGGCAGGTCCTTAGAGAGTTGAACATTTGGTTTCTGAATGACCAGGCAATTTTGCTTCCTGAGCACACACGTAAGAGAACTGAAAACAAATGTTCATATAAAAACTCCTACAGGAATATTCACGGCGCCATTACTCATCACAGCCAAAAAGCAGAAACAACACAAATGTCTATCACGTGATGAATGGGTAAACAGAGGGGCCCAGACATACAGTGGAATATTATTCAGCAATAGCAAGGCATAGAGTACTGACCCAGGCCACAACTTGGACAAATATTGAAAACGTTACTCAGTGTGAAAGAAGTCAGTCACAATAGATGCTTCCACTTACATGAAGTAACTCGATTTACATGAAATTTCCAGCACAAGCAAATCCACAGAGAGAGAAAAGTGGCTTTCTGAGGCTGTGGGAGGATGGGGAAGATGGGAATGTCTGCATATGCGTAAGGGGCTTCCTGTTGGGGGGATGAAAATTTTCTAAGATTGACTGGGATGAACAATTCTGGGCATAGAGTAAAAACCACCGTACATTTTAATGGGTGAATTGTTATTAAAACTGGTAAGAAAAAAAGCACCTCCAGCCAGTTACCTTCCCATAGTAAATGCAAATTGCTAAATTTTATTACAGGAAGAAGAAACTGCCCTCAGCATGAAAGCAGGAGTTCAGCAAATGTGAGTTAACAGAAATTGGAAAAGAGCATTTCACTTGAAACAATTGATGATTGTACACAAATTATTAAGACATGACAAGGAAAATCAGTTTGACATCACGAAGAAGCATTCTGCTTCAAATGCAGATCAAGGATTCGGCAAGCCCAGCTGCTACAAATGACCAGAGAAGAAACCTGGTTCTTTAAACAAGCGCCAGAGCAAACAAGGAAATAATGGTGAGGAAAGCAGGCGGCCGAAAATCTGGAACAGTTTCCTACTAATACTTTCTCCACTGAAAATTCAAAAACAAAATGAAAGTGATGTGATGTTGTGTTGACCTCATGTGAATGGGCTTCCTCCGGTGCTCGACAGTTTTGTAACCCCGAATGAGAGACTCAGGAGAATCATCATGGCTCCTGGGAGTCACCAAATGACTGCCCACCAGCTCGCTGACCACCATCACATCTGCCAGGGTTGAATTGCAGAGAAGAGACCAACTTCTGAAAGGCACAGGAAATATAGACAAGGGAAGAAAAGGCTGCAGTCAGTCCTGGGACAGAGGCCTTGTGAGCAGAGGCCAGAAGTCTGCAGGTGAACATGAGTGGCCCTGGGGCAGAAAGGGACCACGGGGTAGCAGACCTCAATTCTCTTCTCTCTCTCCCTCGGGTAGGAGAGATAAAGTCTGCATCCTTCTCACCTGGAACTGTGGGTTCTGGCTGGCAGAAGTCTTACCAACATGGAATGAATTACTCAAGACTGTGGAAAAAGGAAAGAAAGCGAGAGGGATTAGGGAGCCAACTCCAAGAACCTCTCAAATGCTCCCATATTTATTGTGTATAATCAAAGGAAATAGTCTTTAACAGTTGTGTGTTAGTAAGGAGGAACTTCGTGAAAGATGGGATGAGGCAGAGATTGTAGAATCCGCAATGAGTAAAAAGGCTTAGTTTACCTTTAGGGGAGACATGGGGAGAGGGGAACAAGATAAATTCTTTAGATATCTTCATTACAAAGCAGACCACCAGATCAGCCAGGTCCCTGTTTTGGGAATAATGTACTATCTAACAGCAAGCACGCCCAGCGTTTATAGATGAGTGCCTGGGTCATTTCTGTGCAGAAATCTTCCACGCAGGTCCGCACGGGTAGAAGTGCCACAACGTGCTCAGAAATTATACCGTCAGCACCCCTGGGCTCCCATGGACTGGTTTCACATTAACCAAACTCATGAGAGACTGATGCAAGAAAACCAGAAATTGAATTTATTAATGTAGCAGGAGATGTGAAACTACGAACCAGACTGAAATATCAGAGTTCAACCATGAGTACAGATTCTCCTCAACAGCCCAATCACAGGCAGGCAGTCACATGACAAGAGTGGACAGAAGCAGAGCAGGAAGGGTTTCTAGATTAACTGAATGGACTAAATTTCTGTTATACGAAAAGATCTGCTGCCCAGAAGACATTTAACGCCAATCACAGTGCACTGTCCGTGGACTGTGGCTGAGACACGACTGTGAGCACCTGTGTAACTCTCCTTTCCCTGTCCTTTCTGGGCTAAGTGATGCACAGAGGTACAGATATCCAGGGATGCAGATACCTCTAAACACCCAAAGCCCATCCCTGGGAGCCTGGAAACCAGACAGCCAGGGTTTAAATACCAGCTCTGTCACTTACTAGCTCTGTGACTTTGGCCAACTTACTTACTCTATCCGTGCCTCAATTTCCACATTGTAAACCTGGGATAACTATCAAACCTTCCTTACTCACTTGTTGTGAAGATTGAAGGATTCATTTCTGTAAAACGCTCAGAAAAGAATGTAGCACATTTTTGGTGCTCAACAAATGTGAATTTAATAAGAAAGTGATTTACAAATCTCCCTTCTAATCATCTTCTGTGTTTCATGGCTAGTCTGAGTCCCAAAGGAAATCCTTATTTCCCCTCTTATAAACTCTTGGGGAGCACCCTTCTGTTGCATCCCACCACCTGTTTAAACTGACGGAAGGGATGCCTCCTCCACAATCTGGTCCATGGAGAGTGTTTTTCCCTTCACACCCCTGACCCCTGGACAACGGCTAGCCCTCCTCACACTAACAGATTGAGGTGTGAGTCCGGATCTACAAGCAGGGCATATGAAACCTTTCCTTTCCCTCCAGTGTTGGCCACCATTGGGAAGCACCCGGGATGCTCAGCTCCATGGCAGGCAGCCCTGTGCATGATGGGGCAGATCCTCTTAAGGGAAGGCTCACTGTGGCCCAGAGCTAACTGGGACTGCATGAGTCTCTAGTTCTGGGGCACAGTATCATGACACGCATTTTCCCACAGCCCTGAAATTCATGGAGAACGTGGCTTCATCAGTAATACAGGAGCCATTTATTGCCTGCCTGTTCTTCTGTGTCATCTCTCAGTTGGCTGCTGGAGAAAACATGTGTATAAGTATTGGGTCCCATTAAGCCCAAATATATATGAAGTAACAAAAAATTCTGTGGCTTAACATTGGTTCAGGGCGACTGTGTAACTCTCCTGACCCTGCTGATGCTAAATTATGGGTATAGGAACTATGGAACCTCCTCAAATATCTTTCAGCATAAAACCAGCTTTTCTTATTTTCCTGTTTCTTAGTAACTGCCAAAGACTGTAAAATGATGGCTTCATACAAAACAGGAGCTAAACTTTATGAGCCCTTTGACATTCCCACTGTGCTAAACACTTTACATAATTTCTAATTCTCACAATTCTGCAAAGCAGATACGAGCGTCCCCATCTCACAGACGAGGGAAAAACTCAGAGCAAACTAATTCAGGCTCACGTGGCTCAGTGGCAGCACGTGCACGCAAACCCAAGACAAAAAACTACACCCCTTCTTATATGTACAAAATCACCTCCCAAAAAATGATACACAGCTGCTGGGTCAATACTCAGGGAACTCAGTACACTTTCCAGCTTTAAGGTGCTCCAGAGGCCGCTCTTAGCTGCTTTATAAAATTCCGGCTCACTGGTTGCTAACACTGGAAGAAAAGACCGATTTTGCCATTGTTTGCACAGCAAGTCTGAAATGTTCACAGCGAGATGACAGAATAAGTCTAAGACATAAGCAGAATAATTTTTCCAGGTAGACAGACATAATGGACATTGTGCTATTCTGAAGCACTAAGCAACGGAATCAAAACAAAATAACATTTGTTAAACCTTCTTTTGCAAAAGGAATATTAAGACTGTTAGAAGGTGCAACAGCACCACCTATGGCTAAATACACCTTCCAGGTTGCTGGGAAAGATGCAACACAAAAATTGCCTGTTGGATCAGAAAGAAGAATCAGATAATTATATCTTATTTAGCACATACTGCACTTTGCTTCGGGGAAGGGAGGTGTATTCAGTATTTAATCTGACATTGCTAATACTCCTGAATATAAACAAAAGACACAGGCTCATGGAAACTTCTTAGTAGAGGAAAGAATCCAGTCCAGCCACTTCATTTTACAGGAGGGGAGACTGAGATCTGGGATCTGTCCTCCTGGCAATCAGCAGCAAATCTCTCCTAGGCCTCATGTCTTGCACTGTAGCAAAAACCAACAGATCTGTTCTAGGCCTATATTCATAAAAGTCACGTCTGTATTTTTCCAACAGTATTTAATCTAGGTATCTTGCAAAATACTTCTCAAAGAGCCAGGAAAGCATACAAGTGTATTGAAATTCAAAAACATTTATTTGCACATTAAAACAGCATGAGATTTATTCTATTAATAAAAGTGACATGTCAAATCAATATTTTGATATTTTAAAACCTATTAAGAGTGCAGAAAAATAAATCAAAATTTTCTTTAATCACAAAAGAGAGAAGCTTATTCCCTGAAAATGATCAATGTAGATTTTTCTAAACTTAATTATTCTGGTCAGATTCCTACGAATTTAAATGTCTGAGTGGATGGTTACACGGCAACATGAATTCTGAGTTGTAACAACACACATTCTGTGTAAATAATATTCAAGGCCGTCTGCTTAAGGTGATTTAACTAGTCTCTGTCTCACTAGAATGATAAAGATTTCATTAAAACTTCATACTGCACACACACACACAAAACCCTGAATCCTTGTTACTTTAAGCCATATTCATATATTCATAAATATGCATATTGAATATGCATCAGAAACAAGCCACCCTCTTTAGTATTCAGAGTTGATCCTTCTAAACTATCTGTCCTTGTGACAGCATATTTTTACTAAGCAGCTCTTGGGTGCTTCATATACAAGGCGTCCACATCTCACAGTCAAACAAGGTAAAGGGCATCACTCAAATTTCACAAATGAGGAAATGTACTTAAGCCATGAAAACAACTTACATATTCATCATCAGGAAAGAAAAGATTAAAGATTTTACTTACAATATTCACTGACAAAACTTTCCTCCATACTAAGACTACATAGAAACAATTCAGTTTTGGAAATTTTTCTGTCAATAAGCACCACTAGAGAAAAACAAGCAACATCATTAGAAATGGTTGGACTTTCAAAGTCCACTCCAATTTTGCAGTATAATCATTTTTAATGTTTTGATTTTAGTGTTTACAGAGCACTAAAATAAAAAAATATAATGTTTTTAACTCATTGCCTGAGAAAGCAACATTTGTGAAAATGTACAATTTTAATTTATGCCACTCTGTCTAACATTCTCACTGGTGTCTCTCCTTTGAAGGCTTCATGAAGCTGAGATCGCTAAAATCGGTCATTTATGGACTCACAGGAGTTCGTGAAACCACTCAACTTGGGGCTGATCAGAGGAGCCATTGAGAATGCATCCTGTGCAGCCTGGGTTCCAGCCCTGAGCCTGCCAACGCCAGCTGCGTGAGATTTGGGACAAGCTGCCCCGTCTCTCAACCCCTCAGCTGCAGAAAAGGAGACACTGATACCTACCCATAAACACCTGCTATGAATTAAAACATGAGGAAAGCATTTTAGCCTTAGGTAAGTGTCCACTCAGAGCAAGCTTGGTCATTATGATGATGAGGATTACTTTTAATAAGTTAAGGCAGACCAAAAATTAGAAATCACCATAAAGGAGAAACATTTTATGTCAATGAGCATTTCCTTTTGAATGGATTGCAGAATGTTCCATTGATTTTTTTAATAAATCAAATTTTGTCCACTAATTATAGATTTACAGGTTCATGGACAAGTCTCCAGAAAAAGAATTAGAGGTCACTAACATCTGCATACAAAGAAAGTAAAGTTTAAAAAAAATCAGGGGGGAGATTATACCTCACTTGAGAGAGTATGTGCTCAGCATGCATGCGGCCCTCAGTTCAGACACCAGTAACTCCATTTAAAAACTTTTTTTTAAGAAATGGAGAATTAACTCAAAAAGGTGGAGGAATGCAGAATTTTTTTAGAGAATCAACTCAGATTTAAGATGGGGAAAAAAATATCCATTTCTCACAGGAAATCTTGAGAACTATGTAAACCGGATCTGAGTTGTCTAATCTTTTAACATTATTCATGAATTCATATTACCAAGTCTTAAAACTGCCTGATAACCCACAGGGGTGATCCTGATCATAACAGCTGCCAACACGGATCGAGCTCCGGCTACGAATGGTCTGTTCTGCCATCTCTGCCCCTGAGGCCTCACCAGGCTGGGAGCACTAAATTCGGTCATTCATGAGCATCACGTGTAAGTCCTCCCTTTGTGCTTCTCACTCCCTCCTCACCAGACCCTCTGAGGGAAGCACTGTTATCATCTTCCCCAACCGAAGATAAGGCCACTGAGGCACAGAGACTAAACCTGCTCCAGTTCACATCGGCAATAAAGGACGTCTATAATTCTGCTGTTCTATTATTGACAAAGGAATCTGACATATCAATTCAAGGGAGACTGTTAAATAATCAAGTCTGTCAGGTCTCCACCTCAAAGAGCAGATACTATAGATTCCTGACGTAGGATGAGGCTGCCGCCACATACTGACTCAGCTTGAAATTAATATCCAAGATGAAGCAGCGGATACATGTAAATATTCACGACTGTCAACTACGCTCTCGGGTCTGGGCCCTTCACTGCCTGAACGGGGGTGAAATCCCCACCCGTGTCAGGGAGGGAAGCGCAGCTCTTCCGGGACTCACCCAGGATTCACGGGCTGTTTCCCACCCACAGGCTGTCCTCAACGATTAAAAAGCTCTCAAGAATTTTACACCATGCAAAACTAAAAGACGTTTCTGCAGATGGAGCACTTTCTCAGGCTTAAACCTTTTTTGCCTACACTCAGCATGTGGGAAAATAACACATGACTCTGCAAAGTCTCTGACCCTCACCACTCATAGGAGTAGAATGGCCTCAGCACAAGATGACTCTTCACGGATGAGAACAAAATAAAGCCGCCCCCAACCACAGGCACTCCCAGAGACAGCGCTCAGCAGTCTTCTGCACACTCACGGTTGTGCAGCCCTCACCACCATCTATTTCCAGAACACTTCATCATCCTAGAAGAACACCCCTGCCACTAGCAATCACTCCCCAGCCCCCCTCCACCAAACCCCTTGCAACCATCACCTGCCTTCTGCCTCTGCATGTGCCTATTCTGGGCATTTCAGATCACTGAATTCAACAATATGTGGCCGTTTGTGTCTGGTTCCTTTCACTTAACGTGCTGTTATCAAGGCTCGTCCAGGTTGAAGTGGTATCAGCATCTCTCTTTTTTTTTTTTTGAAAGTGTTAAAGTTTATTAGAAGGTGGTAAGTACTATCAAAAAGAGTAGAGAGGAGCATAAGTGATTGGGTTTCAAAGGGAAAAGTGCGGGTTGAGCAGTCAGTGTGGACTTCCCAGAGCAGGTGGCCTTTTTCATATTCCCCTATATTTATTTTTTCTTTTTTATTCACTTTTACGTCTGAATAATGTTCCACAACATGGAGATACTACATTCTGTTCATCCATTCAGCAGCTATGTATGGACGAGCTCCAGACTAATGAGTGTAAGAGGTGACTAGGCAGGGATGGCATTTAAGCAAAGGGCAAGATGTGCTTTCAAAAAAAAAAAAAAGCCAACAAACAGAGGCACAAAGAAATTCAGCGCGTTTCTGAGAAAGTGCATGCTTGCTTCACGATGACTGCCATGCAGGGCTGGGGGGGGAGTGTCAGGAGACACAATGAGGGAGTAACCTGAGAATATTCCCCATGCAAGCAGCTCAGCCAATTCTCCTCCCTCATCCTGTATTTTAGAGCCATTTTTGATAGGTTTTCTATTTCAAGTAACAGTACTTAGTTACACATCTGATCATCTGCATCAGATCACCTTACCTCCAAGCCACAGAAAGTCATTCACTGACTGGAGCAGCTCCAAGACATAAAGGTGATGGACCAGGGAGTCCTGCAGCATCCCGACCTGCAGGCACAAACCCCCACATGTTCCATGGTGATGTCCGGAAAGTAAAATGCATGGAAATATCTCACTGCTTGTGCACGATATCTGCCCCCAAATTGCCCCAAAATCATGCTGGCAAAGCACTACTGAGCCCTCTCACTACAAAAAAAAAAAAAAAAAAAAAAAGAGAGAGAGAGAACAGAAAAGAAAAGAATAAAGCTAAGAAGGCAAATTTAGGGTCTTCCATTCAAAACCAGCAAACATCACTGCCAGTAACTCAGCTGGAATGGTCCTGACTTCAAAAACCACTGCGCAGTTACATTGCAAACGTGATAGACATATATGTATTCCACGTAGATGATATTACAGTAGGATTTTTCTTTTCGAAATTTCCAGTTGCAACATTAACACAAGAAAGATTATGTTTCAGCTTTAAAAAAATCAATTATTTTCCACTTTCTTAATTTTGAACCTATTATTATTTTATAAAGGGTGCTATGCTGCAAATTATAAACCAACTATTTGGCTTCTGCCAACAAGACCTTTATGACTTCACTATTTCAGAGCAAGATTTAATGATGCTTTGAGAAGTGGGTCCTGGGGCGCTCACTAACAGCTCTTTAAATACTGACAAGGATGTGCTATTTCAGTAATGCAAAGGCTCTAACTCTACATTAACTCAGAAACCAAAGAAACTACACCAAAGCCTTACTTTATCATTTTTAAATTTTGCTATTCTTTTGAATATTAAATTTCTTAAAAGATAAGATTTTTTTTGAGAAACACAGCAGCTGTATTAAATTTCCTCTCACCAAGAAAGCAATCTTTATCAAGAAAAAATACCCCTATGGAAATCCAAAAGACGGGACGTTTCTAGCTAAGTGAACATGCAGATCTCAACACAAGACTAAATCCTATCAGATCTCACTCGAACGAGCTCAACAATGTCCTGTGCTACCCTGAAACTTAGCTCTTCTCTTCCAAATATTGGCTGAGCTAAGATCATCACACAATGCAGGGAAGAAGAGAAAAGTCCACCTGGTTGCATCCGTTTTCTTCCAGCCACAAGGTGCCGCTAGGGGGTCCCCGTTAATAAGCTCTCCCCATGAGGAAATCCGGCATTCACACTGCCCCTGCCGTCCCCAAGCAGCCCCGACGCCCCTCTCCCACTGGTGGCCCCCCAGCCTGTCAATGGTCTTCTAATGACCCTCCCAGTTGGTGGCACTCTCCCCCTCTTCCCTGCTTCACACACACACACACAAACACACACACACACACACACACACACACACACACACACACACAGCCAGGACAGCCTTCCCAAAGCACAAATTTGATTACATCACCCCCACTTCAAACCCTTCAGAGGCTCCCTGGTAGATTTCTAGCCCCACCCCCGACACTGCTCGCCCAGCCTCACCTCAGTACCCAGGTCCCCAGTGACCTCAGGCGCCCCCTGACCTGCTGCTACTTCCCACTTGCCTCCAAGCCCATTTTGACTGTTTGTCAAGGGAGACTTCCTTCCCTCGAACCTCTACACTTTGAGTTAGGTGCCCCTGCTGTGTTCCTAGAACATTCTACGCTAAGACAACTTCTGACAATGCTAAGCTCTCAAGAAGCAATACATTTTGCTTACTACTGTGAGTCCACCCTCTCTCCCCTGGACACTCAGAATTGCATGTGTTATGAATAAATGAATGAAGGGGTGGGTCTCAAAGGGACGGGCAGAGCTGCTCTCGCCCACCCCGACCCCTTCTTTCTGTAGAACATCAGAAGCAAAACCAGGAGTACCTCTCCTGAGGGTCACTTTCTGCTGACACACTTCACTGCCTCTTCTGTGTCAGTTCTAGTAAAAAACCAACCTCCTCCTAAGCCCTCCATCCCTAGGCCCACTCCAGTGTCCTCCCAAGCAGGGGCACCCTCCACCCTGGACCACACAGTGCACTCTCCCCGAGTCCCCACCCCACAAGCCTCCAGGCCTCTACCCGGGCTGCTCCTGCAACCTGAGTCACCATCTTGATTCCTTCTCCTGGCTGACTCTTACTCTGTCCTCATAACTGAATGTAGAGCACATTTCTTCAAGGAAGCCCTCTCTGATGATGTCCTTTAGCTCTTGGCTGGGCTCCCTCTACAGCAGGACTGCTTGGCGACCAACTGGTGTTTGTCCACCTGCTCCTCGGAGACCATGACCTCTTGGAGGCCACGTGGGAAAAAGGAGTGAGACAACAAGAGGGGTGGGAAGAGCAAAAAGCAAAATCACAGCCCAAGTCCCAGATTCAAGGATTCTGTCTCAGAAGAAAAGAATAAAATGTTTCATACGTATGTCATTTGGCTATGAGTTTTGTGGCTCATGGAAAGCAAGAGGTTGGTGTTCTAGTCTAAAATCCAAGTTACATGCAAAGAAATGTACATATTCATATCCAAAGGAAACCAGAGCTGCTCAACAACAGTTTGCAGTTAAAATCAAAGGAACTTTGATAAAGGCAATCTCTC
This sequence comes from Camelus bactrianus, assembly GCF_048773025.1. Taxonomy (NCBI): domain Eukaryota; kingdom Metazoa; phylum Chordata; class Mammalia; order Artiodactyla; family Camelidae; genus Camelus; species Camelus bactrianus. The sequence goes on from NC_133553.1 coordinate 6,475,700, forward strand.
TCTCTCTCTCTCTCTCTTTTTTTTTTGTATCATATAGTTGTAGAAGTATTTGTGTAACTAAGTGATGGCTACAGCCTATGATTCTGCACTGGAGTGTTTGGGGCTGAGGAAGCCCAGATTACATGCACTGTGTAAATACAATCACACCAACACACTGACAGGCGCCCTAGTGGCTGAGCTGAAGTTCCAAAGCAGACAACCTTACGTTGCAAGACAGCTCTCATTAGAAAGTAAGGAATGCAATATTCTGTATTCAATTACATACGTTATATGGGCCATTAAGCGATAGTGCATCTTGTCTAATGAAACCCCAAAATAAATTCTTAACGTCGATTTTCTCCATCTGACCCTTCTTTGCTAACTTTGGATATCAAACCCTCACTCCATACGGAAAGCTCAGATCTACGCTGCAGCAGGTTACATCCCGTGGAAGAAAGCCTATCAAGGGAGAACTGGAGAGTTTCCCTTCAGAAGCTGCTAAGTCTGGTTTTGCACCTGTAAGTCATTTGCAACCACGTCATCGTCAAAAGAGTAAGACCTTACCTCTGTGGGGCGAAAATCACTGCGGTGCTTCTGAACCGTTAAAGAACACTGAGCTTTGTGAAACAGTCCTGAGGCACTTAAATCGTACTTTTTGTGAAAGGCTCCAAAACTGACCCAATTCACCAATCCAGGTACAACAGGGAGGTACCGGAATTAGTAGATAGAACATGCCCTTGAAGTCTGACAAGGCCCTGCTTGAATCCTGCTACAGCATTGACTAGCCGCTAAACGGACCAATCCCTTAACCCCTCTGAGAAGGCTTCCCAATCTGCAAAAGTGGGCTGCCACCGCCCACCTGGGAGGCACGGATGTGAATGCAACACGCAAGTAGTGAGGCCGACTGCTACCTGACACGAGACCTGGCTAGTTTCCCTCTGCTGCCCTTCTTCCCCTTTAAACTTGCCCTGTTCCCACTGGTAAGGGTCAAGCCCCGGACCAGAATGCCCGATTCTTCTGTGTATCCCCGGATACATGTCTTACCCTTAGGAGGCCAGAAAAAGAACTATCTCCTCCAACGTCACTATCAGTGTTCTTAAGAGTCTGGGTTTTTTAAACTCTATTTTGCAGGGAGACTATTCCAGAACTGTCCAACCACCATTCTCCACTTTGGCTCCTTCTCACCTCAAATCTTCTGACTGCTGGCCTTTTGTTCGTGGGAAAGAGAGTCCGCTAGGGTGGAGACTCCCTAGGCCTCTGTCCCTCCTTCACAGGTGAGTGTGACTACCTTCTCAACACTCCTCACTCCGACTCCATCTTCCGAGGAGGTTCCCCTCCTGGAACATGCAGCCTCTGCATCATCCCCAGACGCGCACGCATGGCCACAACCCTCCATTCAGATTTCTTCCTGGGTGGCCCTGCCCACCCCCAAGACCCTTAAGGATAAATGCCATTGCTCTGAAAATCCCAAACGCCACTGAGTGACACGCCAAAGCTGCATGGTCTGGGCTTTCCTCCAACCCAGGCACAGCCCTGACCCGCCTCAGCCTCAGTCTGCACCTCTCGAGATGAGCTCATCCACCTGCACGGCTGTGAACACCAGCTAAGAATGACGACTCCCAACGTGTATCTCTAGTTCGGCTCCTTCACCTGAGCCCCGGGGCCATAGACCCGAGTGCCTCTTTGAAGTCCTAACTTGGATGACAAATGGAATCTTAAAAATGCCTCATGTCCACCATTTACTCTAGAGTTCGATTCCTGGCAGGTACCTCCCAGGCTCCAGATTTTAGTAACAGACCCAGAACCCACCTAGGTGTTTGAGGTCACATTCAATTTCCCCTGTACCTCAACCCGGCCCTGCCCTGGAATCAGTCTTGTCATTTCTATTGCTTAGCCAGTCTCAAGTCTGGTTCTGCAAGGACCACGGATGGAACCCCACAAGCTGACAGCAAGGTGCAGTGCATCACAGTCCTCCGAAGAGAGCTCCCTGGAGGGGGAGGCATCTCCTGCCTCTGGTCACCTCAGAAGGCACTGGATTCTCACAAAGGAGGCCCAGGAGAAGGGACTCAAGGTTCTCTTGTGGTCTGAACTTTGAAGGTCCCGAAGTTTGGGGGAGTTCCTAGTTAGCAGACACACCTGCCAGTGAGCAGATGAGGATGGGGGAACCCAGGCAAGGCTGTTCTCACTCCGACCCCTGGGCTCTCGGGAGCCACGGGAAAGGCCTGTGTTCAGGGCACAGCCCAGCCTTCACAGATCCCAGCCTGCATTTGCCAACCCAGAGAGCCTAGACTCCTACTTGCGATTCTTGTGATCTGTTCCCCCCCAGAATGTGATGTTCTCTTTCAGAACGTCTGGCCTGTCTCAAGCGAGACCAAGTCAGTGAAGGATGAAGTGTCCACAATTGGACCAGGGCATGAAAGGAGAAACAAGGTCTCATGGCCAGCATGACGGTGGTGGCCAAACCCTTCCCCCGGGTGAGATGAACCAGGGTGTGGGTGAGATTGCAAGGTCACTTCACAGCTGAATAGGGTGTTGGAGACTCACTACCGCAAACTAACGACACGGCCGTCAGTGGTGGACGTCAACTGCAACAGACACGGAGTCAGCTATTTACTGCCATCATGGGTAAATAATAAAGGCTGGTGCAGGGAGGACTGCATGGCTGCTGGAGCAAACCACAGACCCGGCTCTGAATGCCCACTGGCTGGAGCAGAGAGGAAGCTACGGTCCCCTTTAGCGGTCCCTGTGTCCACCAGATCCAAGTGAGCCAGCTACTTAGGAGAAGGCCATGTTGTTCTGATACTCAGAAAAACCAGCCTCGTAAAGGGAAAATAAGTGTGGCATGGAGTTTAGACCCGCTCCTGCCTCTCTATGAAGGCAAAGTTAAGTAAATGGCACCGGGAAAGTGAATGAAAAAACAAAAAACAAAAAACCGGTGACTGCTTCTTCCAACAGCATCCCCTGCAGCTGCTCACCCCCGAGACTGCCACTTTCTCACCAGTGACCGCCGGCCAGGAAGCTCCGTCACGCACGTCACACAGCGACAGCCCTGAACCGCGTGCCAAGCACGTTTGTCTAAAAGCCAGAATCAAGGAAGATGCTGCAGATTTTGACATTCCAAGTTTAAATACTCCTTGAGAAAAATCCCTCAGCAGCCGCCTAAATCAATTCACATCTCACTTCTTCAAAACAATCAAACAAATTTAATAAGGGCGCATTTGTCACCAAACATAAGGAGGACCAAACTGGTTCCTCAAAGCAAGGATTTTAACAGGTATCAAACACCAGTGGGTGATGTGCTAACAAAGCAAAAATTCCAAAAATCTAGAAAATAAAAAAATGACTAGGATAATATATGGATCAAGGCAACTATTAAGTTTTTGCTTTTTAAAGCGATGGGGACAGCACGGAGGACAATCTGGCTATTTCCAATGCAGGGTGTGCACAGTCCACTTTTCAGACGCAACAACATGCTCACAGGGCGGTACAAGATAGAAAGGGAAATAGAAAAAGGAAAAGAGGAACAGCGAAAATTAGAAACACATGAGAACAAAAATAACTGAGAGAAATTACAAGAATTTACGTGAGTTTGGTGAGGACAGGGACGAGGGGACGGTGAGACCCACCCTCACCTATTGTTCCAGGGAAGGCAGGGGCCTGAAGCGAGCGGCGCTGCCGGGGGACCCCAACGTGGTCAGCGCCCCAAACCTAAACTTCACCTAGATGCGTGTAAACAACTTTTGAGCTACAAAATCTGGTCGCATTTCAAGCTGGACAATTTTACTCACTCCCACCAAGAGTAACAGGAGAGAATTAGGCTCTGTTCCTGCACCAAAGCATTGTTTAAAAAAGTAATGACTGTGTAATAGTAAAAGCAACAATGGAGTAAAAGTGACTGGAGGAGAACTTACATGACCCGAGCTCACAGTCCGCGTTATCTCACTGACGTTCAGATGCTGGCTGAGCCCTTATGGTACCAAAACAGACAGACCCACCAGGAGGGAGGTTTAATGCGCAGCTGTATTTTGATGCCGGGAGCCATGCCTGGTACACAAGGTTCTGGGTAAACAATGGTGACAGTGTCAACCACTATGGGCTAAGCACACAACCAGCTACTCCGCCAAATACCAAGGACAGACTTCAAAAGGCAAAAACAAGCTGGCATTCTCTGGTGGGTCTGCAGACTCAGAGCCAAGCAGTTGCTGAGCAAACATGTCACCAGTGCCTCCTGTGACAAAAGAAGAGGCACTGGTCCGGGGGCTGGGGCAGGGCCCCAGGCTTCCACTGCTCACCCACCATTTTGTCCAGGGGGAGATGTTGGTCCCTGCTTACGTTGCACCGATGTACCGACATTGACTGACGCCTGGGGACTCAGCAGGAGGTGACAGGTGACGGGAATGGAGCCAGCCTGGGAGTGGCACGGTGCTGGCATCTGTGTCCTCAGCTTTACCCAGGCCAATACATCTGCCAGCTCATCTACAAGAAGCAGAAGGGGAGAAAGCAGTGTAGATCACGGGGCCCTGTGAGGACAAGTCCTGGTTATGGCCACGACATGCCTCGCCCCTTCCTTAAGATATAGAGGTATGTCCGGGGAGGAAGTGAAAATTCATCCAGAGCCCGCCAGGCACCACAAGCAGGTGGGACTCGGGTCCCCTGTGCCTGTCACTCACAGGACTGGTCTGGACTTTCTTTTTATCAATTTTCTGGCATCTTCTCCTCTAACTTACCAACAACCAGAAAATAGAATCTGACTTTAGACTCACAGAGAATCGCAGAAAACCTCCTCCACATCAGGCCCGGCAGCACGTGCCAGGCCCTCCGACCGTCACCTGTGGGACCGCCATGAGCCCTCTCCAGACTCAAGGCCCGAGGCCGTAGGTCGGGGGGGCACAGATTCCCACACTCTCCCCAGCAAAGTGGGACCACCTCTCGGCAAAGGCATCTCACCTTCTTCTGCCCAAGGGACATCTCGATAGATACACAGGGAAACAGAGCAGAATGTGGGGGGGTAGGCAGCCCAGAAGAGCTCGTCTGCACTTCCAAGGCAAAGTGGGTCCGTTGACCTAATCACAGGGACAAAGTGAGGACGAATCTTTCCCTGCCGTGCCCCATGCTCCGTGACACGCCTTTCCCTGCATAAGGAGCTCATTTGGAAGCCCCTGGCAGTGTTTCTGTTGTCCTAAATTGGCATGGTGGTTGTCAGGCATGGAGAGAGGGCCTGAGCCGTGCAGGTGCTGGACCTGGGAGGCAGGAGATACTGGCTCCACTCCCAGCTCAACCAGCACCTCATTCTGCGTCTCAGGATTCAGCATGACATCTATAAGCAAAGGAATGAGACTGTCCCAGGACATGCTGTCCAACAGGAATGAAATGACAGCCATGTAAAGAAAGTTTCCCAGTTGCCACATTTAAAAATGTAACCCCCCAAAAAAAAACCCTAGAAACTGATTTTAAGAACATATCTTACTTATTCTACAGTATGTAAAATACTATCATTTTGACATGTAATCAATAAAGAAAGAAACAACATAGTTTACATTCTTTTTACTAGACAAGTCTCAGCGTCTGATGTGCATTTGACCTACAGCACATCTCAGCTCAGAGCAGCCTCCTCCCCAGCTCTCCTAGCATCAGTGGCTTTGGCTACTCTATTGGACAGCAACTCCAGGGGTCACACCAGGGGAATTGGCTGAAAAGCGGGAGTAAGTGTCCATAATAACCCTAAAAGAATCTCTCTGAAACAAAGGCGGATTCACTTTTAAACGTCTGAAAACCGGCGGGTTTCACCTCCCTCACGCCTTGGCTACAAGACAGCCCTCCTCCTTGCTGATCCCTTTCTGGATGTAGGGAAGCAACACTTCACACAGCCAGGGTGTCCGGGCATCCAGGTAGAATTTCCTGCTCTCTGTGTCCAATCCCACAAAGTCCTCCTTCTCAAACAGGATGTAGAGAAGGAGGATCTTATCCCCAGTCTTGTCGGATGCACAGTCCAGCCACTTGGACTTGAGCATGATGAAGAGAGACTCAGTGAAGTCCTCGATCCTCTTCTCCACCACCCTGCAGTCCTCGTAAATTGAAGGCCACGTCGGTGCGCGGCTGCTCGGGCACCTCCCCATGCAGCACAAAGACAAAGAGCCGAGAGTCATAGAGCGTGGTGCCATACAGCTCCTCTGCACGTGGAGCTTCTCGAAGGTCTTGGCCAAGAGGCAGTCGGTAATGATGACAAGGCCCACGACCTTGCGGTGGGTCTGGAAGTCGCTCCACCTATTCTCGGGTGCATAGTGGTGACTCTAGTGGATACAGAGTGCCCACTGCGAGCCGCAAGGGATGATCTGCCTCACCAAGGAGATTCGCTTATAGATGCAAAAGAAATTCTCCTCTGAGATGATCCCCACGGGTTGGACCACCACGGGGAGAGTCTGGTGGTCCTAAGCACACTGCACGTAGTCAGGGATGTTCATGTTGCAGGCCCTGACGAGAGGGAAGAGGAGACCGAGGTACATACTGTGCTGCAGGCTGCGGGCCTCACTGGGTTGCGGTGACCTGGTGTGTACCAGTCAGAAGGCAGGGGAAGCCCAAGCAAAGCCGGGGGTACAGTTTGTCCTCAGCGTCTGCACATGGCTACCGCAGCTCGGATCACATTATGCAGCTTTTGGTCTCGGCTTCCGCCCTCTGCAGAAAAGGGTCATTTCTTGTTTTCTGTTTCCAAGCACCTAGCCAGGCCCTGATGCAAAGTCAATGCTCAAAACTGCTGAATAAAGGAATGAATAAAGGAACTGCTTCCACACCCTTCAGCAGGATATAATGCAAAGAAACACAGTAGGATCAAAAGACCTGGATTTCAACTCCAATTTATTTGAACTCCTAAGCTGCAGAATACTTGATAAGAAAACTTGCTTTGGGGAGGAGAGTACAGTTCAGTGGTAGAACACATGCTTAGCATGTATGAGGTCCTGGGTTGAATCCTCAGTACCTCATTTTAAAAAAAATGAAACAAATAAATTAACCTATTTACCCCCCTCAAAAAATATTTTTTGAATTCCAAATTCAAGAAAAAATAAACACCTTGCAATTGACACAACGTGGTAAACATGAGTATACTTCAATTAAAAAAAAATCCTTGCCTTACAAGAATATATCTGGATTATGGAACTTTACAAATGTAAAATGCCTAGGTTACCACCTGCATAAAAAGAAGGAAATGTACAAATTTACTGTCCCTCATTTATGAGCTATATTTCCTTTGGGGGGTTTATAACCTCTCAGAGCTAATTTTCTCAGATTAAAAAAAGAAGGAAACATTACCGGATTCTCCATAGTGCTGAAGAATCAGATAAACATATGATAACATCTGACCCACAGAGTTTACTCAATAAATGCTTGTTGAATGAATGAATAAACAAGCAAAGTGAATGCTGCTCCCTGCCACAGAGCATCATGTTGGTACTGCCTGGAAATTCCAAGCCCACGTTTCACCCGACTCTACACTAACCATGGGTGACCTGGGCAGGCCTGTGTGCTCCTCTTAACCCCAGTTTAATCATGAATAGAAATGAGGGCAATAACACAAACCTCAAAGGGTTAGTGAGTCATTACTGAATTGTATCCCAACTTTGCAAGATGGAACCTTTAAAGAAATTTGGGCAAAAAGTCCGTAGGCCCTCTCCATATTATCTCTTACAACTACATGGGAATCTACATTATATCTCAAAATTAAAAAGTCTAATTTATTAAAGAGGCTATTGAGGTTAAACGTGCTCACTGTCTCAAATAAGGAACACACAGTAAAAATAGGTCAATGCCCAGCCCATGAGATATACTCAGTAAACATTCCCACTGAGCCCACTGGTCCCTCCAACTTCGGAGCACGATGATGTGACCTCATGGCCAGAGGCCCCTGCACCTGAAACTAACAAAGCTAATGGTCCCCACTTTCAAGAACCCCTGCCACCACCGTAGGACTAATTTTGTACTTGTAATTTTTTTCTTTATGTTAAATAGAAAAACGTAATTGCATAGCCTTCAGGCCACCAAAACCTGACTACAGAGACCATGATGGCAGCCCTTCTTCGTGAAACAATAAATTGAAAAGCCATTTCCACAAGATCTCTGTGTAAATCTACTAGGGAACTTCATCCTGGACTGAGAGGAAGAGGACTGGGGAGGAGGGGGCAATCTGCGGCACACAGACCCATGGGCCACCTGTCCCACGATGGAGTTTAGACCCAACACTCACCCTCAAGGAACTTCAGAATAGACACAAGACAGAGTGCTGTGGACAAGATTATTTTTTTTTTTTTTTAAAAATCCCTTATTCCCTCGCAGGATTTGTTTCTACCGAGAAACAAATGTCTTATGTGTATAATGTTTCACAAAACACTTAAATTATTATCACCCCAACTTGACGCATTAAGAAACTGAGGGAGAGAGGTTTATCACATTGTGCAAGATTAGAGAGAGGCAAAAAAAAAAAAAAGATGAGAGAGAGGCCACGTCGGACACCGTATTTAAACCCAAGCCCCTGTTCCAGTGCTCACACTAGAAAGTGGGATATACTGCCCCTTTCCTGCCCTCTCCCTGCAATAAATCTCTGAAGACTCTTTTGTGTGCCACCTGGAATCACAATCACTTCAATTTTCCACAAAGAGCTATGTCACATTTTGGATGTGTCAAAATCTATATGTTGAATGGGAGGAGAGATTTGTATTTTCTGTTTCTCAAAGGAAACATGGCTTAAAAGAAACTGAAAAGCACTTTTCTAGTCTAAGTCTTCATTGTGCAGAGAAGGAAACGGAGGCTCAGAAGAGATGAGGAAAAGGACTTATTAACAAATATTGCCTCAGCGCAGCAACAAGCCAGCCTTGGGCACTTCTGGGGGAGGATCTGGAAGGCCCAGGAGAATGAGTCTTAGAAAACGGAAAGAGAAGAAGCATACAAGGCCCCGTCTCTACACCACCATACCATGAAGTTCCACCAAATTACCCAGTATGTGTGCAGCAAACATTAATGTGGGATAAACAGGTTATAGAAACCTGGAAGTCTCAACCATAGTGGAAATTCCAACATTTACTTTGTTTTTTTTTCCCAGTTCAAGCATCAGCTCAGTGGGCACTCTGTACCAAGCACTACAGGAGGCCTGGGGTTCTCCCAAATACACAACTCTTATATCACGTGAGCAAACCACACACAGGCCCACCAGAAGGAAAATGCCCACAGATAAGGTGGAATTACTGAAACTGAAAGCAGCCAACCAGCATATATTACTAGCAAAAACGGTGCTGCTAGAAATAGACTCATGGACATAGAAAGCAAACTGTGGTTAGCAGGCAGGAAAAGGGGGATTAACAGATACACGTTAATAAATATAAAATAAATGACAAGGACCTAGTATATAGCACAGGGAACTATATTCAATTTCTTGTAATGAGTTGTACTAAAAACAAACTAAAAGATATATAGATACATATGCATATGTTTATAACTGAATCTCTGCTGTACATCTGAAACTAACATTCTAAATTGACTATACTTCAATAAAAAATAATTTTAAAAAATAAGTAAAAATAAAAGCAACGCCATTTAGAAAAAATAAAAGAATACTCTGATCCCCTTAGCTGTAGGTGCTGGAGAATTCTGGTTACAAACACCAAGTCCACTGGGTCACTCCAGCACTGGCTGTCACTCTTTCTGACCATCAGAGAGTCACTTGGCTTCAGTGAGTTTCTTTTCTCTTCTGTGAAAGGCTTCAGTTTGCAACTAACGATGTATAGAATCTCATCATTCACAAACCCAACAATTAATGAGGACTTCCCATGGGCCAGGCTCTGGAAATATGAAAATATAGGGTCCGAGATATTTTCATGGGTAGAAGTAATTTATGCCATAAAGACATTAATTCTTCTTGCTTTGATAGACTGATTCAATACAATTCTGTTTAGATTTCCTACCAGATTTTTTATGGGTAACAAGATAATTTATGGTCAGGAACAACCAAGAATCTTCTTTAGAACCAGCACTGGGAAGGTGTGTATAGGTCAATCATTTCCACTGGTTTTTCTGAAGTGATGAAAACGTTCTGGAATATTAATGGTTGCACCACTGTGAATATGCTAAAGCTGCTGAATTGTAGCATTTAAGTGGGTGGACTTCATGGTGTGTGAACAATATCACAATAAAGACGTTAAATGAAAAAATATTTCTTGACAATTATTTTTCCCTCTATACAACTAGTCTGCCCCACAATTTAAGAAGAAGCAAAAAACCAAAACTAACCAAATTTTGCCAGGAGCTCTTTAGGACTGCAAAGTCCCTGAGTCTCCAACGCCTCTGGTGGTGCTGTTCCTGTTAACAGACCCTAGCTGGGCTGGGCTAGTTAGGGACTGTAACTATCTTTTTAAGATCGAGGTTCACACGTTTCACCCTGGGAGAGGGAAAGATGGAGGATGTCACAGCCTCATGCCTTCAGCTCATTTTTAACTGAATCAAGCCTTGCTTTCAACACTGTAATCCCTTTCACTATAAAAACAGTGACATCATCAAGCACCGCCATCATAACACGTGAAAGTGTTCAAGGTACTTACCTGGGGCAGAAACACTGAGGGAGGAGACGGAAGCTCGCTCAGCACTGACGCTCCCTTTTCCCGACTCCACCAGGAGAAGCTGGGGTTCACAGCCGGAGGCTCTCAGCCCGGGGAGCAGCGCCCACACCACTGAGCTGGTCCCCAGGGAGAGGGGAAGGGAGACGAGGGCAGCCCATGGGTCGCGGGGCAGGGAAAGCCGGGGGGGGGACGCGGGCTGTAGCCCCGCTCGGAGGCCAGCCCCAGCCCCAGCCGCCCGCCCCCATCCGGGTCCGCAGAATCCGCCCGCCCGGGACACAGCCCGCCCAGGGGCGGGGACGGGCCGGCGGCCGAGGAGAGGCAGCCCGGGAGGAGAGGACTCGCGGGTGGGAGAGGGGAAAGGGACGCCAGCCACGGACAGAGGGGAGCCCGGCTGGGGCGAGAGGCGGCAGGTGCACACCTGGCCCTGGACAGCTGTGGCCGGGGCGCCGGTGCAGGAACAAAAGTCCTACCAGGCGGAAGAGCTGAGCAGAATTTGGGGCCGATCCCCTGCTCGGAGCTGGAGCTTCCAACCCTCGTTCCAGCTGGCACCGACTGCGCATGCGCAGGAGGGACAGCGATCCTCTCTGGGTTCTGTGAGAGAAGGTGGGGAAGCAAGGGACGGAGAAGATGGGAGGAGGAGGGGAGAAGGGGAAAAGTGGAGGGAGAGAAATGGACAGGAGGAGCAGAGAGAAGGCAAGGATCTGGAGGGTTGAGGAGAGTAGCAGTGATGGAGAGAAATAGTTTTAACTCTGGGGCATCCTGAAGGAGGCAGCAGTCCTGCCTCTGCACACTTCTCTAACCCTTCAAGGCCCGCAGCTCATATTTTACCTCCCTGGTCCAGCCCTCCACACAAGGCCTCTGCAGGACACCTACGGGCATCACACCCGTTGCCGCAAAGTGGAGCTGGGTTTCCTTTTGCTCTGGGAACCAAGCACCCGCAGGTGTTGTCGCTCAGAACTACCTTGGAAAGAGTACATATTCCCCTTTTACACGCTGGGACACAGGCAGGCAAGATCTCTGCCTTACCACCACTCTCCCAGTTTTTGTGCTGGCGGGGAGCGGGTGGTACGAGGTCAGATACCAGAAGGATCATACTGCCTGAGTGTTGATGCATAGTCCCCATCCTTCCTGGGTAAACCACACCCCACCTTCGGGGAACCATCAAGGGCTCACAGTATGTCCCTGGGTGTGGGATAGCTGCCCTCAATTCCAGTGCCCAGCTTGCTAGGAAGATAGGAGTGTTACTGAGTCCAAATTCATTCTCGTTAGTGCAGGACAGGCCAGTAAGTTGGGAGACCAGGTGTTCGGGCATGGAATAGCAACTTTCTGTAGGCCTAGATGGCAAACTAATGTCCTGGAAAACCATCTCCCCAAGTCAGAATTCAGGCTTCTTTCTACGAGCTTGGTTTTTGCAATCTTCTTGATGTAGGGATTCTTTGTTGTTAGAATCCTTTGTTCTTGCAGCTATCTGCCTGGGTCAGATCCCTGTAAACCTCCAACAAAACAAACGTTATTTTCTATTATGTAACTTGTTATCTTTATATGAATGGAAAAGTGTTAAAAATCCTTACAGGACAGAGCATTCAAAATAGGCTCTCCTGTATATTTTAGGCTCTAGGCAACATTGTTTTACAAGCAAGATGAAGCCTAGGAGACAGAGCACAGGGTTAAGTCAAAGGAACAGATCTAATATGGAGTCAGATTTGCTCTTTTCTATTACCAGGGCAGAAGACACTTGAGGATTTAAATCCCTTTAAGTTAAAAATAAGTAATACTTTAAAGGAATTTACATACATAGGTCGGAATGTGCATAGCATATCTGGAAAACACACAAAGGATTGTAAACAGTGGCATCTCCAGGGAGGGCTGAAAGAAGAGAGGATGAGGGAAAACTTCTTTCACTTGTGTATTTTTGTGCTCTGTTTGAAATTTTTTAACCACATGCATGTATTTCTTTTTCAGTTAAAAAAATGTGTAATGGAGCAAAGGAGTAGCAAGCTCAGCAAATACAGCAGCCATGGAATCACTGAGCCATCACTTTTGATTTCAGCCAGGAAGCATTCATTGACTCTCTCCTATGTGCCCAGTGCTGTTTTAAGACTTCTTTTATTATTTTTCATAAAATAATTTAGTGCTATTCCTCACCCCTGCCCATGGCTGGTGGAAAACCAACTGAGTTTTTTTTGAGTTGTTTTCCAAGAAGTCGAGATCAGTTATAAACAGAACACATCTTCAGGGCAAAACAGGCGGAGTGGTTTTCCAGCAGGCCAGATAGCTATGAAGGGTTTTCAACAGAGGCACACAGAGCCTGAGAGAGAAAGCCTCCAGGACCCTAAAAAAGCTGCCCAAACTGCCTTCTCCATGGCACTACTGAAATAGGAAAGAAAAAATCTGACTCCATATTAGATCTGTTCCTATGACTTTAACCCTGTGCCCTGTTTCCTAGGCTTAGTCTTGTTGGTTCTGCACCTTTTGTAAAACAATGTTGCCTAGAGCCTGAAATATACAGGAGACCCTATTCTCAAGGCTCTGACTTTGAAGGATATTAACACTTTTCTATTCACATAAAGATAACAAGTTACAGAATAAAAAACAACATTTGTTTGTTGGAGGTTTACACGGATGTGACCCAGGTGAAGAGCTGCAAGAACAAAGGATTCTAACAACAAAGAATTCATACACCAAGTTTACAACAACCAAGCATTCCCACTTCCCATTTTTAATATAAGAAGAGCCTGAAATCTGACTTGGGGTGATGGTTCCCCAGGACATTATTCTACCATTTCTCAGCTGGCTTTCCAAATTAAAGTCGCTATTTCTTGCCCCCAAAACCTGGTCTCCTGATTTATTGGCCTGTAATGCACGAGCAGAACAAGCCTGGACTCGGAAACACAGACATTGAAAGTACCCATTTGGTATATTAAATGACCTGCTTCTACTCATCTTCCTGACGTTTTATTCTCTTGACCACTCCTGCTATGTTTATGAAAAACCTGTCATGTGGACACATTTCCACCTCTAGCCACTACCCTTCCAGGTAAGAACTGATGCCAAGAAGGCAATGGAAGTTGCTAGAAGGTATTACCTGGACAAAATAGAGCAGAAGTGGGTTCTGGCTGATGTTCAGGAGCAGGCTGGAACACCTGACAAGATGTTATAAGTACGGATAGACAGCTGGGCACCAAAGGAGAAGCTTCTAAACTTCCATGAGGGACTTATTGGGTAGGAAGGAAAAGTCCCAGACTATAGCTCGGATCCCACCACGAGCTTCCTGGGCGAGTCTGGGCAAGTAATTTAAAATTTCTAGGCCCGTGCTGTCCAACATGGAGCCACCAGCAACATGCAGGATTATGAAGTTATTATGTAGCCAGACAGAATTATAAAAAGATATTTTATTGCAAAGGCCCAGCAGGTATAATATTTAAAAACGTTATTGGTTATCTTGATCTAAAGAGTTATTTTTGTATGTGTAGGTTTCTGTGGTTTGTAAGGCCTGTGACTAATGATTCCGTTACAGTGAAGTATTTTGAAATTATAAGTTACTGGACACAGTACCCTCATATCACAGTTGAAAAAAACTGATCCACATAAGCAAGGTGATCTGACTTATTAGTTATGAGCAGGGGCTCTGGGGCCAGCCTGCCTGAGTATAAATTCTCACTCTGCCTCCAGGGGGTTCTGTGTGAATCTTGGACAAATTATTGTTGTTTTTGTTGTCGTTGTTATTATTTGTGCCTCTTTTTCCTTACCTTTTAAGTAGCGAGGAATATGTAGACTCTATCTCCTACTGTGTTGGCAGGATTAAATGAGTAAACGTCTGTGCTGCCCACTTCCCTGGGTTTCAGCATTCTCCAGGCAATCAGTGCCAAACTCAGAGGCATTCTCCACTGTCTTCGTCAGTCTGGGATGCTGTAACAAATTACCGTGGGTCGGGTGGCTTAAACAACCAGCATATTCCTTATGGTTTGGAGGCTGAGACTTTCAAGGTCAATGTATCCTTGAGAGGATTGCCAGCTCGAAGATGGCTGTCTTCCCAATATCTTCATATCCCAGAGAGCAGAGAGAAGCAAGCACTCTGGGGGCGTGTATAAGAACACTAATCCCATTCATGAGGGCTCTACTCTCATGACCTCATTTTATCCTACTAATCACCTCCCAAAGGCCCCACCTCCCAATACCATCACCCTGGTAGATGGGGTTTCGACATATGGATTTTGAGGGGATGCAAACATTCAGTCCACACAACGGCTAAGTCTCCCCAACATGCAGTCATCAAACCTGTAGCTAATTTCAAAGTAATATTTATGTCTCTCTGCCCATTTCCATTCCTACATCCACTATCACTGAAGCCCTGTTACATTTTATTCCTTATTTTTCTGGTAGAGATTTAATTGATTCATCTAACTCCAATGCTCCCCTCGCTCCAGTCTGCTTAACAGCCCTGCCAGGTAGGTCTTCCTTAAAACACCTTCCCACTTCACCTGGTTGTTTTTTAGTTGTAAATGTCAGAATCCTCTCCACACCCCATCCTATACCTTTAATCCGTTACACTAAGGCTCACTATGTTATTTTCCTCTTACCAATGTAAGAAATTTCCATAAGCTTAAGAGCTTAAACCAGCACAGATTTATCAGCTTATGGCTGTGGAGGTCAGAGATCCAACACAGTTCTCATTGGGCTAAATTCAAGGTAGCAGCAGGGTTCCTTCCTTCTAGAGGGTCTAGAGGAGAATGTTTCCTTGTTGTTGCTGTTTTTTTCCAGTTTCCAGAGGTCACCCACCTTCCTTAGCTTGTGCCCCACGACTTCCTCCATTTTCATGGTCAGCAGCCTTTCTGAACATTGCTCTATGGCTACACCTCCCTCTGATTTTAAACTCAGCTGGGAAATGTCCTCCATTTCAAGGACCCCTGTGATTACATTCGGCCCACCTGGACAATCCAGGCTACTCACCCTATTGTCTCATCTCAGGATCCCCTTGTCCCATCCCATTCAGGCATTATGAATGTGGCTGTGACACTCACCTTGTGTAACATTTCCTCTCATGGGCATTTTATGGTTCAAGGCACATATGGATGACTTTTTGTTTTTCTTCCTTAGCCTTTCTACATTCAGTATGTCTGGTGAGATTATATGAATCCTTTTTATTTGTCCCCCTGCACTAATCTTTAATAATGTATCATGGGTTTAAAATGCTAACTGATAGACAATTTAGAAGACAGAAATCCTCTAAGATTTTTGTCCTAAAATATCTGTCATGCATTTTGCCATTTACAGTAAAATGTCACAGGTGGCTACCCTGTGGCCGGGGAGGGACATGATTCTGCCATCACACTCCCCTCATTCTCACCAATGTGCTGATCACCTAACCAAGGACCTATGCTCCCCGCTTCGCTCACTTCCTCCTCCTTTCCATTGACTACCCTGTTCCCATCGCTTCCTTCATTCAGCACATCAGGATTTCATGACCACATTCTTCTCTAAATGGAATGGGTATCTTGAATCTAATGTCTGACAACTGTTCTTACTGTATATGCACACACTGACCTGCACATAACCCCGTCCAACTCTTTATTTTCCTAGAATCTCCCAGAGGAATCAGTTCCATGATGGTGGTGATGATGATGATGATACTGACAATGATGACAGGGACCTCTCAAGGATTCTGATAAAGAGGGAATCAATAAAGGGAGGGAATCATTGCAAAATTGCCCCAGAGACAGGCTTAAAAGTAAATAACTGCTATAGTGTTTAATGAAATTGACTAATATTTAACTATTTTTAAAACTTTATATCACTGAATTTAAAATTTTAACGGGAATTCTCATTCACCAGTAACCAAGATTCAACTCTAGGACCAAAGTCTAAGGATTTCAATCTTCTAACAAATTGTCCACTAGCCTTTTAAACACGTGATCCTTTTAAAAAGCTTAGTGCTGGGCTGAAAATAAGCAGGATTCATATAATCTCACCAGACACAGTGAATGTGGAAAGACTAAGGAAGAAAAACAAAAAGCCATTCATAACGTCTTGAACTTCACGTTGCTCACAGGAGAAAATGTTAGCCAAGGTGAGCGTCACATCAACATGACACCTGAGTGGGATGGGGAAGCTGATCTTCCTCATCAGACATTTATCCTGATTTGTTAGATGCCAACACAGTTTCCTCATTGGATTTGCTTCTAACAAGTATGGAAGAATTTACGTTCTACCAAAAGCAGTCTAAACATTTTCCCCTGCTGTCAGGTCTCTGGACTGAATGTCCCCACAAGAAGGACATGAATATGTTTCATAGGGAATTCTTCCTGAGAAGCAACAGGATTTTCGAGGGAAGAACTGCAGGCCCCCCATGGAGGGCTGGAGGAGGGCTAGAGGGGGCACTGGAAAAACAGCAGGAGTGAGTTCAGATACTACCGCTCAGGTTGCCAAAGACAGCATTGCTATCTCTGAGGATATGACATTCTCCCAAAAGTTCCATGAGTGAAGGTACCTGTGAACACTAAGCAGGTTGTTAAGAAAGAGCAGCACATAATTTGCGTCACAGCTCAATTACAGTATGTTTTGTTATTTGGAAAATAATTAGCCCATTTTCCTTTGAAACTGCAGCAGTAGCAATAGAAATAAAAAAGGCTGAGCCATCTTGGAGAAAACAATAAACAATTCTAAATCTGCAGGATTCCTTGACGATATGCAAGCAGTGAGCTAGATGTGTGCTGCAGATACCTCTTACTGCAGGTCTCACTCCTGCAAAGCTTAGAACTAGTTTTCTCAACAGACAGATGGAACCAAGTCAAGATTCCAAATCTTGAGAGATTTACTATATGGCAGGAAAGATCACAAAGTACATCCAGCCAAATATGAATAAATGTAATCAAATATTATCAAATGTGATTGGAGCACAGATGAAACAGAAATTCCTTTCACCTGGGATCTAGAGAGACTTCTTCAGAAAATGTGGCTTTGGAGATGGCCAAAGACATGGGTGGAAATTTGGCAGAACAGGATGTAAGGAATTTTAAAACTGATTCTAAAATTCATATAAAAATTCAAAGGATCCCAAATATCCAAAACAATTTTGAACAAGAAAAACAAATTTGGAAGACTTGCACTATCTGATTTTCAGCCTTTTTTTTTTTTTTTAACTACAGTAATCAGAAAGTATGGTGTTGGTGTAAAACAGGAAAATAGAATAATGGAGCAGAATAGAATGTTCAGAACTAAACCAACACTTATATAGACAATTGATTCTCAAAAAGGATGCAGTGGAGGAAGGATCTTTTCAACAAGTAGTGCTGGAAGAATTAGATAGTGAAATGCAAAAAAAAAAAAATGAACTTTGATCCACACCTCACAAAATATACAAAAATTAAGTCACAATGGATCATAGATCTTAATAGGAAATCTAAAACTATAAAACAGCTAGGAGAAAAAGCATAGGCTAAACTTTATGACCTTGGGTTTGGCAAAAATTTCTTTGCTATGACACCAAAAGTATAATGTATTTTAAAAGGAAACTGATAGAGTGAACTTTATCAAAATGAAGACTCTTCAAAGCTGTTCTAAACACTGCTAAGCAAATGAAAAGACAAGCCATAGACAGAAGCTATTTGCAGATCATATATCTGATAAAGGTCTCTCTTTGTATCTGATCCAGAATAAAGAGGTCTCAAAACTCAATAATAATGCAAACACCTGAATGAATGAATGAGGCCAGAAAACACACTTCAGTAAAGATATCCAGATGGATAATAAGCATATGAAAAGATGCTGATTAAAGATGCCATTAGTCATCAGAGAAATGCTTTTAAAAACCAAAGTGAGATACTAGTACACATACATACAAGAATGAATACGATTAGAAAGACTGACCTT
Organism: Camelus bactrianus; assembly: GCF_048773025.1. Lineage (NCBI taxonomy): Eukaryota > Metazoa > Chordata > Mammalia > Artiodactyla > Camelidae > Camelus > Camelus bactrianus. Next base: position 6,494,146 of record NC_133553.1, read on the forward strand.
ACAAAGTGCTGGTAAGGAAGTAGAGCAACCAGAGCTGATACACACCACAAGGAATTTACAATAGTACAATCATTTTGGAAAAGTCTTTAACAGTTTCTTTAAAATAGGTAAATACCTATCTACCATATAACCCAGATATTCCTCATCTGGTGCTTTAGAAAAGAAAAGCATATGTCCATATAAAGACTTGTAACCAAATATTCACTGCAATTTTATTTATAATAGCTCAAGTTGTAAATAACCCATGCATCCATCAAAAAGTAAATGGAGAAACAAATGATGGTCTATCCAAACACTGCTCACAACAAACTCTTCAGTAAAAACTCAGCACTAAACAATACTCTGCTATAAGAAAAATAAGCTATTAATACAGCAACACAGATGACTCTCAAAATAATTACACTGAATGAAAGAAGTCAGACAACATAGAGTAGATACTGCATTAATCCATTCATACAAGGATCTTGAAAATGCAGACCAATATGTTGTGATGGAAAGCAGATCAATGGTTTCCAGGGGAAGAGATGGGGAGGGAGGGAGGGACAACAAATGGCAGGAGAGAAGCTTTGTGGGTGATGGGTATGTTCACTCTCTTGAATGTGGTCATGGTTTCTTGGGGATATACTTATGTCAAAACTTATTAGCTGTACACTTTATACGTGTGAAAATTACTTTGCCAAGTATACCTCAAAGCTGTTTTAAGAAAAAAGGCACTTCAGTCCTGATCCACCTCAGCGCCTGATTGGAGCGACATGATCAGTCCCTCACCCTGTTTGCCTAACAGGAAGGTAGAAAACCTCTCACGGAAAATAACATATGGATTTTTCATTTGCAATGTCTGCCATGTAATAAAGAATTTCAAGACATGCAACATGTCAAGACTATATAACGGATAATATGAGAATAAGAAACATTAGACAAAGGATGCAAACCCCCAGGTGATGTAGGCATCAGAGTTACCAATAAAGGCTATAAAATACTTTTAATATATTCAAGAAAATAAGGAAATTATGGGAGAATAGACAACAGGGTAAAGACTTTCACCAGAGAAATATACTGGAATGTATTTTTAAGAGAAATCAAACAGATACTCTAGAACTGAAGCTTTCAGCTCAGGAAACAGGTAAACAGAGCTAATTAGGATCCCTTTTAAGTAAAACTTTCAGTAATGCCGGGTAAAATACAACAACAAATGTAACACAGAGCTAACTATGGAAAGAGAAGTTCCCAGGTGACAATACAAAGAGGACACTTAAAGCCCAGAGTGGTAATCTTGTGAGCTGATGCCACCACACCCTGGAGGGAAGGGGTTTTAATCTGCACATAAATAGAGATACAATGTCCATTTAGGATAAAGGGTCCATACCAGATGTAGAAGACTCTTCCTTTATATCTATATAGTCAGAGACAGAGATGTAAAGTGGCAGCAGAGGTCACAGTGACACAGGGCCCTGGGCCAAGGAGTGTGAACACCTCTGCAAGCTGGGAAAGGTAGGAAGACGAATCCCTCCCTAGAGCCTCGGTGTGGAACGTAGCCTTGGCCACACGTTGGTTTTAGCCCACTGACAATGATTTTGCACTTCTGCACAATAGAACAGTGAGATGATGAATGTGTATTGCTTTAAGCCACTGAGTCTGTGGTCCTTTGTTACAACAGCAAAAGGAAAGAAACTCAGGAACCAACATGAACATGAACCCCAAGCTGCCTGCTGTGCTGGCAAGAAGTTCTTTGTCTCTGAACCTGGGGGAGTCTCCTGTCTTCTGGCAGCATCCACAAACTACCTCATGCTTACTTGACAGCTTGCAGAGGGTTAAATCTTAACCCTGCACAGTTCTTGATATTTAGTTAATAAAAATGATGGTGTCATCATGGGTATTTTTCCATCTTTTTAATACCCTTCAGTCTTCTAATAAAGCTACCTCTAATTGAGAGACAGTGTAAATAGTTTTCAAACTTCATAATAAATAACTGTGGTTTTATTTGGTTACTTAAATTATGAGTAATAATATTCACATTAGTAAAAGTTATTAAAATCAACATTGTTTAATGAAAATATCATTTCTTTTTGCATGAACATGTATTAACTACAATAAATGTTCCTTGCTTTGTTCTACGATTTACTGTTAGAGCCTTAAAGAATAATATTTTCCTCAAAAGATATTATGGCAAAGGGATTTCTTTTGGTGGAACAGTTCCTGCATCAAATCTGGTGCATGGCTCAGGCCACTGGGAGCCTAGAGATGATAGATATTAGGAGGCATTTTAAACACAAAATGATTTTTAAAGGAATTAAACAACTGGATGTGTGAAAACAAAGAATCTGAGAATATTCTAGTGAAATAAATGTATTTTTCAGCTTAAGCAAGACACTGGGTGAATAAATCTAAAATGAAAAAACCACCCAGAGATCAGCAGTGAGTCATGCATGCCGTGTGACTGATCAAAACCAAGTTGTTTCCAAACCAGTGTGCAGGCTTGATGCCTTCATGAATCAAGTCTGTGTGGCACCAGGCCATCTCGAATACATGTTGATGAGGTATTTATAAGCCCTTCACCATCCCAGCACAAAGCCCACACATGAGCCACAAGACCATCACCTACACATCTGCAAAAGACACAGCATGGTGAATAGCACTTTTCTTGTTCAGTAGCCGGTGGCAGGGCACTGTGAGCAGACAGAGATACAGGGACACAGAGACACAGAGGCACTTCCCCTCACTCAGCTGATAACCTTCCGTGCATTCCTGGGGACAGGATTGTCATAAAATGCACCATGGATTGATCCTCCTCCTAGGAAAGGAACGGTAGGTCTGTCCTCAGGTTGGAGCAAGGGTGGCCGGAGGATCTCAGAAGAGCTGTTTCAGCACAACCAATAGAAATGTCTGCCACCGTGACCACGAGAGACAGGTCTCCTGCCATCCCGGTAGGCACCTGGGCTCCTGACAAAAGCTGGGCTCAGTAAAGGCTTGAGTAGAAGGCACAGACCTGAGGGATGCCCCAGCAAGAGACAGGAGGTAGGGCCTGGTTTATACTGCTCTGGGTGTATCCCAGCCTCATCAGAATACGAAATCAGAAATTTGCAAAACAGCAGAGCTGGGATGGATCATCTACTCCAGACTCCTCACCTTACAGTTTAAAGGGTGGCAGCCCTGGGAGGCAAAGCAACGTGCTAAAGGCAGAGCGTGGAACTGGCAGCGCCAGATGAAACGCACCATGGCAACCCCGTTCAAGGCCGCTGACACTGAGGACGGGGCCAAGGTTTCCAACGAGGAGAATGAGACAGTGTAAATACTTTGTTCCCCCCAAAACCCCAAATGGCACAAAAACTAAGGCACAAAAACTCACCTTAACTAGCTCTCTTCTGAGGGGGCTCTCTTCTGTCTCCGTCTTTCTGTCTGTCTCCATTTCTCTCTCTCAGACACAAACACATACAATTTTGTGAAAGGGGACTTCCTGCCATACAAAGACAGACTTCACATCTTCAGAGAAACACTTGACAAAGCACATTTCCAATTCAAGTCTTTGTGTGAGGTCTGGGCAACTGGCTTATTTTCTAGAACAATAGGTGGTTCCAAAATCAGGAGATCATCTTCCCCAAAGGAAGAGTTCTGGTCCGTGTTGATGAAGCTGGGGGTGTCACATTTCATGAGCCCGTTCGGCTCCTCCTCTGGCCACCTGCTGCATCTGATGGCTTCCTGGAGCCGAACATCACTGTCAAGGGCTATGGTTGGGATACCAGCTTTGGCCTTGTCCAAGCGGTCCACTTCATTGACGTAGCAGTGAAAGAGGGACCTAGATTCGTCATTGTGCTGCCAGAGAACCCCTTGGGCAACAGCGGTCTTCCAAAGTCCGACACAAAGCTGTTCAGTCTGAATCTCTTCTCGGGAGACTCTGCATTGCAATAAAGAAAACCAAAATAAAAGATCGCTCACACTCTAGCTCGGTGACCTGAAGACTTATAGTTTTTGATACCTGCTGAGAGCAAATCCCTGCACAGAGCATGCTGACAAGCACTGGAAGTGAGAGACATCACTTTCGAACACATACAATTACACCCAAGGCAAAAGTCTCGTGAGGGCCCTTGGACCATCCTGAAAAGACATCGCTCCCTGAGAATCCTCAATACTGGTGCATCGCACACCAGTGTTTCTCAGTGGGACACTCAGATCATCTTCATCAGAATTAGTTGAAGTGCTTCTTAAAGTGCAGAATTCTGGGGTGCACACCCTCAGTGTCTCCAGAAGTAGGGACAGGCAGTCTGTATTTTCATAGCCACCAAGATCACTAAACATGCTCAAGTTTAGCACCGCGGTCTACATCGGGTCACCTGAGCATCGACAATGCTGTCTCATGGGGTGGGGGGGTGCCATGTGTGTCAGTGTGCTGTCCTACCCACGTGTATCCCCTGATTCTCAGAACTGACAGTGCAGTCCCATTGGGCAAGAAATACCACCATTTCACAATGCATACTCAGGGCGCCTGACTGACAGATACAATCAGTGCTAGGAAAGGGGACAAAACTCAGGTTCCTCATCGCTTGTTTCACTTACTGTGGGACAAATGATCAATTCAAGGGTAATAAATCAGTGTATGAGTGAATAACATGACTCTCGTTAGTCCCACGAGTGCCTGGAAGAGCGAGCCTGGGCACACTGAGAATCATAACAGCCCATCTACTTAATTGTCATCCTCCCCAGATTTATGTAAAGGTTACTTCCACCCAGGCAGTGACCCCTGAAGGGCAAGAATCATGTCTGAACACACTCTCAAATCCAGAACAGAACCTGACAACAATTAAGCTCTGGGGTCTGTGTTTAGCGAGTGTGGAATCTCAGTGATGCCAGCTCTTAGACCTTGCCTTCCCATCCCACCCCTCACGATATGGCCCTTATGACCAGCCCTCCCGGGGCTGGGGCCACGGAACCCATTTACAGGACTGGAAGAATCTGATCATGTAAACCATCCCCCAGATTATCACCAAGAGTCACCTGCATTTCAGGGATCAGTAATCCCAGAAGCTTTGCAGTTCAGGCAGCTGAGGGATTTTTATATCAGCTCTGTCTTCTACTGTGACTGCCTGGGTGACATCAGACAAGGAATTCTCAAAAGCCTGAGCTTTTCCTTTCAGGAATAATCTAAATAAAAAATCTCGTTGACCACTCAACAAGTGTGATGTGAAGATCAATGATTTACACAGGAGTACAACATTCACTAGGTCATGGATTTAGAATCAGAGAAAAATCATTTGAGAAAGATTGACAGAATGTAGCTTTAATGCAAATTTAAGTATTCTTACCTTTCAGTAAATCATCTTCTTCCCCAACTTATCACTTCACCCAAGTTTAAAAGATGTTTGAGAACAGGGATGAGTGTGCCAGCAATCTGGGACCCAATAACCTAAAATGTCACCTAGGAAAAAGAGGGGAGTAACACATTTTTAAAAAGCATGGTGAGGATGGCGGGGCCATCCCCCAACTCCAGACTAAGAAGCTCTAAGTAATAGATTTCCTGCCTGCCTGGGGCATCAGCTGATGTGAAAACCCACCCAGAAACCTCACTGTCCAGCAGCTCCTCCGTAACACAGGCTACACTTTCTCAGAATTAAGAATTGGGGCCAGTAACCACTTCGCTGAAGAATAAAGTCAAAGAAGAAGAAGAGAGTTCTGCCCCTCCCCAGGGGAGAGCCCAGACCTTGGGCTGCATGCACTGAGCCCACCTCCCAGGAGAAGGATAAACTGGAGAAGGGCGTCCTGCGAAACTGGGGCAGCAAATGTTCAGATGGGAACAAATTGACCGGCTGGCCAGGGACAGCCCCCTCCGTCGCTGCCTTGGCGGCTGCCTCCGCCCCCTCAGCACATCCTGCCCATTTCCGGTGGTTAAGCTGTCAGGGAAACAGTGCTTTGCGACCTGGGGCAACAGAGGCTGCCCCCAGGCGAAGCTGCGGGGGAAATGGGATCTAAACCACCAGCTCCCAAGCGGCAAGCTCCATACCCCCGCCAACAACCCGCCGCCCCCGCAGCCTACAGTACCCCCGGGGCAATATGTCCTGGAGAAGGGTGACCCGGGAATGAGGGGCAGCAGAGGCCACCCCCACGTCTGGCCTCCAGAGAGATGGGAGCTTATCCTCCAGCCCGCCAGGGGCAGACCCCCCTCCTCTCCAACCCCTGATGTCACCGCGCCCACCTCCCAGGAGCAACCTGACCGGGTGTGGGGTTTCAGGCTAATCTTGGGCGGGAGAGGCCGTCCCCAGGCCAGGTCAGGGGAGAGGAGAAGAAGTGGCCCCATTAGGCGGGGCAGCCGGCCGTCGCAGCTGCCTCTGCCCCTCGACAGCATCGCGCCCGCCTCCCAGGAGCAAGCTGACCTGAAGACGGGCATCTGGCTTCTTGGGCAGCAGAGTACGCCCCCAGGTTTGGCCGTGGGGAAGAGGAGAGCAAATTGACAGGCTCCGCGCTGCAGGTCCTCTACCCCTGCTGTCGCCTCCCCCACACTTTAAAGGCACTTCCCAGGGCGCCCCTCCCCCAGCAGGCTAAATGGGACAGGTGTGTCTGGTGATCTGAGGCAGGAGAGGCCACTCCCACACCAGGCCATCGGGGAGACGGGAGCCAATCCACCAGCTCCCCAGGCAGCCCCCTACCCCCACAGCAGCCACCGCTCCTGCCCCCTGACCTCACGGTGGCAGCCTCTAGGGAGCAGGCTGACCTGGAAATGGACTTCCGGCGAACTAGGGACAACAGGGACCGCCCCCAGGGCAAACCATGGGGAGAAATGGGAGCAAATGGACCTGCTCCATGGGAAAACCTGCCGCTGCTGCCACCACCCCCAACGTAACACGCCCGCCTCCTGGGGCCAGGCTGACTAGGATACACGTGTCTCTTAACCCAGGGCAAGAGACACCGCCCCCAGGACAAGCCGCGGGGAAGATGGGAGCAAATGTGCCCGCTCCCCCGCTGCAGGCCCCCGACCCCCGCCACCCGTGCACCCTGACTACCCTGCCTCCCGCCCCCAACAGGCAAAGTGGGAAAGGGTTATCCCGGGACCTGGCGCAGCAGAGGCCGCCTGCAGGCCACGCGGCACAGACATGGGAGCTAATCCTCAAGCTCCCCCGGGGCAGCCTCCCTATCCCCGCAGCCACGACCTTCCCAGCCCCCTGACTGCACCGCACCCATCTCCCAGGAGCAAGCTCACCTGGAGTCGGACCTCAGGCAAATCTCTGGCGGCAGACGTCGCCCCCAAGCCAGGCCGCGGGGGAGAGAAGAAATGGAGCAGCTCCCTGGAACGGACCCAAACCCCCAGCCGCCGCCGCCGCCGCCGCCTCCCAGGACCAAGCTCACCTGGAGACCGGCGTCCCGCCTCTACGGCAGCAGAAGCCGCCCCTGGCTCCGCCGCGGGGGAGAGCGGAGCGAATTGACCGGCTTCCGTGCGGCAGCCCCCCTATCCCCGTGGGCCCTGCACCTTAACCACACCGCCTCCACTCCCCACTAAGCAAGCTGAGTGGGACAGGTGTGTGAGGCGACCTGGGGCAGCAGAGGCCGCTCCCAGGCCCGGCAGCCGGGAGAAGGCAGCTATTCCATCAGTTCGCCAGGGGCAGCCCCGCTCCGCCCCCTTGCCGCTGCCACCGCCCCCGACCTAACCGCCCCACCACCCAGGAGCAAGCTTAACTGGAGTCCAACATCTGGCGAATCTCCGGCGGCCAACGCCCCCCCAGGCCAGGCTGCAGGGAAGAGAAGACATCGACCGGCTTGCCCGGGCAGCCTCCCACCCACCGCCGTCGCCGCCCCCTCCGACCCCTCCGCCAACCCAGACCATTGCACCAATCTCCCGGGGTCAGGCTGACTGCGAGGATGTGCACTTGCCTTCTGACCCTGGCCACGTGCCTGAGCACCTTCCTGCACCCCTACACTCCCTGTACCTCTGCACCCCTGCCACTCTCTGCACTTCCGCACTGCCTGCACCCCCGCATCCCCTGAACTGCCTGCACCCTCCACAGCCCCTGCACCCCTGCCACCACTTACACCTTTGCACTGCGTACACTCCTGCACCCCTGCTTGTCCCACACACCACCTCTTGGGCCTGTGGCAGAGTCTCTGCTGTTAGACCAATGCACAGGAACTCACATCTTTGTCAGTATATGATGCATCAGTGGACGTCTGGGGTTGGCTGCAGGAAGGTACATGTTCCCGGTCACTAGCCTGGGCCACTAGGGTGATCTCTGTGAGGTCACCCAGGACGGGCTCAGAGATGCTGTTCTCTGGGAAGAGAGGAGTTGAAACCGGTCTTGAGGGCAGAGCTGTGCTCACCAGGTCGTCCACGCTTCATGTTTTACACAGGGTTTCGGAGAAGTGAAATTGATCCGGCCAAGTAAGACCGGCCTGCTGTGCGCCCACCTCAGTCCTGGGCTCTGAGGCAGACCGACAGGCTTCCACCATCAGGACACAGTTTGGGCACCTGAATGGTCCCTTGGAGGCATCCTATCACTTCTCGGGAAGAAGTCCGGCTGCTTCCACCCTATGGCCCTCCCTCCCACTGTGCTGGCCTCAGGAAGGTTCCTTATTTGGGGAAGAATGCAGCCCACACCCTACCCGACCCCTCACCTTTCTCTAACCCAGGCTGGTGCTTTCTCTGCCCTTCAGAGTCTGGAAAGCCATTTCTCTTCAGGTATGTCCCTTCTGAGATGGACTTGCTTCCACTCAATTCTAGGCGAGGATGCACCATGGAATGCACTGGGTAAGAGAACCAAAATAAATAGTTTCTTCTGTGAGGTTTTCTGTTTATCTACTGGGGCTGGGCTGTGTGTAGTTTGCTACAGCTATTCGTGCGAGAGGCTAAAGTCACCCGTGTGTCCTTGTTTTCATCTCCCCGCTGTCTTTGGGTTTTCCCTAGACACTCCTGAGACATTTACGTCTTTTAATTTTATTCCTGTTATTACACAGGGGCTCTACTGACATGGAGGTAAGGTGTTGGGGGAGCGGGACAGAGCAGGGCTTCTGTAGTCCTGTGATTAGTTCTCATTGAGCCTGTGCCCTGAGCTGTGACCTCCACAAGTGTGTCTCTTTCCCCCACCCCAATTTGGGTGGCACAGAAGGTATTTCCCTTCCCTCAGGTAGGTTAGGCTCTGGTAAAATAAATTCTCATAAAAAAAAAAAAACAAAACACAACCCCCCACAATGGAAGAGAATGTTCTGGGTGTATTTCAATAGAGCTATTTTTTCCTTTCCTGGCAGGAACCATGAGAAGTTTTCCTATGATCTTCACTCTGAGAACAGGATACGGTCCTGGATGTAAAATGCATGAAAAAGAGCAGGGGGCCCCTGTGACTGGCCCCCTGGAGTTGTCACACTCGGACTTCCCCACGCTGAGCCTCCAGCTGGCCTCAGGAACCTGTTAAATCTGCCTGCCCCCGGGGTTCTTACAAAAGCGGGTTCTGCCCTGGGAGCTGTGACTCTCCAAGCCTGCCCGGCTGCCTCTCTGTGTTGGGAGCAGCTTTCCCCCTCAGTTTTCTTGTGGATCTAAGAAGAGCAGTGGGTTTGCAGCTCCCTCAGCTCTGGTGTTGTTTTCAGGACAGAAGGAGCAACTTCTGAGCTCCACACGAGCTGGACCAGAGGCTGGAAGCCTCCTCTCCTCTGCCTCCATGCAGACAATCAGTGGCTGTGGTTCTGGCCGAGTTTCTGAAGATGTGGATTTAAACACACACATCCCAGCCCCCACAGGAGCACACAGTCCCATAAATCCCTACAACTTCCACTGGTAACTACGGAACTGATGAGGACACGGGTTTCGGGGCTGCAGAGGCCTGACTGCATGACTTTCTCCGTGGCCTATTAATGTGGTTATTATGGGCCTTGTCTGAAGTGGCTTGCTTACCGCACCTGGTACATGGGAAATACAAAATAAGTACTAGAACCTCCACTTTTTCTCCCTCTTGGGCCTTCCAACCTAAAAATAATACGTGAACTCAGATGGCCTAGTCACCACAATGAGGTCGGACCAGCCCGGCTCTCCTGAGTGATGGGCACTGACTTGTGCATTAACTCGGAACAGTAGGGGAACCGCCTTCCTCTAACTGGGCCTCTCCCCACACCAGGCACGCCCTCAGCTGAGAAGGGGCCAACTCCCCCATTGAGGTGTGTGCTGGTGGCTTCAGTGTGACCTGGCCCTGCCGGGACATGAACCTGCAGTGAGGTGGAGAGTCAGGAGGAGGTGGGGTCCCTGCTGGGGGAGCAGGGGGCCCGGTAGCACCCTGCGCAGCCTGGTGCCTGGGGCTCCCCAACATCTCCTACGGCCCCCGGGTCGGCTCTGGTCTGGGACACTCCATGCACCCTCCCAGTATCTTTTCTTTAAGTCCCTTTTTTGCTTTTATCAGCCAGAGGTGGCTTCTGTTGCTTGTTCAGTGAAACAGTGCATCAGGAAACCAGACTATTTCTAAGATCAGTGAAATACGAACTTTGGTCAGCTCGTCGGGCAGACCGTGCAGCACAAATTCCCGCACAGGGCTGTGCAAATGCCTTACGTGAAGGGTCCTCATCATCTGTCTTCAGAGATACAGAAGCTCGTGGTTCAGGTAAAACCTCAGGGAGGGATTGAGGAATCCACAGCTGGTTGGTTTCAAAGACTAACCGGTCGGAACAGACCCCTGAGCTGTGGTCAGAAGCCTGGCTCAATGTCACGCAGACTCAGCACCCTAAGGGTCCGGTGGGGCCGGTGCTGTTTCCTTTACAGGCTCTCGTTGTGGAGTCACTGTAGCCCCTTACACTCAGCAGGGAATCCAGCCCTCTTAGCCCCCACCCTGAGTGTTCCATGACACAAATCTCGGGAGTGTTTAATTTTCATCTTTGTTTAGGAGGATGAAGGTGGGGCAAGAGGAGAGATAAATTCACACTTAGTGACACCAAGTCACAGCCAGTACCTCCTCCTCGGAGAGCTATGTGCTCCCACAGTGGTGGCTGGGGGGCTGGGCAGAGCCCCTCCTCTGGTCACAGAGGGACTCACTGCTCTGACTGCAACTGATGGGTTGGACAACCAATCCAGAGGGGACAGAGAATCTTTCCCGGGAATTTGGAACTGACACACAGAAATTAATTTCACTCATCTGGGGATTGGGAGGAGGGTGGGAATCAAATGAAACCAGAGCAGGAGAGAAAGTTACAAGTGAATGAGAGAGAGACAGAGAGACTGAACTTGTGAGAGTAAATAGTGTGAAGGAAGGATAACAATCAGGGCACAGAGGAATTCCAGCTCCTGGCTGTCTAGTGTGTCCCAGCCCATCAACACACCTGCGGGATGGTTAACATCATTCCAGTTTTGCAGATTAGGAAACAGGCTGAAAGAGACGGGGGTTGGCTTTGGGTGCACAGTTAATTTAATTGCCACTGGACCCCTCAATTCCCACTGCCTGAAGGCACCATGACCCTCACAGGGACCCTGCAGTGCTGACAGCCTAGCACCCTGATCAAAGGGACCCTGCGGGAGTGGGAACCTCTCTGAGTTTGGAGAGTTCCCTGCACCGAGATTCCATGCATCAGCCGGCTCCAGCTCACCCCAGGTTAACGTCTCCCCAGCTGTGTAGTCCCCCGACCCGCTTACCTCCCTGCCAGGCACCCCCGTTCTTACCACCGAGTGTACTGCAGGAATTCAGGCACAGGGATGCCCAAAGCAACACGAGCCCAACGGCTGTACAAACAGCAGACTCCCAGCACCACCTTGGCTCCATGGGGATAGTAGGTGTCCTCACCTTTCATGTACCTAAGGCAATCTGTTTCTTCAGCTGGAGGCTATAGAGAAAAATAAAAGGTCCAAAACATTGTTCAGTGGGGAATTCCTCCAAGGACCTGACTTCAGTGTCTACAACCAGTTGTGCTGGCCGCTCTTACCCCCGGACTTTGGGTGAGGTGGATTATTGATCAGCACAATCGCCGGTGTCCCCGCTCCTGGGCTTGGCTGCCCAGAGGGGCTGGGGGAATGGGTAAGGCCAGGGCAATCAGGAAGAGCACAGAGGACCTGACATCTCGCCTCCGCAGTTGTAAACCCTTCCCCAAATCTCAAGGCATTGGACAGAGTGCAGCCACCACAATAATGAGATGTTCCCATCTCTTCACTCACTCCTGTTGGTTCACTTACGTGCTGAGCATCCACTGGGTCACAGGACATGACACACAGGATGGCCAATGGGACAGGCTTGGTACTTCCCCCTGGATCCTGTTCAATCTGATGGAAGAATGATCACTCATAAACGGTTTCTCAAAAGGATACATAGACAGGAGACAAACTGCAGAGTGAATCAAATTTTAAAATATAAATGAAGATCCCCCAGTCTCCCCGCCTAAGGTTAACAGCATAAAGAAAATAGATCTTGCCTTTGATCACCAAGGTAGTGGTCACCCTCTCTCAGGAGGAAAGGAGAGTTAATCTTTGAGCAGGACACAGAATTGCTCCATCGAATTGGACCAGGACCTCTGCATTCATTCAGCAAATCTGTATAAGCTCCTACTACTTATGGGAATCTAGTAACTATACCCATTCCCAAGGCTCTTGGGCTTTATTAGTCAACAAAATAGACACGACTCCCCATCACTGGGGGCTCAGAGTTTTAGCAGAGAAAACAGGCAACATGATGGGGGTAGCAAGAGCTTGGGGAAAAATAAGAGTGATATGAGCAAAGTCAGGTGATGGTGGTGGGGTGGGAGGCAGGCAGGAGGGAATAAGGCAATCCTGGCAGATCTCAAGGAGTAATGAACTTGAAGCAGAATAGATCCGGAGGAAGAAGGAAGAGCCGGAGCCAGAGGCCCCCAGAGTGATGGGGAGAGTGTGGGCGGAGAGGCAGAGCAAGCCGGGTCCTCGAAGACTTTGGGACGACTTTGGCTCCTAATGGAATGGTGACCATTTTAGTGAGTTTTGATGGGATGGGTGATGTCCAATTTATGCTTTTGTTTTGGGTTTTCTTGGGAGGAGGTTAATTTATTTATTTTAGTGAAGGTGCTGAGGTTTGAACCCAGGATCTCATGCATGCTGAGCATGCACTGTATCACTGAGCTACACCCACCCCCTCAAATGTATGCTTTTATAGGCTCCCTCTGACTCTGTGTGGATGAGATTGTAGAAAAGCAAAGATGGAAGTAGTAGGCTATTTTGTGTCCAACAAGGGGCTGAAAGTGGCTCCTAGGAGGGCGGGGAACAGGGAGTACGTGGTTAATGAATTCAGAGTAGCCAGAATTTTCTAACAAGCTGGATTTGCTGTCTGTGTGTGTGTAAGAGAAAGAGAGAGAAAGAACATGGTTCCAACATCTGGACCTGGAAAATGGCATGGATGACCTCTCCATCCACAGGAGATGGGACAAAATGGGGCTGAGCAGGTGGAAAGGGGCTGGAATCAGCTCAGTTCTTCAATATCATGATTAAGGAGTCTATTAGATATTGCCACAGAAATGCCTAATAGGTAGAGGAGTCTGGTCTTTTTTTTTTCTTTCTTTTTAACATTAAAAAATATAATTTAAATGTATTAATTTTATTATGTGAATGGATTTGGAATTTTATTTCATGCCAAGGTATATGTTATAATAGCCAAATGGAAAATATATCAGAAAAGGGGAGAAATGAGGGCTTTCACAAAAACTGACTGTCCGTAACGTAGGTAAAATTTCAACGAAAGAGTCTTCAGTGCAAAATCCTCATCTTGGTGTTACATAAAATTAAATGAAAAAGGACTATGTTGATGTATCATTATTTCATGTTACATAATAGCCCCAAACAAACACACTGTTTAACTATGAGGCTTGTAGAAATACTATTCACTTTATTGACATAAATACAGAAATGCAGAAAGGTTCTAAGGTAGAATAAGCATCTTAGTGGAATTAATAGAGATCTGAGCATTTCACATGATATGTATGGACTGATTCAAAATTTGGAAAAGTAATTTACACAGTAGAACATACGTAAGAATGTGAAAGCAAGATGAATGAAAGAAAAAGAATATGAGTATCAGGGAGAGAGTTCCAAATGGAAAAGGCCAATCAGGGAGTTTTGGACAAATCGAGAAATTGATGGCATGTCAATTTCCAATTCTGGTTGCTTCTACCAAAAGTATAGCAGTGAGATAGAGGAGAGACCCAGGACCCAACTCCGAGGCACATTCGCAGAAAATATTTGGGAAAAAGAGGAGACGTTGGCAAAAGACCAGCCAGTGGATCGAAAGCAGAGCGATGGGCTGGAGGCCAAGTGAAGCAGGAACACGGGGGAGGAGAAATGGAAGAGCCGGGTCAAATGCTGCCAAAGGGCCATGCATGATGAAGACTAAAAACTGACCACTATATTTAGCAACGTGGGGTCACTGATGGCCTTGACAGCGCAGTTTCCATAGAGCGAGGGATCAGGGGAAAAGCCAGAGTGGGTGCAAAAGGGAATGGCTCAAGAGAATATGCAGACAGTGAGTTTAAACGACTCATTAAAGATTTGCTGCAAAGACATGGGGTGGCAATTGGTGGGGGCCAATTAGAGTCAAGGAGTGCTGTTTGTTTCTTTTAAGAGGATGGACTTTTATATACTGATAGGAGCCAACTAGCAGTAGAACAAAATAGATGAGGTAGTGACAGAGAGGATGGATGTGGGAGTGACAGCCCCGAGAAGATTGTATGGATGGGCCCCCTGGTGACTTTTGGATGACCTGGCTTTCGATGTCACCTGTAATAAGAGGTGGGGCAGCGAGAGTGAGGTCACAGACATCAGAAGGCGAGCGGATGTGCTGGGAGTTGCTGGTGAAAGTTCTTTTCTCTTGGCTTCAGTTTGCTTGGTCAAAGTAGAAAAGTAAACTTACCAGCTGAGGGACGAGAAGGAATAGTTACTGGAGTCATGAACAGAAGATATGAAAGAGACTTCAGGGACAATGGGACAGTGAAAAGAGCAGAGGGAGACGGGGGGAGTGTGCTCTCAGAAAGTTACGTTTTATCTTTGAGGTCCCCAAGTGTTGGATGTGTGATTGCCCTTCCTGCTGTCCACGAAATAAAAATTGAGTATGGTTCAGGGAAAATGCTATTTCATTCTAAGAGGCTGCCTGTTTCTCAGGAACGGTCATCTTAAACTGCAAACACTACAAAAATGTTGAAAAGAAGAACTTGTGTACCCAATGACCCACTATTTTCTATAAATTTGGTTGCTATTTACTTCCCCTATCAATACCACAGAACCGATACTGCCTAGGATGGAGATACATCGATGCTTAAATGGAAATGAAATCTGTATCTTTTCCCTAAACTCCATGGCTTCCTTAACATCCCATTCCCCTTGGAATTTAGGGGTGTCCGGTATAAGAAATAAGAAACAGTTTGAGAAAATCCCGGCTCAGAATTACACAGCACAACCTCAGCTCAGAAGTATACAGCCATAAAAATGTTTAGAAGCAAAACTCCATAACTACTCTTAAAGAATTTTGCAAACCTGGGCCTGCCCAGATGTTTCCAAACTGGAAAGGTACTCCAATCAGTTGACCGGTACGGGAACCAGAGGCTGGTCAGCCTTTTCTGTAAAAGCCAGAGACTAAATATTTTCAGTTTTGCAGATCATTTTGTTGTAACCATGCAGGTCTGCAATAAGAAAGCGAAGAGCACTGGGAGACACGAAACAAATGGGCATGCCCACACCCTCCCTTCCACTCAGGGCAGCTTCTCTGTGGTGGGGAGCTTTGCCACAATGACTTGTTTCTTTGTTTCCATTGGTTTCTTTGTTTCCACCTTACTGCTCAAACTCAGAACTTCAAGTGAGCCTGGTCCTTCAGCATCCATGCAGAAAGAAGGCTGAGTGGGGGTGGGGATCCCACCTGACAGAGAAGAGAGATGGCTTGTCACCATGACATGAGACAATCACACCTTCCGGGGAGAAAGGGAACAAAGATAAGGGAGGGGCACAGCAGTGGGACCCCTGGGTCACCTGCCAGGCTTGCTCTCCCTCCACGGCCACCCTGGGGGCCTGGGTGGTGTTTGAACTCAGCTACAGTGATTAGGCTGAGGGGACTCAGGATAAAGGACCCTCCGTCTCCACACCGGGTTCCAAACGCAGCCTCTCTAAGTCTACCCTCTGAATTTCTGGAACTCAGCTGGAAGAATACATGATCAGGCCAGACCCAGAGCCCAAGCCAAACACGACAAGGGTCACGTGGGGTTGTAACCCCGTGCTCAGCGGTCGGGGTCTCCTTGCAAATCTGCAGAAATCCCTGTTCTGCCTCATTCCTGGGAGAAACCCCACATCTCTTCCTGCTCTGTCTGTTCTTCTCTTGAGGCTATTGTCCTGGAGGGATGCAGAGTCCTTGAACCTGGCCCTCCAAACGTACATAAGCAGCCTGTTCAATAAAACAAATTATGCACTTTTTCACATTTGCCAGTTTTTTGATTCCAGAAAGGCTGCGGGACTCTTTATCACTGTCTCCTGTGCCCCCACCACTTGGTGGCCCTCTCCTCATGGAAACACGATTTCCCACAACTGCACCCTGCCTCCCTGCTTGTCAGAGGGGAGTGACCCACAAAGACACAGGTGTTTGTGAGGATCCTGTCCCCCAGCAGAAAGCCTACTCCTGGAGCCACGGACAGGGATCTGGCCTCCTGAGCCGCTCAGCTCTAATTGAAAGCCTAAACTGGGGACCCCGAACATTGCTGACTGACTTTCTGAGTCACCTGGGCTGGAAGGGCCTGATTTTTCTTTCCAAGAATGGATGTAGCGCAGCCTCCATTTTCAGGGCTGACATTCATGACGTATCTAGTTCCCCCAAATGCACCCCAGGAAGGAAAGGCCCTTCCATCCCACTGGTTAGAAACCCAGCCCAGGGGAGTTCCGAAGCACTGCATTGCTGTCAGGTCCAGCATCCCTGCAGAGTGGCCCCTGCCCCTGAATGAGCCCCTTCCCTGGGCCTTCCCTGCCTCGACATGACCACACCCCAGGTGGTGCTGGGGAAGGCAGGGAGTGCAGTGAGGGGAGGGGGGAAGCAGAGCCCCTTGCTCTGGAGTGAGGAGACCACAGAGAAAGGCACACATCACCCCGACCCTATACCGCAAACTCTTAGCCCCGCCAACACAGGGGCCGCTCTGCGCCCTCTCACCGTGGCTCTCCTGTGAGACTGCACCCAACCCGACATCTGGCACCCAAGCCCTACCTCCCCTCTTATGACAGATCCCGTCTTCTTGGAAACTGCCTAGCAGCGCGTATTCAAGGCCGGCAGCGGGCCTGGCGGATCTGCACTTCAGGTGCCCTACCTGGCCAGCCGTGCGTGCCTGGGCTCAGTCCTCTTTCTTGCCCACCGGTAGCCTGGGTCCACGTCCGGTGCAAGCGGAGGCCACGGAGCCCAGGCTGATCCCCACACACGGACAGGTGAGGGTGCCCCCGCCTCGCTGCCCCGCTGCCCCGCCCACTGTTGGCAGCAACACCCCAGCCTCCGGCCGGCGCCACATGCAGGTCAGGACTTCCGCGCGGCCCTGCCCTCCCCGGCCCCGCCCAGCTGTCCCATAAGCCTCCTCCCACCCCCGTCCTGGCTGTGCCCTGGCTCCCATTGGCTCCGCAAGTTCTGCCCTCGCACAACTAGACTCGGGAGGACGCACGACGCAAGCGCTAGGGGAGGGCCCCGCGGAGTTGCCATGGTTACAGGCGCCACGCTCTGCGCGGGCCGGCGTGCACTTCTGGGGCGGGTAGCGGGCTCCGGAAGTGTGCAGCTGCCCGGGACCATGGCGGTGCTTGCTGCTGGGGATGGCGGCTTGCTCGGCCGGGCGACTAGTTCTGGCCTGGTCAGTCGGCGGCCGACATCCTGTCTGGGGCGGCGTCCCACAGACGGTAAACGTACGTCCGTGCCGTCGGTGGGGCCGGCGGACATGAACCGGGGTGGGATCGGGGTTGGGGCGGTGGCCGGGGAGGGCTGTGGTGCCGGGGAGCGTGTTGGGGCGGGGCGGGGCAGGGCTTGGGCACAGCCTCAAGCTTTCCTCCCCCTCAGGCCCTGGGGCTGGGGCCGCGAGTCTGGGTCTCCCTTGGTGGCCGCGGCCTCCCAGAACCCCCCGGGAAGGGCAGGCGGAGGACCCATCATAGATGAAGCGGGGCCTTACCCGGGTTTTGAAGAGCCCCAGAATCAGATGTTGGAATGGGGTGGCTTATCAGTCTTGTTTCTCTGCAGGGAAATTTCAGTTCCATCCAGATGTTGGTTCCTTCAGTCAACCTCAGGAATAAGACACAAGGGTCAGTGCCGATAAGCAGTTATCTAAGGCTTGACTCAAAATAAACTATGCGGGGTGTAGGGATGGTAGATGGGACCCTCCCTCTTGAAGTTAGCAGTCTTCTGGAATTAGAGGCCCCAGTTGAGGATTACATCCTCATCTGCAGTAATGGAGTTTGTGAGAAACACACAGAGAAGGGAGGGGTGTGGTGGCGGTAACTCATTACAGAATCCAGGACCCTTGCCTGGCTCTTGTGTAGAAGAGTCTCGCCTTGGATAGGGCAACAGTTATCAAAGTGTATCCAAGGCCCCTGAGGTGCAAGACCATTTTCATAGAAACGCCGGGATGTCACCTGCCTTTTGCACACTCTTGCTCTCCCGAGTTCCTGCGGGGTTTTCCAGGGAAAACCTGGCCTGCGATATCACAAAACAGGGAATGCAGAGGCAGATAGGAGAATTCAGCTCTCACCAGTCCAAAAGAGATTTGCAGAAATTAAAATCACTGCTATTCTTCTCACTAATGATTTTTCTTTTGAAAAATAGAATTATATTTTGTTTAAGAGTATTAATGGTAACTTACAGTAGATTGTTAATATTTTTAAGTGAATTCATACACTTTTTCTAACTTCTTGTTTAACTTCTAACACAGGAAATATTGATAGATTAAACTCACATAAATAGCAGCCTTTTGGAGTTCTCAGTAATTGTTAAGAGTGTATAGGGTTCTGTAGAACAAGGAGTTTGAGAGCCCCTGGAGAACGGGTGCTCAGATGCTAGTCGGGTGCTTAGTGGTGTTAGACGGATGCCAAGATGTCTTCCGCAACTGCTCCCGGACTTGAAGTAATTGGCCACATGGAGATGGGTGGGCAGTGCCTCCACTTTACAAACCAGAAGCTGCTGAACGTGTCTGGAGTCTAGGCCATGGGCTGTGCAGGGATTCCCGTTGTATCTGTTCTATCTAAGCCTGGATTCCTGTGCAGAGGCCTGGCCCTGAAGACCCGCTCTCCTTTGCTCCCTGCCAGGTACCTTCTGTGTGACTTCAACCCTCCAGAGGGCTTCAACCTCCGTAGGAACGTCTGCATCCACATTGCCTTCCTCCTGAAGACCCTGCTGAAGATGGAGGAGCCGGTACTGGTGCAATTCCCTTGGGGCCACCTCTACCACTGGCAGAGCCCCGATCCCTGGTCCGACTCCTTTGACCTCCCAAGTCTCAACAGAAACATCCCTGACATTGAGTACGAGCAGTTCATTGCAGGTGAGGTGGTGGTCATTTAACTGGGGCCAGGTGGTCTTTGTTCTGGTTCCGATCTGAACATCGGGCCATCTTACTTTGGACTTGTCGGTCTGCTTAGGGGCCCTGCTCATGTTTCCTTCACTGCAGGTGAATTTGGTTTTTCCATAGTTTTTTCGGGAAATCAATTTGAAGTGTATGAGCTCTATGTCCCCTCCCCTCTGAAAACCCTGGCCTCCTGGTGAGATGGAGCGGTGACAAGGAGGCCACTGCCACAGAGGCCCTTGTCCCAGAAAGAGTCGCTCGCTGTGCACTCAGGGCTGTTCTTACCTGTAGGAAAACACGATGTGTGTGTAACATGGGCCACGTGCTGGAGAAGATATGTAACTGCCCATCCAGTATAATTTGGTCCTGCTCAAGCTACCCATTTTAAATTTTGTAAGAGGGAAGAGTTCAAGATTTTCTTTGAATAAAGGTATTTAGAGCTTATCAATTTTTTTAAAATTGAAATGTGATTGATTTACAATGTTTTGTTAGTTTCAGTTATACAGCTGTTTTGTTAGTTTCAGGTATGCAGCATAGTGATTCAGTTGTACATATACATAGTCTATTCTTTTTCAGGTTCTTTTCCATTATATGTTGCAAGATACTGAATATTCTTCCCTGTGTTCTACAGTGAATCCTTGTCGTTTGTCTGTTTTACATATAGTAATTTGTATCTGTTAATCCCAAACACCTAAGTTTGTTTTATAAGCCTGTGAGTCTGTTTTTTGTTTTATAGATAAGTCCATTTGTATCATGTTTTTAAAAATTCCACATATAAATGATATCATATGATACTTGTCTTTGTCTAACTTATTTCACCTAGTGAGATAATCTCCAGTTCCATCCATGTTGCTGTAAATGGCCTTATTTCCTTCTTTGTTATGACTGAGTAATATTCTGTTATATCTAAATACCACATCTTTATCCAGTCATTTGTCAGTGAATGTTTAGGTTGCTTCTAGGTCTTGGCCATTGTAAACAGTGCTCCTGTGAAAATTGGGGTGCAGGTATCTTTTGGAATGAAGGTTCCCTCTGGATATATGCCCAGGAGTGGGATTGCTGGATTAGGTGATAAGCCTTTTTTTTTTTTTTTTGTCTTTTGAGGAATCTCCATACTGTTTTCCACAGTGGCTGCACCAAACTACATTCCCACCAACAATGTAGGAGGGTTTCCTTTTCTCCACAGCCTCTCCGGCATTTATGGTTTGTGGACTTTTGAATGATGGCCATTCTGACTGGTGTGAAATGATAACATTGTAGTTTTGAGTTGCATTTCTCTGATAATTGAACGATATTAAGCATTTTTTATATGCCTATTGGCCATCTGTGTGTCTTCATTGGAGAATTGCTTGTTTAGTTGTTCTGCCCATTTTTGGATTTGGTTGTTTATTTTTTTCTTATTAAGTTGTATGAACTATTTATATAGTCTAGAAATTAAGCCATGGTCAGTCTCATCTTTTGCAAATATTTTCTCCCATTCCATAGGTTGTCTTTTAGTTTTACTTATGGTTTCTATTGCTGTGCAAAAGTTTATAAGTTTAATTAGGTCTCATTTATTTATTTTGGCTTTTATTTCTGTTGCTTGGGTTGCTTAGATTGCCCTACAAAAACATTGCTGAGATGTATGTCAAATAATGTTTTGCCTATGTTTTCTTGTGAGAAGTTTATAGTGTCGTGTGTAATATTTAAGTCTTTAAGCCATTTTGAGTTTGTTTCTTTTTGGTTTTTTTGCGACTCTATTGTATGCTTTTGATTTGTGGTTACCTTATTCTTCAAATATATCAGCCCATTACTATATCTATTTCCTTTAGACTGATAATCACGTAGGCTCCAACACATCCTAAGAATAACGAAGAAAAAAAAAGAAAGAAAAAAATCTACATTTTCTTGCTCCCCTCTCCCATTCCCAACTTTTTTTATTTTGATGTCCTTTTTCATTTTTACATCTTTATGTTTATTCTCTTGCAACTCGTTTTTGCATTTCCAACTATGGTTTTCCTGTTTCTATAGCATCCTGCTTCCTTTCTGTTTAGAATAGAACCTTTTAATGTCTCTGTTAGGTTCAATATTGCTGAGTTATCTCACCTCCCCCTCCCCCCTTCCCCCCAGGCCTCTGAATCCTCAGTCCAGGGAAGCTAAACCATTCTAGCCTTCATCGGTTCTGGGAAAGCAATCTTCAGAGTGGGAAAAGACATTGAAAAATAATATTCTGTGAGTTGCACTCTACCCTTGCCCAGAGATGAGAAACATCTGAAGGTGGAGGAAAACAGTTGGAGGTGGGGAACACAAAGTCTTTTCTCCTTTTGCTACTGAAGAAATGATTGCTTTTGTAATTAGTGATGATGCCCTTTAAATTGGTGAGATCGAGATTCCACAGCTTCAGCGCCTGTGAATAACCAGCTGGGAGAAAGCTCTCTAGGGCCCCTGCAGTGGGAAAGGCAGCCCCTCTGAGCACCTGTTGTTCTGTATTCTTCCTGCCTCCACACGGGTTCCCTAGGCACCGTGCAGGACGATGCAGTTACCCAAGGTGGAGGACGGGGAGACCCCTGCTGTGTGGCGAGCCACAGAAGCCCACACTTGAAGGACAAAATGTAGAGTAGTGGGGCGGTCATAGGAACAGGGGATGGTTGAGACCCAGGATGGTGTCCTGGAGTCCAGCAGCCAAGGCTGGTGGGGCAGATGGGGCCCTGGGGCATGGGCAGTCCTTGAGGGATCTGAAGCAAAGATAGGAACCAAGAGACTGGATTCGTGTGGGGGTACGGCACCCCTTGGATGCTGCGGGGCAGCTCAGTGGGCCCAGGGGGAGCGGGCACTTCCCCAAAGCTGGGTTGACAGGTCACAACCAACTCACTGGGGACCGAGAGGCACTGAGTCATTTTTAACTTTTTGTCCCTCTTCCTGGAAAAGAAACTGCTGCCTGTTAAATAGCCTGTGTCGTTAGTGAGAATTAAAGACATGAAGCAAGATTGCCTCAAAAGTCATCCATTGTGTAGTTGTTAATAAGGGTCAAATGAAAACTTGAATAGATGAAATGAAGCATTCATCAGAGGATTTGAAACTCCTTTAAAATAAAAATTCTTGCTGCCTTTGTTCTTCATTTCAGGGTTCACTTGGTGATAATAATCATAACCAAAGCAACAGCAAACCCTTACAGTACTCTGTCCTGCTGTTCCAGGAACGCTGTGTTCATGACAACCCAATGAGTTGGCACCACTATGAGTTCCACTTTAAAGGTAAGGACATTCATTAATCACACGGCTAATAAATGGCAGAGCTGGGACTTGAACCCGAGCTCTCTGGCCCCAGAGACCCCTCTCAGCCCCTTCACTGCAGCTCATCACTTGGCATGCCCGACACAGGCCAGCATTTACGAGCAGTGTGACCTTGGCCAAGGCTGCTTCACTGCTTGGTCTCTGATTCCTCATCTGTAGAATGGGGGTGTGGGCAGTGAACTCTGTGAGCTCAGTGGTCACTTCCTCCAGCTCTGCAATTCTACTGCTTTGAGTTAGTATAGTAAGTATCCGAGCCCCTACATGGCCCACACATGGGCTGGCGCTTTGCTAGGCCCTGGGTTACGGAGCAAAGTAAGATCCGCCTGCTCCTCCGAGGAGCCTGTGTCCCTCCACGGCAAACAGCTGCGAGGCCCAGGCTCCCTCGCTGGCGGTCGGGGGCTGGGCAGGAAAGTCTGATAAGAGAAGATGGAGGCAGAGCCCCTCCGGGAACAGTGGTGGCCACACAGCTCTCAGGAGCGAGAGCCTCTGTCCAGGCTGCTGACAGGGGGATCCTCATGAGGCCAGTATTCCCCCCAACCTAAGCCCTCAGGACAAAGATCCAGCCATCCCTGCAGTGTCACCATAGAGCCAGTCCATCCTCATCACTGTGCCTCTGTGCTCCTTTGTCCTCGGGCCTCTCTTCCCCCTACACCCAGAAGACTCTTCTCCCTCTCTTCTCTGAGTGCCCCCTCACTTCACCCGTGGTCCCTGCTTCCTGGGCCACCATCACTGGAGTTGACGCTTTGCACCTTCACAACCCCGTTTGATCAGGAGCCTGGGTTGGCCTCCTTGTGCTCACTTTCCACCTTCAGATGATTGCTCCTCCCCTCGTGGGAGCACATGGAAAACCCAGATCCTTTCCTAGCAGTGCCTGCCACCCTGGCCTCCCTGCTCATCTGCCTCAGTCAGGAGCACCTGGACCACCAGCTCTGTATTGCCTCGCCTCCTACCATCAAGACGTCAAAGTTCATTCTCCTTCCACCTCCCAGTATGGTCATTGTAGGGTCTTCTTCTCCATCAGCCTGAGCCAGCCACCCCCCATTCACCCTACCCCCGGGCTCATACCCGGGCGTGTCTCCACCCCAGGTCCAGCCTCTCTCCTTTAAGTGCCCACCTCTAGCCGTCCAGCTTCTTCTCCACCAGCCTCCCTGGCCCTCCTTCACCCTCACTGGGGCATCATGCGCTGACTCCTCTGCTTTCCTGCCTGTCCACGTTCCTCTTACTTCCACTTCCCCACCTTCCGGCTCTGCATCCACAGTCAGCACTCTCTTTATGACAGACAAAACGCCCTTGAGCCTTGACCTTTTCAGTTCCTCACCAGGCCGACTTCCATCTCGGTTCACCCAGCTCTACTTGTTCTGAGCCTGCAGGCAGCAGGCTCTCCCAGCACAGATTTCCAAGACTACAAATCAATGCCCACCATGTTGCCGCTGCCAGGCAATCCTCCAGGATTTCTATAGTGAGCACATTTCCCCACTTATCACTCAGTGGTGTCAACATTCTCTGCTCTCTGCACACCTCTAACCTTCCCTCTGTCTCTTCCCTGACTCCCAGCAGATGGTCATGCCTCCTGCTTCAGAGAGAATGACATGTCACTGGAAAGGAACTCGCTCACCTGCAGCAAATCTGCTCACCTCACCTTTTATCTGTCCCTTTCCCACCTGGACTGTAGCTGTAGTTGTTCTTAATTCAGTGAGTTTAGTTGACATATATACACACAGTTAAAAGCATAGCACACTATCGGCTACCTTCTAGGGGTTACTTTTTCAATTTAACATGGAGTGTGTGATTCATCCACTTCATTGCATGTACCTGCAGTTCATTTGTTTTAACTGATCTTAAATGTTGTGTGTGTGAAAGTAACACAAGGCAAGGGTAAGCCAGGATTCAGGATGCTGGTTACTTCCTGTGAGAAGAGGCCAAGAGCAGGATAGGTAAAGAGGACACAGTATGTCACTGTCAATATTCCTGTTATGATGCTGGGTGATAGGTTCATAACTGTGTCTTATAATATTAATTTTAATACATAAATAATTCTGACAGGCAAATAAGATGAGAATGTGTCATGAACCAAGACATACAATGGGTAATATTACATCATTATTGTTATGTAATCTTGTTATATTATATATTAATCATAATCTTACATTATTTGTTATGGGTTATATATTATATAGATGCATGAATAATATATTATGTATATAAACACCTACATATGCATTATATACTATCTGCTAATAAATAAACAGAAGATAATATGCTAGTATATCTTCTATTATGTATTATTTAATAAATAATAACATACTCTATCCTGTTATATGACATGGAACATAATCTTTAATAAAATAAGAAATCTGTCAATATATATTGGTAATTAATAAAATATAAAAAAACAGCCCACAGCTTTTAACGCCGACACCGCTCCAGCTGTCACTGTGATTTCTCTTCCCTTTCATGGCCGAGGTCCTCACAGTGCTATCCGTTCCCCCTTTCATCTCCTTATCCTGAACCTTCCTCCTCCTCCCATCCCATGCTGCCTTCTGCCCCGTGGCCCCTCTAGTCTCCAGCGGCCTCTGGGGCACTGATCTGCGGGCACGGTCTCAGGCCCCAGCTCACCTGCCTGTCCGCCGCCTCTGCCACCGCTGGTGGGGGCGGGGCGGGGGTCAGAGTGCACCCCTTGTCCTGGAAGAGAACACAGCACAGACTGTGACCAGCAGCAGGTGTGGCCGGGAACTGCAGGACTTGGGGGAGAGCCAGACTGTCTGCATCCAGACCTGGGGCACTTGGAGTGTGAAGAAGCCCCGTCCTCACTGCCCCTGAAGTGAGGAAAACACCCTCAGGTGAGTTAAAGTGCTTATGACCTAGGTCTGTTGGCTGGAAAGGACAAACGGGCCCCTAAGGGGAGGGTAGTTGATGTTCCAGGCCCCACCAAAGCCCTAAGGGCTGGCGGGGAACCAGGCTGGACGCTCCACTGGACCCAGTGCCCCCTCGGGGGTGGGGCCTTCGGGAACAAGCAGAAAGCCCTCTGTCTCTGGGGGGGAAACGGGGCAGTGTGGGAGCATCCCTGAAGCGAGTCAAGTGAAGTCAGGGCCTGTGGGATCCATTTGTATGGCCACATCGAGCCTCAGCAGAAGCCACAGCAGGAGTGGATTCCTGTCTCTCCAGCTGTCATCCTCGTGTCTGAGTGCCAGGCTTCAGACCCGATCCCCTGGGGCGCTAGGACAGTTATAGAAAGAGGCGGCTCGGGGAGGCCTCAAGAGGGTGGTACTGGCCTTGCTGCCAACACGATTACATGAAGATCAAACAATCCATCGATGGGAAGAAAATAAGAACCATGGTCACCTCTGGACCCCAAGCTTAGACCTGGTGCATGGGGGACATTTATCGACAATTCAGCGAGGTTCTGGCCAGAGCTAGAGGCCAGGGCAGCAAGCCGGGAGTGACCCTGAGGAGCATCATTGTGCAGAGGCTGGACTGGGTGTCTGCAGGCTCCTCCCAGGAGAAGCCTCAGAGTTTGGGAAGTGGCTAACATGGTTCCTTCATGTCACCAGCAAGTGGTGCCACCTGTGGAAAATCAGCTGTGATCCTGAGATGGGTCAGCCCTGGGTGATGTGATAAAGGCTCCTACAAGAGGGGGCGCCAGATGGACAGTGAACCAACCAACAGGCTGATGAGATTCCCACCTGTGTTTATCGTGCTTTCGTAGCCAAAAATGAGGAGAGAGTTGAATGGCTCACCATGAATATTTTAACAACTTTAGAGAGTTCCATGTCTCACTGCATTTAAGTGTCACCTGGAAGAATTCAAGCAGTGTCTAGACCCAGGGGAGGCAAACGGCCTCTCGGTTCCTCTTCAACCTGGCAAACCCAGCAGCCCTCTATGGCCAGACCTTGGCAAGTGCCTTCCCTTGTTATAACAAAACCCTTCCCCCGCACGCCTGTGGTAAGCTTTTGTTTTTTTTTAATTAATGGGAATGAAGGTACCTTACAGCCTCCACAGACTTTTCCTTAGGGCTTCTCTCCTTAGACCCGGGCCCCCCGCTGCCCTGGGTCCTGCACTGCAGAAGGTTCCCCTGGCCCTGACACTTCCTCTGGCCACGCCCTCCATCGGGTGGAGTCAGCAAGGCCAAGGGGACATGGTCATTGGCTCCATCCCATGCTCTAGAAACCCAGGACGCCGAATGCCCTGCCTCAGCAGCCCCTGACCCATTTCTAGTGCCTGCACCGGCTCTCCCCGGAGTTCAGATTCCCAGGACTCACAGAGAGGCCAAAGGGCAGCTGTTTGCATGGAGGTTATAGGCAGAGCCCGGACGTGAAATCTGAGTGTCCCCCTGTGCACATCCAAGGCCACTTATGGCAAGGGATGGACCCAGCATTGGGAAGAAAAGGGTCAGGCTAGTGATCAGAGTCTGGGAATCAGCTCTCCCCACACACTCACTTTCTTTGCAGGACTCCCCTGAGTCTGGTTGTTCTAATTTTGAACCTGGCCTTCCCCCTTATAATGAATGTATATTTGTAAAGGCAGGACTTTAGAACCTACTGCACTTAAAATGTTTAGATATATAGAATGTGAGCTCCCAGGTATGCTCTGGCCCTGCACTTCCAAGGGTCCAGAGCATTTATGTTGGCTCTACTGAGACTGTAAGTGGCAAAGACCATCTCCAGAGAGGAGGGGCTCCTGCTTCACGGTCCGAAGTCAGGATCTTCTGAGCGGATAAAACAATGGACACTGAGACCCTCAATTGTAAATTGATTTAGAATAACGCCAAAGGTGTGTATGACGTGTGTGTGCGCACGCACGCACCTGGGGAATTGTGTGGTACATGACTGTGAGTGTGTGTGTGGCTGTGCGCGCACGCGCCTGGGGATGTGTGTGGTTGTGTGTATGCTATGTGTGTGTGTGCGTCTGAGGACGTGTATGGTTGTGTGTATGGTATGTGTTTGTGTGGTACATGAGTCCATGTACGTGTGTGTGTAGGGAATGTATGTGGGCCAGAGTCAGTGCGTCTGCACGTGTGTTTGTGTGTATGTGCATGCATTAGTTTTAACAGTAGAAGCTGTCCTTTAGAATTATGAAGTAGTAAAATTTGTATGATGTCTTTTGCTGTATAATTCAAAATTAAAAATATCTTCAGTCACTAGAAATTTATTCCCCCCCGATTCTGACTTTATTTTTCCATATTGATATGTCTTCATTTTACTGATGAAGAAACTTAGCTTAGAGATGTTAACTGACTCAACCAAGGACATGGAGCTCGCGCACCCAGGGCCAGGACGCAGTCCAAGCCACGCTGCTCCAGAGGCCTGGAGCCCTACTCAAGATCACGCGTTGCCTCTTGGCGGGGGAACAGATTCTGATGGGCTGTGGCCAGCGTGCAGGCTGCCCAAACTGGGGACACGGGAAGCCGGGCAGAGAGTACCAGACAGCAGAGAAGAGTGAAGCCCTGCTCAGAAATTAGATACGTTCCTAGATCTTGGATGAGTAAGGAGGCTCAATGCTCATCCTTGATCCCTTTGCTGGTGGCCAAAAGGGACCAAGGTCCACGAGAGCACTTCTGGGAGCTGCCTGCCAAAACCTGCAAAAGGACTGCTCAGGACTGGCTCTGCAGTAGGAGCAGAGGAAGGAAATGTCACCTCTTGGTGGACATTATTGGTGATGGCAGTAGGAGGCCTAGCAGCCTCGGTATAGTGGTGGCAGGACAGGGTCCTAGTGGATGATCGTTTTCACCTCTCTTAAAAATCATTGCTTCATATATTGTATCCATTTTGTGGTTTATTTTAGGGTGGTAAATATGGTCTCTGTTACTCCATATTAGCTGGATTGATTAATTTTTTTATTGTTAATTTTCTCTTCAATGATTTGGAAGCTATATTGCCTTTTAATGAAAATTCTCTCTAAATTTTTATAAATCATCTCTAAGTTCATAACTTTATATGTAATTGGACCAGTATTCCTATAACACTATCAAAACTGAAATAACCTATTAGATCCTGTTCCTCAATAATGATAAATTTAGCATATTTTACCTCTCTGCTGTTCCAGATAGTGTGTGTGTGCGTTTGTGTGTGTGTGTGTGTGTGTGTGTGTGTGTGTGTGTGTGTGTGTGTGTGTGTATGTGTCCTCCAGTTACTATGTTTAGACAGTTGCTTCCAGTTTGTTATATTAACAATGAAATATAGCTATAAACTTCCTGGATTTCATTGCTCACTACCACTATTTAATACCATGTCTTTCCCACTTTTGAGTTATTTACTTATCGGACTTTTCAAATCAACTGGACACATGATTGGCTAAGTTTTTTCGAGAAGTGGACTTGGAACACTTTCATGTCTATATGAAGCTTTATGTTCTCCTCCTCAACAACTCTCAGGGTGTTGTTGATGGCCCAAGCCTTGTTTTAAAATATGGCATTGTTTTTCATCACCAAAAAAACAAAAAAGTTTTCTTGATTTAAATTGCTGTCTTTTTATGACTGGCTAGTCTTTTCTGGTGGATAGAGATTTACTTAACCTTCCCCCTTCTTTTCGCCATAACTCGGATTCATTGAGATGCATGTTTTTACCATTTCTCAGATGGGCTTCCGCTTTGACTTCCACTTTAAACCATCACCCCACTCTTTTTCTCCATGCTTATTCCTGAAAAAGTGAGCTCTCTATCGGATTAAAGGTGGTTCCCGTCAGAGAGGTGTGGCTCCCTGTCCAAAGGTCCAAATGAAGAGTAAAGGAAAGATTCCTGTTTCTGGTGGTTACATTTTGTCAGCTTAGAGATCTAGTTATCCGTGTGGCTGCGGTGGAATCTGCAATATCTTGGCTCAGAGTTTCCTTTTTCTGGCTTACTAGGGGAGCCGCAATAGCTGGGGTCACGGCGCTGTGGCCGTTGTCAGGATCCCGGGACTGAGGCAGCCCCTCTCCCCCCTTGTTATTTTGATCTTGCAAACTGGGTCCCAGCTATGCGAACCCTGCACCTGGCGGCCAGGATCGCCCCCCACGTGACGTGTCCCCAGTTCCTCGGCGTCCCTCACTGCTATCAGCTAGCTCCAGTAAGGGTGCGAGCTGGCTTCCACTGCGGTCTTTCCTCCTTCCTCTCCAGGCAGGCCGTCCTTTCCCACTAGTTGTCCCTATACTTTCTCTCCTGTGCTACATAAGCTGAAGGAATTCCTCAGGGTTTCCAGCAGGTACATGGCGCTCTTCTATGTTTGGACCCCTTCAGGGCTTGTAGTGGAAATTTAGGAGGTGGAAAGGAAGAGCTTGGGGGTTCTCCGTATCTAGGGGCTCCCTATCCAGCAGATTCAACTAACTGTGGTTTGAAAATATTCATGAAAAAAACAGTTTCAAAAAGCAACACTTGAATTTGCCATCATTGACAACTACTTACATAGAATTCATGTTGTATTAGATACAGTGAGTAATCCAGAGATGATTTGAAGATATATATAAAGTACATGGGAGGGTGCACATAAGTTCCATGCAAGTCCTATGCCATTTTATACAAGAGGCGTCAGCATCCATGGATGTTGACTTCAGGGGGGAGTCCTGGAACCAGTGCCCCATGGTTACCAAGGGATGACTAGAAGTCCAGGCTCCTTATCCCAGCCTGTCAGGTCCCCATGTGGTCTGAAACCTACCTGTACCACACTTCCCTTGTCACTCTCCTCCAGCCCTGGCAGACTGTCCTTCGATTTTTGAACAGGCCACACTCACTGTGCTTCTTATCTGGCCCCTAGAATTACCCGTTACTTTCTGAGCATGGCTCTGCTTTCACAAAAAGGGCTGCATTGTCAGTAGAGAAGACACTGTGGAATTTCCTTTAAAAACTGAAAATAGACTTAACTCATGATCCAGCCTTCCCACTCCCGGGCATATGTCAGAAAAAAACTCTAATTCAAAAAGTCACATGCACCTCAATGCTCACAGCAGCACTATTTATAATAGCCAGGACATGGCAAAAACGCAAATGTCCGTCGACAGCTGACTAGATAAAGATGTAGTAGTATATTTATACAAAGGAATACTACTCAAACATTAAGAAGAACAAAATAACGTCATTTGCAGCAACATAGATGGATGTAGAGATAGTCATTCTAAGTGAAGTAAGCCAGAAAAAGAGAAGAATGCCATATAATATCACTTTTATTTGGAATCTAAAAAAAGACACAAGTGAACTTTACTACAAAAGTGAAACAGACCCACAGACATAGAGAAACAAACTTACGGTTACCAGGGAGAGAAGGGGATGGGAAGGGATAAATATGGTAATTGGAAAAGTGTCCCTCTTGGAGAGTTATGGAAATGTTAGCTATCTTGATTGCGATGATGTTTTTCTGGGTGTAGACATCTATCAAATTCATCAAATAGTACATGTGAAATATATGTAATTTACTATACAGGAATCGTACCACAATAAATATGCCTGTAAAAAAAAAAAAAACCAAGAAAATATTGGCGGCATTGTGTCCTACGTTTTTATGTGTCTTTAGTGAGTGGGTCTTCAATTTTCCGGTCTGCCATATTTCTGAACCAGAAGTGCCCTCCTTCCCTTTTCTTTGATAAACTATCAGTGGGTGGCATTTATTCCCGTGGCTTCAACTGCTCTCTCTCCACTGATTAACTGTCAAATCTTTTCCAGCAAGGACATTTCATTTCAGTCCCAGAAATATACTTAAAATTGACAAGAGGACATGCCATTGTTTGAAGAAGTAAACCAAGTTCTGAGCGAGTGTAAATTCAAACACACAGAGCTTGAGATTTTTATGGGCTAATCAATTGGGAATGTCTACTTGTATAAGTGATACTATATGGCATTCTTCTCTTTTTCTGGCTTACTTCACTTAGAATGACTATCTCTACATCCATCTATGTTGCTGCAAATGACGTTATTTTGTTCTTAATGTTTGAGTAGTATTCCTTTGTATAAATATACTACTACATCTTTATCTAGTCAGCTGTCGACGGACATTTGCGTTTTTGCCATGTCCTGGCTATTATAAATAGTGCTGCTGTGAGCATTGAGGTGCATGTGACTTTTTGAATTAGAGTTTTTTTCTGACATATGCCCGGGAGTGGGAAGGCTGGATCATGAGTTAAGTCTATTTTCAGTTTTTAAAGGAAATTCCACAGTGTCTTCTCTACTGACAATGCAGCCCTTTTTGTGAAAGCAGAGCCATGCTCAGAAAGTAACGGGTAATTCTAGGGGCCAGATAAGAAGCACAGTGAGTGTGGCCTGTTCAAAAATCGAAGGACAGTCTGCCAGGGCTGGAGGAGAGTGACAAGGGAAGTGTGGTACAGGTAGGTTTCAGACCACATGGGGACCTGACAGGCTGGGATAAGGAGCCTGGACTTCTAGTCATCCCTTGGTAACCATGGGGCACTGGTTCCAGGACTCCCCCCTGAAGTCAACATCCATGGATGCTGACGCCTCTTGTATAAAATGGCATAGGACTTGCATGGAACTTATGTGCACCCTCCCATGTACTTTATATATATCTTCAAATCATCTCTGGATTACTCACTGTATCTAATACAACATGAATTCTATGTAAGTAGTTGTCAATGATGGCAAATTCAAGTGTTGCTTTTTGAAACTGTTTTTTTCATGAATATTTTCAAACCACAGTTAGTTGAATCTGCTGGATAGGGAGCCCCTAGATACGGAGAACCCCCA
Source organism: Camelus bactrianus (assembly GCF_048773025.1). Taxonomy (NCBI): domain Eukaryota; kingdom Metazoa; phylum Chordata; class Mammalia; order Artiodactyla; family Camelidae; genus Camelus; species Camelus bactrianus. The sequence continues at coordinate 6,526,530 of NC_133553.1, forward strand.
AGCTCTTCCTTTCCACCTCCTAAATTTCCACTACAAGCCCTGAAGGGGTCCAAACATAGAAGAGCGCCATGTACCTGCTGGAAACCCTGAGGAATTCCTTCAGCTTATGTAGCACAGGAGAGAAAGTATAGGGACAACTAGTGGGAAAGGACGGCCTGCCTGGAGAGGAAGGAGGAAAGACCGCAGTGGAAGCCAGCTCGCACCCTTACTGGAGCTAGCTGATAGCAGTGAGGGACGCCGAGGAACTGGGGACACGTCACGTGGGGGGCGATCCTGGCCGCCAGGTGCAGGGTTCGCATAGCTGGGACCCAGTTTGCAAGATCAAAATAACAAGGGGGGAGAGGGGCTGCCTCAGTCCCGGGATCCTGACAACGGCCACAGCGCCGTGACCCCAGCTATTGCGGCTCCCCTAGTAAGCCAGAAAAAGGAAACTCTGAGCCAAGATATTGCAGATTCCACCGCAGCCACACGGATAACTAGATCTCTAAGCTGACAAAATGTAACCACCAGAAACAGGAATCTTTCCTTTACTCTTCATTTGGACCTTTGGACAGGGAGCCACACCTCTCTGACGGGAACCACCTTTAATCCGATAGAGAGCTCACTTTTTCAGGAATAAGCATGGAGAAAAAGAGTGGGGTGATGGTTTAAAGTGGAAGTCAAAGCGGAAGCCCATCTGAGAAATGGTAAAAACATGCATCTCAATGAATCCGAGTTATGGCGAAAAGAAGGGGGAAGGTTAAGTAAATCTCTATCCACCAGAAAAGACTAGCCAGTCATAAAAAGACAGCAATTTAAATCAAGAAAACTTTTTTGTTTTTTTGGTGATGAAAAACAATGCCATATTTTAAAACAAGGCTTGGGCCATCAACAACACCCTGAGAGTTGTTGAGGAGGAGAACATAAAGCTTCATATAGACATGAAAGTGTTCCAAGTCCACTTCTCGAAAAAACTTAGCCAATCATGTGTCCAGTTGATTTGAAAAGTCCGATAAGTAAATAACTCAAAAGTGGGAAAGACATGGTATTAAATAATGGTAGTGAGCAATGAAATCCAGGAAGTTTATAGCTATATTTCATTGTTAATATAACAAACTGGAAGCAACTGTCTAAACATAGTAACTGGAGGACACATACACACACACACACACACACACACACACACACACACACACACACACACACAAACGCACACACACACTATCTGGAACAGCAGAGAGGTAAAATATGCTAAATTTATCATTATTGAGGAACAGGATCTAATAGGTTATTTCAGTTTTGATAGTGTTATAGGAATACTGGTCCAATTACATATAAAGTTATGAACTTAGAGATGATTTATAAAAATTTAGAGAGAATTTTCATTAAAAGGCAATATAGCTTCCAAATCATTGAAGAGAAAATTAACAATAAAAAAATTAATCAATCCAGCTAATATGGAGTAACAGAGACCATATTTACCACCCTAAAATAAACCACAAAATGGATACAATATATGAAGCAATGATTTTTAAGAGAGGTGAAAACGATCATCCACTAGGACCCTGTCCTGCCACCACTATACCGAGGCTGCTAGGCCTCCTACTGCCATCACCAATAATGTCCACCAAGAGGTGACATTTCCTTCCTCTGCTCCTACTGCAGAGCCAGTCCTGAGCAGTCCTTTTGCAGGTTTTGGCAGGCAGCTCCCAGAAGTGCTCTCGTGGACCTTGGTCCCTTTTGGCCACCAGCAAAGGGATCAAGGATGAGCATTGAGCCTCCTTACTCATCCAAGATCTAGGAACGTATCTAATTTCTGAGCAGGGCTTCACTCTTCTCTGCTGTCTGGTACTCTCTGCCCGGCTTCCCGTGTCCCCAGTTTGGGCAGCCTGCACGCTGGCCACAGCCCATCAGAATCTGTTCCCCCGCCAAGAGGCAACGCGTGATCTTGAGTAGGGCTCCAGGCCTCTGGAGCAGCGTGGCTTGGACTGCGTCCTGGCCCTGGGTGCGCGAGCTCCATGTCCTTGGTTGAGTCAGTTAACATCTCTAAGCTAAGTTTCTTCATCAGTAAAATGAAGACATATCAATATGGAAAAATAAAGTCAGAATCGGGGGGGAATAAATTTCTAGTGACTGAAGATATTTTTAATTTTGAATTATACAGCAAAAGACATCATACAAATTTTACTACTTCATAATTCTAAAGGACAGCTTCTACTGTTAAAACTAATGCATGCACATACACACAAACACACGTGCAGACGCACTGACTCTGGCCCACATACATTCCCTACACACACACGTACATGGACTCATGTACCACACAAACACATACCATACACACAACCATACACGTCCTCAGACGCACACACACACATAGCATACACACAACCACACACATCCCCAGGCGCGTGCGCGCACAGCCACACACACACTCACAGTCATGTACCACACAATTCCCCAGGTGCGTGCGTGCGCACACACACGTCATACACACCTTTGGCGTTATTCTAAATCAATTTACAATTGAGGGTCTCAGTGTCCATTGTTTTATCCGCTCAGAAGATCCTGACTTCGGACCGTGAAGCAGGAGCCCCTCCTCTCTGGAGATGGTCTTTGCCACTTACAGTCTCAGTAGAGCCAACATAAATGCTCTGGACCCTTGGAAGTGCAGGGCCAGAGCATACCTGGGAGCTCACATTCTATATATCTAAACATTTTAAGTGCAGTAGGTTCTAAAGTCCTGCCTTTACAAATATACATTCATTATAAGGGGGAAGGCCAGGTTCAAAATTAGAACAACCAGACTCAGGGGAGTCCTGCAAAGAAAGTGAGTGTGTGGGGAGAGCTGATTCCCAGACTCTGATCACTAGCCTGACCCTTTTCTTCCCAATGCTGGGTCCATCCCTTGCCATAAGTGGCCTTGGATGTGCACAGGGGGACACTCAGATTTCACGTCCGGGCTCTGCCTATAACCTCCATGCAAACAGCTGCCCTTTGGCCTCTCTGTGAGTCCTGGGAATCTGAACTCCGGGGAGAGCCGGTGCAGGCACTAGAAATGGGTCAGGGGCTGCTGAGGCAGGGCATTCGGCGTCCTGGGTTTCTAGAGCATGGGATGGAGCCAATGACCATGTCCCCTTGGCCTTGCTGACTCCACCCGATGGAGGGCGTGGCCAGAGGAAGTGTCAGGGCCAGGGGAACCTTCTGCAGTGCAGGACCCAGGGCAGCGGGGGGCCCGGGTCTAAGGAGAGAAGCCCTAAGGAAAAGTCTGTGGAGGCTGTAAGGTACCTTCATTCCCATTAATTAAAAAAAAACAAAAGCTTACCACAGGCGTGCGGGGGAAGGGTTTTGTTATAACAAGGGAAGGCACTTGCCAAGGTCTGGCCATAGAGGGCTGCTGGGTTTGCCAGGTTGAAGAGGAACCGAGAGGCCGTTTGCCTCCCCTGGGTCTAGACACTGCTTGAATTCTTCCAGGTGACACTTAAATGCAGTGAGACATGGAACTCTCTAAAGTTGTTAAAATATTCATGGTGAGCCATTCAACTCTCTCCTCATTTTTGGCTACGAAAGCACGATAAACACAGGTGGGAATCTCATCAGCCTGTTGGTTGGTTCACTGTCCATCTGGCGCCCCCTCTTGTAGGAGCCTTTATCACATCACCCAGGGCTGACCCATCTCAGGATCACAGCTGATTTTCCACAGGTGGCACCACTTGCTGGTGACATGAAGGAACCATGTTAGCCACTTCCCAAACTCTGAGGCTTCTCCTGGGAGGAGCCTGCAGACACCCAGTCCAGCCTCTGCACAATGATGCTCCTCAGGGTCACTCCCGGCTTGCTGCCCTGGCCTCTAGCTCTGGCCAGAACCTCGCTGAATTGTCGATAAATGTCCCCCATGCACCAGGTCTAAGCTTGGGGTCCAGAGGTGACCATGGTTCTTATTTTCTTCCCATCGATGGATTGTTTGATCTTCATGTAATCGTGTTGGCAGCAAGGCCAGTACCACCCTCTTGAGGCCTCCCCGAGCCGCCTCTTTCTATAACTGTCCTAGCGCCCCAGGGGATCGGGTCTGAAGCCTGGCACTCAGACACGAGGATGACAGCTGGAGAGACAGGAATCCACTCCTGCTGTGGCTTCTGCTGAGGCTCGATGTGGCCATACAAATGGATCCCACAGGCCCTGACTTCACTTGACTCGCTTCAGGGATGCTCCCACACTGCCCCGTTTCCCCCCCAGAGACAGAGGGCTTTCTGCTTGTTCCCGAAGGCCCCACCCCCGAGGGGGCACTGGGTCCAGTGGAGCGTCCAGCCTGGTTCCCCGCCAGCCCTTAGGGCTTTGGTGGGGCCTGGAACATCAACTACCCTCCCCTTAGGGGCCCGTTTGTCCTTTCCAGCCAACAGACCTAGGTCATAAGCACTTTAACTCACCTGAGGGTGTTTTCCTCACTTCAGGGGCAGTGAGGACGGGGCTTCTTCACACTCCAAGTGCCCCAGGTCTGGATGCAGACAGTCTGGCTCTCCCCCAAGTCCTGCAGTTCCCGGCCACACCTGCTGCTGGTCACAGTCTGTGCTGTGTTCTCTTCCAGGACAAGGGGTGCACTCTGACCCCCGCCCCGCCCCCACCAGCGGTGGCAGAGGCGGCGGACAGGCAGGTGAGCTGGGGCCTGAGACCGTGCCCGCAGATCAGTGCCCCAGAGGCCGCTGGAGACTAGAGGGGCCACGGGGCAGAAGGCAGCATGGGATGGGAGGAGGAGGAAGGTTCAGGATAAGGAGATGAAAGGGGGAACGGATAGCACTGTGAGGACCTCGGCCATGAAAGGGAAGAGAAATCACAGTGACAGCTGGAGCGGTGTCGGCGTTAAAAGCTGTGGGCTGTTTTTTTATATTTTATTAATTACCAATATATATTGACAGATTTCTTATTTTATTAAAGATTATGTTCCATGTCATATAACAGGATAGAGTATGTTATTATTTATTAAATAATACATAATAGAAGATATACTAGCATATTATCTTCTGTTTATTTATTAGCAGATAGTATATAATGCATATGTAGGTGTTTATATACATAATATATTATTCATGCATCTATATAATATATAACCCATAACAAATAATGTAAGATTATGATTAATATATAATATAACAAGATTACATAACAATAATGATGTAATATTACCCATTGTATGTCTTGGTTCATGACACATTCTCATCTTATTTGCCTGTCAGAATTATTTATGTATTAAAATTAATATTATAAGACACAGTTATGAACCTATCACCCAGCATCATAACAGGAATATTGACAGTGACATACTGTGTCCTCTTTACCTATCCTGCTCTTGGCCTCTTCTCACAGGAAGTAACCAGCATCCTGAATCCTGGCTTACCCTTGCCTTGTGTTACTTTCACACACACAACATTTAAGATCAGTTAAAACAAATGAACTGCAGGTACATGCAATGAAGTGGATGAATCACACACTCCATGTTAAATTGAAAAAGTAACCCCTAGAAGGTAGCCGATAGTGTGCTATGCTTTTAACTGTGTGTATATATGTCAACTAAACTCACTGAATTAAGAACAACTACAGCTACAGTCCAGGTGGGAAAGGGACAGATAAAAGGTGAGGTGAGCAGATTTGCTGCAGGTGAGCGAGTTCCTTTCCAGTGACATGTCATTCTCTCTGAAGCAGGAGGCATGACCATCTGCTGGGAGTCAGGGAAGAGACAGAGGGAAGGTTAGAGGTGTGCAGAGAGCAGAGAATGTTGACACCACTGAGTGATAAGTGGGGAAATGTGCTCACTATAGAAATCCTGGAGGATTGCCTGGCAGCGGCAACATGGTGGGCATTGATTTGTAGTCTTGGAAATCTGTGCTGGGAGAGCCTGCTGCCTGCAGGCTCAGAACAAGTAGAGCTGGGTGAACCGAGATGGAAGTCGGCCTGGTGAGGAACTGAAAAGGTCAAGGCTCAAGGGCGTTTTGTCTGTCATAAAGAGAGTGCTGACTGTGGATGCAGAGCCGGAAGGTGGGGAAGTGGAAGTAAGAGGAACGTGGACAGGCAGGAAAGCAGAGGAGTCAGCGCATGATGCCCCAGTGAGGGTGAAGGAGGGCCAGGGAGGCTGGTGGAGAAGAAGCTGGACGGCTAGAGGTGGGCACTTAAAGGAGAGAGGCTGGACCTGGGGTGGAGACACGCCCGGGTATGAGCCCGGGGGTAGGGTGAATGGGGGGTGGCTGGCTCAGGCTGATGGAGAAGAAGACCCTACAATGACCATACTGGGAGGTGGAAGGAGAATGAACTTTGACGTCTTGATGGTAGGAGGCGAGGCAATACAGAGCTGGTGGTCCAGGTGCTCCTGACTGAGGCAGATGAGCAGGGAGGCCAGGGTGGCAGGCACTGCTAGGAAAGGATCTGGGTTTTCCATGTGCTCCCACGAGGGGAGGAGCAATCATCTGAAGGTGGAAAGTGAGCACAAGGAGGCCAACCCAGGCTCCTGATCAAACGGGGTTGTGAAGGTGCAAAGCGTCAACTCCAGTGATGGTGGCCCAGGAAGCAGGGACCACGGGTGAAGTGAGGGGGCACTCAGAGAAGAGAGGGAGAAGAGTCTTCTGGGTGTAGGGGGAAGAGAGGCCCGAGGACAAAGGAGCACAGAGGCACAGTGATGAGGATGGACTGGCTCTATGGTGACACTGCAGGGATGGCTGGATCTTTGTCCTGAGGGCTTAGGTTGGGGGGAATACTGGCCTCATGAGGATCCCCCTGTCAGCAGCCTGGACAGAGGCTCTCGCTCCTGAGAGCTGTGTGGCCACCACTGTTCCCGGAGGGGCTCTGCCTCCATCTTCTCTTATCAGACTTTCCTGCCCAGCCCCCGACCGCCAGCGAGGGAGCCTGGGCCTCGCAGCTGTTTGCCGTGGAGGGACACAGGCTCCTCGGAGGAGCAGGCGGATCTTACTTTGCTCCGTAACCCAGGGCCTAGCAAAGCGCCAGCCCATGTGTGGGCCATGTAGGGGCTCGGATACTTACTATACTAACTCAAAGCAGTAGAATTGCAGAGCTGGAGGAAGTGACCACTGAGCTCACAGAGTTCACTGCCCACACCCCCATTCTACAGATGAGGAATCAGAGACCAAGCAGTGAAGCAGCCTTGGCCAAGGTCACACTGCTCGTAAATGCTGGCCTGTGTCGGGCATGCCAAGTGATGAGCTGCAGTGAAGGGGCTGAGAGGGGTCTCTGGGGCCAGAGAGCTCGGGTTCAAGTCCCAGCTCTGCCATTTATTAGCCGTGTGATTAATGAATGTCCTTACCTTTAAAGTGGAACTCATAGTGGTGCCAACTCATTGGGTTGTCATGAACACAGCGTTCCTGGAACAGCAGGACAGAGTACTGTAAGGGTTTGCTGTTGCTTTGGTTATGATTATTATCACCAAGTGAACCCTGAAATGAAGAACAAAGGCAGCAAGAATTTTTATTTTAAAGGAGTTTCAAATCCTCTGATGAATGCTTCATTTCATCTATTCAAGTTTTCATTTGACCCTTATTAACAACTACACAATGGATGACTTTTGAGGCAATCTTGCTTCATGTCTTTAATTCTCACTAACGACACAGGCTATTTAACAGGCAGCAGTTTCTTTTCCAGGAAGAGGGACAAAAAGTTAAAAATGACTCAGTGCCTCTCGGTCCCCAGTGAGTTGGTTGTGACCTGTCAACCCAGCTTTGGGGAAGTGCCCGCTCCCCCTGGGCCCACTGAGCTGCCCCGCAGCATCCAAGGGGTGCCGTACCCCCACACGAATCCAGTCTCTTGGTTCCTATCTTTGCTTCAGATCCCTCAAGGACTGCCCATGCCCCAGGGCCCCATCTGCCCCACCAGCCTTGGCTGCTGGACTCCAGGACACCATCCTGGGTCTCAACCATCCCCTGTTCCTATGACCGCCCCACTACTCTACATTTTGTCCTTCAAGTGTGGGCTTCTGTGGCTCGCCACACAGCAGGGGTCTCCCCGTCCTCCACCTTGGGTAACTGCATCGTCCTGCACGGTGCCTAGGGAACCCGTGTGGAGGCAGGAAGAATACAGAACAACAGGTGCTCAGAGGGGCTGCCTTTCCCACTGCAGGGGCCCTAGAGAGCTTTCTCCCAGCTGGTTATTCACAGGCGCTGAAGCTGTGGAATCTCGATCTCACCAATTTAAAGGGCATCATCACTAATTACAAAAGCAATCATTTCTTCAGTAGCAAAAGGAGAAAAGACTTTGTGTTCCCCACCTCCAACTGTTTTCCTCCACCTTCAGATGTTTCTCATCTCTGGGCAAGGGTAGAGTGCAACTCACAGAATATTATTTTTCAATGTCTTTTCCCACTCTGAAGATTGCTTTCCCAGAACCGATGAAGGCTAGAATGGTTTAGCTTCCCTGGACTGAGGATTCAGAGGCCTGGGGGGAAGGGGGGAGGGGGAGGTGAGATAACTCAGCAATATTGAACCTAACAGAGACATTAAAAGGTTCTATTCTAAACAGAAAGGAAGCAGGATGCTATAGAAACAGGAAAACCATAGTTGGAAATGCAAAAACGAGTTGCAAGAGAATAAACATAAAGATGTAAAAATGAAAAAGGACATCAAAATAAAAAAAGTTGGGAATGGGAGAGGGGAGCAAGAAAATGTAGATTTTTTTCTTTCTTTTTTTTTCTTCGTTATTCTTAGGATGTGTTGGAGCCTACGTGATTATCAGTCTAAAGGAAATAGATATAGTAATGGGCTGATATATTTGAAGAATAAGGTAACCACAAATCAAAAGCATACAATAGAGTCGCAAAAAAACCAAAAAGAAACAAACTCAAAATGGCTTAAAGACTTAAATATTACACACGACACTATAAACTTCTCACAAGAAAACATAGGCAAAACATTATTTGACATACATCTCAGCAATGTTTTTGTAGGGCAATCTAAGCAACCCAAGCAACAGAAATAAAAGCCAAAATAAATAAATGAGACCTAATTAAACTTATAAACTTTTGCACAGCAATAGAAACCATAAGTAAAACTAAAAGACAACCTATGGAATGGGAGAAAATATTTGCAAAAGATGAGACTGACCATGGCTTAATTTCTAGACTATATAAATAGTTCATACAACTTAATAAGAAAAAAATAAACAACCAAATCCAAAAATGGGCAGAACAACTAAACAAGCAATTCTCCAATGAAGACACACAGATGGCCAATAGGCATATAAAAAATGCTTAATATCGTTCAATTATCAGAGAAATGCAACTCAAAACTACAATGTTATCATTTCACACCAGTCAGAATGGCCATCATTCAAAAGTCCACAAACCATAAATGCCGGAGAGGCTGTGGAGAAAAGGAAACCCTCCTACATTGTTGGTGGGAATGTAGTTTGGTGCAGCCACTGTGGAAAACAGTATGGAGATTCCTCAAAAGACAAAAAAAAAAAAAAAGGCTTATCACCTAATCCAGCAATCCCACTCCTGGGCATATATCCAGAGGGAACCTTCATTCCAAAAGATACCTGCACCCCAATTTTCACAGGAGCACTGTTTACAATGGCCAAGACCTAGAAGCAACCTAAACATTCACTGACAAATGACTGGATAAAGATGTGGTATTTAGATATAACAGAATATTACTCAGTCATAACAAAGAAGGAAATAAGGCCATTTACAGCAACATGGATGGAACTGGAGATTATCTCACTAGGTGAAATAAGTTAGACAAAGACAAGTATCATATGATATCATTTATATGTGGAATTTTTAAAAACATGATACAAATGGACTTATCTATAAAACAAAAAACAGACTCACAGGCTTATAAAACAAACTTAGGTGTTTGGGATTAACAGATACAAATTACTATATGTAAAACAGACAAACGACAAGGATTCACTGTAGAACACAGGGAAGAATATTCAGTATCTTGCAACATATAATGGAAAAGAACCTGAAAAAGAATAGACTATGTATATGTACAACTGAATCACTATGCTGCATACCTGAAACTAACAAAACAGCTGTATAACTGAAACTAACAAAACATTGTAAATCAATCACATTTCAATTTTAAAAAAATTGATAAGCTCTAAATACCTTTATTCAAAGAAAATCTTGAACTCTTCCCTCTTACAAAATTTAAAATGGGTAGCTTGAGCAGGACCAAATTATACTGGATGGGCAGTTACATATCTTCTCCAGCACGTGGCCCATGTTACACACACATCGTGTTTTCCTACAGGTAAGAACAGCCCTGAGTGCACAGCGAGCGACTCTTTCTGGGACAAGGGCCTCTGTGGCAGTGGCCTCCTTGTCACCGCTCCATCTCACCAGGAGGCCAGGGTTTTCAGAGGGGAGGGGACATAGAGCTCATACACTTCAAATTGATTTCCCGAAAAAACTATGGAAAAACCAAATTCACCTGCAGTGAAGGAAACATGAGCAGGGCCCCTAAGCAGACCGACAAGTCCAAAGTAAGATGGCCCGATGTTCAGATCGGAACCAGAACAAAGACCACCTGGCCCCAGTTAAATGACCACCACCTCACCTGCAATGAACTGCTCGTACTCAATGTCAGGGATGTTTCTGTTGAGACTTGGGAGGTCAAAGGAGTCGGACCAGGGATCGGGGCTCTGCCAGTGGTAGAGGTGGCCCCAAGGGAATTGCACCAGTACCGGCTCCTCCATCTTCAGCAGGGTCTTCAGGAGGAAGGCAATGTGGATGCAGACGTTCCTACGGAGGTTGAAGCCCTCTGGAGGGTTGAAGTCACACAGAAGGTACCTGGCAGGGAGCAAAGGAGAGCGGGTCTTCAGGGCCAGGCCTCTGCACAGGAATCCAGGCTTAGATAGAACAGATACAACGGGAATCCCTGCACAGCCCATGGCCTAGACTCCAGACACGTTCAGCAGCTTCTGGTTTGTAAAGTGGAGGCACTGCCCACCCATCTCCATGTGGCCAATTACTTCAAGTCCGGGAGCAGTTGCGGAAGACATCTTGGCATCCGTCTAACACCACTAAGCACCCGACTAGCATCTGAGCACCCGTTCTCCAGGGGCTCTCAAACTCCTTGTTCTACAGAACCCTATACACTCTTAACAATTACTGAGAACTCCAAAAGGCTGCTATTTATGTGAGTTTAATCTATCAATATTTCCTGTGTTAGAAGTTAAACAAGAAGTTAGAAAAAGTGTATGAATTCACTTAAAAATATTAACAATCTACTGTAAGTTACCATTAATACTCTTAAACAAAATATAATTCTATTTTTCAAAAGAAAAATCATTAGTGAGAAGAATAGCAGTGATTTTAATTTCTGCAAATCTCTTTTGGACTGGTGAGAGCTGAATTCTCCTATCTGCCTCTGCATTCCCTGTTTTGTGATATCGCAGGCCAGGTTTTCCCTGGAAAACCCCGCAGGAACTCGGGAGAGCAAGAGTGTGCAAAAGGCAGGTGACATCCCGGCGTTTCTATGAAAATGGTCTTGCACCTCAGGGGCCTTGGATACACTTTGATAACTGTTGCCCTATCCAAGGCGAGACTCTTCTACACAAGAGCCAGGCAAGGGTCCTGGATTCTGTAATGAGTTACCGCCACCACACCCCTCCCTTCTCTGTGTGTTTCTCACAAACTCCATTACTGCAGATGAGGATGTAATCCTCAACTGGGGCCTCTAATTCCAGAAGACTGCTAACTTCAAGAGGGAGGGTCCCATCTACCATCCCTACACCCCGCATAGTTTATTTTGAGTCAAGCCTTAGATAACTGCTTATCGGCACTGACCCTTGTGTCTTATTCCTGAGGTTGACTGAAGGAACCAACATCTGGATGGAACTGAAATTTCCCTGCAGAGAAACAAGACTGATAAGCCACCCCATTCCAACATCTGATTCTGGGGCTCTTCAAAACCCGGGTAAGGCCCCGCTTCATCTATGATGGGTCCTCCGCCTGCCCTTCCCGGGGGGTTCTGGGAGGCCGCGGCCACCAAGGGAGACCCAGACTCGCGGCCCCAGCCCCAGGGCCTGAGGGGGAGGAAAGCTTGAGGCTGTGCCCAAGCCCTGCCCCGCCCCGCCCCAACACGCTCCCCGGCACCACAGCCCTCCCCGGCCACCGCCCCAACCCCGATCCCACCCCGGTTCATGTCCGCCGGCCCCACCGACGGCACGGACGTACGTTTACCGTCTGTGGGACGCCGCCCCAGACAGGATGTCGGCCGCCGACTGACCAGGCCAGAACTAGTCGCCCGGCCGAGCAAGCCGCCATCCCCAGCAGCAAGCACCGCCATGGTCCCGGGCAGCTGCACACTTCCGGAGCCCGCTACCCGCCCCAGAAGTGCACGCCGGCCCGCGCAGAGCGTGGCGCCTGTAACCATGGCAACTCCGCGGGGCCCTCCCCTAGCGCTTGCGTCGTGCGTCCTCCCGAGTCTAGTTGTGCGAGGGCAGAACTTGCGGAGCCAATGGGAGCCAGGGCACAGCCAGGACGGGGGTGGGAGGAGGCTTATGGGACAGCTGGGCGGGGCCGGGGAGGGCAGGGCCGCGCGGAAGTCCTGACCTGCATGTGGCGCCGGCCGGAGGCTGGGGTGTTGCTGCCAACAGTGGGCGGGGCAGCGGGGCAGCGAGGCGGGGGCACCCTCACCTGTCCGTGTGTGGGGATCAGCCTGGGCTCCGTGGCCTCCGCTTGCACCGGACGTGGACCCAGGCTACCGGTGGGCAAGAAAGAGGACTGAGCCCAGGCACGCACGGCTGGCCAGGTAGGGCACCTGAAGTGCAGATCCGCCAGGCCCGCTGCCGGCCTTGAATACGCGCTGCTAGGCAGTTTCCAAGAAGACGGGATCTGTCATAAGAGGGGAGGTAGGGCTTGGGTGCCAGATGTCGGGTTGGGTGCAGTCTCACAGGAGAGCCACGGTGAGAGGGCGCAGAGCGGCCCCTGTGTTGGCGGGGCTAAGAGTTTGCGGTATAGGGTCGGGGTGATGTGTGCCTTTCTCTGTGGTCTCCTCACTCCAGAGCAAGGGGCTCTGCTTCCCCCCTCCCCTCACTGCACTCCCTGCCTTCCCCAGCACCACCTGGGGTGTGGTCATGTCGAGGCAGGGAAGGCCCAGGGAAGGGGCTCATTCAGGGGCAGGGGCCACTCTGCAGGGATGCTGGACCTGACAGCAATGCAGTGCTTCGGAACTCCCCTGGGCTGGGTTTCTAACCAGTGGGATGGAAGGGCCTTTCCTTCCTGGGGTGCATTTGGGGGAACTAGATACGTCATGAATGTCAGCCCTGAAAATGGAGGCTGCGCTACATCCATTCTTGGAAAGAAAAATCAGGCCCTTCCAGCCCAGGTGACTCAGAAAGTCAGTCAGCAATGTTCGGGGTCCCCAGTTTAGGCTTTCAATTAGAGCTGAGCGGCTCAGGAGGCCAGATCCCTGTCCGTGGCTCCAGGAGTAGGCTTTCTGCTGGGGGACAGGATCCTCACAAACACCTGTGTCTTTGTGGGTCACTCCCCTCTGACAAGCAGGGAGGCAGGGTGCAGTTGTGGGAAATCGTGTTTCCATGAGGAGAGGGCCACCAAGTGGTGGGGGCACAGGAGACAGTGATAAAGAGTCCCGCAGCCTTTCTGGAATCAAAAAACTGGCAAATGTGAAAAAGTGCATAATTTGTTTTATTGAACAGGCTGCTTATGTACGTTTGGAGGGCCAGGTTCAAGGACTCTGCATCCCTCCAGGACAATAGCCTCAAGAGAAGAACAGACAGAGCAGGAAGAGATGTGGGGTTTCTCCCAGGAATGAGGCAGAACAGGGATTTCTGCAGATTTGCAAGGAGACCCCGACCGCTGAGCACGGGGTTACAACCCCACGTGACCCTTGTCGTGTTTGGCTTGGGCTCTGGGTCTGGCCTGATCATGTATTCTTCCAGCTGAGTTCCAGAAATTCAGAGGGTAGACTTAGAGAGGCTGCGTTTGGAACCCGGTGTGGAGACGGAGGGTCCTTTATCCTGAGTCCCCTCAGCCTAATCACTGTAGCTGAGTTCAAACACCACCCAGGCCCCCAGGGTGGCCGTGGAGGGAGAGCAAGCCTGGCAGGTGACCCAGGGGTCCCACTGCTGTGCCCCTCCCTTATCTTTGTTCCCTTTCTCCCCGGAAGGTGTGATTGTCTCATGTCATGGTGACAAGCCATCTCTCTTCTCTGTCAGGTGGGATCCCCACCCCCACTCAGCCTTCTTTCTGCATGGATGCTGAAGGACCAGGCTCACTTGAAGTTCTGAGTTTGAGCAGTAAGGTGGAAACAAAGAAACCAATGGAAACAAAGAAACAAGTCATTGTGGCAAAGCTCCCCACCACAGAGAAGCTGCCCTGAGTGGAAGGGAGGGTGTGGGCATGCCCATTTGTTTCGTGTCTCCCAGTGCTCTTCGCTTTCTTATTGCAGACCTGCATGGTTACAACAAAATGATCTGCAAAACTGAAAATATTTAGTCTCTGGCTTTTACAGAAAAGGCTGACCAGCCTCTGGTTCCCGTACCGGTCAACTGATTGGAGTACCTTTCCAGTTTGGAAACATCTGGGCAGGCCCAGGTTTGCAAAATTCTTTAAGAGTAGTTATGGAGTTTTGCTTCTAAACATTTTTATGGCTGTATACTTCTGAGCTGAGGTTGTGCTGTGTAATTCTGAGCCGGGATTTTCTCAAACTGTTTCTTATTTCTTATACCGGACACCCCTAAATTCCAAGGGGAATGGGATGTTAAGGAAGCCATGGAGTTTAGGGAAAAGATACAGATTTCATTTCCATTTAAGCATCGATGTATCTCCATCCTAGGCAGTATCGGTTCTGTGGTATTGATAGGGGAAGTAAATAGCAACCAAATTTATAGAAAATAGTGGGTCATTGGGTACACAAGTTCTTCTTTTCAACATTTTTGTAGTGTTTGCAGTTTAAGATGACCGTTCCTGAGAAACAGGCAGCCTCTTAGAATGAAATAGCATTTTCCCTGAACCATACTCAATTTTTATTTCGTGGACAGCAGGAAGGGCAATCACACATCCAACACTTGGGGACCTCAAAGATAAAACGTAACTTTCTGAGAGCACACTCCCCCCGTCTCCCTCTGCTCTTTTCACTGTCCCATTGTCCCTGAAGTCTCTTTCATATCTTCTGTTCATGACTCCAGTAACTATTCCTTCTCGTCCCTCAGCTGGTAAGTTTACTTTTCTACTTTGACCAAGCAAACTGAAGCCAAGAGAAAAGAACTTTCACCAGCAACTCCCAGCACATCCGCTCGCCTTCTGATGTCTGTGACCTCACTCTCGCTGCCCCACCTCTTATTACAGGTGACATCGAAAGCCAGGTCATCCAAAAGTCACCAGGGGGCCCATCCATACAATCTTCTCGGGGCTGTCACTCCCACATCCATCCTCTCTGTCACTACCTCATCTATTTTGTTCTACTGCTAGTTGGCTCCTATCAGTATATAAAAGTCCATCCTCTTAAAAGAAACAAACAGCACTCCTTGACCCTAATTCGCCCCCACCAATTGCCACCCCATGTCTTTGCAGCAAATCTTTAATGAGTCGTTTAAACTCACTGTCTGCATATTCTCTTGAGCCATTCCCTTTTGCACCCACTCTGGCTTTTCCCCTGATCCCTCGCTCTATGGAAACTGCGCTGTCAAGGCCATCAGTGACCCCACGTTGCTAAATATAGTGGTCAGTTTTTAGTCTTCATCATGCATGGCCCTTTGGCAGCATTTGACCCGGCTCTTCCATTTCTCCTCCCCCGTGTTCCTGCTTCACTTGGCCTCCAGCCCATCGCTCTGCTTTCGATCCACTGGCTGGTCTTTTGCCAACGTCTCCTCTTTTTCCCAAATATTTTCTGCGAATGTGCCTCGGAGTTGGGTCCTGGGTCTCTCCTCTATCTCACTGCTATACTTTTGGTAGAAGCAACCAGAATTGGAAATTGACATGCCATCAATTTCTCGATTTGTCCAAAACTCCCTGATTGGCCTTTTCCATTTGGAACTCTCTCCCTGATACTCATATTCTTTTTCTTTCATTCATCTTGCTTTCACATTCTTACGTATGTTCTACTGTGTAAATTACTTTTCCAAATTTTGAATCAGTCCATACATATCATGTGAAATGCTCAGATCTCTATTAATTCCACTAAGATGCTTATTCTACCTTAGAACCTTTCTGCATTTCTGTATTTATGTCAATAAAGTGAATAGTATTTCTACAAGCCTCATAGTTAAACAGTGTGTTTGTTTGGGGCTATTATGTAACATGAAATAATGATACATCAACATAGTCCTTTTTCATTTAATTTTATGTAACACCAAGATGAGGATTTTGCACTGAAGACTCTTTCGTTGAAATTTTACCTACGTTACGGACAGTCAGTTTTTGTGAAAGCCCTCATTTCTCCCCTTTTCTGATATATTTTCCATTTGGCTATTATAACATATACCTTGGCATGAAATAAAATTCCAAATCCATTCACATAATAAAATTAATACATTTAAATTATATTTTTTAATGTTAAAAAGAAAGAAAAAAAAAAGACCAGACTCCTCTACCTATTAGGCATTTCTGTGGCAATATCTAATAGACTCCTTAATCATGATATTGAAGAACTGAGCTGATTCCAGCCCCTTTCCACCTGCTCAGCCCCATTTTGTCCCATCTCCTGTGGATGGAGAGGACATCCATGCCATTTTCCAGGTCCAGATGTTGGAACCATGTTCTTTCTCTCTCTTTCTCTTACACACACACAGACAGCAAATCCAGCTTGTTAGAAAATTCTGGCTACTCTGAATTCATTAACCACGTACTCCCTGTTCCCCGCCCTCCTAGGAGCCACTTTCAGCCCCTTGTTGGACACAAAATAGCCTACTACTTCCATCTTTGCTTTTCTACAATCTCATCCACACAGAGTCAGAGGGAGCCTATAAAAGCATACATTTGAGGGGGTGGGTGTAGCTCAGTGATACAGTGCATGCTCAGCATGCATGAGATCCTGGGTTCAAACCTCAGCACCTTCACTAAAATAAATAAATTAACCTCCTCCCAAGAAAACCCAAAACAAAAGCATAAATTGGACATCACCCATCCCATCAAAACTCACTAAAATGGTCACCATTCCATTAGGAGCCAAAGTCGTCCCAAAGTCTTCGAGGACCCGGCTTGCTCTGCCTCTCCGCCCACACTCTCCCCATCACTCTGGGGGCCTCTGGCTCCGGCTCTTCCTTCTTCCTCCGGATCTATTCTGCTTCAAGTTCATTACTCCTTGAGATCTGCCAGGATTGCCTTATTCCCTCCTGCCTGCCTCCCACCCCACCACCATCACCTGACTTTGCTCATATCACTCTTATTTTTCCCCAAGCTCTTGCTACCCCCATCATGTTGCCTGTTTTCTCTGCTAAAACTCTGAGCCCCCAGTGATGGGGAGTCGTGTCTATTTTGTTGACTAATAAAGCCCAAGAGCCTTGGGAATGGGTATAGTTACTAGATTCCCATAAGTAGTAGGAGCTTATACAGATTTGCTGAATGAATGCAGAGGTCCTGGTCCAATTCGATGGAGCAATTCTGTGTCCTGCTCAAAGATTAACTCTCCTTTCCTCCTGAGAGAGGGTGACCACTACCTTGGTGATCAAAGGCAAGATCTATTTTCTTTATGCTGTTAACCTTAGGCGGGGAGACTGGGGGATCTTCATTTATATTTTAAAATTTGATTCACTCTGCAGTTTGTCTCCTGTCTATGTATCCTTTTGAGAAACCGTTTATGAGTGATCATTCTTCCATCAGATTGAACAGGATCCAGGGGGAAGTACCAAGCCTGTCCCATTGGCCATCCTGTGTGTCATGTCCTGTGACCCAGTGGATGCTCAGCACGTAAGTGAACCAACAGGAGTGAGTGAAGAGATGGGAACATCTCATTATTGTGGTGGCTGCACTCTGTCCAATGCCTTGAGATTTGGGGAAGGGTTTACAACTGCGGAGGCGAGATGTCAGGTCCTCTGTGCTCTTCCTGATTGCCCTGGCCTTACCCATTCCCCCAGCCCCTCTGGGCAGCCAAGCCCAGGAGCGGGGACACCGGCGATTGTGCTGATCAATAATCCACCTCACCCAAAGTCCGGGGGTAAGAGCGGCCAGCACAACTGGTTGTAGACACTGAAGTCAGGTCCTTGGAGGAATTCCCCACTGAACAATGTTTTGGACCTTTTATTTTTCTCTATAGCCTCCAGCTGAAGAAACAGATTGCCTTAGGTACATGAAAGGTGAGGACACCTACTATCCCCATGGAGCCAAGGTGGTGCTGGGAGTCTGCTGTTTGTACAGCCGTTGGGCTCGTGTTGCTTTGGGCATCCCTGTGCCTGAATTCCTGCAGTACACTCGGTGGTAAGAACAGGGGTGCCTGGCAGGGAGGTAAGCGGGTCGGGGGACTACACAGCTGGGGAGACGTTAACCTGGGGTGAGCTGGAGCCGGCTGATGCATGGAATCTCGGTGCAGGGAACTCTCCAAACTCAGAGAGGTTCCCACTCCCGCAGGGTCCCTTTGATCAGGGTGCTAGGCTGTCAGCACTGCAGGGTCCCTGTGAGGGTCATGGTGCCTTCAGGCAGTGGGAATTGAGGGGTCCAGTGGCAATTAAATTAACTGTGCACCCAAAGCCAACCCCCGTCTCTTTCAGCCTGTTTCCTAATCTGCAAAACTGGAATGATGTTAACCATCCCGCAGGTGTGTTGATGGGCTGGGACACACTAGACAGCCAGGAGCTGGAATTCCTCTGTGCCCTGATTGTTATCCTTCCTTCACACTATTTACTCTCACAAGTTCAGTCTCTCTGTCTCTCTCTCATTCACTTGTAACTTTCTCTCCTGCTCTGGTTTCATTTGATTCCCACCCTCCTCCCAATCCCCAGATGAGTGAAATTAATTTCTGTGTGTCAGTTCCAAATTCCCGGGAAAGATTCTCTGTCCCCTCTGGATTGGTTGTCCAACCCATCAGTTGCAGTCAGAGCAGTGAGTCCCTCTGTGACCAGAGGAGGGGCTCTGCCCAGCCCCCCAGCCACCACTGTGGGAGCACATAGCTCTCCGAGGAGGAGGTACTGGCTGTGACTTGGTGTCACTAAGTGTGAATTTATCTCTCCTCTTGCCCCACCTTCATCCTCCTAAACAAAGATGAAAATTAAACACTCCCGAGATTTGTGTCATGGAACACTCAGGGTGGGGGCTAAGAGGGCTGGATTCCCTGCTGAGTGTAAGGGGCTACAGTGACTCCACAACGAGAGCCTGTAAAGGAAACAGCACCGGCCCCACCGGACCCTTAGGGTGCTGAGTCTGCGTGACATTGAGCCAGGCTTCTGACCACAGCTCAGGGGTCTGTTCCGACCGGTTAGTCTTTGAAACCAACCAGCTGTGGATTCCTCAATCCCTCCCTGAGGTTTTACCTGAACCACGAGCTTCTGTATCTCTGAAGACAGATGATGAGGACCCTTCACGTAAGGCATTTGCACAGCCCTGTGCGGGAATTTGTGCTGCACGGTCTGCCCGACGAGCTGACCAAAGTTCGTATTTCACTGATCTTAGAAATAGTCTGGTTTCCTGATGCACTGTTTCACTGAACAAGCAACAGAAGCCACCTCTGGCTGATAAAAGCAAAAAAGGGACTTAAAGAAAAGATACTGGGAGGGTGCATGGAGTGTCCCAGACCAGAGCCGACCCGGGGGCCGTAGGAGATGTTGGGGAGCCCCAGGCACCAGGCTGCGCAGGGTGCTACCGGGCCCCCTGCTCCCCCAGCAGGGACCCCACCTCCTCCTGACTCTCCACCTCACTGCAGGTTCATGTCCCGGCAGGGCCAGGTCACACTGAAGCCACCAGCACACACCTCAATGGGGGAGTTGGCCCCTTCTCAGCTGAGGGCGTGCCTGGTGTGGGGAGAGGCCCAGTTAGAGGAAGGCGGTTCCCCTACTGTTCCGAGTTAATGCACAAGTCAGTGCCCATCACTCAGGAGAGCCGGGCTGGTCCGACCTCATTGTGGTGACTAGGCCATCTGAGTTCACGTATTATTTTTAGGTTGGAAGGCCCAAGAGGGAGAAAAAGTGGAGGTTCTAGTACTTATTTTGTATTTCCCATGTACCAGGTGCGGTAAGCAAGCCACTTCAGACAAGGCCCATAATAACCACATTAATAGGCCACGGAGAAAGTCATGCAGTCAGGCCTCTGCAGCCCCGAAACCCGTGTCCTCATCAGTTCCGTAGTTACCAGTGGAAGTTGTAGGGATTTATGGGACTGTGTGCTCCTGTGGGGGCTGGGATGTGTGTGTTTAAATCCACATCTTCAGAAACTCGGCCAGAACCACAGCCACTGATTGTCTGCATGGAGGCAGAGGAGAGGAGGCTTCCAGCCTCTGGTCCAGCTCGTGTGGAGCTCAGAAGTTGCTCCTTCTGTCCTGAAAACAACACCAGAGCTGAGGGAGCTGCAAACCCACTGCTCTTCTTAGATCCACAAGAAAACTGAGGGGGAAAGCTGCTCCCAACACAGAGAGGCAGCCGGGCAGGCTTGGAGAGTCACAGCTCCCAGGGCAGAACCCGCTTTTGTAAGAACCCCGGGGGCAGGCAGATTTAACAGGTTCCTGAGGCCAGCTGGAGGCTCAGCGTGGGGAAGTCCGAGTGTGACAACTCCAGGGGGCCAGTCACAGGGGCCCCCTGCTCTTTTTCATGCATTTTACATCCAGGACCGTATCCTGTTCTCAGAGTGAAGATCATAGGAAAACTTCTCATGGTTCCTGCCAGGAAAGGAAAAAATAGCTCTATTGAAATACACCCAGAACATTCTCTTCCATTGTGGGGGGTTGTGTTTTGTTTTTTTTTTTTTATGAGAATTTATTTTACCAGAGCCTAACCTACCTGAGGGAAGGGAAATACCTTCTGTGCCACCCAAATTGGGGTGGGGGAAAGAGACACACTTGTGGAGGTCACAGCTCAGGGCACAGGCTCAATGAGAACTAATCACAGGACTACAGAAGCCCTGCTCTGTCCCGCTCCCCCAACACCTTACCTCCATGTCAGTAGAGCCCCTGTGTAATAACAGGAATAAAATTAAAAGACGTAAATGTCTCAGGAGTGTCTAGGGAAAACCCAAAGACAGCGGGGAGATGAAAACAAGGACACACGGGTGACTTTAGCCTCTCGCACGAATAGCTGTAGCAAACTACACACAGCCCAGCCCCAGTAGATAAACAGAAAACCTCACAGAAGAAACTATTTATTTTGGTTCTCTTACCCAGTGCATTCCATGGTGCATCCTCGCCTAGAATTGAGTGGAAGCAAGTCCATCTCAGAAGGGACATACCTGAAGAGAAATGGCTTTCCAGACTCTGAAGGGCAGAGAAAGCACCAGCCTGGGTTAGAGAAAGGTGAGGGGTCGGGTAGGGTGTGGGCTGCATTCTTCCCCAAATAAGGAACCTTCCTGAGGCCAGCACAGTGGGAGGGAGGGCCATAGGGTGGAAGCAGCCGGACTTCTTCCCGAGAAGTGATAGGATGCCTCCAAGGGACCATTCAGGTGCCCAAACTGTGTCCTGATGGTGGAAGCCTGTCGGTCTGCCTCAGAGCCCAGGACTGAGGTGGGCGCACAGCAGGCCGGTCTTACTTGGCCGGATCAATTTCACTTCTCCGAAACCCTGTGTAAAACATGAAGCGTGGACGACCTGGTGAGCACAGCTCTGCCCTCAAGACCGGTTTCAACTCCTCTCTTCCCAGAGAACAGCATCTCTGAGCCCGTCCTGGGTGACCTCACAGAGATCACCCTAGTGGCCCAGGCTAGTGACCGGGAACATGTACCTTCCTGCAGCCAACCCCAGACGTCCACTGATGCATCATATACTGACAAAGATGTGAGTTCCTGTGCATTGGTCTAACAGCAGAGACTCTGCCACAGGCCCAAGAGGTGGTGTGTGGGACAAGCAGGGGTGCAGGAGTGTACGCAGTGCAAAGGTGTAAGTGGTGGCAGGGGTGCAGGGGCTGTGGAGGGTGCAGGCAGTTCAGGGGATGCGGGGGTGCAGGCAGTGCGGAAGTGCAGAGAGTGGCAGGGGTGCAGAGGTACAGGGAGTGTAGGGGTGCAGGAAGGTGCTCAGGCACGTGGCCAGGGTCAGAAGGCAAGTGCACATCCTCGCAGTCAGCCTGACCCCGGGAGATTGGTGCAATGGTCTGGGTTGGCGGAGGGGTCGGAGGGGGCGGCGACGGCGGTGGGTGGGAGGCTGCCCGGGCAAGCCGGTCGATGTCTTCTCTTCCCTGCAGCCTGGCCTGGGGGGGGCGTTGGCCGCCGGAGATTCGCCAGATGTTGGACTCCAGTTAAGCTTGCTCCTGGGTGGTGGGGCGGTTAGGTCGGGGGCGGTGGCAGCGGCAAGGGGGCGGAGCGGGGCTGCCCCTGGCGAACTGATGGAATAGCTGCCTTCTCCCGGCTGCCGGGCCTGGGAGCGGCCTCTGCTGCCCCAGGTCGCCTCACACACCTGTCCCACTCAGCTTGCTTAGTGGGGAGTGGAGGCGGTGTGGTTAAGGTGCAGGGCCCACGGGGATAGGGGGGCTGCCGCACGGAAGCCGGTCAATTCGCTCCGCTCTCCCCCGCGGCGGAGCCAGGGGCGGCTTCTGCTGCCGTAGAGGCGGGACGCCGGTCTCCAGGTGAGCTTGGTCCTGGGAGGCGGCGGCGGCGGCGGCGGCTGGGGGTTTGGGTCCGTTCCAGGGAGCTGCTCCATTTCTTCTCTCCCCCGCGGCCTGGCTTGGGGGCGACGTCTGCCGCCAGAGATTTGCCTGAGGTCCGACTCCAGGTGAGCTTGCTCCTGGGAGATGGGTGCGGTGCAGTCAGGGGGCTGGGAAGGTCGTGGCTGCGGGGATAGGGAGGCTGCCCCGGGGGAGCTTGAGGATTAGCTCCCATGTCTGTGCCGCGTGGCCTGCAGGCGGCCTCTGCTGCGCCAGGTCCCGGGATAACCCTTTCCCACTTTGCCTGTTGGGGGCGGGAGGCAGGGTAGTCAGGGTGCACGGGTGGCGGGGGTCGGGGGCCTGCAGCGGGGGAGCGGGCACATTTGCTCCCATCTTCCCCGCGGCTTGTCCTGGGGGCGGTGTCTCTTGCCCTGGGTTAAGAGACACGTGTATCCTAGTCAGCCTGGCCCCAGGAGGCGGGCGTGTTACGTTGGGGGTGGTGGCAGCAGCGGCAGGTTTTCCCATGGAGCAGGTCCATTTGCTCCCATTTCTCCCCATGGTTTGCCCTGGGGGCGGTCCCTGTTGTCCCTAGTTCGCCGGAAGTCCATTTCCAGGTCAGCCTGCTCCCTAGAGGCGGCCACCGTGAGGTCAGGGGGCAGGAGCGGTGGCTGCTGTGGGGGTAGGGGGCTGCCTGGGGAGCTGGTGGATTGGCTCCCGTCTCCCCGATGGCCTGGTGTGGGAGTGGCCTCTCCTGCCTCAGATCACCAGACACACCTGTCCCATTTAGCCTGCTGGGGGAGGGGCGCCCTGGGAAGTGCCTTTAAAGTGTGGGGGAGGCGACAGCAGGGGTAGAGGACCTGCAGCGCGGAGCCTGTCAATTTGCTCTCCTCTTCCCCACGGCCAAACCTGGGGGCGTACTCTGCTGCCCAAGAAGCCAGATGCCCGTCTTCAGGTCAGCTTGCTCCTGGGAGGCGGGCGCGATGCTGTCGAGGGGCAGAGGCAGCTGCGACGGCCGGCTGCCCCGCCTAATGGGGCCACTTCTTCTCCTCTCCCCTGACCTGGCCTGGGGACGGCCTCTCCCGCCCAAGATTAGCCTGAAACCCCACACCCGGTCAGGTTGCTCCTGGGAGGTGGGCGCGGTGACATCAGGGGTTGGAGAGGAGGGGGGTCTGCCCCTGGCGGGCTGGAGGATAAGCTCCCATCTCTCTGGAGGCCTGACGTGGGGGTGGCCTCTGCTGCCCCTCATTCCCGGGTCACCCTTCTCCAGGACATATTGCCCCGGGGGTACTGTAGGCTGCGGGGGCGGCGGGTTGTTGGCGGGGGTATGGAGCTTGCCGCTTGGGAGCTGGTGGTTTAGATCCCATTTCCCCCGCAGCTTCGCCTGGGGGCAGCCTCTGTTGCCCCAGGTCGCAAAGCACTGTTTCCCTGACAGCTTAACCACCGGAAATGGGCAGGATGTGCTGAGGGGGCGGAGGCAGCCGCCAAGGCAGCGACGGAGGGGGCTGTCCCTGGCCAGCCGGTCAATTTGTTCCCATCTGAACATTTGCTGCCCCAGTTTCGCAGGACGCCCTTCTCCAGTTTATCCTTCTCCTGGGAGGTGGGCTCAGTGCATGCAGCCCAAGGTCTGGGCTCTCCCCTGGGGAGGGGCAGAACTCTCTTCTTCTTCTTTGACTTTATTCTTCAGCGAAGTGGTTACTGGCCCCAATTCTTAATTCTGAGAAAGTGTAGCCTGTGTTACGGAGGAGCTGCTGGACAGTGAGGTTTCTGGGTGGGTTTTCACATCAGCTGATGCCCCAGGCAGGCAGGAAATCTATTACTTAGAGCTTCTTAGTCTGGAGTTGGGGGATGGCCCCGCCATCCTCACCATGCTTTTTAAAAATGTGTTACTCCCCTCTTTTTCCTAGGTGACATTTTAGGTTATTGGGTCCCAGATTGCTGGCACACTCATCCCTGTTCTCAAACATCTTTTAAACTTGGGTGAAGTGATAAGTTGGGGAAGAAGATGATTTACTGAAAGGTAAGAATACTTAAATTTGCATTAAAGCTACATTCTGTCAATCTTTCTCAAATGATTTTTCTCTGATTCTAAATCCATGACCTAGTGAATGTTGTACTCCTGTGTAAATCATTGATCTTCACATCACACTTGTTGAGTGGTCAACGAGATTTTTTATTTAGATTATTCCTGAAAGGAAAAGCTCAGGCTTTTGAGAATTCCTTGTCTGATGTCACCCAGGCAGTCACAGTAGAAGACAGAGCTGATATAAAAATCCCTCAGCTGCCTGAACTGCAAAGCTTCTGGGATTACTGATCCCTGAAATGCAGGTGACTCTTGGTGATAATCTGGGGGATGGTTTACATGATCAGATTCTTCCAGTCCTGTAAATGGGTTCCGTGGCCCCAGCCCCGGGAGGGCTGGTCATAAGGGCCATATCGTGAGGGGTGGGATGGGAAGGCAAGGTCTAAGAGCTGGCATCACTGAGATTCCACACTCGCTAAACACAGACCCCAGAGCTTAATTGTTGTCAGGTTCTGTTCTGGATTTGAGAGTGTGTTCAGACATGATTCTTGCCCTTCAGGGGTCACTGCCTGGGTGGAAGTAACCTTTACATAAATCTGGGGAGGATGACAATTAAGTAGATGGGCTGTTATGATTCTCAGTGTGCCCAGGCTCGCTCTTCCAGGCACTCGTGGGACTAACGAGAGTCATGTTATTCACTCATACACTGATTTATTACCCTTGAATTGATCATTTGTCCCACAGTAAGTGAAACAAGCGATGAGGAACCTGAGTTTTGTCCCCTTTCCTAGCACTGATTGTATCTGTCAGTCAGGCGCCCTGAGTATGCATTGTGAAATGGTGGTATTTCTTGCCCAATGGGACTGCACTGTCAGTTCTGAGAATCAGGGGATACACGTGGGTAGGACAGCACACTGACACACATGGCACCCCCCCACCCCATGAGACAGCATTGTCGATGCTCAGGTGACCCGATGTAGACCGCGGTGCTAAACTTGAGCATGTTTAGTGATCTTGGTGGCTATGAAAATACAGACTGCCTGTCCCTACTTCTGGAGACACTGAGGGTGTGCACCCCAGAATTCTGCACTTTAAGAAGCACTTCAACTAATTCTGATGAAGATGATCTGAGTGTCCCACTGAGAAACACTGGTGTGCGATGCACCAGTATTGAGGATTCTCAGGGAGCGATGTCTTTTCAGGATGGTCCAAGGGCCCTCACGAGACTTTTGCCTTGGGTGTAATTGTATGTGTTCGAAAGTGATGTCTCTCACTTCCAGTGCTTGTCAGCATGCTCTGTGCAGGGATTTGCTCTCAGCAGGTATCAAAAACTATAAGTCTTCAGGTCACCGAGCTAGAGTGTGAGCGATCTTTTATTTTGGTTTTCTTTATTGCAATGCAGAGTCTCCCGAGAAGAGATTCAGACTGAACAGCTTTGTGTCGGACTTTGGAAGACCGCTGTTGCCCAAGGGGTTCTCTGGCAGCACAATGACGAATCTAGGTCCCTCTTTCACTGCTACGTCAATGAAGTGGACCGCTTGGACAAGGCCAAAGCTGGTATCCCAACCATAGCCCTTGACAGTGATGTTCGGCTCCAGGAAGCCATCAGATGCAGCAGGTGGCCAGAGGAGGAGCCGAACGGGCTCATGAAATGTGACACCCCCAGCTTCATCAACACGGACCAGAACTCTTCCTTTGGGGAAGATGATCTCCTGATTTTGGAACCACCTATTGTTCTAGAAAATAAGCCAGTTGCCCAGACCTCACACAAAGACTTGAATTGGAAATGTGCTTTGTCAAGTGTTTCTCTGAAGATGTGAAGTCTGTCTTTGTATGGCAGGAAGTCCCCTTTCACAAAATTGTATGTGTTTGTGTCTGAGAGAGAGAAATGGAGACAGACAGAAAGACGGAGACAGAAGAGAGCCCCCTCAGAAGAGAGCTAGTTAAGGTGAGTTTTTGTGCCTTAGTTTTTGTGCCATTTGGGGTTTTGGGGGGAACAAAGTATTTACACTGTCTCATTCTCCTCGTTGGAAACCTTGGCCCCGTCCTCAGTGTCAGCGGCCTTGAACGGGGTTGCCATGGTGCGTTTCATCTGGCGCTGCCAGTTCCATGCTCTGCCTTTAGCACGTTGCTTTGCCTCCCAGGGCTGCCACCCTTTAAACTGTAAGGTGAGGAGTCTGGAGTAGATGATCCATCCCAGCTCTGCTGTTTTGCAAATTTCTGATTTCGTATTCTGATGAGGCTGGGATACACCCAGAGCAGTATAAACCAGGCCCTACCTCCTGTCTCTTGCTGGGGCATCCCTCAGGTCTGTGCCTTCTACTCAAGCCTTTACTGAGCCCAGCTTTTGTCAGGAGCCCAGGTGCCTACCGGGATGGCAGGAGACCTGTCTCTCGTGGTCACGGTGGCAGACATTTCTATTGGTTGTGCTGAAACAGCTCTTCTGAGATCCTCCGGCCACCCTTGCTCCAACCTGAGGACAGACCTACCGTTCCTTTCCTAGGAGGAGGATCAATCCATGGTGCATTTTATGACAATCCTGTCCCCAGGAATGCACGGAAGGTTATCAGCTGAGTGAGGGGAAGTGCCTCTGTGTCTCTGTGTCCCTGTATCTCTGTCTGCTCACAGTGCCCTGCCACCGGCTACTGAACAAGAAAAGTGCTATTCACCATGCTGTGTCTTTTGCAGATGTGTAGGTGATGGTCTTGTGGCTCATGTGTGGGCTTTGTGCTGGGATGGTGAAGGGCTTATAAATACCTCATCAACATGTATTCGAGATGGCCTGGTGCCACACAGACTTGATTCATGAAGGCATCAAGCCTGCACACTGGTTTGGAAACAACTTGGTTTTGATCAGTCACACGGCATGCATGACTCACTGCTGATCTCTGGGTGGTTTTTTCATTTTAGATTTATTCACCCAGTGTCTTGCTTAAGCTGAAAAATACATTTATTTCACTAGAATATTCTCAGATTCTTTGTTTTCACACATCCAGTTGTTTAATTCCTTTAAAAATCATTTTGTGTTTAAAATGCCTCCTAATATCTATCATCTCTAGGCTCCCAGTGGCCTGAGCCATGCACCAGATTTGATGCAGGAACTGTTCCACCAAAAGAAATCCCTTTGCCATAATATCTTTTGAGGAAAATATTATTCTTTAAGGCTCTAACAGTAAATCGTAGAACAAAGCAAGGAACATTTATTGTAGTTAATACATGTTCATGCAAAAAGAAATGATATTTTCATTAAACAATGTTGATTTTAATAACTTTTACTAATGTGAATATTATTACTCATAATTTAAGTAACCAAATAAAACCACAGTTATTTATTATGAAGTTTGAAAACTATTTACACTGTCTCTCAATTAGAGGTAGCTTTATTAGAAGACTGAAGGGTATTAAAAAGATGGAAAAATACCCATGATGACACCATCATTTTTATTAACTAAATATCAAGAACTGTGCAGGGTTAAGATTTAACCCTCTGCAAGCTGTCAAGTAAGCATGAGGTAGTTTGTGGATGCTGCCAGAAGACAGGAGACTCCCCCAGGTTCAGAGACAAAGAACTTCTTGCCAGCACAGCAGGCAGCTTGGGGTTCATGTTCATGTTGGTTCCTGAGTTTCTTTCCTTTTGCTGTTGTAACAAAGGACCACAGACTCAGTGGCTTAAAGCAATACACATTCATCATCTCACTGTTCTATTGTGCAGAAGTGCAAAATCATTGTCAGTGGGCTAAAACCAACGTGTGGCCAAGGCTACGTTCCACACCGAGGCTCTAGGGAGGGATTCGTCTTCCTACCTTTCCCAGCTTGCAGAGGTGTTCACACTCCTTGGCCCAGGGCCCTGTGTCACTGTGACCTCTGCTGCCACTTTACATCTCTGTCTCTGACTATATAGATATAAAGGAAGAGTCTTCTACATCTGGTATGGACCCTTTATCCTAAATGGACATTGTATCTCTATTTATGTGCAGATTAAAACCCCTTCCCTCCAGGGTGTGGTGGCATCAGCTCACAAGATTACCACTCTGGGCTTTAAGTGTCCTCTTTGTATTGTCACCTGGGAACTTCTCTTTCCATAGTTAGCTCTGTGTTACATTTGTTGTTGTATTTTACCCGGCATTACTGAAAGTTTTACTTAAAAGGGATCCTAATTAGCTCTGTTTACCTGTTTCCTGAGCTGAAAGCTTCAGTTCTAGAGTATCTGTTTGATTTCTCTTAAAAATACATTCCAGTATATTTCTCTGGTGAAAGTCTTTACCCTGTTGTCTATTCTCCCATAATTTCCTTATTTTCTTGAATATATTAAAAGTATTTTATAGCCTTTATTGGTAACTCTGATGCCTACATCACCTGGGGGTTTGCATCCTTTGTCTAATGTTTCTTATTCTCATATTATCCGTTATATAGTCTTGACATGTTGCATGTCTTGAAATTCTTTATTACATGGCAGACATTGCAAATGAAAAATCCATATGTTATTTTCCGTGAGAGGTTTTCTACCTTCCTGTTAGGCAAACAGGGTGAGGGACTGATCATGTCGCTCCAATCAGGCGCTGAGGTGGATCAGGACTGAAGTGCCTTTTTTCTTAAAACAGCTTTGAGGTATACTTGGCAAAGTAATTTTCACACGTATAAAGTGTACAGCTAATAAGTTTTGACATAAGTATATCCCCAAGAAACCATGACCACATTCAAGAGAGTGAACATACCCATCACCCACAAAGCTTCTCTCCTGCCATTTGTTGTCCCTCCCTCCCTCCCCATCTCTTCCCCTGGAAACCATTGATCTGCTTTCCATCACAACATATTGGTCTGCATTTTCAAGATCCTTGTATGAATGGATTAATGCAGTATCTACTCTATGTTGTCTGACTTCTTTCATTCAGTGTAATTATTTTGAGAGTCATCTGTGTTGCTGTATTAATAGCTTATTTTTCTTATAGCAGAGTATTGTTTAGTGCTGAGTTTTTACTGAAGAGTTTGTTGTGAGCAGTGTTTGGATAGACCATCATTTGTTTCTCCATTTACTTTTTGATGGATGCATGGGTTATTTACAACTTGAGCTATTATAAATAAAATTGCAGTGAATATTTGGTTACAAGTCTTTATATGGACATATGCTTTTCTTTTCTAAAGCACCAGATGAGGAATATCTGGGTTATATGGTAGATAGGTATTTACCTATTTTAAAGAAACTGTTAAAGACTTTTCCAAAATGATTGTACTATTGTAAATTCCTTGTGGTGTGTATCAGCTCTGGTTGCTCTACTTCCTTACCAGCACTTTGTAAGGTCGGTCTTTCTAATCGTATTCATTCTTGTATGTATGTGTACTAGTATCTCACTTTGGTTTTTAAAAGCATTTCTCTGATGACTAATGGCATCTTTAATCAGCATCTTTTCATATGCTTATTATCCATCTGGATATCTTTACTGAAGTGTGTTTTCTGGCCTCATTCATTCATTCAGGTGTTTGCATTATTATTGAGTTTTGAGACCTCTTTATTCTGGATCAGATACAAAGAGAGACCTTTATCAGATATATGATCTGCAAATAGCTTCTGTCTATGGCTTGTCTTTTCATTTGCTTAGCAGTGTTTAGAACAGCTTTGAAGAGTCTTCATTTTGATAAAGTTCACTCTATCAGTTTCCTTTTAAAATACATTATACTTTTGGTGTCATAGCAAAGAAATTTTTGCCAAACCCAAGGTCATAAAGTTTAGCCTATGCTTTTTCTCCTAGCTGTTTTATAGTTTTAGATTTCCTATTAAGATCTATGATCCATTGTGACTTAATTTTTGTATATTTTGTGAGGTGTGGATCAAAGTTCATTTTTTTTTTTTTGCATTTCACTATCTAATTCTTCCAGCACTACTTGTTGAAAAGATCCTTCCTCCACTGCATCCTTTTTGAGAATCAATTGTCTATATAAGTGTTGGTTTAGTTCTGAACATTCTATTCTGCTCCATTATTCTATTTTCCTGTTTTACACCAACACCATACTTTCTGATTACTGTAGTTAAAAAAAAAAAAAAAGGCTGAAAATCAGATAGTGCAAGTCTTCCAACTTTGTTTTTCTTGTTCAAAATTGTTTTGGATATTTGGGATCCTTTGAATTTTTATATGAATTTTAGAATCAGTTTTAAAATTCCTTACATCCTGTTCTGCCAAATTTCCACCCATGTCTTTGGCCATCTCCAAAGCCACATTTTCTGAAGAAGTCTCTCTAGATCCCAGGTGAAAGGAATTTCTGTTTCATCTGTGCTCCAATCACATTTGATAATATTTGATTACATTTATTCATATTTGGCTGGATGTACTTTGTGATCTTTCCTGCCATATAGTAAATCTCTCAAGATTTGGAATCTTGACTTGGTTCCATCTGTCTGTTGAGAAAACTAGTTCTAAGCTTTGCAGGAGTGAGACCTGCAGTAAGAGGTATCTGCAGCACACATCTAGCTCACTGCTTGCATATCGTCAAGGAATCCTGCAGATTTAGAATTGTTTATTGTTTTCTCCAAGATGGCTCA
The DNA here is from genome assembly GCF_048773025.1 of Camelus bactrianus. Classification (NCBI taxonomy): domain Eukaryota; kingdom Metazoa; phylum Chordata; class Mammalia; order Artiodactyla; family Camelidae; genus Camelus; species Camelus bactrianus. The sequence goes on from NC_133553.1 coordinate 6,557,741, forward strand.
GCCTTTTTTATTTCTATTGCTACTGCTGCAGTTTCAAAGGAAAATGGGCTAATTATTTTCCAAATAACAAAACATACTGTAATTGAGCTGTGACGCAAATTATGTGCTGCTCTTTCTTAACAACCTGCTTAGTGTTCACAGGTACCTTCACTCATGGAACTTTTGGGAGAATGTCATATCCTCAGAGATAGCAATGCTGTCTTTGGCAACCTGAGCGGTAGTATCTGAACTCACTCCTGCTGTTTTTCCAGTGCCCCCTCTAGCCCTCCTCCAGCCCTCCATGGGGGGCCTGCAGTTCTTCCCTCGAAAATCCTGTTGCTTCTCAGGAAGAATTCCCTATGAAACATATTCATGTCCTTCTTGTGGGGACATTCAGTCCAGAGACCTGACAGCAGGGGAAAATGTTTAGACTGCTTTTGGTAGAACGTAAATTCTTCCATACTTGTTAGAAGCAAATCCAATGAGGAAACTGTGTTGGCATCTAACAAATCAGGATAAATGTCTGATGAGGAAGATCAGCTTCCCCATCCCACTCAGGTGTCATGTTGATGTGACGCTCACCTTGGCTAACATTTTCTCCTGTGAGCAACGTGAAGTTCAAGACGTTATGAATGGCTTTTTGTTTTTCTTCCTTAGTCTTTCCACATTCACTGTGTCTGGTGAGATTATATGAATCCTGCTTATTTTCAGCCCAGCACTAAGCTTTTTAAAAGGATCACGTGTTTAAAAGGCTAGTGGACAATTTGTTAGAAGATTGAAATCCTTAGACTTTGGTCCTAGAGTTGAATCTTGGTTACTGGTGAATGAGAATTCCCGTTAAAATTTTAAATTCAGTGATATAAAGTTTTAAAAATAGTTAAATATTAGTCAATTTCATTAAACACTATAGCAGTTATTTACTTTTAAGCCTGTCTCTGGGGCAATTTTGCAATGATTCCCTCCCTTTATTGATTCCCTCTTTATCAGAATCCTTGAGAGGTCCCTGTCATCATTGTCAGTATCATCATCATCATCACCACCATCATGGAACTGATTCCTCTGGGAGATTCTAGGAAAATAAAGAGTTGGACGGGGTTATGTGCAGGTCAGTGTGTGCATATACAGTAAGAACAGTTGTCAGACATTAGATTCAAGATACCCATTCCATTTAGAGAAGAATGTGGTCATGAAATCCTGATGTGCTGAATGAAGGAAGCGATGGGAACAGGGTAGTCAATGGAAAGGAGGAGGAAGTGAGCGAAGCGGGGAGCATAGGTCCTTGGTTAGGTGATCAGCACATTGGTGAGAATGAGGGGAGTGTGATGGCAGAATCATGTCCCTCCCCGGCCACAGGGTAGCCACCTGTGACATTTTACTGTAAATGGCAAAATGCATGACAGATATTTTAGGACAAAAATCTTAGAGGATTTCTGTCTTCTAAATTGTCTATCAGTTAGCATTTTAAACCCATGATACATTATTAAAGATTAGTGCAGGGGGACAAATAAAAAGGATTCATATAATCTCACCAGACATACTGAATGTAGAAAGGCTAAGGAAGAAAAACAAAAAGTCATCCATATGTGCCTTGAACCATAAAATGCTCATGAGAGGAAATGTTACAAAAGGTGAGTGTCACAGCCACATTCATAATGCCTGAATGGGATGGGACAAGGGGATCCTGAGATGAGACAATAGGGTGAGTAGCCTGGATTGTCCAGGTGGGCCGAATGTAATCACAGGGGTCCTTGAAATGGAGGACATTTCCCAGCTGAGTTTAAAATCAGAGGGAGGTGTAGCCATAGAGCAATGTTCAGAAAGGCTGCTGACCATGAAAATGGAGGAAGTCGTGGGGCACAAGCTAAGGAAGGTGGGTGACCTCTGGAAACTGGAAAAAAACAGCAACAACAAGGAAACATTCTCCTCTAGACCCTCTAGAAGGAAGGAACCCTGCTGCTACCTTGAATTTAGCCCAATGAGAACTGTGTTGGATCTCTGACCTCCACAGCCATAAGCTGATAAATCTGTGCTGGTTTAAGCTCTTAAGCTTATGGAAATTTCTTACATTGGTAAGAGGAAAATAACATAGTGAGCCGTAGTGTAACGGATTAAAGGTATAGGATGGGGTGTGGAGAGGATTCTGACATTTACAACTAAAAAACAACCAGGTGAAGTGGGAAGGTGTTTTAAGGAAGACCTACCTGGCAGGGCTGTTAAGCAGACTGGAGCGAGGGGAGCATTGGAGTTAGATGAATCAATTAAATCTCTACCAGAAAAATAAGGAATAAAATGTAACAGGGCTTCAGTGATAGTGGATGTAGGAATGGAAATGGGCAGAGAGACATAAATATTACTTTGAAATTAGCTACAGGTTTGATGACTGCATGTTGGGGAGACTTAGCCGTTGTGTGGACTGAATGTTTGCATCCCCTCAAAATCCATATGTCGAAACCCCATCTACCAGGGTGATGGTATTGGGAGGTGGGGCCTTTGGGAGGTGATTAGTAGGATAAAATGAGGTCATGAGAGTAGAGCCCTCATGAATGGGATTAGTGTTCTTATACACGCCCCCAGAGTGCTTGCTTCTCTCTGCTCTCTGGGATATGAAGATATTGGGAAGACAGCCATCTTCGAGCTGGCAATCCTCTCAAGGATACATTGACCTTGAAAGTCTCAGCCTCCAAACCATAAGGAATATGCTGGTTGTTTAAGCCACCCGACCCACGGTAATTTGTTACAGCATCCCAGACTGACGAAGACAGTGGAGAATGCCTCTGAGTTTGGCACTGATTGCCTGGAGAATGCTGAAACCCAGGGAAGTGGGCAGCACAGACGTTTACTCATTTAATCCTGCCAACACAGTAGGAGATAGAGTCTACATATTCCTCGCTACTTAAAAGGTAAGGAAAAAGAGGCACAAATAATAACAACGACAACAAAAACAACAATAATTTGTCCAAGATTCACACAGAACCCCCTGGAGGCAGAGTGAGAATTTATACTCAGGCAGGCTGGCCCCAGAGCCCCTGCTCATAACTAATAAGTCAGATCACCTTGCTTATGTGGATCAGTTTTTTTCAACTGTGATATGAGGGTACTGTGTCCAGTAACTTATAATTTCAAAATACTTCACTGTAACGGAATCATTAGTCACAGGCCTTACAAACCACAGAAACCTACACATACAAAAATAACTCTTTAGATCAAGATAACCAATAACGTTTTTAAATATTATACCTGCTGGGCCTTTGCAATAAAATGTCTTTTTATAATTCTGTCTGGCTACATAATAACTTCATAATCCTGCATGTTGCTGGTGGCTCCATGTTGGACAGCACGGGCCTAGAAATTTTAAATTACTTGCCCAGACTCGCCCAGGAAGCTCGTGGTGGGATCCGAGCTATAGTCTGGGACTTTTCCTTCCTACCCAATAAGTCCCTCATGGAAGTTTAGAAGCTTCTCCTTTGGTGCCCAGCTGTCTATCCGTACTTATAACATCTTGTCAGGTGTTCCAGCCTGCTCCTGAACATCAGCCAGAACCCACTTCTGCTCTATTTTGTCCAGGTAATACCTTCTAGCAACTTCCATTGCCTTCTTGGCATCAGTTCTTACCTGGAAGGGTAGTGGCTAGAGGTGGAAATGTGTCCACATGACAGGTTTTTCATAAACATAGCAGGAGTGGTCAAGAGAATAAAACGTCAGGAAGATGAGTAGAAGCAGGTCATTTAATATACCAAATGGGTACTTTCAATGTCTGTGTTTCCGAGTCCAGGCTTGTTCTGCTCGTGCATTACAGGCCAATAAATCAGGAGACCAGGTTTTGGGGGCAAGAAATAGCGACTTTAATTTGGAAAGCCAGCTGAGAAATGGTAGAATAATGTCCTGGGGAACCATCACCCCAAGTCAGATTTCAGGCTCTTCTTATATTAAAAATGGGAAGTGGGAATGCTTGGTTGTTGTAAACTTGGTGTATGAATTCTTTGTTGTTAGAATCCTTTGTTCTTGCAGCTCTTCACCTGGGTCACATCCGTGTAAACCTCCAACAAACAAATGTTGTTTTTTATTCTGTAACTTGTTATCTTTATGTGAATAGAAAAGTGTTAATATCCTTCAAAGTCAGAGCCTTGAGAATAGGGTCTCCTGTATATTTCAGGCTCTAGGCAACATTGTTTTACAAAAGGTGCAGAACCAACAAGACTAAGCCTAGGAAACAGGGCACAGGGTTAAAGTCATAGGAACAGATCTAATATGGAGTCAGATTTTTTCTTTCCTATTTCAGTAGTGCCATGGAGAAGGCAGTTTGGGCAGCTTTTTTAGGGTCCTGGAGGCTTTCTCTCTCAGGCTCTGTGTGCCTCTGTTGAAAACCCTTCATAGCTATCTGGCCTGCTGGAAAACCACTCCGCCTGTTTTGCCCTGAAGATGTGTTCTGTTTATAACTGATCTCGACTTCTTGGAAAACAACTCAAAAAAAACTCAGTTGGTTTTCCACCAGCCATGGGCAGGGGTGAGGAATAGCACTAAATTATTTTATGAAAAATAATAAAAGAAGTCTTAAAACAGCACTGGGCACATAGGAGAGAGTCAATGAATGCTTCCTGGCTGAAATCAAAAGTGATGGCTCAGTGATTCCATGGCTGCTGTATTTGCTGAGCTTGCTACTCCTTTGCTCCATTACACATTTTTTTAACTGAAAAAGAAATACATGCATGTGGTTAAAAAATTTCAAACAGAGCACAAAAATACACAAGTGAAAGAAGTTTTCCCTCATCCTCTCTTCTTTCAGCCCTCCCTGGAGATGCCACTGTTTACAATCCTTTGTGTGTTTTCCAGATATGCTATGCACATTCCGACCTATGTATGTAAATTCCTTTAAAGTATTACTTATTTTTAACTTAAAGGGATTTAAATCCTCAAGTGTCTTCTGCCCTGGTAATAGAAAAGAGCAAATCTGACTCCATATTAGATCTGTTCCTTTGACTTAACCCTGTGCTCTGTCTCCTAGGCTTCATCTTGCTTGTAAAACAATGTTGCCTAGAGCCTAAAATATACAGGAGAGCCTATTTTGAATGCTCTGTCCTGTAAGGATTTTTAACACTTTTCCATTCATATAAAGATAACAAGTTACATAATAGAAAATAACGTTTGTTTTGTTGGAGGTTTACAGGGATCTGACCCAGGCAGATAGCTGCAAGAACAAAGGATTCTAACAACAAAGAATCCCTACATCAAGAAGATTGCAAAAACCAAGCTCGTAGAAAGAAGCCTGAATTCTGACTTGGGGAGATGGTTTTCCAGGACATTAGTTTGCCATCTAGGCCTACAGAAAGTTGCTATTCCATGCCCGAACACCTGGTCTCCCAACTTACTGGCCTGTCCTGCACTAACGAGAATGAATTTGGACTCAGTAACACTCCTATCTTCCTAGCAAGCTGGGCACTGGAATTGAGGGCAGCTATCCCACACCCAGGGACATACTGTGAGCCCTTGATGGTTCCCCGAAGGTGGGGTGTGGTTTACCCAGGAAGGATGGGGACTATGCATCAACACTCAGGCAGTATGATCCTTCTGGTATCTGACCTCGTACCACCCGCTCCCCGCCAGCACAAAAACTGGGAGAGTGGTGGTAAGGCAGAGATCTTGCCTGCCTGTGTCCCAGCGTGTAAAAGGGGAATATGTACTCTTTCCAAGGTAGTTCTGAGCGACAACACCTGCGGGTGCTTGGTTCCCAGAGCAAAAGGAAACCCAGCTCCACTTTGCGGCAACGGGTGTGATGCCCGTAGGTGTCCTGCAGAGGCCTTGTGTGGAGGGCTGGACCAGGGAGGTAAAATATGAGCTGCGGGCCTTGAAGGGTTAGAGAAGTGTGCAGAGGCAGGACTGCTGCCTCCTTCAGGATGCCCCAGAGTTAAAACTATTTCTCTCCATCACTGCTACTCTCCTCAACCCTCCAGATCCTTGCCTTCTCTCTGCTCCTCCTGTCCATTTCTCTCCCTCCACTTTTCCCCTTCTCCCCTCCTCCTCCCATCTTCTCCGTCCCTTGCTTCCCCACCTTCTCTCACAGAACCCAGAGAGGATCGCTGTCCCTCCTGCGCATGCGCAGTCGGTGCCAGCTGGAACGAGGGTTGGAAGCTCCAGCTCCGAGCAGGGGATCGGCCCCAAATTCTGCTCAGCTCTTTCGCCTGGTAGGACTTTTGTTCCTGCACCGGCGCCCCGGCCACAGCTGTCCAGGGCCAGGTGTGCACCTGCCGCCTCTCGCCCCAGCCGGGCTCCCCTCTGTCCGTGGCTGGCGTCCCTTTCCCCTCTCCCACCCGCGAGTCCTCTCCTCCCGGGCTGCCTCTCCTCGGCCGCCGGCCCGTCCCCGCCCCTGGGCGGGCTGTGTCCCGGGCGGGCGGATTCTGCGGACCCGGATGGGGGCGGGCGGCTGGGGCTGGGGCTGGCCTCCGAGCGGGGCTACAGCCCGCGTCCCCCACCGGCTTTCCCTGCCCCGCGACCCATGGGCTGCCCTCGTCTCCCTTCCCCTCTCCCTGGGGACCAGCTCAGTGGTGTGGGCGCTGCTCCCCGGGCTGAGAGCCTCCGGCTGTGAACCCCAGCTTCTCCTGGTGGAGTCGGGAAAAGGGAGCGTCAGTGCTGAGCGAGCTTCCGTCTCCTCCCTCAGTGTTTCTGCCCCAGGTAAGTACCTTGAACACTTTCACGTGTTATGATGGCGGTGCTTGATGATGTCACTGTTTTTATAGTGAAAGGGATTACAGTGTTGAAAGCAAGGCTTGATTCAGTTAAAAATGAGCTGAAGGCATGAGGCTGTGACATCCTCCATCTTTCCCTCTCCCAGGGTGAAACGTGTGAACCTCGATCTTAAAAAGATAGTTACAGTCCCTAACTAGCCCAGCCCAGCTAGGGTCTGTTAACAGGAACAGCACCACCAGAGGCGTTGGAGACTCAGGGACTTTGCAGTCCTAAAGAGCTCCTGGCAAAATTTGGTTAGTTTTGGTTTTTTGCTTCTTCTTAAATTGTGGGGCAGACTAGTTGTATAGAGGGAAAAATAATTGTCAAGAAATATTTTTTCATTTAACGTCTTTATTGTGATATTGTTCACACACCATGAAGTCCACCCACTTAAATGCTACAATTCAGCAGCTTTAGCATATTCACAGTGGTGCAACCATTAATATTCCAGAACGTTTTCATCACTTCAGAAAAACCAGTGGAAATGATTGACCTATACACACCTTCCCAGTGCTGGTTCTAAAGAAGATTCTTGGTTGTTCCTGACCATAAATTATCTTGTTACCCATAAAAAATCTGGTAGGAAATCTAAACAGAATTGTATTGAATCAGTCTATCAAAGCAAGAAGAATTAATGTCTTTATGGCATAAATTACTTCTACCCATGAAAATATCTATGACCCTATATTTTCATATTTCCAGAGCCTGGCCCATGGGAAGTCCTCATTAATTGTTGGGTTTGTGAATGATGAGATTCGATACAACGTTAGTTGCAAACTGAAGCCTTTCACAGAAGAGAAAAGAAACTCAATGAAGCCAAGTGACTCTCTGATGGTCAGAAAGAGTGACAGCCAGTGCTGGAGTGATCCAGTGGACTTGGTGTTTGTAACCAGAATTCTCCAGCACCTACAGCTAAGGGGATCAGAGTATTCTTTTATTTTTTCTAAATGGCGTTGCTTTTATTTTTACTTATTTTTTAAAATTATTTTTTATTGAAGTGTAGCCAATTTAGAATGTTAATTTCAGATGTACAGCAGAGATTCACTTATAAACATATGCATATGTATCTATATATCTTTTAGATTGTTTTTAGTACAACTCATTACAAGAAATTGAATATAGTTCCCTGTGCTATATAGTAGGTCCTTGTCATTTATTTTATTTTTATTAACGTGTATCTGTTAATCCCCCTTTTCCTGCCTGCTAACCACAGTTTGCTTTCTATGTCCATGAGTCTATTTCTAGCAGCACCGTTTTTGCTAGTAATATACGCAGGTTGGCTGCTTTCAGTTTCATTAATTCCACCTTATCTGTGGGCATTTTCCTTCTGGTGGGCCTGTGTGTGGTTTGCTCACGTGATATAAGAGTTGTGTATTTGGGAGAACTCCAGGCCTCGTGTAGTGACTGGTACAGAGTGCCCACTGAGCTGATGCTTGAACTGGGAAAAAAAACAAAGTAAATGTTGGAATTTCCACTATGGTTGAGACTTCCAGGTTTCTATAACCTGTTTATCCCACCTTAATGTTGGCTGCACCCATACTGGGTAATTTGGTGGAACTTCATGGTATGGTGGTGTAGAGACGGGGCCTTGTATGCTTCTTCTCTTTCCGTTTTCTAAGACTCATTCTCCTTGGCCTTCCAGATCCTCCCCCAGAAGTGCCAAAGGCTGACTTGGTGCTGCGCTGAGGCAATATTTGTTAATAAGACCCTTTCCTCATCTCTTCTGAGCCTCCGTTTCCTTCTCTGCACAATGAAAACATAGACTAGAAAAGTGCTTTACAGTTTCTTTTAAGCCAAGTTTCCTTTGAGAAACCGAATATACAAATCTCTCCTCCCATTCAACATACAGATTTTGACATATCCTCCAAGGAGTGACATAGCTCTTTGTGGACAATTGAAGTGATTGTGATTCCAGGTGGCACACAAAAGACTCTTCAGACATTTCTTGCAGGGAGAGGGCAGGAAAGGGGCAGTATATCCCACTTTCTATTGTGAGCACTGGAACAGGGGCTTGGGTTTAAATACAGTGCCCGACGTGGCCTCTCTCTAATTTTTTTTTTTTTTTTGCCTCTCTCTAATCTTGCACAATGTGATAAACCTCTCTCCCTCAGTTTCTTAATGCGTCAAGTTGGGGTGATAATAATTTAAGTCTTTTGTGAAACATTATACACATAAGAAATTTGTTTCTCGGTAGAAACAAAACCTGCGAGAGAATCTGGGATTTCATTAAAAAAAAAAAATAATCTTGTCCACAGCACTCTGTGTGTATTTTGAAGTTCCTTGAGGGAGAGTGTTGGGTCTAAAGTCCATCGTGGGTCAGGTGGCCCATGGATATGTGTGCCGCAGATTGCCCCCTCCTCCCCAGTCCTCTTCCTCTCAGTCCAGGATGAAGTTCCCTAGTAGATTTACACAGAAATCTTGTGGAAATGGCTTTTCATTTTATTGTTTCACGAAGAAGGGCTGCCATCATGATCTCTGTAGTCAGGTTTTGGTGGCCTGAAGGCTATGCAATTACGTTTTTCTATTTAATATAAAGAAAAAAATTACAAGTACAAATTTAGTCCTATGGTGGTGGCAGGGGACCTTGAAAGTGGGGACCATTAGCTTTGTTAGTTTCAGGTGCAGGGGCCTCTGGCCCTGAGGACACATCATCGTGCTCTGAAGTTGGAGGGACCAGTGGGCTCAGTGGGAATGTTTACTGAGTGTATCACATGGGCTGGGCATTGACCTATTTGTACTGTGTGTTCCTTATTTGAGACAGTGAGTTCGTTTAACCTCAATAGCCTCTTTAATAAATTAGACTTTTTATTTTGAGATATAATGTAGATTCCCATGTAGTTGTAAGAGATAATATGGAGAGGGCGTACGGACTTTTTGCCCAAGTTTCTTTAAATGTTCCATCTTGCAAAGTTGGGATACAATTCAGTAATGACTCACTAACCCTATGAGGTTTGTGTTATTGCCCTCATTTCTATTCATGATTAAACTGGGGTTAAGAGGAGCACACAGGCCTGCCCAGGTCACCCATGGTTAGTGTAGAGTCGGGTGAAACGTGGGCTTGGAATTTCCAGGCAGTACCAACATGATGCTCTGTGGCAGGGAGCAGCATTAATTTTGCTTGTTTATTCATTCATTCAACAAGCATTTATTGAGAAAACTCTGTGGGTCAGATGCTATCATAGGTTTATCTGATTCTTCAGCAGTATGGAGAATCAGGTAATTTTTCCTTCTTTTTTAATCTGAGAAAATTAACTCTGAGAGGTTATAAAACCCCCAAAGGAACTATAGCTCATAAATGAGGGATAGTAAATTTGTACATTTCCTTCTTTTTATGCAGGTGGTACCCTAGGCATTTTACATTTGTAAAGTTCCATAATCCAGATATATTCTTGTAAGGCAAGGATTTTTTTTTAATTGAAGTATACTCATGTTTACAAAGTTGTGTCAATTGCAAGGTGTTTATTTTTTCTTGAATTTGGAATTCAAAATATATTTTTTGAGGGGGGTAAATAGGTTAATTTATTTGTTTCATTTTTTTTTTTAAATGAGGTACTGAGGATTCAACCCAGGACCTCATACATGCTAAGCATGTGCTCTACCACTGAACTGTACACTCCTCCCCAAAGCAAGTTTTCTTATCAGGTATTCTGCAGCTTAGGAGTTCAAATAAATTGGAGTTGAAATCCAGGTCTTTTGATCCTACTGTGTTTCTTTGCATTATATCCTGCTGAGGGGTGTGGAAGCAGTTCCTTTATTCATTACTTTATTCAGCAGTTTTGAGCATTGACTTTGCATCAGGGCCTGGCTAGGTGCTTGGAAACAGAAAACAAGAAATGACCCTTTTCTGCAGAGGGAGGAAGCCTAGACCAAAACTGCGTAATGTGATCCGAGCTGCGGTAGCCATGTGCAGACGATGAGGACAAACTGAACCCACGGCTTTGCTTGGGCTTCCCCTGCCATCTGACTGGTACACACCAGGTCACCGCAACCCATTGAGGCCCGCAGCCCGCAGCACAGTATGTACCTCGGTCTCCTCTTCCGTCTCATCAGGGCCTGCAACCTGAACATCCCTGACTACGTGCAGTGTGCTGAGGACCACCAGACTCTCCCCGTGGTGGTCCAACCCGTGGGGATCATCTCAGAGTAGAATTTCTTTTGCATCTATAAGCGAATCTCCTTGGTGAGGCAGATCATCCCTTGCGGCTCGCAGTGGGCACTCTGTATCCACTACAGTCACCACTATGCGCCCGAGAATGGGTGGAGCGACTTCGAGACCCACCGCAATGTCGTGGGCCTTGTCACCATTACCGACTGCCTCTTGGCCAAGACCTTCGAGAAGCTCCACGTGCAGAGGAGCTGTATGGCACCACGCTCTATGACTCTCGGCTCTTTGTCTTTGTGCTGCATGGGGAGGTGGCCGAGCAGCCGTGCACCGACGTGGCCTTCAATTTACGAGGACTGCAGGGAGGTGGAGAAGAGGTTCGAGGACTTCACTGAGTCTCTCTTCATCATGCTCAAGTCCAAGTGTCTGGACTGTGCATCCGACAATCTGGGGAAAAGATCCTCCTGCTCTACATCCTGTTTGAGAAGGAGGACTTTGTGGGATTGGACACAGAGTGCAGGAAAGTCTACCTGGATGCCCGGACACCCTGGCTGTGTGAAGGGTTGCTTCCCTACATCCAGAAAGGGATCAGCAAGGAGGAGGTCTGTCTTGTAGCCAAGGCGTGAGGGAGGTGAAACCCGCCGGTTTTCAGACGTTTAAAAGTGAATCCGCCTTTGTTTCAGAGAGATTCTTTTAGGGTTATTATGGACACTTACTCCCGCTTTTCAGCCAATTCCCCTGGTGTGACCCCTGGAGTTGCTGTCCAATAGAGTAGCCAAACTCACTGATGCTAGGAGAGCTGGGGAGGAGGCTGCTCTGAGCTGAGATGTGCTGTAGGTCAAATGCACATCAGACGCTGAGACTTGTCTAGTAAAAAGAATGTAAACTATGTTGTTTCTTTCTTTATTGATTACATGTCAAAATGATAGTATTTTACATACTGTAGAATAAGTAAGATATGTTCTTAAAATCAGTTTCTAGGGTTTTTTTTTGGGGGGTTACATTTTTAAATGTGGCAACTGGGAAACTTTCTTTACATGGCTGTCATTTCATTCCTGTTGGACAGCATGTCCTGGGACAGTCTCATTCCTTTGCTTATAGATGTCATGCTGAATCCTGAGACGCAGAATGAGGTGCTGGTTGAGCTGGGGGTGGAGCCAGTGTCTCCTGCCTCTCAGGTCCAGCACCTGCACGGCTGAGGCCCTCTCTCCCTGCCTGACAACCACCATGCCAATTTAGGACAACAGAAACACTGCCAGGGGCTTCCAAGTGAGCTCCTTACGCAGGGAAATGCGTGTCTCGGAGCATGGGACACAGCAGGGAAAGATTCGTCCTCACTTTGTCCCTGTGATTAGGTCAACGAACCCACTTTGCCTTGGAAGTGCAGACGAGCTCTTCTGGGCTGCCTACCCCCCACATTCTGCTCTGTTTCCCTGTGTATCCATCGAGATGTCCCTCGGGCAGAAGAAGGTGAGATGCCTTTGCCGAGAGGTGGTCCCCCTTTGCTGGGGAGAGTGTGGGAATCTGTGCCCCCCCGACCTACGGCCTCGGGCCTTGAGTCTGGAGAGGGCTCATGGCGGTCCCACAGGTACGGTCTGAGGGCCTGGCACGTGCTGCCGGGCCTGATGTGGAGGAGGTTTTCTGCGATTCTCTGTGAGTCTAAAATCAGATTCTACTTTCTGGTTGTTGGTAAGTTAGAGGAGAAGATGCCAGAGAATTGATAAAAAGAAAGTCCAGACCAGTCCTGTGAGTGACAGGCACAGGGGACCCGAGTCCCAACTGCTTGTGGTGCCTGGCGGGCTCTGGATGAATTTTCTCTTCCTCCCCGGACATACATCTATATCTTAAGGAAGGGGCGAGGCATTTCGTGGCCATGACCTGTACTTGTCCTCACAGGGCCCCGTGATATACAAGGCTTTCTCCCCTTCTGTTTCTTGTAGATGAGCTGGCAGATGTTGTGGCCTGGGCAAAGCTGAGGACACAGATGCCAGCACCGTGCCACTCCCAGGCTGGCTCCATTCCCGTCACCTGTCACCTCCTGCTGAGTCCCCAGGCGTCAGTTAATGTCGGTACATCGGTGCAACGTAAGCAGGGACCAAAATCTCCCCCTGGACAAAATGGTGGGTGAGCAGTGGAAGCCTGGAGCCCTGCCCCAGCCCCCTGACCAGTGCCTCCTCTTTTGTCACAGGAGGCACTGGTGACATGTTTGCTCAGCAACTGCTTGGCTCTGAGTCTGCAGACCCACCATAGAATGCCAGCTTGTTTTTGCCTTTTGAAGTCTGTCCTTGGGATTTGGCGGAGTAGCTGGTTGTGTGCTTAGCCCATAGTGGTTGATACTGTCACCATTGTTTACCCAGAACCTTGTGTACAAGGCATGGCTCCCGGCATCAAAATACAGCAGCGCATTAAACCTCCCTCCTGGTGGGTCTGTCTGTTTTGGTACCGTAAGGGCTCAGCCAGCATCTGAACGTCAGTGAGATAACGCGGTCTGTGAGCTCGGGTCAAGTAAGTTCTCCTCCAGTCACTTTTACTCCATTGTTGCTTTTACTATTCCACAGTCATTACTTTTTTAAACAATGCTTTGGTGCAGGAACAGATCCTAATTCTCTCCTGTTACTCTTGGTGGGAGTGAGTAAAATTGTCCAGCTTGAAATGCGACCACATTTTGTAGCTCAAAAGCTGTTTACACGCATCTAGGTGAAGTTTAGGTTTGGGGCGCTGACCACGTTGGGTTCCCCCGGCAGCGCCGCTCGCCTCAGGCCCCTGCCTTCCCTGGAACAATAGGTGAGGGTGGGTCTCACCGTCCCCTCATCCCTGTCCTCACCAAACTCACGTAAATTCTTGTAATTGCTCTCAGTTATTTTTGTTCTCATGTTTTTCTAATTTTCGCTGTTCCTCTTTTCATTTTTCTATTTCCCTTTCTATCTTGTACCGCCCTGTGAGCATGTTGTTGCGTCAGAAAAGTGGACTGTGCACACCCTGCATTGGAAATAGCCAGATTGTCCTCCGTGCTGTCCCCATCGTTTAAAAAGCAAAAACCTTAACAGTTGCCTTGATCCATATATAATCCTAGTCATCTTTTTATTTTCTATTTTTTTGGAATTTTTACTTTGTTAGCATATCACCCAATGGTGTTTGATACCTGTTAAAATCCTTGCTTTGAGGAACCAGTTTGGTCCTTCTTATGTTTGGTGACAAATGCGCCCTTATTAAATTTGATTGTTTTGAAGAAGCGAGATGCGAATTGATTTAGGCGGCTGCTGAGGGTTTTTTTTCATGGAGTATTAAACTTGGAAAGGCAAAATCTGCAGCATCTTCCTTGATTCTGGCTTTCACACAAACGTGCTTGGCACGCGGTTCCGGGCTGTCGCTGTGTGACGTGCGTGACGGAGCTTCCTGGACGGTGGTCACTGGTGAGAAAGTGGCAGTCTCGGTGATGAGCAGCTGCAGGGGATGCTGTTGGAGGAAGCAGTCACCGGTTTTTGGTTTTTTGTTTTTTGTTTTTGCATTCACCTTCCCCGTGCCATTTACTTTACTTTGCCTTCATAGAGAGGCAGGAGCGGGTCTAAACTCCATGCCACTCTTATTTTCCCTTTACGAGGCTGGTTTATCTGAGTATCAGAAAAACATGGCCTTCTCCTAAGTAGCTGGCTCACTTGGATCTGGTGGACACAGGGACCGCTAAAGGGGACCGTAGTTTCCTCTCTGCTCCAGCCAGTGGGCATTCAGAGCCGGGTCAGTGGTTTGCCTCAGCAGCCATGCAGGCCTCCCTGCACCAGCCTTTACTATTAACCCATGTTGGCAGTAAATAGCTGACTCCGTGTCTGTTGCAGCTGACGTCCACCGAACGTGTCGTTAGTTTGCGATAGTGAGTCTTCAAAACCACCGTCAGCCGTGAAGTGACCTTGCATTCTCACTCACACCCTGGTTCATCTCACCCGGGGAAAGGGTTTGGCCACCACCGTCATGCTGGCCATGAGACCTTGTTTCTCCTTTCATGCCCTGGTCCAATTGTGTACACTTCATCCTTCACTGACTTGGTCTCGCTTGAGACAGGCCAGACTTTCTGAAAGAGTCCATCACATTCTGTGGGGGAACAGAACAGAAGTAAGGGTCGCAAGTAGGAGTCTAGGCTATCTGGGTTGGCAAATGCAGGCTGGGATCTGTGAAGGCTGGGCTGTGCCCTGAACACAGGCCTTTCCCTTGGCTCCCGATAGCCCAGGGGTCGGAGTGAGAACAGCCTAGCCTGGGTTCCCCCATCCTCATCTGCTCACTGGCAGATGTGTCTGCTAACAAGGAACTGCCCAAATCCTCGGGCCCTTCAAAGTTCAGACCACAGGAGAACCTTGAGTCCCTTCTCCTGGGCCTCCTTTGTGAGAATCCAGTGCCTTCTGAGGTGACCAGAGGCAGGAGATGCCTCCCCCTCCAGGGAGCTCTCTTCGGAGGACTGTGACGCACTGCACCTTCCTTTCAGCTTGTGGGGTTCCATCCGTGGTCCTTGAAGAACCAGACTTGAGACTCGCTTAGCGATAGAAATGACAGGACTGATTCCAGGGCAGGGCCGGTTGAAGGAACAGGGGAAATTGAATGTGACCTCAAACACCTAGGTGGGTTCTGGGTCTGTTACTAAAATTGGGAGCCTGGGAGGTACCTGCCAGGAATCGAACTCTAGAGTAAATGGTGGACATGAGGCATTTTTAAGATTCCAATTGTCATCCAAGTTAGGACCTCAAAGAGCTACTCGGTTCTATGGCCCTGGGGCTCAGGTGAAGGAGCCGGACAACAGATACACGTTGGGAGTCGTCATTCTTAGGTGGTGTTCACAGCCGTGCAGGTGGATGAGCTCATCTCGAGAGGTGCAGACTGAGGCTGAGGCGGGGCAGGGCTGTGCCTGGGTTGGAGGAAAGCCCAGACCATGCAGCTTTGGTGTGTCAGTCAGTGGCGTTTGGGATTTTCAGAGCAATGGCATTTATCCTTAAGGGTCCTGGGGGTGGGCAGGGCCACCCAGGAAGAAATCTGAAGGGAGGGTTGTGGCCACACGTGCGCGTCTTGGGATGATGCAGGGGCTGCATGGTCCTGGAGGGGAACCTCCTCGGAAGCTGGAGTCGGAGTGGGGAGTGGGGAGAATGTAGTCACACTCACCTGTGAGGGAGGGACAGAGGCCTAGGGAGTCTCCACCCTAGTGGACTCTCTTTCCCAACAACAAAAGGCCAGCAGACAGAAGATTTGAAGTGAGAAGGGTCGGGCGCTGGGAGAGGAGCCAAAGTGGAGAATGGTGGTTGGACAGTTCTGGAATAGTCTCCCTGCAAAATAGAGTTAAATAAACTCAGACTCTTAAGAATATTGATAGTGACGTTGGAGGAGATAGTTCTTTTTCTGGCATCCTAAAGGTAAGGCATGTATCCAGGAATACACAGAAGAATCGGGCAGTCTGGTCCGGGGGCTTGACCCTTACCAGGGGGAACAATGCAAGTTTAAAGGGGAAGAAGGTCAGCGGAGGGAAACTAGCCAGGCCTCGTGTCAGGTACCAGTCGGCCGCACTACTTGCGTGTTACATTCACATCCATGTCTCCCAGGTGGGCGGTGGCAGCCCCCTTTTGCAGATTGGGAAGCCTTCTCAGAGGGGTTAAGGAATTAGTCCGTTTAGCTGCTAGTCAATGCTGTAGCAGGATTCAAGCAGGGCCTTGTCAGACTTCAAGGGCATGTTCTATCTACTAATTCCGGTACCTCCCTGTTGTACCTGGATTGGTGAATTGGGTCAGTTTTGGAGCCGTTCACAAAAAGTACGATTTAAGTGCCTCAGGACTGTTTCACAAAGCTCAGTGTTCTTTAATGGTTCAGAAGCACCGCAGTGATTTTCGCCCCACAGAGGTAAGGTCTTACTCCTTTGACGCTGACGTGGTTGCAAATTACTTACAGGTGCAAAACCAGACTTAGCAGCTTCTGAAGGGAAACTCTCCAGTTCTCCCTTGATAGGCTTTCTTCCACGGGATGTAACCTGCTGCAGCGTAGATCTGAGCTTTCCGTATGGAGTGAGGGTTTGATATCCAAAGTTAGCAAAGAAGGTTCAGATGGAGGAAATCGACGTTAACAATTTATTTTGGGGTTTCATTAGACAAGATGCACTATCGCTTAATGGCCCATATAACGTATGTAATTGAGTACAGAACATTGCATTCCTTACTTTCTAATGAGAGCTGTCTTGCAACGTAAGGTTGTCTGCTTTGGAACTTCAGCTCAGGCAGTAGGGCACCTGTCAGAGTTTTGGTGTGATTGTATTTACACAGTGCATGTAATCTGGGCTTCCTCAGCCCCAAACACTCCAGTGCAGAATCATAGGCTGTAGCCATCACTTAGTTATACAAATACTTCTACAACTATATGATACAAAAAAAAAAAAAATGAGAGAGAGAGGGAGAGGGAGAGATTGCCTTTATCAAAGTCCCTTTGATTTTAACTGCAAACTGTTGTTGAGCAGCTCTGGTTTCCTTTGGATATGAATATGTACATTTCTTTGCATGTAACTTGGATTTTAGACTAGAACACCAACCTCTTGCTTTCGAAGTTCCAGAAAAATCATAGCCAAATGACATACGTATTAAAAATTTTATTATTTTCTTCTGAGACAGAATCCTTGAATCTGGGACTTGGGCTGTGATTTTGCTTTTTGCTCTTCCCACACCTCTCGTCTCACTCCTTTTTCCCACGTGGCCTCCAAGAGTTCATGGTCTCCGAGGAGCAAGTGGACAAAAAGTTTGTCGCCAAGCAGTCCTGCTGTAGAGGGAGCCCAGCCAAGAGCTAAAGAACATCATCAGAGAGGGCTTTCTTGAAGAAATGGGCTCTACATTCATTTATGAGGACAGAGTAAGAGTCAGCCAGGAGAAGGTATCAAGAGGGTGACTCAGGTGGCAGGAGCAGCCCGGGTAGAGGCCTGGAGGCTTGTGGGGTGGGGACTCGGGGAGAGTGCACTGTTTGGTCCAGGGTGGAGGGTCCCCCTGCTTGGGAGGACCCTGGAGTGGGCCTAGGGTTGGAGGGCTTTGGAGGAGCTTGGTTTTTTACTACAACTGACACAGAAGAGGCAGTGAAGGGTGTCAGCAGAAATTGACCCTCAGGAGAGGTACTCATGGATTTGCTTCTGATGTTCTACAGAAAGAAGGGGTCGGGGTGGGCGAGAGCAGCTCTGCCCGTCCCTTTGAGACCACCCCTTCATTCATTTATTCATAACACATGCAATTCTGAGTGTCCAGGGGAGAGAGGGTGGACTCACAGTAGTAAGAAAAATGTATTGCTTCTTGAGAGCTTAGCAGTGTCAGAAGTTGTCTTAGCATAGAATGTTCTAGGAACACAGCAGGGGCACCTAACCCAAAGTGCAGAGTTTCGAGGGAAGGAAGACTTCCTTGACAAACCGTCAAAATGAGCCTGGAGGCAAGTGGGAAGTAGCAGCAGGTCAGGGGGCACCTGAGGTCATTGGGGACCTGTGTACTGAAGTGAGGCTGGGCGAGCAGGTTCGGGGGTGGGGCTAGAACTGTACCAGGGAGCCTCTGAAGGGTTTGAAGTGGGGGTGATGTAATCAAATATGCGCTTTGGGAAGGCTGTCCTGGCTCTGTGTGTGTGTGTGTGTTTGTGTGTGAAGCGGGGAAGAGGGGGAGAATGCCACCAACCGGGAGGGTCAGTAGAAGACCATTGACAGGCTGGGGTGCCACCAGTGGGAGAGGGGCGTCGGGGCTGCTTGGGGACGGCAGGGGCAGTGTGGATGCCGGATTTCCTCATGGGGAGGGCTTATTAACGGGGACCCCCTAGCGGCACCTTGTGTCTGGAAGAAAACGGATGCAGCCAGGTGGACTTTTCTCTTCTTCCCTGCCTTGTGTGATGATCTTAGCTCAGCGAACATTTGGAACAGAAGAGCTAAGTTTCAGGGTAGCCCAGGACTTTGTTGAGCTCGTTCGAGTGAGATCTGCATGTTCACATAGCTAGAAACGTCCCGTGTTTTGGATTTCCATAGGGGTATTTATTCTTGATAAAGATTGCTTTCTTGGTGAGAGGAAATTTAATACAGCTGCTGTGTTTCTCAAAAAAAAATCTTATCTTTTAAGAAATTTAATATTCAAAAGAATAGCAAAATTTAAAATGATAAAGTAAGGCTTTGGTGTAGTTTCTTTGGTTTCTGAGTTAATGTAGAGTTAGAGCCTTTGCATTACTTAAATAGCACATCCTTGTCAGTATTTAAAGAGCTGTTAGTGAGCGCCCCAGGCCCCACTTCTCAAAGCATCATTAAATCTTGCTCTGAAATAGTGAAGTCATAAAGTTCTTGTTGGCAGAATCCAAACAGTTGGTTTATAATTTGCAGCATAGCAACCTTTATAAAATAATAATAGGTTCAAAGTTAAGAAAGTGGAAGATAATTGATTTTTTTAAAGCTGAAACATAAACTCTCTTGTGTTAATGTTGCAACTGGAAATTTCGAAAAGAAAAATCCTACTGTAATATCATCTATGTGGAATACATATATGTCTATCACGTTTGCAATGTAACTGGGCAGTGGTTTTTGAAGACAGGAACATTTCAGCTGAGATACTGGCAGTGATGCTTGCTGGTTTTCAATGGAAGACCCTAAATTTGCGTTCTTAGATTTATTCTTTTCTTTTCTGTTCTCTCTCTCTCTAACTTTTTTTTTTTTTTTTTGTAGTGAGAGGGCTCAGTAGTGCTTTGCCAGCATGATTTTGGGGCAATTTGGGGGCAGATATCGTGCACAAGCAGTGAGATATTTCCATGCATTTTACTTTCCGGACATCACCATGGAACATGTGGGGGTTTGTGCCTGCAGGCCGGGATGCTGCAGGACTCCCTGATCCATCACCGTTATGTCTTGGAGCTGCTCCAGTCAGTGAATGACTTTCTGTGCCTTGGAGGTAAGGTGATCTGATGCAGATGATCAGATGTGTAACAAAGTACTGTTACTTGAAATAGATAACCTATCAAAAATGGCTCTAAAATACAGGATGAAGGAGGAGAAATGGCTGAGCTGCTTGCATGGGGAATATTCTCAGGTGACTCCCTCATTGTGACTCCTGTCACTCCCCACCCCCCCAGGCCTGCACGGCAGTCATGCTGAAGCAAGCATGCACTTTCTCAGAAACGTGCTGAATTTCCTTGTGCCTCTGTTTGTTGGTTTTTTTTTTTCAAAGCACATCTTGCCCATCGCTTAAATGCCATCCCTGCCAAGTCAACTCTTACACTCATTCTTCTGGACCTCGTCCGTACATAGCTGCTGAATGGATGAACAGAATGTAGTATCTCCATGTAGTGGAACATTATTCAGACGTAAGAGTGAATAAAAAAGAAAAAATAAATAAAGGGGAATATGAAAAAGGCCACCAGCTCTGGGAAGTCCACCCTGACTGCTCAACCCGCCCTTTTCCCTTTGAAACCCAATCACTTATGCTCCTCTCTACTCTTATTGATAGTACTTACCAACTTCTAATAAACTTTAACACTTTCAAAAAAAAAAAAAGAGAGAAGCTGATACCACTTCAACATGGACAAGCCTTCATAACAGCACGTTAATTGAAAGGAAGCAGACACAAACGGCCACATATTGTTGACTTCAGTGATCTGAAATGCTCAGAATAGGCACATGCAGAGGCAGAGAGTAGGTGATGGTTGCAAGGGGCTGGGTGGAGGGGGGTTGGGGAGTGACAGCTAGTGACAGGGTTGTTCTCCTGGGGTGATGAATTGTTCTGGAAATAGATGGTGTTGAGGGCTGCACAACCATGAGTGTGCTGAAGACTGCTGAGCGCTGTCTCTGGGAGTGCCTGTGGTTGGGGGCGGATTTATTTTGTTCTCATCCGTGAAGAGTCATCTTGTGCTGAGGCCATTCTACTCTTGTGAGTGGTGAGTCTCAGAGACTTTGCAGAGTCATGTGTTATTTTCCCCCTTGCTGAGTGTAAGCAAAAAATTTTTAAGCCTGAGAAAGTGCTCCATCTGCAGAAATGTCTTTCAGTTTTGCATGGTGTAAAAATCTTGAGAGATTTTTAATCGTTGAGGACAGCCTGTGGGGGGAAACAGCCCGTGAAGCCTGGGTGACACTGGGAAGAGCCACGCTTCCATCCCTGACAGGGGTGGGGATTTCACCCCCGTTCAGGCAGTGATGGGCCCAGACCCGTGAGCGGAGTTGACAATCGTGAATATTTACGTGTATCCGCTGCTTCATCTTGGATATTAATTTCAAGCTGAGACAGTTTGTGGCGGCAGCCTCATCCTACATCAGGAATCTGTACTATCTGCTCTTTGAGGTGAAGACCTTACAGACTTGATTATTTAACATTCTCCCTTGAATTGATATCTCAGATTCCTTTGTCAATATTAAAACAGCAGAAATATAGACGTCCTTTTATGCCGATGTGACCTGGAGCAGGTTTAGTCTCTGTGCCTCAGTGGCCTTATCTGCGGGTGGGGAAGATGATAACAGTGCTTCCCTCAGAGGGGCTGGTGAGGGGAGAGTGAGGAGCATAAAGGGAGGACTTACACGAGATGCTCATGAATGACAAAATTTAGTGTTCTCAGCCTGGTGAGGCCACAGGGGCCGAGATGGCCGAACAGAGCATTCCTAGCCGGAGCTCGATCCGTGTTGGCAGCTGTTATGATCAGTATCACCACTGTGGGTTATCAGGCAGTTTTAAGACTTGGTAATAGGAATTCATGAATAATGTTAAAAGATTAGACAACTCAGATCCGGTTTACATAGTTCTCAAGATTTCCTTTGAGAAATGGATATTTTTCCCCCATCTTTAATCTGAGTTGAGTCTCTAAAAAAATTCTGTATTCCTCCATCTTTTTTATTTAATTCTCCATTTCTTGAAAAAAAAAGTCTTTAAATGGAGTTACTGGTGTCTGAATTGAGGGTCTCATGCATGCTGAGCACATACTCTCTCAAGTGAGGTATAATCTCCCCCGTGATTTTTTTTAAACTTTTCTTTCTTAGTATTCAGATGTTAGAGGCCTCTAATTCTTTTTCTGGGACATGTCCATGAACCTGTAAATCTATAATCAGTGGACAAAATTTGGTTTATGAAAAAATTCTATAAAACTTTCTGCAATCCATTCAAAAGGAAATGCTCATTGACATAAAATGTTTCTCCTTTATGGTGATTTCTAATTTTTTGTCTGCCTTAACTTATTAAAAGTAATCCTCATCATCATAATGACCAAGCTTGCTCTGAGTGGACACCTCCCTAAGGCTAAAATGCTTTCCTCATGTTTTACCTCATAGCAGGTTTTTAAGGGTAGGTATCAGTGTCTCCTTTTTTGCAGCTGAGGGATTGAGAGATGGGGCAGCTTGTCCAAAATCTCACACAGCTGGCGCTGGCAGACTCAGGGCTGTAACCCAGGCTGCACAGGATGCTTTCTCAATGGCTCCTCTGATCAGCCCCGTGTTGAGTGGTTTCCCGAACTCCTGTGAGTCCATAAATGAACGATTTTAGCGGTCTCAGTTTGATGAAGCCTTCAAAGGAGACACACCAGTGAGAATGTGAGACAGAGTGGCATAAATTGAAATTGTACATTTTCACAAATGTTGCATTCTCAGGCAATGACTTAAAAAGTATATGTTTTTTTTATTTTAGTGCTCTGTAAACACTAAAAACAAAACATTAAAAATGATTATAATGCAAAATAGGAGTGGGCTTTGAAAGTCCAACCATTGCTAATGATGTTGCTTGTTTTTCTCTAGTGGTGCTTATTGACAGAAAAATTTACAAAGACTGAATTGGTTCTATGTAGTCTTAGTATGGAGGAAAGTTTTGTCAGTGAATATTGTAAGTAAAATCTTTACTCTTTTCTTTCCTGATGATGAATATGTAAGTTGTTTTCATGGCTTAAGTACATTTCCTCATTTGTGAAATTTGAGTGATGCCGTTTACCTTGTTTGACTGTGAGATGTAGACGCCTTGTATACGAAGCACCCAAGAGCTGCTGAGTAAAAATATGCTGTCACAAGGACAGATAGTTTAGAAGGATCAACTCTGAATACTAAAGAGGGTGGCTTGTTTCTGATGCATATTCAATATGCATATATATGAATATATGAATATGGCTTAAAGTAACAAGGATTCAGGGTTTTGTGTGTGTGTGCAGTATGAAGGTTTAATGAAATCTGTATCATTCTAGTGAGACAGGGACTAGTTAAATCACCTTAAGCAGACGGCCTTGAAGATTATTTACACAGAATGTGTGTTGTTACAACTCAGAATTCATGTTGCCGTGTAACCATCCACTCAGAAGTTTAAATTCGTAGAAATCTGACCGGAACTATTAAGTTTAGAAAAATCCACATTGATCATTTTAAGGGAATAAGCTTCTTTCTTTTGTGATTAAAGAAATTTTGATTTATTTTTCTGCATGCTTAATAGGTTTTAAAATATCAAAACATTGATTTGACATGTCACTTTTTTTTAATAGAATAAAGCTCATGCTGTTTTAATGTGCAAATAAATGTTTTTGTATTTCAAAACACTTGTATGATTTCCTGGCTCTTTGAGAAGTATTTTGCAAGACACTTAGATTACCTACTGTTGGAAAAATACAGACGTGACTTTTATGAATAGAGGTCTAGTACAGATCTGTTGGTTTTTGCTACAGTGCATGACATGAGGCCTAGGAGAGAGAGCTTTGCTGCTGATTGCCGGAAGGACAGATCCCAGATCTCAGTCTCCCCTCCTGTAAAATGAAGTGGCTGGACTGGATTCTTTCCTCTTCTAAGATGAGTTTCCATGAGCCTGTGTCTTTTGTTTATATTCAAGAGTATTAGCAATGTCAGATAATATACTGAATACCCCTCCCTTCCCCGAAGCAAACTGCAGTATGTGCTACATAAGCTTTTAGTTATCTGATTCTTGTTTCTGATTCAACAGGCAATTTTTGTGTTGCATCTTTCCCGGCAACCTGGAAGGTCTTTTTAGCCATAGGAGGCGCTGTTGCACCTTCATACATTCTTAATTTTCCTGTTTGTAAAAGAAGGCTTAACGAATATTTTTTTGCTTTGATTCCTTTGCTTAGTGCTTCAGAATAGCACAATGTCCATTATGTCTGTCTACCTGGAAAAATTATTCTGCTTATATCTTTGTTTTATTCTGTCATCTCGCTGTGAACATTTCAGACTTGCTGTGCAGACAATGGCAAAATCGGTCTTTTATTCCAGTGTTAGCAACCAGTGAGCCGGGATTTTATAAAGCAGCTAGAAGCGGCCTCTTGAGCACCTTAAAGCTGAAAAGTGTACTGAGTTCCCTGAGTATTGACCCAGCCGCTGTGTGTCATTTGGTGGGAGGTGATTTTGTACATAGAAGAAGGAGTGTAGTGATTTGACTTGGGTTTGCGTGCACGCGCTGCCACTGAGCCACGTGAGCCTGAGTCAGTTTGTTCTGAGTTTCTCCCTCGTCTGTGAGATGGGGATGCTCGTATATGCTTTGCAGAATTGTGAGAATTAGAAATTATGTAAAGTGTTTAGCACAGTGGGAATGTCAAAGGGCTCATAAAGTTTAGCTCCTGTTTTGTATGAAGCCATCATTTTAGAGTCTTTGGCAATTACTAAGAAACAGGAAAATAAGAAAAGCTGGTTTTATGCTGAAAGGTATTTGAGGAGGTTCCATAGTTCCTATACCCATAATTTAGCATCAGCAAAGTCAGGACGGTTACACAGTCGCCCTGAACCAATGTTAAGCCACAGAATTTTTTGGTACTTCATATATATTGGGGCTTAAGTGGACCCAATACTTATACACATGTTTTCTCCAGCAGCCAACTGAGAGATGACACAGAAGAACAGACAGGCGATAAATGTCTCCTTTATTACTGATGAAGCCACGTTCTCCATGAAATTCAGGGCTGTGGGAAAATGCGTGTCATGATACTGTGTCCCAGAATTAGAGACTCACGCAGTCCCAGGTAACTCTGGGCCACAGCGAGCCTTCCCTTAAGATGATCTGCCCCATCCTGCACAGGGCTGCCCTGCCAAGGAGCTGAGCATCCCGGGTGCTCCCCAAGGGTGGCCAACACTGGAGGGAAAGGAAAGTTTTCATATGCCCTGCTTGTCTCTCCGGACTCACACCTCAATCTGGTATTGTGAAGAGTGCTAGCCGTTGGCCAGGGGTCAGGGGTGTGAAGGGGGAAGCACTCTCCATGGACCAGAGTAGTGTGGAGGAGGCATCCCTTCTCTCAGTTTAAACAAGAGAAGGGTGCTCTCCAAGAGTTTATAAGAGGGGAAATAAGGATTTCCTTTGGGACTCAGACTAGCCATGAAACACAGAAGATGATTAGTAGGGAGACTTGTAAATCTCTTTCTTATTAAATTCACATTTGTTGAGCACCAAAAATGTGCTACATACTTTTCTGAGCGTTTTACAGAAATGAATCCTTCAATCTTCACAACAAGTGAGTAAGGGAGATTTGATTGTTATCCCAGGTTTACAATGTGGAAATTGAGGCACAGAGAGAGTAAGTAAGTTGGCCAAGGTCACAGAGCTAGTAAGTGGCAGAGCTGGAATTTAAACCCTTGCTGTCTGGTTTCGAGGCTCCCAGGGATGGGCTTTGGGTGTTTAGAGGTATCTGCATCCCTGGATCTCTGTACCTCTGTGCATCACTTAGCCCAGAAAGGACAGGGAAAGGAGAGTTACACAGGTGCTCACAGTCGTGTCTCAGCCACTGTCCACGGACAGTGCACCGTGATTGGCGTTAAATGTCTTCTGGGCTGCAGATCTGTTCGTATAACAGAAATTTAGTCCATTGAGTTAATCTAGAAACCCTTCCTGCTCTGCTTCTGTCCATGGTTGCCATGTGACTGCCTGCCCGTGATTGGGCCGTTGAGGAGAATTTGTACTCATAGTTGAACTCTGATATTTCAGTCTGGTTCGTAGTTTCACATCTCCTGCTACATTAATAAATTCAATTTCTGGTTTTCTTACATCAGTCTCTCATGAGTTTGGTTAATGTGACATCAGTCCATGGGAGCCCAGGGTTGCTGACGGTATATTTTCTGAGCACGTTGTGGCACTTCTACCCGTGCGGACCTGGGTGGAAGATTTCCGCCTTCCGCACTGATTTCCCCGAAGAGCAGGGTCCTCTCCCACCCCCGGATGTGAGGCTGGGAGCTCTCAGAGTAGGCCAGTCAGAGGCCAAGTCCACCAATCAGAAAATGATGAAGTCCTTGGAAGTGGGTTTAATAGAAAAAAAGGGCTTCCAGGTAGTCCGATGGGCTGTTCGAGTCCATTTGGTGAAAAGCTATCCACTGTTTCTGGTTGAGCTGCTTCTTTGCTGTTGAAAAGTCTGGATTACATGGAGGGATTTTAAAAAGCAGAAAGGTGTGATTTCATGAGGTACATCTACACCGGTGAGAAGTGATGGATGACCGCCTGTGTGAGGCATAGACAGAGTCTTACAAACTTCATAAAACAGCTTTAAAACTCTGCCATCTGAGTGCACTTCATATGGGGTCCAATTCATGACTGGGCATGCTGAGAGGGCAAATAATTGATAATGGCAGAAAGGACACGGAGGCATCAAAAAGGTCTCAGTCATGTTCCATGTTTAAAGGATGTGGCACAATGTAATATATTTGAGCTGGTTCTTCACTGAACAGTTTTGAGTGTTTTCTGGGACTCCCCAGTGCACCAAGGTTCCGTGCAGCTGGTTGTCCCCTCAGTGCAGCTCTGTCAGCGCTCATCCTGGGCTGACGTGGTGTCACGGGGAGCAGGACGGTCAGCGTCCCCGGCTCCTCCGAGCTCCGTTTCTTCATCCGCAATGCTGGGTTTCTCTTCGGTGTCTACTTAGTAGGGTTGCTGAGAATCACACGTGATGGTTGTCAGGGGCGATTTGTGGTTGTCTCTGTGATTGTCATATAGTGAATATTTGATAGAAACTCTTGTATTTTATTAAAATTATGGCTCCTAGATTGCAGTGGTTTTTAGTCTGCATTTACTCTTTTTATAAATTTATTCTTATTTTTAAATAAGCACTTATTTTTATGAAGGTACTGGGGACTGAAGCCAGCACATTGTGCATGCTAAGCAGGTGTTCTACAACTGAGTAATACAGACCCTCCTTGTCTGAACTTAAAAATAAATATTTCAATACACAAAATAGCTCTTAAACACCATCATGGGACCTATTTTCTGTATAGACAATTGAATACATATGCTATTTCAATAAGAATAAATGTTGTTGGGACATACTTTCTGAATCTTTTTATGTGTTTAAAAACGATCATAGGTAGTGATAAACACGAGTCTTGGATCCACTACTTAGGGTCTGTTTTGCCATCATGGGAAATTATATTCTACAGAGAAGGCTAATTGGGTCTCGTTGATATTTGGATGATTTAGCAGATGATGAAGGCTTTCAAAAGCTGACAGTTTTGTATTTTAAACTAACTACAAAGTTATCTTCTATAAATTGGAAGTCCTCAGCTTGTGAATTGCCCAGTAATTCAGTGTGTACATGTCTGTGTCTCTGTGAACGTGTGTGTGTGTGTGTGTGTGTGTGATTTCAGGAAGGTAGAAATAAGTTCCATATAGCCTTCTGATACCTTTCTCTTCCAGTTCAAGGTGTAGGCATATATTTATACAAATAAATTGATACTCTTTTGTCATTTGGCATATTGGTGTGTATAAAAGGTTCTCATACTTGAGCTTAGAAAATAGGGGAGATAGAGGCAGGAAGGTTCCTTACACTTTGTGCAGGATGAGAAACAGTAGCTTTTCTTTTTTCTACTAAAGCAAACTGGCACTGAATTGTAACATACTATTACTCAGAATTGCTTTTCTGATCAGATACGAGTGCCTCAGATTTTTCAAGGCAACATGAATGATGAAATGTGTTTTAGCAGTTATCTTTAAATGTAGTTTTATTTTTTAAGTAAAAGGCTATAGCCTGTCCTTTCTTCCAGCGTTACAAGAAGTTCCCATTGATCCAGGTACATGATAAATGTGCTTAGTTTCTTCGGGTTATTGGTTTTTTTTTTTTTTTTTAAGTGCTTGTTTCATTGTGGTGTGAATGAATGTTTAAAATTTCTGGATTTTGATGTTTAGAACATGCTGATTTATCAGAACTGTTAAAAACCTGATTGTTGTTTGGTCCTCGTTTGGTGGGGCAACCTATTGATTTCTGTTGTCTGTTAAAGAGGGAAATTCTTCCTCTAGCCTGTAGATCATTAAGTGAATGGTTTGCAGTGTGCCTTTAAAATTCTTTGAATTCATTGAGCATGTTTGTCCAGTGAATTTTGAATTGACTCATAGTAATGACTTTGTTTGATTCTGTGGCTTTTGCTCCTCTCCACATGAATTTGAATTCTCTGTTGCATTTTATATACGTGTTCTTAACAGGGGAAGAAATTTTGCATTTTTTACATAGGTGGGTTTTCCTATCCCCTCTGAATTCCTTCTGTAATTGATACAGCGAAAATCTGTTATTGCAGTGCTTAATTATTTCATAAACTATTTTTTGGCTTAATCAGAAACAATGACAAAGAATGATAATTAAAAAACATGAAAACCTTCCTTCCTTTGAAGAATAGAAATGAGGTGGTCAGGCTCACGCGTGCTTTGTACCTGACACCCTTACTTTCATGTCATTGTGTATCATGATTCGGAGTTGGAGTTGCTTCAGGTTTGTAGATTTTTGTTTTAACATTTGTGTTGAATTCATTCTCTAGGCTGATGTTTCCTGTTGCGTTTGTGGAAAGTGTAGGTGAAGGGAAACAGATACTACGTTTTGTATTCAGGAGGCCTGAGTTGCTGAAGAGAATAGAGTAGAGGGTGGGCTGAGTAACAGAGTGACACTCCCTCACCTCCAGGCTGAAATTGATGAACAATGAAATCAATTAGGTGTATCGGTATTTATTTGACCAATAGAAGTCAGAGGGCCCAGACTGTCTAGTTATGCGCAATGGAAAGTACTGAATTCACCTGCAGAATTAGGTGATTTACCAAGTAGAAGCAGCTTAGAGCAATCAGAAAAATCAGTTCTATGATGAGATATAAAAAGAATATAATATCTATTATTTCTGAAACTTTTCTATGTTAAGTTGTGTAGAGCTAAAATTAAGTTCCAAGCACCAGGATTTAAGAGTCTGGGTGGTTCTGTGGGATCGTTATTCAGGGATGTGTCTAGACCCTGCTGGAATGCCCGAAGCTGGCAGGAAAAGACCCAGAGCCAGGATTTGTCATTCTAGGGTGTCCTCCATAAGGGTTCCATGTGATAGCCCATGATTGGGTTAACAAATTTAACAGACACCAGACGCATGTCAACCTTAAGAAGAAAAAGTGTGCTTATTAACTGCTTTCAAGCAAGCACCTGTGCATCCTCACTCCTGTCTCCTTGCCATAAAAAGCAGAGACAATGCCTTGCTTGCATATTTGAGGTTTTAGATAGCACTCTGTTCATTGCACAGCAATGACCCAGGCCCTCAGCTATAAATGCTGGGCTTGCCTGCTGTTAGATACTCTATTATCCCCAAAACACGGACCTGGCTGGACTGGTGGTCTGCTTTGTAATGAATATCTAAAAAATTTATCTTGTTCCCCTCTCCCCATGACTCCCTTAAAGGTAAACTAAGACTTTTTACTCATTGTGGATTCTACAATCTCTGTCTCATCCTGTCTTTCCCAAACTTCCTATTTACTATCACACAACTGTTAAAGACTATTTTCTTTGATTATACACAATAAATATGGGAGCATTTGAGAGGCTCTTGGAGTTGGCTCCCTACTCCCTCTCGCTTTCTTTCGTTTTTCCACAGTCTTGAGTCATTCATTCCATGTCGGTAAGACTTCTGCCAGCCAGATCCCACAGTTCCAGGTGAGAAGGATGCAGACTTTATCTCTCCTACCCGAGGGAGAGAGAGAAGAGAATTGAGATCTGCTCCCCCGTGGTCCCTTCCTGCCCCAGGGCCACTGCAGTTCACCTGCAGCCTTCTGGCCTCTGCTCTCATGGCCTCTGTCCCAAGAATGATATCAGCCTTTTTTTCCCTTGTCAATATTTCCTGTGCCTTTCAGGAGTTGGTCTCTTCTCTGCAATTCCACCCTGGCAGATGTGATGGTGGTCAGCGTGCTGGTGGGCAGTCATTTGGGGACTCCCAGGAGCCATTCTGATTCTCCTGAGTCTCTCATTCGGGGTTACAAAACTGTCGAGAACCGGAGGAATCCCATTCAAGTGAGGTCAACACAGTATTACATCACTTTCATTTTTTTTTGAATTTTCAGTGGAGAAATTATTTGTAACAAACTGTTCCAGATTTTCGGCCGCCTGCTTTCCTCACCAGTAATTCCTTGTTGGCTCTGGTGCTTGTTTAAAGAGCCAGGTTTCTTCTCTGGTCATTTCTAGCAGCTGGGCTTGCCGAATCCTTGATCTGCATTTGAAGCAGAATGCTTCTTCGTGATGTCAAACTGATTTTCCTTGTCATGTCTTAATATTTTGTGTACACTCAGCAACTGTTTCAAGTGAAATGCTCTTGTCCAATTTCGGTTAACTCACATTTGCTGAACTCCTGCTTTCATGCTGAGGGCAGTTTCTTCTTCCTGTAATAAAATTTAGCAATTTGCATTTACTATGGGAAGGTACTGGCCCGAGGTGCTCTCGTTCTTAACAGTTTTAATAACAATTCACCCCTTAAAATGTACAGTGGTTTTTACTCTATGCCCAGAATTGTGCATCCCATTCAGTCTTAGAACATTTTCATCCCCCCAACAGGAAGCTCCTTATGCATAAGCAGACATCCCCATCTTCCCCATCCTCTCACAGCCCCATGGAGCCACTTTTCTCTCTCTGTGGGTTTGCATCTGCTGGAAATTTCATGTAAATCGAGTTACTTCATGTAAGTGGAAGCATCTATTGTGACTGACTTCTTTCACACTGAGTAACGTTTTCAATATTTGTCCAAGTTGTGGCCTGGGTCAGTACTCTATGCCTTGCTATTGCTGAATAATATTCCACTGTATGGCTGGGCCCCTCTGTTTACCCATTCATCACGTGATAGACATTTGTGTTGTTTCTGCTTTTTGGCTGTGATGAGTAATGGCGCCGTGAATATTCCTGTAGGAGTTTTTATATGAACATTTGTTTTCAGTTCTCTTACGTGTGTGCCCAGGAAGCAAAATTGCCTGGTTATTCAGAAACCAAATGTTCAACTCACTAAGGACCTGCCAGGCGTTTTTGCAAAGTGGCCAGGCTGTGTTACATCCTCACCAGCAACGGCTGCGACCTCTGCATCTTCTGTGTCCTCATTAGTGCTCGTTACACTTTTTTTGATTATAACCTATTGTAGTGAGTGTGAAGCGGTTTCTCCTAGTGGTTTTAACTTGATTTCCCTTACAGCTAATGATATTGAACATCGTTTCGTTGTGCTTATTGGTCATTTGTATATTTTCCTTGATAAATGTTTTTCAGATCCTCTATTCATTTTTTAATTGAGTTGCCTTTTTATTGTTCTGTAGTAGGAGGTTCTTTTTGTTTTTGTTTTGTTTTTTTTTTTTTTTTTTTGGTAGATACAAATTCCTTATCAGATAAATGATTTGAAAAAATTTCTGCTGTGTGTTGTTTTTTCACTTTCTGGATGGTGTCCTTTGAAGCAAAGTTTTAAAATTTGATGAACTCCAATTTATCTCTGTTTTCTTTTTCCTTGTCCTTTTGGGGTAATATTTAATATCTGAGGTATTTTATTTAACCTTTTATATATAAAATAACTTAATTATTAGGACCATTCTAGGAGACGGGTGCTGTTGTTGTCCCCAGTCTATGGATAGGAGACTGGGATGCAGAAAATTTCACTGACTTATCAGTGTCAAAGCTACCCAGTGCTGTGGGAGTTCAGACCCTCATGTTTGTCCCCAGCATCTGTGCTCTTCACCACCATGCTCCACTCCTTCCTGGAATCGTTAATGAAAAATCTTTACTTTTTTGATTTCTTGTTAGTTTTTGTTTTTCTCATTGGGGCCTCATCTCCTCATTTTCCTTAAAGAGATCAGTGTAGGTTTATTTTAGGTCTCATGTAGGCAGAAGCATTGCTATCAGTTAACTTCTTTATTACTCACTCCCCATTGATGGCTGTTGCTAATTGACCTACTGAAGTCTTGCTTTAGTCTTTCCTTCTCATGACACTAACAACAGAGTCATGACTTACAGAATGCTTAAAGAAGAAAGTACTTGATTGATTTTATTTTGCTACCCAATCAAACCAATCAAATAAAAACCCCAGAGTTGACACAGACGATAAGCCCTCCAGAATAGGCTCACTGTCTTCCTTGTGTTTCATTTGTTTGGTCACAGTGTCTGGATAGTGCCTTTCTGTCCAGCAGTTTTGTTAGGATACAGTGCTCGTGAATCATTGTAAGGACAGAATTTTAACAACAGACTGTGCTGTTCATTTCACGAGGGAAAAGTTAATATAGAAATACTGCTCAGATCTATTTTAAAATTAAGCTTGGAATTTTGAGAAGAGTTCAAGAAACCATACAAAGATCTTTTTCACTAATTTTATATCTATCTTAGACACATTATGGTTACATAGCAGAGTACCTTATCAAGTAGATTTGACAAGAGGTGTGTATTATTGATTATTTGTTTTAGTTGAAATATTCTACCTGGGATAAAATATTCAGTGCCCATAAATGAACAAATATGTTTGTATTTCTATGCAACATGGGAGCAGACTTCATATGTTTCTATATAATATATATGACTGTGTGTTTTAATCTGTCTTTCAGTGTTTTTATAGTTTTTCCAGCAATGTTGTAACTTTAGAATTCTTCTAAGAAAATCACCCCAGATTCTAGTGCAGTTTGTACTGTGTATCCTGTCTTACGCATGGGATTCCACTGTCCCCAAAGGGAGGAATTTCCTCTTCTATTGTGTTAGTATCAGAGTTAAAGGAACTGCGATTTCTAGGCCTTTGCTCTCCATGTGTTTGCATTTGGCTGTCAATCGCGATTTTCCCTTTCTTGAGTTTTCATTGTTCAATTAGAATTTTTGAATATAACTATTAATATGTTGCATCGATCTCCCTAGAAACTTGATGTGTTTGTGCTTTTCAATTTTCAATTTATGTAAAATGTAAATACACACTTGTTTTTAAGTAGTCCTTTTTCACTAGATATTTGGTTACCTCTTTATAGTTAAAATATTTTTTTCCCAATGAATGAATCGGTGTGCATATTTTAAAAGATACCTTACTTTTTATTTTTCTTATTGTAACAGTTATATTCATTGTAGAGAATTTAGAAAATACGGATATACACAGTAAAAACTTCACAATGGCCTCTAATCTCACCTAGACATACAGATGTTAGGTTTGAAAATGAGAATTACAAGTCCTCTCACATTGTTCTTCTTTTTCAAGTACGTTCTGGTTACTGAGACCCTCGAATTCCCATATGAATTGTAGCAGCAGATAGTCAGTTTCTGCAGAGGAGACCGCAGGGATTGTGATCGAGGCCACGTTGAATATACGGATCGTTCTGGGGAGCACTGCCATTCCAAGAGCGCTGTCTTCTGATCCAGCAATGTGCGTGGTTTGTCTGTCCTTGTATTTAGGTTTTGTTTAATTTTTTTTTAACAATGCTTTGAGTTTACAGAGTTATTTTACTTTTTTTTTTTTTTGCCTTTATACTGAGGACAAGTGTGCCAGGTACCGGGATCAGAAGTGTATTTGAGCCCCGCCACTTGCTGCCACCATGGTCGCTGCGCTCTTGCTTCACCCGCTCTACAATCTTGCACAGAATAGGACCTCAGTAACTCTCTCTCTCGAATGATTGTATGCTTGTTGGATGATGCTTGAGAGTCCGTGCGATGATTTTTTTTCCCCAGCCTTTCCCCACTTCTTTACTATGCCCTTTCTCTTCCTTTCCTCCAGCCTGGGTTTCAGTTTACCTGTGGCATTGATTTTTCTTGTCTGTAGACACTTCCTTTCACTGGTTCACAATAATTTTACATGTGGGCTGTGGAAACTTGCTAGATGTCAAGAAAGAGCCAATCCATTGCATGCTAGTATTTTTAGAGTGCATTATTGTTTTATCGATTGAAATTAAATCAGGGTGACCCCCTGAGCCCTCCCATGAGCTGTTTTTGCCTTCCTACAGGTGATAATGCTCTGGCTGCTGAATGTGCCCTTTCCCCAGACTTGGTTTTGGAGTTAAGTCACCATCAGTGGAGCCCTCTCTTTAAAAGATGAAGAAAATATTTGCTCCTTCTCCCTGGTTGGGGACTTGGATGAGATGAGGCAACAGATAAAGAATGGAGCCCCACCTCATTCTAACACCCGATTATTCCGTTTCTTTCTCCACGGAAAAAGAGTACAATTCAACACTATAAAGATTGATTGTGAGCAAATGAGATAGACAGGACAACCGATCATTTATTAAATATACTTTCATGCCAGAAACAAATGTATTATACACACAAAAAACACAAAAAGCACGGTAGTACCGTGATTACAAACGTGGGTCCGAGTTCGAGTCCTGCTCTGGAATGACCAGTCCTGTGAGATGGAGAACTGGTAGGTTGGCTTAGCCTCTCCCGGGCTTGTTTTCTGTCCTGCAGAGATGGGGCTCGCTATGGGTCCCTCCCCCTTAGAGGTGCTGTAGTGTGCAAATGATGCGCGTGGGCAGCCCGAGCACAGCTGCTCATTCCTCGTAAGTGCAGGAGAGCATAGCTTTTGTGGTGAAGGCTTTATAACAGCCCCGTGTAGACTCTCAGTGCTCCAAAGGGATGCCTTGTGGTTTGCAGATGGGATTCTCATTTCTGTAAATACCCAAGGATTTTGTAATTGGGCCCTGCTGATTTGAATCTATTCTTTAGAAAGTACATATTATAGATATATTTTTCAAGCATGCATGCTTTTTTCTTTTATTATTTATAGTTCTACCCTCTCTCTTGGTGGGACTTTTCATGGAATCCAGGAAACAGCCCTAAGCCACCTAGCTCTTCACACGTCTCCGTGGCGGTTTTCTTCCCTGACTAGAAGAGGGTTCTGCATAGGGAATTTTCTTTGTTCCCCTTTTCTTGGAGTCTCTCTGTCTGTCTGCCCACCTCTCACCTGTCCAACTGTCCATTTCTCTACCCACTCATTCTTCTGACTTGTTCCAAAAAGCATTTCAGGCAGCTTACAGAAGAACAGATACCAAATAAACAGGTGAGAAAATGGGGCCAAGTTCAGACAGTGAGGCTAGGAGGCGAGCCTGTGTGAGGGTGGCAGGCATGAGAGACACGCGTCTGCCCTGTGACTTTTATGATCGACAGCAAGAGTGTGCCTGAGGCTCCCAGCAGACACAGGGAAGCAGGGTTTGTGGGAGATGCTCACTGGCTGTGAAATAAATAAGTGGCTGAGGAGAAGCCCAGCCTTTCCAGCTACTAAGGCTTAGGAGAATATTTTGAGTGTCTTCAACATCAGAGTATTTCTTCTTTTCTTTTGTCAGAGTTCTACATATAGTTGGTTACATTCTGTACCTGGAAATTTCTACAAAATTTCTTCCCACGTGAGTCCTATGACTCGGGAATGGGGTGGTTCTGCTCATTGACTGGGGTTGGCCAGAAACCGAAAATGACAGCTTCAAAGGAGCCTGGGATTTGTCAGTTATGTTTTGTCAGTACTGTAGAGTTCAAAAAATGCTTTCACAGTATCTCTCCATCTGAGGCGGCAGCGTGCTCTCTTACCAGCATCAGGAGCTCAGGGCCACGGGATGGTGGGGGCTGACTGCATTGCCGTCAAGACAGCTGAGCTAGTCACTGCAGGTGTGGTTCTTTTACGTAAGGACTTTCATGTTCTTTACTTGAATGTTTCAACAGGGAGTTAATTAACTGAGTCAATTAACATTTAATAAATATGATGCTTGGTTGAAAAGACAGTTATAGACAGAATATAATCTCTGAAGCCTTTAAAAACGGTTTCATTAATGAAATATCAGTGGGGGAGATACACAGTTTATCTTATTTATGCCTGTCTTTTAAAGTAACAAAGAAAGAAGACAGAAAATGCAGAGGATGGTTTCTGTTCTTCCTTTCTGCTTGCAGGTGCCCTCACCTCCAGTAGCATCCATCCAGACACCGGAACTGACACTGGCCGTGCTCAGAAATTCCTCAGCCCTGAAGACACAACTGACAAACAGAAGGGGGCCACGCCCTTTTACAGCAGGTGCTCTCACTTTGTTGATCCTTATGTAACTGAGCGGTGTCAATCAGGATTGCCCGTTTTACATTGTGTGGCACTGCTGCGGTGTCTCCTAGTTACTTGTTTCTGTAAGTATTCATGTATTATTACCCACTGCGTGGTACTACACGTCTAAAAATGCTTTTTTTCAGATGAAAAATAATGTGCGTTTAATATAATATGTCTGAAAAAAGGGGCAAAAGATTCTATCATGGTCCCTCTACTCAGAGATAATAATTAACAATTTAACATTTATTTTCTGTTCTTTTCGTTAGTGTGTATCATCTCTGTCATAAAAACCAGTGAGCACTCTGTCCCTGTTTACTGTTCGGAGACCTCCATTTTCCATTCCGCTTATTACATGTTTTTCTACAATATTCTATCTCCCCTGGCATGATTTTTAAAGACCAGTGTAGCATTCTGTCTTATGGAGGCATCGTCCATTTTACTTCGGACTTAAATAAACTTTTAAATTCCAAGTATACTTAACTGAAATACTGAAAAGAGAACTGTGGTGGTACAGGAAGGCCCCTAACTCCCTTCCCATTATTTCCTGGGAGTAAAAGCTGTTGAAAATTTGGTATATATATTTCATGACATTTATGCCTATGAGATACATATATATACACATATGAGAAATCAATGTATAGGTGTGTGTATATATGCTTTATTTAAAAATGAGACCATACTATATGTTTTTCTGCAGCTCGCTTTATTCACTCAGGGGTATATCATGGACGTCCTCCCACTCCAGACTCACCCGGCCCTTTCAGATAGATTGGAGGGGTCTCCTGATGTGCGGGTGTCATCTCTTGTCCACGGACACATTTGGTGGGAGACTGCTGTGGACAAGGCCCTGGACCACGGCGAAACGCCGGCTCCCTCAGTGCCCGCAGCTCGCCTTGATTTACCGCATCATTGTCTTGATGGTGGACAGTTAAGTTTTCTCCATTTTCCACTGTCAGAAAGAATGTTTGAGTTGCATCCTTCTTGTACAGACATTCCTGTGATCTTGTATGTGTATTCCTTTAGTTAAGGCTTCTGGAAATTTAGTCCCTGGATGTGACATTTACATTCATCACAGACTCCTTTCAAGTGACTAGAAATTCCTTCTCCATTGGGGAATGAAAAAATGCACAATTACTTATGTAACCAATTCTCTATCGCTGGATATGATTTCACTTCAGTTTTTCTTCCCACCTTTGTATACAGTGCTGTGTAAATGCCCTGATGGGTACATCTTTTTGGACTGATTTTTTTTTCCTAAAGGAAACGATTCCTAGAAGTGGAGTTGAGTCAGTGTGTATGTACGTATTTCAGAGCTTACAAATCCATTGATATGTCATCCCCTGAAAATGTCGCTCATGATTTGTTCTCCCAGAGATAGACACTAGCTAGAATATCTTAAAAATATTTGCCAATATGATAAGCAAAAGTGCTTTTTCATTGTTTTTGTTTGCATTTGATGACCAGTGAAGTTTTGAGCATTTTTCACTCATTAGCCATTTGACTTTTTTAAAATGAATGATTCCTTTTGTCCTTTGCCCACATTTAAGTGAGGGAGCTTCTTTTTGCTTTGTGACAGCTTTTTGTATGTTATGAAAATTAACTTCGTGAATTCATCAACATGTATCACAGAGCTTTTTCTTGTCATTTCTTTCCTTTCATTTTGTTCAGGAATTTTTTTGATTTTTGTTGTGGCTCAAACTATTCTTAGGATAGTAAATGTCTTCCTTATGGGTTTTATCTTTGACATTATTCTTAGAAATACTCTCTTATAATGGAATAAATCTCTTCTGTAGGTTTTTATAATCTCTAAGATGGAGATTATAATAGTACATGTTATAATGAGGAGAAGTTGAGTTAATAAGAGCAAAGAGTTGTATTTGCTGTTACTAGTACTTTTTAATATTTACATCACTATCTGCAATTTATCTTGTGGTCATTATGACAGGAATGGAATTTATTCTTTCCAGGTGATTCTCTGTCCCAGGACAATTATCGAATTCATAATTTTTTCTTTGATTTGAAATCCCACCTGTACAAAATACTTACATACACTAGTGTCTCTTTTTGAGTTCATGGTTCCCTTCTGTCAATCTCCTTTCCTTACTCCAGCACCATATCTTACATATTGTAAAAATTTATTTAATAACTGGCAGTCTGATTTTTTTTGATTCTTTTCTTCCATCCCAAATTTTCTTGTCAAGTATTATGACTTTATTTTTCCTGAAGAATTCCAAAATATTTTGTTCAAGTTAAAAAAAATCAGATTGGAATTTTCATGGGATATTTTAGTAAGTTTTGAATTATTCTTAGGAGAACTTACATCTTTACAAAACTGCTTTTCTCCATGCAATATGTTTATGTCTCTACATTCATACCTCTTACTTTAACCCTCAGTATAGTCCTGAAGTTTCTCCATTTAGAATATGGGCATAATTTTTGAATTTATTCCAGATTATTGTTTATGTTTTAGTTAATTTTGTAAGTGAGAATTTTTTGCTATTATATTTTTAAATCCTTAAAACTGACATTTAGAAAGGAAGATTCGGTTTGTCAATACTTACTTTGTAACTTGTCATTTAAAATTGTAAGTATTAAGTACTTATTCCAGAACCCTTTCTTTTCTGTTTTTAAAATTTTTTTCCAAGGTTCTCAAAATGTTCATAGCTAAGTAGTTTAGGTGGGGACACAGATGGAGAGAGGTAGTGTGGCTCACGTACAAACTGTGAGCACATTCATGGCTGCCTTTAGGCTGGAGAAGCTGCAGAAGAGCTCAGGTTAGACCAAGGGTGGCTTTTTCTGCACTTGAAAGCCAGCTTTCCTGTCTGTATGGTGAAGCCTGGTGGGCGTGGCAGGTAGATGATCAAGGTCTGATCAAGGTCATTGGCTGCACAGAGCGCTGTGTCTGTGAGAACTGGAGACCATTACCATGGGAAATGCTTGGCGCCAGGAACACTGCAGGGGAGCTGGGGAGACTGTGTGTTAAGGATTTTCCAGCCCTGGGAGTGGGAAGATGAGACTCTGCATTCAGATCTGAGTTTGAATTCATCCTCTCTTGTTTACTGGTCCTCTGACTTTTGTCAAGTTATCTACCCGCTTTGAACTCCTGTTTTCTTGTCTCTCAAAACAGGAGAATTACAGCCTGCTGCTAGAGTGTTTGCTCAGGGTAAATGATTTGTGTCTATAAGATGCCACGTACAGTCACAATCTCAGTGAGAAATGGGCTGTCGCCTCTTCTTCTGCAAATCAGTGCTCGATAAGACATCGGGGGAAAGCCAGTCCCTAATTTGTATGTGATGCAATGAGGAACAAAATTAGCGTCTTGCCTTTCCCTAGCAGTATTCTTACTTCTTTGCTTCATTTACCTCTTTCCTCCTTTACTCTCCCATTTCACCTCCTCCACCAAAAGAGTCTGAGTTTGTCTCAGAACACTATATTCAAATTACTTTAAATGTTGGCTCATCCCCATGAAATTACAGTGAAATTAAAAATAATCTGTACACGTCCCAGACATGATTATATTTGATTTACACACACACACACACACACACACAATCAGGCTACCTCCCATTTGCTGAGGGAGAAGGACCACTTTTTCTGAGATTTCATTCACTGAGCGTGAGAGCAAAGTCTCTTAAGCAGAAATTCGCCTGGCTTCTTGCATGGTTTTTTCAATTGGATTTCTGCTTTGTGTCCACAGAAATAGTCTCCTATTAGAAGAGGGGAAGTGGAGATACAGATATTCTGCTGAGATATTGGTTTCATCATATTTGAGTTGAAAAGGACTTACGACAGCATAGAGTCGTACCTTTTTATGGGTGAGAATCCATGATAGTGTAACTTGGACAAGAACCCGGGTCTTCTGTCTTCATGTCCACGCGGATGAAGAGGCAACTGAGTGGGGGATGGCAGGGATCCTTGCTTGAGTTCCGGGGTCTTGCTAGTTTCCATTGTTCAGCTGCCTTTAGTTTATGTCCATGTGGCCTCTCATGGGAAGGTCACTCTATCCTGATAGATTGAGTTTCTAATCAGCAAAAGGGTCTGGACCCACTCATGTTTCCCAGAGATTTTCTGCTGACCTGCTGACACTTTATATATATGAGACATAAGAAACTGCTGAATATAAAATCCTTATTGTTATCATTGCCCTCGAGTTCCACAGAAATGGGGTGCTGTCTCAGGCTGTCTAAGGCCAGCTCTGAACAAAGATAGGGTGATAGGCTGTGCAGCTGGACACTCCCCAGTCGAATGGGATTTCCAACTTAGTTTTTAGAATCAGGCAGATTAGTTCAAATCTTACCTTTACCAGTTATTAGCGTTGTGACCTTGAGGAAGAAACTTTACGTTTTTGGGGACAAATTTCTTTATCTGTAAATAAGTTCAGTATTTAATTTAGGGTTTTTGTTTTAGAATTGAATGAGCTAATTCCCTCATTTATTCCTAAAATACTGATCACATGGTTCTATGCTGGTGACTTAGTGGTTGATTACTAAGGGACTCAGTAGTGAGAATGTGGGTGAGGCTCCCTGGATAATAGAGCTTATATTCCATGATATGCTTTTAAAAGACTGGATTGCAGTGGATTTTTAGTAAATGTCCATTCCTTTCCTTATCCCCATTGATTGTGTATATATCTTTATACTAATATATGAACAATTTTTTATTGCAATATAAGTCTTTTTGTAGTATTTAAAGTATGCAGCTATAACAAAAATACGTGAAATAAAATGTTTTGAATTTATTTTCTTTTCAATGAGCAAAACAAAATAAAATAGAAAAGAAAAGTAAAAGTTTTGAAGGAGTAGAAATAATTTTATTTCCGTGGAATCGACTCTCTATGTTAGGTTTTTCCGTTGTGTTTTTAAACAGCATATAAAATTGACAGGTTTTGACTTCAGTGTTGATAGCTGGGTGAGTATAGGTTTTTTTGTGGTTGTCTTTGATGAATTATTTGCACTAGATCATAAATAATGTGCATGTAACATATTGGAAACGAGGAAAGAGTGGAGACATACTACCTCCAAAGCAGTCATTTTGTTACCGAGTCCAAACTCATTCTGCTCACCAAATGACAGGCCAATAAACTGGGAGATGAGGTGTTGGAGCAAGGAATAGTGACTTTATTTGCAAAGCTGGCAGACCCAGAAGATGGCAGACTGATGTCCTGGAGAACCATCTTCCCCAAGTCAGAATTGAGTCTCCTTTTATACTAAAAAGGGGCGGGGCTGCAGTTGGTTGTTGGAAACTTCTTGTTGTATGAATTGCTTGTCCTTTGAATCCGCTGTTCTTGCAGCTGTCTATGTGGATCAAATCATGTTGCCCCTGTAAAACCTCCAAAAATAAAACAAAGTTATTCTCTATTTTGCAACTTGCCATCTCTACGTAAGTGCAGATAAGTTAGCATCCTTCAAGATCACGGCCAGGAGAAGAGGCTGTCCTGGATATTTCAGTCTAAAGGCAACTTTCTTTTACAAATGGTGCAGAGATAGCAAGTCTGAGTCTAGAAAACAGGGCACAGGGTTAAAGCCAAAGGAACAGACCTAACATGGGGTCAAAATTGTTCTTTTCTATTACAATTCCCTTTTCCACTTCATAGATAAATTTAGTAAGAAACATGAGCAATTTTGTATTTTTGCTTCTTAATAACCGATAAGTGGGCCAACTATATATTTGAGAGCAGGGATGCTGTGCGGGCATAGGGGACACAGCAAACTCTTGTTGGGGGTGGCCGACCCTGGAACATGTCTGATGCCCCGTGAGTGTTGGTGAGGGTCCCCCTAGCCAGCAGCTCTCTTTAGGAGCCAGCATATGGGCATTGATATCTGGAGACCTCATTTTCGGTTGCAGGAAATTTTTTAGATACTGCGATTGTAAAATCACTCCAGCTGGGGATAATTAGGGAAAAAAGGAAAAGGAAAAGGGTTTGGAGTAGAGTAGAAGAGAAGGACATCAGATCACCGAGCCTGAGTGCTTGGCAGCGGGGCTTCGGGGGAGAGGGGAGCAGACGTGGGGAGGGGCCTGGCCCCGGAACCAGCTCCTGCACCTGTCCCCGTGCCCAAGCCACATAGCTTTTAATTGGGCCACCTCTCTGGGCTGGATGTCACCCTGGGCAGAACCTTGAGAATCGAAGGTAAGGGGTGGGCAGCACTCACCTAGGGCTTCACTGTGGATTTCGGTCAAGTCCACAGTGCCTTTTCTGGTCATGTGTCTTCACTTGTCCTTTATCTCAGGATCTGAGGAGGAGGAGAAAGGAACTCAGGTAGAGATCCAGGAAGATATCCTACTGTGTTAAGAGAGGACAGACACAGTGACACGGGGAGCGAGGACACTTGCAGCAAAGTAAAATTACTTCACAACTATTGCTTCAGAGTTGCAGGTGTGAGAGAGCCTAAGCCTGTCTCAGAGTGCAGGGGACAAGTGGAAAGGAATGGCAAAATTGCCACTGAAAATTGAAATTTTGTTAAATAGCCTGCTACTGTTGCTTGTATCACTTGAATGAATGCAGGCATATTTCTGTGGGCATTTATAGGTTCACTCAACCCCACCAGCCCCTCTTGCCCCCATCGGGGATGGGATTTCTCAAGCACAGTGCCCCTCCTGCTTGGGTGGGCCACGCTGCGTGTCCTCGCCTGGGGCCGGGCTGCTGCAGGGCACTGATTCCCCGAGGCCCGGCCTGGGAGACACGACAGGAATATCTCTGCTCTCGACTGAGGGCCTCCTTTTCCCCCTGCAGTGTAAGAATGCCGGTGACTGAGTTAGAAGCATGCTCCCAAGCTCTCCATGTCCTTGCCATTCAGAAGCGGACCCTGGAAGCTTCCAAATTTCTCCAGAATGCGTTCTAAATTCACCTTCGGCAGGTGAGATTATGTCTTTACACAAGTGGAGGAATTTCTGCCGTTTTCCTGGAACTTACTCACCACTAGTCCATCTGATTTTTCTGTGCTAGGATTCAGTATGGCCTGCTAAAATATGTGGAGTCAGATCTTGAAACACTGATGAAGAGGATCATTTATTTTATTTCTATATATGATAGCCTTTTACTTTCAAAATTCAGAATTATTGGTTCTTTCAGGAATTTTTGGGGGGTTGGCGAAACAACTTTGCTCATCTTTAAGACCTGTTGCTTTGTGCCTCTCTCCTGTCTTCTGTCACTTGTGAGGCGATACCATTTGTGACCCTGTCCGTGTTTTTCATGTTATAAAACATATAGTCTGTTAAAGTACAGTCCCTTTTACTCCGAAGATATTCCACAAAAACTACTAAAACCTGGGTGTGGTTTTAAGAAGACAGAATCATTAGAACATGTACTTGCAGGTTGCTAGTGCAAAATCCCCAAATCAATAGTCTAGCTCAACATCTAAAATCTTTCTTATCTACCTTGGATTTGTATGGATAAGTGAAGCAGTTTGCTAAGAACTCAAGACCAGGGTTAGAATACAGGCTGGTGTAGCTCAGCAGGTCCTCCTGAGCCAGCGCTGTGCCAGAGGGTGGGGCTGATGGGGAGAGGGCTGGGCCTTGGGGAAAGGGGAGGGCCAAGAAGGAGGGGGGTCCTGTCGTTCCTGAGCTCAAAGTTTCATGGCAAACACCTTCACCAGGTGAAAAACTTGGAGTTTCTTCTAAGAACAGTAGGTTTGAAAAGAGTCATAAAAGCACAGGAGTGACAATATCTCTTTTGTGTCTAGTATGGGAGAGCGGCTGTGGGGCCACTTGGGAGACTCGTGAGTCCAGGTGTGCAGTGTTGGTGGCTTCCACCTGAACGGTGGGACAGTCAGTGGGATAGTCACTGGGAAAAAACGAACAGACTTTATGCATGTTTAGATGGTAAAAAGGAAAGGATGAATGATGTCTGTGAAGTTAGGATGGAGTTAGGCCCAGGTTTCTGGGTGGATTAATGAGGTAAGTGATGGTCCAGCTGTGCTCTGAGGAGGGAAAGCTGCAGAGGTAGCTCTGGGGGAAAACTGATGAGTTCAGCTGTGTGTAAAGTGAAAGGCTGTTCGATGTGTGGTCTGGGAGCTCAGGTGAGAGCCAGTAGTGAGTAGCGGGAGGGGAGAGAGACTGTCAAATCATTTTGTGAGCATACAAATAATTATGATTAATGATACACTTAAGCCTCTACATTCTGGATTTAAAACCCATTAACATTTTGCTATATTGACTGCAGAGGTTCCTATTTTTTTTTAACAGAAATAAAATAAATAGAAAGAAAATAGTGGAGTTAATGAACATCATAGAGTTGATGTGTGTCCTTGTATGTATTTTGATACCTCATCTGTTTACAACCATAATCTGTAAAAAGTTAACTAGTTTAGCATAAGAGTTAAACAGAGGGACGTGACACACAGTGTTGGTGCTTGAAGCTGATCTTCTCAGGCAAATTATGTCGCCTCTCTGTGCCTT
This sequence comes from Camelus bactrianus, assembly GCF_048773025.1. Classification (NCBI taxonomy): domain Eukaryota; kingdom Metazoa; phylum Chordata; class Mammalia; order Artiodactyla; family Camelidae; genus Camelus; species Camelus bactrianus. The sequence continues at coordinate 6,602,128 of NC_133553.1, forward strand.
AGTTCCATCTTCTGAGACTGCCCCCGGGCCCCTCATCACAGCTCATTTCCTAGACTAGATGTTGGGAGGGAGGCTGCTGAAGGGAGTAAGAAGTGGCAACTGCTAGGGACACTGAAAAGAGACACAAAAAGTGATTAAAGCCGATAAACTCAGTACACACTAATACTCTCAAAAGAAAAAGAATCCCGCAGTGTTTTGAGCCACTTAGCGTATGGGAAACAAAACCGCGTGGACCCAAAGCTCTTGAGCATGTGAATATTGTGGGTGGGAGGGTGTCATCAGAAAAGTGTTGAGAAAAGGCCTTTTGGTTTCCCTTGACGTTTCCAGTAAGGATGGGGAGCAGAAGAGAAAACCCCCTGCTTCACAGTGGAAGCTGCTGTTTTGTGCAAAACTGACCAAAGGTTGGAGAACATTCATCAGCGGTGCTGGCAAATGAAGAGACTTCGGGATTGGGTGGGGCACTTGCTGCGACTTCCAGGTGACCTGCTGGCTGGGGGCTGTGTGGCGGGCAGTAGGTTTGCAGGGTGACCCGGGCATAAACCCTGGCTCTGAGGCTGCTGCTCTGACTAGCAAACCTGGGCACCCGCAGTCCTAATGGGGCAGCTCGGGATGTGGCCTGGGACACCTGCCATGCTGAGGGCGAAAAGAGGGCTTCCCTGAGGGGTTGTCCCTGCGGAGAGTGGAAACGTCCTCCTGCAGGGGAGGAAGAGCCTCTGAGCATGGTGCTGGATGCACAGGCAAGACCACCCTGAGCACGGAGGGTTTGGGGAGCTGGAAGTCACACAGTGTCCCGAGCAGCCTTGTTTCTGAGAAACTAGAGGGAGAAGAGGCTGAAAAGCAGGTTAGTGTCAGACACTGTGGTGGGCTATGAGTGACAGTAAAGGACTTGTCAGGCAGGCACGAGAGAACCCTGTGGGCGTCCCAGCGGGGGCGTCACACCGGAGGGTGTAGCTGGGTTACAGACTTTGCCACTTATTAGCTGTGTGACTTTGAGAAAGATCACCCCACCTCTCTCTATATATCTTCATCTGTAAAATGACACAGTGACAAGCTCGTGTCATCAGAAGGCTTAGTTTAGCTCTGATCCTCTGTGTCCAGTCTTGTCAGTGCTTCCCTGCAAGGTTCTGCATTGGCTGCTCTTACCCTCAGATGGGAGGGCGTAGAGGGACATTGTAGCACCTGACGGCAGGAAGGGGTTGTTTTAAAAACAGACATGTAGCCGCCTGCAGCTGCAGGCCTGCAGGCAGTTAGATTGATGGTCCTGGAGAGGACTTTGGAGGCCTTAGCATGGTTTTAAGACTTGTTTTCCCTTGGGGGCAGCATTTGCCTTTGCAGATTAATGTTGAAGATTTGGGCTTCTTGCAAAGCTGTCTTCAGAGATGGTTATATACGTAACTAATCGTATAAAATAAAACGCTTTTATTTAATGTGTGGGACTTTGCAGCTGTTGGGAATAGCTCTGTTGGCCTGGTCTCCACGGAGGACACTAGGCGTCAGCAGAGCGTGCGGGAGGGCAGGCAGCTCGCCATGCTGCTGCGGGGTGTTCTCCCCAGCACGGCACTCTGCTGAGTTGACTCTTCTCTGAGTTTGGTTGCCAGATGAGCAGACAGCAAATTAATGAGTTCTGGTCGGATTGTATAATGACAGGAAGAAACAGGGTCCCGTAGTTTTTCTGGACTAGAACATGCTTTTGGTTCCTGATCCAGTGTGTTCCATTACAGAATTGATGAGTTGTGTCTATTCTGGGACTTGTCGACTGAAAGAAATGTGTAACCTGAAAGTTTAGAGTTATGCTTTATTTGGCGGGAGGACTCGAGGCGGGATGACAGCGTTCAAATGTGTCTGAGGGACTGCTCCCAAGAAGTAGGGGAGGAGCTAGGATTATATAGGAACTTTACAACAAAGACCAGGGAGTTGGAAGAATAAAAGATTGCTTGTTATCTAAAGAAATCCAGGCATCTCAAGTTCAAGAATTTAGTGATTTTCTTTGTATGGGAGGAAGTAAACATTTTGGCTCATTGAATTCATTATTTTTACAAGCACCTAGTTATCTAGGGCCAGTATTCTGTCCTTTCTTATTCTGAGTCCCCTCAGAGGGCACCATTCTGAGTGGCTGCCTAGGCTGAGCAGGGGAGGAAGAGCCTCTGAGCAGGGTGCTGGATGCACAGGCCTGTCCTCCCTGGGAGATGGTGGCAGCTGCTGATGACTTGGTTTCAGCATTCTTTGTTTACTGACATGGTTGCCGTATTTTCATTCACATTGTAGTATTTTCATTCACAGTGCTCCCCCTTGGTCCTAAATTCGACCAATATTTTGAGAGACATTTCATGACCAATTTTGTCCCAGGGTGCTATGAAGTCTCATTCCTAGTTCAGTTTGAAGAAACTTCTGACCTGCCATTCAAGGTGTTAGGTGTTTTTATCAGGCCCTGTTGATACTAAAAGTTCTCTGGATGGCCTGTCTTACTAGTCTGTTTTGATCCAGGAAATGTTTACCCTTCGTTGCTCATTCCCATACCTAGTATCACACTGTTATAATTATTTTATGCAGGGTTATAAATTTTATGTATTTCTTCCATATGATTTGCCATCATCAATCTTGTTGTAGGCCTAGCTACACTTTGGGAAATGTAAGAGAAAACAATCTTATAAAATAGACAGGATATAAGTAATAGAGCTAGTTACGTTAATAAAGTCACGATTAAGAATTTAATAGTCAAGAAGTTGTATTTTTGGGTTAAAATTTTTCTTGTGTTTCTGACTGAGTTTAAGTGATCTTACGAGAAAGTTCGTATTTATGGTCAGGCTTCGAGCAGGTATTAATTGGCCAGGTGAGGTCTCCCACCTTGTAAGATCAACAGTGGCCTAAACAGAACTATAATTTCCTTTTTAGAATAACGTTTCTGAGGGCTATCTAGTTAGAGCCTTGGAGTAGGGAAACCCACCAAGGTAACACAGAAGTACTAGACATAGGTAATTTACCATAAACTTAACAATTGGAGTAGTTCATAATCAAAGGTAGGAGAAATTATCAAAGTAACTGGTATACAGGCCTGGTCTGGTGTCTTGGGTCAGCTGTCTACCTCATATGTCGTCGTCTTCTCATCCTGGCCTGGTAGCTTTTTCTCCATTTGGGCCTTGTTTTAAGGTGAGCAGTGCTCTATAGGCCAGTGCACTGCAGGGGCTCATTCTCATTGGAAATGAATCTGAAAGTCAGTTTCCTTCAGCTTTGCTGTGTATGGTCTAGTTAAGAGTACCTGATAGAGTCCTTCCATTCAAGTTGGAGACAGTTTTTTAAGTCATGCCTGTTCCAGTATGTATAATCCCCTGGCCGCATGTCATGGGGCATTGAATCTTTACCCAAGGATATATTACTAAGCTTCAGAAAGAAACATACAGTGTCCTTTTAATAATTCAATTAAACTTTGCAGCAATGTAACATGACAGCAAGGAATGATCTGGGAAGTGTCTTACTAAATATAGACCTCAATTAACAAAACGAGAATTTAATATCCACTAAAATATAATCTTTTTCTCTCTAAAGTTCCCTCATTTTTATCAAATATAGTCAAATCAAGGTGAATTTGTTTACAAGTTGTCTGATTATTTGATCATATAGGCTCTTTTAAATTGGCTGTGTTGGAAATTTTAATAAGGACTTTTAAGCTAGAATGTTAATAAAGTTTGCTAAGGCCAGGAAAGCCCCGTCAAGGGCTTGTCATAGATTTCTGCCTAACAGATTTAGGTAAATTCTTTTCTTTTTGAAGTCCTTAAAATACCTTGAGGTTCCTATACCTGTTAGGAGACGATATTCCTAATTTATCTCATAGAGCCACTGGGGACCTTAAAGATTTTAGTCTCTTGAGAGATCAGATAGAGAGAAAAGATAACTGTTCTAAGTCTGCTTACATAGGTATAATTTATCAAATTGATGTGAGTCATAACTAGTTTAAGGAGAAGAGTTTCTTTATGTCTGGTAAACAGGTTAAAAGCCAGTAGTATTTCAGACAAAATCAAAAATTGTAACCATATTCATCAGTTTACTCAGTCCCACGTAACTAATTCTTTTAATCAGAGTTTTCATTAGACCTTTAAAATTTCTTACCCAGTTTATTTCAGTGCTATAGTTTGAAATTTATTAGAAATCAGTAAATCTCCTTGAAGAGAGAGTATTTTGCAAAATCATCAGAAGAAAACAATTACCTGCCTATAAATGACAACAGAATTAACAGCATGGTTAAACAACATTACACTGTAATCTATAAAGAAACCTGGTCACAATAACCAGAATTATGACTGGTAACATTTCAGATATACCAGAATGTTAGGGAGTCCATATAATTTCTAGAATATCTATATTAATAATATTTTCTCATACAATATAACCTAGGAAGATTTATTATTCATTTGACAATACTTCCCATGTTAGTTAACATGCCAAATGAAACTTACTACTTTAAAATCTCTCTTTGAGATGTTTCAGGGACCCTTTGTAGCATCCCATAGTTAACTGGAGACCAAAAGAATTTCAATGAGAAATTGATATTTGGGGAGCTTGTTAAAAGTTTTCAAAACACTTGGTCAGATAAACGTATAGATCACTGTAAAGTAGTACTTACTCATTAACAAGAAAATATTTCAAAGGTAAAGGCACAACAGATCACTTAAGTCGCATAAGAAGCTTTACAATTTGTTACTGAAGGTGGATTAATATTTTAAGAAAATTTTGTCCCCTTAACAGAGAGAAAACCAAATCTAGTCTTGTACCAGCTTACTTCTAAGATTCATTTACTTTGCCCAAATTGATTCTAAACTTAGCCAATTCTGACCACGTACAAAACTCTTTCCTCAGTGTTCCTCTTCCACAAGCCTTCCCTAGCTTTCTATACTCGTATTAGTGTGTCCCTTATTTTTTCTTCCATTCACAAGTAACCAGATTCAGGACAAAGTCACTATTTTTCATTAACAAAATATAATTCCATTCCTTATATCTTCCTTTACACATTTATCTTTCCTTCCTAGGATACTGAGATCTTTCCCTTAATAATAGAGACTATTTCAGAGTGGCACCAAGCATTTATTAATATTTCTAAACACCTTTAGTTTCTCTGTAAGAGGAAGTCATATGTTAAGTAATTCATATTTCAATCTTATTTTATCTGAAAATGGTTTAGCTATTAAATAAAATCCTATCATTTAACTTAATTTAGCACAACTCTAGAATTTAGATACCAAACATTTAGAGATTATAATAAGCATATATTTTAAATATATATTTTAAAAAATTTACCCAAAACTCTCATCTGATTTGCATTTAATTTACTTCAAATTTTATCACACCACATTACTATTATTTTTTTTGACAAATCTGTAACATATATAACAGGATCTTATTTGACTTTCATTAATCCTAGGTACAGTAAAAGTATTATACTTAATATTGATGACTTTAAAGATGTCTATATTAATTAGAACATACTTAAACTAAACAATACCAAGTGTTATCTTAATATTGAATATTTTCCAGTTCACGTGAACCTGAAGGTCAACTTAGTCAGTTTTTATTTTAAAAATACTTAATTTGTAAACTATTACTTTTTACGTCAATTAAGCAGTGCTCTTTGACTTTGTTTTTTTTTTTTTTTTTTTTTTTTAGCTGTAGAAACATCTCACATCTATAATGTGTACTCAGGCTTATAAACAGACCAAAGCTAGAGATCTCATAGCTTCACTTTAAAACTTACTTATAAGATAGGTATAACAATAGTTGGAGTAAACTTAATTTGCTTGCTCAAATCACTAAGGCTTACTATTTATGAAAAAGACATTTAAGATTTCTTGACAAAGTCTGACGGACCCATCAGAGTTCTGGGTTCTAAAATGCCAAAAATTTCTTTGGCCTTAAGTTTTCTCTCATTGAGCTAATTAGGCTCAGTCCTAGGTCACTGTTTGCTGTATATACATTTCTGATCTGCAAGACAATGACAGACACTTCCAGTTCCCCAGAGAACTGCTCTGTCACGCAGGCCCAATTGTATCTCCTTATTTGGCTTTTTTGGATCAGTGAGAAGAGCTGTAAACAAAGAATTCCATGTTTTAAAACTTTAAGGTTCAATTTATCTTGTCTTCCAAAGCTTGCATAAGGCATTTAGTAAGGTCTCTTTTCCTTGAGTTATAAGTTAAACCCAGGGTAAACCTCTTATTATATTTTTCTATTAGCAACTGAATATTAGTTTTTAGTTTTACATTATATTGGACGGCTCATGTAACTCTATTGGTTTCCTTTATTTTGTTCAATTAATATTTTCTGAGGGACAGAAATGTGCCCAGCCTTGTAATACCAAGAAGGGGAAGCGTTTTTCCATTGAAACAAATCTTTCCCACAACATAATTAAGCAAAAAGTTTATATAAAGCCCATTTAAACATACCAATTTTACAAATTTTTATCTCAATTTTATTAACACTTATACCTTTAATTTTAATATTTATTAGGTTTAATCAATAATTTTTATTTCTAGAATGAATGCCAGAAGCCTTTTTCTTCTTTTCTTTTCTTTTCTTTTTTTTTTTTTTTACTGTATCTAAATTTATAGAAAAGTCTCTGGGATCACCAAGTTTGAGCCAAAGAACTTAGGCCCTTCTCAACTTTTAATTTGATTAATTGGTCTGTTACCCCATTCATTGATCAAATATCACAGTCTACATATATTATATGTATCTATCCCTATAAATACATACATTTTAAACTGGGGCAAATAAAACGGACTTCTTTGAACTTTAATTTTGGGGGGCAGTAAGTGATTTTCTTTGGCCATTTTTTTTTAACTTTACGTAGTGTAGTATCAAAACCTTGTCTCTAAATCCAAAAATGTCCATTTTATTTATCACATTCAAAATAACCATCAAAAAAATTTACCCATTTTGGATAATCCCCTTATCTTTTTTTTTTTTTCTGTTAAGAAAAAATTCTTTCGAAATTTTTACATTCTTTTTTCCAGTTACTCAACCTAATTAACATTAATTATTCTAAGATTTTATTAACATCTCTAAAACCATTAATGGGAAAGGAAAAACATAAATGTAGCTTTTTAAACCAGTTTTTGTAAAATAAGTTCTTAGATTAACCATTAGATATATTTTCTACCTTTAAACTTGATACTAATAGGTACCAATAAAACGGCTGTTTATAACGAGAGCTCTTTCAACTTTCACCAATTTAAAAGTTTTTCCAAATTAAGGGATCCATCATATGGCCATCAATTTATATATATATAGTGATTTTAAACGACTAAAATGAAGAGGCTTTTCCAAATGAGAGTAGGGGTGCTGCCTAAATAAAATTCAAAATTTTACTCTCCAAAAGGTAAAGCAGTTCATGGTCCAGACTGATGCAACAAAGGTTAAGATGGCAAAATGCCTGAAAATTGGTACAAAGGATTGTTGAGAATCCCAATTTATTTGTGTGGCCACCATATGTACACAATACTTGTACCTTTTGCATGGCAGAGTCCAAATTTTCCATTAAAAACAAAAAGGAAACAAATATATACATACATACACACACATAAAACACCCAGCGAAAGATAAAACGTTTATATTTCAAGGACACAGGAAGAGAAATCCAAGTTCCCCCTAAAAGGGTTTTGGTTTTTATAAGTCCAGAATTCCAAAAAATGTTTTTATCAGGCCTGGTTAGTTATTTTAAGAGGGAGATTTTTTTTTAATTCCCAATTAAAATTGTAAGTTTTGTATGTATATAAAACTGGCTGGGGTATTAGCTGGAGGCTGGCAATCTGTCATTTCTTTATCTTTTTTTCCTTTTCTTTCTTCCTTTCGTTCTTTTTTTATTTTTTTTTTTTTGAAAGTTCTATTCCCCATTCTAAGGTAGGGTTGTCAGAATAAAATTGCTAGTAGGTTTTCCCACAGGGACAACTCTATGGCATGAAGTCTTTGCCTATACCACTCCTGCAAGTTTCTCAGTCATCTGAGAAAACTGTTACCAGCCAGGAAGGGGGTCCCATTTTTGGAGTTGAAAGGTTCCTCATAAGAGTTTTACTTTTATTCTGAAAAATTCAATGGAGGTAACCAAATTGAGGAAGACATTAGACCAGCCTCTTACCTAACCACTCAGTCCTGACCCCAGTGTCTTTCAACATGGACCCACTCTGGATATCTCCACTGGGAATTTTCCTGGTATCTTTCAACCAGCCCCACCTTGGACGTCTACTAAAGATGGGTGTTTCCCGTTATCTTTCAACAAGGCCCCACCCAGTATGTCTCCACTGGGTGGGATATTCCCCCCCAGTATCTTTCAACTGGAGAGCCAGGTACCTGGATACACCACCAAATAAAACTCAGGATTATCACCCAATATGGGAGATCCGAGAAACAAGATAGACTTACCCAAATTCATCTGGACTCCCCGAGGAGGTGGATGGGCACAAAGGGCCACTGCTGGTACAAAGGCTCCTGATACTCGGAGAGTTCAGGTGGAGAAAGTCTGCTCTGGGTCCCTTCATGGTGTCCAAAACTGTTGACTGAAATACATGTGCAGCCTAAAAGTTAAGAGTTATGTTTATTTGGCGGGAGGACTCGAGCCGGGATGACAGCCTCTCAGATCTCTCTGAGGGACTTCTCCGAAGAGGTTGGTGAGGAGCTAGGATATATAGGAGCTCTACAACAAAGACCAGGTAGTTGGAACAATAAAACATTGTTTGTTATCTAAAGAAAGCCAGGTATGTCAAGTTAAAGAGTTTAGTGATTTTCTATGTATCATTTGGGCTCACTGGTTTCATTCTTTAGACAAGCACCTAGCTATCTAGGGCAAGTATCCTGTCTTGTCTTATTCTCATTCTGTTCAGAGGGCACTGTTGTGAGTGGCTGTAGAGGCTGGTCTTCAGGCCTGTCCTCGCTGGGTGATGGCGGAAGCCACTGATGACTTGGTTTCAGCATTATTTGTTTACTGACATGGTTGCAGTATTTTCATTCATATTGTAGTATTTTCATTCACAGACTGATTTTGGATAATCTGGAAAATTGGAAAGGAACCGAGATAGAATTACTGCAGGTACCTTCTACTTTAATATTTCGTGTGCAAACATAAACACGGATGAAGCATACATTTGAATTTGGTGGTGTAGGGAAGGATTTCTGCACATTACAGGAGAAGGCAAGGCAGAATTCTTCTACTTTGTTGGCAGGGATGTGGGTCCACCTGTCTTTTCTGTAGCGGTTTCTGAGAGCAGTTTATGGTAACTAACAAACATTGACAAACGGTGGCACACATTGCATTTAAGAGCTGGCCTGTGCAAACTTGTGTATTGGGCAGGTGGAATGGAGAGAGATGTAGCCCAGGCCTGGGCTCAGATACAGGTTTAAATCGCCATTTCCTCACCAAAGGGCCTTGGACTAGAGTGTAACCTCCCTTAACCTGTTGGTGAATCTGTTAAATGTGCATTATAATATTCGTTTCTTCCTGGGTTTGTTGTAAGTTGTAAACAGTATTATAACACTCATGAAACACTTAACAAACAGGCACTTAGCAGTGTTCACTGTGTCTGTCCGCCCCGCTTAGCGTGTGTCACAGCCGTAAAGGTAGCATGTGCCTGTTGAGGATGCACTGGTAGCCCCTTGAATAGGTTGTGAATTTGGTGATTTCCTTTAATCCTGGAAACTCTATATGCCATGGGCAGTTATTTTCATGGACAGATGAGGAATCTCAGGGTAAAGAAGACTGTGTAATTTGCCCAAAGTCAGACCATAATTTTGGGTGCTGGGGCCTCGGTTCAGCATTGGCCCCTGGGCCTTCTGCCCTCTCCGTTCAGCCCCAGAGCCAAACGTGGGGTCGCCTGTCTCCCAGCCCAGAATATCCAGTAGGCAGCAACACAAACCTGGACCTGTGCTGCTTAAGCAAAACTCCGGAGGGGAGGCAGGTACTAAGGGGATAAATGTAAAAACAGACGACTGCAAACTGTGATCAGCTCTGAGAAGGAAAGGAACACGCCTCGCCGTGCAGAGCTGGGAGCTTTCCCTTCGGGGCTGCTCTGGGGGCGTTCATCTCAGCTAAACAAACTCCGGTCCTGCACCAACGCAGGAAGGCAGGGCGCGTGTGACCAGGTTGACTTGGCCTCGTTGATCATACTCATTCCCCATTCAGCGGCAGCTCTTACGGGCACTTACCTAGTAAACAGATTTTGGCCATTATCATAACGCACTTTGCTTGGTAGTTTTATTGGCCTCACATTTGAGATGAGGTAATTGAAGCTGGGGAGTTTGTTGCATGCCCGTGATTACTTTGGAAATACCCCCACTGGTCTTTCAACCTAGACTGGTGTGGCTGTTATATCCCAGCCCTGTGAATGGCATCGTGTAGCTTCTACCAAGTGGTGCAAATGACTGACATTGATTTTTCTTAATTCGTAGGAAATGGTATGTGACAATAAGAGAAAAAGGTAGTCAGAAATTGTTTGGAAAACTAGAACAAAATCCAATTCTTCCCCAGCTGGGGAAGCGTACCCAGTGTCACTCACCCCACTCACTGCCTGGCATCTCCTCCCTGCCGACTCCATGTTCAGAAGCCACTCTGAGCCTTTGAAGAACATTTTGCCTCATGACACTGTTGACTAAGACTTGCAGCCTCTCTGTCCCTGGTTAACTCTCTCTTCAAAGCCATTTAAATTTTATGCAGGCTCCTCAGCTCAGATGTAAGAATAGCCTCTTTAAACTTCTTGATGCAGCTCCTTAGAGAAGATCTTGCGAAGGAAAACTAGCCAAAACCTGGGAGGTATGCACACAGTGACTGCAACCTCAGCACTTTTTGAAGTTTAGAATCAGATTTGTGGGTGACTCAGGAAAGGCTTTTTTACGGTAACAAGGGGAAAGTGAAAGGATGCAGGCTGTGTGAGACTGAAGCATCTCGGTCCCAGCTAGTAAGGCAGCTGCGTTCAGGATGGTATGTGAGGAGTACAGAGTTCTCACAAAGAAAGAAATGATGGGATGGGAGGGAGGACAGATAGATTCTTTACTAGGGAAGGAAAAAGTGCGCTGAAAACTTCCTGGTTGAATAAGAGGACTGTGACATGATGTGCTTGTATTTTGGAGAGAAGGGTTTTGTGGGGACAGGCCTAGGAGAACGCTGTCTGGCTAGGGTGTCAGCACAACAGGGAACCACAGAGAACAGGGCCGACCTCAGGGCACCTGCTGGGGGAGGGTCTGCCCGCCATTTTGAGCCCTGGGGGCTGCTTCTTTCCCTTAGCTGGGGCCTCAGAACACCCTTCATATCCCAGTCCTGTTGATACAAGAAAACAGATGTGGGGCATGAGAAGGGCTGTGTCCCAGGCTTTGGTTGAGCCCCTGGAATGTGCCCCACCTGACGTGGGTCCTTGGCTTCATGCAGGAAAGATTTCAAGAGCAAGCCACTGTTGAGTAATGGTAGATTTATTCACAGAGACACATTGAAAGGCAAGAGAAAGGCCACGAGTTGTGGGGTTCGGGTGCTCAGATTAAAAGTAGGTATACACTCCACAGACAGAGTGTGGGCCTTCTCGGAAGAGGGAGAGAGAGTGGTGACCGCGAGGTGGCGCTGTGTTGCTCGTTTTCTTGGGCTTGGTTGTTTCATATGCTAATAAGTAGACTGAGCAGCCTAAGGGCAAGGGGCTGGGATTCACAGGGAGTTGGCCATTTCCCACCCTGTGACCTTTTGTGGCTAGCCTTGGTATGGCCATGGTGCCTTGGGGCATGTTATTCACCATGTTACTATTACAATGGGTGTATAATGAAGCTCAAGCTCTGCTAGAAGTTATATCTCTTCATCTTGAGCCTCAAGGCCTATTGGGGATTGAATCCTTCACCATTTTGATGTTAATTGTTGTGGCCTTCCTTGAATGGCTGTGCTCTGCCCCCTTCCATCCTGTCTCACTGTGATGACACAGAGAGAGCAAAGGCCGGGCCCTACCCGTGCTCCTGCATTTAACAGGGGGATGGGTGGTGTGGGCTGAGGATGACTCTGAGTGGTGAGAAGGATGTTTCAGATTTTCCCACGTGGGACATGGGGACGTGCCAGCAGCCACTGCAGATTGATCTCACTGGCATTATCGCTTGTGTCACTCATCTTTTCTATTTTACTTTTTTTTTTCAAGTATTTAATCTAAATTTAATATCAGTTTTTTTTAGGAAACAAATTTCTCTTTTTCTTTTCTTTGGGGCTCTTTAGGGGGTAGGTAATTAGGTGTATTTATCTGTTCGTGGAGGCCCTGGCACTTGAACCCAGGACCCCGTGCACGCTAAGCACACGCTCTACCACTGAGCTCTACCACCCATCACATCATCTTTTCCTTTTTGCTTTAGCTGCCAAGAATCTTAAGCTGAATTTCTAGTCGGCCTTTAACACTTACCCTAACTTCATGGCATTCATTTTTATGACTTTACCTTCCCCTGGTTTCATTTAATTATTCAATCTCCATTTTGTCTTCACTCTCACTTTTGTCTTTTTGTTGTTATGGTTGTTAAGCTGTGTTTAAAAAAATTGTTTAATTTCTCTTTTAGCAGGAGGCTGAAAGTAAATAAATATGTAAACAAACTTATCACACTTAAATATTTTATACTTTCTAAGCTGTTTAGTAGTTACTTAAAAACCGAATTGAATACTAAAGTGATAAAATTTTTAAAATATTTTTTAATTTTTTATAAAGGTATAGCTGATTTACAATATGATATAAGTTTCAGGTGTACAATAGTTGCACAATTTTTATTTTTATGTTCCATTTGTAGTTATTGTAAAACATTGGCTATATTCCCTGTGTTGTAAGATCCATCCCTGTAGCGTGTTTATGTTAGATGGAGCAGTTTGTTTAAGAAAGCTGGGTAACGCAGAGTCTGGGGAGTGGCTCTGTCTAACCCATGTTCATGGTCACCCTTCCTGTCAGAGCCCAGGCCCTCACTCCTCTCTGCAGGGGAGCGAGTGGAGGCAGCCCTCATCAGAGCTGGCACCACCCACTGAGAGGCAGTGACAACAGTGACTCTCTGTGGACATGCAAATTGTTGTTCCAGGAGCTTTACATGCATTTCTGCATTTAATAATTAAAGCCCTCCTGTGAGGAATCATTTTATGTTTTTAATGAATAATACATTTTATTTTGATTTTGATAGACTTCAAACCTCCAGAAAATGTACTGGAATAGTACAATAAACGCTTAGAGCATTTCACCTAAAAGGGCACTATTTGCCCTTTTGTGTGTGGCTTATTTTAGTATAAAGTTTCAAGGTCCATCCATGTTGTAGCCTCAATCAGTAATTTTTTCTTTTGATTTGATAATATCTTTTTCCTTTTTTTTGGTTTTTCTCTATTTAAAAATATTTTCATTGAATTCTAGTCAGTTTATAATGTTGCATCAGTTTCTTGTGTACAGCACAACACTTCATTTATATAGAAACATACTTGTATTAATTTTCATATTCTTTTTCAACATAAGTTACTATAAGATACTAAATATATTCTCCTGTGCTATACAGTATAAACTTGCTGTTTACTCTATACATACTATCTGCAAATCTTGAACTCCCAATTTATTCCTTCCCACACCCTCTCCCCTCTGGTAACCATAGTTTGGTTTCGATGTCTCTGTGTCTGTTTCTATTCTGTAGATAAGTTTATCTTTTTGTTTGGTTGTTTTTTCTTTTTTTGTTTTTTTTTTAGATTCCACATGTGAGCGATCTCATATGGTATTTTTCTCTCTCTTTCTGGGTTACTTCACTTAGAATGACATTCTCCAGGTCCATTCATGTTGCTACAAATGGCATTATTTTATTATTTTTTTTATGGTTAATAGTAGTCTATTTTACAAATATACTACTACCTCTTTATCCAGTCATCTGTCAGTGGACATTTAGGTTGTTTCCATGTCTTGCTATTGTAAATAGTGCTGCTGTGAACATTGGGGTGTAGGTGTCTTTTTGAATTAGGGTTCCTTCTGGATATGTGCCTAGAAGTGGGATTGCTGGGTCATATGGGAGGTCAATTTTTTGTCTTTTGAGGAACCTCTATACTGTTTTCCACAATGGCTCCACCAAACTTCATTCCCACCACAGTGTAGGAGGGTTCCCTATTCTCCACAGACTCTCCAGCATTTATTGTTTGTGAACTTCTGAATGATGACTATTCGGACTGGCGAGATGTGATATTTGATTGCAGTTTTGATTTGCATTTCTCTGATAATGATATTGAGCATTTTTTTATGTGCCTATCGGCCATTTGTATGTCTTCATTTGAGAACAGTCTCTTTAGGTCTTCTGCCCATTTTTGGATTGAGTTGTTTGTTTTTCTTTCTTATGAAGTTTAAAACTGTTTGTATATTCTGGGAATTAAGCCCTTGTCAGTCTCATTTATTGCAAATATTTTCTCTCATTCCATAGGTTGTCTTTTTGTTTTGCTTACTGTTTCCTTTGCTGTGAAAAAGCTTGTAAGTTTAATTACATCCCACTTGTATATTTTTGCTTGTATTTCTATTGCTTGAGTAGACTGCTCTAGGAGAACATTGCTGAGATGTATGCCAGATGTTTTCCCTATGTTTTCTTCTAAGAGTTTTATAGTGTCTTGTCTACATGTTTAAGTCTTTAAGCCATTTTGAATTTATTTTTGTGTATGCAGTGAGGGAGTAGTCTAACTTCATTGATTTACATGCAGCTGTCCAGTTTTCCCTACACCATTTTCTGAAGAGGCTGTCTTTATTCCATTGTATGTTCTCACCTCCTTTGTCAAAGATTCAATGACCAAAAGTTTGTGGGACTATTCTTGGTAATTTTGTTTATCCGTTCATTGATGGATGGATATTGTTTGTAACCTTTGGCTACTCTGAATGATACTGCCATGAATATTGATGTGCAAGTTTTTGTGAGAATATGTTTTCATTCTGTTGGCTGTACAGTTGGCCCGCCATATCTGTAGTTTCCACTTCATGGATCCAGATGGCTGATTGTAAAGGGACTCGAACATCCTTGGATTATGGAATCCAGGATGGGGTGTTCCTGAAACCAACCCCTCGAGGATACTAAGGGATGACTCTACATGTAGGAGTGAAATTGCTGAGCCATATAACTCTAACCTTTTGTGGAAACAACAGACTTCTCCCAAGAAGCTGCACCATTGTCCCTTTCCACTGGCCGCATATGAGGTATCTCTGCCTCCTGAACAACACTTGTTATTGTCCATGTTTTGATTATAACCATCCTGGTGGTTGTAAAAATCGATCTCATTTTCATTTTGATTTGGCTAGTGATGCTGAGCTTGTTTTCATATGCTTATTGGCCATTTCTGTATTTTTTTAAATCCTTGGAAATTTTAAAAATTGGGTCGATTTTCTTTGTATTGTTCAGGTGTAAGCATTTGTTATGTATCCTGAATACTAGTCTCTTATTAGATACATGCTTTGTAAAATTTTTCTCCTATTCTGCAGATTGTGCTTTCACTTTAGTTCTTTTAAACATTAAAACAATTTCTTTACAGGTGAGGTAATTAGATGTATTGATTTATTTTATTTTTCTTGCTAATCACGCCCTCTATCAGTTGAGATACCCCCTTCCCCTGTCATTTCACTTTCTTGATGATGTCCTCTGTAACAAAAAGGTTTTAATTTTGATGAAGTCCAGTTTATCTGCTTTTTTCTTCTATCACTTGTGCTCTTCGTATTGTATCTAGGAAACCAAAGCCTATCCTTGGACCTCAAAGATTTATACTGTGTCTTTTTTTAGAAGGTTTATAGGTTTAGTTTTTACGTTTCTGTCTCTGATCCATTTTGAATTAATTTTTATTTGTTATATAAAATATGGGGGTCCAGATTCCAGATTCATTCTTTTGCCTGCAGATACCCAGCTTTCCCTGCACCATTTGTTGAATAGACTATTCTTTCCATGGAGTGTTGTTGGCACACTTGTGGAAAACTTTGTTTAAATGTAAGTTTTTTCCCCCTGGGATTTTATTGTGTCTCATAGATTTATTTATCCAAACTTATGCCAGTAACATACTGACTTAGTACTATAGCTTTTTAGTACACTTTAAAGTGAGTCATCCCACTTTGCTCTGCTTCTTCAAGATTGCTTTGGCTGTCCTGGGCCCCTTGCACTTCCATATGAATTTTGGGATAAGTTTTTCAATTTTTGCAAAGAAGTCAGTTGGAATTTTGATAGGGATTCCACTGAATTTGTAAATTACTTTGGGGAGTCTTAACATTTTTAACAATATTGTCTACCATTCCATCAACATGAGATGTCTTCCATATATGTAGATCTTTTAAAATGTATTGGTGATACTTCAAAATATTCAATGTACAAATCTTGTAAATTTTTGTTAAATGTATCTCTCATTTAATTTTTAATGCTGTTGTAAATGGAAAATCTGAGCTTCTTGGGGTAGGACTATATATCAATTTGTTTATTTCTAGGATTTCTATGCAGCAACTACCCTAGGTTTATATTTGCAACATAAATCTATCCACAACTCTTCCCACCCCCATGTTATAAGAAACCAAGACCCAGGTTAAGCTACCTGAACACCTATGTGGAATTGAGAAATGAGACCCTTGGGTGGGGCTTTTTGAAGATGATACTGAGAGCTTATTTAGGATGGCTTCATCTTAATTTCTTTTAAACAACACTTTCGGTGTAGTCAGATATATTAAGAACATGCCCTTTTGATGTGCAGAGGAGCTAAGACTATTATCAAATAATTTCTAGAGAGAGTGTTGTACTTGAAATCTAATTTGCATCAATCTTTGAAGATTTATGTTTCAGGAGCTTTGACTAAAGAACACCTGTCTTTATTCATTAGTGACAATTAAATGCTCAAGCAACATGTAATAGTCTGAGAAACTGCCCCCGCCCCGTAGTGCTGGGTGGCTGCAGCTGTAACAGGAGTCAGCGCTTACCTTTCCCAGTATGCTTGTGCTGATCCGCTCAAAGAGGTTCGTCCAACAGTGTGTCAGTTGTCTGTTGGACATAGCCATAAAACATTGAGTTAAGGTTGCTGGAATGCATTATATTCTTATTAATAATAAGTAAGCACATATTGAGTACTTACTGTATGTTGGGAATTGTCCCTCAGCCTCACATGAATATTATTTCTCTTAAAACCTCACATATTTTCTTGTTATTCTCACTTTACAGATAAGGAGACTGAGAATTAAGTCTTCTCTCTTTTGGGTGGAGCTCATTATCAATGACGGGAAGTTGTAAGGAAAAAGATATTGATTCATCCTGAGAAAACAGTTTTCTGAGAGTCAGCAGTAAAGAAGTTGGACACTGAAGAAGGTGATCATTGTTCGATTGAGACGAGCCCCGGGTTGTACGGAGTCAGCATCCCTGTCCTGGACACAGCCAGTGTAGAGCTGCGTGGTGGGTGAGGCGGCGATGCCGTGCAGGGAACGCAGATGCCGGGCCATTGGGCTGTGCTCAGGCCCTGTGGGGCTTTCTCCTAAGGGCAGTGGACAGTCATTGACAGATTTTAAGTAGGGGAGTGGGGTGCTCTCGTAGATCACTTTTGTCTTGTAGAATGCTTAGAAACATTTAGAAGGCTCAGCTGGAGGTGATGTGATGAGTCAGATTAGGGTGGCTGCCAGGTGTAGGAGTGTAGAATTTTCAAGTGGTTTTCAGTCCCAGTTTTGTGGCTCAGTAGCCATGTCACTTTGGATGATGCACTCAAGGAAGAGAAACAATTTATCTAATCAATAAATGCAGTGATGTACCGACCTCCCAGGACTGCTGTGGAGATCCAGTGAGATAACGTGTGCACAGTGTGCAGCATGGTACCTAGCACAGAGTCAGTGCTGAGTGAGTGCCAGTGAGTATCTGGTAGGACAGGTGTGGGTGGTGGGACTCGGTGACTGAGGAAATCTGGGCCCTGAAGGAGGGGTCCAGTCACATCTGTGAGTGATGGGCCTGAGCTCGGAGAGGCAGAGAGACCTTGCCCCCCGACCAGGGGCCCTGGGCAGGACGGCTATGGGAGGAGAACCGTGAAGTCAGCTCTTTGCAGGTGGAGTTGGAGTTGCCCTTGCGACATCTAAGTGCAGTGTCACGAGCTCAAAGAGGAGATCTGGGCCCAGGCTGTGAATTTTCCTATAATCTTAATCCCTGAGGATGCTGAGGTAGTGATCACTGAACGTGAAGACATACTTTACAGGACAAGTGAATAGTAGTATCATCTCTGTCATCAAAGCTCACGTCTCTTTATTCATCACCCACTTTGCTAATTGGGTACTTACAGAGCTCACTTCACCGACCTCCCCTGGGCTCAGGCTCCACAGTAAAGAGCTGGTGAGCCTCCCTCCTTTCCAGAAGACGAGACATTTTGCTGGTAGCCTTCTGTAACTAGCCAGACTTAGAATTTTATTTTGTTGATTTAATTCTATTTTCTATTAGCCATCTCCTGACAAGAGAGACCTTTTACCTCATGGTCATATTTCAAATAGCTGTTACTGAGAATTGCTGATCTGATCCATAGAGTAATTATTATATTAACCTTGTAGAGTACTTATCATTTTTCTGTCTTTGCCCTTTAATTTTGTATGCCCTTTCTCTATCCTTTTTGGGGCCTTAATTTTTTTTAATTAAAAGATGTCTGTTTGCAGTTAAGAAAACAAAAGAAAAAATACATATGATAGCTAAACATAGAAAATATCTAGTGTGTTTTCTGTCTTGGCAATGGAGGGTTGTAGAAACTTGTGAAAACCTTCATTACACAGGTTTCTTAAAATGCGGATTAAGAAATAAAACCTTCTTTCTTCATCTTACAAGCTGCACAGCTAATTGTCAAGAAAGTGAGGGGAAATCCTCAGAAGCCAAGACAAACCAGAAAGCAGGGATTCTGGGTGATACATGAGCCTTAGAAGCCCTGGGGTGCCTGTTGGCTCCTGTACTGAGTTTCAGTTGCCTTGACAGTAGGGCAGGGGGTTAGCCCGAAGCCTCTCACACTGGGAGTTGGATGACTGATCATATGTAAGGCCAAGCCCATTCCGAGAAGCATGGTTTACTAAAGGGTGAACTAGGAAAAAAAAATTCCTCAAGGCAAGACAGTTAGGAAAGTCAATTTTGTTGGAAGAGGGGAAAAATTACAAATCCAAAATAAGGATATAGTTTAAAGCTCTTCTGGCATGAGAGTGACCACAAACTCCTGGCAGAGAAGCACAGCTACTCCTGGAATGAGAAGCTGTGGTTTGAATGAATCAGTGAGCAGCCATTCCGAAAAAGGCCTCCAGAGTCTTGTGGATCAAGATACTGGACGGCAAACACCTCTCTTCCAAGGTCTCATTCAAATAACTGGAAATGTTTTAAAGGAAAGAATCCATAATCATAGTTCTGTTTATTAACATTACTATATGCTAGGAATTCAGAAGTGACTATGGAGTTGACTCCTCATTTATGGACCTTACTTTCTCTTTGGGGAGAAAAACTGACATAGTTGGGGAGCTTGGTAGAGGGAGGTGTTAGTCTGTTGCAATTAGCCAAGAGAGGAGATTAAGAAAGCAGTGAAGGGTGGGTGAACTTTTTAGCTGAGGACAGATAGTCTTGTTCAGTTGGCTTTTAATTGCAGGCTCAATGAGCTGTCAGTGGAGGGAATAGATCTTACGGAGGATGGACTTAGCTCAGGCCTCTTTAGAATGGACACGTGAAACTGGAGAAAGAGAGTGAAATCTGTGCAGACATTAAAGTTCACTTGAACATGCTCCATCCCTGAGCCAAAGATAGGACAAATATGCAGCACTTCTTAAGGACAGAGGAGTGGTTTCTAAGGTTCTCCAAGAATGAATCCCAGGGAAACGGGATGGCCAGGTGTCAAACTGTGACTTTGCTCTTTGGACGGTGTACCCACCAAGGGTATTGGACTTTTATAGTTTTCCATTTCTCTTTAATACACGTCAGGTGATTAGGACGTGGGCACAAGTATTTGACACCTTGTCGAGGCGACTTTGGTTACCTGCCTAGAAGCACGGGCACTGCTATGGCTGCGTCATACATCTTGCCGCCCATCCCGTTCCCCGGCTCAGTGATCACGGCAGAGTGGTCCCTTGTTGACCTGTCCGTCTCCTCTGTGACATCATAACCCATGAAAAGACCGGAGCGTATTAACGTGGTTTTCTTAAAGTCAAAGGAACAGATCAAATATGGATTCAGATTTGTTCTTTCCTACTTCAGTAGTGCCATGGAGAAGGCAGTTTGGGCAGCTTTTTGTAGGGCCCTGGAGGCTTTCTCTCTCAGCCTCTGGGCACCTTTATTGAAAACCCTTCATAGCTGTCTGGAGTGCTGTAAAACCACTCCGCCTGTTTTGCCCTGAAGATGTGTTCAGTTTATAACTCATCTCTACTCCTTGGAAAACAACTCAATAAAAACTCAGTTGGTTTCCCACCAGCCATGGGCAGGGGTGGGCGTTACCTTGTTATTATTTCATAAAATAAAAATAACAATAATAATAATAATAGTAATAATAATAATAAATAATAATAATAAAAGAAGTCTTAAAACAGCACTGGGCACATTGGAGAGAGTCAATAAATGCTTCCTGGCTTAAGTCAAAAGTGATGACTCAGTGATTCCATGGCTGCTGTATTTGCTGAGCTAATTACTCCTTTGCTCCATTACACATTTTTTTTAACTGAAAAAGAAATACATGCAATTGGTTAAAAAAATTCAAACAGAGCACAAAACTACACAAGTGAAAGAAGTTTACACTCATCCTCTGTTCTTCCAGCCCTCCCTGGAGATGCCACTGTTTACTATCCTTTGGATGCTTTTCCAGATATGGTATGCACATTCCCAATTATGTATGTAAATTCCTTTAAAGTTTTAGTTATTTTTAACTTAAAGGGATTTAAATCCTCAAGTGGCTTCTGCTCGGGTAATAGAACAGAACAAATCTGACTGCATATTAGATCTTTTCATTTGACTTTAACCCTATGCTCTGTCTCCTAGGCTTCATCTTGCTTGTAAAACAATGTTGCTTAGAGCCTGAAATATACAGGAGAGCCTATTCTGAAGGCTCTGACTTTTAAGGATATTTAACACTTTTTCATTCATAAAAAGATAACAAATTACAGAATAGAAAATAACGTTTGTTTTGTTGGAGGTTTACAGAGATTTGACCCAGGCAGATAGCTGCAAAAACAAAGGATTCTAAAAACAAAGAATTCCTACACCAGGAAGATTGCAACAACCAAGCACGTAGGAATGGAGCCTGAATTCTGACTTGGGGAGATGGTTTTCCAGGACATTAGTTTGCCATCTAGGTCTACAGAGACTTGCTATTCCTTGCCCCAACACCTGGTCTCCCAACTTATTGGCCTGTCCTTCACTGAGGAGAATGAATTTGGACTCGGTAGCACTCCTATCTCCCTAGCAAGCAGGGCACTGGAACTGAGTGTTATGGAAACAACAGCCCAGCCAAGAAACAAGCACCACTGGGAGGGTTGGAGTACTCAGATTTATTATGCCTGCGGGCTCAGAGGGGCTTCTGCTCCGAAGTTCTGAGCAACTCCAAGACGTGCACATGAGGTTTTAAAGGGTTAATTACAAGTAAGGGGTATTAGCCAATAAGGCTCAAACAACAAAAAGCAAGGAATCAGTACACTGGAGCTTATCAACTTGTAATAGATCATGTTACTGACACCTGTTGAGGTTGGATTTACGAGTTAGCCCAGCAGAATTTAGATCAGTAAACCGACACTTATCACACTTAGATTTGTGACTTAGCTTGTTAGCCCAGCTGGGCTTTTCCTTTACATGAGGATAGCTCTCCCACACCCAGGGAACTACTGTGAACCCTTGGTGGTTCCACTAGGGTGGGGTGTGGTTTACCCAGGAGGGATGGGGACTGTGCACCAACACTCAGGCAGTCTGCTCTGTCTGGGGCTCTGATCTTGTACCACCCCTCTCCCCGCCAGCCCAACACCTGGGAGAGTGGAACTAAGGCAGAGATCATGCCTGCCTGTTTCCCAGCGTGTAAAAGGGGAATAGGTACTCTTCCCAAGGTAGTTCTGAGCGACAACACCTGCGGGTGCTTGGTTCCCAGAGCAACAGAAAACCCAGCTCCGCGTGGGGGCAACGGGTGTGATACCCATAGGGGTTCTGCTGAAGCATCAGATGGAGGGCTGGATCAGAGATGTAAAACATGAGCTGCGGGCCTTGAAGGGTAACAGAATGGTACAGAGGCAGGACTGCCGCCTCCTTCGGGGTGCCCCCAGAGGTAAAGCATTTTCTCTCCATCTCCGCTACGACCCTCCCCTCTCCAGATCCATCCCTTTTCTCTGCTCTTCCTGTCCATCTGTCTCCCTCCACTTTTCCCCTCCTCTCCTCCCCCTCCCATCTTCTTCCTCCCTCGCTGCCCCACCTTCTCTCGCAGAACCCAGAGTGTATCGCTGGCCCTCCTGCGCATGGGCAGTCGGTGCCAGCTGGACCGCGGGTTGGAAGCTCCAGCTCCGAGCCGGGGATCGGCCCCAAAGGCTTCTCATCTCTGTCGACCGGTAGGCCTTTAGCTCCTGCCCGGGGCAGGGGCCTCTGGCTGTGGCAGTGCAAGTTGGGGGGCTCCCGGGGAAGGGGTCAGTCGGCTGCGGGAGGGCGGTCGGCATGTCACAGCCCCCCAGGGCGCCAGTCAGCCTGTGTTCAGCTGAATTGCTCTGGCCAGACCCCTCTGCCAGCGCCACCTACCCCGGCGCCCCGGCCACACCTGTCCATGGCCAGGTGGGCACCTGCAGCCTCTCACCCAGCCGGGCCCCCCTAAGACCGTTGCTGGCATCCCCTTCCCCTCTCCCGCCGGCGAGTCCTCTCCTCCCGGGCTGCCTCTCCTCGGCCGCCGGCCCGTCCCCGCCCCTGGGCGGGCTGTGTCCTGGGCGGGCGGGGTCTGCGGACCCGAACGGGGGCAGGCGGCTGGGGCTGGGGCTGGCCTCCTAGCGGGGCTGCAACCCGCGTTTCCACAAAACCCCCCCCGCTTTCCCTGCCCCGCGACCCCGGGGCTGCCCTGCTCTTCCTTTCCTGCTCCCTGAGGACAAGCTCTGCGGCGTGGGCGCTGCTCCCTGGGCTGAGAGCCTCCGGCTGTAAAGCCCAGCTTCTGGTGGAGTAGGGAAAGTGGATCCTCAGTGCTGAGCGAGCTTCTGTCTCCTCCCTCAGTGTTTCTGCCCCAGGTAAGTACCTTGAACACTTTCAGGAGTTATGATGGCGGTGCTTGTTGATGTCACGTGTTTTTATAGTGCCAGGGATTACAGTGTTGAAAGCAGGGCTTGGTTCAGTTAAAAATGAGCTGAAGGCATGAGGCTGTGACATGCTCCTTCCTTCCCACTCCCAGTGTGAAACGTGTAACCGTCGATTTTAAAAAGATAGTTACAGTCCCTAACTAGCCCAGCCCAGCTAGGGTGCGTTAACAGGAACAGCACCACCAGAGGCGTTGGAGACCCAGGGACATTGCAGTCCTAAAGAGCTCCTGGCACAGTTTGGTTTGTTTTGGTTTTTTGTTTTTCTTAAATCGTGGGGCAGACTAGTAGTATAGAGGGAAAAATAATTGTCAAGAAATATTTTTTCATATAACAGCTTTATTGTGATATTGTTCACACACCATGAAGTCCATCCATTTAAATGGTACAATTCAGCAACTTTTAGCATATTCACAGTGGTTCAACAATTATTATTCCAGAACGTTTTCATCACATCAGAAAGACCAGTGAAAATGAGTGACATACCCACCCTTCCTCAGTGGTGTTTCTAAAGAAGTCTCATGCCTATTCCTGACCATAAAATAACTTGTTACATTCCATGAAATATCTGGTAGGAATTCTAATCAGAATTGCAATGAATCTGTGTATCAAAACAGGAAGAATTAATGTCTTTATGGCATAAATTTCTTCTACCCATGAATATATCTGGGACTGTATCTTTTCATCTCTCCAGAGCCTGGCCCATGGGAAGTCCTCACTAATTGTTGGGCTTGTGAATGATGAGATTCTATACATTGTTAGTTGCTACTGTAGTCTTTCACAGAAGAGAAAAGTAACCTCCGTGAAGCCAAGTGACTCTCTAATGGTCAGAAAGAGTGACAGCCAGTGCTGGAGTGATCCAGTGGACTTGGTGCTTGCAACCAGGATTCTCCAGCACCTACAGCTAAGGGGATTACAGTATTCTTTTTTTTTCTTAATGGCGTTGCTTTTATTTTTAATAATTTTTTAAATTTATTTTTTATTTAAGTGTAGTCAATTTACAATGTTAGTTTCAGATGTACAGCAGAGATTCAGTTATAAACATATGCATATGTATATACATATGTATTATATTGTTTTTAGTAGAACTCATTACAAGAAATTGAATATAGTTCCCTGTGCTATATAGTAGGCCCTTGTCATTTATTTTATATTTATTAACGTGTATCTGTTAATCTCCCCTTTCCTGCCTGCTAAGCACAGTTTGCTTTCTATGTCCATGAGTCCATTTGTAGCAGCACCATTTTTCCTTGTAATATATGCTCTTTGGCTGTTTTCAGTTTCAGTAATTCCATGTTATCTTTGAGCGCTTTTCTTCTGGTGGCCTTTATGTGGTTTGCACACGTGGTAATAGAGATCTGTGTTTGGGAGAACTCCAGGCCTCGTGTAGTCCCTGGTACAGAGTGCCCACTGAGTTGATGCTTGAACTGGGAAAAAAAAAACATAGTAAATGTTGGAATTTCCACTATGGTTGAGACTTCCAGGTTTCTGTAACCTGTTTACCCCACCTTATTATTGGCTGCCCCCATACTGGGTAATTTGGTGGAATTTCATGGTATGGTGGTGTAGAGACAGGGACTTGTATGCTTCTTTTCTTTCCGTTTTCTAACACTCATTCTCCTGGGCCTCCCAGATCCTCCCCCAGTAGTGCCCAGAGCTGGCTTGGTGCTGTGCTGAGGCAATATTTTTTAATAAGGCCCTTTCCTCATCTCTTCTGACCCTCCATTTCTTTATCTGCACAATGAGGGCTTAGACTAGATAAGTGCTTTTCAGTTTCTTTTAAAGCCATGTTTCCTTTGAGAAACAGAAAATGCAAATCTCTCCTCCCATCCCAACACTTTAGATTTTGTTACTTCCTGCAAGGAGTCAAATAGCTCTTTGTGGAAAATTGATGTGATTGTGATTCCAGGTGGCACAGAAAATACTCTTCAGAGATTTATTACAGGGAGAGGGCAGAAAAGGGGCAGTATGTCACACTTTCTAGTGTGAGCACTGGAGCAGGGGCTTGGATTTAAATATGGTGTCTGTCGTGGCCTCTTTTTAATGTTGCACAATGTGACAAACCTCTCTACCTCAGTTTCTTGATGTGTCAAGTTGGGGTGATAATATTTTAAGGCTTTTGTGAAACAATATACACATAATCTCTTTGTGTCTCAGTAGAAACAAGACCTGCAAGGGATTCAGGGATTTAAAAAAAAAAAAAATCTTGCCCATAGCACTATGTCGCTGTGTATTTTAAATTTCCTGGAGGGTGATGGTTGAGTCTAAAGTCCATCGTGGGACAGGTGGCCCATAGTTCTCTATGCCCCAGATTGCCCCCTCCTCCCCAGTCCTCTTCCTCAGTCCAGGATGAAGTTCCCTAGTAGATTTACACAGAGGTCTTGTGGAAATGGCTTTTCATTTTATTGTTTCACCAAGAAGGGCTGCCATCATGATCTCTGTGGTCAGGTTTTGAAGGGCTGCCATCTTGATGTCTAGTCAGGTGAAGGCTATGCAATTGGGAGTTTCTATGTAATAAAAAGGAAAAAAATTACAAATAGAAAATTAGAACAAGGGTGGTGACAGGGACTCTTGGAAGTGAGCACCATTAGCTTTGTTAGCTTCAGGTGCAGTGGCCTCTTGCCACGAGGACCCATCCTCTTGCTCTGAATTTGGAGGGACCTGTGGGTTCAGTGGGAATGTTAACTGAGTGTATCTCATGTGCTGGGCATTGTCCTATTTTTTCTGTGTGTTCTTTTTTTGAGACAGTGAGCACATTTAACCTCAATAGCTTCTTTAAAAAGGTAGAAATTTTATTTTGAGATATAATGTAGATTCCCATGTAGTTGTAAGAGATAATATGGAGAGGGCCTATCGACACTTTTCCCAGTTTTCCTTAATGGTTCCATCTTGCAAAGTTGGGGTACGATTCATTACTGATTCACTAACAATTTGAGGTTTGTGTTATTGCCATCATTTCTATTCACGATTAAACTGGGGCTTAGAGAAGCACACACGCCTGCCCTGGTCACCCACATGGTTAGTGTAGAGACGGGTGGAAAGTGGGCTTGGGATTTCCAAGCAGTACCATTATGATGGTCTGTGGCAGGGAGCAGCATTCATTTTGCTTGTTTATTCATTCATTCAACAAACATTTATTGAGTAAAATCTGTGGGTCAGATGCTTTCATAGGGTTATCTGATTCTTCAGCAGTACTGAGAATCAGGTATTATTTACTTTTTTTTAAATCTGAGAAAATTAGCTCTGAGAGGTTATTACCACCCCGAAGGAAATATAGCTCATAAAGGAGGGATAGTAAATTTGTAGTCACCCCTTTTTATGCAGGTGGTACCCTAGGCATTTTACATTTGCAAACTTCCGTAATCCAGATATATTCTTGTAAGGCAAGGATTTTTTTTTTTTTAATTGAAGTATAGTCAAGTTTACAATGTTGTGTCAATTGCAAGGTGTTTTTTGAATTTTGAATTAAAAAGTATTTTTTGAGGAGGGTAATTAGGTTTATTTATTTGTTTCATTTATTAAAATGTGGTACTGGGACCTCGTACATGATAAGCATGTGCTCTACCACTGAATTGTACCCTCCTCCCCAAGGCAAGTTTTCTTATCCATTATTCTGCAGCTTAGGGGTTCAATTAAATTGGAATTGAAATCCAGATCTTTTGTTCCTACTGTTGTCCTTTTCTTTATATTCTGCTGAAGGGGGTTGCGGAAAGCAGTTCCTTTTTTCATTTCTTTATTCCGCATTTTTGAGCAGTGACTTTGCATCAGGGCCTTGCTAGGTGCTTTGAAACAGAAAACAAGAAATGACCCTTCTCTGCAGGGGCAGGAAGCCTAGACCAAAACCTGGGTAAAGTGATCCGAGCTAAGGTAGCCATGTGCAGGCTCTGAAGGACAAACTGTACCACTGGATTTGCTTGGGCTTCCCCTGCCTTCTGGCTGGTACACACCAGGTCACCGCAACCCAGAAGCGCCCACAGCACACAGCACAATATTTACCTCGATCTCCTCTCCCCTCTCGGCAGGGCCTGCAACATGAGAATCCCTGACTACGTGCAGTGTGCTGAGGACTATGAGACTCTTCCCGTGGTGGTCAAACCAGTGGGGATCATCTCAGAGGAGAATTTCTTTTGCATCTATAAGCGAATCTCCTTGGTGAGCTAGATCAGCCCGTGCAGCTCCCAGGGCACACTCTGTACGCACTACAGGCACCACTATGCGCCCAAGAATGGATGGGGCGTCTTCCAGACCCACCGCATGGTTGTGGGCCTTGTCACCATTACCGACTTCCTCTCGGCCAAGGCCTTCGAGAAGCTCCACGTGCAGAGGAGCTGTATGGCATCACGCTTAATGACTCTCAGCTCTTTGTCTTTGTGCTGCATGGGGAGGTAAGCCAAGCAGCCGCGCACCGACGTGGCCTTCAATCTACGAGGACTGCAGGGTGGTGGAGAAGAGGATCGAGGACTTCACTGAGTCACTCTTCATCTTGCTCAAGTCCAAGTGGCTGGATGGTGCCCCTGACAAGTCTGGGGACAAGATCCCACTCCTCTGCATGCCGTTTGAGAAGGAGGACTTCATGGGACTGGACACAGACAGCAGGTAAGTTTACATGGAGGCCAGTCCACCCTGGCTGTGTGCCGGGTTTCTTCTCTCCATCCAGAAAGGGATCAGCACGGAATAGGACTCTTTTGTATCCAAGGGGGGAGGGAGGTGCAGCCCGCCGGTTTACAGACATTTAAAAGTGAATCCGCCTTTGTTTCAGAGAGATCCTTTTAGTGATAGTGTTAGAGCACTTACTCCTGCTTTTCAGCCAGGACCCTGGTGGGACCCCTGGAGTTGCTGTTCAATAGAGTAGCCACAGCCACTGATGCTAGGAGCACTGGGGAGGAGGCTGGTCTGAGCTGAGATATGCTGTAGTTCAAATGCACATGAGACGCTGAGGCTTGTCTACTAAAAGCATATATACTATCTTGTTACTTCCTCTATTGATTACATGTCAAAATGATAGTATTTTACATACAGTAGATTATGTAAGATATGTTCTTAATATCAGTTTCTAGTACTTGTTTTTTGTTTGTTGGTTTGTTTCTTTGTTTACATTTTTAAATGTGGCAACTGGGAAACTTTCTTTACATGGCTGTCATTTCATTTCTGTTGGGCAGCCTTTCCTGGGACAGTCTCATCCCTTTGCTTATAGATGAGATGCTGAATCCCGAGAGGCAGAAAGAGGCACTGGTTGAGCTGGCTTGGAGCCAGAGTCTCCTGCCTCCCAGGCTCAGCACCTGTTCGGCTCAGGCCCTCTCTTCCTGCCCGACAGGCAGCATGCCATGTTAGGACATCAGAAACACCGCCAGGGACCTCCCAATTAACTCCTTATTCAGGGAAAGGCGTATCACGGAGTATGGGAAAGAGCAGAGAAATGTTCATCCTCACTTTGTCCCTGTGATTAAGTCAACGGCCCCACTTTGCCTCCGAATTACAGACGAGCTCTTCTGGGCTGCCTAACCCCCCAACTTCTGCTCCGTTTCCCCGTGTATCTATTTTGCTGTCCCTCGGGCAGAAGAGGGTGAGATGCCTTTGCCGGGAGGTGGTCCCCCTTTGCTGGGGAGAGTGAGGGAATCTGTGTACCCCCGGCCTACAGCCTCGGTCTTTTTTTCTGGAGAGGGCTCATGGAGGTCCCACAGGTGATGGTCGGACGACCTGGCACGTGCTGCCGGGCCCGCTGTGGAGGCGGTGCTCTGTGATTCTTGAACTTAACTAAGATCAGATTCTACTTTCTGGTTGTTGGTAAGTTGGAGGAGAAGATGCCAGAGAATTGATAAAAAGAATATCCAGATCAGCCCTGTGAGTGATAGGCAAGAGGACCCGAGTCCCACCTGCGTGAGGTGCCTACCGGGCTCTGGATGTATTTCCTGTTCCTCCCGGACATGCTTAAGGAAGGGGCAAGGCATGTCGTGGCCATGATCTGTTCTTGTCCTCACAGGGCCCTGTGATCTACATGCCCGCGCTCCCCATCTGCTCCTTGGAGATGAGGTGTCAGGTTTAGGAGCCTGGGGACTGCTGAGGGCACAGCTACCCACCGTGCTACACCGAGGCTGGCTCCGTTCACCTCACATGTCACCACCTGCTGATCCCCCAGGCATCGGTCAAGGTAGGTGCATCTGTGCAACGTAAGCAGGGACCACCTTCTCCCCCTGGACAGACTGGTGGGTGAGCAGTGGAAGCCTGGAGCCCTGCCCCAGCCCCCAGGCCAGTGCCTCCTCTTTTGTCACAGGAGGCACTGGTGACATTTTTGCTCAGCAACTGCTTGGCTCTGGGTCTGCGGACCCACCAGAGAATTCCTGCTTGTTTTTGCATTTTGAAGTCTGCCCGTGGGATTTGGAGGAGTAGCTGGATATGTGCTTAGCCCATAGTGGTTGACACTGTCACCATTGTTTACCCAGAACCTCGTGTACCAGGCATGGCTCCCGGCATCAAAATATAGCAGCGCATTAAACCTCCCTCCTGGTGCGTCTGTCTGTTTTGGTAACGTAAGGTCTCAGCCAGCATCTTAACGTCAGTGAGATAACGCGGCCAGTGAGCTAGGATCAAGCACGTTCTCCTCCAGTCACTTTTACTCCAATGTTGCTTTTACTATTCCGCAGACATTAATTTTTTAAACAATGCTTTGGTGCAGGAACAGAGCCTAATTCTCTCCTGCTACTCTTGGTGGAAGTGCGTAAAACTGTCCAGCCTGAAATGTGACCACAATTTGTAGCTTAAGACTTGCCTAGACCAATGTATGTGGAGTTTTGATTAGGGGCGCTGACCACGTTGGGGTCCCCCGGCAGCTCCGCTCCCCTCAGGCCCCTGCTCTCCCTGGAGCAGGAGGTGAGGGTGGGTCTCACCATCCCCACGTCCCTGGCCTCACACACTCACGTAAATTCTTGTACGTGCTGTCAAAGTCATTTTTGTTCTTGTGTGTTTCTAATTTTCTGTTGTTTCTCTTTTCCTTTTTCTTTATTCCTTTTTCTCTTGTACTGCCCTGTGAGCATGTTGTTGCGTCTGAAAATGTGGCTGTGCACACCCTGCATTGGAAATAGCTAGATCGCCCTCCGTGCTGTCTCCATCGCTTTAAAAAGCAAAAACTTAACAGCTGCCTTAATCCATGTATTATCCTTGTCATCTTTTTATTTTCTAATTTTTTTAGCACATCACCCACTGGTGTTTGATACCTCTTAAAATCCTTGCTTTAAGGAACCAGTTTGGTCCTCCTTATATTTGGAGACAAATGCGCCCTTATTAAATTTGTTTGATTGTTTTGAAGAAGTGAGATGCGAATTCATTTAGGCGGCTGCTGAGGGATGTTTTTCATGGAGTATTTAAACTTGTAAAGTCAAATTCTGCAGCATCTTGCTACATTCCTTCTTTTACACAAACGTGCTTGGCACTCGGTTACTGGCTGTCGCTGTGTGACGCGCGTGACAGCGCTGCCTGGCCGGCGGTCACTGGTGAGGAAGTGGCAGGCTCGGGGGTGAGCAGCTGTTGGAGGAAGCAGTCACCGTTTTGTTATTTAATTTTTTTTTTTTTTTGCATTTTACTTCTCGTGCCATTTACTTTACTTTGCCTTCACAAAGAGGCAGAAGTTGGTCTAAAATCCGTGCCACTCTTTTGTTCCCTTTACGAGGCTGGTTTATCTGAGTATCAGGACAACATGTCCTTCTCCTAAGTAGCTGGCTCACCTGGATCTGGTGGACATAGGGACTGCTATAGGGGACCGTAGCTTCCACCCTGCTCCAGCCAGTGGGCATTCAGAGCCGGGTCTGTGGTTTGCCTCAGCAGCCGTGCAGGCCTCCCTGCACCGGCCTTTACTTTTAACCCATGTTGGCAGTAAATAGCTGACTCCGTGTCTGTTGCAGCTGACGTCCACCACTGTCGGCCTTGTCGTTAGTTTGCGGTAGTGAGTCTCCAACACCCCAGTCAACTGTGAAGGAACATGCTTTGGCCGACGTAGGACCTTGGATTCTCACCACCACTATGGTTCATCTCAC
Source organism: Camelus bactrianus (assembly GCF_048773025.1). Lineage (NCBI taxonomy): Eukaryota > Metazoa > Chordata > Mammalia > Artiodactyla > Camelidae > Camelus > Camelus bactrianus. Next base: position 6,633,377 of record NC_133553.1, read on the forward strand.
CCGGTGAAAGTGTTTGGCCACCACCATCATGCTGACCATGAGGCCTTGTTTCTCCTTTCATGATCTGGTCCAAATGTGGACACTTCAGTTTTCACTGAATTTGTCTCGCTTCAGACAGGAGAGAATATCTGAAGGAGTCCATCTCATTGTGGGTGGGGAACAGATCAGAAGTAAATGTCGCAAGTAGAAGGAGTCTAGTCTGTCCAGGTTGGCAAATGCAGGGTGGGATCTGTGATGGCCGGGCTATGCACTGTACACAGGCCTTTCCCGTGGCTCCCGAGAGCCCAGGGGTCGGAGTGAGAACAGCCTGGCCTGGGTTCCTCCATCCTCGTCTGCTTACTGACAACTGTGTCTGCTAATTAGTAGCTCCCCCACACCTCGGGCCCTTCAAATCTCAGACCACGGGAGAACCTTGAGTCCCTTCTCCTGGGCCTCCTTTGTGAGAATACAGTGCCTTCTGAGGTGAACAGTGGCAGGAGATGCCTCCCCCTCCAGGGAGCACCCTTTGGAGGACTGTGACTCAGTGCACCATGCTGTGAGCTTGTGGGGTTCCGGCCGTGGTCCCTGCAGAACCAGACTTGAGATGGGCTTAGTGACGGATATAACAGGACTGATTCCAGGGCAGGGCTTGGGGGAGGGAACAGTGGAAATTGAATGTGACCTCAAACACATAGGTGGGTGCTGGGGCTTTTACTAAAATGGGGTGTCTGGGAGGTACCTGCCAGGAATCGAATTCCAGAGTAAATGGCGGACATGAGGCATTTTTAAGATGCCATTTGTCATCCAAGTTAGGACTTCAAAGAGGCACTCGGGTCTATGGCCCTGGGGCTCAGGTGAAGGAGCCAGACTAGAGATACACGTTGGGAGTCGTCATTCTTAGCTGGTGTTCACAGCCACGCTTGTGAATTAGATCATCTTGAGAGCTGCAGACTGAGGATGAGGGGGGGCAGGGCTGTGCCTGGGTTGGAGGAAAGCCCAGACCATGTAGCTTTCGTGTGTCAGTCTGCGGCGTTTGCGATTTTCAGACTAATGCCGTTTATCCTTAAGGGGCCGGGGGTTGGGCAGGGCCAGCCTGGAAGAAATCTGAAAGGAGGGTCGTGGCCACGTGTGTGTCTTGGGAAGATGCAGATTCTGCAGCGTCCGGGAGGGTAGACTTCGAAGAAGCTGGAGTTGGAGTGGGGAGAAAGTAGTCACACTCACCTGTGAGGGAGGGAGGGCGTCCTTGGGAGTCGCCACCCTACTGGACTCGCTTTCCAATGAACAGAAAGCAATCAGACTGGATCTGAGGTGAGAAGAGATGGGCCCTGGGAGGGGATCCAACCTGGAGAATGGTGCATGCAAAGTTCTGGAATAGTCTCCCTGAAAATTTGAGTTAAAAATACCCAGACTCTTAAGAACATTGATAGTGACTGGGGAGGAGGCAGTTGTTTTTCTGGCCTCCTAAGGGTAATTCATGTATTCAGGGATACACAGAAGATTCGGGCAGTCTTTTCCAGGGGTTTGATCCTTACCAGGGGGAACAGTGCAAGTTTAAAGGGGGCGAAGGGCAGCAGAGGGAAGCTAGTCAGTCCCCGTGTCAAGTACCAGTCGGCAGCCCTACATGAGTGTTGCATTCTCATCCATGCCTCCCAGGTGGGCGATGGCAGCTCCCTTTTGCGGATTGGGAAGCCTTCTCAGAGGGGTTAAGGAATTGGTCCGTTTAGCGGCTAGTAAATGCTGTAGCAGGATTCAAGAAGGGCCTTGTCAGACTTCAAGGGCATGTTCTATCTACTAATTCCGGTACCTCTCTTTTGAACCTGGATTGGTGAATTGGGTCAGTTTTGGAGCCTTTCACAAAAAATACGATTTAAGTGTCTCAGGACAGTTTCACAAAGCTCAGTGTTCTTTGATGGTTCAGAAGCACCGCAGTGCTTTTCGCCCCACAGAGGTAAGGTCTTACTCCTTGCCGATGACGTGGTTGCAAATGACGTACAGGTGCAAAACCAGACTTAGGAACTTCTGAAGGGAAACTCTCCAGTTCTCCCTTGATCGGCTTTCTTCCACGGGATGTAACTGCTGCAGCATAGGCCTGAGCTTTCCATATGGAGTGAGGTTTTGGTAACCAAAGTTAGCATAAAACGGTCAGATGAAGAAAATCGACGTTGACAATTTATTTTTGGGTTACATTAGTGAAGATATTCTATCAGTTAATGACCCATATATCGAATGAAATTGAGTACAGAACATTGCAATTCTTACTTTCTATTTAGAGTTCTCTTACAGAGTAAGGTTGCCTGCTTTGGAACATCAGCTCCACCACCACGGCACCTATCAGTGTGTTGGTGTGATTGCATTTACGCAGTGAATGTAATCTGGGCTTCCTCAGCCCCAAACACTCCAGTGCAGAATCACGGGCTATAGCCATCTCTTAGTCACGCAAATACTTCTAAAATTATATGATGCCAGAAAAGAAAGAAGAGGGAGAGAGTGATTGCCTTTATCAAAGTTCCTTTCTATTCTAACTGCAAACTGTTGTTGAACAGCTCTGGTTTCCTTTGGATATGAATATATACATTTCTTTGCATGTAATCTGGGTTTTGGACTAGAACACCAAGCTCTTGCTGTCCACAAGCCACAAAATTATTAGCCAAATTGCACAGGTGTGAAATAGTTTATACTTTTTTCTGAGAAAGAATCCTTGAATTTGGGACTTGGGCTGTGATTTTTGCTTTTTGCTTCCCCCACCCCTCTTGTAATCTCTCACTCCTTCTCAAGTGGCCCCCAAGAGTTCGTGGTTTCAAAGGTGTGGGCAAACACCCAGTTGGTCACCATGTACTGTTGCTATAGATGGAGCCCTGCCAAGACCTAAAGGACATTATCAGAGAGGACTTCCTGGAAGAAATGGGCTCTACATTCAATCGTGAGGACAGAGTAAGTGTCAGCCAGGAGAAGGAGTCAAGCGTGTGGCTCAGGTAGCAGGGGCAGCCCGGGCAGAGGCCTGGAGGCTTGTGGGGTGGGGAAATGGGGAGAGTGTCCTGTGTGGTCCAGGGTGGAGTGTTCCCCTGCTTGGGAGGACCCTGGAGAGAGCCTTGGGTGAAGGGCTTTGGAAGACGTTGGGTTTTATTTGAACAGACACTGGAGGCAGTGAAGGGTGTCAGCAGGAAGTGACCCTCAGGAAAGGTACTTCTGGTTTTGCTTCTGATATTCTACAGACAGAAGTGTCGGGACTGGCGAGAGCAGGTCTGTCTGTCCCTTTGAGACCCACCCCGTCATTCATTTATTCATAACACGTGCACTTCTTTGTGTCTAGGGGAGAGTGGGTGGACCCACATTATTAAGCAAAATGTATTTGCTTCTTGTGAGCTTAGCAGTGTCAGAAGTTGACTTAGCCTAGAATGTTCTAGGAATAGAGGAACAAGTTGCGGAGGTTGGAGGGAGGGAAGTCTTCCTTGGGAAACAATCAAAATGAGCCTGGAGGCAAGTGGGAAGTAGGAGCAGGACAGGGGGTCCCTGAGGTCACTGGGGACCTGGGAACTGGGGTGAGGCTGTGTGAGCAGTGTCGGGGGCGGGGCTAGAATTCCACCAGGGAGCCTCTGAAGGGTTTGAAGTGGGGTGATGTAATCAACTTTGTGATTTGGGAAGGCTGCCATTGCTCTGTGTGTGTGTGTGTGTTTGTGTGTAGCGGGGAAGTGGGGGAGGGTGCCACCAACTGGGGGGGGCCACTAGAAGACCATTCACAGGCTGGGAGAGGGGCGTCAGGGCTGCTTGGGGACGGCAGGGGCAGTGTGGATGCCGGATTTCCTTATGGGGAGGGCTTGTTATCGGGGTCGCCCGAGAGGAGACTTTTCGCTTGAAGAAAAGAAATGGAGGCTGCCAGGTGAACTTTCCTCTTCTCTCCTTCCCTGCCTTGTGTGATGATCTTAGCTCAGCCAACTTTTGGAACAGAAGAGCTAAGTTCCAGGGTAGCCCAGGACTTTGTTGAGCTGGTTCGAGTGAGATCTGATAGGATTTAGATTTCTGTTCAGATCTGCATGTTCACTTAGCTAGAAACCTCCCGTCATTTCGATTTCCATGGGGTATTTATTCTTGATAAAGATTGCTTTCTTGGTGAGAGGAAATTTAATACAGCTGTTGTCTTTCTCAAAAAAAAATCATATCTTTAAAGAAATTTAATATTCCAAAGAATAGCAAAATTTAAAAATGATAAAGTAAGGCTTTGGTGTAGTTTCTTTGGTTTCTGAGCTAATGTGGAGTTAGAGCCTTTGCATTACTTAATAGCACATCCTTAGTGAGCTGTTAGTGAGCACCCCAGGCCCCACCTCTCAAAACACCATTAAAGTTTGCTCTGAAATAGTGAGGTCATAAAGGTCTTGTTTGCAGAATTCAAACAGTTTGTTTATATTATGCAACATAGCTCCATTTATAAAATAATAATAGGTTCAAAATTAAGTAAGTGGAATATAATTGATTTTTTTAAAGCTGAAACATAAACTTTCTTGTGCTAATGTTGCAACTGGAAATTTTGAAAAGAAAAATCCTACTGTAATATCATCTACGTGGAATACATATATGACTTCCACATTTGAAAAGTAACGGCGCAGTGGTTTTAGAATTCAGGAGCATTCCAACTCAGATACTGGCATTGATGGTTGCTGGTTTTCAATGAAAGAGCCTAAATTTGCCTTCTTAGCATTTTTTTTTCTTTGCAGTGAGAGGGCTGAGTAGTGCTTTGCCAGCATGAGTTTGGGGGAATTTGAGGGCAGATGTCGTGTAGCAGCAGTGAGATATTTCCATGTGTTTAATTTTCCGGACATCACCAGGGCACATGTGGGGTTTGTGCATGCAGGCTGGGATGCTGCAGGACTCCCTAATCCATCACCGTTATGTCCTGGAGCTGCTCCGGTTAGTGAATAATTTTCTGTGACTTGGAGGTAAAGTGGTCTGATGCAGATGATCAGATATGTACTTAAAGTGCTATTACTTGAAATAAGAGAAACCTAGAAACATGGCTCTAACAATACAGGATGAGGGAGGAGAATTGGCTGAGCTGCGTGCAGTGGGGAGTCTTCTCAGCTGACTCCCACGCCGTGATTCCTGCCAAAATCCGCCCCAGCACTGCACGGTTGTCCTGCCGAAGCAAGCATGCACTTTGCTCAGAAACGCACTGAATTTCCTTGCGACTCTGTATGTTGGTTTTTTTTTTTGAAAGCACATCTTGCCCTTTGCTTAAATGCCATCACTGCAAGTCGCCTCTTACTCTCATCCTTCTGGACCTCGTCCATACATAGATGCTGAATGGATGAACAGAATGTAGAATCTCCATTTAGTGAAACATTATTCAGACGTAAGAGTGAATAAAAAAGAAAAAGAGGAAAATGAAAAAGGCCACCTCTTCTGGGGAGTCAACTCTGAATGCTCAACCCACACTTTTCCCTTTGAAACACAATCACTTATGCTCCACTCTACTCTTTTTGATAGTAATTACAACCCTCTAATAAACTTTAATGTTTTCAAAAAAAAAGAGATGCTGATACCAGTTCAACAGGGACGAGCCTTGACAACAGCATGTTAAGTGAAAGGAAGCAGACACACACGGCCACACATTGTTGACTTCAGTGATCTGAAATGCCCAGAATAGGCACATGCAGAGGCGGAGAGCAGGTGATGTTTGCAAAGGGCTAGGTGGAGGGGGTTAGGGAGTGACTGCTAGTGACAGGGGGATTCTTTTGGGGTGATGAAGTGTTCTGGAAATAGATGGTGATGAGGGCTGCACAACCGTGAGTGTGCAGAAGACTGCTGAGCTCTGTCTCTGGGAGTGCCTGTGGTTGGGGGCGGCTATATTTTCTTCTCACCCTGCACTCTGAAGAGACATCTTGTGCAGTGGCCTTTCTACTAGTGCGAGTGGTGAGAATCAGAGACTTTGCAGAGTCTTGTTTCTTTTCCCCCTCCTGCTGAGTGTAGGCAAATAAGTTTAAGCCTGAGAAAGTGCTCCATCTGCAGAAATGTATTTCAGTTTTGCATGGTGTAAAAATCTTGAGAGCTTTTTAATTGTTGAGGACAGTCTGTGGGGGGAAATAGCCCGTGAAGCCTTGGGGAGACCTGGAAAACCACGCTTCCCTCCCTGACACGGGTGGAGTATTCACACCAGTTCAGGCAGTGAAGGGCCCAGACCCGTGAGCGGAGTTGACAATCGTGAATATTTACGTGTATCCGCTGCTTCAACTTGGATATTAATTTCAAGCTGAGTCAGTTTGTGGCGGCAGCCTCATCCTACATCAGGAATTTATAGTATCTGCTCTTTGAGGTGAAGACCTGACAGAGTTTATTATTTAACAGTCTCACTTGAATTGATATCTCAGATTCCTTTTTCAAAAGCAAAACAGCAGAAATACAGACGTCCTTTAATGCCAATATGACCTGGAAAGGGTTTAGTCTCTGTGCCTCAGTGGCCTTATCTGCGGTTGGGGATGATGATAACAGTGTTTCCCTCAGAGGGGCTGGTGAGGGGAGAGTGAGGAGCACAAAGGGAGGACTTACAGGAGATGCTCATGAATGACTGAATTTAGTGCTCTCAGCCTGGTGAGGCCTCAGGGGCAGAGATGTCAGAACAGAGCTTTCCTAGCCAGAGCTAGATCCGTGTTGGCAGCTGTTGTGATCAGTATCACAACTGTGGGTTATCAGGTAGTTTTAAGACTTGGTAATATGAATTCATGAATAATGTTAGAAGACTAGACATCTCAGATTCAGTTTACATAGTTCTCAAGATTTCCTCTGAGAAATGGATGGATTTTTCCCATCTTAAATCTGAGATGAGTCTCTAAAAAATTTCTGTATTCCTCCATCATTTTGCTTTACTTCTCCATTTTTTAAAAAAAGTTTTTAAATTGAGTTAGTGGGGACTGAACTGAGGGCCTCATGCATGCTAAGCACATACTCTCCCAAAAGAGGTATAATCTCCCCCATGATTTTTTTTAAAATTTACTATCTTAGTATTCAGAGGTTAGAGGCCTCTAATTCTTTTTCTGGAGACTTGTCCATGAACCTGTAAATCTATTATTAATGGACAAAACATGGTTTATTAAATAAAATGAATAGAATATTCTGCAATCCATCCAAAAGGAAATGTTCATTGGCTTAAAATGTTTCTCCTTTAATGTGATTTCTCCTTTTTGGTCTAGCTCAATTTATTATCAGACATCCTCATCATCATAATGACCAAACTCGCTCTGAGTTTACACCTACCTAAGGCTAAAATACTTTCCTCATGTTTTACTTCATAGCAGGTGTTTGACGGTAGGTATCAGTGTCTCCTTTTTGCAGCTGAGGGATTGAGAGATGGAGCAGCTTGTCCCAAATCACACGCAGCTGGCGGTGGCTAGCTCGGTGCTGGAATCCAGGCTGCACAGGATGCATTCTTAATTGCTCCTCTAATCAGCCTCCCGTTGAGTGGTTACCCGAACTCCTGTGACCCCATAAATGGCCGATTTTAGTGATCTCAGCCTGATGAGGCCTTCAAAGGGGAGACACCAGTGAGAATGTGAGACAGAGTGGCATAAATTAAAATTGTACATTTTCACAGTTGTTTAATTCTCAGGTAGTGGCATAAAAAGTTAATTTTTATGTATTTTAGTGCTCTGTAAGCACTAAAAACAAAACATTAAAAATAATTATAGTGCAAATGAGAAGGGGGCTTTGAAAGTCCAACCACTGCTGATGATGTTACTTGTTTTTCTCTAGTGGCCCTTATTGACAGAAATACTTACAAAGACTGAATTGGTTTTATGTAGTCTTAATATGGAAGAAAAGATTGTCAGTGAATATTTTAAGAAAATCTTTATTCTTTACTTTCCTGATGATGTATATATAAGTTGTTTTCATGGCTTAAGTACATTTCCTCATTTGTGAAATTTGAGTAATATCGTTTAACTTGTCTGACTGTGAGAGTTAGTAGCCTTGTATACAAAGAACCCAAGAGGTGCTTAGTAAAAATGTGCTGTCACAATGACAGATATTTTAGAAGGATCAACTCTGAATACTAAAGAGGGTGGCTTATTACTGATGCATATTTAATATATATATATATGATATATATGAATATGGCTTAAAGTAACAAGGATTCATTTATTTTTTAGTGCACTATGAAGTTTTAATGAAATCTGTATCATTCTAGTGAGAGAGGGACTAGTTAAATTGCCTTAAGCAGACGACCTTGAAGATTATTTACACAGAATGTGTATTGTTAGAACTCAGATGTCATGTTGCCGTGTAACCATCCACTCAGACATTTAAATTCGTTGGATTCTGACATCCACATTGATCATTTTCAGGGAATAAGCTTCTCTCTTTTGTGATTAAAGAAAATTTTGATCTTTTTTCCTGCACTCTTAACAGGTTTAAAAGATCAAAACACTGATTTGACATGTAACTTTTTTAATAGAGACAATAAAGCTCATGCTGTTTTATTATGTAAATAAATGTTTTTGTATTTCAACAAACGTATGATTTCCTGGATTTTGAGAAGTATGTTGCAAGATACTTAGATAACCTACTTTCGGAAAAATACAGGCGCGACTTTTATGAATATAGGCCTACTACAGATCTGTTCGTTTTTGCTACAGTGCAAGACATGAGGCCTAGGAGAGATTTGCTGCCGATTGCAAGGAGGACAGATCCCATGTCTCAGTCTCCCCTCCTGTAAAATGAAGTGGCTGGACTGGATTCTTTCCTCTTCTAAGATGAGTTTCCATGAGCCTGTGTCTTTTGTTTATATTCAGGAGTATTAGCAATGTCAGATTAAATACTGAGTTACCCTCGCTTCCCCCGAAGAAAAGTGCATTATGTGCTACAGAAGCTTTAAGTTATCTGATTCTCGTTTCTGATCCTACAGGCAATTTTTGTGTTGCATGCTTCCTGGCAACCTGGAAGGTCTTTTTAGCCATAGGTGGCGTTTGTTGCACCTTCTTACCGTCTTAATATTCCTGTTTGTTACAGAAGGCTTAAACAAAGTTATTTTGTTTTCATTTCTTTGCTTGATGCTTCAGAATAGCACAATGTCCATTATGTCTTTCTACCTGGAAAAATTTTTCTGCTTATATTTTAGTTTTATTCTGTCATCTCGCTGTGAACATCTCAGACTTGCTGTGTAAACAATGGCAAAATCGGACTTTTCTTCCAGTGTTAGAAACCAGTGAGCCGGGAATTTATAAAACAGCTAGTAGCGGCCTCTGGAGCACCTTAAAGCTGAAAAGTGTACTAAGTTCCCTGAGTATTGACCCCACTGCTGTGTGTTAATTGGTGGTAGGGGATTTGGTACATATAGGAAGGGGTGTAGTTCTTTGACTTGGGTTTGCGTGCACGCGCTGCCACTGAGCCATGTGAGCCTGAGTCAGTTCGTTCTGAGTTTTTCCCTCGTCTGTGAGATTGGGACGTTGGTATCTGCTTTGTAGAATTGTGAGAATTAGAAATTATGTAAAGTGTTTACCACAGTGGGTATGTCAAGAGGGCTCATAATCTTTAGCTGTTGTTTAGTGTGAAGCCATCATTGTATAGTCTTTGGCAATTACTAAGAAACAGGAAAACAAGAAAAGCTGGTTTTATGATGAAAGATATTTGAGGAGGTTCGATAGTTCCTATACACATAATTAAGCATCAGCAGAGTCAGAACTGTTACACAGTCACCCTGAACCAACGTTAAGCCACAGAATTTTTTGTTACTTCATATATGTTGGGGCCTAAGGGGATCCAATACTTATATGCATGTTGTCTCCAGCAGCCAACTGAGAGATGACACAAAAGATTAGGCAGGCCATAAATATCTTCGTTGTTACTGATGAAGCCACGTTCTCCATGAACTTCAGGGCTGTGGGAAAATGTGTGTCATGATACTGTGTCCCAGAATTAGAGACTCACCCTGTCCCAGGTAGCTCTGGGCCACAGCGAGCCTTCCCTTGAGAGGACCTGCCCCTTCATGCACAGGGCTGTTCTGACATGGAGCTGAGAATCCCAGGTGCTTCCCAATGGTAACCAACACTGGAGGGAAAGGTAGGGTTTCACATTCCCTGCTTGTCTCCCCGGACTCACACGTCACCCTGTTAGTGTGACGAGGGCTAGCTGTGATCGAGCGGCTAGGGGTATGAAGGGAGAAGTACTCTCCATGGCCCAGAGGAGTGGGGAGGAGGCATCCCCTCCCTAGTTTAAACAGGTGGTGTGATGGAATGGGAGGGTGCTCCCCAAGAGTTTATAAAAGGAGAAATAAGGATTTTCTTTGGGACTTACACTAGCCAGGAAACACATAATATTATTAGAAGGGAGACTTGTAAATCACTTTTATATTAAGTTGACATTTGTTGAACACCAAAAATGTGCTACATTCTTTTCTGAGCATTTTACAGAAATGAGTCTTTCAATCTTCTCAACAAGCGAGTAAGGAAGGTTTGATTGTTATCCCAGTTTTACAGTGTGGAAATTTCGGCACGGAGAGGGTAAGTAATTTGGCCAAGGTCACAGAGCTAGTAAGTGGCAGAGCTGGTATTTAAACCCTGGCTGTCTGGTTTTGAGGCTCCCAGAGATAGGCTTTGGGTGTTTAGAGGTATCTGCATCCCTGAATCTTTGTACCACTTTGCATCAGTTAGCCCAGAAAGGACAGGGAAAGGAGAGTTACACAGGTGCTCACTGTCATGTCTCGGCCACTGTCCACAAAGTGTGCACTGTGATTAGCGTTAATTATTTTCTAGGCAGTAGATCTGTTCGTATAACAGAAATTTAGTCCATTGAGTTAATCTACAAACCCTTCCTTCTCTGCTTCTGTCCATGGTTGCCATGTGACTGCCTGCCTGTGATTGGGCTGTGGAGGAGAAAATGTACTCATGGTTGAACTCTGATATTTCAGTCTGGTTTATAGTTTCACTTCTTCTGTTACATTAATAAGTTTCTGGTTTTCTTGCATCAGTGTGTCATGAGCTTGGTTAATGTGAAAACAGTCCATGGGAGCCCAGGGATGCTAACGGTATAATTTCTGAGCACACTGTGGCACTTCTACCCGTGCAGACCTGGCTGGAGGATGTCCGCCTTCCTCACTGATTTCTCCAAACAGCAGGGTCCTCTCCCAACCCCGGATATGAGGCTGGGAGCTCTATGAGTTGGCCAGTCGGTGGCCAAGTCCACCAATCAGAAAATGATGAAGTACCCGTAAGTGGGTTTAATAGAAGAAAAGGGCTTCCAGGTAGTCCGATGGGCTGTTCGAGTCCATTTGGTGAGAAGCTGTCCACTGTCTGTGGTGAGCTGCTGCTTTGCTGTTGAAAAGTCTGGATTAGATGAAGGGATTTAAAGAAGGAGAAAGGAGTGATTTCAGGTGGTACGTCCACACCGGTGAGAAGTGATGGATGACCGCCTGTGTGAGACATAGACAGACTCTTACAAACTTCATAAAACAGCTTTAAAAGCTCTGCCATCTGAGTGCACTTCATATGGGGTCCAGTTCATCTCTGTTCGTGCTGAGAGGGCAAATAATTGATGATGGCGGAAAGGACACGGAGGCATCAAAAAGTCTCAGTCATGTTCCCTGTTTAAAGGATGTGGCACAATGTAATATATTTGAGCTGGTTTTTCACTGAACAACTTTTAGTGTTTTCTGGGACTCCCCAGTGCCCCAAGGCTCCATGCAGCTGGGTGTCCCCTCAGAGCAGATCTGTCAGCGCTTGCCCTGGGCTGACGTGGTGTCGCGGGGAGCAGGACGGTCAGCGTCCACAGCTCCTCCGAGATCCGTCTCCTCATCCGCAGTGCCAGGTTGCTCATCCGTGTCTACTTAGTAGGTTTGCTGAGAATCACACGTGATGGTTTTCAGGTGTGATTTGTGATTCTCTCTGTAATTGGCATATAGTCAGTGTTTGATAGAAACCCTTGTTTTTTTAGTATAATTGTAGCAGCTAGATTGCAGTGGTTTGTAGTCTGTATTTTTTTATAACTTTATTCTTATTTTTAAATATGCACTTATTTTTATTTATTTTTTTGGAGGTACTGGGGATTGAAGCCAGGACATTGTGCATGCTAAGTAGGTGCTCTACAACTGAGTAATACACACCCTCCTTGTCTGCACTTGAAAATAAATATTGCAATACACAAAATAGATGTTAAACACCATCATGGGACCTAGTCTCTGTATAGACAATTGAACACGTATGCTATTTCAATAAGAATAAATGTTGTTGAGACATACATTTCTGAATCTGTTAATGTGCTTAAAAACGATCATAGGTAGTGATAAACACGAGTCTTTGATCCAGTACTTCTTAGGGTCTGTTTTGCCATCAATGGAAATTACATTCTACAGAGAAGGCTAATTGGGTCTGTTTGATAATTGGATAGTTTAGCAGATGATCAAGGCTTTCAAAAGCTGACAGAATTGTATTTTAAACTAACTACAAAGTTATCTTCTAGAAGTTGGAATTCCTAAGCTTGTGAAGTGTCAAGTAGTCCAGGGAGTATGTGTCTGTGTCTGTGTGAACGTTTATGTGTGTGATTTCAGGAAGGTAGAAATAAGTTCCATATGGACTTCTGATACCTTTCTCCTCCAGTTCAAGATGTAGGCATATATTTACACAAATAAATTGATATTCTTTTGTCATTTGGCATATTGGGAATAAGAGGTTGTCATATTTGTTTCAGAAGGGTTGGGGAGCATGAGCTTAGAAAACGGGAAGAGAAAGAGGCCGGGAGGCACTTCACACTCTGTGCAGGATTTGAGGAACAGTAGCTTTTCTTTTTTCTTCTAAAGCAAACTGGCGCTGAATTGTAACATACTATTGCTCAGAATTGCTTTTCTGATCAGATACAAGTGCCTCAGAATTTTGAAGGCAACATGAATGGTGAAATGTGTTTTAGCAGTTATCTTTAAAAGTAGTTTTATTTTTCAAGTAAAAGGCTATAGCCTGTTCTTTCTTCCAGCGGTACAAGACATGCTCATTAATCTATGTACATGATCTGTGTGCTTAGTTTCTTTGGTTTTTTTTTTTTTTTTTTGAAATGCTTGTTTTATTGTGGTTTGAATGAATGTTTAAAATTTCTGGATTTTAATGTTTAGAACATGCTGATTTATGAGAACCGTTAAATACCTGATTGTTCTTTGGTCCTTGTTTTTGGGGAACCCTATTGAATTCTGTTGTCTGTTAAAGAGGGAAATGCTTCCTCTAGCCTGCAGATCATTAAGTGAATGGTTTGCAGTGTGCCTTTAAAATTATTTGAATGCATTGAGCATGTTTGTCCAGTGAATTCTGAATTAACTCATTCTATTGACTTTGCTTTTGTTCTGTGGCTTTTGCTCCTCTCCACAAGAATTTGAATTCTCTGTTGCATTTTGTATACATGTTCTTAACAGGGGAAGAAATTTTGCATTTTTACAGAGGTGGCTTTTCCTATCCCCTCTGAATGCCTTCTATAATTGATACAATAGTAATCTGTTATTGCAGTGCATAATTCTTTCATAAACTATTTTTTGGCATAATCAGAAACAATGACAAAGTATGATAATAAAAAATATGAAAACCTTCCTTCCTTTGAAGAATAGAAATCAGTTGGTCAGGCTCACGCATGCTTTGTGCCTGACACACTTACTCTCATGTCATTGTGTATCATGATTCGGAGATGGAGTTGCTCCAGGTTTATAGATTTTTGTTTTAGCATTTGTGTTGAATTCTTTCTGCAGGCTGATGTTTCCTGTTGGTTTTGTGGAAAGAGTAGAAGGGAAACAAATACTTTGTTTTGTTTTCGGGAGGCCTGAGTTGATGAGAAAAATGTTGAGGGTGGGCTGAGGAAAAGTGACACTCCCTCTCCTCCCGGCTGAAATTGATAAACAAAGAAATCAATTAAGTGTATCGGTATTTGACCAATAGAAGTTAGAGAGCCCAAAATGACTAGATATGCCCAATGGAAATTACTGAATTCACCTGCAGAATTATGTGCTTTACCAAGTAGAAGCAACTTAGAGCAATCAGAAAAATCAGTAATATGATGAGATATAAAAGGAATATTATATCTTTTATTTCTGAAACTTTTCTACGGTAAGTTGTGTAGAGCTAAAATTAAGTTTCAAGCACCAGGAGTTAAGAGTGTGGGTTGTTCTGTAGGATCGTTATTCACGGATGTGCCTAGACCCTGCTAGAGTGGCTGAAGATGGCAGGAAAAGACCCAGAGGCAGAATTTGTCTTCCTAGGGTGTCCTCAATAATGGTTCCATGTGGGAGCCCATGATTGGTTTAACAAATTGTAACACACTCCTGCCGCCTGTGAACTTTAAGAAGGAAAATATATGCTTAGAAACTGCTTTGCAAGCAAGTGCCTGTACATCCTCACTCCAGTCTCCTTGCATTAAAAAGCAGAGACAATGCTTTGCTTGCATATTTGAGCTTTTAGATTGCACTCTGCTGGTTGCAAAGCAAGGGCCGAGGCCCTCAGTTATAAACGCTGAGCTTGTGTGCTGTTAGATAGTCTATGATCCACAGAACAAGGACCTGGCTGGTCTGGTGGTCTGATTTATAATTCACATGTCTAAAAATGGATCTTGTTCCCCTCACCACATGACTTCTCTAAAGATACACTAATCCTTTGTACTCATTGTGTATTCTACCATCTCTGCTTCATACTGTCTTTCCCGAAGTTCCTGTTACTATCACACAACTTTTAATGAATTTTTCCTTTGATTATACACAATAAATAAGGGTGCAATTGAGAGGCTCGTGGAGTTGGCTCCCTACTCCCTCTCGATTTCTTCACTTTTTCCACAGAGACTTGAATAATCATTCCATGTCGGTAAGACTTCTGCCAGCCAACCCACAGTTCCAGGTGAGAAGGATGCAGGTTTATCTCTCCTACCCGATGGAGAGAGAGGAGAGAATTGAGATATGCTCCCCGATGGTCCCTTCATGTCCCACGGCCACTGCAGTTCACCTGCAGCCTTCTGGCCTCTGCTCAGAGGGCCTATGTCCCAGGACTGACTGCAGCATTTTCTTCCCTTGTCAAAATTTCCTGTGCCTTTCAGAAGTTGGTCTCCTCTGCAATTCAACCCTGGCAGATGTGATGGTGGTCAGCGTGCTGGTGGGCAGTCCTTTGGGGAATCCCAGGAGACATGCTGATTCTCCTGAGCCTCTCAATCGGGGTTACAGAACAGTCGAGCACCGAAGGAAACCCATTCACATGAGGTCAACAGAGCATTTTATCACTTTCATTTTATTTTAAATTTTCAGTGGAGAAATTATTTGTAGCAAACTGTTCCAGATATTCGGCAGCCTGCTTTCCTCACCACCATTTCCTTGTTGGCTCTGGTGCTTGTTTTACAAACCAGGTTTCTTCTCTGGTCATTTTTAGCACCTGGGCTTGCCGAATCCTTGATCTGCATTTGAAGCAGAATGCTTCTTCCTGATGTGAAACTGATTTTCCTATTTCTGAATATTTCGTGTACACTCAGCAACTGTTTCAAGTGAAATGCTCTTGTCCAATTTCGGTTAACTCACATTTGCTGATCTCCTACTTTCATGCTGAGGGCAGTTTGTTCTTCCTCTAATAAAAGTTAGCAATTTGCATTTACTAGGGAAGGTACTGGGCCGAGGTGCTTTTTTTCTTACCAGTTTTAATACAATTCACCCATTTAAATATACAGTCGTTTTTATTCTATGCCCAGAATTGTGCATCCCATTTAATCTTAGAATATTTTCATTCCCCCAACAGGAAGCCCCGTATGCATAAGCAGTCATTCCCATCTTCCCCATCCTCCCCCAGCCCCAAGGAGCCACTCTTCTCTCTCTGTGGATTTGCCTGTGCTGGACATTTCATTTAAATCGAGTCACTTCATGTAAGTGGAACCGTCTATTGTGACTGACTTATTTCACACTGAGAAACGTTATCAAAATTTGTCCACGTTGTGGCCTGGGTCAGTACTCTATGCTTTGCTATTGTTGAATAATATTCCACTGTATGGCTGGGCCCCACTGTTTACCCATTCATCAGGTGATAGGCAATTGGGTTGTTTCTGCTTTTTGGCTGTGATGAGTAGTGTCGCCATGAACATTCCTGTAGGAGTTTTTATGTGGACATTTGTTTTCAGTTCTCTTACGTTTGTGCCCAGACAGCAGAGTTGCTGGGTCATTCAGAAACCAAATGTTCAACTCTCTGTGGACCTGCCAGGCTGTTTTCCAAAGTGGCCATGTTGTGTTACGTCCTCACCAGCAAGGGCTGATCGGTCCGCTTCCTCTGTGTACTTATTACTGCTTGTTACACTTTTTTTTATTATAACCTATTGTAGTGAGTGTGAAGCGGTTTCTCCTAGTGGTTTTGACTTGATTTCCCTTACAGCTAATGATATTGAACATCGTTTCATTGTGCTTATTGGCCATTTGTATATTTTCCTTAAAAAATACAATTTCAGATCCTTTATTCATCTTTTAATTGAGTTGCCTTTTTATTGTTGAGTTGTAGGAGGTACTTTTTTTTTTATAGATACAAATTCCTTATCAGATAAATTATTAGAAAAAATTTTCTCCTGTGTGTTGTTTTTTCACTTACTGGATGGTGCCCTTTGAAGCAAAGTTTTAAATTTTGATGAACTCCAATTTATCTCTGTTTTCTTTGTTCCTTGTGCTTTTGGGGTATTATTTAAAATCTGAGGTATTTTATTTAAAATTTTATATATAAAATAACTTAATTCGTAGGACCGTTCTAGGAGATGGGTGCGGTTGTTGTCCCCAGTGTATGGATAGAAGACTGAGATGCAGAAAATTTCTCTGAAATATCAGTTTCACAGGTACCCAGTGCTGTGGAAGTTCAGACACTCATGTTCGTCCCAAACATCTGTGATCCTCACCACCATGCTCCACTACTTCCTGGAACCGTTAATGAAAACGTCTTTCCTTTTTTGATTCCTTGTTAGTTTGTTTTCACATTGGGGACCTCATCTCCTCATTTTCCTTTCGGATATCAGTGTAGACTTATTTTAGGTCTCATGTAGGCAGAAGCATTTCTATCAGTTAACATGTTTATTACTCACTCTCCAGTGATGATTGTTGCTAGTTGACCTAATCAAGTCATGCTTAAGTCTTTCCTTCTCATGACACTAAAAACAGTCATGACTTACAGAATGCTAAAAGCAGAAAGTACTTGATTGATTTTATTTTGCTACCCAATCAAACCAATCAAATAAAAACCCGCTGTTGACACAGAATATAAGCCCTCCAGAATAGGGTCACTGTCTTCCTTGTGTTTCATTTATTTGGTCACAGTGTCTGCATAGTGCCTTGCTGTTCACCAGTTTTGTTAGGAAACGGTGCTCGTGAATCATTGTAAGGACAGAATTTTGACAACAGACTGTGTTGTTCATTTCACAAGGGAAAAGATAATATAGAAATACTGCTCAGATCTATTTTAAAATTAAGCTTGGAATTTTGAGAACAATTCAAGAAACCATACAAAGATTTTTCCCTAATTTTAGATCTATCTTAGACACATTATGGTTACATAGCAGAGTTACTTATCAAGTAGATTTGACAAGAGGAGTGTATTATTGATTTTTTGTTTTAGTTGAAATATTCTATCTGAGATAAATGAATCAGTGCCTATAAATGAACAAATATGTTTGTATTTCTATGCAACATGGGAGCAGACTTCATATGTTTCTATATAATATATATGACTGTGTGTTTTAATCTGTCTGTCAGTGTTTTTATAGTTTTTCAGCAATGTTGTAACATTAGAATTCTAAGAAATTCACTCCCGATACTACTGCAGTTTGTACTGTGTATCCTGTCTTATGTATGGGATTCCACTGTCCCCTAAGTGAGGAATTTCCTCTCCTATTGAGTTAGAAGCAGATTTAAAGGAACTGTGATTTCTAGGCGTTTGCTCTCCATGTGTTTGCACTTGGGTGTCAATCACAATTTTCCCTTTCTTGAGTTTTCATTGTTCAATTAGAATTTTTGAAAATAACTATTAATATGTTTCACTAGTCTCCCTAGAAACTTGATGTTTTTGTGCTTTTCAGTTTTCAATTTATGAAAATTGTAAATGCACACTTGTTTTTAAGTAGTCCTTTTTCACTAGATATTTGTTTACCTCTTTATAGTTAAAATAAGTTTTTTTCCCAATGAATGAATCACTGTGCATGTTTTACAAGATACCTTACTTTTTATTTTTCTTATTCTAACAGGTATATTCATTGTAGAGAATTTTGAAAATAAGGATAAACCCAGTAATAACTTAAAAATGGCCTCTAATCTCACCTGGAGATACAGTTGTAAGGTTTGAAATTGAGAATTACAAATCCTCTCATGTTTTTCTTCTTTTTCAAGTACGTTTTGGTTACTGAGTCCCTCGAATTCCCATATGAATAGTAGCAGCAACTAGTCAGTTACTGCAGAGGAGCCCGCTGGGATTGTGATCGAGACCACGTTGAGTATACAGATCGCTCTGGGGAGCACTGCCATCCCAAGAGCGCTGTCATCTGATACAGGAATGTGCGTGGAGTGTCTGTCCAGGTATTTAGGTATTCTTTAATTTTTTTCAACAATGCGTAGAGTTTACATAGTATTATTTTACCTTATTTTTTTGCCTTTATACTGAGTAAAATTGTGCAAGGTACCAGGATCAGAATTGTATTATAGCCCCGCCACTTCCTGCCACCATGTACGCTGCACTCTTGATTTGCCCTGTGTAAAATCTTGCACAAAATAGGACCTAAGTAACTCTCTCTTGAATGAATGATTATATGATTGCTGGATGATGCTGGAGAGTCCTTGTGATGATGTCTTTTTCCCAGACTTTCCCCTCTTCTTAACTATGCCTTTTCTCTTCCTTTCCTCCAGCCTGGGTTTCAGCCTGCCTGTGGCATTGATTTTCCCTGAGTGTGGACTCTTCCTTTCACTAGTTCACGATAATGTTTCATGCGGGCTATGAAAATTTGCTTGATGTCAAGAAATAGCAAATTCACTGCATGCTAGTATTTTTAGTCTGTGGTATTATATTATCCATTGAAATTAAAACAGGCAGACCCCCTGAGCTCTCCCCTGAGCTCTTTTCTCCTTCCTACAGGTGATACTTCTCTGGTTGCTGTCTGTGCCCTTCCCCCAGACTTGGTTTTGGAGTTGAGTAAGTCACCATCAGTGGAGCTCTCTCTTTAAAGATGAAGAGAACATTTGCTCCTTCTCCTTGGTTGGGGACTGGATGAGATGAGGTAACAGATAAAGAATGGAGCCCCATCTCATTCTGACCCCCGCTCTTTCCGTTCCTTTCTCCAGGGAAAAAGAGTACAATTCAAAAATATAAAGATTGTGAGCTAATGAGATAGACAAGACAACCGAACATTTGTTAGATATCCTTTCATGCCGGAAACAAATGTATTATACACACAAAAGCACACAAATCACGGTAGTACTGCGGTTACAAACGTGGGTCCGAGTTCGAGTCCTGCTCTGGAGTGACCAGTCCTGTGAGATGGAGAACTGATAGGTCGGCTTAGCCTCTCCCGGACTTGTTTTCTGTCCTGCAGAGATGGGGCTCGCTAGGCGTCCCTCTCCCGTAGAGGTGCTGTGGGTTGTAAATGGCCCGCGTGAGCAGCCCGAGCACAGCTGCTCATTCCTCGTAAGGGTAGGATAGCATCGCTTTTGCGGTGAGAGATTTATGACCGTCCCGTGTAGACTCTCAGTGCTCCGAAGGGATGCCTTTTGGTTTGGAGATGGGATTCTCACTTCTGTAAATACCCAAGGATTGTGTTATTGGGCCGTGCTGATTTGAATCTATTCTTTAGAAAGTACATATTGTAGGTATATTTTTCAAGCATGCATGCTTTTTTCTTTTATTATTTATAGTTCTACCCTCTCATCTCTTGGTGTGACTTTTCATGGAATCCAGGAAACAGTCCTAAGCCACCTGCCTCTTCACACTTCTCCGTGGTGGTTTTCTTCCCTGACTAGAAGAGGGTTCTGCAAAGGAAATTTTCTTTGTTCCCCTTTTCTTGGAGTCACTCTGTCTCCCCAACTCTCACCTGTCCATCTGTCCATTTCTCTACCCACTGATTCTTCTGACTTGTTCCAAAAAGCATTTCAGGCAGCTTACAGAAGAACAGATACCAAATAAACAGGTGAGAAAATGGGGCCAAGTTCAGACAGTGAGGCTAGGAGGCGAGCCTGTGTGAGAGTTGCAGGCGTGAGACACACGCCTCAGCCCTGTGACTTATAAGATCGACAGCAACAGTGTGCCTGAGGCTCCCAGCAGACACAGGGAAACAGGGTTTGTGGGAGATGCTCACTGGCTGTGAAATAAATAAGTGGCTTAGGAGATGCACAACCTTTCCAGCTACTAAGGCTTAGGAGAATATTTTGAGTTTCTTCCAAAATCAGAGTATTGCATCTTTTCATTTTTCAGAGTTCTATGTATAGTTGGTTACATTCTATACCTGGAAATTTCTCCAAAACTGCTTCCCACGTGAGTCCCATGGCTCGGGAATGGGGTGGTTCTGCTCATTGACGGGTGTAGGCCAGAAACAGAAAATGACAGCCTCAAAGGAGCCTGGGATTTTTCAGTTATGTTTTGTCAGTGCTGTAGATTTCAGAAAACGCTTTCACCGTTTCTCTCCATCTGAGGTGGCAGCGTGCTCTCTTAGCAGCATCAGGAGCTCAGGGCCACGGGATGGTGGGGGCTGACTGCACTGCTATCAAGACAGCTGTGCCAGTCACTGCAGGCGTGGTGATTTTACATAGTGCATTTCATGTTCTTTAATAGGTTTCAACAGGTAGTTAATTAACTGAGTTAATTAACATTTAAGAAATATGATGCTTTGTTGAAAAGACAGTTATAGGCAGAATATAAGTTGTGAACACTTTAAAAACGGTTTCATTACTGAAATTTTAGTAGGGAAGATTTAGTTTATCTTATTTACACCTCTCTTCAAAAGTAACAAAGAAACAAGACAGAAAAAGCAGAGGATGATTTCTGTTCTTCCTCTCGGCTTGCAGGTGCCCTCACCTCCAGTGGCATCCATCCAGACACCAGCACTGACACTGGCCGTGCTCAGAACTGCCTCAGCCCTGAAGACACAACTGACAAATAGAAGGGGGCTACGCCCTGTGACAGCAGGTGCTCTCACTTTGTGGGTCCTTATGCAACTGCGAGGTGTTATTCAGGATCTCCCGTTCTACACTGTGTGACGCTGCTGCCGTGTCTCCTAGTTATTTCTGTAAGTACTCGTGTATTTTTTTCAATGTGTGGTACTAGACATCTAAAAATGCTTTTTTCAGATGAAAAATAATGTGTATTTAATATAATAATTCTGAAAAAAGGGACAAAAGGGTCTATCCTAGTCTCACTACTCAGAGATAATAATTAACACTTTAACATCTATTTTCTGTTCTTTTCATCAGTGTGTATTACGTCTGTCATAAAAACCAGCGATCACTCTCTGCCTGTTTACTGTGTGGAGACCTCCATTTTCCATTCGGCTTATTACACGTTTTTCTACAGTATTCTCTCTCCCCTGGCATGATCTTTAATGACCAGTATAGCATTCTGTCTTGTGGAGGCATCATCCATTTTACTTCGGACTTAAATAAACTTTTAAATTCCAAGTATATTTAACTGAAATACTGAAAAGAGAACTGTGGTGGTACCGAAAGGCCCCTACATCCCTTCCCCTTTTTTTCCTGAGAGTAAAAACTGCTGACAACGTGGTGTATATATTTCATGACCTTTATGCCTGTCATATATATATACACATACATACATACATGTATATGAGAAATCTATGTATATGTGTGTGTATATATGCTTTATTGAAAAATAAGGCCATACTATATGTTTTGTGCAGCTCGGTTTATTCACTGAGGTGTATATCATAGACCTCCTCCCACTCCAGACTCACCTGGTCCTTTCAGATAGAGTAGAGGGGTCTCCTGATGTGCAGTAAATTTGGTCTCTTGTCTAAGGACACCTTTGGTGGGAGAGTACTGTGGACAAGGCCTTGGACCACGCCAAAACGCCTGCCCCTTAGTGCCCACAGCTCGCTTTGATTTACCGCATCATTGTCTTGATGGTGGATACTTAAGTTTTCTCCATTTTCCACTGTCAGAAAGGGTGTTTTACTGGCGTCCTTCTTGTACAAACATTCCTGTGATATTGTATGAGTATTCCTTTAGTTAAGGTTTTTGGAAATTTAGTCCCTGGATGTGACAATTACATACATCACAGGCTCCTTTCAAGTGACTCTAGAAATTCCTTCTCCTGCGGGGAATGAAAAGATGTAGAATAACTTATGTAACCAATTCTCTATCGCTGGATATGATTTCACTTCAGCTTTTCTTCCCACCATTGTAAACAGTGCTGTGTAAATGCTCTGATGAGTACATATTTTGAACTGATTTTTTTCTAAATGAAACGATTCCTAAAATGGAGTTCAGTCTGTGTACACACATTTTTCAGAGTTTACATATCCATTGACACGTCGTCCTCCAAAAAATCGCTCAGTTTGTTCTCTCAAAGATGGACACTACCTAGAATATTTTTTAAAAACATTTGCCAATATGATGAACAAAATTGCTTTTTCATTGTTTTAGTTTGCACTTGATGACCAGTGAGGTATTGAGCATTTTTCACTCATTAGCCATCTGACTTTTAAAAGGTGAATGATCCCTTTTGTCCTTTGCACACATTTAAGTGAGGGAGCTTCTTGTTGCTTTGTGACAGCTCTTTGTATGTTATGAACATTAACCCCTTGTCTTCATTAACATGTATCACAGAGCTTTTTCTTGTCATTTCTTGCCTTTCATTTTGTTCAGTAGGTTTATTTTTGTTGTGGCCGAAAATAATCTTAAGACAGTAAATGTCTTCTTTTTGGGTTTTATCCTTGATATTATTCTTAGAAATAATTTCTTAGAATGGTATATATCTCCTCTGTAGGATTTTTTAATCTCTATGATGGAGATGATAATACTACTTGTTATAGTGAGGAGAAGTTGAATTACTATGAGCAAAGTGTTGTATTTGCTGTTATTAGTACTTTCTAATATTTACATCACTATCTGTAATTTTTCTTGTGGTCATTATGACTGGAATAGAATTTGTTTTTTCCAGGTGATTCTCTGATTGTCCCAAGACAATTATTGAATTCATACTTTGCTCTTTGATTTGAAATACCACCTGTACAAAATATTTATGTACACTAGAGTCTCTTTTTGAGCTCATGGTTTATTTCTGTCAGTCTTACTTTCTTACTCCAGTGCTATATCTTACTTATTGTAAAAATTTATTTAATATCTGACAGTGCGATTTTTTTTATTCTTTTTTCCATCCCCAATTTTCTTGTCTAGTATTATGACTTTATTATTCCTGAAGAGTTCCAAAATATTTTGTTCAAGTTAAAAAAAACAGATAAGAACTGTCATGGGATTTTTTAGTAAGTTTTGAATTATCTTTAGGAGAACGTTCATCTTTACAAAACTGCTTTCCTCCATACAACATGTTGATGTCTCTGCATTCACACTTCTTACTTTACCCCTCAGTACAGTCCTGTGTTTCTCCATGTACAACATGGGCATTGTTTTTGAGTTTATTCCAGATTATTGTTGATGTTTTTGTTAATTTTGTAAGTGAGAATTTTTTGCTATTATATTTTTTAACTGTTAAAACTGACACCTAGGAATGCACATTCAATTTGTAAATACTCACTTTGTAACTTGTCATTTAAAATTGTAAGTATTAAGTACTTGTTACAGAATACTTTCTTTTCTGTTTTTAAAAATTTGTTTCCAAGATTCTCAAAATGGTCATAGCTAAGTAGTATAGGTAGGGAGACAGATGGAGAGAGGTAGTGTGGCTCATGTACAAACTGTGAGCACTTTCATGGCTGCCTTTATGCTGGAAAAGCCACTGAAGAGCCCAGGTAAGACCAGGGGTGTCTTTGTACGCACTTGAAAGCCAGCTTTCCTGCCTGTATGGAGAAGCCTGGTGAGTGAGGCAGGTATATGATCAAGGTCGAATGGAGGTTATTGGCTGCACAGAGCACTGTGTCTGTGAGAACAGGAGACCATCGCCATGGGAAATGCTTGGTGCCAGGAACAATGCAGGGAGCTTGGAAGCCTGTCTGTTAAGGATTTTCCAGCCCTGGGAGTGGGAAGATCAGACTCTGCATTCAGATCTGAGTTTGAATTCATCCTCTTTAGTTTACTGGTCCTCTGACTTTTCTCAAGTTATACATCCTCTTTGAACTCCTGTTTTCTTGTCTCTCAAAACAGGAGAATTACGGCCTGCTGCTAGTGTTTGATCAGGGTAAAAAATTTGTGTCTATAAGATGCCATGTACAGTCACAATCTCAGTGAGAAATGGGCTGTCGCCTCTTCTTCTGCAACTCAGTGCTTGACGAGACATAGGGGAAAGCCAGTCCCTAATTTGTGTGTGATTCATGTAGGAACAAAATTAAAGTCTTGCCTTTCCCTAGTAGTATTCTTACTCCTTTGCTTCATTTACTTCTTTCCTCCATTCCTTTCCCCTTTCCCCTCCTCCATCAAAAGATCCTGGGACTCTCTCAGAACACTAGATTCAAGTTACTTTAAAGGTTGGCTCATCCTCATGAAATGACAGTAACATAAAAAAAATCTGTACACATCCCAGAATGCATTGTATTTGATTTACACACACACACGCTTGCACACAAACACACACACAATCAGGCTACCTCCGACTTGCAGAGGGAGAAGGAACACTTTTTCTGAGTTTTCATTCACTGAGCGTTAGAACAATGTCTCTTACGCAGACTTTCACCAGCCTTCGTGCATGGTGTTTTTAATTGGATTTCTTCTTTTTGGCCATAGATATAGTATCCTAATAGAAGAGAGAAAGTGAAGACATAGACATTCTGCTGAGATATTGGTGTCATCATATTTGAGTTGGAAAGGGCTTAAGACAGCATAAAGTCGTAACTTTTTATCAGTGAGAATCCATGATGTTGTAACTTGGACAAGAACCTGGGTCTTCTGCCATCTTGTCCATGTGGGTGAAGAGGCAACTGGGTGGGGGATGGCAGGGATCTTTCTTGCTTGAGTTCCATGGTCTTGCTAGTTTTCATTGCTCAGCTGCCTTTAGTTTATGTCCATGAGGCCTCTCATGTGAAGGTCACTCTGTCCTGATAGATTGTTTCTTATCAGCAAAAAGCTCTGGACCCACTCATATTTCCCAGAGTTTTCTGCTGACCTGCTGACACTTTATATAAATGAGATCTAAGAAACTACTGAATATAAAATCCTTATTGTTATCGTTTGCCCTCGAGTTCCATAGGAATGGGGTGTTGTCTCAGACTGTCTAAAGCTAGTTCTGAACAAAGATAGGGTGATAGGCTGTGCTGCTGGACCTCCACAGTCGAAGGGGATTTCCAACTTAGTTTTTAGAATCAGGCAGATGAGTTCAAATCTTGCCTTTACCAGTAATTATCTTTGTTACTTGGGGGAGAAACTGTACTTTTTTGTGTCCAATTTTCTTTGTTTGTAAATAAGTTCAGTATTTATTTTAAGGTTTCTGTTTTAGAATTGAATGAGCTAATTCCCTCATTTATACCTAAAATAGTGATCGCGTGTTTCTATGCTGGTGTCTTGGAGGTTGATTACTTTGGGACTCGGCAGTGAGAATGGGGGTGGTGGACCCCTGGATAATAGAGCTTATATTCCAGGATATGCTTGTAAAAGACTGGATGTGCAGTGAATTTTTAGTAAATATCCACTCTTTTCCTACTCTGCATTGAATGTGTATATATCTTTATACTAATATATGAACAATTTTTATTGCAATTTAAATATCTTTGTAGTATTTTCAATATGTAGCTATAAAAAATACGTGAAATAAAATGATTTGACTTTTATTTTCTTTTCAATAAGCAAAACAAAATAAAATAGAAAGAAAAAATTTTGAAGGAGTAGAAATAATTTTATTTCCATGGAATCAATTCCATATAATAGGTTTTTTGGTCGTGTTGTTAAACAGCATATAAAATTAATTGGTTGTGACATACTGGAAATGAGGAAACAGTGGAGACATACTACCTCTAATGCAGTCATTTATTTACCAAGTCCAAACTCGTTCTGCTTGCTGCATGACAGGCCAATAAATCGGGAGATGAGCTTTTGGAGGAAGGAGTAGTGACTTTATTTGAAAAGCTGGCAGACTCAGAAGATGGCATACTGATATCCAGGAGAACTCTCTTCCCCAAGTCAGAATTCAGTCTCCTTTTATACTAAAAAGCGGTGGGGGTGTGGTTGGTTGTTGCAAACTTCTTGCTGTACGAATTTATTTCCTTGGAATCCTTTGTTCTTGCAGCTGTCCATGTGGGTCAAATCATGGCGCCCCTGTAAAACCTCAAAAAAAACAAAGGTTATTCTTTATTTTGCAACTTGCCATCTCTACATAAGTGTAGAAGAGCTAACATCCTTAAAGATCAGAGCCCGCAGAATAGGCCCTCCTGGATATTTCAGGCTAAAGGCAACTTTCTTTTACAAAAGGTGCAGAGATAACAAGTCTTAGCCTAGAAAATAGGGTACAGGTTTAAAGCCAAACGAACACATCTAACATGGAGTCAAATTTGTTCTTTTCTATTACAATTTCTTTTTCCACCTCATAGATAATTTTAGTAAGAAACATGAGCAATTTTTTTACTTTTGCTCCTTAATAACGGATAAGTGGCCCAACTACAGTTTTGTGAACAGGGATGCTGTGCGGGCATAGGGGTCACAGCAAACTCTTGTTGGGGGTGGTGGACCCTGCAACATGTCTGATGCCCTGTGAGTGTTGGTGAGGGTCCCCCTAACCAGGGGCTCTCTTCAGGAACCACCATGTGGGCATTGACCTCTGGAGACTACTTTTTCAGCTGTAGGAAATTTTTTTAGATGCTGTGATGAAAAAATCACTCCAGCTGAGGATAATCAGGGAATAAAGGAAGGGGAAAAGGGCTTGGAGTAGTGTATAAGAGAAGGACAGAATATCAGGGAGCCTGGGGGCTTGGGGGCAGGGCCACGGGAGAGAGAGTAGCAGAGGTGGGGAGGGGCCCGGCTCCAGAACCAGCTCCTGCACATTTCCCTGCACCCAAGCCACACAGCTTTTAATTGGGCCCAAGACTCTTTCCTGTCTGGATGTCACCCTGGGCAGAAAGTTGAGAATCGAAGGTAAGGGGTGGGCAGCACTCACCTAGTGGGTCACTGAGGACTTTGGTCAAGTCCACAGTGCCTTTTCTAGTCATGTGTCTTCACCTGTTCTTTATCTCAGGATCTGAGAAGCAGGAGCAAGGAACTCAGGGAGAGATCCAGGAAGACATCTGACTCTGTTAAGAGACGACAGTCACAGCGACACGGGGAGCGAGGACACTTGCAGCAAAGTAAAATGACTTCACAAATATTGCATGAGAGCTGCAGGTGTGAGAGAGCCTAAGCCTGTCTCAGAGTGCAGGGGACAAGAGGAAAGGAATGGTAAAATTAACACTGACAATTGAAATTTTGTTAAATAGCCTGCTAATATAAATTTTGTCAGATGAATTTATGAAGGTGTAATTCTATGATCATTTATAGGTACACACAACCCCACCAGCCCCTCTTTCTCCCATCGGGGATGGGCTTTCTCAAGCACAGTGCCCCTCCTGGTTGAGTGGGCCACGCTGCGGGTCCTCGCCTGGGGCCAGGCTGCTGCAGGGCACTGAGTCCCCGAGGCACGCCCTGGGAGACACGACAAGAACATCTCTGCTCATAACTGAGAGCCTCCGTTTCCCCCTGCAGTGTAAGAATGCCGGTGACTCAGTTAGAAGCATGCATCCAACCCGTCCTTCCGTGTCATCACCATCTAGAATCGGTGCCTGAATCTTCTGAATTTCTCCAGAATGTGGTTTAAAATCACTTTCGACAATTGAGTGTGTGTCCTCTTACAAGTGGAGGAATTGCTGCCGTTTCCCTGGAACTTACTCACCACTAGTCCATCTGATTTTTCTGTGCTAGGATTCAGTATAGCATGCTAAAAATTCTGCATTCAGATCTTGAAACACTGATGAAGAGGATTATTTATTTTATTTCTTTATATGATAGTGTTTTACTTTCAAAATTCAGAGTTTTCTGTTCTTTCAAAAATTTTTTGGGGGGTTGGAGAAACAACTTTGCTCTTACCATCTCTGTGACCTGTTGCTTTGTGCCTCTCACCTGTCTTCTGTCACTTGTGAGGTGGTTCCATTTGTGACCCTGTCAGGGTTGTTCATGTTATAAAACATATAGTCTGTTAAAGTACAGTCCCTTTTACTCCGAAGATATTCCACAAATACTCCTTAAATCTGGGTGTGGTTTTAAGAAGACGGAATCATTAGAACATGTACTTGCAGGTTGCTAGTGCAAAATCTCCAAATCAATAGTCTAGCTCAACATCTAAAATCTTTCTAATCTACCTTGGATTTGTATGGATAAGTGAAGCAGTTTGCTAAGAACTCAAGACCAGGGTTAGAATACAGGCTGGTGTAGCTCAGCAGGTCCTCCCAAGCTGCTGCTCTGCCAGAGGGCGTGTCCTAGGGGATAGGGCGTGTCCTCCCCTCCCTGAGCTGACAATTTGATGGCAAAGATCTTTACCAGGTGAAGAACTGGGAGTTTCTTCTAAGAAGAGTGGGTTTGAAAAGAGTCCTAAAACCGCGGAAGTGACACAATTCCTTTTGTCTCAAGAACGTGAGAGCGGCTGTGGGGACACTTGGGAGACTCGTAAGTCCAGGTGTGCAGTGTTGGTGGCTTCCACTTGAGCGGTGGGACGGTCAGTGGGTAAAAGCGAACAAATTGAAGGCATGTTTAGATGGTAAAAATGAAAGGATGAATGCTATCTGTGAAGGTAGGATGGAGTAAGGCCCAGGATTCTGGGTGGATTAATAAGGTAAGTGATGGTCCTGCTGTGCTCTGAGGAGGGAAATCTGCACAGGGAGCTCTGGGGGAAAACTGATGAGTTCAGCTGTGGGTGAAGTGAAAGGCTGTTAGATGTGTGGACTGGGAGATTTGGTGAGAGCAGGTACTGAGTAGGAGGAGGTGAGAGATACCTTCAAGTCACTTTGTCTTGTGAACTTACAAATAAGTATGAGTAATGACACACAACACCTCTATATTCTGGATTAAAACCCAGTAACATTTTTCTATATTGACTGCAGAGCTTCTTAATTATTTTTTAATAGAAATAAAAAAATAGAAACAAAATAGTGGAGTTAATGAACATCTTAGAGTTGATGTGTGTCCTTGTATGTATTTTGATGCCTCATCTGTTTATAACAATAATCTACAAAAAGTTAGCTTGCTTAGCATAAGAGTTAAACAGAGGGATGTGAAACACACTGTTGGGGGTTTAGGCTGATCACCTTGGGCAAACTATGTCGCCTCTCTGTCCCTTAGTTGCTTCTTCTGTGACTGCCTCCAGGCCCCTCATCACAGCTCATTTCCTAGACTAGATTTTGGGAGGGAGGCTGCTGAAGGGGCTAAGAAATGGTAACTGCTTGGGATACTGAAGAGAGAGACAAAAACAGATTAAAGCCGAGAAACTGAGTACAAATACCCTCAAAAAAGGAAAAAAAAATCACACAGTGTTTTGAGCCACTTAGCGTAAGGGAAACAAAATCACGTGGACCCAATTTTCTTGAGCATATGAGTATAGTGGGTGGGAAGGTGTCATCAGAAAAGTGTTGAGAAAAGGCCTTTTGGTTTCCCTTGACGTTTGCAGTAAGGATGGGAGCTGAAGCGAAAACCCCCTGTTCACTGTGGAAGGTGCTCTTTTTTGCAAAACTGACCAAAGGTTGGAGACCAGTCATCAGCGGTGCTGGCAAATGAAGAGACTTCTGTATTGGGTGGGGCACTTGCTGTGACTTCCAGGTGGCCTGCTGGCTGGGGGCTGTGAGGTGGGCAGTAGGTTTGCAGGGTGACCCGGGCATAATTCCTGGCTCTGAGGCTGCTGGTCTGACTAGCAGACCTGAGCACCCGCAGACCTAATGGGGCAGCTCAGGATGTGGCCTGGGACACCTGCCGTTCTGAGGGCAAGAAGAGGGCTCCCCTGAGGGGGTGTCCCTGCGGAGAGTGGAAAAGTCCTCCTGCAGGGGAAGAAGTGCCTCTGAGCAGGGGGAAGGATGCACAGGCAAGACCAGCCTGAGCATGGAGGTTTTGGGAAGCCGGAAGTCATAAAGTGGCCCAAGCAGCCTTGTTCCTGCGAGATTGGAAGGAAAAGATGCTGAAAAGGCAGGCTAGGGTCAGACCGTGTTGTGGGTTATGAGTGACAGTAAAGGACTGGTCAGGCAGGCACGAGAGAACCCTGTGGGCGTCCCAGCTGGGGCATCACGCCAGAGGGAGGAGCAGAGGTATGGACTTTGCCACTTATTAGCTGTGTGACTTTGAGCAATATCACCCCACTTCTCTCTATATATATCTTCATCTGTAGAGTGACACAGCTCGTGTCATCAGAAGGCTTAGTTTAGCTCTGATCCTTTTGTCCAGTCTTGTCAGTGCTGCCCTGCAAGGTTCTGCAGCGGCTGCTGTTACCCTGAGATGAGAGGGCATAGAGGGACATTGTAATTCCCGAGGGCAGGAAGGGGTTGCTTTAAAAGCAGACATGTAGCCGCCTGCAGCTGCAGGCCTGCAGGCAGTTTGGTTGATGGTCCTGGAGAGGACTTTGGAGGCCTTAACATCATCTTAAAACT
This sequence comes from Camelus bactrianus, assembly GCF_048773025.1. NCBI lineage: Eukaryota > Metazoa > Chordata > Mammalia > Artiodactyla > Camelidae > Camelus > Camelus bactrianus. The sequence continues at coordinate 6,664,052 of NC_133553.1, forward strand.
TGTTTTCCCTTGGGGACCGGATTTACCTTTGCAGATTAATGTTGAAGATTTGGGCTTCTGGCAAAGCTGTTTTCAGAGATGAGTATATACATAACATATAGTATAAAATAAAATGCTTTTATTTAATCTGTGGGACTTTGTAGCTGTTTGGAGCAGTTCTGTTGGCCTGGTCTCCACGGAGGACACTAGGGGTCAGCAGAGCGTGCGGGAGGGCAGGCCGACCGCTGTGCTTCTGCAGGGGGTTCTCCCCAGCATGGAGCTCTGTTAAGTTGAATCTTCTCTGAGTTTGGTTGCCAAGCGTGCAGACAGCAAATTAATGAGTTCTGGTGGGATTGTATAATGACAGGAAGAAAGAGGAAACCGTAGTTTTTCGGGAATAGTACATGCTTTTGGTTCCTGATTCAGTGTGTTCCATTACAGAATTGATGAGTTGTGTCTATTCCGGGACTTCGTTGAAATAATCGTTCAGCCTAAAATTTAAGAGTTATGTTTAATTTGGCGGGAGGGCTCGAGCCTGGATGACAGCCTCTCAGATCTCTCTGAGAGACTGCTCCCAAGAGGTAGGGGAGGAGTTTGGATAAATAGGAGCTTTACAACAAAGACCAGGTACTTGGAACAATAAAAGATTGCTTGTTATCTAAAGAAAGCCAGATATCTCAATTTCAAATATTTAGTGCTTTTCTATGTATGGGATGAAGCAAACATATGGGTTATTGAATTCATTCCTTTGGCAAGCACCTAGCTATCTAGGGACAGTATCCTGTCCTTACTTATTCTGAGTCTGCTCAGAGGGCACCACTGTGAGTGGCTGAAAGGCTGGGTTTCAGGCATATCCTCGCTGGGGTGTGGCAGCAGCTGCTGAGGGCTTGGTCTCAGCACTCTTTGTTTACTGACATGGTTGCAGTCTTTTCACTCACATTGTAGTATTTTCATTCACAGTGCTCCCCCTTGGTCCTAAATTCGACCTATATTTTGAGAGACATTTCATGACCAATTTTGTCCCACGGTGCTAGGATGGCTCATTCCTATTTCAGGTGAAGAATTTTCTGAGCTACCATTCAAGGTGTTAGGTTTTTTATCAGGCCCTGTTGATACTAAAACTTCTCTGGATCGCCTGTCTTACTAGTCTATTATGATCCAGGAAATGTTTGCCCTTCGTTGCTCATTACCATACCTAGAATCACACTATTACATTTATTTTATGCAGGGTTAAAAATTTTATCTATTTCTTCAGGATGTTTAGCCATCATCAATCTTGTAGGCCTAGTTACACGTTGGGAAATGTAACAGACAACAATTTTATAAAATAGAGAGCATATAACTAATATAGCTAGTAACGTTATAAAGTCACGAGTAAGAATTTAATAGTAGAGAATTTGTATTTTTGGGTTAAAATTTTGCTTGTATTTCTGATTGAGTTTGAGTGATCTTATGAGAAAGTTCATATTTATGGTCAGGCTCCGAGCAGGTATTAATTGGCCAGGTGAGTTCTCCCACGTTGTAAGATCAACAGTGGCCTAAACAGAACTATAAATTATTTTTAGAATAACGTTTCTGAGGGCTATCTAGTTAGAGCCTTGGAGTAGGGAAACCCACCAAGGTAACACAGAATACTAGACATAGGTAATTTACCATAAACTTAACAATTGGAGTAGTTCATAATCAAAGGTAGGAGAAATTGTCAAAGTAATTGGTATACAAGCCTGGTCCGTTGTCTTGGGTCAGCTGTCGAGCTCAGATGTCGTCTTCTTCTCATCCTGGCCTGGTAGCTTTTTCACCATTTTGGCATTGTTTTCAGGTGAGCAGTGCTCTATAGGTCAGTGCACTGAAGGGGCTGTTTCTGATAGGAAATGAATCCGAAATTCCGTTTCCTTCAGCTTTTGTGTGTATGGTCTAGTTAAGAGTACTTGATAAAAGGTCTTTCCATTCAGGTTGGAGACAGTTCTTTAAGTCATGCATGTTCCAGTATGTATAATCCCCTGGCTTAGGTCATGGAGCATTGGAAATTTACACAAGAATAGATTACTGAGCTTCAGGAACAAACCTAGAGTATCCTTTTCATAATTAAATTAAACTGTACAGCAATATGACATAAAAGCAAGGAATGATCTGGGAAGTGTCTTAGTAAATATAGACCTCAATTAACAAAACTAGAACTTAATATCCAGTAAAATATAATATTTTTTCTCTCTAAAATTACCCTCATTTTTCTCAAATAAAGCCAAATCAAGATTAATTTCTTTACAAGTCAAGTCTGATTATTTGATCATATAGGCTTTTTTAAATTGGCTGTGTTGGAACTTTTAATAAGGAGTCTCAGGGTAGAATGTTAATAAGATTTGCTAAGGCCTGGAAAGCCACGTCAATGGCTTGTCATTGATTTCTGCCTTACAGATTTAGGTAAATTCTTTTCTCTTTAAAATTCTTAAAATACCTTTAGATTCTTATATCTGTTAGGAGATGATCTTCCTCATTTGTCTGATTGAGTCATTGGGGACCTAAGAGTTTTTAGTCTCTTGAAGGATCAGATAGAGAGAAAAGATAACTGTTTCAAGTCTGCTTACATAGGTATAATTTATCAAATTTCTGTGATTTATAACTAGCTTAAAAGGAAGAGTTTATGTCTGGGAAACAGGTTAAAAGCCAGTAGTAGTTCAAACAACATCAAAAATTATAACCATATTCATCAGTTTACTTAGTCCCACATAACTAATTCTTTTAATCAGAGTTTTCATTAGATATTTAAAATTTCTTACCCAGTTTAGTTCAGTGCTATCGTTTGAAATTTATTAGAAATCAGTAAATCTCCTTGAAGAGAAAGCATTTTCAAAATCATTAGATGAAAACAATTAAAAGTCTATAAAAGACAAAGATTTAAAAGCATGCTTAAACACCATTACAGTATAATCGATAAAGAAACCTGGTCACTATACCCAGAATTATCACTGGTAACATTTCAGATATACCAGAATTTTAGGGAGACCATATAATTTCTAGAATATCTATATTAATAATATTTTCTCATACAATATAACCTTAGAAGATTTATTATTCATTTGACAATATCATGTTATTTAACATGCCAAATGAAACTTACTGTTTTAAAATCTCTCTTTGGGATGTTTCAGGGGCCATCTGTAACTCCCCAAACTTAACTGGAGATTAAAAGAACTTTAATTAGAAATTGATATCTGGGGATCTTTTTAAAAGATTTCAGAACACTTGGTCAGATAAACATATAGGTCACTGTAAAGCAGTACTTATTCATTAACAAGAAAATACGTCAAAGGTAAAGGCAGAACAGATCAGTTAAGTGGTATAAGAAGGTTTACAATCTGTTGCTGAAGGTGGATTAACATTTCAAGAAAAATGTTTCCTCTTAACAGCGAGAAAACCAAATCTAATCTTGTACCAACTTACTTCTAAGATTCATTTACTTTGCCCAAGTTGATTCTAAATTTAGCCATTTCCGACAACGTACGAAACTCTTTCCTCAGGGTACCTCTTCCACAAGCCTTCCACAGCTTTCTATTCTCATATTAGTGTGTCCCTTATTTTCTCTTCCATTCAGAAATAACCAGCTTCAGGACAAAGTCACTATTTTTCATTAACAAAATATAATTCCATTCTTATATCTTCCTTTACACATTTATCTTACTTTCCTAGGATACTGAGATCATTCCCTTAAAAATAGAGTCTATTTCAGGGTGGCACCAACCATTTATTAATATATCTAAACACCTTTAGTTTCTCTGTAAGAGTAAGTTAAATGTTAAGTAATTCATATTTCAATCTTATTTTATCTGAAAATGGCATAGCTATTAAATAAAATCCTATCATTTAACTTAATTTAGCACAACTCTAGAATTTAAAGATACCAAACATTTAGAGATTATGTGAAGCATACATTTTAAAAATATATTTTAAAAATTTACCCAAAGCTCTCATCTCATTTGCATTTAATTTACTTAAAATTTTACCACACCACATTACTGTTATTTTTTTCTTGACAAATCTGCACCAGATATAACAGAATCTTATTTGACTTTCATTAAACCTAGGTACAGTAAAGGTATTATACTTAATATTGATGACTTTAAAGATGTCTATATTAATTAGAACATACTTAAACTAAACAAAATCAAATATTATCTTAATATTGAATTTTTCCAGTTCACGTGATGCTGAAAGTCAATTTGTTCAGTTTTTATTTTAAAAATACTTAATTTATAAGCTCTTATTTTTTACGTCAATTAAGCAGAGCTCTTTGACTTTGATTTATTTTTTAGCTGTATAAATATCTCACATCTGTAATGTGTACGCAGGTTTATAAACAGACAAAAGCTAGAGATCTCATAGCTTCACTTTAAAAGTTACTTATAAGTTAGGTATAATAATAGTTCTATTAAGCTGAATTTGCTTGCTCAAATCACTAAAGCTTACTATTTATGAAACAGATATTTAAGATTTCTTGACAAAGTCTGAAGGACCCGTCAGAGTTCTGAGTTCTAAAATGCCAAAAATTTCTTGGCCCTAAGTTTTATCACATTGAGCTAATTAGGCTCAGTCCTAGGTCACTGTTTCTGTATTTACATTTCTGGTCTGCAAGACAAAGACACAAGCTTCCAGTTCCCCAGAGAACTGCTCTGTCACCCAGACCCAATTGTATCTCCTTAATTGGCATTTTTTTATCAATCAGGAGAGCTGTAAACAAAGAATTCAATGTTTTAAAACTTTAAGGTTTACTTTATCATGTCTTCCAAAGCTTGCATAAGGTATTTAGTGAGGTCTCTTTTCCTTGAGTTATAAGTTAAACCCAGGGTAAACCTCTTATTATATTTTTTTTTATTAGCCACTGTATATTAGTTTTTAGTTCTACGTTATATTGGATGGCTCATGTAACTCTATTGGTTTCCTTTACTTTGTTCAATTAATATTTTCTGAGGGACAGATATGTGCCCAGCCTTATAATACCAAGAAGGGGAAGCGTTTTTCCATTGAAACAGATCTATCCCACAACATAATTAAGCAAAAGGTTTATATAAAGACCATATAAATATACCAATTTTATAAACTTTTATCTCAAATATTTTAAATCTTATACCTTTAATTTTTATATTTATTAGGTTAATCAATAATTTTTATTTCTAGAAGGATTGCCAGAAACTTTTTTGTTGTTGTTGTTCATTGTATCTAATTTTATAGAAAAGTCTCTAGGATGCCCAAGTTTCAGCCAAAGTGCTTAGGTCCTACTCAATTTTTAATTTGATTAATTGGTCTGTTGTCCCAATCATTAATCAAGTATATCAGTCTATATATACATATATTTTAAACTGTGGCAAATAAAATCGACTTGTTTGAACTTTAATGTTGGGGGACAGTAGGTGATCTCTTTGGCCCTTTTTTTTAACTTTACTAGTGTAGTATCAAAACCTTGTATCTATTCCAAAAATGTCCATTTTATTTATCTCATTAAAATAACCATATAAAAATATTTATCCATTTTGGATAAGCCCTTATCATTTTTTTCCACATTTTTACAATCCTTTCTCCAGTTATTCAAACTAATTACCAATAATTATTCTAAGTTTTTATTAACATCTCTAGAACCATTTATTGGAAAGGAAAAACACAAATGTAGCTTTTCAAACCAGTTTTTTTTTTTTTAACTAAGTTCTTAGGTTAACCATTAGATATATTTTTCTATCTTTAAACTTGATTTTAATAGGTACCAATTAAACAGATGTTTATAATGTGATCTCTTTCAACTTTCACCAATTTAAAAGTTTTTCCAAATTAAAGGATCCATCATATGGCCATCAATTTATATATATATATAGTGATTTTAAATGAATAAGATGAAGAGGATTTCCACATGAGAGTGGGGGTGTTGCCTAAATAAAATTCAAAGCTTTACTCTCCAAAAGCTAAAGGCGTTGTGGTCCAGGCTGATGCAACAAAGTTTAAGATGGCAAAATATCTGAAAATTGGTACAAAGAATTGCTTAGAATCCAAATTATTTACGTGGCCACCATATGTACACAATACTTGTACCTTTTGTATGGCAGAGTCCAAGGTTTCCTTTAAAAAGAAAGTAAACATACATATACATACATACACACACTTAAAAGACCCAGAGTAAGATAAAACGTTTACATTTCAAGGACACAGGAAGAGAAATCCAAGTTCCCCCTAAAGTGGATTTTGTTTTTATAAGTTCAGAATTCCAAAAAATGTTTCTATCAGGCCTGTTTATTTACTTTCATATTGAGATTTTCTTTTCTAATTCCCAATTAATGTTGTAAGTTTTGTATGTACATAAACCTGGCTGGGGTATTAATTGGAGGCTGGCAATCTGTCATTTCTTTTTCTTTTCTTTTCTGTTTTTTATTTTTTTTGAAAGTTCTATTCCCCATTGTAAGGTCGGGTTCTTAGAATAAATTTGCTAGTAAGATTTCCCGCAGGGACAACTCTATGGCATGAAGTCTTTGTCTCTACCACTCCTGCAAGATTCTCTGTCACCCGAGAAAGCTGTTACCAGCCAGGAGGATGGTCCCATTTTTGGAGTTGAAAGGTTCCTCATAAGAGTTTTACTTTTATTCTGAAAAATTCAATGGATGTAACCAAATTGAGGAAAACATTAGACCAGCCTCTTACCTAACCACTCAGTCCTGAACCCAGTGTTTTCAACTTGGACCCACTCAGGACGTCTCAACTGGGTGAGTATTTTCCTAATAGGTTTCCACCAGCCCACTTCGGAAGTCTCTTCAATGTGGGTATTTCCTGTTACCTTTCAACGAGGTCCCACCCAGTATGTCTCCACTGGGTGGGTATTTCCCCCCAGTCTCCTTCAACTGGAGGGCCAGGTACCTGGAAACACCGCCAAATAAAACTCAGGATTATCAACCAATGTATGAGATCCGAGAACCAGGAGAGACTCACCCAAATTCATCTGGACTCCCCGAGGAGGCGGATGGTCACAAAGGGCCACTGCTGGTATAAAGGCCCCAGTTACTCGGAGAGTTCAGGTGGAGAAAATCTGCTCTGGGTCCCTTCATGGTGTCCAAAACAGTTGACTGAAATACATGTGCAACCTAAAATTTAAGAGTTATGTTTTATTTGCGGGAGGACTCGAGCCGGGATGACAGCCTCTCAGATCTCTCTGAGGGACTGCTCCGAAGAGGTTTGGGAGGAGCTAGGATATATAGGAGCTTTACAACAAAGACAAGGTTGTTGGAACAATAAAAGATTGCTTGTTATCTAAAGAAAGCCAGGTATCTCAAGTTCAATAATTTAGTGCTTTTCTATATATGGGAGGAAGAAAATATTTTGGACTCACTGAATTCATTCTTTGGACAAGCATCTAGCTATCTAGGGCCAGTATCTTGTCCTTTCTTATTCTGAGTCTGCTCAGAGGGCACCATTGTGAGTTGCTGCAGCGGCTGGGCTGCAGGCCTTTCCTCGCTGGGGGGTGGCAGCAGCCGCTAATGACTTGGTCTCAGCATTCTTTGTTTACTGACATGGTTGCAGTATTTTCATTCAAATTGTAGTATTTTCGTTCATGGACTGATTATGGATAATCTGCAACCTTGGAAAGCAGCCGAGATGGAAGTACTGCAGGTACTTTCTACTTTAATAAGCCGTGTGCAAACATAAACATGGAGGAAGCATACATTTGGATTTGGTATTGTAGAGAAGGGTTTCTGCACATTACAGGAGAACGCAATGCAGAATTCCTTAAGTCCACCTTTCTTTTCTGTAGTGGTTTCTGAGAAGAGTTTATGGTAATTAACCAACATTGACAAACGGTGGCACACATTGCATTTAAGAGCTGGCCGACTGCACACTTAGGTATTGGACAGGTGGAATTCATAGGCAAGGGATCAGGTGGCTGGGAGAGAGTTGGAGACAAAGCCTGGGCCCAGATTCCGGTTTAAATCGCCAATTCCTCACCATAGGGCCTTGGACTAGAATGTAACCTCTCTTAACCTGTTGGTGAATCTGTGAAATGGTCATAATATTATTCGTTTCTTCCTGGGATTGTTGTAAGTTCTGAAGAGTATTGTAGCACACATGAAGCACTTAACACACTTTCACTTAGCAGTGTTCACTATGTGCGGCCGCCCCGCTTCGCGTGTGTCAGAGCCGTAAAGGCAGCATTTGTCTGTTGAGGACGCACTGGTAGCCCCTTGGCTAGGTTATGAATTTGGTGATTTCCTTTAATCCTTGTATCTCTGTGTGCCATGGGCATTTATTTTCATGGAACAGATGAGGAATCTCGGGGTAAAGAAGACTGTAATTTGCCCAAAGTCAGATCATAATTTTGGGTCAAGTGACCTCGGTTCAGCATGTGCCCCAGGGCATTCTGCCCTCTCCGTTCAGCACCAGAGCCAGATGTGGGGTCAGCTGTTTCCCAGCCCAGAATATCTGGCAGGCCGCAAGATACACTGGCCCTGCGCTGCTTGAGCAAAAACTCCGGGGGGAGGCAGTTATAAAAGGGTTAAACATAAAAACAGATGACAGCAAACTGTGATCAGCTCTGAGAAGGAAAGGAACACACCTCGCCGTGCAGAGCTGCGAGCTTTCCCATCAGTGCTGCTCTGGGGGCGTTCATATCGGCTAAACAAACTCTGCTGCTGCACCAAGGCAGGAAGGCAGGGAGCGTGTGGCCAGGTAGACAGGGCCTTGTTAATCATACTCATTCCCCATTAAGCTGCAGCTGTCACGAGCAATTACCTAGTAAACAGTTGTCGGCAATAATATCACGCACTTTTCTTGGTAGTTTTATTGGCCCCACCTTTGAGATGAGGTCATTGAAGCTGGGGAGTTTGCTGCATGCCCGTGATCACCTTGGAAATACCCCCACTGGTCTATCAACCTAGACTGGTGTGGCTGTCATGTCCCAGCCCTGTGAATGGCATCGTGTTGCTTCTCCCAAGTGGCCCAAATGACTGACATTGATATTCTTAATTCGTAGGAAATGGTATGTGACAATAGGTGAAAAAGGTAGTAAGAAATTGTTTGGAAAACTAGAACAAAATCCAATTCTTCCCCAGCTGGGGAAGCGCACCCAGTGTCACCCACCCTACTCACTGCCTGTCACCTCCTCCTTGCTGACTCCAAGTTCAGAAGCCACTCTGAGCCTTTGAAGAACATTTTGCCTCATGACACTGTTGAATAGGACCTGCGACACCTCTGTCCCTGGTTAACCCTCTCTTAAAAGCCACTTAAATTTTTTGCAGGCTCCTCCGCTCAGATGTAAGAAAAGACTCTTTAAACTTCTTGATGCAGCTCCTTAATGAAGATCTTGTGAAGGAAACCTAGTCAAAACCTGGGAGGTATGCACACAGTGACTGCAAACTCAGCACTTTGTGATGTTCAGTATCAGATTCATGGGTGACTCAGGAAAGGCTTTTTTAAGGTAACAAGGGGAAAGTGAATGGACGCAGGATGTGTGAGACTGAAACATCTCGGTCCCAGCCAGCAAGGCACCTGCGTTCAGGATGGTGGGTGGGGAGTGCAGATTTGTCACAAAAAAGAAGTGGTGGGATGGGAGGGAGGACAGTTAGGTACCTTACTGGGGAGGGAAACAGTGGGCTGAACATTTCCTGGTTGAACAAGAGGACTGTGACATGATGTGCTTGTATTTTGGAGAGAAGGGTTTTGTGGGGACAGGCCTAGGGAGAACGCTGTCTGGCTGGGGAGTCAGCACAACAGGGAAACACAGAGAACTGGGCAGACCCCAGGGCCCCTGCTGGGGAAGAGGCTGCCCGCCAATTCGAGCCCTGGGGGCTGCTTGTGTCTCTTAGCTGGGGCCACAGAGCTCCCTTCACAACCCAGTCCTGTTGATACAAGAAAAAAAAAACCTGATGCATGAGAAGGGCTATGTCTCAGGCTTTTGATGAGCCCCTGGGACGTGCCCCACCAGATTTTGTTCCTTGGCTTCATGCAGTAAAGAATTCCAGAGCAAGCCAGTGTTGAGTAAAGGTATATTTATTCAGAGAGATACATTGAAACGCAAGAGAAACGTCACGAGTTGTGGGGGTTTGATGCTCAGATTAAAAGTAGGTACACACTCCACATAGTGTGGGCCTTCTCTGAAGAGAGAGAGAGTGGTGACCCCGAGGTGGTGTGGTGTTGCTCTTTTTTCTTGGGCTTGGTGGTTTCATATGCTAATAAGTAGAAGGATCAGCCTTAGGGCAAGGGGCTGGGATTTCCAGATAGTTGACCATTTCCCACCCTTTGACATTATGTGGCTAGCCTTGGGACTGCCATGGTGCCTGGGGCATGTTATTCACCATGTTACTATTACAGTGGGTGCATAATGAAGCTCAAGATCTGCTGGAAGTTAAATCTCTTCATCCTGTGCCTCAAGGCCTATTGGGGGTTGAATCCTTCACCATTATTATGTTAAATGTTGTGGCCTTCCTTGAATGGATGTGCTCTGCCCCCTTCCATCCTATCTCACTGTGATGACACAGAGACAACAAAGGCCGGGCCCTGCCTGTGCTCCTGCATTTAACAGCGGGAGGTGAGGTGTGGGTTTATGATGACTCTGAGTGGTGAGAAGGATGTTTCAGATTTTCCCACGTGAGACATTGGGACCTGCCATCCGCCACTGCAGAACTATCTCACGGGCATTGTCGCTTGTGTTGTTATGGACACAATAGCCCAGCCAAGAAACAAGCACCACACAGAGGGTTGGAGCACTGAGATTTATTACCCCGGCGGGCTAAGAGGGGCTTCTGCTCCGAAGCTCTGAGCACCTCCAAGACCTGCACGTGAGATTTTATAGGTTTAATTACAAGTATGGGGCTATTAGCCAATAAGGCTCAAACAACAAAAAGCAAGGAATCAGTACACTGAAGCTTATCAATTTGGAACAGATCACATTACTGACAATTGTTGACATCGGATTTACGAGTTAGCCCAGCAAAACTTAGATCAGTAAACGGACACTTATCACACTGAGATTTGTGACTTAGCTTGTTAGCCCAGCTGGGCTTTTCCTTCACAGTGTCACTCATCTTTTCTGTTTTTCTTTTTTTTTTTTTTTTAAGTATTTAATCCAAATTTAATATCAGGATTCTTTGGGAAAGAAATTTCTCTTTTTCTTTTCTTTGGGGCTCTTTGGGGGGGTAGGTAATTAGGTGTATTTATCTGTTAGTGGAGGCCCTGGTGTTCGAACCCAGGACCCTGTGCACGCTAAGCACACGCTGTACCGCACTCCCCATCATCTTTTTCTTTTTGCTTTATATGTCAAGAATCTTACACCTGAATTTCTAGTCGGCCTTTAACACTTGCCCTGACTTCATGGAATCCATTTTTATGACTTTACCTCCAACTGGTTTCATTTAATTATTGAATCTCCATTTTCTCTTCACTCTCAGTTTTGCCTTTTTGTTGTTATGGTTGTTAAGCTGTGTTTAAAAAAATTGTTTAATTTCTCTTTTAGCAGGAGGCTAAAAGTAAATAAATATGTAAACAAACAGCACACTTAAATGCTTTTATACATTCTAAGCTGTTTAGTAATTACTTAAAAACTGAATTGAATATTAAAGTGATAACATTTTTAAATTAATTTTTAATTTTTTACAAAGATATAGCTGATTTAAAATATGATATGTTTCAGGTGTACAATAGATGCTCCATTTATAGTTACTGTAAAACATTGGCTGTATTCCCTGCGTTGTAAGATACATCCCTGAGCGTGTTTACATTATATGTTGCAGTTTGTATAAGAAATTTGGGTAACGCAGAGTCTGGGATGTGGCTGTGTCTGACCAAGGTTCACGCTCACCCTGCCTGTCAGAGCTCAGGCCCTCACTCCTGTATGCAGGAGAGCGAGTGTAGGTAGCTCTCATCAGCGCTGGTACCAACCTCTGAGTGGCAGTGAAAGCAGTGACTGTGTGTGGACTTGCAAAGTGTTGTTTCAAGAGCTTTACATGCATTTTTGCATTTAATAATTAAAGCCCTCCTGTGAGGAAGCGTTTTATGATTTTAATGAATAAAATTTTTTTTGATATTGATACACTTCAAACCTCCGGAAAATTTACAGGAATAGTACAATAAACACTCAGATACAGTTCACCTTAAAGGGCACTATTTGGCCTTTTGTGTCCGGCTTACTTTAGTATAAAGTTTGAAGGTTCATCCATGTTGTAGCCTGAATCAGTACTTTATTCTTTTAGTTTGATAATATCCTTTTTCTTTTTTTTCATTTTTGGTCTAATTAAAAACATTCTCATTGAAGTCTAGTCAGTTTATAATGTGTCAGTTTCTTGTGTACAGCACAACACTTCAGTTAAAGAAGAACATACCTGTATTCATTTTCATATTCTTTTTAAACATAAGTTACTATAAGATATTAAATATATTCTCCTGTTCTATACAGTATAAACTTGCTTTTTATTCTATACATACTCTGTATCTGCAAATCTTGAACTCCCAATATATTCCTTCCCACACCCTCTCCTCTCTGGTAACCATAGTTTGGTTTCTATGTCTCTGTGTCTGTTTCTGTTCTGTAAATAAGTTTATCTTTTTGTTTCTTTGCTTTATTTTTTGTTTTTTTTTTGTTTGTTTGTTTGTTTTAGATTCCACATGTGAGCGATCTCATATGGTATTTTTCTTTCTCTTTCGGGCTTACTTCACTTAGAATGACATTCTCCAGGTCCATTCATGTTGCTGCAAATGGCATTATTTTATTATATTTTTTTATGGGTGAATAGTAGTCTATTGTACAAATACACTACAACCTCTTTATCCAGTCATCTGTCAGTGGACATTTACGTTGTTTCCATGTCTTGCTATTGTAAATAGTGCTGCTCTGAATATTGAGGTGTAGGTGTCTTTTTGAATTACGGATCCTTCTGGATATACGCCCAGGAGTGGGATTGCTGGGTCATATGAGAGGTCAATTTTTAGTCTTTTGAGGAACCTCTATACTGTTTTCCACAATGGCTCCACCAAACTGCATTCCCACCACAGTGTAGGAGGGTTCCCAATTCCCCGCAGCCTCTCCAGGATTTACTGTCTGAACTTCTGAATGATGGCTATTCTGACTGGTGAGAGTTGATACTTGATTGCAGTTTTGATTTGCATTTCTCTGATAATGATATTGAGCATTTTTTCATGTGCCTATTGGTCATTTGTATGTCTTCATTGGAGAAATGTTTCTTTAGGACTTCTGACCATTTTTGGATTGAATTGTTTGTTTTTCTTTCTTATGAAGTGTAAAAGCTGTTTACATATTCTGGGAATTAAGTCCTTGTCAGTCTCATTTATTGCAACTATTTTCTCCCATTCCATAGATTGTCTTTTTGTTTTGCTTATTGTTTACTTTTCTTTGCTAAAGCTTGCAAGTTTAATTAGATCCCACTTGTATATTTTTGCTTGTATTTCTATTGCTTGAGTAGACTGCTCTAGGAAAACATTGTTGAGATGTATGTCAGATGTTTTGCCTATGTTTGCTTCTAAGAGGTTTATAGTGTCTTGACTACGTGTTTAAGTCTTTAAGCCATTTTGAATTCATTTTTTTGTATGCTGTGAGGGAGTAGTCTAACTTCATTCATTTACATGCAGCTGTCCAGTTTTCCCTACACCATTTGCTGAAGAGGCTGTCTTTACTCCATTGTATGTTCTCACCTCCTTTGTCAAAGATTCAATGACCAAAAATTTGTGGGACTATTCTTGGTAATTTTGTTTATCCGTTCATTGATGGATGGATATTGTTTGTAACCTTTGGATACTCTGAATGATACTGCCATGAATATTGATGTGCAAGTTTTTGTGAGAATATATTTTCATTCTGTTGGCTGTACAGTTGGCCCGCCATATCTGTAGTTTCCACTTCATGGATCCAGATGGCTGGTTGTAAAGGGACTCGAACATCCTTGGATTATGGTATCCAGGGTGGGGGGTTCCTGAAACGAACCCCCCGAGGATACTGAGGGATGACTCTATATGTAGGAGTGGAATTGCTGAGCCATATTTTTCTAACCTTTTGAGGAAACACCAGGCTTTTCCAAAGAAGCTGCACCATTGCTCCTTTCCAAAGGCTGCATATTGAGGGTTCCCATTTCTCTGCCTCCTGACCGACACTTGTTATTGTCCATGTTTTGATTATAACCATCCTAGTGAGTGTAAAATCAGATATCATTTTGATTTTGATTTCGCAAGTGATGCTGAGCATCTTTTCATATGATTATTGGCCAATTGTGTAGTTATTTAAATACTTGGCATATTTAAAAATTGGGTCGATTTTCTTTGTATTGGTCAGTTGTAAGCATTTGTTTTATATCCTGGATACTAAACTCTTATTAGATATATGCTTTGCAAAATTTTTCTCCTATTCAGCAGATTGTCGTTTCACTTTACTTTTTTTAAACATTAAAACAATTTCTTTCTAGGGGAGGTAATTAGATTTATTCATTTTATTTTTCTTGCTAAGGACGCACTGTATCACTTGAGCTACCCCCTTCCCCTTTCATTTCACTTTCTTGATGATGTCCTTTGTAACAAATGGATTTAATTTTGATGAAGTCCATTTTATCTTTCTTTTTTTTCACTTGTGCTCTTGGTATTGTATCTAGGAAGCCATAGCCTATCCTAGGACCACAAAGATTTAAACTATGTCTTCTTTTAGAAAATTTATATATTTAGTTTTTACGTTTCTGTCTGTGATCCATTTTGAATTAATATTTTATTTGTTATATAAAATACGGGGGTCCAGATTCCAGAATCATTCATTTGCCTTCAGATACCCAGGTGTCTTTGCACCATTTGTTGAATAGACTATTCTTTCAATGGAGTATTGTTGGCACATTTCTGGAAAAATGACTGTAAATGTAAGTTTCCCCCCTGGATTTTTTATTGTGTCTCATAGATTTTTGCATCCAAACTTATGCCAGTACCATAATGACTTGAGTACTATAGATTTGAGTAACCTTTCAGTGAGTCCTCCAACTTTGCTCTTCTTTTTCAAGATTGTTTTGGCTGTCCTGGGCCCCTTGCACTTCCATATGAATTTTGGCATCAGTTTTTCAATTTTTGCAAAGAAGTCAGCTGGAATTTTGATAGGGACTCCATTAAATTTGTAGACCACTTTAGGGAGTCTTAACATTTTTAACAATATTGTCTACCATTCCATGAACATGGGATGCCTTCCATATATGTAGATCTTTTAATTTTTTTTTTTGGTGATACTTCAAAATGTTCAATGTGCAAATCTTGTAAAATTTTGTTAAATGTATCTCTCATTTCATTTTTAATGCTGTTGTAATTTGAAAGTCTGAGCTTCCTAAGGGTGGGACTATATATCAATTAATTTATTTCAAGGATTCCTACACAGCAAATAGCCTAGATTTATATTTGCTACATAAATCTATCCACAATTCTTCCCACCCCCGTGTCATAAGAAACCAAGACCCAGGTTAAGCTACCTGAACACCTATGTGGAAGTGAGAAATGAGACCCTTGGGTGGGGCTTTGTGAAGATGATACTGAGAGTTATTTAGGATGGCTTCATCTTAAATTCCTTTAAACAACACTTTTGGTATAGTCAGATACATTAAGATCATGCCCTTTTGATGTGCAGAGGAGCTAAGACTATAATTTTCAAATAATTTCTAGTGAGAGTGTTGTACTTGAAACCTAATTTGAATCAATCTTTGAAGACTTATGTTTCAGGAGCTTTGACTATATAATACCTGTCTTTATTCAATAACTACAACTAAATGCTCTAACAACATGTAAGAGTTTGAGCAAACTGCCCCCGCCCCGTAGTGCTGGTTGGCTGCAGCTGTAACTGGAGTCAAGGCTTACCTATCCCAGTAAGCTTGGGCGGATCTGCTCAAAGGGTTTCGTCCAATAGTTTGTCAGTAGTCTTTTGGACAAAGACATAAAACATTGATTTAAGGTTGCTGGAATGGAATCTATGTTATTAATATTAAGTAAGCACATATTGAGTGCTTACTGTATGTTGGGAATTGTCCCTCAGCTTCATATGAATATTATTTCGCTTAAAACCTCTCATTTCCTTGTGATTCACACATTGCAGATAAGGAGACTGAGGATTAGGTCTTCTCTCTTTTGGGGGGAGCTCATTATCAATGATGGGAAGTTGTAAGGAAAAAGATATTGATTCACCCTGAGAAAATATTTTTCTGAGAGTCAGCAATGAATAGGGTGACCACTGAAGAGGGTGATCATTGTTCGATTGAGACGATCCCCGTGTTGAAAGGAGTCAGCATCCCTGTCCTGGACACGGCACGTGTAATGCTGAGTGGTGGGTGAGGTGGCGTGGCCGCGCAGGGGACGCAGATGCCGGGCCATTGGGCTTTGCTCAGGCCCGGTGGGGCTTTCTCCTAAGGGAAGTGGGCCGTCATTGACAGATTTTAAGTAGGGGAGTAGGGTGCTCTCGTATATCAACTTTGTCTTGTAGAATGCTTAGAAACATTTAGAAGGCTCGGCAGGGGCTGATGTGATAAGTCAGAGTAGGGTGTTTTTGAGGTGTAGCAGTGTTCAATTTTCAAGTGATTTTCAGTCCCATGTTTGTGGCTCAGTAGCCGTGTCAATTTGGATGACACACTCAAGGAAGTGAAACAATTTATCTTATTAATTGAAGCAGTGATATACCGACTTCCCAGGACTGCTGTGGAGATCCAGTGAGATAACGTGTTCATAGTGTGCAGTGTGGTCCCTAGCACAGAGTCAGTGCTGAGGGAGTGCCAGTGAGAACGTTGTAGGTGAGGTGTGGGTGGTGGGACTCGTTGACTGAGGAAATTGGGCCCTGAAGGAGGGGTCCAGTCACATCTGTGAGTGATGGGCCTGAGCTGGCAGAGGCAGAGAGACCTTGCCCCCCGACCATGGGCCCTGGGCAGGACGCCTATGGGAGGAGCACCATGAAGTCAGCTCTTTGCAGGTGGAGTTGGAGGTGCCCTTGAAACATCTAAGTGCAGTGCCACAATCACAGAAGAGGTCTGGGCCTGGGCTGTGCATTTTCCTATAATCTCAATCCCTGAGGTCGCCGAGGTATTGATCATTGAACGTGAAGACATACTTACAGTACAAGTGAATAGTAGTATCATCTCTGTCATCAAAGCTCACGTCTCTTTATTCATCATTCACTTTGCTAATTGGGTACTTAAAGAGCTCACTTCACCGTCTTCACCTGGGCTCAGGCTCCACAGAAAAGATCTTATGAGTCTCCCTCTTTTCCAGAAGAAAACACATTTAGCTGGTAGACTTCTCTACTTCGACAGACTTAGAATTTTAGTTTGTTGATTTAATTCTATTTTCTGTTGTTCGTCTCCTGACAGGAGAGACATTTTACCTCATAGTCAGGTTTCAATTAGTTGTTACTGAGAATTGCTGATCTGATCCATAGTGTATGTTTTCTATTAACTTTGTAGAGTACTTATCATTTTTCTGTCTTTGCCCTTTAATTTTGTTTCCTCTTCAATGTTCTATCCTATTTGGGGCCTTATTTTATTTTTTAATTAAAAAATGTCTGTTAGCAGTTAAGAAAACAAAAGCAAAGGAAAAATGAACATGATAGCTAAATTTAGAAAATATCTATTGTGTTTTCTGCCTTGGCAATGGAGGGTTCTAGAAAGTCTTGAAAACCTTCATTACATAAGTTCCTTAAAATGCTGATTAAGAAATAAGACCTTCATTCCTCATCTTTCAAGCTGCATAGCTAATTGTCAAGAAAGTGAGGGGAAATCCTCAGAAGCCAAGTCAAACCAGAAAGCATGGATTCTGGGAGATACGCGAGCCTTAGAAGCCCTGGGGGGCCAGTTGGCTCCTGAACTGAGTTTCAGTTGCCTTGACAGGAGGGCAGGAGATGAGCCCCAGGCCTCTCACACAGGGAGTTGGATGGCTGTTCTTATGTAAGGCCAAGCACATCCTGAGAATCCAGCTTTATAAAACGGTGAATTAGAATGAAAAGTAAAAAAACATTCCTCAAGGCAAGGAAGTAAGGAAAGTCAATTTTTTTGGAAGCGTGGAAAAATAACATATCCAATGTATGTATTTAGTTTAAATCTGTTCTGGCATGAGAGTGACAACAAACTCCTGGCAGAAAATCACAGCTCCTCCCGGAAAGAGAAGTTGTGTTTTGAATGAATCAGTGGGCAGCCATTCTGAAAAATGTCTCCAGAGTCTTCTGGATCAAGATACTGGACCCAAACTCCTCCCTTCCATGGTCTCATTTAAATAACCAGAAAGGTTTTAAAGGAAAGAAGCCATAATCATAGTTCTATTTATTGACATTAACATATGTTAGGAATTCAGAAGTGACTATGGAGTTGTTTCCTCTTTTATGGACCTTACTTTCTATTTGACATAGTTGGGGAACTTGGTGGAGTGTTGTGTTAGTCTATTGCAATTAGCCAGGAGAGGAGATTAAGAAAACAGTGAAGGGTGGGTGACATTTTTAGCTAAGGACAGTCCTGTTCAGTTGGTTTGTAATTGCAGACTCGTTGAGTTGTCACTGGAGGGAATTGATCTTATGGAATTTGGACTTAACTCAAGCCTCTTCAGAATGGACAAGTGAACCTGGAGAAAGACAGTCAAATCTGTGCAGACATTAAAGTCCACGTGAATGTTCTCCATCCCTGAGCCAAATATAGGACAAGTAGGCAGCACTTCTTGAGGACAGAGGAGTGGTTTTTATGGTTCTCCAAGAATGAATCCCAGGGAACCGGCTGGCCAGTTGTCAAACTGTGACTTTGCTCTTTGGACGGTGTACCAACCAAGGGTATTGGCCGTTTATAGGCTTCCATTTCTCGTTAATACATGTCAGGTGATGAGGACGGGCGCACAAGCGTTTGACACCTTGTCGAGGCGCATTTGAGTACCTGCCTAAAAGCGCGGTCGCAGCTGCGGCTGCGTCATATATCTTGCCGCCCATCCCGCTCCCCAGCTCCGTGATCACGGCAGAGTGGTTCCTTGTTGAGCTGTCCGTCTCCTCTGTGACATCGTAACCAAACAAAAGTGTGGAGCATATTAGCTTGGCTTTGTTCTTTTCCATCCTTCCCTTCGAATGATGATGACTGATAGTGGACCTAGTTACGTTTGCAGATGATTTACAAGTAGTGCTGTCAGTACAAACCTTGTAATCCCCGCTGTGTGATCTAGAGAAGAAAGTGACATTCTTTCCAAATTGTTTTGATGCACTTATGTGGGAAAATGATGTACGTTTGAATATGTATTTCCTCTCTGAATCATCATGGCTAGAGATGAATATTTGTAGACATGGAATGAGTTTTCTGTATTTGAACTGTATGGTCCCCTAAATTCTCCTCAGCTTTTAAAGTCATCACTGGAGTGCTATCTCCAGAGTGCCCCCAAAGCATCCACCACTGCATGTTCTTCGGACGTTGTGAGTTTCAATGTTGGAGAAGGCTGCTGGATGATGAGGCATTCTCTGGCACATCTCTGGCTGGCTGACGTGAGCTTAGCACCCAAGACTTGGCAGACAGTATCTAACCATTGTCACGTCCATTTCTGGGACTCTCATGGAGGATTTTACACCTATGCTAGTGGCATACGTTATTTCATTTAGTTTTCCCAACAATCATAATTAGATTTTATCACCTGTAATAAAAAGGAAACTGTAAAAGCGAGTGACGTGCAGACTTTCGACTGGAACACGGGTCTTTCTGATCCCTGTCTCTGTTCCCTCCCCGGCCTATCCATCCAAATGGCCAGGAGACTCTTCCTCAGTCTTGAGTTTCCTGCTGATGTTACCACTCTCTTTGATTCTGGAGAGGAAAACAAGTCTAAACTTACTTTCCATTGGAAATGGAATGGAGAGTTAATGTTGGAAGCCAGGAGAGACTGTCCTGTGATGAAGTGGTCCCCGAGCCACTTCCACTGGGATGTCACATCACTGTCTGGGCCCCTTGATCAGCCTGTGCACAGGTGATAAGCAAGATGTGCCGAGCAGTCCTCCCGGACAGGGCAGTGGGTTGGAAATGAGTTTGGGGATTTGGTTTCATTATATATGTTCCTGAGGGTCTTGGCCTGGCACTTCGAGTCGGAGCATTCCCAGTCACACAGACTCGCTCTGGGTCCGTGCAGACCTGACGTGGCCTCAGCCTGAGGCTCAGGGCCCGTGGTGATGAGGAGCATTTTAGTCCATGGTCTGCCGGATGCTCTGACACTTCTGGGCTGTGGGACTTTGTCCAGGATGATAATAATTCCTCCCCGAGTTTCAGATTTCCTTGCCTGTGAGCCGGGGTAGTAATAGTTTCTGAAATGATTGTAATGATTCAGTAAGGGGTGCAGCGTTTGCTGGCAGGTAGCTGGTGTTTAAGGAGCAGAAGTTGCAGTCACACTGTCAGCCTCTCACTGTGTGCTCTGTGCTTGGAGAGGTTGTGTGTTTGGTGAAAGTCCCGCCCAAATACTAGGGCCTAGATGAAATTTTGTTCCTTTCATTTCCTTTCCTTTTCCTCTTTCCCTTCTCTGTGTCCCATGTTTAGGTAGCAGATTCCTCTATTTCAGGGAATACGGGCCTTTCTAGTAAAAGGACAGGCGGAACGCGGAAAGATGGGGCCCGTCTGAACAGCGCTGTTTCCCTGCATTTCTGCATCCGGTTCCATCAGTGCACGAAGTCAGCCTTCCTCTTCCTTCCTGTGTCATTGGGTCTTTGTTTTAAGGGAAAATTTTTACGGGTCTTTTTTCACTTACATGTTTCGTTCAGATGCTTGTTGCTTTTCTCCCTGTGCTTCAGCGTCCCGAGGAGAGAATTCAGCAGTGCAGCATCCTCTCCGAGCTCTATGAGTTGATCGGCTGCCACTGCAAGTCCGCCTTCTTAAAGCGGGTGGCATCCGTGCAGCGCGCGGCCCCCGGCATCATGGAGCCTGGCGGGAAGAGCTGCTACCGTCTCCTTCTGCAGACGCTTACTGGCTACAGTCTGTCGCTTTATCTACAGGACTTCAGGAAAGGTGTTGGAACTAAAACATCGCTTTAGTCCCATTAACCATGCCTAGTTTGGGCCCTGCTGCCCTGTCTCATCAGGGTGAATTGTGATTCGTTTTGAACAGGGCTCAGCATACTTTTTTCTGTCAAGAGCTTGGGAGTAAATATTTCAGGGTCTGCAAACCTCCTGATCTCTGGTGCAGCTGCTCAGCTCTGCCGTTCAGACGCCAGAGCAGCCGGACAGTCCAAACAACCACAGAGCTAGATTAACAGCGGTGGCTGGGGCTGGATTGGGTGTATGAACAGCAGTTTGTCCCCACAGCCTCCTCACTATTGACGCCTGCACCAGAGCGTGCATTTGCGACAATGGGTGAACCTGTACTGACACGTCATCATCACCCAGAGCCCATACTTGACACTACGATTTACACTTGGTGGTGTGCACTCTATGGGTATGGACAGATGTACAATGACATGTATCCACCGTCACAGCATCATACAGAGTAGTCTGTCTTAGTGACCCTAGAAATGCTCCGTGCTGCACCTTATTCATTGCTCCTTCCCCTCTAGCCTCTGACAGCAACTGATCTTTTAGTCTCTGTGGTTTTCCCTTTCCCAGAACACCATACAGTTGGAATCAGAGAGTTGCAGAACCTTCCCAGATTGGCTTCTTTCCCTTGGTAATATGCATTTAAGGTTCTTCCATGTATTTCCATGCCTTGATAACTCATTTCATTTTAGCACCAAATAATGGTCCATTCTCTGGCTGGACCACAGTTTATTTATCCATTCACCTACTGAAGAACAGCATAGTTGTTTCTGAGTTCTGGTGATTATGAATAAAGCTGCTATCAACATCTGTATGCAGATTTGTGTGTGGACACAAGTTTCCATTTCGTCGAGTAAACACCAAGGAGCACAGTTGCCAGATCATATGGTAGGAGAATATCTAGTTTTGTAAAAAATTGCCAGACGGTCTTCCTAAGTATTTGGGCCATTTTACATTCCCAACAACTATGCATGAGAATTCCTTATGCTCCACATCCTCACCAGCATTCGGTGCTGTCAGTGTTCTGCGTTTTGGCAGTTCTGACAGGTGTGCAGTGGTACCTCGCTGTTTCAGTCTGCATCCCCTTGATGACAGATGCTGTGGAGCATCTTTCCATAGACTTCTTTGGCATCTAGATTTCTTCTTTGATGAGGTCTGTGTTCAGGCATTTTGCTCATACTTTAATCGGGTTATTCATCCTTCTTGTTGAGTTTAAAGAAATTTTGGTATATTCTGGATATCAGCCCTTTATCAGTGTGTCCCTGCCCTTCACCTGCAGTACTGGAGTTGTCCTTTGGTTCTCAGTGGAGTGTCAACTCTTCAAAGAGATTCCCTGTCTTCCTTCAGCCTAAATACTCTCCTGGTATTTTTCACTTTCATTGACTCATTTTGTTCTTTTTAAATAGCATTTCCCATAATTTGTACTTACATTAAAAAAAAAGGCAATGATTGAACACCGCCTCCCCCACCAGGCTGTGTGCCCTGTGAGAGCAGAGGCCCTGACCCCACTCACCGTTTCCTAAGACAGCACATTGCACATGTCCATGTAAAAGTGTGTAACGTGGGGCCAAACCTGATAAGCAGCTATGATGACTTGTGTTGTCTACCATTTATTGAGTAGACTTTGTTTCTGATCTTAATTATTAAATCACATGAATGAAACTTGTTTGTTTTGAAAAATAAAACAACAAAGCACACCTCCATGTGATTGGTACTTTCTACTTAGCCTTCTGACCCAGGAGGGGATGTTCACCATCATTTTGTGGAGGAGGTTGGGGAGGTAAAGTAAGAGAGTGAGATCAAATAAAGTAAAAATGATAACTATCAGTTGGCTTTATTTTCACTAAGACAAAAAAGTTACTTTAAACCCTATCTCAGCAGTTGTTCTGTTGTTTTAAACATTTCTCATAGAATTAAATGGAAGCCCACTAAACCCTGAAAGGGAAATTGTGTGCTCAGGTCCTGAAAAGAGTTTATGTCTATTTCTTGAAATGCACAATTTCCCTGCTGGTTACAGAAATTCGAGGCGGGAACACAGCCGTTCGCTGTGTGTTTCTGCCGGCTTCACGGGCTACTCAATGTCATTTTCATTTTCTTGTGTTGCAGTTTATGAAGGTTTTCCATGAGATATATTGCTCAGCCTTTTCCTGAATGAAGGATTGAATTTTCCACAGGAAATCTTATGAAAGAGAGTGACAAGGCACATGGGTTTCCCAAAAAGGAAGAGTTGATGTAATAAACTTTCACTATGGTGAACTTTTTTAATACAAGCCAGTTGAAAATTTTATCACTAGGTCATAGGCCACAAATCTGTCTTAAGAATAAAAAGATTCAAATTTTATAGAAGAAGCAGTTTGAATCAAGTAATAATTATGATTTGTACGTTATTTGGTGTTAGAACTTATACTCAGTCTTATCATAATTGCCTGTGGTAGGAACTGGATCATTACTTATTTATTAAAAAAAAATCCACTAGGTGCTATTTGTCCCATTCTTGATGCGGCAGTGCTGAGGTTAGTTATGTTGGGCCATTTAGGATTGTTAGCTAGGTTTTCCGGACATTGATTTCAGCCTTTTTATCTTTTTTAAAATCTTTTCATATGTGTCGGCCTTTGGTCTTTTTACAACGTGGAAAAACTGCACGGATCTGCCTTTCCCTTTTTTCCTGTCTTTGTGGGAAAAGATTTTTAAGAGAAATTACTAGGATATTAAGGATTTTGTGTGGGGTAAGTTTATTCAGTTCTAAGGATTTCAATTAATACGTATTAATACTTGCCATTCAGCTAATGACAGTAAAATTATAAACTAACTTATGTATACATCAGTAAGTATAGTACAATCAGCCCATCACCCAGATTAAGGAATTCACATACTTTTCCATATTTCCTTTATTCAGACCTTTGTTCTTTTATTTGTCCTTTGTTGAAGTATTTGACAGCAAATCCAAGAAGACATGTCATTTTACCCTATGTACTCAAGTAGGCATGTCTGAGAAATGAGGGCCTTTTCTTTGATCAGGTTTTTCCATTTGACTTATGTGCTCGTTAAGTACCAGCTGTATCAGGCATCTCACTAGGAATTAGGGATCCTTGGGGCAATGAGACAGTCCTGGCTCCCAAGGAAGTTAAGGGCTGATGGAAGAAATCAACACAGGAGCTTGGGTGCCTCACTTAAGGTTCCTACTGGATGACACCAATTGGACAAAATTTGTGCACAATACAGTAGGAATCACAGAAGGGACTGATCAGACTTGTAGGGCCGGCCGTGAGAGAGGCGGTCGGCAGGGCTACAAGAGGAGGAATCATTTGATCAGAATCTGAAATCTTTTCTGCCAACCTTCCTACCAAGCCCCCAGGGCCCATCACACACAACCCTGTGCTGTAACTGTTTTTGATTCCAGTTACCACATCTCTTTCAGGAAGGATTTTAAGCTGGAAAATATTTAAAATCAGTAATTGTTGCCAGAAGGGACATAGAACAAGGAACATGGAAACAACACAAATGTCCATCAGCACATGACTGGATAAAGACGAGGTGATACATATATACAATGGAATACTACTCAGACATAAAAGATGGCATTTGCAGCAATATGGATGGACCTGAAGACTGTCATTCTAAGTGAAGTGGGGTGGAAAGAGAAAGAAAAATGCCATATGACTTCATTTATGGGGAATCTAAAATTAATAGCAAAAATAATAAGACCACAAATGAACTAAATATTATTTTGATTTCTTGAATATGTGTAAGTACATCTGACTGTCCTTTGTGATAGGATTACAATATTCTGTTTATTATTCTTTTGTAGATGTCCTTATTCCTCTGGTAACTGTAATTTTAAAAATCAAAAGCTCTAATCTGTTCTTAGAAAGAATAATTAGTACATATATGTAAACTAAAAAATGCAGTATGCTCTATACATGTATTTACAAGCAATATGTGTATGTGAAGTTGAACTGTAATAATTCTACCCAATAAAACTGAAAAAGGAAAAAAATAAAAAATTTATTTAGCAAAATCACCCCTCTTTAGATATTAAAACGTTCATTTCTGAGATTCTGTGAAAGACGGCATGGAAGTAGGTTTTTAAGATTTTCCCCTTGCTCCTCGGTGAGCAGCCTGGGCTGCAGAGCTTGGCTGCTACAGGCACCCAGGTCTTACCGGCTTGCTTCTCACTTGTTGGGAGGAAGATTAGCTGCTTCAGGAATATTTATGCTCTTAGAAGTTGCTGAAAACCCCACAGAGCTTCTGTTTACATGGGGTGTATCTGTCAATATACCCCATTTTAGAAATTAGAACAGAAAATTTAAACTCAAGAACTGACAAGCACACGCTGTCCCAGCACGTGGTCAAAGCATTGCTGCCACGGTGGAGTGTGTTGGTTCTAGGAAAAATGCACCGTACACTCAAGAATGAGGATGAACCCACAGATCTCATCTCAGCAATGCTATGAAGAGGTGGGACCCAAAGACCCTAAAACAGTGCTGAAGTCCCCAGATGTCTCAGAACATACAGAGCCATGGGATCAAGAATCCAGTACCTCATGGATCATCAGCTGTGGAGACCGCGTCCTGGGCCAGGAGGAGCAGAATTAGGGATAGAAGGCACACATTCCTATTGACAGCAAAGCTTTAAAGGTTTTGAATTGACTGAAAGTTTGGCAAAGATTTGCATTTAGACTACTACATTTCCTCTCCTGGAGACGTTAGAAGTAAAACACTGATTAATAGAGGATGATTGTAATGGATTAATTATGATACTGATGACATGGGCTGTGAACACTAACCCTGCACTCAGTGTAGAATAAGCCTTTTATGTACACACTTCATTAGGTCTCCACACCCCTGCAACGTGGCATTAAGCACTCATACAACCATGAAACCAGTGACTATAAAACAGTCACAAGCCTTCCTCTCCAGCATGAGGTAGCAAAACCAGCAAGGATTTTCAATGACAAAAGCCAAAATCATATATTTTTGGGAAAGAAAGCAAATGAAACACTGAAGAACAATAAACCAAAAGAGCAGATGGAATGGAAAATTTTATTGAAGAAAGCAATGATTGATTCAATTAAAACAGCTAATGTCCCTGGTATAATTGAACCATCAATCCAAATTTTTGGAAAAGTGGGTTGTGAAATTACTGTCTCATTTAATGTTGGAATTCCTATTTGGACCAATTTGATATGCATCACTGGTGTGAGGTTAGATATTTAGGTAATTAACAATATTCCTATTTTTTAAGTTAACAGGAAACATAACACAGGACTCCAGATTTAGGGAGAGAATGCAAACAACTACTATCATAACCCATCCAGTAACGACACGTGTCCCTGCGTCACCAAAGCAATGAGAATTTGCAGAAAGAAAACACAGTTCTCCAATTGTGACAAATACGAGACAGTGAGCCATAAATTACGAGAACTAGCAACTGTTTAAATGCCATGGGCAAATTTTTTTTATCATCTTGAAAACATCACTGATGTTCTAGGTAAGAAAAAGAATTGTTTTACTAACAAATCCAACTGACACAGGGGTTTTTCCAAGTGAGAAGGTGATTCTAAAAAGTGCAGTAAAATGAGTAAAGATGATCTGCGCAGTGATGGAGATGGTCTAGACTAACCAGCATCAAGATTCCTGGTTTTACACTTGCACTCTGCTCGTCATCTATGACGCAAGAACTCATGAAATGATTTTTTTTTCTTTAGGGAAAAAAAAGATTAATAAAATCTAACTATAAGATGTGATATGTAAAGCGGTAATGAAGTTTTCTAACCTTATGATGCAGCCAGTGTAATGTAGCACTTATTCGGGCAATAGAATTTTTTAATTCATGATTTCTTTTATACCCTATTTCTATCCTAAAGGAGACACTTAAAATTTTCTACTTTATTCAACGTATCTTGTGAGGGTTGTGATATACACTGGTATGGCAGTTTTAAGAGATTCAAAATCGCCTCTGTGGTTGTGGTCAGGAAAGGCAAGGCTCCCTCACAGCTGCGACGGAGAAGGAATCACCGGAGTCAGCCTCCGGGCAGCTTCCGAACCGCATCTGCTTGCACTTGGCACAGGACACCATAAGCAAGTGTAACTCTGACAAGTAGATTTCCCCGGGACCTGGGAGGTGCTCATTGTGAAGCCACTTGTTTCCCAGTTAGGTAAGGGTTGGAAAAATAGTTTATTAGAAGTGACTCCCTTTGTATGTGCCTTTTGTCCTAAGAGGACAATAATTAGCATAGAATATAAAATACCCCATAATATAAGAATTTGGGTATCCCATCTTTCCAACTACCTGTCTATTTGTTTATCATACTTATAGTTAGGTTACATTTTCTATGACGTTCACTTCCGGGCACCAGAAAAGAAAGGTTACAAAATATTTATTATAAATAGGGGGGACTGGGTCTAAGGGTTAAAAACCACTTCTGCTAACAATAAAAACCATATAATAATTTTAATCTCAGTTGCATCAGACCTTCCAGAATTAATCCCTCAATTTCACTGTTAAAACAGTAATGGAACCTCGGTTCTTCCAAGACTCGGGCCTGATCACCACCCATCCAGACATCTATCTGTGGGTCCCTACTTGTCCTCGAGGACACCGAACACACCATACTGGGTGAAATTTCTTCACTGTCCCTACTGTAGTGGAAACCTGGAAGTCCCAGGTACTGTCCAGGATTCACACCTACCTGCAAAAATCAAAGTCATGTGACTGAAACGGGAAAACACAGGTGGTGTGATAGGGCTGAAAGCTCACCATAAACAGGTTTGGGGGCCTAACCAAAGCCCTCAGGCTCCTAACATGAAGAAGGACAGGGAGTCCCAATTAGCCACGAGACTGGGGGGCTTCATTACTCCATGAATAAAGGATTTGTGCCAGTGCCACCTTTAGACAGGGAACCCCAGAACCCAGACTTGGAAGCATCCTGTCCCCTCCCCTCTGAACAAATATTCTCTCAAGACACTTAGTGAGAGATGGGAGCCCCAGTGAGCTCTGGAATAAGATGCAATCTGAAAGACTGCTGGTAACAAATGGTGTGGAGCTCGGGCAGCCCCCAGGGCCACCAAACATTCTGGTACCACTGATGCCCACACTTCCACCCACAACAGTTTCTTCAGGACACTTACGCATAATAACCATCACACAAAAATGGTTGCTTAGACATGTTTTAAGAGAAATAACATTATGAGAATGCCAAATTCATGACAAGTCAGAGTAAAGACCCCAGAGTATTTACTGAATGAGATCTCACGTGTGCTCCGCATGAGCTTTAAACCCTTAGGACACAGTCATGGAACAGTAGGCATTTTCTTTCTTTCCTCCAAGTTGACTTTGCTGGAGAACTCCGTAGACACAGGAAGACTCTGTATCCCACCTCTACTACTTACACAAAGGGCTCAACATATAGAGAAGTATCAGCGCTGGTGCGGCCGGCTCCAATGTGCGCACTCCAGTGCCCAGCTCCCCGAGGAGCAGAGCTCCCCCCACAGGAGCAGAAACCCCCAGGAGCAGAGCGCCCCCCACGGGCACTGCAGTGCCTGCGAGAATCAGGTATCTGATGAGTGAGCCTGGGGCGGGCAAGACAGGAAGCAAGCACCGCTCCCTCACGCTCTGCAGGTGATCTCTGTGTCATCTTGAATAAATAAAATCAGCATTAAAGATGTTTGACCAGAGGGTAAAAGGTAAGGCCTCCCCAAATCTCCTCGCATTCCTTTAGTGGGAGTCCTGTTAGAACACATGGTGACAAGAGACACTGGCTTTACATGCGCACGTTGCCCTCAGGGCTGCAGTGGAGGCCACGGTGCTGCCTCTGCCCCACATCCTGCCTTCGTCCTGCAGACCTCACAGGGGCCGCTGACTCGTTTCTCTGACTTTCTCTCCTTGGTTGTGCTGCTCTTCCAGCTTTTAAGAGCTCATAAGATCCTCACCAGAAAATCTTTAACAATGAATGCAAATCAAATGAAATCAACAACAGAAACACAATGCCTTCATCATTACTTTACATTTTAGGATGAAATTCTTGAAGACGACTCCCTGACCAGAAGGGATGGATGGAGTAGGAAAGAAAAGAAGACAAGCATCTTTGGCCCATAAAAAATGAGAGGTAACCAGATGGTGGCTAGTTTTCATTGCACCTCTCTGCCAGCCTCAATTTCACATGCCCCTCCCAACTCAACTCATCGGAACTCCACTGAAAGAGACGGCTTTGCAAATTTATTGGTAGCCAAATAAATCGCTTGAGAAATAGTCTCCCAAACCCAGCGAGAACACTGAAAGCTGACAAGTGCCAGAATCAGAATACTGAAACACACAGATTCAAACTCCGACACCCTCCCTGGTGGGTGTACTTACAGTGGGGGTGTGGCCGTGCAATTTGTCAGCATCCAACATATCAAAATGAAAGGGACACCAGTTTTCAACATCACAGTCCCTCTGAAACAACTGGTAGTCAATTAGCGTTTGTCGGCAGCAAAAGTCGATTTTCTCCCCTGCACGTGGAGGTGAACACACAGAAGAGACTGATGATCCCCGCTGCGAGTGTAGCTAAGTGTGTCCAAGCAAACTGACTCCACCAGCCTTCTGATGAACAGGGGAGTGTGTGAGCCGTGTGGCTTTGCAGACTGATGGCCAGGCAAAAAGGGCGCTTCCTTAATTTGGGGAGAAAAACGCGGAATCAGCACTCGCTGGAAATAAATTCTAATTAAAATTTCAGTTGCGCTTCCTGCAGCGTAACCCACGCCAATAGATGAGGCTCCCTCCGTTCTGTCCAGTCATGTGAGCCAGGCTCATTACTGTACCTGTTTGTTTGGTTTAGCAAGTGAATCATATCTGTTTTCTGGAAATTACATGAGGGTGGAAAACCTTCCAAACATGTTCATTTATTTGCTGTGGAATTTGTTTAATCCTCTTGAGAGCATTTACAATGACAACCTTCTTAAATAAGCATCTTTGCCCAAGAGGCCTTCCCAGGCACATGCGCCGAAATCTAGGACAACCCAGAAGCAAAATCAAAACCGTTAATAAATAATAATATGTCATAGCACTAACCACCAAAATTATATATATTAAAAAAAAAAGCCAGGGCTTTATGCTGTCCAGGGTTTGAAACATTTATTTAACGTGTCAATTGTTACAAGAATAAACAGTTCTAAATGTAAAACCTCCTCAGAAAGCTTAAACTACTATTCAAGAAAAATATCACAGATAAATTCTGAAAAGTATTTAAAGGAAAATCATTTTTAACTGAATCATATTCTAGGCACACAGAATAAATTCTCTTTAGAGAACTCCTAATTTTTTTTTAATAAATGACCTATAAAAATACAACCAGCATTATTCAGTAAATCTTCATTCCTTATTTTTAAAATTTTTAGGGCATGCTATTTTTTTTAAATCAAATGAGGAGGTATTTGCAAGCCAATGGACAACGGAATTACCTAAGAAGACATTATAAAGCAGCAAGAGCAACTAGCACTTTTACAAGCATTCTGCCTGAGAGTCACTCGTACCATCTCATTTTGACCTAGCCACTTGGAGGTGAGCTCCATCAGCCCATTTAACACATGAAGAAACTGAGGCTGTGGGTGGTCATGTTTCCAGTACTTAGGGGAGCCAGTATCCAAACCCGGATCACTGTCTATAGAGCCTGTGCCTTTACCAGATCACACTTACATTTCTCACACTTCAAATGCACTCAGTCCCCGAGGTAACACACCTTCCTTGCGTTTCTAAGAGTTTTAAGAAGTACTGAAATACAAAGACTTATCAGGCATTTTTGTGGGCTAATTTTTTATTTTCTGATTTTCCTGAATCAGTTCAGGCTGAATTCATACAACTTATGAGGAGAAGTCCTGAGGCAAAGGAGAGAGGGGAAGATAATCCAGACATAAACAATTTCAAGAGATCCACTTCATCAAGGAAGCAAAGTATTAAATAAACCACTTCAACAACACGCTTGTCAATAAACTTTGGTGTCTCTGTCTCAGCCTGGAGGGTAAGCCATCCAGCCCATCTGCCTTCCAGCCACATACCCTGGACGATCTTGGTTCCCTCAACTGTGACACTTGTGTTCTCCAGGGAATCTTTGTAGAGATTAAACGATAAAACTATATGCATAGGGGATACTTATTTGTTAGGCAGTAGGCACTAAACAAATAATAAAATTATTTTATTTCATGAAAATGGGAGTTAGGACTCCCAATTAAACCTTCCTGACAGAATCCCAACAAACACTTTAATTTATCTGCCAGAAATTGTAAAATAACATTTCTTTTTAAAGGCTGTATCCATTCTCCCTACTTTTTACCAATCCTGGCTGTTATCCTGAAAATCTATTCCCAGAACTTGGCATCCATCTCCCATATTTAAATCATTTAAGTTTGAAATTTTGATGAAGCTTGGGCACATAAAGTTTCACACCATAATTCACAGAATAAACAAAGACCACAGGAACAGTGCCACTTCCAGACCCCATGTGCTCAGGACAGGCTCCAAACTTCATAAAATCAGATGCATGCTGTTTGAAGAGAAAGAAAATTGAATGTGATCAAGGAGGCTGACATAGAGCACTGGCTGGCTCAAGAGACGACTCCTTCAACCCCTCGTCTGACTTAAGTCATCTAACAGTTATCAGGTGATCTCTAAATAAAAGTAAAACAGGGGTAGGGTTGAAAAGCAAATTTTTTCCTACAATATATACATATTGTCAAATAAAAATTGGCACTTGCCATCTGCCTCTGATTTGATTAAGTCATGAGCCACTGCAGCTGCTGACCTTCAACACCCTCTGAAAGTAGTTCTGTGTGGAGATCAGGAATGGGGCACTCTGTGCTCTGGGAAAATGGGCAGAAAACCTTCAGATAGACATTTTCAGGAAACTTTAAGAGCCCAAATTCTTGCATTTCCTCCTATCTAGAAAAGCACTAAAATCATTAAAAGAGACACCTGTTCCTCGACTAGCAGCAGCCTCTGACTTAATGTATACTTGACGGCACGTCCCCCTTCAATGAAATCTCATATTACGCTGAGCTCCCCCTCATTTTCAGAGCAGTTCCTCCGAGCTCTCTGAGATGCTGTCACCTGGGTTCTGGTCCTCATTTTGCCCCAGATAAAACTTAACCCAGAACTCTCACTTTGTGTGGTTTATTGACAGTACCACAAAAATTAAGCTTACATACTTGAACTCATAGTAAACATTCAGTATCAAACATTTCTTGACTTAAATTACTTTTTAAAAGTAAATAATTATTCCATTTCTTAAATATAGCATCTTTAAATATAAATTAACAGATATTTGTGAATCTTCGAAAAATATATTCTGGAAAAATTTTTAGCTAATTAATAAAAAAGCTATTGTGTGGAGTTTTAGAAATTCAGAAGTGGAAAAGAATAGTATTTTAACTCAAGTTCTTGTTTTAATTGCAGAGATCCTGAGGCCTCAAAAGACATATAAAGTTTCCTGATTTTATACAGTGTCCTTTAACAGATAGCCTAGAACTAAGACCCTGGTCTTTGAGAAACCAAGACTTGCTCGGCTGGTGCAGGGCTGAACTTTATGAAAATGGGTCATGAGAAAGAACCAGAATGCTGGGGCCTGGGCGAGGCAGCGGAAGGAAGGAGGGTCTCACCTGGTAGTGGGTGAGAAATAGGCTCCCGCAGTGCTGGTGTGATGGGCATCCCCCAAGTGCCTGAAAAGTACTATTTAGCACACCTGCCACCGAAATGCACACATGCTGTTTAACTAGAAGGCTGACCAGGAGGCTTTCTCAGTGACACAAGAAGCTATTTTCATGTTAACTCTACAACTACAGGAAGAGAAAGAATAGAAAGCTGATATTAATTATTAATAATTTACACCAAGAACCAAGGAATTTCCAGGAGAAATATAAAGACTTGTTGGAAGTTTCATTATGTGAACTTACTGCCAATTCAGTTATCTTAAAAATTGTTCTATAAAATATATTGTCCTTTGCTGTTCCAAATCACATTTGAAAGAATAATGTTTCTTAAGGGTGTTTCTGGAATTTTCTTCTATTTCCTAACACCAAATCTCAGATCTTTAAAGAAATGGAAGGTTGGAATTTCGTCCACTCTTTTCTAGGCAAATTATTGTTCCTGCAAAGAACAAGGGGGGAATCACACAGAAAAGCATTTGAGCATCAGGCTGCTTAAATTTCCTCCGGAAGTCTTGGAAAATAACGTGGAAATGAACAGCAGGACAGAAACCTGGCGGGAGGGTCCCTGGCTAGAAGGTGAGAACAAATGTGTTCTCCAACGTGCTCTGGTCGCCACTAGTTTAAATGAACCGAGCAATTGTTCCAGCATACACGCACCTCTACGTGAAAATCTCAACCGTTACCAACTGCTCAGTGCAGCCCGAAGCAATGGACGGACTGCAGAGGCCCCCGGCGGCTCATCGTGGTGTCTTACACCATGTGCAGGATGATCGGTTCCTTCCCGCCCATTCCCTCAGCTCCTCTCAAGGGAGATGGCTGGTCCTGAGTTGAGCTTACCTCATAGAAAGCTGTCTCTCACCCCTCTGTCTAAAGCAAAATAAAAGCAGGAAAGCTACAAGGGACTTTACAGAACCATCCCAAAAGGGAACTGAAGCACATTTCTTCCTTCCTTTCTGCTCCTGGAATGTGGACCTGATGGTTGACCCTCAGGCAGCCACTTTGAGCCATCAGGTTGATGGGCTGAAGATAACAGGCATCTTGTACTCTGACCCAGGGGCCATCATGCAAACCAGCCCTGGGCTACCGATTGCTTGACTTCTTTATGTAAGAGGGAAATACAATTTTAGCATGTTTAAGCCACTGCTGTTATCTGGGGAACTAGGTGTTGTACATTGCCATGGTAAGACCTAATAATAAAGTTCAATATTCACCAAAAACAATTTACCAAATAGTTAATAAATGATAAAGAGATCTTGATTTTTGTTTTAATGCTATGAAATGTAAATCAAGTTTCAGCATATGCCAATAAAACAAGACACTGCGGAGATGAAGCAAAACAGAGTTTGTAGAACAGAGACCCAAAGCATCCTCCTCTCCAAGGCACAGGAGTACAGCCGTGACTATACATGCCAAGGCTGGAGTCACATGGGCTCCCTGTTATCCATGTCTTGGGTTGTGTTCTGTTTCCAGCCTTGGGAATAATGGATAAGACTGCTGGTCAAATCATTTCCGGAGCAGCTTCCATCGTGTAAAACCCATGTCTCTTCCTTTCCTCTGCCTCCTGGAATTTTCTGACACAATTAATCAGTCCAGCCTTCTAAATTGAGCAAATGGAGCTCAATCAATCTGCTTTTAGACAGAGCTAAAAATAGACATTAAAAAGCATAACTAGGAAATCTTACCTTCCAGAGGTCATTGCACAGATGAAATAGGAGAATATCTGTGAATCACTCTGTAAACACTAAGTACAATACAAACAATATTAGTACTGATTCTATGTTACTCTCATCAATAAAGGAATACAGAACCCTTTCTTACCAGAAGGAAAAGTGCTTTGTAATTTTCTGTCACTTTAATTCTTCAAAAGTTTCTATAAAATTGATGTCCTTAAAAAAATCAGAATTTGGAACTAATTTTAATTCCTTCATCTCCCCCGGTTTAACAAATATCAAGAATGTTACCATTTCTAGATTTTTATTTAGGAAAGCCTTTGGTATTCATGAGGCACAGAGCACGGCAAATTGTGAGTATCACTCAGGATAGGAAAAGCATTTTTGATACCCGAACTTGAAGACATGAAGAAGATGCCTGACATGTCCCACTGACCTATCAAGCTATTCTTTTTTCAAACACTTGCTTCTTCTTGGTCCAGAACAGACACGCATTTGTTGATATGAGTCTCTTTAAGTGAAAATGTCAACCCATCATTACCACTTTAGAGACTGAAATCTTACCCTACTCATCCATGTGGACATAGCATCCTTACTGATTCCTAACATGAAAAATGACCATCGATGACATCTCAGGAAGCTCCAATGCAGAGGATCTCTGCTGCAGTGAGGAGGAAAGAGCCGTGTGCTTCAAGACTCACTTCCTGTCTGTAGCTCACTTGGCAAGACGCTACAACTTGTCTAAGCTAAAGCTTAAAAGTGGAGAATACAGACAGCATCCATGGCAAAGGGCAATCGGAGGCTAATTCCTTGGCCCCAATTCATCGCTTCTCAAGAGCCTTGGGCAATACCTTGGGAAAGGCATCAACATTGTACCCAATTCATCAAAACCTGCACCTCCTACTAGTTGACAGTAAAGCAAGTGTCACCTGGCTCAACAGATCTCCCTGTGTCTCTACAGTGTACGGCTACATTTTCTTTATTTTCTCGGTTGGGGGACATTCCATTTCTGAAAATCCCCCTCCCTGCAGTAGAAGTTCTTAGTTGCCCAGTCACAATGCATGCTTGAAGGGGGGGATAAAAGATCTGACAAAACATAGATCACTATTTATTCCTTGATATATTTTTGGCACATGGACTAAAATTCTTTGGGTCAGTTGGACATCAAGATCATATCTAATTTACACAATTGTCAAATGTCATTTTAAAACCAGCTCCTGAAACATTCACGTGGTCACTAGTTTTTTTTTTCTTTTCTCAACTTGACCCATGGATTTGATGATTTCTAAACAGACACAATAGATTTTTGAAAAGAAATTTGGTTCACCTTTTGCTTTTAAACCTAATTTGTGTACCTGACAATGACTTCACTCTAACATTCACAAAAAGCTATCCAAAGACACCCCCTTTTGACATCATATCTAGATGTCTTGAATACACTGCTGAGCTGATTCTTCCAGATCATTAAAATATATATGCACATTATGCTGTGGTCCTCTTCAATTTGTGGTGTTTTCAGTAATCATTTCCTCTTTGGATACTTTATTACACATTTAGCATTTCTTTATCCAATTCAGTTACATTAGTATATAAGATTTCAAAAGAACTGCTTTCTCAAATTGATGATATTTAACATCTATGGCATTTTCTTAATCAAGTAAATCTATAAGGCTGTCAAGGGCAGCAGTGAACTTTGTGTGTGGTGATTGCTGCTTCAGAGTCTCCGGTGCCGCCACAAGATCTTGCTGGTGTTTACGCATCCTTGTGAATATCAACACATCAATCTATTAGGAGCTGAAATTAAACTACCTGGATGCTAATTTTTCTTTTTAAAAACAATAAACTCAATTTCTCTTACTAATTCTTTATTGTTTCTTATACTGAGTCTCACCACTTTTCCTAATATATATGTTTGGTGGGGAGGGGGGCACAGCCCTGAATGCCTGCAGACAGCATCAACTCTATAAGATTAACCAGAGGTGGCCGTGGATATTGTGTGACTTCAGCCACTGAGCACGAGCACCTGCTGTCCATCCAACTGTTCTGCCTCCATTGCTGACCGCCCTGAAGGTCACTGCCTCTTGTAAAATTCTACAACATTACAGTTCATATATTTTTAAAAGGTATCAAATTGTGAAAGTCGTCTGTGTAAAATGGGGGGTACTTGCCTTTGCTCATTTCAGGCTAAACTAAGTCCAGAAGGACACACACACTCACACACACACTTAGTTCTGGGTGCCCCCAAATAAAATTATAAAAGGCTTTGGGAGAGTGGTGGCACTCAAACCTTTGGAATTTTGAGCTCTATGAAAGTATCACTTATTCAGAAATTAAGCATTATAATTCTAGGCCAAGAGAATCAGAATCCCCCACAAGTTACTTACCAGAAATATTTTAAAGAAACTATCTTCCCTAAAATCCAATGATAAATCAAATATCCATGGAAAGAATATAGATCAGTAATATCAAGCAACAATTTCTACACTAATGCTGATTAGCCATCAGCCCAAACCAAAGGACATAGAAATAAGACACCTGGAGATAAAGAGATGGAAGAGAGGTATTAAAAAGCAAGAATATAAAAGAAGTAATGGCCCTATGGATACCTGTTCATTTTTTTGAAATAATTACTTGGTTATAGGAACTCAATCTTGAGAATTTGAAATGCACCAAGGGGAAATCTAGCAGGGAAAAGAAGCAGAAGCAGGTCTCAGTTTTCTCCGAGGATGATCCTAAATGAAAAAAAAATCCTTGGCTTCCACAATACACAACCTGCATTGATGTCTAAGCAGAAGAGTGAGGAGGAGAGAAAATCGAAAGTGTGTGGAAGCCATCCTTCACCAACACTGCTGGAAACACAGAATTGTGGTGTTGGGGCACTGCCCGACCGATATATATAACAGCAGGAATAAGCTCTAACTAGGTTTCTGAGCGAAAAATGCTTTTAGCTTTAAATCTACTCAAGTAAACATGCAGAGAAATCATGATAAGTGCTTGAGATTTAGCCTTGCTGTTTAGGTGAGATAAAGGAATTCTTCTACACTTGTTCCATTTTTGAAACATATGTGAGTGGAAGCCTACCTTCACATAGGTT
The DNA here is from genome assembly GCF_048773025.1 of Camelus bactrianus. Classification (NCBI taxonomy): domain Eukaryota; kingdom Metazoa; phylum Chordata; class Mammalia; order Artiodactyla; family Camelidae; genus Camelus; species Camelus bactrianus. The sequence continues at coordinate 6,701,471 of NC_133553.1, forward strand.
TTTGAGAACCCAGAATTTCTGGCCTCGGGGGATTACGGTACTTAAATATATAAGGTGAGGCACAATCTCCAGGAGGCTTTTCCATTCCAAAGAGCTTTCACTTGAAACCGGCATTCAGAATCATGCTGAGAAATCAGAGTTAGTGTTTCTATATGTCACTCCACCTTTTATGCTGTATCAAAGAACTCCACACCACATGCTCTATTTTTAGATATGTATGAGTTTCGAAGCCATCCTTCAACTAGCTAATTGGGACCCCACAGTTTCTGGGATAGGGAAACTACGCTACATACATATCTATAGTACCAAAACTGTTTTACACTGCAAACCGCGTTTACTTGCAACCGGCTCTGAAAAACATACTGAGAAATCAGAGTAAGTGTTTCTGTATGTCACTTAACCTTCAATGCTGGATGAAAGAACGCCTCTCCACAAGATCACTTCTGACATTTGAATTTGTGTTGGAGACGTCCTTCTCCTAACATGTTGGAAACCCAGAGTTTCTGGTCTAGGGGAACTACGCTACTTACATATCTAACCGGAGGCACTCGCTCCAACGCGGTTTTCCTAAGCAAACCACTTTTACTTTGAAACCAGCGTTAGTAAACAAGCTGAGAAATCAGAGAATGTGTTTCTACATGTCACTCTGCCTTTTATGATGGATGAAAGAACGCCACTCCACATGCTCTATTTTCAAATCTGTATATGTATGGAAGCCATCTTTCACCTAACTTGTTGGGAACCATAGTTTCAGGACTAGGGGAACTACGCTGCTTTCTTATATTTGGGGACGTCCTAGCACCAACTCACATTTCCACTGCAAAACGTTTTTACTTGAAACGGATTTCAGAAACATGCTAAGAAATCAGAGTGAGTGTTTCAGTATGTCACTTAACCTTCAATGGTGGAAGAAGGAACGCCTCCCAACATGCTCACTTCTGACATCTAAATGTGAGGTGGAGCCATTCTTCACATTACTTCTTCGAGAACAAGGGTTTCTGGTCTAGGGGAACTACGCTGCTTACATATCTAAGCAGAGGCTCTCGCTCCAAAGCGGTTTTCCACAGCAAACCACTCTTCCTTAGAAACTGGCATTAGGAAACAAACTGAGAATTCAGAATAAGTATTTCTGTATGTCACTTAACCTTCAATGCTGGATGAAAGAACTCCTCTCCACAAGATCACTTCTGACATTTGAATTTGTGTTGGAGACGTCCTTCTCCTAACATGTTGGAAAACCAGAGTTTCTGGAATACGGGAACTACCCAATTTACATATCAAAGCAGAGGAACCCGATTCAAAACAGTTTACCAAAGCAAAGTAATTTTTTTGAAACCATTATTTCACAGTAAACATAAAAGGCAGAGTGAGATGTACAAACACGTTCTCTGATTTCTCAGTATGTTTCTTAAACCTGGTTTCAAGTAAAAGCGGGTTGCAGTGAAAAACTGAGTTCGTGCTAGTACATCCCCGTATATATGAAAGCAGCGAAGTTTACATTGGACTGAAAATCTGGGTTTCCAACAAGCTAGGTGAAATGCGGCTTCCACACTCCTACATTCCTGAAAATTGAGCATGTGGAGAGGCGTTCCTTCAGCATAAAAGGCAGAGGGACTTCTAGACACACATTCTCTGATTTCTGACGGTGTTTTTACGCCGGTTTCAATGTAAAAGTGGTTTGATCTGGAAAACAAAGTTGGAGCGAGAGCCCCCCTTTACATATGTAAGTAGCATAGTTCCTCTATACAAGAAACTCAGGGGTTCCAACAAGTTAGGTGAAGGACGGCTTTCACACTCATACAGATCTGATAATTGTTTATGTTGAGAGGCGTTCCTTCATGCAGCATTAAAGGCAGAGGTATTCTAGACACAAATTCTCTGTATTTCTAAACATGTTTCCTAACGCCTTTTTCAATGTAAATCCAGTTTGCTGTGGAAAACCGCGTTGGAGCGAGTGCCTCCCCTTAGTTATGTAAGTGGCGTAGTTCCCCTATAACAGAAACTCTGGGTTTCCAACAAGTTAGCTGAAGGACGGCTCCAACACAAACTCAGATGTCAGAAGTGAGCTTGTGGGGAGGCGTTCTTTCATCCAGCATTGAAGGTTAAGTGACAGAAATAATTACTCTGATTTCTCAGCATATTTCTCAAAGTCGGTTTGAAATAAAAGTGGTTTACAGTGAAAAACCTTGTTGGTGCCAGTACGTCTCCATATATATGAAAGCAGCGTAGTTTACCTTGGACTGAAACTCTGGGTTTCCAACGAGCTAGGTGAAGTACGGCTTCCATACTCATACATATCTGAAAACTGAGCATGTTGAGAGGCGTTCCTTCATGCAGCATAAAAGGCAGATATAGTCTACACACACAATCTGTGATGTCTCACCATGTTTCCTAACACCGTTTTCAATGTAAAAGCGGTTTGCTGTGGAAAACCGCTTTAGAGCGAGTGCCTCCCCTTCCATATGTAAGAAGCGTAGTTCACCTATACAAGAAACTTTGGGTTTCCAACTAGTTAGGTGAAGGCGGCTCCAACACAAATACAGATGTCAGAAGTGAGCTTGTGAAGAGGCGTTCTTTTATCCAGCATTAAAGGTTACGTGACATACATAAACATTTACTCTGATTTCTCAGCATGCTTCTCAAGGCCGGTTTCAACTAAAAGCCGTTTGCTGTGTAAAACCGAGTTCGTGCTTGTTCGTCCCTATATATATGAAAGCAGCTTAGTTTACCTTAACTGTAACTCAGGATTTCCAACAACCTAGGTGAAGTACGGCTTCCAAAATCATAGAGCTCTGAAAATTGAGCATGTGGAGAGACGTTCTTTCATGCAGCATAAAATGCAGAGGTATTCTTCACACACACTCTCTGATATCTCAGCAGGTTTCCTACCGCCGTTTTCAATGTAAAACCGGTTTGCTGTGGAAAACCAAGTTGGAGCAAGTGCCTCCCCTTAGATATGTAAGCAGCTTAATTCCTCTATACCACAAACTCTGCGTTTCCAACAAGTTAGTTGAAGAATGGCTCCAAGACACATTCAGATATCCGAAGTGAGCTTGTGGAGTGGCGTTCCTTCATCCAGCATTGAAGGTTAAGGGACATACAGAAAGAAATACTCTGATTTCTATGCATGTTTCTCATAGCCGGTTTCAAGTAAAGGCGGTTTGCAGTGTAAAATCGAGTTCGTACTAGTACGTCCCGATATATATGGAAGGAGCGTAGTTTACCTTGGACTGGAACTCTGGGTTTCCAACAAGCTGGGTGAAATACAGTTTCCACACTCATACAGTTATGAAAATTGAGCATGTTGAGAGGAGTTCCTTCATGCAGCATAAAATGCAGAGGTATTATAGACACACATTCTCTAAAATTTCAGCATGTTTCCTAACACCGTTTTCAAAGTAAAAGCGATTTAGTGTGGAAAACCACGTTGGAGCAAGTGCCTCCCCTTAGATATGTAAGTATCGTAGTTCCCCTATACCAGAAACTGTGGTTTTCCAAAAAGATAGGTGAAGAACGTCTCCAAAACAAATTCAGATGTCAGAAGTAAGCCTGTGGAGAGGCGTTTTTTCATCCAGCATTGAAGGTTAAGTGATATACAGAAACACATTTTCTGAGTTGTCAGCATGTTTCTCAAAGCCGGTTTCAAATAAAAGCGGTTTGCAGTGTAAAACCGAGTCCGTGCTAGAAAGTCCCCATATATATGAAAGAAGCGTAGTTTCCATTGGACTGAATCTCTGGGTTTCCAACAAGGTAGGTGAAGGATGGCTTCAACACTCATTCAGTTCTGAATATTGAGAATGTGGAGAGATATTCGTTTGTCTATAATAAAGGGAATGGTTTGCAGTAGAAACACCTACACTGGATTCTCAGTAAGCTCCCTAGTGCTGGTTTGAATTTCATGCAGTTTTCATTGTAAATCCCAGTTGGAACTAGTACCTTCACATTTACACAAATGTAGTGAATTTACCCACTCATAAGAAACTGTGTGTTCCCAACAAGCTAGCTGATTGAAGACTTTCACACAACTTAACTATCAGAATTGTGCAAGTGGAGAGACGTTCATTCATCTAGCATGAAATAATGGGTTGCAGTAGAAACACTTGCTCTGCTTTCTCAGTATGTTTTCCTAGTGCCGGTTGGAGATTCATGCAGTTCTCACTGAAAAACCGAGTTGGAGCTTGTACCTCCCAAAATATATTTATTTAGCTTAGTTTTCCACACAAAAGAAACTGTGTGTTCCTAACAAGCTACGTGATTGACGGCTTTCATACTCATTTAAAAGTCAGAATTGAAAATGTGAAGAGACGTTCGATAATCTAGCATAAAGGGAATGGGTTTGTAGAAACACGTACTCGGGTTTGTAGAAACACGTACTCGGGTTTCTCAGTATGTTTTCTACTGCCGGTTTGATGTTCATGAAGTTTTCACGATAAAATCGAGTTTGAGCTAGTACATCCATATACATATATAAGAAGTGTAGTCCCCACATAAAAGAAACTGTGTGTTCCCAACAAGCAAGGAGATTGATGGCTTCACAATTAAATCTCATAAATGAGCATGTGGAGAGGAGTTCTTTCATCTAACTTAAATGGAATGGTTTCTACTAGAAAGATTTCTACTGGGTTTTCAGTATGTTTTCCTCGTGCCAGATTGAAGTTCATGAAGTTTTCACTGTAACACCGAATTGGAGATAGTACTTCCCATTATGTATGTAAGCAGTGAATTTCCCGGCTCTAACGAAACTGTGTGATCCCAACAAGCTAGGTGATTGAAGGTTACCCACACACTTAAATCTCAGAATTGAGCAAGTGGAGAGACATTCGTTCATCTACACAAAGGTAAAGGGTTGAAATAGAAACACTTACCCTGGACACACAGTATGTTTCTTAGTGACGCTTGGAAATTAATGGAGTTTTCACTGTAAAACGGATTTGGAGCTATACCTCCACACATGTATTCATGTAGTGTAGTTACCCACTGAAAACAAAATGTGTTCCAAACAAGTAAGGTTTTTGATGGCTTGCAAAATCATTTATCTCTCAGAATAGAGCATGTGGTGAGACGATATTTCATCTAGCAAAAATGGAACTGATTGAGGTAGAAAAAATTTCAATGGTTTCTCAGGATCTTTGCCTAGTGCCCTTTAGAAATTCATGAAGTTTACTCTGTAAAGTCGAGTTGGAGCTAGTAATTCCACATATATATGTATGCAGTGTAGTTACAAACTGAAAAGAAAATGTGTTCCAAACAAGATAGAAGATAGAAGACTTCCCACACACTTAACACTCAGTATTAAACATATAGACAGACGTTCGTTCATTTAGTTTAAAGGTAGTGGTTTCTAGTAAAAGAAATATTCTGGTTTCTCAGTCTGTCTCCTAGTGCCTCTTTGAAGTTCATGCGGATTTCAATGTAAAACCGAGTTGTACCTCCCCATATATATTTATCGAGTATAGTTTGCAACTGAAAACAATCTTTGTGTTTCCAACAAGCTAGGGGAAGGACTGCTTTCATACACCATTATCTGAGAAATGAGTATGTGGAGAGAAGTTTTTCATCTAGAAAAAAGGGGACGAATTGCAGGAGAAACACCTACTCTGGTTTCTCAGACTGTTTCCTAGTGCCGGATTGAAGTTCCTGCAGATTTCACTGTAAATCCGAGTTTGAGCTATTAACTACCCTTATATAGGTATGTAGTGTAGTTTCCAACTGAAAAAGACCTTTGTGTTACCGACAAGCTAGGTGAAGAACGGCTTTCACACACACACTTATCTCTCAGATCTGAGCATGTGGAGAGACGTTCGTTCATTTAGCACACAGGGAACGTTTACAAGAAAATCACTTACTCAGTTTTCGCACTCTGTTTCCTTGTGTCTGATTGAAGTGCCTGCAGTTTTCAATCTAAAACCGAGTTGAAGATAGTACCTCCCTATATATACGTATGTACTGTAGTTTCAAACTGAACAGATTATTTGTGGTCCCAACAAACCTTGTGAAGTTCGGTTTTCACACACAATTTTCTCTCAGATCTGAGCTTGTGGAGAGACGGTCGTTCAACTAGCACAAAGGGAACGGCTTGCAGGGGAAACACTTAATCTGGGTTCTCAGACTGTTCCCTAGTGCCGGTTTGAAGTTCCTGCAGTTTTCACTTTAAAACCGTATTGGAGCTATTATCTCCCCAAATATATGTAAGAAGTGCAGTATTCAAATGTAAAGAAAATTTATGTTCCTAACAAGCTAGGTGAAGGAAGGTTTTTACACATAATCATCTCTCCGAAAAAAGCACGTGGAGAGACGTTCGTTCATTTAGCACAAAGGGAACGGGTTTCAGGGAAATCACTTTCTCTGTTTTCTCATAGAGTTTCCTAGTGCCTGTTTGAAATGGCTGCAGTTTTCCCTGTAAAACCGAGTTGGAGCTTGAACCCACCAATATATATGTATGAAGAATAGATTCCAACTGAAAAGATATTTGCGTTCCCAACATGCAATCTGAAGGACGGCTTTCACACACACTAATCTCTCATAACTGAGCATGTGGAGAGACATTCGTTCATCTAGCACAAGGGGAAGTTTTTGCAGGATAAACAATTACTCTCGTTTCTCAGTCTGTTTCCTAGTGCAGGTTTCAATTTCCTGCCGATTTCACAGTAAACCCGAGTTTGTGCAAGCACTACCCCATATATATGTATGGAGTGGAGTTTGCAACTGAAAAGAAACTTTGTGTTCCCAACAAGCTAGGTGAAGGACGGCTTTCACACACACATTATTCTCAGAACTGAGCATGTGGAGAGACATTCTTTCATCTGGCAGAAAATGAAAATGCTGCAGGAGAAACACTTTCCCTGGTTCTCAGTCTGTTTCCTAGTGCCGGTTTCAATATCCTGCCCTTTTCCTTGTCAAACTGAGTTGGAACTTGTGCCTCCTTGTATATATGTATGTTTGGTAGTTTCCAAAGGGAAAGAAATTTGTGTTCCCGAAAGTTTGTTGAAGGACTGATTCCACACACAATTTTCTCTCAGAAATGAGCATGTGGATCTACTTTCGTTCATCTAGAACAAAGGGAACGGGTTGCTGGGAAACAATTACAGTGATTTCTCAGTCTATTTCCTTGTGTCTGTTTGAAGTGCCTGCAGTTTTCACTGTAAAATCGCGTTGGAGCTACTACCTCCTCATATATATTTTTGTAGTGTAGATTCCAACTGAAAAGAAACTTTGTGTTCCCATCAAGCTAGCTGCAGGACGGCATTCACAGACACTTAATACTCCGAAATGAGCATGTGGATAGACGTTCGTTCATCTAGCAAAAAGGGAACGGTTTTCAGGGGAAACATTTACTCTGTTCTATCACTCTGTTTCCTAGGGCTTGTTTGAAGTTCATGCAGTTTTCCCTCTATAACAGAGTTGGAGTTAGTACCACCCCATATATATGTATGAAGTGTAGTTTCCAAATGAAAACAAACTTTGCTTTCACAAAAAGTTTGCTGAAGGACGGATTCACACACAGATAGCCCTCAGAACTGAGTAAGTGGAGAGAAGTTCGTTCACCTTGCAAAAAGATAACGGGTTACAGAGAAACTCTTACTCTGTTTTCTCACTCTGTTTGCTAGTGCCGATTTGAAGCTCCTGCCGTTATCACAGTAATGAATATTTGGAACTAGTACCTCTACATATATATGTATGTAGTGTAGTTTCCAATGGAAATGAATCTTTGTGTTCCCAACAAGCTTGGTGAAGGCGGCTTCCACAAAACATTATCTCTCAGAACTGAGCATGTGGATAGACGTTCATTCATTCAGCACAAAGGGAACGGGTTGCAGGGAAAACACTTTCTCTTCTTTCTTAGTCTGTTTCCTTGTGCCTGTGTGAAGTTTATGAATTTTTCATGCTTAAAACGTGTTGGAACTTCTACCTCCCCATATAAATGTAGATAATGTTTTTTCATCTGAAAAATATTTTGTGTTCTCAACAAGATATATGAAAGACGGCTTTCTCACAAACATCTCTCAGAACACAGCATGTTGACAGACGTTCGTTCATCTAGCACAAAGGAAACGGTTTGCAGTGGAAACTTTTGTTCTGTTTTCTCAGTTTGTTTCCTAGTGCCGGTTTGATGTTCCAGCAGTTTTCACTGTAAAACGTTATTGTAGCTAGTACATCAATATATATATCCATATAGTGTACTTTCTAACTGATAAAAAATTTTATGTTCCCAGCAAGCTATTTGAAGGACGGTTTTCACAAATAATTTTCTCTCAACTGAGCATGTGGAGAGACGTTCCTTCATGTAGTCCAAAGGGAACTGTTTGTAGGAGAAACATTTACTTTGTTTTCTCAGTCTGGTTCCTAATTCTGGTTAGAAATTCCTGCAGTTTTCAATGAAAAAACGAGTTGGAGTTTGTACCACCCTTTATACATTTATGCAGTGTACTTTGAAATAAAAATAAACCTTGTGTTCCCAAAAAGCTAGGTGAAGGGTGGCTTTCCCACACACGTAGCTCTCAGAACTGAGCAAGTGGAGGAATTTCGTTCATCAAGCTCTAAGGGAAAGTGTAATAGTAGAAACGGTTACACTGGATTTTCAGTCTGTTTCCCAGTTCCCGTTTCAAGTTCCTGCAATTTTCACTGAAAACAGAGTTGGAGCTAGAACCTCCCGAAATATATATGTATGTAGTAAAATTTCTAACTGTAAAGAATCTTTGTCTTCCCAACAATTAAGGTAAAGTATGCATTTCACAAATACGTATCTATCAGACTGGGCATTTTGAGAGATATTCGTTCCTCTAGCACGAAGGGAACGTGATAAAGGAGAAATATTTTGATTTCAAAGTGTTTTTCTTTCTGTCGGTTTGAAGTTCCTACAGTTTTCAGTGTAAAACCGAGATGGAACTAGTACCTCTCCATATATGTGTAAGTAGTGTAGTTTCAAAATGAAAAGAAAATTTGTGTTGCCAACAAGATATGTGAAGGGCTGCTTTCACACGCACTTCTCTCTCTGAAAAGACCATGTGGAGAGACGTTCGTTCATCTAGCACGAAGGCAACAGTTTGCAGGAGAAACACATAGTCTGGTTTCTCATTCTGTTTCCTAGTGCCGGTTTTAAATTCCTGCCATTTTCACTGTAAAACTGAGTTGGATTTAGTACCTAGCCATATATATGTATGAAGTGTTTATACCAAATTAAAAGAAACTTTGTGTTCCCAATAAGCTAGGTGAAGGACGGCTTTCACACACACTTATCTCTCAGAACTGAGCTTGTTTAGAGACGTTCGTTCATCTAGCACAGAGGGAACGGCTTGAAGGTGAGACACTTACTCTGGTTAGTCAGTCTTTTTCCTATTTCCGGTTTGAACTTTAAATTTTTCACTGTAATACCGTGTTGGAGCTAGAAACTCCCCATATATATGTATGGAGTGTAATTTCCAACTGAAAATTAGCTGTATGTTCCCTATAGTCTATGTGAAGTTAGGCTTTCACACAAATTTACCTTTCGGAACTGAGCCTGTGGAGAGAAGTTCTATAATTTAGCAGAAATGGAAGGGGTTGCCGTAGAAACACTTACTGTGTTTTCTCAGTATGTTTCCTAGTGCTGGTTTGGAATTAATTCAAGTTTCACCTTAAAACCATGTTGGAGCTTGTACCTCCCCACATATATATATTTTCTGTTTTTTCCAACTGAAAATAACTTTTTTTTCCATCCAACTATGTGAATGTCGTCTTTCACACACATTTATCTCTGAGAACTGATCATGTGGCGAGACGTTCGTTCATCTAGCACAAAGGAAATGGGTTGCTGTAAAAACACTTACTCTGGTTTCTCAGTATTTTTCCTAGTACCGTTTTGAACTTCATGCAATTTTCAGTGTAAAACCGAGTTGGAGCTTGTACCTCCCCATATATATGTATGTCGTGTTGCTTCCAAATTAAAGAAACTTTATGTTCCCAACAAGCTAGATGATTGACGGCCACACACACACGTATACCTGAGAACTGAGCATTTGGAGAGATGTTCTTTCATGTAGCACAAACGTAATTGGATGCTGTAGGATCACTTACTCTGGTTTCTCATTCTGTTTCGAAATGCCGGGTTTTAATTCATGCAGTTTTCACTGTAAACCCGAGTTCGAGGTAGTAACAATAAATATATATCTATGTAGTGTAGAATCCAACTGAAAAGAAATTTGTTTTCCTAACGAGCTAAGTGAATGTCTTCTTTCACTCACACTTATATCTCAGACCATAGCATGTGGAGAGATATTCGTTCATCTCGCTCAAATGAAGTGAGTTTCAGTAGAATCACTTACTCTGGTTTCAGTATGTTTCCTAGTGCCTGTTGGAAGTTCATGCAATTTTTACTGTAAAACAGATTTGGAGCTAGAACCTCCCCATATATATGTATGTAGTGTAGTTTCCCACTGAAAAGAAGCTGTGTTCCCAACAAGCTACGTGATTGACTTTTTTCACTCACACTTAAATCTCAGAATTGATCATGTGGAAAGACGTTCGTTCATCTAGCTTAAGGGAAATGGTTTGCAGTTAAAACACTTACTCTGGATTCTCAGTATGTTTCCTCTGCCGATTTTAAGTTCCTGCAGTTTTCAATTTAATTCCCAGTTGGAACTTGTTCCTCCCCATATGTATGTATGTAGTGTTGTTTCCCACTTAAATGAAACTGTGTTTTCTCAATAAGGTAGGTGACTGACGGCTTTCACACACACTTAACTCTCAGAATTGAGCATGTGGGGAGACGTTCGTTCATCTAGCATAAATGGAATTTGAAATTGATGATCATGACCTGTGCTTGTAAAAAAAACAGTTAAGGGAGCATTAATTTAGAGCCTTTATAGTTATGGCCATGAGACATTACAGAATTTCGTTTTCAGCAGTTGATTTCTTTTTTTTAAACTTCAGAAAACTTAAGTCTTTCCTGTAACTGGATATAGATAGTGAATATCTTAAAATCTTGAGCGACCGCTTCAAAGTAGACTAGTTACTTTGCTTTTGGTCTTTAACCTAAAGGAATATCCAGAAGTCCAGTGGCAGTTCGTAAGCAAGGTCCTTATCCTTGCCTTTTCATTTTTTTATGTTGAATAGGTATAACTGTATACTAGGTTAATGTGTTTATCTGAAGAGCTTCTTGGATATGTATATGTAAGTTATATTTTGAAAAATTATAATACTATGAAAATCAATTAACCTTGGAGATATATTGCATATATTTTATTCTTTAATAATATAGATTTAGATAGCCCCATTTTATGTAACACTTATGAAAATAAGTTGGCTTTATATAACTCCTTTTTCTATAAATCATTTAAAAATTGGGTATTTTTTATCATTTGCTTCTTAAAAATAAGATATTAATTGCACAATATGTATTTTCCTTCAAGTTCATACTTTTACTCTATACTATCTTGAGTTGCTTAGATAATTTTTCCCATAGTATTATTTATTTTAAACACTCAGTATGTGCTTCTGTCTGTTGCTTTATTAGAGAGCAAGAATTCTTTATTATTTTTAATAAAATATTCTTTCAGGAAACTATACTGGGATTCTTTCATTCACAGTGTTGAGCAATGATACCTGTTCTGTTATATCAATTGTCTAAGCCTCTCAACTTCCAAAAGATTACATGGACAAAGTATAAAACGTCATAAATGATCGACTAAAAAAGTTTATTGTGTTCCTTGATTAAAAGTACAAGTATGGGTCAGTCTTAAATTCGGAAGTAAACGTCTTATAAATTACATGAGTCTTCTCCAAAATTCTTTAATTTGGACTTTAAACCCTCCAGTAAAAAACTGGTTTGAAGAAGAAGGAAGTCGAGAATAGATTCAATCCAAATTCTATGGGAATAAACAAAGCTAAATGTTTCAGTCATCTTTTGAAGCAGAATAGATATGTTTTCTGCACCATATGATTTTAATAGTACTCATCTTAACATACGGTTTTGACACCATGAGACCACAAGCCAACAAACAAGATCTCAGGCAAAGCAAGAAAAACAACTGAGGGGATTTTCTGCTGCAAAATTTCCCCTAACTAAAACTGTAATTGAGAACAAATCTGACGCCATATTGGATCTGTTCCTTCAGTTTGAAGCCCTGTGACCTGTTTTCCAGGCTTAATCTTGCTGGCTCTGAACCTTTTGTAAAACAACGTTTCCTTTAGCCTAAAACCTACAGGAAAGCCTATTCTCGGGGCTCTGACCTTTAAGGATGTTAGCACTTCTGCACTTACGCAGAGATGGCAAGTTGCAAAATAGAGAATAACCTTTGTTTTGTTGCAGGCTTACAGGGACACAATAGCCTGAGCCACATGGATGGCTGCAAGAACAAAGAATGCCGGCAGCAAGAAGTTTGCACAACCAACCACACCCCTTCCCCTTTTTAGTTCAAAAGGAGCCATAATTCTGACTTGGGAAAGATGATTCTCCAGGATATTAGTCCCCCATCTTCTTGGTCTGCCAGTTTTCTGAATAAAGTTACTATTCCTTGCCCCAAAACCTTGTCTCCTGATTTATTTATTTATCACTGTTGTGCAGTGAGCAGAACAAGTTTGGCCTCGGTAACAGAACCAGCTTTGTTATTCCCTCTGATGTGAAATCTCTCTGGGTGTACAAGTGTTTGCCTGGTGGTGGTGGTTGTGGTGGTGGTGGTAGGCAAAAACATTTCACTTCTCCTGATTTCAATAGGCTAAAATTTCCTGCTACTTAATTCAACTCTAGGCTTTTACAGAATCACCTGCTGATGTGCTTCTGGAAGCTACAATAATTCCAAAAATGCAAATAATTTGATTGTCTCCAGAAAAGATAATTTTCCTCAAAATTGAGCAGCTCTGAAACACACTTCAGGAGTACAGATAGATGCAGTGTTCTTCATTTCCCATGCTGTTCTGACACAATTTTCCACTTATATCAAAGTAAATTAAAATTGGTCTTCAATTTCAGATGCTCTGCCATGATACAACAATGTCAATTCCACTTATTTATTGAGCCAGAGCAGCTTTAGAATAAATGACTTTATACCAAACTCCTGCTTGATATCCTGTCTTCTCCATGGTGGCAAATTCCTTCTTCTTACTTCCTAAAAGTTCTCCTGTTATGGGAAGTTAGCCTTTACTGTGCACATTCAATTGGGAAGGCACAAATTAAATATGTGAGGGGATGACATACATATTTAATTCTTACTTATACATATATACAAGCACACAGGACCTGTGTCTTGGAAGATGTCACTTCCTAATGTGGGCAAAAGGATGGTCTATAGTTCAATCAATGATCTAAAAGCAGTTTTCTAGGATATAATAAAGCAATGCTTGAGTTATAAGACAGAACAACTCCTGGATATGAATCAGTGGCACAAATCAGTGGGTGCACATGTGTGCATACACACGCCTATGCACACGGAGCAGCCTTGGAGACACTCCATCTGTGCTGATGGAGCAAAACCATGCTGGGGAGATGAGGAAAAAGTGCCTAATACAATAAAACCAGGACACCTGAGTAATGGGTAATAGGAGTCAATTGAATTTTCTGGTTAGCTGAAGGCCAAACAAAAACACTTTTAGTTTCAAACGTCATTGTTAAAAACTTTCTTAAAGCACAGAAGCCTGTTTTCCTGCTTTGCTTAGTGTCACATGGCATATTAAACATGACAGATTCGTAGTTCTCTGACTGTGGAACGGGAAAGGCCTTGCTGTCATATTTCTGAACATTAGTCTATGTTTTGCAGCACAGTGGATACTGAAAATGGGGCAATTTGAGTGAATGGGAATGGACATAACCTAGCAGCCATTGACTGTGTGTGATTTGCCAACTTCCTCCAAAAAGTAGGGGTAGCAAGCAAATCAGATAAATTGAGGGATCCTGGGGTGGGGATTCGGGTGGGCTGACAGCTGGGTGGTCCCAGGTAGCTTGTTTTACTGTGTAAAATTGTGACTATGATCCAGACAGTAACACACTGTCAAATTCTTGTGCCTGTAGCTTTGATACCTGGCCAAGTCTGTGAGCCAATTTTATCGATGGGGCATAATGAAGATAACTAACATTCCCTGAGGACCAGGTTATGTGACTTCCATGCATTGACTCACTGAATTCCCTAAGCACCCTTTGTGGTACATAACAGTATTAAAATATGTAGCAGGGGATTATTCTGTTTGCAGATGATAAAATGAAACTCTGAACTGTTGAAGCCTGGCCCGAAATAATGCAGATGGGAAAACGCCGTGCTGGGAGCTAACTCGGGCCAGGCTACAGAACCTGAAGCTCCCAGCAAGTCCCCTCACCCAGGAACCTGACCCACAGCCACTGTCTGGCCTTGTTCTATTTCTATGAGTGCTCATAGGAAAATGCCAGTTACTCAGGGTCAATGCGACTTGATTAAGAAATTCAAACTGGGATAGCCTTTTGTTGGGGACTGTAACCTGGGAGTGAAACTGGCAGTGAAGTAAGGGAGGAAACATCTCTGGTTGTAAGAATATTTCTAGGGAAGTAGTTTTCCTGATGGGCTGGCATGGGAATCGCTGTGGTTGTGAGCCACCTGTTGCCCTGTGGGGTTGTGGGCAGGGAAGGAGAGAGGCTGTTCCGACTGGTCATAGTCAATACAGATTGTAAACAGCTGAGTTCTGTTCCCTCACAGCTCAGACACATGCAGGACTTGAGGATGCTTAGCTAATGACCAACAGTTGGTAGCAAAGCCCAAGAGTGGGGTGGGGAGGAGAGATGGGGCCACCTTCTGGAAGAACAGCTGCCCCAGGGGACCAGGAAGGTAGTGAATGTTTGGAGATGCACAAAGGGTTTCTATGGCCTCATCAGGTAGTTCCTATTTTAAACTGATAGTCTGGAATATATGGTCAAATGCGGTGGAATGTCTGCTCTTATTTTAAGTCCTACAAACAGTTAAACGGATAGATTTCTATCTCCATTATACAAGCACTGCTGGGTGACCTTTATAGTCTATGTGAGGATCAAAAGAGTGAGTACTTATTAATGCTATTACCATGCTTCTACTGAATTAACACTTCAGCAACAGTATAACGGCCACGCTCTTTAACAACTGCCTCTGTAAGGGTCTTGTAAGTCACAAATAATAATTATAAAGAAAATATATTAAAAATAATAACAATTACAGTTACAACAACTATGTTGTTTATAACGATGATAGTGTTAGCGTCTCCCTCTCATATTAAACAGTACCCAACACTAGATTCCTTAGGAAACAACACCAATGCATTTTTGGACTTTTCTAAGTCTTCACCCAATGAAGCCTTTTTATTCACATTGGTCCACCACAGCCAGAATTGCTGTTCCTTGCATGGTGGGCTGCCATGCTGCGATATTCTGGGCTTTTTCTGGCAAAATGCGTCTATACTGGGTAGTCAAGGTTCCACGAACCCACTCTGATTTCCAATATACTGTTCTCCAGAGCCAACAGAGGGGCCACTGGAAAGAGGCCACATATACGGTGGTGAACCCAAACTGAATACCTGTTGAAGGAATGGACACACAACATGGAGTGGTGGATGGATGGAAGCACAACATAAATTCTTTTACTCCTGTATAGAGAGAGGGGAAAATGGTGAACTAAATCCGAAAGAGAAAAGACGTTCATGGTAATAATAATGTTCAACAGTGAAAGAATCCAAACAAAAGGCAAATATAAAATCTCTGGGAAGAAGACTCATTACAACCTGTTTCTTTCACATATATAACCTTAGTAGGAATAACATACTTAAAAATCTTTAACCAACCATAATTATTTGCTCATAATAAACTTGGGAATCTTGAAGCATATTATTCACTCTCAGTGTTGAAATAATACAATCTTGGAAGATGATTTGTATTTGAGGATTAAAAAAAGAATATTGTGGATGTATCTAACAATTTAAATAGAAATAAGAAATGTACCTTTGGGAAAGCTATGCATAGAGAATGTTGGAGGAAATACACTGAATATAGGCAAGTGAGCAAGCTCCCTTGAGTCTGGGAAGGTGAGTGCAGCACATTCAGAGAGTCTATGAAGTTATTACAAGTCACAGAAAGGTATGCAATTAAAGTGTCTTCCTAAGCAAAATATTCTTCTTCAAGAATTTTTATCTTGATATTTCTATGGTCTGTGTGGTCACAGGAAGTCAAAGTTATGGTGGTGGCTTAGAAGTTCTTTTCTCTCTGTGTGTAATTTACAGGGCAATGCTACAGATGGGGCAGCAGAGATCTGTGGTAAGCTGTTTCATAGGGTGGGGGAGCGGTTAGAAATGATAAGGTCAGAGATCTAAAAGACTTTTAGACCCTCCCCTCCTAACTGGCAGACCTTTAAAGTAAACTAGCACAGGTATGTAACTAAGACAGTGGATGAGAGGCAAATTTATAGTCCCTTTAGTGTTACTGCTCAGTCAAGGGGTAGGGACCACTCTGGCCAGGAACGGCAAGACCGTGAATGGGGTGGATGGGTAGGAGGAGCTGACATTTGCTTCTGACCTGAGAGGCAGGGGTGTGTTGCAGAAAAGCCGACAGTGCTGGAAAGATGCAGTAGTTCCACAGCCCAAAAGGAGCTGTCATATTCAGGGAGGTCAGAGAGCAAGAACCAGAGTTAGTGACGCCACAGGGTCAGCAGCGTGGCAGCATTGATGTCAGTATCTGTGTCCATAACCCACCTAACCCTACATGAGCTCATCTGCCTACGGGGGCAGGTAAGTAGCAGAAATGCTTGGAGTGGGTGCAGCCACTGGCAAATTGGCAAGTGGGCATCCTAAGGAAACGCAATGCTCACCATCACCATATTGGAAATAGGGCCTCACAGTGTCAGATCTCCTTCTTATTCAAGAGAAGCCAGAAATTACGAGTTTATTAGCAATCAACCCAGATCAAAACCCAGAAAAGATATCATTTTATAATGACAAAGAAGGCACAGACTATTCAGAAATAAATTAATGAAAAATATTAAGAAGATTCTGATAAATGATTTAAAAAAAGAAAAAAAAAAGATGATTGAATGAACAGTAGAATGCACCACCCTCTTCAGTGGGCAGACTCAAATTTGGGGGACATAGAACATTTTTTCTCCAAAATAAATTTAGTATCTGAATGCAAATTTAGTTAATAATCCCAAATGGATTTAAGAAAAAAATCTGAAAGGTGATCCTAAATGTATTCCAGAAATATACCTATATATACAAATAAAGTAATGAGGAGGGATGTTTGAATTTGTAGTATTAGGGATATTCTGGAAAAGGATAAAACAGGACCAACTCTAGGAGGTATTAATCTATGGTCATGGAAAGAGTATAGAAATAGTGCACTGAGAGTATGAATGAAATACATTACATTTCAAGAATAGACGTGGATATTTATGAGATTTTAGTAATATTATAAAACTGACACTTCAAATCAGTGGATTCAAGTTCTGCAGTAATTAGCGAAATCAATGGATGACCTGGTAGAGTGTCCTCATTTATGACATTAAAATAAATTCCAGATAATTTTTTAATTAAAAAATAAAACACCAGAAATAACCCAACATGATTTAATCTGTTCAGATTTTCAAGCGAGAAGAACTTTCTAAAAAGCTTTTGGAACAAAGACCAAAAAGAGCAAAGGCCTAGCAACTCAGCAAGGCCAGAAACGCCCACTGTAAAAGAAAACGAACCCTCGCCCAACCCTCTCTCACGGCCCTGTATGCTCTCTGATATGTTCTACACTTTCTTCTTCCATTTAAAGTCCAGTTTCTTGGAGAAGTACCTGCGCTGAAGACTCCTCAGGGCTCAGAGCCCTGCAACCCCCACGGCCCTCATCGCAGCACTGAGACAGGAGTTGCACTGCCGGTGGCTGTTTGTTTCAAACTAGTCAGCATTTTCAGCTCGTGTTTATTTGATTACCAGTTAGCTTTTGCCGTGGACAAATATTTTCCTCTCAGTGGGATGTTTTCCCCCTTAATTTTTGTTTTACTTAAATACATTTAAAAAGCCCAGACAGAAAATTGTGTGTGCACATATGCACACACACAGATACACACAGATCTGTTTTTTAAAGTCTACCTAAGTATAGTCCTCCTCCTCCTTTTCCCCAGGCTTGGCAATTAAAGGTGGGCTTTACCTCTTGCTTTATTGCCCCACACACCCCCCCCTTTCTCACTATGCTCCTTTTAGTCAGTGTTCAAATCCCTCTTAAGCCAGGTTACAGCCTTCTCTGTGTTGCCTCAACTAGTTTCTCCCAACTGCTCTGCTATTCTTCTTTCTCTTGGTGGATTTCTCTTCTCCCATGTGCCATGTACATGGCCCTTTTCCCCAGGGCCTCGTCCTCAATCCTCCACTTGGCAGGAATGAATCGCCCCCACGGCCTCACCCACAGCTCCTCTGAGCTCCTGACTGTTGAATCCAGCTTAACAACGGGCATCACCCCTCAGATGACCCATAGACATTTAGCAATCAAAATGCCACCCACAGAACCATCTCCTCGAAATCATCTCCTCCCCTTACACTCCCACTGCAGATCCACTCTCCAGATGGGTCACTGGAAAGTCACCTCAGCAGCTCTGCAGCCCGCCGCCCCGGCCCTGTAGTCCCCTCTGCAGCAGTCACCACTTCTGCCACCCATGACTCTCTCCCTCTGCCCAGGGCCTCTCTGCAGGCGTGTGCCACTTGTCTGGATTACCTGGGGTGGCCCCCGAAATATCCTTTCCCCCCAAAATATGGGCCTCCCCCCAAAAATGTTATTATCCATTCTGCTGCCAGTATAACCAGATCTACTTTAACATAATCACTATACAATTCTCTTGCTTACATATATTCCAATATAGCCCTGTTTCTTTAAGGATACATTCAAGTCTAATCACAGAAGACCCATCGTGACAGTGGCCTTGTGCACCTGATATTCCCACCTGTGGATACTTTGTTCTAACCCTACTTGTTGTTCTTCAGTCTGGCCAAGCCGCTTCATGCCGTGTACTCTTATATGTCTCTACCTCTCTGCATGAAGTGTCCACTCCCTCTACCACACATTAGAGAGCTAACTTCTTTTCACCTTTCAAAATTCAGTTCAAATATTCCCAGCTCTATGAAGTCCAATGTGTGTTCACCTGCTTAGGAATCCATCAACTACTCGCCAAGTCTCGCCTGCCCTGCGGAGTGCAGACACCAAGTCTTACCTGTCTTGGTCTCCTCAGCAGTTGATACAGTGTTTGGCATAGCAGGTGCTCAGTGTTTGTTGGATAGATAAATGAATGAATCAGTAAAGAGATGAGAGGTCTACAAACCCCCCCAGTTACTCAGCTGCCATTTTGGAAAGTTCATTCTGTGGAGTTAAGGAAATGTCAGTGCAGGTGGTGGGCAGACAGAACAGAGATGAGGGCGTGGGGGAGAAAGGCCTGGTCCTGGAGAGCGCAGGAGAGGCGTGGGTGGGAGAGCACTGGAGAGAGAGGGAATGGAGGGGGCGGGTGCAAGGAGATGTTGAAGAACAACTGATATTAACTGCAGTAAATTAAATGGAGAACATAATATATGAAGGGAAGATCAAGTTAACACAGCAAGGGTGGAAAAGGCAGTACAAGAGACGGAGAGCTCTCACTTCATCACTCACTGCATTTCACTTACGGCACCCGCCCTCTGGGAAGGCAGCGCCAAGTTCTTGAGAGACTGATGTTTGTGCTGTGGGTGCTCTAAGTACAAAACGGTATCTTATGGCTTCCAGATTTTAAGACTGATAGATTATTTCTCTTATGTCCCGTGTCTGAGTTCTCAAACAGCAGGATCTTTTGCTTCTGGGGTTGAGATATTGTGGTTAATAACTCAGGGTTACTCCAATAACCTCAAAGGACAGTGGGGAAATCACTAGAACAAATAAAAGAGAAATTTCACTCAGAAAAAAACATATGCCCTATAGAACCTTGTGGGGGCCTTGGGGACAATGTTACCGCCAACTCATCTAACAGTTGTATGTGAGTGCATTGAAACTCCAAGCTCAAGTCACTTAAACACGTATGAGAACCAGGGTCCAGGCTGTGGTGCTTCAGACATGCACGGGAAGATGAAAAGCCTGACTATTGCCTCCGACAGGATCAGTCCATCCGGGGAGCGCAATGGGCACAGACATGATCACGCACCATCAAGACAAGAATCAACTGCAATTCATGCTTAGAGAGGAGAGCAGAAAATCTCTAAAAAGTTGAGGGTTTGCTGCCAAGGATTGGCAAGAGCCCTTCCAGGCAGAAAAGCAGAGAAAGATACTTCTGGCGAAGGAGACTAGGGATGGTGGCAGGGTGCGAGGCCTAAAGAAGCAAGGGTGGAGGGCTCCAGGGTCATCTGTCAGAAGCTGTTCCCCTTCAGCGGCTAAGAGGCCTAACTAAAAAGGCAGGTGTTGTGTCATTAATGATCATGGGGAATACTGGGAGGAGGAAACTGAGGTCAGGAGATCACCATCAAAGGCACTTTATTTGAGAGGAACAAAAATAATTCAAAAAGCACTTGGAAATTCTATCTCCCATGAATGAAAAGAACACAAAATAAGTTTCACTCCAGCGTTGAATATAGAATAACAGACTGCCTACTCTCAGAAATGGATTGAATTTTCTAATTCGTTAGGGATTATTTAGAGAATAGGAAAACGAATAAATCTGAACAATCTCTCTACAATAGCTGTTACTCCATCCTGTTATGTAGGGTAGAGTTAGGCTGAATTATTTAATTAGTATTTTAATGAGACTATAAAGTTCTAAAAGTCCTATCAATTTCTCCCAAAAGCGTACAACTTTTCCTTTCAATGACCTTTATTTGACTTAACTAGAACAATAACTATTTTCCAAGGCTTTTTTCGTGTGTGTTAAAATACCAAATGATATGCTGCCCTCAGAATGTTGTTGTTATTATTAATGCTGATAATAGCCCCAATAAGAAATATTTACAATTATGACTCATTTTGGAATAACAGGTCATTGGTTTAAAGTCCTTTTGAAAATAAGCAGAAAAAACGAACATAATTTCTACACCAGGGACAGGAGCTGCACACTTATTCGAACCTGGTCACTAAGCACAACAAAAGCAAAGATGAAACTCAAATCAGACACCAGGCCACAAAGCATAGCTGACTGAAGATGACACAAAATGACCTTTCATTCACCGAGGGAATCAGATGCGTTTCTATGTATATTATATATTTTAAAAGCAATTATTATATATATAGCATGTAATTTAGGGAAAAGAAAACTCCCTCTTTCTGTAGACTTATAAACAGGAAGCCCAATGTGGTGTCTTGCAGACATGAACCGGCATGCATAAATGCAAAGCCTATTGACAAAAATACTTTCCTGTCTCCTAAGCTTAAAAAAAAAAAGTAATTCAAGGCAGTGGTGAGCTCAAAGGTCTCAGATACAAAACGTGCACATCATCAGCCTTCTAGTAGATAAAAGTGCGCCATGCATAATAGAAAAGATGAAGTTTCCTATGGAAATCTATTTTGAGATGCAACAATTTAAAGGCAACCGAGAGCTCAAAACCAAGTTCAAACAAAGAGAAACAAAGGCCAAGCAAATTTACAGAAATGGACAAAGACATTGGAGAAGGAGGGGATCTGTGTTCTACCAATACTCCAGATCAGCAAATTCATCCTGAATTCAAGCCAGTGATGTGCCATGAGGTGACTCAAGGAACCAGGCTGAAACCATCGGCCAGAAGAAATAGGAAAAATGTCAAAGGCAGGTGTGAGGTGTGGAAGGGGTGACCCTGTGACCCTTGCTGCCATGAGGCAGGATGCTCTTGCGGGCTTTCTGCACAGGCTGGCGGGCTCACATGACTCTGTTTAGAAGGATATCAGCCAACAGCTGTGCCACACGGGCTGCAGCCCGTGCTGAGTCATATCTAGTAACGGTTCTGAGTTCATCCTTAGACGACATGACCAGAAGGATCTGAGAATCAATGATGGAGAATTACCTGAATGAGTATTCCATTTCATTCCTTGGCAGTAAACCTTCAGCTTTGTACAACATAAATATTGACAAAGATATACACAGGCAACCTATTTGAAAGCCTGACTGCATAATTGCATCTAATTGAGAAAAGCGGGCTCCGTTTCGGTATGCTAGGTCTTTGTTTGGCTCGGTAACCGATGCTTCTGAGACCCAAAGCATATTCTAGTATAACCGACAGCACAGAAATCCCCACTGATGACTTACTCATTTCAGGGTATTCATAAAATAAACCCAGTTTGCCCGTTGGATACAGATGGTTGTCCCATTCCCATCGTGGGGTGGTCTGTTCTGCTCCCGAAACCGTGGCATCATTAGATTCATGACCCAGCTGTCAAACAGATCAAATTTTAAAGAAAGATATTATCAGACCAAGGTCATAAAAGTATTACTGACATTTCAAGCTGAACACATCATCTTCCCAAGAATTTAATTTCTTGTTTTCAGGATAAATTTCTTTTTATTGCTGCCTACCTGCACTCAAGTATTGTGAAAACTAGTCCTGACTACGTACCTTGTGTTTACCAAAATTGTAACGACTACTACTACTTTATCTCCTACCTCCTTTTCAGGTGGGCACTTTAGATTTTAGAAGATACCTACCCTCATTTGTTTTTTCCCCCATTTCTCTGCTATTATCCACCATGGCATTTCCAGTTTGTAAATTGTCAGAGAAAATAAGTAAAAGAAAGAAATACAGGGTCGGTGAGCAGGTGATAAGTGCTGCAGAGGAAAATAAAGGAGGGCGAGGAATGTGTGGTAGGGAGGAGTGTGGATGGGGCAAGTGACCTTTGAATAAGGCAAAGACGGAGGCAAAGTGGTGGGCAGAGGGAACAGTGATCACAGGCCTTGAGGTCCCTCACGCTGGACAGACAGCATGGAGGCTGATGTGGGCCAGAATGAATAGGAAATAAGTGGTGGTTTTGGGGGGTGGAGCCTTAGAGGCTGCCGTGAGGATGTTCATTTTTCCCTCTGAAGGAATTGTGGAACCATGGAGGATCACTGAGCAGAAAAGTGATACTCTACCGTTGGATCGAACAGGTCCAAGACAATAATTTCAGCTGAACAAATCAAGGGCCAAAGAGGTGACATGCCACCTCAAATTCAGTGCAGAGCTTGAAAGAAACAGCCTCGACTCGCAGCCCAGTGCTTTGCACCCTTCTGGATGTTGTCCCACAGAGCTGTCTCTAAGGTTAAATTTTTTCCTCACTCAGAGGCTTGTGGGACAACTGAATGCTTCCCCCTTTTTCAAATGGCAATTTGTCCTGAAAGGAATTCGGAGTTGGCAGTGAAACAAGGCATGGACCTGTAGACTACAAAGCTGTTGTTCCTGAAAGCAACAGCTGGCGCGTGGTTTACTCGTGGAGTTCAGCAGAAGAGACAGAGCAACAACAGACAACTTACCATCTGGCGGAGCTTCGGCTGACTGCACTGCACGTTTGGATGGATTTCAAATTTGGACAGTGAGGCGTCTTCACACGAAAGGCAGGTGTATACATCATACATGCCCACACGTCTGTATGCACACACACGTGGACACACACAGAGTATATGATGTGACTTGTAAAGAGCTTCCCCTGCTAGGTTTCCCACTGCCTCTGATCTCAGCGTTAACCTTTCCCTGGCCATAGTCCCAGGGTTACTACGAGATTTCTTTGCAATGGAACATGCCCTTCGCTTCACAAACTTTCCCCAATTCTTTCAATGACATTAGGGGAAGAGCAGGGAGCTCTGGGAAGGGGTGGGGATATGGACTCGAGATACCCCTGAATCTGAATCCACACTTCATGGCTTATTTGTTATTTAACTTTATTTACATTCAAAATGCAATTGTTGCAGATCTCAGAAGTTGATTTACACTCACTGCTGTGGCAGAATGTTGCGGTCAGTAGACCCACCACTGGATCCTCTTATTCAACACGTCCTTCCAATAATTCAGATATTACTGTATCACAAATGCCCATTTCTATATTTTGATACCTGCTTTTCAGTATAATTATCTTCCTTCTTTATTCTCTAAATCTTATGATTTTTAAACATTTTTCTGAGAAGTGTTCCACAGGCACTTTACATATGATAAGTTGATAAAGAGATCCTGGAGCTCAAAACCACATTTAAATCCTGAGATAAACTCAACTGTGCCGTATACATGGATAGGTTTAGTCTGCTTCCTTTGTTACTTTGTTTAGTAATTTTTGTTTCAAACAAGATCCTACTGTATAGCACAGGGAACTACATTCAATAACTTTTAATAGCCTATAGTGGAAAAGTATATGACAAGGAATATATATATATATATATGTATGTATATGTGAATCACTATGCTGTATACCAAGAATTAACACAATATTTTACACCAACTATACTTTCAACAAAAAATGTTGAAATAAAATTGGGAGGTGAAACTTCGACTGCCCAGGCTGCTGTCAAGATGAAACGATTCAAAGCAGGCCAGGTATTAGCAAACCCCCTAACACATCAAAACCCCATATGGGATCTTCTTTTTGAGCAGCACAGGCTAACCAGCTGTGGTCACCTGTAAATAAGGTTGAAGTCACTTAGACCCTTGGCTTGGGAATGCCGTGGCCACCGGGGTGGGGGTCACTGCAGCACCTACGAGAATGACGGGGACAGCCTGCTCCTGACGCCGCTCCCCAGGCCGCAGCCCGGAGCACTGCAGTCAGGTCTGAGGTCCGGCCGGGAGCGCACAGCTCCACAGCCACTCGGAGCCCTGCGGTGCGGGTGGAGCTGGGACCGCGCTCGTCCATCACCCTTCCAGGCACCCAGACTCGGGAGTCCCCTGGGGGAATTTTTCTCTGCCTCATAATTCCTGTCACAGCCTCTTGTGGAATGCGGTCCATGCCCAACGGAAGCAGGGCTTTAACCCTCCGGGACCCAAATCCATCACGGTTTGGATCCAGGATGTAACTTCCATGTTAACTCACCTGGTGCTCTCTTCTTGTGCTGAACTGCCCTCCCCCGTCGATGACATTAGATCGTATTAGAAGTCCCGACTTGCTTGTCCTTAGCTAAGACTCTGAGCCTCTTGCTCAGTCTTCCTGACTGGAACCAATCTTCTGTGGTAGAAAAGCTTGGGCTGTCGGCAACCCATCATTGTCCTCGGTCTTTTGGGTTTTCTGTTGGTTTATGGTTCTCATGCAGGGATACCAATTTGCACATGAGAAACACCTGTAGACATTTTAAAAAATACAGACACTGGATCCTCCCCACTCTTCAGCCAAGGCTGGAAGCTTTCTCCCTCTAGCAGGGGTTACACAATAATTTGCTTGGGAATTGACCACACATATTGGCATAATCATGGTAAATTGCCCTTTACTCAGTGCTTCCCACGTGGCATTTTCTACTTCATGTTGTCTTTGTACGTTCATTATCACATTTAATCCCTGAATTATAGATAATCACCATTTCTTTTGAGGACACTCCTACTTGCTAATCTTGAATACAAGTATCTTTGATTCTCTTAATCTATTTCATTCCTGAGTTTCCTGTTCCTGGATTTAAAGAGTGAATTATGGACACATGTATTTAAGATTCTCTTAATATATCTATCTGACTCATCCTCTAACCAAATCATATCTGGAGAAGAGAGATTTTCTCTTTTAAATATTTGCATTTTCTTACTATATAGTAGTGCATACACACGGTGGAAAATGTAGAAAGCATATAAAGTAAGAAAATTACAGCCATACATTATCTAAACACCAAAGGACAGTGCTATGTCATGTTGGGCATTTAACCATTTTTCTTAATATTTTATCATAAAATTTCCCTAGGGCAAGTTACTTAACCCTGGAATTGTACTAGACTTTTGTCAAGTACAGAATAACATTCCCAGAAATGACCCCAACATCAAAATAGTACGTGAGGCTGGGAAGGCCATAGGGCACTCAAGTTATTCTCTGAGTCCTACAAAGAATGCTGTTAATTCACTGATGTTACTCATTCGATGCCTGTGAGTCACTCACTCACTCAGCTGGCTCGGACTGAGACCTACTTTATACCAAGTGCCGATCCAAGTGCTGGGGAGACCCCAGAGAGAGCCTGGATCACGGCATCACTGTCCTTCTTCATTTGCTCCCAGAATCCTACTCAACAAACCCACATGGGATTGGGGGGTGGAGGCAGGTGAGATATGGTAAAATTCATTTCATTATGTTCCTTTAGACATATTTAAATAGCATGAAAATAGTCACTAACTTTGATAAGTTTTCTTTTCCCTTCCTATGTATTTTTGAGGATGGGTATAGTTTTGGGGCAGCAAGAGTAATTGATAGATCTTTAGTATGTTAGGATTTTATATGAAAAATTAAGAAGGAAACTGGCACCTTATTCAAAGAGAAGAGGCAGTGAGGAAAACACAAGCCACCCTCAAACTTGGCTACCATTCAGAATTTCTGGTATTCAAAAAAGGGAAACATAATTCAAAATATTTTCCCTAAATATTTTAGCCCAGAGTAGAAATACATGTAGGCAAAGTTCAGCTCACTGGAACCTACAACAATGTGCTTACTTAAGCGAAGGTATAAACAGACCACAGATACTATAATGCATCCTTTACTTTAAACTAGTTAATGTGAGCAAGTTTCATTTCACATGAATTGCTCAGTACCAATTTAGGAAATATATCCTTCTTGATTGGTAAAAATAGCTCACTGATAACCAGATTCAACAAAATTTAGTGTTAAATAATTAACCTATTTCCTTCAGGAAATGCTTTTCGGTAATCTGAGTTAAGTATTTCCTCTATCTGATCTATTTCTTTTCACAGAGAAAAGTAGTATTATTTGCACATGAGCTACTTTTACTCCTCTGGAGAAATCTGACTGTGAGCTCAGGGTAAGTGTTGTCTACTGCACAGTAGGGAAAAAAAAGATTCATTTCACAGCAAAGATCAGAATCTTTTTTTTGAGGGGCATGGTGAGCTGGGGGACAAGGGAAATGCCTTTGTTTAGAGACAGACCACAGTAATCCATCCTGAAGCTGAAAGATGAAGACCTTGTGAAGAAATGTGGAAGGACACACTGATACACAAATGTGTTCACTCTGCAAAAACAGAAAGAAGGAAAGAAAAAATAATTTAACTGCCCTATAAAGAGAATGGACAGAAAATTGGTAATAAGGGAGAATGAAGGAAAGTTAGGGAAGGGAGGAGAAACAGTGAAAGTGAACTTGGATGCGGTGGACAGAATAGCAGGTTTCTGGAGCTTACAATGAAGGATGATAAGAAAAAAAGTAAAGTTTAAAAAAAGTTACAAAGTTTAAAATTTAAAAATTAAAAAATGAAGTTAAAAAATAATTTTTTTTATAGTGGCATGGAAGATTTTAAAATGATGGAGGTTTTTATTTCAAAATTCAAGTTGTTTGAGTTTCTCCTCCATGCTCCAAACAACAGTAAGAATTGCTTGTGTAATTGGTTTTGGGGGACACCACAGAGAGTGGTGAGCAATGCAGTTAGGTTGGCCAGGAGCAGAATGATTTTGTGGAAGGCAAGACAGAAGAGAGATCAACAGTTTCATGAGGACAGAAACTCAAAGCCAGAAATTATCTTAAAAAGCTTAGTGTGGTGGGCAGAAAAATGTTCCCCCCCAATATGTCTATGTCCTTATCCCCAGAACATAGGAAGAGGTAATATTCCCTGGCAAAGGGGGTCTATGATTTCAGATGTGGTTAACGTTGCTAACCAGGCTTCTCTAACAGAGACGAGCTGGATTATAGAGGTGAGCCCATTGTAATCACCAGGGTCATTAAAGTAGGAAGAGGGAGACAGAAGAGGGGAGAGAGGAGAGGAGATTTGACCACAGAATCAGAGTCAGAGGCACACAACCATGCTGACCTTGAGAGAAGGAAAAGAGGTCACAGACCAAGAGACGTAGGTGGCCTCTGGAAGCCAGAAAAGTCAAAGATACAGTTTCCCCTGAGGCCTTCAGAAACATCCGTGCCAATATTTTGACTTCAGCAGGCTCCTGCGTTCAAGAACCCTACAAGGTTAAATTTGTGTTGTTTAGTGGAGACTATTTCTTTTTTCTTCCTACTACCATGTCATTTGGGGATACTTGTTACAACAGAAAGTGAATACACTAAGCTCCTTGAAATGTTCAGAAATTGCAGATAACACTGGAATGTCCACTTTGATATGGGATAGGGCTTATGTGAAAATCCAAAGGACAGTGTGACCTTTGCTAACATCTGCTTTTCTCATTTTTAGGAAGAGAACAGTAAGTCAAAACCTCTGTAGTTATTATTTTAGACAAGTGTCTCTTAAAACATTATGTAGCCCTGTGCCTTAGGACACCAAGAGAGTCTCTGTTCTTAGAAGAACATGAATTCCATGAGATAGGGTCCTACATCTGAGTCCCACAGTGGTCTCTTATTGGCAATGAGAACTTGGGCAAATCATTTACCCTCTTTAAGCCACAGGATCTTCATTTGAAAAGGAAGATAAGAATAAGGGTTGTTTGGGTGATTAAATTGTACACACACACACACATATATGTACAACATTTAATACAGTGACTAACACATACTAGGCACTCAACAAATTCCTGTTATGGATTTTTAAATGCATGTATAAAAGGAGGAGAAAGTTGCGGGAAGTTGTGGGAAAATTAGTTCACGGCCCCAAAAAGGGCCATCTCTCAACGGGCTCTGATCAGTCAGTCCCCAGTGATGGGCTAATAAGCAGAAACTATAGCACTTGAGGATTTAATTTAAACATAAAAAGGGAGGAATTTAAACATAATTATTAAACAGGAGGTATGTTTACACTGTTGGCTGGATCATCTCATCTGGAGAGCTTTAATAAGCAGAGAGTCTCCCCTGTTTTAAAGATGGGCATGCAGGAAAATTACTTGGATGTGTGGGCCGTTCTCACCCCAAGATCACATGACTTATTACTCACGGAAGTAACACCTCTTGTATGTTAATCCAGATGGAATGTCCTCCCATGATTATTGTCAGCTGCATCATCAGTTCAAGGAGACAGCCACCTGGGTCACACTGGAATATTAGACAGAAAATCTCATTTAAATTTTAGATAGCTCTAACATGAAATAAAGTCATTATTTTATGCCTAAAAAAATCTAAGGAACAGAGAGTAAAGACACTCTTCATTGGGCAACTAAGAGAAAACATGAAACAGGTTAGACTGTCAGAACACAAAGCTGTATTCACACGTCTTCATTTCTGTATTTTCACAGCCAATACACCAGATCTCCAGGATAAGTCACAAATCTGCCCTTAAAGAATGTGATGT
Organism: Camelus bactrianus; assembly: GCF_048773025.1. NCBI lineage: Eukaryota > Metazoa > Chordata > Mammalia > Artiodactyla > Camelidae > Camelus > Camelus bactrianus. Next base: position 6,730,694 of record NC_133553.1, read on the forward strand.
AGAAACACGAGGAGTAGTAGTTGACAAACTGGAAGAAGAACACCTTCATGGCTAGGTTGTTCTCATAGTCAGTCTGGTCCTTGGGATCTCTGCAGCTAGAATAAAGAAAAGTTAAGTCTGTAAAACTGTGAACAGCCTTGAGACCCTAATCAAAGCCACGGACACATGAGTTAACACGCTAAATATGTATATATATTTATATATATATATATATACACAATTCACACTTTTTTCCATATAAGCTGTTTTGAATTCCTTAACATAGCTACTATATTAATTCCAACTGTACACACTGTTGTAAGAGTTTCTCCCACTATGAATGCAATATCACACAAGGCAAAAAAAAAAAAACAAGTCACCCGTTCCTTAAAATTTATAAGCACAACAGTATCCAATGGGCAAGAACTGTCCTCTGTCAGGTGTAAGTTGAAAGAAAGCTACTTCTAAACATCCTGCTAAATGAAATTCTCTTGTCTCCCTGGACAGCAGGAAGGCAGGACTATTGAAGAAAACAAACAAAACACGGGGCAACTTGCTAGAAGCATTTGGGGAACATAAAACATCCTCCTAGTTCAAAATTTGAATTAGTCTTAGTGTTTTCAGAAGATGACCACTGAGCAGACAACTGGGAGAATGACCCAGCCACATGCAGTGTGTGGGAAGCAGTTAACTTGGGCCGCTAAGCTGCTGGCTGGGATACAAGCCAGAGAGAAGAAACATTTGTTATAGAAGCCACAGCTGATGAGAATGGAGCTACACTAACAGGAACAGCATGGGGGGAGGACACAAAACAGTGTGATTACTTGTCCTCTCCGTAACGCACAAGCAAATTTGCCACTGGAACCACGAACCTCTTCCACTTATTTGCAATAGAGAGACTATTTACTTTCAACAATAGGGTACATGATCTAATGTAATTGAAATTATTATTAAGCACTGACATATTTACACAGAGCTTGGACATTCTAAAGCTTTCTTTATCCCTTTTACTATTGCAAAGCTGCAGCTACTTCACTTCTCATATAGGCTAGAGAAAACACGTTTACACTTGAAGTTTTCTAAAGACTGTAATGTACTGGAATTGAAGTGCCTAAAAGATAAAGTCTCTGTTTTGACCTGGTTCTAAAACTGGTGTAGAAATGACCTCAGCTGCAGAAGGAGCTTAACAGACTCAGTCATCTTGATTGCCACTTTCTCATATATGGCGTTCAGGGTCACGATGATGATAAAACTGATGAGGGAAGCAGTGATGGGCGTGGCCCACCTGCACAGTCAGGTACTTCTGGATTGGGTCTCTTCCATTCAGGTTCTAGGGAAGTTCTGCTGAAAATACAATGAACACTGAAAGTCCGTAGACAATGATCCCAATAACTGAAGCAATGGTCAACAAGACCTGACAACCCAAAAACCTAGCAACATAAGGCTCACTAATGATCGTATTTTTACACAGAAAACTTGCCCCCAATCCACGCTTAAACAGAAAACATGCACGTGCTGTAAACCTCACATAAACGTGAAAAGTGATGTAAATCGCATGTAAATGCCACAAGAGACGTGAATATCAGGCATGTTAAATTTTAGGGGAGGAGGAATGAAGGATGTCAGAAAGAATGAGTGCATCCACTAATATAACATGCTGACAGCAGGAGCAGCTGTTTGCAGGGCATAGGGAATATATGGGAACTCCACTTTCTGTGAACTTTTCTGTAAACCTAAAACTGCACTAAAGAAGGAAGCCTGTTAAGTATATCATTAAATGGCTGAAAATGGAGTAACTGGTGGCATGTTCTTTTGGAGACAATTCTGTGATAGCAGAACCAATGAAAGTATCCCTTCTACATCTATAGAATTACTTAGGTTATGAACTATTTGTAACCCATGAAGGGGATATGCTTCCTTTCAAGGGAGAACCTATCACTGATTCAGGGGTCAGCAGTTGCTAGCTGTCATCTTCATTCTTAATAGGACAAGTGAAGCTGTGGACATGCCCTGAGGGAAATAGTGGAAGTGACAGCAGGTCTCTGCTGATGAAAGCTTCACATGCTTTTCATACTCCTTGAGATCTTAAAATGGCAGGTATTCCTACTCCCTGCATTTGCACAAGATTCATGTCCCTGATCCATTGTAGTTCTGACTGTGTGGACCCAAGGACAACGGGAGTGTCTGAAGCATAATTTGCACGTGGCTGGTAGGGCTTCAGTTCCTCACTAGGCAGGTATTTTTCTGCCCACTGAAGAATGCACATTAAAGGTCCCATTTTTAAACTGTTTTCCTTCCATCTACCTTCTTGGTCATAGTCCAGAAGCATGTACTCAGGGTCCCTGGCTGCTCCTGATGGCTGCCCCAGAGAGAAAGCTACAAAGAATGTGAATTTCAAGACTAAGTGAACCACATCATGTTATTTACAGTAACAGCGGGAGGCTGGCTTGCACCTGCAAGGGAGAGCAGATGGAGTGTTTACAAGCCCCTCCTGGAGCCACACTCCTGCATCTAGATCCCAGCTCCGATGCTAGCTGTGGGGCCTTGTGCAAATTTCTTATCTTCTAGGGGCTTCAATCTCCTCACCCATATAATGGGGGGATAATAATAGCAATTTATAGGACTATTGTGATGAGTCAATGATTTACTAATTGTGAAAACAATTAGAACATTAACCACAGGCATGTGAAAAACTCTACCTAAGTATTAGCTATGAATATGGTGACCAAAGTCTTAAAAAGGTGTTTTTCTTAGTTTTTAAGCCATCAGTTTGTAGAGAAAGCATTTTATTTTCTCCTCTACTCTCTTTCATCATCCTTTTCTTCACAGAAAGTCTTCATGATTGTGAAAGGAATAACTTTTTGGTGTGTGTGTGATTAAATGTGAAAATTAGTTAAGGCTGAGAAAAATGTATTATAGAAGGTATATAAAGCCTTTCCCACTTGTACAGCACATATAGGCCATTTAAATGCTATGCATTTTTAAAAAGTCTGCATAATAATTTTTTAATAATTTATTAAGTAATCTTAATAGTTAAGACTCTTTAAATGCTTACTATTGCTTCAGCACACGTCTGTTTTTCTAAATCCTCACAATCACCCTGTTGGGAAGGTAATATTATATCTCTTTTACAGATGAGGAAATAGAGCCACGTGGAAATGATGCAATTTCCCCAAATGAAGCAACTATTAAGTGAAAGAATTGAAATACTCAAAGAGCCCAAAGACACACTAACTGTATAGCACTGTCTCCAACATGGTCTGTGAAATTAATTGTAATTCATTTCAGAACTTTTACAAACTTGACACATTTCCATTTTCTTCCAAGCACTTAATGGGTTCAATAATTCTTATGAAACAGGAAAGCTTTCCATTCTCCTTCCTCAAGTTTCTTCGTATTTATCATATTTTCTGATCATAACTTTAACATTTGCTCATTAAAGAAAATTTGAAAGTACTCAGTAGTGGACAGAACTGTTGTCCTGGATCTGTCCCCAGTCTTAGAACGGGACCCAGATTTTGCTTTAGGATAAATAACCTCCCTTTTGTTTTTTGTCCTGTGATTTAAGCTCGATTAACCCACTCTTTCTGAAGCACCAGAGGTAGATCTCAGTTGGTTTAAGACAAATAATACCCGTCATTGTATTGGCCTCGCACATGATTGGAGAATTGACAAATAACCCAGTAAGAGCCACTATTATGTGAGGAGATACGTGCTTGTGCCCATGTGAATGATAAGCTTCCTCTATCAAGAGAGGAAGCTGCCAAAAGAGACCTCTCTTGGTTTGGATGGATGATCTGGGATGCTGAGTGCCTAGAAGCAGCATGCTGAGACATCATTGGACACCGAATGAAGACAGGACAAGACCAGCCCTTGACATCATCTGGGCTACAGTATCTCTCCTTGACTGAAGCCAGACCTCAGATCTGAGGTTTTCATTTACAGGAACCAATAAATCCCATGCATCCCCATTTTTTGGGTGTTGTTTAAACACATTGGAAATTGATTTTGTCACCTACAATGAAAAGACTCCAACTCTGAAAATGAATAAAAAATAAATTAAGAAAAATGCTTCTACCTATAGACATAATTCCTTCAGAAGGGTTCATTGTTTGTATATTACAAATCATTTTATATATTAATTTTATTCTCAAGCCTATCTTAAGCATAACATTTTGACATGTCATAAAAAATTTTCATGGACACACTTTTTCATGGCTGGGTATTGTTCTACTTTGTGAAGGGTTGGAAGAATATTTTGGCTGAGATTTTATATATATATATATACATATAAAAGTATGTCTGTGACTTGCATCCATACTGACTTTTCCCTGCCATTTTGAAATACTTCCTGATTAAAAGTTTTTCAAAGCTGAATTAGTGGATTAAAGCATAGGAATATTTTTGACTCTTGATATCAACTGCCAGACTGCTTTCTAAGAAGGCTTGAGGAGTACACTAGAAATTAACACAGCATTGTAAATCAACCATACTTCACAAAAAATATCCAGTAACCTAGGCATGGGATTGGTGATCACTGGCATTTCATCCTCATAAACAGAGCTGTGTCACTTGAGAGGTGGAAAACTACTTCATTTTGATGTGCACTGAATTACCATTGGAGTGTGACATCTATTTTTTCTTTGTGAATGTGTGTTCCTTTTCTCTGCCTTCTATGCTCCTGAGATTTTTTGATGTTACCTTTGAAGTGATCTGAACTCTCTATGTATTGAAGGAATTAGCCCCTTGTTGGATTTGTAAACAAATAACAACCTCTGGTGTTTTGTTTAAAATTAGGATGCTTCTGATGCATGGAAATCTTTGTATACATTCCTCAGAAACTTACTGCTCATCTAGAGTTTGTGTAAACATCCATATTTATTTCTAGTTTTTTTCTAATTGTGTTACTTTTTAAATGTTTCTGGAATTTATCACAATATATGGTTCACTGTATGATTTCAATCTTTTCTTTTCCCCCCAATTAGCTAACGAGTGTTCCATTCACTGAATAACCTTTATTTATCTCCCTGATTTGTAATGCCTTCCATCTCTTATATTAAATTATTATTGATATCAGAGCCCATATCTGGACTTCCTGTCCTATTTTCTAATCTGGCTATTCTTGAACTACTAAAAGTCTCATTATCTTATTAATTATTATATTACTAATATGATTTTATTCACAATAAACCCCAAATCAATTTTATAACTTCTGATATTTTGGAGATATGATATTTTAATCTAGAATCATGTGATTAAAGCTTCTTTTATATCTTTCAGTAGTTTTTACTTTTATTTTATGATAGTTCCTACTATCCTTTTCTTAGGTTATTCTTAGATATTTTACCTTGTTTGTTAATCTTGGAAAATTTTAGAAATCTTAATGCCTCCATCTGGTCTCTTAATCAGACCCTGGAGAATCCTAAACCACTGATCTGATTTGAACAAATGAGGTGAAAAGAATTGGGGGAAGCACTGTGAGCAGAAGAGACTCTGGAATCTCAAGAGTGGCGCCCTGCATTGGCTCAGATGTTCTCTGGAAAAACTTTTCTCTATGAGACTTCATAGTTCCCGGCTTGATTTTCAGTTTTCTCAGGATTTCACATTAGATTTTAAAAAGTCTGTGGCAGGTTCTTACCCAGAAAAAGAGCACTTGCACAAAGGGTTATATGTATACACTTTCCCCAGGTGGTAAATGGAACACGCTCTTCTTCCTAATTAAAAAAACAAGTTAAGTCAATCAAGGGATTACACCTATGAAATGACTTTTCTCCTAACTGGTCAATAAATCCTAAACATAATTTAAAAAAAAATAATTTTCAGACATAGCCTCATTATTTGTAATTGCATGGGTTTTTTTCCTGTTTTTTTTTTTCTTTTCTTTTCTGTTAACGATTTCAAACAAACAACAAAATACGTACAGTGTTCATTTTAATACTATTTTTTGAAAATGCATATGTGAACAGTAAACTGTTTCCCTGCCATTGTCTGAGCTTGGGGATCTGGGTACCTGACGAGGCCAAGCTGTAAAGCTCTACTCCTGAGCTGGCCTTAGGTTTCAGAAGTGACGCTAGTGACAGCAGAGTCCGTGCAGGACAGAATGTTTCACAGGTGTCGGCAGCTAACTGGTCTCCACTGTATGTTCCTTTGTTGAGCTTTATGTGTTTATTAGCAACAACTATGAAGTTTTAGAGTTTCCATTTTAGAGTTTATATTTATATTTCATTTTTAGAGATGAAATCAGTAAGACTCAAGTTTTACCTGGATAATGAAAGCAGATAAAGTATAATAATAGCTGTCACTAAGTACATGGCCTTTCCTCTGTGCCAGGAAGTCTTCCAAGTAGATTCTGCACATAAATTCAACCCGTCCTTACCATAGTCATGAGGAAGCAACTCTCTTATTCTGATTTTATAGGAAACTATGGTACAGAGAAGTTAAGTTGTCCAAGATCACTCAGGAAGCAAGCTGCTGTGTTCAAATATGAATTTAGGCAACTTCATTTCCAAGCTCTCACTACCACAACGCTGGCCTCTCTAAACAATGGAGCATACTTTCGCAAGTAAAGTAAAATGCTTCAATTAAAAAACTAAACAAAATATTAGGCAATTTTTTAAATAAGGAAGAACAATAAAGTGAAATGAGTTTTCATCTTCAATTTTTCAACAAGCATGTTCTAATGAAAATTTAAACTTATTAGCTGGCAATTTTAAATTTAAAATTGGCAGTTTAAATGACCAAAAAACTTTTATTCAGTATTTTTTTGTATACTGCCAATATGATACGTTTTTGTTTTTCAGGACTCAAAAGCATTATGAACATCTAATTTTGTCTAAGTTTCAGCTTTCAACTCTGAATGTACAGTCTTTTACCAACATATGCTTTGACTCACATCTTCAGTTGTAAACAATGGGAAATATTCATAATGGGGATTATTAGAAGCTTATTACATTGTAAAAGACAAATGTCACTTTCTATTTGTAGCTGAACCTCATTTCTTTCCATTTATAAAAAGAAGAGTTTGACTTGCTCCCTCCAGAACTTTTCAGTGCCAACATTCTGTAGATCTGTGATTCAATTTATTAAATCTATAGTTGGAGACATTTTCAGATGCTCCTAGTAAAAGCATTTTCTTTCCAAGAGTTATTCATGCTCACAACCTACTGTCCTGCTGCTGCTGCTGATTGCAAGTACCATTAGCTCTAAATTATCTCAGCTGATGGAAAGAAGCAATAATACAGATGACTCAAAAAATCATCTTTTCATAGCTCTGGAATGTTGATACAAAGATATATAGTTTTATTTTTTTAATTTTGCAGCAGGAGAGGCAGCAATAAATTTACATTTTAAGTTATGTAACATGCCTAGCTCAAACACTGCTCAAACACTGATGGCACCTCAACAAATGTTTCCCTGCTTGTTCTACCCTTTCTCTGACTTTAGGATGAGAGCCATGCTGCTTTGTGCACATCCCAACCGGAAGGGGGAGCAGTGACCGCGACTTAGTTAAAGACAAATGGGCACCTAGTCTACGATGAAAAGGAGGCGGCAATAATGAAGGCACATGTGAAAAAATGGGAGTCAACTATAAAAACCAATGTGTCTTTCCTCCTACATCTATGTCATAGCAGCTAATTTATATTTTGCATTTATTTATTGGTGTTATGAAAGGATACAAGTCAATGCCTCTTTTCTCATACACTTATACCAGACCTTTTCTTTTCCCCATTTTTACTGTTAATATGAATGAAGGACCTCAGTTCTCTTCTGTGTCCACCATTCCAGGGAGTGCTCCTTCACCTTGGCTGCACATTATAATAACAAGAGGAACTTTAAAAACTTCCCTATGCCAGAATGTACCCCAGGCCACTAAGTACCATCCGAGTTAGCAGTGATGGAATCCAGGCACCAACATTTTTTAAGGTCCCCTGGTGATTCCAACATGCAGCCAAGGCTGACAAGCCCAGAAGTAAACAGACTAAAGTGAATCTAAACAGCGCCCGCTTTTCCTGGGTAATCTCATCTGTCTCCACGTGGGGACACCGCTCCTCCTATTCTGACCGGACTTGTTCTTCCTGCTCAACCGTGTCCCATTTGTACTCAAGTTATGCCTGGTGCCGCTTCCAGAGCTCCAGAAGTAAGGTGACTAACACAGAGAGAGAACAGCAGAATGTGGATCTTCAGTGATGACTGATGCTTCAGAAATCTGTACTTAATATTTATTACCCTTAACACTTTCGTAAACGGTTAATAAAATCACATTTTATTTATAGGCGATACTAAAGAGAAACATGAGTTAATGCCTTTTTTTAAGAAAAAAGAAAATGTAGATTATTTATTGAACTTTTGGAAACAGACTAGCTCTCTAGCTCATGGGAAAGGTATTAACGTGATGGTCAGACACAGGTGACTGTGTCTGATGCTAAAGTATCTGCTACCAGCACATTATGCCCGCTAAAAACACAAATATCGGGGGGATGGGTATAGCTCAGTGGTAGAGCACGTGCTAAGCATGTACATGTTCCTGGGTTCAAGCCCAGTACCTCCATTAAAAAAGAAAATTAAAAAAAGTGAAAGTAACTGTCACAATTTAAAAGCAGTGCACGGTCCACCTGCCAAAGAGGAGGTCCTTTTCCTCACATAACTCTGTCTCTTCTGTCCAATGGACCTGAGGGTGGGGAAGGGGATTAGAATGCTTTAGTAACCCCTCCATTTCTATTTTCCACCACCCCAGTCACACAAAATTAAAATAATATTCTTAAATATGGAAAACTGCCATTTTCCTCAATCTTCGGTAAGGTAATTTTTAGAAATCGTCATTCTGTTTTAAGACTCGTCAATTCAAATAGACAAAAACAACATGAAATGTTTATTGAAAAATGTGGCTTCAGGGTAAATCCCCTAAGCCCTTCTTCCAACCAGACTGTTACTCCTAGGCCATAACTCTAGAGAAATTCCAGAATAACCACTGTTCCCTCCACCATTATACCTGAGTCTCTACCATGCTCTGAGAATAAAGAGAAAAAAGACACAGTCCCTGCTTCCGGGAGCTCCTAGGTGCACAGGACTCATCATGAAATGATGGCTGAGGAGGCGTGTTAAGACGGCTTGGATAACAGTCAGCAGTGGGTGCTCGGTGCAGAGAGCCGGAACTGTAGCCAACGCTCTCCCAGAGGAGGGAACCACTGTGGTGAGTTCTGAGATGCCCTAGAAGTGATCAGGTGAAGTTATAATGTTAAGGCCATTTCTCCCTGGGGAGCTGCACATGCAAAGGAGGGAGGCCAAAGAGAGCCAGGTCACTTCCAGGAACTGCAAATAGTCTAGAAGTGAGAACAGGGTGTGGGAGGCAGGTGAGGCAACCAGGTGGAGAGATCACAGGTGCACATCACACAGGACTCTGTGTGCCTCCAAGGTAAAGGAGACATGCAAAGTGATCTAGAAAGAAAAAAGATAGAGGCAGGGAGACCTATTGGCAGGTTCATGTGAAGGCCTGCTGAGGCCCCGCTAGGAGGAGAGAGAAGAAAACATTTCAGCAGGTGGACGGATTGGCCACAGATGTGATGGAAGGGCAGGAAGAGGTCAAAGATGCCGGCCAGCTTTCTGGCTTTGGCAGTGTCCTAAATTATAGTGCCATTTCCTAAAACAAGAAGGGCAGGAAGAGGAGCAAGTCGTGAGAGGAGACAACTGATTCAGTTCTGGCTGGGTGCCTGTGGGCTCCAGGAGAGATGTCCAATAGGCAAATAAAAGTCTAGAAATCGGGAGAAAGTTCTAGGCTGAGCCAAGTAGTTTTCCTGCTTCAAGAGGCTAATGGATGTGAGTGGACAAGCTCACGAGAAGAGATGTAGAGGGGTAGCTCTCACCGTCCTGCACATGGGAAGCATCTGGGAGCCTTTAAAACATAGTGCGCCCCAGCCTGGTGTGGGGCCTTTGTACTGTTTATTGTTTTTTAAATACTTTCCTTTTTTGGGGGGGTAGTTAGATTTATTTATTTTAATGGAGGTACTTGGAATTGAACCCAGGACCTCTTGCATGCTAAGCAAGTGCTCAGCCACTGAGCCATACCCTCCCCACCATTTTTTTGTTTTTAGACATTAGCTCTACTGAGCAGTCAGGGTTGAGAATCAACCTGTAGAGAGCAGAGATCCTTGGGGTAGAGATCAAGGAGAAGCTTCCCAGAGCCCTGCAGACCCCAGCAAGGGCAGCCGGAGATGCAGGGAGCCTCGGATGGGCTGTGAGGAACGTGAACTCAACACTCCCCAATGACAAACATGTTTCAAGCACCCACTTCCCAGCAGTGTTTCTTCTGAGTTTACTACATTTCCAGTAATACTGGGTGAGAATAGAAATAATCTGGACAAAGGGATCAAATTCAAATGCTCGTTCTGACCATTCTTAGCTGCGTGATTACTGATTAAAAGGTTACCGGTCTGCCACGTGTAAACTGGGGGACCTAGAACCGTGCTCGTGGGCTGCTGTGAGCGTAATGAAATGACAACTATAAAGGCACTCCTGACTCTCAGAGGTAATTGCTACTATTGTCCCCATTTGGGACACCAAGAAACAGAGTCGCAGAAAGCTTCAAACATTTGCCCAAGATGAAGGTTAGTGTCTGGAATCAAGCCAATGACTTCGTGGATCCAGAGCCCAGGATCTTCTTACGAATAACACGGCACTGCCCAGGTTCCCTGCTCCAAAACCCGCCTCCCTTTGGCTCAGTTCCATGGGCCCTGCGCTGCACAGATGTCGTCACTGCCTGCCTGCCCGCCCGGTGTCTGACCCCGGCACTGCTCCCTCCATCTCACACACCGCTTCCTTGGGCACACCAACCCTCACGAGGCCATTGCTGTGGGTACTCGGATGTTTACACGGAAACGCAGGTGGCAGCCCAGCTTTTTGCTATAGATGCTGCTGTCAGTGGAGGCAAAGAGCTCACAGTTGGTGGCAGAGGCCACTTCTGGTATCCTCCTTGGCTGGAGAGCTGGATGGAATCCAGTTTCCCTCTGCAACTTAGACATCCAGCATGAGAGTTATGTAAGGCCATCTGGCCTCTCAACATAGAAATGATGCCCCCGCAGTCGTACTTAATATTGTAATCTCCTGGCTCCACCAGGGAGCAGAGGCCATGGCCTGTTGTCCAACAAGTTTTGTTTCCTTACACGACAGCTACAATGGGGTGAGTAAACACCGGACCAGAAAATCTACAAAGCCCTCGTGTACTATTTCCTGACACTTGCAGGTCACACAAATACCCCAGATCCTCCAAGTAAACAACTAGTAAGAGGAACTGAGCTGGCTCGTCTGTCAGATCCCTGATGGCAGGACGGATTTGTCCTCTCCTGCTCTCGGGATCATCCGTTCTCCTTCTGTGTGCCCTTCCCCGATTGAAGGAGACTGTTCTTTGTTTATGGGCTATGGAGTATTTGTGGCTGTCTGACGAGAACCTTCGAAACTAGAGCTCTTGGTGAGAATGGAAGCATGGCACCCACGTCTCATGAGCTCAGCTACCGAACAGCCTCATCTAGCCAAGACTATGGCCAACACCAGGGGTCCACGCTGTTGAGTGTTGGGTCTGGAGAGCAATGCCTCCACCACTGAGAAGCTGCCCCACCACTTGTGCCCTTGTCCCCATCCAGGGGGAGGTGACGCATCCATGGGGTGAAAGCCTTGAGGGCACTAGGTGACTGTGGACCAAGCTGTGACTGGCTGGTCCTGCCGCCCATGTGACCCATGTTACCCTCACATGCAGAAAATCCCCAAAGAGACCCCTGCTTGAGGGAATGGGTCACCTATAAGCCAACTGTCCTCGGGCCACCTAAGAAGCAACACAGTATACACAGTGAGCCACCCACTCACTACAGTATCCAAGGCTCACAGTTCCCTCATGTGACACCATGTACCCCCAGCAAAAAGAAGACCGTTACTTTGTAATTGACTTGAGAATTCTACTGAAAACACTGCCTTCCACCTTCCACTTATGAAGTTCTTTCCACTGTCCCCTGCTCTGCAATTGTGGAATCAGTCCAGAGCTCCCTCATGAGAAAGGAAGGAAGGGGCCGGGCAAATCCAATAAAGGAATGGCACAGCCTTTAGCACCAAGATGGTGGAAAAGTCAACTCCCAGTAGATCTTGAGCTTCAATACACACTCACAGAAATACAGCAGGATGTTAAATGGCACTCCCACAGGTCCCAGGACAGGTTCAAGACTGACCATAAAATGTCAAAGGGTGAGTGGTGGCCCAATTTCTGGGAATCCCAACACCTTTCCCAAAGCAGTTGGAATATTCCTCACACTTATTAGCATATGAAGATACTGAGTGCATAAAATCTAACAATCCCACACCTCGTGGTTGCTCTCTCTGCTGAGATAGACAGCCCACACACTGTCTGTGGAGTGTGTATCTACTTTTACTTTAAACTGGAGCACCCAACCCCCATGCCTCATGGCCTTTCTGTTGCCTTCTGAAACAGCCCACTCTGTCTATGGTGTATATATCTCTCTGAATAAATCTACTTTTACTGAACTGTGGCTCTCGAATTCGTTGCTGGGCAAACCAAGGACCCACACTTGGTGAAGTGCATCCCAGGGACCCAAATACGACCTGGGATATGGCCATCCTCTCCCCCACATTTTCCTGTATCATACATTCCTTCCCAAAGGATCTCACCTTGTGCACTCCAAAATAGACAGCACTCATGTGTCCTGACCAGGATCTGCTCCTGTGTGTATCATTTCTTATTTCCACTAGAACATCAACTTCAGGAGGACAAGGATTTGGTTCTGTTCACAAAGGAAGCACCAGCACATCACAGGTGCTGGAGAAGTATTAGCTGAATGAATGAGCTGTGGGAAGTCCTGGGATTTCCACCTGGAACTCCTAGCCTCTTGGGTCCCAGCTGACTACAGGTGCTCCCTGCTACTCATGGCTGACCTCTTGCCACCACTCTCTGCTCTGCCATCACCTGAGCTGGGATGAGCTGAGATGGGCACACACCCCGGAGAGCATGGCGCATGGTTCATGCCGTTACAACACACTCGCCCCTTGACTGTTAGAGGTTACTTAGGGTGGACAAACTGAAGGCAGCACCATGAGCACCGCCCTACCCCACAACTCACTTGAAGCACCAGGACTGCACACAGGGGAAACGCTGGCCCTTTGCAACCTAAGGAGAGGGACTATGGGTGAGAAGAGGGTCTCTGTCATCTAACAGTCTCTTTACAAGCACAGTCTTAGGAAAGCTCTTTAAAGATACTTTTTGTATCTTCCTTGTGTTTCTGTAATCCCTCTAGATTTTGTCATTTTAATCTACACATCAGAAATACAGATATTCTTGAAATCTCTATTGATTTTCAATGAAGAAAATCCTCAATTTCCTACACTGCTAAGAAAATTACTGCACTTTATTTAAAAAAAGCAGCTTCTTTCATTACTTCCTATCTTCAAACACCTAATTTCACAAGAATCAGTGAAGCAGGACATGAAAATCATGCTATGCTTTATCACCTACAGGTGGGCAGGGATGAAATGAATGAGTACTGATCTCATGAGATGGGAAGGCTGGGTCTGTATTATTTAAGCTACAGATGGAAGGGTCCGTATCTGTGAGGGTGAGGAAGGGCCAAGGATGGGAAACCAACATTTTCTAACCCATTTCTCTTTTTCAGAGTCCCAGACAAAACAGTGTGATTGTATCAACTAAAACAAGAACATCTGCACACTTCTAAATGAACGCTACAACTTTACTACTACACACGGCACTCTGTCACTGACCTACAGGCTGATGACAGCCAAGAAATTTGCAGGGATCTTATTCTGTGCTCATCCCTTTTTGTCTTTGGAACCTCAGGATATTTGCCTCCTCTCCCTGATTGTCATTTTCCTCATCCTTCAAATGGGAGTGTAACAGTCATTCATTTGCTCAGGGTCTATTCGACAACTGGAGACGGCTTATGAAAACAACAACAACAAAAAAAGCAAAACAGCAATTCTGATCTGTGCTGTCTTCCTCCTCCTCCCTGAACATGAATGGCATCTTTCACTGAATCCCGAACTTAAGGAGTAGTTCTGATGAGGAAGTCACAGGACTGCTGTGTAACAGAGAAATGACCTGGTGAAAAAGAATGAGTTGCCAGCAAATCCTCAAAACCCATAAGGGTGCAAACCCTGGGAGCTACAGGCATGGGTGGGAGTTCCTTGGTTCCCCATTTCACAAATGGGGAGAACTTTGCAGGGTCCATGAAAGACACAGATAGCCCAGTAAAACCACACCATGTTTTGGAGTACACCAGGGCCACGTCGCTGCTGACCTGTACTTCTTTGTGTCCCAGAGCAAGTGCCCTGGGCAGGGGTTACTGTGTTTGAGAATGGACAAGAATTTTCTGTTCTGTCTCTATTGCTTTATCTCTTCCTGCAATAAAACAACTGGTAGGACTCTGGTGGGGAGCAATATACCCACATTCTCTGGCAAACCACACACCAGGCAGCTCTAGCTGATCTGAGAGAGGACACTTCAATGAACATATATACACCAAAGTCAGGCAGAAGGCTGCCTGTGACCTTGGGAATCCAAACCAGCTTGTCCTCTTAATCAGGATATTCGACATCTAAAGAAAGTGTGCACCAGATGAAGACAATGACTTAGACAGCGTTGGTGGTTATGGCCAGCAGTATCTAAGGACAAGACATGCTCTGGCAGATGGGAGCATTTTGGTTGCTTTAAGAGTTTGCTATTGAAGGGCTGGGACATTTCATTGGGCCTTGAAACTCCAGACCTCTTTACTCACAAAGGCAGACAAGTTAGGTAAGCCAGCTCAGCCTTTATTCCAACTTCCTAACCAAAATGCTATGAGGTTGAAAATATATTTCTCAGACTCTTCTGCAGCAAGGGTTCCAGATGTGGCTTTAAAAATGCCCATCAGAGATTGAAATTTGCAAATATTAACTACTATATATAAAAATAGCTAAAAAAACCAAATTTCTTCTGTATAGCACAGGGAACTATATTTAATATCTTGTAATAACTTTTAATGAAAAATAACATGGAAAGGAATTCATAAATATATATGTGTATATGAATGACCGGAACATTGTGCTGTACATCAGAAAATGACACATTGTAACTGACTATACTTCAATTAAAATATATATAAATATAATGTCCATCAGCAGCATCTGAGTGTCACTGAAAGCAGAAACCCAGATGAGTAGAGGCAGAGGTGGTTGGAGGAGCTACGTTATTTTGCTGGGATGGATGCAGCTGGCATGGCAGAGATCTAGAAGGAATGCTCACAACAGCCACTTACTGATCTGCAAGTGTGTTAGGGTAATAGCTTCCTGAAATCCTCCCCACCCCTCCTGATGAGCCAGGTGTCTGGCGTTTCTCTGGAAATCACTAGGCACAGCCTGGGACTCAAAGGTAAAAATTAAAAACTGCAGTCAGGCAGTGAAGAGACTGGCAGGATGTGTTGGACAAAAGTAGGTCAGAATCAACAAAGAATGAGGAGGGGATACAACGTGTGCTGAGGACCCTGACTACAGTGGTGGATTGTCTGTGTTAAGGACTCTGAGTCAGTATGAGTAGATGGATTGGTGTGGACTAAAATGGTGGCCATTGTTCAGATAAATATGTGATTTGGACTCTATTTATTAGAGGAGGGCTTTTTTCCCCCTTCAACGTTGATCATTTCTAGGGAGCAGAAAAATACTCTGCCACACAACATCTAAGTGCAAAAGAGATGCTATGGGATGGTGGTGGTGTGAAAAATTTCAGTTCTGCAGTTCCATGGTTTCCTTAATGAGGTTCACAGCAGTTGGTACTTAAAATAAAATAAGGTACTTATAATAAAGACATCATCATATGTACATATCCTTAAAGATACACATACGGTGCTATACGTGGGCCTGAAATGTGTTCTGCATTCTAAAATCCGATGAAATAAAATCAGTAGCTCAATATGCCTGTTGGCTCTATAAACATGATGTAGCTAATGATCACAGAAAACAAGATCAGCTAGTAAATTTGAAATTTGTCTTTTCCAGTGTCAAAGATAATATTTTTTGCTTTACTTAAAAAGCATTTTTTTAATTAGGACTGTCAGTGTCCATTGGTATATGGGGTTCACTAGATGTGTTCAGATATTCCAGACAGTGAATCAGAGCAAAGACTGAGGTTTAGACAGTAGTTAAATGCCTCACCCTTGTAATCAGCATCCACATATTGCTATACTGAATATCCTTAAAACTGAGAACTTCATTAAAGCAACTAAAAGAAAGGGAAAAATTAGCCACAGACTATTGGAAGATTTGTAACGTGTAAAAATGACAAAGGGATATTCATGAGCATATTCTTAAAAACCCCTACAATTTAATAAGTAAAACAACAAACGGACAACAGGTTGCACACTGATCCCTTTAGGAGAAGCCATGCAGATGAACTCTTATGTGAATGGGGCTGGAGCTGTAGAATTAGTTACTCTTGCAAGTAACTCAGTTAAAAACAAATGCAAATGGGATACACTTCTACAATATCTGAGTAAAAATCTTGGAAAACTTACTCCTCTGTTAAGCAATGACAATGGCAAAATTTGTCAAAATTAACCTCTGCAGAACTCTGGAAATTTAACCAAGGCTTCCAGCAATCCGGGGAGTGTTTATTTGAGAAAAAATAACAGCTAAATCTCCATAAAGATAATCAGTTTTGTCATATTGTAACTTGATCTACCCCATCCGAGAATCCTCACCTAAATGGTGGCCTTTAAAAGCAACAGTCTCACAATCAAGGAAGGGGCAGAAGTGATTTGAAGTTACCCAAAAAATCCGCCCCCAGAGAACTGTCACTATTTCACCTATCTCAAACTCATGCTGTGCAAACAGCCTGTCCCCAGAGTGTTTGTGGAAAACAATCAGCAGTGAGTAACATTACAACTGCCTGAGGCAGTGGTACCAGTACAGGCTAACTAGATGCTGACTAGGAAACTTAGAAGGCAAAATTGAGTATTGAGACTTTCTGGGGGTGGAGGTAGGGTTAAATAGCTCCAAAAAATTCTGAGAATTGTAGAAGTGCGTACACATGTGTGGCATATGGCAAGGAAAGATCTGAGAAAATCTTAAGCCTTCAACTCTGGCTGAACTTGAGGTTCTGCATAAGCAAGAACTAAAGGCTACAAAATAGCTGCAGACTGCCTGCCGATGCTGAGGGCATCCGTCAGCATGCAGGCACACAGCCACCTGGCAACAGCTCAAACGATTGGCTCCAGGCATTGAAAGAAATCACTGTCCAACCATTATTACACTGACGACAACTAGGCTTTCTGCACACATACAGATCTCATGGCCATGCATGATAAAGAATACAGACTTTACAGAATTTGTTCAGGAAAGTAACTACATAAATAGCTGCAGCAGCAATGACAATGGAAGCAACGATAAACCCTGGAGATGAGGAAAATCTGGCTTTCAGTTCTGCCATATTGTAATATTTTAAATGTCCAATTTTCAACAGAAAATTACAAGATGTACAAAGAAACAGAAAAGTTTGGCCATAACACAGGGGAGAAAGTAGTCAATAGAAACTCCCTGAGGAAACCCAGACACTGGACTTACTAGACAAAGACTGAAATAAGGAATTACACATATGATCAAAGAGCTAAACGAAACCATGCCTAAAGAATTTAAGTATGTGAACATCTCATTGTACAGAGAATAACAATAGATAAAATTTATATTAAAAACCAACTGGACATTCTAGAGATACAAACATAATGACTACAATGAAAAATTCAATAAGAGATTTCTCTGTAGATATGAAATTGTTGAAGAAAAAGTCAGTTAACTTAAAACTACTGAGATTATCCAGTCTGTGGAACAGAAAGAAAAAGGAATGAAAAAAATGAACACTGTGTCAGAGATAGGTTGGACACCATCAACAATACCAATACACACATAATTTGAGAGCCAGAAAGGAGAGAAAAGAAGAGGTAGAAAAAATATATAAAGAAATAATGGCTGAAAACTTCCCAAATTTGATGAAAACATTAATTTGTACATCCCAGCAGCTCAACAAACTCCACGTGGTATAAATGTAGAGACATCGAAAATAGGCACATCAGACTCAGTGTGTCAAAAGGGAAGAACAAATAATCTTGACAGCAGAAAGAGAAAAGAGGCTCAACATATTCAAAGGCTCCTCAGTAAGACAGTTGATTTCTCATCAAAAACCATGGAGACCAGAAGGCAGTGGGAAGGTATCGTCAAAGTGATAAAAGGAAAATACTGTCACCAAGTATTTTATAGCCAGCAAAATGATTCTTCAAAAAAATTAAAGGAGAAATTAAGACACTCCTATAAAAACAAAATCTGAAAGATTCCATTGCTAGCAGGCCTGTTTTCCAAGAAATATTAAGGATAGTCCAGCAGCTGTAAATGAAAGGACACTCAACTGAAAAATAAAGAGCACTGGTAGAGGTAACTACATGAGTAAAAAAATAAAACAGTATAAATACAGTATTACATGTAAGTGTTTTCTTCTAATTGATGTAAAGGACAACTGCATAAAACAATAATTATGAAACTGTGTAGATGCACTTATAAATGCATAAAGGTGTAATTTGTATGACAGTGACAGCATGAGGAGGGGGAGGGAAAAGATTGATACCAAAGCAAAGTTTTTGTGTACTATTGAAATTAAGTTGGCATTCATGTGAACTAGATTGCTTTAAAACAAGATGTTAATAGTAATCTCCGGGGCAATGGAGGAGAATGAGTAGGAGGAAGAGGAGGAGGAGAAGAAAAAGATAAAATAAACAACAAATTAAAATGCCACACTTGAAAATGCCTACTTTGTACAAAAAAGTGTAGTAATAGAGCATTGGGGAAATAAAAAGACATATAGAAAGCAGATAGCAGATGTAACTTCAACCTGATAAGAAATTACATTAATGTAAATGAATTAAATATTCTAATCAAAATAGTAAAGGCAGAAATAAATGGAATAGAGAATAGATGAAGAACAGAGAATAATCAACAAAAAGAAAAGTTGGTTCTTTGAAAAGATCAAGAAAACTGACAAATTTTTAGCTAGTACTGAAGAAAAAAAGAGAGAAGATTCAAATTACTAAGATGAGAAATGAAAGGAAGGATGTCACTACTGCCCTTACAAAAATAACAAGGAATATAAGGGAATACCATGAATACTTGTATAGCCAATAAATGAGATAATCTAGATGAAATGGATAAATTCCTTGAAGGATATAAGTGACTAAATCTAATTCAAGGAGAGATAGAAAACTCAAATAATCCTACAATAAATAGTGACTGAAACAGTAATCCAAAACATTCCCACAAGGAAATGCTAGGCCAGTATGGCTTTGCTGGTGAATTCCATCAACTACTTAAAGAAAAAACAAAAACAAAAAACAAACAGACAAAAAAATGCTTCACAAACTCGTCTAAAAATAAAGAGGTGGGCACACTTCCCAATTCATTCAATGACACAAGTATCACACTGATACCAAAACCAGACAAAGGCATCACAAGAAAACTAAAGACTATCTCTTATGGATATAAGTGTAAAAGTCCTCAACAGAATACAAGCAAATCCAATCCAGTAACATATAAAATAGACCACAATTCAGTGGAATGTACCCAGGTATGCAAAGGCATTTCAACATACAAAAGTCAATTCATGTAATATGCCATATTAATAGAATAATGGATAAAAACTAGGAATAGAAGAGAACTTCCTCAACTTGACAGAGAACATCTATGAAAAACCTGGAGCAAAGATCATACATAATGGTGAAAGACTGAATTATTTCCTCCCAAAATCAACATTGTACTAGAGGTTCTAGTCAAAGCAAACAGACAAAGAAAATAAAGCCTCTAGATTAGAAAGAAAGAAATAAAACTATTTCAATTCCAGATGACATGATATTATACATTGAATTCACAAGGAATCCACAAAGAAAAAAAAAGAGAGAGACAGAAAAAAAAAACTATTAGAATTAACAACATAGTTTGACCAAAATTGTAAGACACAAATCAATATATAAAAAAGTAATTATATTTCTATACAACAGCAGTGAATAATCTAAAAATAAAATGAAGGAAACATTTTCATTTACAATAGCATCAAAAAGAATAAAATACTTAGGAATATTAAGAAAAATATGTGGAACACTGAGAAAAATGTCTGAAAATGGTAAATTGAAAACTAAAATACTACTGATAGAAGTTAAAAATGACCTAAAATAAATGGAAAGCTCTTCTGTGTTCATGGATCAGAAGCCTTATTATTGTTAGGAAGGCATTTGTCCTCAAAATGACATATAGATTCAGTGCAACTCTGGCTTTTTGGGAGAAATGAACAAGCTGATCCTAAAACTAATATGGAAATGCAAGATACCCAGAATAGTCAAAACAATCTTGAAAAAGAACAAAGTTTTGAAGTTTCCAAATTCAAAACTCAGTAACAAAATGGTAATCCATACAGTGTGGTACTTGCATAAAGGACAGACAAATAGATTGAGAGAAAAGAACTGAGAGTCCAAAAACAAACTCTTACACGTAGCCAGTTAATTTTTCATAAAGGTTCCATGACAATACAATGGGGAAAAATTAATCTTTACAAAAATGATGCTGGGACACCTGGACATACACCTGGAAAGAAAGAAAACTGAACTTTTAACTTAACACCATTTATTAAATTTAACTCAAAATAAATCACAGACCTGAAACTATAAATCTTTTAGATAATGGACAATGAGAAAATCTTCAGGATTTTGAAGTACAAATACTTCTAAGATATGACAGCAAAAGCACAAACAACAAAAGAAAAAAAATCAAGTAAACTGGACTTCAGTAAAATTAAACACTTCTGTGCTTCAAAGGGCTTCATCAAGAAAGTAAGAAGACAATCCACAGAATGGGTGAAAATATTTCCAATATTTTCCCTGATAAGGGACTTTTTATCCAGAATAGACAAAGGAGACTTAAAACATGACAATACAAAGACAAATACAATTAAAATTGGCAAAGAATTTGAATAGATGTTTCTCCAAAGAAGACATACGAATGGGAAATAAGCACATAAAAAGATGTTCAACATCATTAGGCATAAGGGAAACAGAAATCAAAAGCACAATGACATGCCACTTCATACCAACTAGGATGACAATTATATATGATATATGATATATAAATATGTATCTATAACCCCGGTAATAAAAAGTGTTGATGAGGATGTGGAGAAACTGGACTCCTCATACATTACTACTGGAAATATAAAATTGTACAGTTACTTTAAAAACTACTTTAGCAATTCCTCAAAATGTTAAAAGTAGAATACATCCCAGCAATTCCATTTTTTGATATATCCTGAGGAGAACTGAAAATATATGTTCACACAAAAACTTGTCCATGAGCATTTACAGCAGAATTATTCATCATCAACTGATGGATGGATAAGCAAAGTCGTGTATTTATAACAATGGCATATTATTTGAACACAAAAAGGACTTTGGGTACTGATATATGCTACACCATGGATGAGTCTTGACAACGTCACACTAAATGAAAGACGGCAATCAAAAAAGGCAGCATACTGTATGGTTCTACTTATATGAAATGCCCAGAACAGGCAAATCCGTAGAGACAGAAAGTAGAGTGGTGGCTGCTGGGGTCTAAGGGAAAGGAAGTTTAGGGAGTGACTTACTAAAGAGTACTGGTTCCTTTTGGGAGTGATGGCTACAAAACCCTGAAATGTACTTAAAAATCTAATGCACAATTTCAAAGGCTGCATTTTATGGTATGTGAATTATATCTCCATAAAGCTGTTACTCTTGAAGCTGAGCCCACATATGGAGCAACTGGCCCAGCACTGACTGCAGCATCTGGAGGGGGAGTGACCCACCCACCCACCACAAAGGAAAGGATCACCTGACCCAGTGTTGGAGGGGTGCAATCTTCTTGCCGACAGACACTGTGAGCAGCACAGAAAAGGGGGCCAACAGAGCAAGGTGAGTTCGTGAAACAGGGCGAAGACACAAAGGCCTCTCAATAAAACCATTAAGAGCACACAGTCTCTAGGAGAACACATCTTTGTTTTTAAAATCTTTTTATATCTGTTTTATACCTATTACATTTTTAATCTTTATTTTTAAACAGTTCTATATGTTTACAATTCTCATTTCATTTTTAATTCTCTTGGTTTTGATCTGTTATTTATTAGTCACAGGTTTCAAATATTGTATTTTGAATTTTCTCTTCTTTTTATTAAGATTCTTAAAAGATATCTCAACTCGATTCCTATTCTGCTTCAACTTGCTCTTCTATTATTGATTATACACTGTTTTCAAACCTTCTTTTCCTCCATTCTTTTAAAATTCTCTCTCTCTCTCTTTTAAGTTTTATTCCCACATAGGCTTTATATAGATAAACAAATAAACTCCTTTAAGGACCACAATAGATAACTGATACTCCTTAAGCCACAGTGCCAGAGAGATATGAGCAGAATGAAGAAGCAGAGGAAGTCCTGCCAATTAAAAGAGCAAGAGAAATCCCCTCAAAGAACGATCAATAAAATAGACATTGATGGCCTACTAGATCAAGATTTCAAAAAAGAAGTGATCAAATTACTGAAGGAACTAAAAGAGATAGTCTTTAGAGACATAAAATATATCAAAAACAAAATAGAAGGTATAAAGAAGAGCCAAGTAGAATTGGTAAATTCATTGGCTGAAATGAGATCTGACCTAAAGGCTGTACAAAGCAGGCTAGATAATGCAGCAGAACGAATAAGTGACCTAGAAGACAGGACAACAGAAAGCACCCAATCAGAACAGCTGAGAGAAAAACAAATATAAAACAATGAAAACAATATAAGGAACCTATGGGATAATATAAAGCATGCCAATCTATGCATAATAGGGGTTCCAGAAGGGGAAGAAAGAACAAAGGGGATGGAAAAGGTAATTAAAGAAATCATGACTGAAAACTTCCCAAACTTAAAGAAGGAATCAGACACCCAAGCACAGGAGGATCAGAGGGTCCCAAACAGGAAGAGCCCAAAGAGAAACATGCCAAGATATATCATAAATCAAGATGGCTAGACTGAAGGATAAAGAAATGATCCTAAAGGCAGCAAGAGGAAAACAAAGAGTGAGTTACAAGAGAAGGCTCTCAGCTGATTTCTTTACAGAAACACTACAGGCCAGAAGGGAGTGGCAAGATATATTCAAAGTCCTGAATGAAAAAAAAAGATGCAGCCTAGGATACTTGCTCCAGCAAGGCTATCCTTTAGAATAGAAGGAGAGATATAGAATTTTACAGAGAAGCAAAACTAAAAGAATTTAGCAACACTAAACCCATGCTAAAAGAAATATTGAAAGGTCTACTCTAAATAGAAAAGAAGCAGAATGCTACAGAAATGAGAATTCATGAATGTGAGAGTATTTTTTCTTTCTTCTTTTGTTTTTAAATCTTTTGTTCTCAGTAGGATGGGTTTGAGATTACATTAATATCTCTTTAGTATACACAGTTACAGTAATTGGTTAACAGACTTACAAAAAAAGTGTAATCACAAGCCAAAAACTTACAAGTGAGTCACAAAAACTAAATACAATACAAAGGAAAATTACCATACCACAAAAGGAAGAAGAAAGGAACCAAGAAGAAATACCAAATCAACTGCAAAAATAAGTTCAAAATAGCAATAAACTCTCATCTATCATTAATTACTGTAAATGTTAATGGTCTAAATGCTCCAGTCAAAAGACAGAGTAGCAGACTGGATAATAAAGCAAGAAACTTCAATACACTGCATATAAGAGACACATTTTAGGGAGAAGGACACATAGATTGAGATTGAATGGACGGAAAAGGATATTCCATGCAAATGGAAATGCCAAAAAAGCAGGTGTAGCAGTACTGATTTCAGACAAAATAGACTTTAAAACAATGGCCATAAAGAAAGATAAATAAAGACATTTTATAATGATTAAAGGAGTGATACAAGATGAAGATATTGCAATCATTAATATATAAGCACCCAACATGAGCACCTAAGTACATTAAACAACTACTAACAGAGATAAAGGGGGAAATTGATGGGAATACAATCATTGTCAGAAATTTTAACACCACATTAACATCACTAGACAGATCTTCCAGACAGAAAATAAATAAGGCAACAGAGAAATTAAATGATACAAGAGAATAATTGGATTTAGTGGATATTTTCAGAGCATTACAATCCTCCATAATAGAATACACATTCTTTTCAAATGTGTGTGGAACACTTTCTAGGATTGATCATGTACTTAGTCACAAAAGAAGCCTCAACAATTTTAAGAAGATAGAAATTATCTCAAGCATCTTTACTGACCACAATGCCATTGAAACTAGAAATCAACTTCAGAGAAACAAAGGAGAAAGAAAGGAAAGCATTGAGATTAAACAACATGCTATTAGAAAACAAATGAGTCGATGATGTAATCAAAGTTGAAATTAAAGAATACCTTGAGACAAATGAAAATGAAAACACAACCACACAAAACATACGGTACACAGCAAAAGCAGTACTAAGAGGAAAGTTTAGGGTAATGCATGCTTTCCTCAAAAAAGAAGAACAATACCAAATAAACAATCTAACCCACCAGCTGAAAGAACTAGAAACAGAAGAGCAAAAACACACAAAAGTCAGGAGAAGGAAGGAAATAATAAAGATCATGGAGGAAATAAATAAAATAAAGATTAAAAAAATAGAGAAAATAATCAATCAAACCAAAAGCTAGTTTTTTGAAAGAGTAAATAAAATCGACAAACCTCTGGCCAAACTCACAAAGAAGAAGAAAGAGAGAGCACAAATTTGCAAAATAAGAAAGGAAAATGGAGAAATTACAACAAATAACATAGAAATACAGAATATCATATGAGAATATCATGAAAAACTACATGGAAAAGTGGATAACCTAGAGGAGATGGACAAGTTTCTGGAAACATACAGTCCACTAAGACTGAATCAAGAAGAAACTATCCACTTGAACAAATGGATCACTAGGAATGAAATTGAATTAACAATAAAAAACTTCCCTACAAATAAAAGTCCAGGACTGGACAGCTTCACCAGGGAGTTCTACCACACATACAAAGAAGAACTCATACCAGTCCTTCTCAAACTCTTCCAGAAGATTGAAAAGAAGGAATATTCCCAAACTCATTCTATGAAGCCTCCATTACCCTGATACCAAAACCAGGCAAAGACACCACCAAAAAAGAGAATTACAGACCAATATCACTGATGAACACAGATGAAAAAATCCTTACCAAAATACTAGTAAATAAAATCCAACAGCACATAAAAAAATAATACATCATGCTCAAGTGGGGTTCATCTCAGGGACACAAGGGTGGTTCAACATATGAAAATCAATCAATGTAATACTTCACATCAACAAGAGAAAGGACAAAAACCACATGATCATCTCAATAGATGCAGAAAACTTTGATAAAATTCAACACCCATTTATGATAAAAATTCTCACCAAAGTGAGTATTGAGGGAACATATCTCAACATCATAAAAGCTATATATGACAAACCTACAGCCAGCATAGCACTCAACGGTGAAAACCTCAAAAGATTCCCACTAAAATCTGGGACAAGTCAAAGATGCCCACTATCACCACTCCTATTCAACATAGACTTGGAAGTCCTGGCCACAGCAATCAGGCAAGTAACAGAAGTAAAAGGGGTCTAAATTGGAAAAGAAGAGGTAAAAGTGTCACTATATGCAGATGACATGACAATATATATAGAAAACCCTAAAAGGTCCACACAAAAACTACCAGAGCTGATCGAAGAATATAGCAAAGTAGCAGGTTACAAGATTAATGTTCAAAAATCAGTTGCATTTCTTTACACAAATGATGAATCAACAGAAAAAGAAAGTAAAGAAACAATCCCCTTTAAAATAGCACCCAAAGTAATAAAATATCTAGGAATAAATCTAACCACAGACGTGACAGAATTATACACAGAAAACTATAAAGCATTGGTGAAGGAAATTAAAGAAGACTTTAAAAAATGGAAAGGTATCCCATGCTCTTTGATTGCAAGAAGCAATATTGTTAAAATGGTCACACTGCACAAGGCAATCTACAGATTTAATGCAATCCCTACCAAATTATCCTGGACATATTCCATAGAACTAGAACAAATCACAATAAAATTTATATGGAACCATCAAAGACATAGAATTTCCAGGGCATTACTGAAGAAAAAAAGAAAGAGGCTGGAAGAGTAACTCTCCCAGACTTGAGACAATACTATAGACTTACAGTCGTCAAGACAGCATGGTATTAGTACAAAAACAGACATATAGCCAAATGGAACAGAATAGAGAGCCCAGAAATGAACCCAAATATTAAGGTCAACTAATCTTCAACAAAGGAGGCAAGAATATACAATGGAATAAAGACAGTCTCTTCAGCAAGATAAACATAAGACAAGATACAATAAAATTCCTAGGAGAAAATACAGGCAAAATATCTGACATACATCTCAGAAATCTTCCCCTAGGGCAGTCTACCCAAGCAATAGAAATAAAAGCAAAAATAAACAAATGGGACCTAATGAAACTTACAAGCTTCTGCACAGCAAAGACACCTTAAGTAAAACAAAAAGACAACCTACAGAATGGGAGAACATTTTTGCAAATGAAACTAACAAAGGCTTGATCTCCAGAATATATAAGCAGCTCATATGACTTACTGAGAAACAACCAAATAACCCAATCCAAACATGGGCAGAAGACCAAAACAAGCAATTCTCCAAGGAAGATATACAAATGATCAATGGGCACATGAAAAATGCTCAATATCACTAATTATCAGAGAAATGCAAATCAAAAGTACAATGAGGTATCACCTCAAACCAGTCAGAATGGCCATCATTCAAAAATCCACAAATGACATATGCTAGAGAGGCTGTGACAAAGGGAAACCTCCGACACTTCTGGTGGGAATGCAGTTTGGTGCAGCCACTGTGGAATAGGTATTGAGTTTCCTCAAAAGACTAGGAATAGAATTGCCATATGACACAGGAATCCCACTCCTGTGCATATATCCTGAAGGAACCCTACTTCAGGATGACAGCTGCACCCCAATATACATAGCAGCACTATTTACAATAGCCAAGACATGGAGATAGCCTAAACGTCCATCAACGGATGACTGGCTAAAGAAGTGTTATATTTATACAATGGAAAACTACTCGGCTATAAAAACTGACAATATAGGGCCATTTGCAGCAACGTGGATGCTCCTGGAGAATGTCATTCTAAGTTAAGTAAGCACCGTAACAAGGAATAAAGAGAAGTTACCTCTAAGTACAGTTATTTTGATTAAAATATACATACAGAAAGCAAGTCACCCCCACGACTGCTGCCAGGAGGAGCATCTGAATGTAATAGTCCAGCCCAAGCAAAGTAGATTCCGACCTTCTCTCCGTAGAATTTCCTGCAGAAAGACAGAAGGTAGTTTCAGAAGAAACACATATTCACTCTGTAGCTTCATCCTCATGTTAATTTCTTTCTTCTTTGTTTTTGGTGGGGCATAATTAGGTTTATTTATTTGTTTTTTAAATGGAGGCATTGGGGATTGAACCCAGTACCTCATGCATGCTAGGCATTCACTCTACCACTGAGTTATACCCTCCTTCCATCATACTAATTTCTGATTCTAAATCAAGGGGGCTTTAAGTTTAAACCTCTGACTCAATTCACACTTAAAACATATGCGTTTTCACAGCAGCCCCCAAATTCTACCGTGAAATAAGAAGTATTTTACGTATCATAGAAATACAGATCACTGGTTCACCTGCTGAAGAGAGATAAATGAGAACAGAGCAAAGGAGGGGACGAGGCCGACTCCGGAGCAGATGCAGGGGATCATCACCACTCACTGGACAGTCTGGCACATTCAACAAATCCCACCAAAGATCATTCTTAACAGGCTTGACACAAGTGGACTTCAACTACTGGCTCAGTCATCTGCGTCTGCCTTATCTCGGGAACTTCCCTGGAGCAAATGCAACGTAAACCACACATAATAAGGAAATGGCTGATAATGATAACAACTGGGAGTGCAATGTCTCTCTGACAAAATATTTATAAAACTCATGTGGGAATGGGAGAGGGCAGGAGGGATGTGGCTGAGTAAGGAACTGCCCTGTATTCTTTGTATCTAGCACGTCGGCTGTTCCTAGGTTTCAAAAACCCTTCAATGTTACTCAGTTAAGCTGGAGTAGACGGAACAGGCCAGGGAGGCAAGATTAGAAGAAAGGAGGCAGGGCACGAAGCGGTGCCAGGCTGGTCCTGAAAGGGAGACAGACAGACAGGCAGACACAGAGGGCTTAGGGATGAGGCGGAAAAATGAGGCGGCGGCTCAGGTGTGTTTGCTGCTGCTGATACTTCCCTCAGCTGGAGCACTGCTGACGCGGCAGTGCTGGGTAAAACCTGTGACTTTCCTCAGCTCTGAGTTCTCTCGGAAGCTTCCGGCTCAGTCTGGAGCTGAGATGAGCTCCGAGGGCCTAGCCTAGGGGGGACTCAGCTCTGAGAACAGCCTGGAGTCCTGAGAAACTTCACGCAGGAACCCCTAGGGCTGGACCAGCGCTCACAGGGCTGCTGTGAGACCAGCTCCATCGTCAGAGACCTGGGCGTGGACCATTCCATGGGGAAAATGGCTGAGCCCGATGCCAAATCAGATAGGAGGGACAAATTGTGTTCATTCTCATGTGACTGGTCTTTGTGGCCTGGCTAACAGATGGCAGGCTCAGGATGGTGTCTGGCAGAGAAAACCCTGGCAATGGGTTTGAGATGTCTTGGACTCTTTCTTGTTAAGCTTTTTGTAATACATTCTTATCAACTATCCATCCTGAAAATGCCACATTCAAAACTGAAAGAATGTTAGAAGTTGCTTGCTCCAACTGGCCAATGGTAAACACACCCTGCTACAGTTAGAGAGCTGGTCAGGCAGCCTCTGCCTGCATATTTACAATGACGGAGAGTTCTTTACTTCCAAAGGTTGCATGTCGGCAAGAATGTCAGAAAGAATTTTTGAACCTTAAACAGATGTCTGCCCCCTAGTCCTTGCTGAAAGGCTAGAAATAATGAGGATCCCTTCAAATGTAGTTTTGTCTGATTGTTATCTCTCTCTGTCAAAAACACCCCAATTCTTAACATCAATTTTTCAAAATTCAGCTTTGATTTCTTTTTATCAAACTTATACCATACATTCATTAAAGAGTCAAACAGTTCTCGAACACCGATTGTAAAAAGGAGCATTTCCCAACAACCACCCCATTTCCTGGTCAGAAGCAACAATGTTCAGCTCCTACTGCTGACTCTTGGAATAAAAACTCCCTATTTCTGACTAATATCCTTGTAACACAGCCTACTGACTTTTTCAGCTTTATGTATCACCTATTTAACTTTCTATTTTGGAAAATGAATATTAAGCTCTCTTTCAAACCACATCTCCTCTACACACCCAAACCTTCATTCTTCCAACCTTTTGATACAAATACATTATAATTTTGATCAGCTCAGTATCCTTGCTTTACATTATTAGGACTCTGTACAGACTGTTCACAGCTGTAGCAAGTTGTCTGCTAGGCTTACTTTTTTATTCCCTACTTTGTTTTTCCTGGAGTTAATAATTGTCTTGGTGGTTCATAGCTTAGATTTCTCTGCGCTTAACAATTCAACCCCATACCTTCTCCTAATGAATAACTTTCTCAATACTTTCCAATTCATTGTCTACAAATTTCATCTCCTTGAATAAATCTCTTCAGATCTCCTTCAACCTGGATTAACGACATGCTAGTCTTGTCACAGAGCTCAAGGGGCCACTAGTGGGAAGCAACAAGGGAATACATGGACCAGGAGGAGGGAACAGATCAACATAATTTCCTTCACAAAACATACTTAAAATAGTGGGAAAATTGTTTTCTTTACAAACACAAACACACACACGAACCCCAAAATCCCATAAAGAATGATTAAATAGCCATCAAACCCATTGCCCTGCCATCAAATTCTGTATAACATAAAACAAAAATAACAGAAGGAATATATCATATAAATATGAATCTCAAGGCGGATGGGGTACACTCAGTGGCAGAGTGTGTGCTCAGCAAGCATAAGGTCCTAGATTCAATCTTCAGTACCTCCATTAGAAAAAAACATTAGAAACAATAGAAAAATGTATCAACTTTAAATATTTACAAATATATAAACTTCCTCTTTTAAAACTGTTCTACAGGATAATCCGGGTTAATGAGAAAGTGCCTCTTCATGACTGTGATCCTGCTGATAATTGTGGGAGGAAATTAGAGTATGACCACATGAAGTAAAATCCCTAATGAAATAATGATCCCGGGTGACAATCATTATTGGCTGCTGTCATCACAAAAAAGAGAGTCAACTGGACATAATGTACCTTATGACAAGAGTACAAAACTTCATATAACAAATATTCCTGCACAAATTTGAACCTCGTTCAGATCAAGCTTTTAGGGGAGGATCAAATCACTTAGCTAAAGCCAATACATAGGATGGAGAAATAAGTCTAACCACAGGGGAGAATGAAATCAACCAAACAGGAAATAGAGAAATCCCTCAGCAATTTCAAGGAAAATGAGAAACAGGAAAATTATAGATTAGAACCCACTTGAAAGATATGCTAGCTGCAATGTGTGAACTTAGTCTGGATCCTGATTTCAACCCCAAAACTGCTTAAAAGTGTATTTTTGTGACAATCAGGGAATTATTTTGTAACCCTAAAAAAAATGAATATTCCAATTGTATTTGAAAGAGACCTTGTCATTTCACTAATGAAAGGTTAAGCTATGTAGGATTGCCTTCAAAATGATCCCGAAGTGGGGGAGGGGAAGAGGTGGAGATGAAAGTTGCAACAACAGTGACTCTGAGTTGATAATTCTGGAGATGGGTGACTGATACAGACAGGCTGGCTGTGCTGTTCTCTCTACTTCTGTACGTGTTTGAATCTTTCCATAAAATGTGAAACAAACAAAAAGACTTCAGTGATTTAAAACCCTCACTTGGAAGGTTAAGAGGTTTGCCCAAGTAGGTGGGCATCTGAATGGGGCACTGAGATTAGGAAGATCAGGCACCTGGCTCCAGGCCGACCTGGGGCTACCTTGACCCTTCTCTTCTCCTCACCATCCACAGCCAGCCCATAACTGCATCCTGTCAGCTCCACTCCCCAAACGCATTCTCCCTGGCTCCCACCATCTCTCATCTGGCCCACTCCAAGAGCCTCCGACCAGGCCTCCCTGCTTCCTGGGTCCCTGCAATTCATTCTCCACATTATCTTTGCAAATTGTGAGAGAAAATTACCTTAGTGCTTAAACTATCATGACTGCTTCTCACTGCACTTAGAGTCTACACTACTTTCCGTGCTCCTGATGCCCTTCTAAACCTCGCGTCTCATCACTCTCACCAGCGTTGGCTCCAGTATCTCCTCAAACCTGCTGAGCACATTTGTGCCTCGGGGCAATGGACAAGCTGCCTCTATTCCTGGGGTGACTTATCCCAGATCCTCAAAGACCAGCCTCCTTATCACCATCTCAGCTCACATGTAACCTTCTCAAAGATAGCTTTCTTGACTCCATTTCCCCCAAGTCTCCCATCTCAACACTGTATTATTTCCTTCATTTCAATCTGAAATTGTTTCCTTATTAGCCCGATTATTTTTGTTTGCTCAGTTGTCCTTGGCCTCCCTCCTCCCAGCAGCCTTGCACAAACAGCATAAGCTCCCGGGGAGCAGCCGGCGCTGATGCTCTGAGAATACACATGCTGAGCGCGACATTACAGTCACGTGGTGTAGTGAAACGGTGTCGAACAGCAGATAGAGCTAAGCAGTGAGAATACTTCTCTTATTTTATAATTTAAGTGAAACCTAACATTTACTCCTGTTTAATGAAGAATTTGGTAGGTCTTTGTTCCCAGTTCCTGGACGGCAACCCCTAAAGCCTTGAAATTTCCCAAGATAGGAGTGTCTTTACTATTCATGGTGGACCCTTGGATGGCTTGTGTTCATGAGATAACTCAGGATGGGGACTGGCCAGCCAGAGACACCAACCATGTGATTAGAGGAGTGGGGCTTTGAGCTTTGTGACA
This sequence comes from Camelus bactrianus, assembly GCF_048773025.1. Taxonomy (NCBI): domain Eukaryota; kingdom Metazoa; phylum Chordata; class Mammalia; order Artiodactyla; family Camelidae; genus Camelus; species Camelus bactrianus. The sequence goes on from NC_133553.1 coordinate 6,762,869, forward strand.
AGTGACTGACCATCAGGAGAGGTAGGGGCTCAAATGTTAGGGCTTTGACTTACAGTTAGTGTTTGGGGTAGCCATGTCAGTAGTGACCCAATAAATCATGTCTTTGTAATAAAGTCTCCAGTAAAAACTTAGGGCAACAAAGCTCAGAGCTCCTGTGAGCTTCCTGGTTGGTAACACTCTTGGAGGACTGTCACACTCAGAAGCCATGAGGGCAACCCTGAGCCCTTCCCACTGGAGTGCTCTCCACAACAGCTCACCTGATGAGATCTAAGGGCTGCTTCTTGTCTATGCTTCGAGGAGGAACACATTCCCTGTACAGAAGGCCCTGTTCGCTGGGGCAGCTGAGGTCCTCTGATGGAGGCTGAAGTTGCACTGGGAAGCAGAAGAAAACAGGTGAGCCTCACTGTCACCACGTGTTCACATGTTCTGCTAATAAAATGTGGTGCTAACACTTTGTGGTCATTTGTAAATAAGGGGCCCTCCTTTGCCAAAAGGGATGGAGGTACCATATAATTTTTCATAATTCTCACCGAGGATTAATACTAACCCCTTGAGGGTCATTTGCAAACGTGGCTGGAAAGGAACACTTGGATGTTACAGTCCTGGGACCACCGTGGGTACCTGGTGAGGGCCTTGCAGATGCTTAATGTCCTACAACCGGGCCAGTCTTCCACAGCAAAAAAACTACGCCACCCAAGTGCCCAAACTGCTTCAGTGGAGGCAGCAGCCCCCTCCTTGGACACACAGAGGAACCTGGACTCTGGCTGTTTAGGGGCAGGGTCAATTCTAAAACCCAGGCTTTTTTGTCCCCACAATTCAGTAGTTATTCGGTGACAGCACATGGAATATAAACAATAAAGAAACTTGACATGATGTTATATATTTAGCTTACTCAAGAAACACAATTTAAATCCAGTCATTCTCCTTCCCACCTGACCTACTTTCCTTTCTCCTGTACTAGAACCAGATTATTACCCACCCAGCCTTAGCATGGGTCCTGACTCCACTTACCTCCCTCCCAAACACCACATGAGATGATTCCTCAGCCTGGATGTGGAACCAGCAATTACAACAGGCTTTAGTGAATAAGAAATGGTTGTGTGCAGATGCCAACTAAACACTGTAGAATCCTGGTGTCCCACATTAGTAATCATGACAGCTGTTTGCAAGTGTCCCCAAAGTTCATTTCAGACTCTCACTGCTAATTTTGCTGGGATATAAATATAAAACATGTGGACTGCTGGGCTGGACTGCTATGCTGAGTCTGATCCAGGAAGCTCAGTGTCTGCTCCCTGCAACCAGCTCCCTGTTCTGTTCATGCATGTGCATCAAGCAGCTGTTTAGTGTCCATTTTAGTATCTTAGACAGTGCATTTCAGTATGGTCTTCATCCACAAATACGTGTACCACACAGTAGTAATGATCAATCTCAGTCTTTGCTTTCTTTTGTCTTAGAGAGTCAGATAAATGGATAGCAAGGTAACAAAGTCATAGAGCGCTATAATATAGTATTTCCTTTATTTCAATGACAGGATTTATTTAAAGAGCTTAGATATAACATCTTTGCATTTATGGCATCATTTAGCGTCTGAAGCTCTTACATTTTACAAACTTCATTTCATGCGAGATGTTGTCAGTTAGAGAACTGCTTCTGAATTTGAGGGGTTGCTGTCATCTCAGATGGAGTCCCTAAAAAATGTCAAAACTCTGCAGTATTGTCATCATGACAAGAACTCAGACAGATGAAATTTGGAAAGCCCTGTGATTTACTAGTGCACAGACAGAAAATGGTATTTCAGAGGGAAAAAGCCTGAATTACAGAAAATGATAAATGAAATGGTCTAACATGCATTTCCCTTACAAAGAACTAATACTTCTTTGGTTGATAATAACATCTGTCAGTAATTATGAAAAGAGCTGGCAAATGCATAGTACTTACTATTAGCCAGGGCTGTTCTAACATTGACACAGATTCATTAATCCACATAGCAACTCTACGAGGTGGGTATTATTATTATCCACATTTTATTGATGAGGAACTTGATAAACACAGAGGCTAAATGACTTTTACAAGGTAGACAGCGAGAAACCAGCACAAGTGTTCCAGCCTGAGTCTATGATCTTGGACACTTCTACCTTTTTTTTTTTTTTTTTTTTGGGTGGCAGGGAGATAATAAGGTAATTCTGGTGGGGGGTGGGGAGGTAATTAGGGTTATTTGTCTATTTTAGAGGAGGTGTTGGGGGCTGAACCCAGGACTTTATGCGTGCTAAGCATGCGCCCCATCACTTGAGCTGTACCCTCACCTCTCGAGTCTATGCTCTTAGCTGCTAATCCACACTGCCCCACATGGTAACTCTGGGGGAACTACAGTTCATTCATTCACTCACTTGTTAAACTCAGCCTTCCTGGTGCCTGGGATTCAGCAGTGAACAAGACAACATGGTTCCTGCCCTAAATGGGCTTGTCGACACCTGACATATCTTCATTTTACCCAGGAAATATCAAGGTCAAGAAGACTCGCCTTTTCGTGTTAACACCGGAGGATACATGAGGTGCTTTATTTCATTTCTGCCATTTGACTTACACCATGGGAAGGGAAAGCTGCCTTGCAGATCCCGGAGCTCACAAGCCTGTTAATTATGAATTTTTTTTAAAACTGTCCCTTACTTGATACTTGACCTGAGAAAGGATGAAGTAAACCTAAATAGATTCTAAGAGAGCGTGTGGTTTATACAGGGTAAATAACCAGCCACTGTTTACTATCCTAACAGGAATCTGTAGGCATAATTCTTTTCTTTCTTTTTTTTCCTTTTTATGGGCAGCTTTTAAAAACCAAACCAAACCAACAAAACCAAATCACTTATAATTCAACAGCAGGTTCTAAATCACCCCCAAGACAGCAGCTAAACTCGGTTTAGACTTACAGTGCGGCTCCTGGTGGTTGGATTGATGAATGTATCTCTATCCTGAATATAAAAGTCGTTCACGCAGCTCTTCTCAAATAGGGCAATGAAAAACTCTTGTTCCAGTTGTTGATACTTTCATCCACTTGGAGGACTTTCATAAAACAGCTGAAGGTATCAAAGGCTGAGGACAGGGTTTTCAGATGATTGGGATTCAGAGGCAATTTTATGTACAGTATCTCAGCGTATGTACAGAGCACCTCCTACAGGGTGTGTACTTTTGCAAATACAAGCTTGTCATCCAAAACCTATATTGGGAGAATGAAAACACAAACCAGGAAACTATTTTCACATTTTTAGTACACAGATTTTTCTTACATTGCTGGTAGTTAAAGCACTTGTGCAAACACACACAGATATGACACTGGTAAAAGTGAAGATATAATAAAAATAGATTTGCAAACCATCATAAATTTTTGCCTTAAAGTTAATTTCTTTGTTGAAATTACTGAAAAGTTATTTAAAATCCTTACAATTCATTCATAAAATAACCAATGTTTTAGATGAAGAAAAGTAAACTTGTTAACTTTTAGTCCAAATTAGTAACTAAAAATAGAAACACGAAAAAATTCTTTGCAGGGGCATTGTAATGACAATTTTTTAAATTTCTTAAAACTAGGACTATTTACATATCTGTTCAATATAATGTTAAACAGCCATTAAAAGGGATTTAAAAGAATTACATTTATTGATATGGAATATATAATAAAAGGAAAAAGAAAAAAATGTGAAATAATAATTTTCATTTTTGGAAGGGAAAAATAACTACATTTGAACAAAAAAATGTTTAGAAGGATTTTAATATTCTTTATGTATAACTAAGGTACAGATGATTTTTAATTCCACTGTTTTTAATTCCATTGGATTTTAATTCCAATGTTCTTTCATTTTCAATTTTGGGGGAAATTTTTATAATAAAAAAAACTTTAAAATTGTTTTTGCATAAATACATTAATAGATATATTTATGACTACATTCTCTGTCTATTAAAAAAGATCTCCTAGCTTTGGATCTGAAACATACATTCCATAATGCAGATTCTGACTGACTCGCCTCCCAGTCCAGAGCGAAGGCACGGCTAGGGTGACATGTTTCAAATATCATTCCAGGGAACATGCAGGCTCCCAGCCAACGGCTGCAAAGGGACTGACACTGATCTGCTTGCTCCCAGCTGCAGACAATCACAGATGAGTTTAGATTCATAGGCTCAAGTTTTCTCTGTCAAAAGAAATCAGAAAATGTTAGGCTTTTACTTTCACCAAGGGAACAAGAAGTTGTTTGATTTTCTTTTATTAAAAAAAACAACAAACCAATTTGAACCTGAAGAAAAGACATTTGCTCAAAATACCACAGTAGCAATGAAGGTGCTCTGGCTGGCAGGGACTTGTTGGATTCCTGTGAGTGCTGGACTCCTCACATGGAATTCCCTTGGCACTCCAGAAGGCCTGTGGTTGTCCCCATGGGTTTGTGGCCATATGTGGTGCACAAAAGTCTCTGGCTTTGCCACAATTTCAAAGCCTTTTTTGGCTTATGAAAGGCTTTGCACTCAAATGGAGTTTTCTTGAGTCCACTCACTGATGTCATTCACCAGAGTTATAGTCCAGATCTGACATTCTAGACCCTTAAAATCTTGCAGACATTCAAATGGTTCAGGTTTGGATGTGTATTCACCTCTGCAGGCCTGGACCAAATTCCATAAAGCCACCCGGACAAGTTCAGCAAAATGCAAAGACATTTTTCTTTCTGCAAGACTGAAATGTCTGTGAAGCTATAAAATCTTCTGCATCTACAAAAATAGGGAACCAACTCATCAATAACATATCTATCCATAATGCATGGACATTTGAAAAAATACTGTATTTACTCCTATTAAATTCTATCTGGCTTTTGCCAAATTGTGTCCTAAACTGTAAGGAAAGTATATAAATGTAGAGAATTTTTGACCTTTTAAGAGAAAAAGGAACCCTCCTACTCGGTTGGTGGGAATGTAAATGTTGCAGCCACCATGGAGGACAGTATAGAGTTTCCTTAAAAAACTGAAAATATACTTCCGTGTGATCCAGCAATCCCATTCATGGGTATATGTCTGGAGAAAAATATAATTCAAAAAGACACATGCACCCCAGTGTTCACAGCAGCACTATTTACAATAGCCAACACACTGAAACAACCCAAATGTTCACTGGCAGATGACTGGATAAAGAAGTTGTGGTATATTATATATATATGTATATTTACATATATACATGCATATACACACACATATATACACATGAACACACACACACAATGGAATACTGCTCAGCCATTAAAAAATTAAATAATGTCTTTTGCAATAACATGGATGGACCTACAGGGTATTATGCTAAGTGAAATATGTCAGAGAAAGAAAAACAAATATTCTATTTATTAACTTATATGTATATCTAAAAAATAAAACAAATTAATTACTATAATAAAACAGAAATAGACTCACAGGTACACAGAACAGACTGGTGGTTACCAATGGGGAGAAGGAGGAGAGGGAGGCAGGAAGGGGGTAAGGGATTGAGAGGTAAAAAGTACTATGTATAAAATGGATAGGTTATAGGGCTGTATCATACAGCACAGGGAAATATAGCCATTATTTTATGGTGACATTAAATGGAATATAATATATAAAGATGTTGAGCCTCTGTGTTGTACACCTGAAAATAATATGATGGAAATCAACTACTCAATTATAAAATACTTAATCAAAGTTTTTTTCATATTATTTGCAATAAGTTAGAAGCCAGCACTGTCAATAGAAACATAGTGCAAGTCACAATTTTCCAGTAATCCCATTTAGACAATAAAAAGGAACAAGTGTACTTAATTCCAGGAATAATTATATTTATCCCAAAATATCCAATATACTATCATTTCAAAAGTGTGATTAACAATTTTAAAACTTATTAATAAATATTTTACATTATTTTTGTTGTACAAAGTCTTGAAAATCTATTATGTATTTTCCACTTATAGAACATCTCAATTCACAATAGCCACATGTGGCTGGTGGCTACCATACTAGACAGAGCAGATTACACCATTCACACTTCTGATAAATTACCTGCTCTTATTTATTTAAAAAACTTCCAGAAAAGGCTTTAGATATTCCCTATATCTAACAAAGCAACCTTGACGGGTGAGGAATATCTTCATTATAAAGTGAAAAATAAAGGTAAGAGAGCCATGGTTACATGTAAGTTAATGTAACAATTCCTTCTTAATTCATTCAGGACTTTACAATCTTTCTTCATATTCCAAGGATTCACTGTCATTGTGCAATATTTTTCACTATAATCATCTTTGGAATTGAGAGGCTTCTGATGACCCTGCTTTGTGCATCTGTACATAAAAGAAAATAACAAAACAGAGAAAAAGACCTTATTAAAGATAATTTAGGGGGGTATAGCTCAAGTGAAAGATCATATTCTTAGCATGCACAAGGGCCTGGGTTCAATCCCCAGAACTTCTTATAAAAATAAAATAAATAAAAACCTAATTACCACCCCCTGCAAAAAATTAATTAATTATTTTAATTAAAATTTAAAAAAAGATAATTTAGAGAAGCCTTATCAGGCTACAAGAGCTACAATGAATGCCCCTCCCCCATTAATTTAGAAGAAGTTTCACAATATTTCCCAACATAAAGGCTAAAATATAATTCGGAACACTTCCTGATGGTCAGCATCATTTTAACAAAAATGTAGATAATTACTTCCCTGGTGTCAAAGCTCTGTCAGAGATGGGCACAGAAAATTTAGTAAAAATTATTTTGCAACTACCTTTGAAAGAAATGCTGAGAAATGATCTTTTCTGTTGGAAATTAGCCTGCTTTTATATTCTGCAGTAGGCATATGTGTTTACAAACCAGGCAGGAATTGGATCATATTTTACACATACTTTAGAAACTGATTTGAATTTTGCTCTCTACCTGCAAGGCTATTTCTTAGGTAATAACATAAGCTGGCCACTATACTAAATTTTGTTTCCCTGTTTGCTTAATCCTCACAACAATTCTGTAAGCTGCTATTATTACCCCCATATAACAGATAAAGAGCTTGAGGCAGAAAATAATTTGGGTAACTTGGTAAATGGTGGAGCTGGGTAATATCGCAGCCAGTCTGACACTCAAGTCCATTCTTCTCACCGATGTCTGATACTGCTGCCTACATTCAGCAATGACTCCTGATTTCATATTTAAGTGTGTCATTTCTAAAAGTGCAAAGCTATATTAGTACTGCTGTGTAAATTATTCTTTTAAGATGTGATTGCCAAAAAAAAACAAAAACAAATAAAATCAGGGTGCCACTGAGGGGAGGGCGAACTGCATATGGACGGACACAAGGGGACTTTTTGAGGACACAGTTGCACAACTCTAGAAATAGCTAAAATGGCTGACTTGTACAATTATAATATGTGAATTGTATGGCCTGTAAATTACACCTTAATACAGCTATTAAATTAAGAAACTGAGATACCAAATTAAGATTAAAACACATATATATATATCACACATAGTACAAAAGGCAAATATCATTATTTACTGCAACATTTTCCTTCATGCAGCTTCATTTCCTCACCTGTTCCTGAAAGGATGATTCATTTTTAAAATAGCCTTTTAATTTATTCAGCAAATAATTTTTGACGGCCTGCAATGTACCCAGGACTACTCTAGGCACTAGGAAAAGATCAATAAACAAAACAAAAGTCCTGTCCTCACGGAGCTTGGTTGGAGTCTAGCTGGGGTGGGGGGTGGAGATGACAATTCACACAACAGAGCAGCAGAGGAGGTGGCATGCTAGGAAAGAGGAACCATGGAAAAAAGTAAAAAGGGCAAAGTAAAGAGAGTTGAGGGTATAGGATGAGGGTGATGTTGTATTAAATACCAGAGCAGGGCACACTGTGAACTGAGGTTAGAATTAAGACTAGGAGGTGAGAAGTCCCAGGTGGACGGAATAACCATCACCAAAGCCAGCGTGACCTCTCATGTTCCAGAATGGGGGCACAGCTGGAGCTGCGGAGAAGGGTCAATGCAGATCCTGTATGGCCTTGGAGGACATTGTAAGGACTGTGGCTTTTACCCGGAGTGAAATGGGGAGGCACTGCAGAAGGACGACACAATCTAACTTAGGTTTTCAAGGCTCACTTGACTGCCGGGTGAGAATAGTGCAAACGGGTCAGAGATGAAAGGTGGGAAGCTACTGAGAAGGGCTATGGAGGAGGAGAGGACAGTGGCTCAGGGAAGGGAAGCAGCAGTGGAGGCAGGAGCCATGGTGAGAAGTGGCTTGGTTCTGGATATGTTTTAAAGGCAGTGTTAAACCAGATCTATTGACAGAATTCATGTGGTATGTCAGTGAAAGTCAGAATAACTCCAAGTTTTTTGACCCAAGCAGCTGGAAGGATTAAGTTTCCACTAACTGAATGGGGGAGGCTGCATAAAGAACCAGTTTGGGGGGTAGGAGGACCAAAAGCTCAGTTTTTACACACGTTGGTTTTAAGATATCAGAGTTCCAAGTGAAGATGTCAAATCAGCAGAATATTATAAGAGTCCAGAGTTGGAGAGAAAAAGTCTAACGGGAGACAGAACTGTGCGAATCATGGGTCACACAGGTGGTACAGGAAGCCATGAAACCCAGGTACTCAAACATTAAGATAACCTGGCATTAACCATAGGAGTTATCCTTGAGGGCCTGCCTACTAGGTGAGGATATCAGTCCTATTTCCCGACCACTCGAGATTTAAAAAGGAACTTACAAATGAATTAGTGCAAGACACTGCCTCCAGTGTGTGGGATCAGAGCTGGAGTCGGAGAATGGGATGGTGCACGCTACTCCCTACGGCAGATTGTGTGTGTGTACGCATGTTTGTGTGAGAAGGGGGAAGAGTTACACCTGTCTTAAGAAAAAGAGGTAGAAATTCTAGAAGCCGAAAGATGAAAGAAAATCCAGATCTGGTAGAGGGAACAGGGGAAACACTGTGTACTGTAAGACATATCCCCATAATGCCATTTCCCACCATCCTTTCATCAGGAACACAGTTGGAAACTGGGGAATTATGTAGATACGTGTGATGTACACAAACTTTCTGACTATGTAACACTAAATATCTACATATGTAGCAAGTTAATGATATTTATATCTGCTTCAAGTTTAATAACAATTTCACAACGGAAGGAAAATAAAATATTGAGGACTGGTAGAATTATCCTTGAAGGCCTTTCAATGCTCAGAATGGAAGCAAAAGCGGCTTCACCCCACAAAGAATGTCATTATCAGTCAAGAATGTCTATATTTGCTTAAGAAATTGAGAGTTACAACTTCCTGCTTTAAAGAGTTAACTTTAAGACAGATACCATACTATAAGCAACATCTATACTGGTGCTTTCTTAAAGCTATTTTTAGTTCCTGCTTGCTCTGATGTACTCCAGAAACTCTGCAAAGAAAACCTTCTATTCAAAGGCTTAAAGGGATAAAAAAAGAAATAACACTGCATTCTTTTAAGTGTTCTGTGTACTGAAAGTCATTTGTAAATGCAGCACCCTGCCACATATCTACATTTTTAACAATAAAGACTTTTGTGCAATTTTTCAATTGCTATGTGACTTTGCGTCAGTCTCTCACTCAGAAGCAGAATAGAGTACCAGAAAATGACACATCATGTCTAAAACTACAGATGTGGAATATGAACTTACACCAGGAAACAGCTAAGTGGGAGGGTAAGGTTTACCTTTTAAGTTACCGTAAGTGCAGTTACATCTTCTCCCTGCTTCCCCTGTGAAGTGAAGAACTAGTCTTTTCCAGGAAAGCTCTCAATCTGAGTACTGTTTTCTTTAAAATATTTGGAGATTCTTTTTTAAGGTTCTTTCACTTTTAAGTCTTTCCCCAACTCTACATCCCATAACAAGTGTTAAAATTATCCAATAGCCTATTGTTACAGAACATACTCTACAAAAGCTGAGGTTTCCCAGTGCTTAGATCCCACAACTCTGCTACCAGATAATCCTAAAGCCTTCCTTCCATAACTGACTCTTCTGCCAATTCCCAGCTGAGGGCAAATTTGGCTTCTCAGCACAGTTAAATTTCTAACTCTGCCTACAAACCCTCTACTGCCAGTAAGGGAACTCTAAGGGAGCCAACAAAGCCCCTAGTGAGTGTTGCCTCCTTCAAACAATCAAGATGCCATCACCAAGCAAATATTTAAACCTACTGCAAAACTTCTGAAGACATCTTACAAACAATATAGTTTATATAGATTCATACTATTTGCTCTGGAATAGTGATTTCCAATGGAGGGAACAAAGGACCACATGACAAAGCAATTATTTAAAATTTCACATAACTATCCCTATTCACCTGAGGATTCAGGCAAGCCCGTCTTATAGGTCTAGGTGTAACAGAATGGCAGCACCTCTTCAGTAGGGTGAAAAACAGCGAGGTAGACTTTTAGTGAAAGGGAGTGATGTAATAGGACCCACCGCCCACTTACCTCCCACCACAGGACAATCATCTCAGATCGAGAACAAACACTTTGGGAAACAGAGGTTGTTTATGTTTTTATGGTATCTGGTGGAAATAATGCCCTGAGTCACGTGAAGTTTTGGCTGCAAAATTGAACAGGAGACCAGACATTTTCACATTCAGGACACAAATAATCAGCCCCCGAGTGGTCACAATAACTGTTCTCCCCTTTGCCTGTTCACCCCAAAAGCTGCAGGACTCTCCTGCTTGCAGTGACACCCACCATTTCTCACAAATTCCTGCCAAGTTCACGTCAGCAGCTGGTGGTGTCAAAGTCAACATTTGTACTGCTCTGAAGTCTCTCCATTACTTTATATCCTTCTATTTTCTCTGTTGTCTTCCTAGCTACCCTTGCATTCAGAAGCTGGTTAAAGCACTAACATTGACTCTGTAATCAGTCCAGGATATAGGAAGCAGAGATTCAACTGTAACCAGTCCCAGAATACTTGTCATGCCACTCTAGTGTCCCAACAAAATACTCTGGCATCCCTCATCTCACCCAAAGAACCACTGAATTACTTAGAGGTTGTAAAAGTAGAGGGTTTCTCTACTGGGAAACACTGGCTTGTGGAAGAGTCTTGATTTCAGTTTTTGCAACTAGTTACAGGCAAAAAGACATGGTCCGCAAATTTTCTTCAAGCGTTTGGAATTTAAACTTTTATTAGATACAGAGACGGCGGACTAACCGTAATCTATGAACATATGGTCATATTATAAAATAATGTCCATGTCTGCCTTACAGCCATGTAAGAACTTGAATTACACCTGCATCCTGTAGGCCTTTAGAATTGGATGTGAAGCATCCTGTGTTAAAAACCTCCTATCCAGTCCCAGAACACCTTAAAGACAACATCACATTAATGCCACTGAATACATTAGTATAGAACTTCTATGGTTAAGTTACATCTCCAATTTCCCAGAGCTGGAAAGCAGATGCCTAGAAAGGCTGGAAAAGCCCAACTACCAAAACAGCTCAAAAGTTGAAGCAGACTCCTGCACCTCCCAGGGCCGAAGGCGGAGAGTGGAGGGGGCATTGCCAACCACACTGTCCTCCCCCAGGATGTGGCATGTGGGGAAGCAGGCAGAAGTGGGTGGCTGGGACTCAGAGGTGGAGAGGTGATGAAAGCAGGATTGGAACTGCTCTGGTCCTAGAACAACAGAGCTGTAAAAAGCTCGGCTTCAGTTCAACCCGCTTACTCTCCCACTTCCCCTCCCACCTACGTGACAAACAGAGCACAGTCAGGCACTTTCTGCCCATGACGGTGACTACTAGCAGGAAAGGGACCAGGATAAAAGCATGTCCTACAAAAGATCAGTCTGATTTTAAAGACTGTGTTACAATCAATGAACAGCAGTGTCAGAGTGGGACACTTGTGAGGCGCTCAAATAAGGAGGAAGAGGCTGAGGATCCATTTCCAGCACTTCCATGTCTTTTATCACTCCTATTTCTGACCTTTCCTTTGCCACGTTTTGTAACACTGCCATCACTGCCAGGTAAAGGGGCAGCAATGAGACTTGGCCGTTTGGCTGATGGGGCTACATTTCCCAGCACTGGAATGAAAAGGCACTGGAAGAGGAGCAGCTGGAAGATGTGAACCGCGGTCCTGGCCTGTGCCAAACACTAAACAGGTGACCCTGGTTTAGGCTGTTAGTCTCTCTGGGCTTCCGGCTGTTTACTTATAAAAGAAGGTTTTGTCATTGCACAAATATATCCAATATGAAATGTAACGTGATAGTCAAACATAATGACATCTCACCTGCTTGCCTCAGGGAACTGTACAAGCACTGAACACTATGTGAATGTAAACACAGAGTTAAGAAAACTGTTGAGGTAAAGCGCTAAACTGAACATGGAGATAAAGTTTTTCTCCATGGGTTTTCTTGACTTTCTTTTTTAATTGCAACACTGAATTAATAGTTATTAGCTATACTCCACACCACCACCCCTGCGAATAACTAAAGTAGTTTAGCACTGCCTGGATGCCTGCTATTGCCCGATGCTAAGCAGGGTGAGGGTATAAAGGAGGCTGAACAATGGAGTCTTCTCCAGTTACCAGCTCAGTGAGGAGACACATTGGAAACCACCCAGGAATGGTACCAAGTCAGTACTCAAAGCCAAGATAACAGGCTACCGATCATAAACAGTGCAGGAATACAAAAAGGAGCTAGAAGTATTTGGAGTAAATAGGGAAGATTCTATGAAGGGGATAGGGATTCAACTAGTTCTCAGGGCAATTCTAAGCTGTTTTAACTGAGGACTGGAGAGGAAAAGACTGGTGACTCCTGGTTTTTAATAAGGCACAGGTTACCCTCGGAGGCTAAGTCACATAATGATTGGAACACATAAGGTAAGGCCAAAGTGATGAAGGTTCAAGCCTACCTGTCTGAGAACTGGTTGTGGTAAGTCTTTGACTTGACTCTAGATGTTGGAAGGTCAAAATGGTAGGTTGACTGAAAAGGGGAGGTGAGAGAATATCCAAGAATTCTACAGAAGGAAAAATTCATGTATTAGGGATGAAAGCTCTTCATCAGAGTATCAGCAATCAGAATAGACACTTGAAACCAAAAACATACAGTTCCAGAAGCTGACAAAGTGTGGAGGGTGGTGAGAGAAAGATGAATCAAAGTCCATTCCAAGCCTTTGGCTATTCAAGACCAGAAGAATGATGATCCCACTGAATAAGTGGAGACGCTGCAAGAAAAAAGATTATGAAATCAGCTTTAGACATGTTGAATCTGACATATGAGCTAAGAGTAGGTGTTCTCTAAGAAGCTCAAAATTCAAAACTGAAGCACAGATCTAGAGTACAGGCTTAAGCTGCAGATGGACAAGACTTGATAAATCTCCTAAAAGAAAACATAGGCAAAACATTATCTGACATAAATCTTAGCAACGTTCTCCTAGGGCAATCTACCCAGGCAATGGAAATAAGAGAAAAAAACAAACAAATGGGACGTAATTAAACTTATAATTTCCTTCACAGCAAAGGCAACCATAAGTAAAAGAAAACATAAACCTATGAATGGGAGAAAATATTTGCAAATGATACGACTAACAAAGGCTTAATTTTCAGAATATATAAACAGCTCATACAACTTAACAACAACAACAACAAAAAAAACTCAATCCAAAAATAGGCAGAAGACCTAAACCAGCATTTCTCCAATGAAGACACAAATGTGCAATAGATACATGAAAAAATGCTCAGTATCACTAATAAACTGAGAAATGCAAATCAAAACTACAATGAGGTATCAGCCCACACCAGTCAGAATGGCCATCACTCAGAATTTCATGAATGATAAATGCTAGAGAGGCAGAAGAGTGTAGTGTACCCTCTTACACTGCTGGTGGGAATCCAGTTTGGTGTACTCATTATGGAAAGCATGGAAATCCCTCAAAAAACTAAAAGTAGACTTACCCTATGACACAGCAATCCCACTTCTGGGTATATAACTGGAAGGAACTCCAATGTGAAAAGATACCTGCATCCCAGTATTCATAGCACCACTGTATACAATAGCTGAGACATGGAGGCAAGCTAAATGTAGCAACAGATGACTGGATAAAGAAGTTGTGGTATATTTATATACTGGAATACTACTCTATCATGAAAAGGACAAAATAAAACCATTTGCAGCAACATGGATGTATCTAGAGATCGTCATTCTAAGTGAAAGCAACCAGAAAAAGAAAAATACCAAATGATACCACTCAGATGTGCAATCTAAAAAAAGAGAGAAAAAGACACTGTGAACACATTTACAAAACAGAAACAGACTTGCAGACTTAGTAAACAATCTTAAGGTTACCAGGGAAAGGGGATGGGAAGGGATAAATCTGGGAGATTTACAAATGTTAGCCACTATATATAAAAATAGATTTTAAATAAAGTTTCTTCTGTATAGAACAGAAAACTATGTTCATTATCCAGCAATAACCTATAATGAAAAAGCCGATACAGCCACCAACTGAGGAAGCAAGAGAAGAAAGGATTTAGTTATGCTGGGCTAGAGCCCACTTCTAAAATCCTTCTCAGCCACTGAGGCTGCCCCGAGTAACCTGAACCCTCCTCCCAGGGACAGACTGACATGACATATGTCCTGCAAACCTGAGGCAGCAGAGGCCGTATCCAGGTCTGGCCCTGGGGGAGATGGGGGCAAGTCCACCTGCTCCCCCTCGGGCAGCAACCCTCCCTGCAGACCCTGCCTCCTGACTGCACCGCTCCTGTATCTCAGGAACCCACTGACTTGAAAACAAGTGGTCCACGAACCTGGGGTAGCAGCAGGGAGATGGGCAGCGACCTGGCAAGCTGGTCGATTTGCCCCCATCTCCACCACGGCCTGTCCAGGGCTCGGCCTCTGCTGCTCCAGGCACGGACCCCAGGTCAGCCTGCTCCCAGGAGGAGGGCGCGGTGTGGTCAAAGGCAGTGGCTGGTTATGGGGTCCGCCCATGTGTGCCAGTGGATTTGCTTCAAACTCCCCAGCACATGTCCTGAGCTTGGCCTCTGCTGCCCCAGGTTCGTGGAACTCAGGTTACAGGTCAGCCTGCTGCTGGAAGGCGGGTGCTGTGCTGTCAGGGAAAGGCGGCGGCTGCGATGGCGGGATTGGGGCTGCCTTGTGAGAGCGCAGGGGTTGCAACCACTTCCCGCTGCTGCTGCAGCCATTCCAGCACACTGATCGCACCGCGCCCACCTCCCAGGAGCAGCCTGACCTGTAACCTGAGTCACAAGATCCTGGGGATTTAGAGGCCGCCCACAAGGTCAGGCCGCGGGGAAGATGGGAGCAAATCCAGGGGCTCTCATGGGGCAGACCCCATTCCATCCGAGGCCCGGCGACCGCACCGCACCCGCCTTCCAGGAGCAGGCCATTGTCTGAGGACCAGTCGGAGATGCTCCAGATCCGTCCGGTGCCCTCCCACCTCCCGGGGCTGTGCCTGCTCTCCTAAACCCGGACATAAGCGGCGGCAAAAACGCGGGGTTCAGGAACTACTAATAGCGGGATTACCACGAATTACAGCGGCGGCTGGGACCCGCCTCAGGGTCCTAACGGGACGCGCTGCCTGGACTTCACCTCCGCACCCCTCCCTGTACGCCTCCCCAGCCGCACAGCCCAGGTGTCACCCACCGGCTCCCCGAGCAGCGCGCCCCCACCA
The DNA here is from genome assembly GCF_048773025.1 of Camelus bactrianus. Classification (NCBI taxonomy): domain Eukaryota; kingdom Metazoa; phylum Chordata; class Mammalia; order Artiodactyla; family Camelidae; genus Camelus; species Camelus bactrianus. The sequence goes on from NC_133553.1 coordinate 6,778,534, forward strand.
GCGCCCCCTTAACTGCCCAGCAGCGGCAGCCGAACCGAGGGCAAGCGGCGGCCCAGACCCCAGGCCGTGTTCCTCTTCCAGGAGCTGGTCCAGGAACAACCGGCTCCCGCCAGCTTCCACGCGTTCTGGGCGGGTTCCGGCGTCCGCGCATCTGTGCGTCTGCGCGTGCGCGCGCCTCCTCCTCCCGCCTGCAGCGCAAACTGCTCGGGTGGGTCTCCTGCTTTACCGGACCAGGCCACTGGGGCCGGGAGGAACCAGGTGGTGCCCCTCCTGCTAGTCCCGCCGGGTCTCCATCCCCAGAGCCTTCACCCCGCCACCGACTGGGTCCTGGCACTGAAATAGAACCACGACTGCCCTGAGCCAGGCCACACCCCGCCAGCCCCACTTCCCCTGCTCACCTTCCCCTCCCTGTTACTACCCTCCCACCCCTGGCCAGGCCCAGTCTCCCACCAGAACTTGAAGACAGGGCTCCTTCTCCTCACACCGAAGTCCCTGCCCTGACACTCCAACCTGCTAGGTCCTAACCTATGGCCCCTACATCCACAAGCTTACCCCTCATGCCTCACCACAGGAGGCCCAACATCCTGAAATTGTCACCCTCACCTCTCAGCCAGGTCAGTTCCATTCTAAGTGGGCCCCACACCCCACAACCTGTACCCCCTCACCATGGGATCCCCTTCACTCTGAGCGCACCCCTAACCTGAGCTCATTCCCTCACCCCTCACCCTGTGGTTGGGGTGGGGAAATCCGGGCTCCAGGAATGATGACTACTGCCACCAGTGGGGGATCCAGCCTAGTGTGCACCTTCATATTTAATGTCTGAGGCTACTGGGCGAGGCAGGCTGGGCTGAAGGCGGTTCCAATTCCTGCCCTGGCACCCTGATCCCCGCACTCTGTGTCTCATCTGACCCGATGGGTCAAGGTGATCCCAGGCTGCCAGCCACTGGCCTGTGGGCCTTGGGTGGTTGATGGTCCTGATGGTGGTCTGGACCCCTAGGGCGGAGGCACTGGGCAGGAGGACCTTTGTGGTGGGGGAGTTCAGAGGGTGCACTTGAGCCCAGGGGTAGACAGCAGATGGTGGGCTGTGTGCATGGGGCTGTATGTGTGGCCTGGCCTCAGCCCAGGTGGGTGCAGGGATATTGTTCATTCACACCAGGCCAGAGGGAAGAGGGACGGGAGATTTTAAAGCGTCAAAGTTAGGAAGCTAAGGCTGGAGAGAAAAGTAGGAAGGTGCACTTGCCTGGCCACCATGGAGCCCGCCGGCGACGCTGGTCCCTTGCATCAGGGGAGACTGGCAGTTGACTGGCCAATGGGACATCCCCTGCTGTGGTATAGTTTACAGGCAATTGAAGGGATTTTGACAGGTAATTTTAATCCAATAATTGTCACTTTCTCTGCGGGAGATCAGGTCCAAAGTCATGGTGAATCTGGCAGTGTTCCTGCCTGAACTCCATCCTGGGACAATAGAGGACCCACCCAGGAATCATACTCTTAGCTCTCACCCAAAGGCACTGTAATAAAGAAGAACAAATCTGACTCCGTATTGGATCTGTGCCTTTTCCTTTAACCCTCTGCCGTGTTTTCTAGGCTTACTCTTGCTAGCTCTGCACCTTTTGTAAAACAATGTTGCCTTTAGCCTGAAATAAACAGAAGATCCTATTCTCAAAACTCTGACCTTTAAGGATATTAACACTTTTGCACTCCTATAAAGATAACAAGTTGCAGAATAGAAAAAGTTTGTTTTGTTGCAGGTTTTACAGGAACACCATGATCTGACCCACGTGGACAGCTGCAAAGGATTCCAAAGAACAAAGTAATCCTACACCAACATGTTTGCAACAACCAACCACAGCCTCTCCCCTATTTACTAGAAAATGAGCCTAAAGTCTGACTTGGGGAAGATGGTTCTCCAAGATATTAGTCTGCCATTATCTTGGTCTGAAGCTGTCTACGTAGACCAGGTCATAGTGCCTCTGTAAAACCTCTAATAAAACAAAAGTTATTTCCTATTCTGCAACTTGTCATCTTTATATAAGTGCAAAAGTGTTAATATCCTTAAAGATCAGAGCCTTGAAAACAGGCTCTCCTGTATATTTCAGGCTAAAGGCAACATTGTTTTACAAAAGGTGCAGAGCTAGTAAGATTAAGCCTAGAAAAGAGGGCACAGGGTTAAAGCCAAAATGACCGATCTTCTATGGAGTCAGATTTTTTTCTTTTTTATTATACTATATTCTATTTTTGTTTTAAGTTTATAAGAATAAAGTTTAGCCTTTCCCATTTTAAATTGTGCAATTTTAAGGAGCATTAAGTGCATTCACAATGCTGTGAGAACAATACCACTGGTTTAGACAATTGCCTTCTCAAACTAAAAGCTTGTATACAAAGCGCACCCCACATCCTACCTCCCCCAGCCCATGAGAAGCAATAATCCCCTTTCTCTCTCTATTTCTTTACCTATCCTGGAGGTTCCCTATCAATGAAATCATATAAAATGTGGCTTTTTTTTCTCGCTGCCCATATATCTTAAGTAGGGACGGGTGAATTTTTTGTTTATTTGTTTTCATGTTAATTAGCATTTTTGTATTTTGAGAGGAAAATCCAGATGGATTAAAGATGAGACGTACCAAATGACGCCCTTTTGGTAACTCTGTGCATAATCTCGTGGTAGGCACTGCTGTTCTAAGTGTGAAACCAGAGCCAGAAGGGAGATGCTTAGCTCTTCTTGTGGCAAAATAAAACCAAACTAAAGCAGAAAACAAAGGCCAAGAAAGACAGCTGGAAAGAAAAACACAACCTGGAAAAAGCTTTCCTCAAGACCTAAGGTCGGAGTAAAGCTTCAAATCGCTGTGGTGCAAAAACCTCTTGAAGCCCAGTGTTCTGAAAAGAAACAAAACACACAAAGGCAGTTCCAACGAGAGGCAGTGCAGGTGGCCAGTGTGTGCTAGAGATGCTCGACCTGTAAGTTGAGGACATACGCAGATGGACAGACTGCAGAGATAGCATTGGCCACCATCACACTGGCAGGTCTTTAGCCCGGTGCAACCAGCCCTGGTGACAACGTGAGCAGGCAGAGGCCCCAGGAGGTCCCCTGGAGAGAAGAGCAAATGGACGCTCCTCTCCGGCAGAACAAGGTACAGGATACATCAAAGTGCCACAGGAACATCCCTTCCCTAGCAGTGCTGGTCCTTAGATAAGATCCCACCAAAGTGCACAATTTTCAAAGATAATTTTTCTTTAGTAACATGAATTCAAAATAATCAATATGTCATCAAGGGATTTTCAGAAGTGACCTGCCCTGGGCCCGAAAAATACACAAACATAAATACACACATATACACATAAATATATACACACATACATACAGGAAAAGAGACAGACAGACTGAAACACAGAGAAGCAGGGGGACAGAGAAACAGAGAGAGAGACAAAACAGAGAGAGAGGCACTGAGAAACAGAGACAGAGAGAAGGAACACTGGAGCTGTGAAGGAGTGGAACTCACGCACATTTTCACAAGTCAGTCTGCATGTCAGAACCTGGTCTCAAAGTCCATCCACCCTCCAGAGGAGGGTGTGGGGATCACACAAGGGTGTGGGAACAGAAGGCAAAAAATATGAAGCCATTGTGGGGCAGCCCACCACAGAGGCCGAGATGGGACACTGGGTCTGTATGTCAACATGACAGAATGACCTAGGAGGTTGTATGCCAGAGCGGACGATGTCAGAGTTGTATTTAAATTTAGTCGCACGACTGAGCTGGGAAGCAAGCAATAAGGAAAGAGACTTTCTCCAGACCTCAGGGCAGACCCAGGCCTGTGTGGCATTTGCTCTGCGCTCCGCCAGCCCTCTGTGGGGTCCTTCATTTGCTGAGTCTGTTCATGAGATCCCTGTGATGCCAGCCCGTGTGGGTGACAGATGCAGTAGGTGTTTCTAGGTCTAGAGACAGGATGGCTTCTCTAGGAAACAGGGGCCAGAATGATCCCCAGTGTGCTGATGGGAGATTGGGGAGACCCTGGGAGGCACGTGGCTTTTCCATGGTGATAGCACTGCTGAGTGGGGGGAGCCATGTCTGAACCCAGCTGTGTCTTCAGAGCTGCAGCCTTGGCTGCATCCAGGCCTCTCCAGGGCTATGAGGGGGGCTGAGTTGGTGTCACTGTGTGTGGACATGGCATGGAGTGAGAAATGAGAGATTGGCAGCCCAGAAAAGCCCTTGGGGAGCTATGTGTCAGGAGGAAGCTTGGGTAAGTGGACCCCAGGAAGTGACCTCACTTCCCTGGCAATAGAGCCCAACAGAACTTGGAACCAAAGTCACCAGGCACCCACTCTGTAGAGAAGTCCCTACTCAGCTCACTTGATTGGAGACAGAGGCATGTTCTGCTGCATCCCATTATCCCGAGGCCGCAGCTCCCGGAAAGCCCGCAGCGAGGGGCTGTACCAACGCTGCCGGCGCTGGGTCATGTCTCACCCAAGATTCCTCTGGACTTTTGGCCAGAGAGACCCAAAGGTAACACAGGGAGGCCCAGAGCAGCCCGCCCAGGCCGGGCCACCACTCAGATCCCACCCAGGTATCCCCACGGCCCCGTCCTGGCTGGTGGAGGTGAAGCAGTCACGCTGGGGATGGGTTTCTGCCTCAAGCAAGAGCAGTTCAGAGGCCTGGTGGGCCGGTCACATCCACAGCCCAGGGCAAAGCTGGCTGGCTGGGATGTGGAGAGCCAGGGAAGGGTCCTGCTGCCCAAGGTGGAGCCCATGGATTCTGGGTATGTCTTTTCCCTCCAGGGTGTCTGAGCTGAACAAAGTCTCGGTCTGATCTGGCAGCAGAGGGTCGAGTGGACAGAAGCAGGAGTGTTCCTGGCCGGGCAGGGCTCTGAGACTTCCAGGCCGGGTCAGCTGCTGGTCACTGTCATTGCAGAACTAGATACCATATATTGAACAGCAGCTGATGAATAAGAATACCAACGCCCCCTCCCCAAATGAAGGGCTGATGTGCCACTCTTCTGAGGGCCAGCGCAGGATCCAGGTGGGTCTGAATAATGAGGGGTCCCCACCACCATGGCCCAGGAATCAGTGGGGCAGGCCTCCGACCCAGACAACACCCAGGGCTCCCCCCAGGGACCTGTCCGGGGCAGACGGGTTACTCAGCACACCCGGCTCTGACCTGGAGCACCGTGCCCACCTCGCTGCAAGTAAGGTGGAGGACCAGGAGCCCCCAAAGCAGAGCCCGAAGGTCAGAAAGGCAGGGCTGGTGCATGTGTGCAGGTGGGGGAGGGGAGAGGGCTGGGCCACACAGGGAGGTGTCCCCAGAGGCTACTGTTGGGACCAGAGCAAAAAATGGCCTCAGACCACCTGTCTGGAAGAATTCAGTCACAGAACACATCGTGTGGGCACTTTCTGGGTGGGAGCTGTCTGGAAAGCTCTGGGAAGGTTTCTGTCTTTAAAGAGGCATATGGAAAAGGAGTCAGGTGGATAAATTTTTCCTCTCACAGCATAAGCTCTTCCACAAGACTTAAAACACTCTCCACATCCAATAGTTACAGAGGAGGCAGGGGCAGGGGAAGATGTCAGAGACCAAAAAAAGGACGATCTGGATCCAGCAGGAGACCCCGAGCTCCCTCCTGCCCCTCCTGCAGCTCATCCTGACCTTGCATCTGCACCTGGACTGCTGGGCAACGGAGAACCAGTTCAGACATCACCACCCCCTGGGGCAGAGCCTCCTCTGCACCCACCCACACCTTCTTCTCCAAAATGTACTCCAAAATCCCACCGTCAGTCCCCCCCCCAAACTTGCTGTTCCTTCCGCTGGAGATGTTTTTGTTTGGTTTTCTTTAGTTTCCTTTCTTTGTTTCACATCATTTATGGCATCCTTTATTTTTCTTTTTAGAGTTTCATGTAATAAAATATAGACTTTTCCCCTTTTAAATTGTGCAATTCATGAGCATTATGGGCATTGACAATGTTGTGAGACCATCACTAACATCTAGTTTCACACTATTTCTTTCCTCAAAGTGAAACCATGGATCCAGAGTGCGCACTACCCTCCCTCCTCGCCCAGCCCCTGACAACCCCAAGTCCTCTTTCCTTCTGCGTGTCTTTACCTCTGCTGGGTGTTCCCTTTCAATGAAACTTTATGATAGTTGGCTTTTTGTGCCTTCCCACATGTTTTCAGCAGGGGCTGCTGGTTTTTCAGTTTTCACTTGAAACAGCATTTTTATTATTTTAAGGGGATATACAGGGGGATTAAAGATGTGATGTACAAAATGAAGCCCTTTTAGTAACTCTGTGCATAATCTCAGGGTAGACACTGCTGTTCCCCCTGTGACACCACAGCCAGAAGACATAAGGGAGATGCTTAGCTCTTCCTGTGGCAAAAACAAAATGAAACAAATCAAAAAAATTAGCAAAAGCCCAGAAAAACTGCTTGAAAGACAAACCACAACCTGGAAAAAGCATTGCTCATAACTCAAGTTTGGAGAAAGTTTTCCCATCCCTGTAGTCCAAAAATCTTTCAAAATTCAGTGTTCTAAACAGAAACAGAACAGACATGGGCAGTTCCAATGAGAGGCAATGCAGGTGGCCAGTGTGTGTTAGAGATGCTTGACCTCTCAGGTGAGAACACAGGCAGACGGAAACACTGCAGAGACAACACCGGTCACCATAACACTGGCGGGTCTTTAGTCAGGTGACAACCAGCCCTGGTGACAATGTAAGCAGGCAGAGGCTCCAGCAGATCCCCTGGAGGGAAGAGTGAAGGGACACTCCTCTTCAGGAGAACAGGGTGCAGGACACATCAAAGTGCCACAGACGCACCTCTTCCCCAGAAGTTCTGATCCTTACAGTTCATCCCACTAAAATCCTTACACACCTATTCAAAGATGCCTTTTCAAGGGTGTTCATCACAGCACTGGTTGCAACAGTCGGAATTAAAGCAACACTAATGTTGATGGAGAGGGGATTGGGTCCACTCGTTCTGGTTCATGTGGATGAATGAATGCTGTGCAGTTGGAAAAGTGGGTGTCTGGTCTCAACCCAATGTCAAGGGAGGCCTCAGGGTGAAAGTATGCAGACCCACTGTCTGTATCCAGGGTCCCATCTGCATGACCACATATGTGTGAAATCAGTATAGATGTAAACTTATCTGATTGTGAGTGTGCGAGAGACAGAGATGGAGAAAGACATACTGAGAGACACAGAGACTGAGACATAAGCACCAAATCATTCATGACAGTCACCTCTGTGGGTGGGAATTACAAATCTCTTCTCTTTTAGGCAGTATTTCAATTTTTCATACTGTGTCTTTATTACTCTACTAGTCCTAAAAGGATTAAAATCCTATGTTAATGTGACCCATTCATTGCTCATCTATGGAGTAATTAAAGTACATTAATCCTATTTTTAAAAGAATATAAAGCCTTCTCAGGACTCAGTTCCATGTCAGCTCCGTGGCAGTAGAGGTTCTCCAGGAGGTTGTGTCTCTTCTGAATCAGCATCCAATAGAGGTGAGGAAGAAGTACCAGACATGGACACTGAAGATTACAATAGATGAGAGATTCTGTCAAGAGAAATTAAGACCTACATTCACAGAGAATAATCCCATATTCATGGAGCAGAAGGCTTCATTCTACTAAGATGACAGTAGTCCATGAATAGATGTAAGGATTCAAAGTATGCCTACCCAAATCCCAGGTGGTGTTTTCCAGGAATTGACAATCATTATAAAATTCACGTGGAAAAGCCAGGGGCTCAGAATACATGAGTGAATCTTAAAAAAGAAGAACAAAGTTCGAGGAATGGAAAGTCAGATGGAACCCACGGTTAATACAAAAGCACTTTAGCTGAAGATACCTGAGATTCAATAGATGTAGAAGAAAACCTGTCATGGAAACCAATTTTCTCCTCTCCCTTTGCCCAATTAAGTTAGGTTGATAAAAAAAAGCCTTCAAATTTCACCATTTAACATGGTAGTTACTTTTCTGGTTGGCTCCTACGTGTGTATAAATAAACCGTTTCTCTCGTTCATCTCCTCTTTACTTCTGTGGGCTCTTTGGGAAGGACCCTGGATGTTGGGGACCTGCTCTTTTCTAACCTTCTTTAGTGATATCTTTTGTCCATGGTGAAGTGATTAAAAAAAAAGAAAAGCTCATTGGTTTTGGGCCAGATTTGGAACATGTATACCTTTGGAGACCCCCTGGAGGAACAATGTGGTTCAATACTGCTGGGAGAATTTACTGGTTGTCTTGTCCAAATGCCTAACAAGACGCTATTTGCAAGGTTTTTTTTTTTTTTTAAAGATTCTTACCCTAAAACAAATACCCTATCTAAACCTCTTGGATGATCAAATAGAAAGAAAAAAGGAGAATCATGTCTGGCCTAAGAACACTTCCTTAATAAAATGGAAGGACAGAATCAGATTCAGAGCAAAAATTAAAATCCATTTATACCATCAACCCTCCCACTCTTTTGTACACTGTCCTCATGTAATCTGCCAGATGGCGCCCTGGAGAAGGCCCTTTGCCCAGAACTCGTGCTCATTTTCAGAGCTCGGCCAATTGGGAGGTTGGTCCCCAGGGCCTGAGAGGGGCTACTTGTGAAATCTTCTCTGCTGAGACCCCGTGGACTGAAGGGAACTGTGTGCTCTGAGTGAGAGAGAGCACACCGAGCCTCTGTGTAGGCATCTCTGAGATCATTCCAAAGGCACACAGCTCTAACTGTGGACACGGGAATTTTTGATAGGTATCTTAGTTGGAAATCTCCTCCTGGATAGAAAGAAGCAGATTCAAGATGTTGCAATTGGATGGGCAGGTCGGCCTCTCGAATTTGTCGATGAGGGAGACACGCAATTCTCTGCAGAAGTAGGAACACCCATCCCTGCTCTGCTGACTTCATCTACAGAGAAACAGAGACGCGGCTCTAGGGGGAATTAAACACCCACCAACCCTTCTTACCAACGTCAACGTCCCCACTTTATTCTCCTGTCAGGTCTCTGTACAAAAACTGTGGCTCAGCCCCAAATATCACATACCCATCACCCTGAACCACTCTGTGTCTGTGTCCAACTCGAGCATTAAGGCCTGTGACCGTTACTGTCAAATCGTGTCCCCATTTCAGCCCTTCTCCCACCATCATCCCAGCCCAACCTCGGTGTCTCTCTCCAGGTCAGCAGCACTCTTCCCAGTGCCTTCCCATCAGCTTACCTTGCCCTGCTTCCATTGCTTATTCCCCATATGTTACCCACAGCGGTCTTATTAAAGTATGAATCAGATCAAGTTGTTCTGCTTTGCAAAATACTCTCGTGATTTTCTGTTGTATTCAGAAGGATATCCGGAGTCCCTACCAAGGCCCTGTGTGATCCGGTCCCTCACCCGTCTCTGCAGCCTCAGGTCTCACCGTTCTGCTCCAGCCCATCTTCACCGCCCAGATGGTCCCCACTGGGACAGCTGTGTTTGTAACTCCAAGTCTCGTACCTACACTTCTCCCGGCCTGGGAGGCTTTTCTTGTCTGTTACATACGTGGCTTATTCTTTTGCTTCATTCAGGACTTTGTTCAAATTATTTTACCCACAGAAAGGACTTATCTGACCACATTATTTAAAATAGCACACACATATTTCTTATTCAATCATTTTCTCTCCTAATAAGTTTTATGTTTCTTTGTGGCAATTATAAGCACCTGGCAGTTCATAATATATTTATTTGCTTACTGGCTTATTGTCTATCTTTCTTACTAGACTTATATTCATGGAACCACAAATAACTGTTTTAACCAGTAACTTTCATGCCACCTTTAAATGAATTCTTTATAAGGTGAGAATTTCAGAGGTTTCCACGTGTTGCTTAGGGGAAAAAAGAGAAAGAATTCAGGTTGAACTAGGTTATTAAGGACGTGGGAGTTGGTTATTTATTTTATTCATTTTAGTGTGTATCTGTTAATCCCAAACTCCTAATCTAGCAAAAGACTGAGCTGATTACTATGTAAAAAATGTTTTTTTCTTTTAAAGTTGGATTGTTTGAGATCTCTTTTCTTCTTTGTTCTTTTTCTTTTGTTAAAACAGAATTTTCCTTATTATTTTTTTACATTGAGGTACTGGGAATTGAACCCAGCACGTACTCTACCCCTTGAACTATACCCTCCCCTCCAAAGACAATTATTTTTATACTTTGACAATACCATACTGAATTAAGAATTTTTTACTCCATTTTCCCTTCAGAGAGTTTATAACTGAGGGAGAGAGTCAGAGGAAGCCCTGGGCCATCCCTTCATTCTCAGTGGGGTACTACACAGCACAGAAGCTAGGCTGTCGCCAGGCCCAGCTCACCTTTCTGCTCTGAGGGTAGACTCAGGTCACTTCTCTAAACAGAGACGTGTTAGAAGCAGCAGAAAGCCAACTAGCGAGCAACAATGACAAAACTGACCCACCTGCAGTTGGACATCATCTGATCTGAAATGATCCTCTTAAAGCTCTTCTTCCTATTAGTGGATGGTTTTCAAAAATATTCCCAAGGAGATGACTCTCACTCTATTTTTCTGGATTTCTTGGGCATTCTATGACTTTGACTGCAGGCTTGATTTTCTGCACAACTTCTGCAGGGAAGCCAGGCAGAAAACGTGAACAGACCCTGCAGGCCACAGCTGAGGCCTCCGGTCAAAGCATCCTTGTTGTGCAGAGCCTACGTTCATGGGACCATTTTCATTACTGCTGTAATTAGTTCTCATCCAATTGTCCCACTGAAAATGTTTATAGATGGAAGGTGGTCTGACGCAGGTGAGCAGTGGGGATGTGGGATGAAGATGGCAGACAGACTGGAAGGAGAGACGGGAAATATTTCCTCAGGCTTCAGTTTGGAAGATTTCTGATTTTCATATGGACATTAAACTGGGTCAGGATGAAGCGCCATTTACTCTATGACGGGGTGATGTACACGTATCCCTACAACTTCTAAAAAATATGTTGAAGTTGGACGTGACAGCCTAGGGGACAGACAACTTAGAGTGACACCTCCGTTCCAGGCTGCCTATGATCTTGGGCTCACAGAGAGAAAAAGAATACACATATTTTTCCTGTGTAGCTCTATGTGAAATTATTTTGACCCTTGCCGAATGGTGTAAGATCAGAGATCATGTAGTCTGTCTTACGTCGCAAAGGCAACAATTCTTCTTGATGAGTCAGCAGACTGTTTCCGATGGCCCGGGGTCTGTGCCAGACATTAGCTGTCTAGACAAATACCACACAGCCCCCATCCCTCAAGGAGATCACAGTGTGTCATGGAAGAGACAAATTTAAATAGGTTTTCAAAACAATGTGTTAAGATTCACTTGGCATCATGTTTACTGTATGTTCAGAGGGGCTTTTGCACTGCCTGGGGCAGGGTTCTAGAAGGTAGGGAAGGTGTCAGAGAGGAAATGCTTTCTGCACTGACATCTGAAGGATTCCAGCAAATCTGTAGACCAGGAGAGTGCGTGGTGGGGACGGGATTCTCAGCAGCTTGCATGTCTCGTGCAGAGGTCTGGTCGTGTCTAACAGCACTTTGCAATTAGGGAAGGAAGGTCAGTGAGGCTAGAGGCTGTGAGGAACTAACAGAAGCTGAGGCTGAAAAAAAGCAGCAACTAGGTTATGAGAAGGTGTGACGTTAAATCAGGGAGCTTGGACTTCCTCACTTATGCAGCGGGGAATTCTTTGGGGTTTTAAGGAGGAGAGTGACACAGATTAGCCATTAAAAGTGAGCAAAGTGGATTGTTCACTCTAAAGAACAGCACTGGGGAGACTAGCAAGGGGTGGGAATTAATGCACTGGGGAGTGAGGGGCGTGGACTTAGTTGGGGGATATTAAGGAATAGAATTGTAGTACTGACGGGAGTGAGGGAGTGGAAAAGTAAAGGAAAACTCCCAGATGTATGGCACGGAAAACAGATGGGATAGTGATGCCATTGTTTGAAGAAGTAAACCTACTACTGAGCGAGTGTAAATTCAAACACACAGAGCTTGAGATTTTTATGGGCTAATCAATTGGGAATGTCTACTTGTCAATTATAAGTATATTTCTGGGACTGAACTGAGATGTCCTTGCTGGAAAAGATTTGACAGTTAATCAGTGGACAGAGAGCAGTTGAAGCCACGGGAATAAATGCCACCCACTGACATTTTATCAAAGAAAAGGGAAGGAGGGCACTTCTGGTTCAGAAAATATGGCAGACCGGAAATTTGAAGACCCACTCACTAAAGACACATAAAAACGTAGGACACAATGCCGCCAATCTTTTATTTATTTATTTATTTATTTACAGGAACCTTTATTGTGGTATGATTCCTGTAAAGTAAATTACACATATTTCACATGTACTATTTGATGAATTTGGTAGATGTCTACACCCAGAAAACCATCACCACAATCAAGATAGCTAACATTTCCGTAACTCCCCAAGAGGGACACTTTTCCAATTCCCATAATTATCCCTTCCCATCCACTTCTCTCCCTGGTAACCGTAAGTTTGTTTCTCTATGTCTGTGGGTCTGTTTCTCTTTTGTAGTTAAGTTCATTTGTGTCTTTTTTGATTCCACATATAATTGAAATCATATGGCATTTTTCTCTTTTTCTGGCTTACTTCACTTAGAATGACTATCTCTACGTCCATCCATGTTGCTGCAAATGGCATCATTTTGTTCTTTTTAATGGCTGAGCAGTATACCTTTGTATAAATATACTACTATATCTTTATCCAGTCAGCTGTCGATGGACATTTGGGTTGTTGCCATGTCCTGGCTATTATAAATAGTGCTGCAGTAAGCATTGAGGTGCATGTGACTTTTTGAATTAGAGTTTTCTTCTGACATATGCCCGGGAGTGGGAAGGCTGGATCATGAGTTAAGTCTATTTTCAGCTTTTAAAGTAAATTCCACACTGTCTTCTCTAGTGAAAATGCAGCCCATTTTGTGAAAGCAGACCATGCTCAGAAAGTAACTGGTATTTCTAGGGGCCAGACATGAAGCGCAGTGAGTGTGGCCTGTTCAAGAATAAGAGGGCAGTCTGCCAGGTCTGGAGGAGAGTGACAAGGGAAGTGTGGTACAGGTAGGATTCAGACCACGTGGGGACATGACAGGCTGGGATAAGGAGCCTGGACTTCCAGTCATCCCTTGGTAATCATGGGGCACTGTTTCCAGGACTCCCCCGATGTCAACATCCATGGATGCTGACGCCTCTTGTATAAAATGGCATAGGACTTGCATGGAACTTATGTGCACCCTCCCATGTACTTATATATATATATATATACACAAACATTTTTTATTGAGTTATAGTCATTTAACAATGTTGCATCAAATTCCAGCTTAGAGTACAATTTTTCAGTTATACATGAATATACACGTACATTCGTTGTCACATTCTCTTTTGCTGTGTCCTCCTGTGCACTTTAAATCATCTCTAGATTACTCACGGTATCTAATACAAAATGAAAGCTATGTAAGTAGTTGTCAGTGTATGGCAAATTCAAGTGATGCTTTTTGAAACTTTCTGTTTTTCCACGAATATTTTCAAACCACTGTTAATTGAATCTGCTGGATAGGGAGCACCTAGATATGGAGAACCCCCAAGCTCTTCCTTTCCACCCCCTAAATTTCCACTGCAAGCACTTAAGGGGTCCAAACATAGAAGAGCACCATCTACCTGCTGGAAACCCTGAGGAATTCCTTCAGCTTATGTAGCACAGGAGAGAATGTATAGGGACAACTAGTCGGAAAGGACGGCCTGCCTGGAGAGGAAGGAGGAAAGACCGCAGTGGAATCCAGCTCGCACCCTTACTGGAGCTAGCTGATAGCAGTGAGGGACGCCGAGGAACTGGAGGCACGTCACATGGGGGGCGATCCTGGCCACCATGTGCAGGGTTCGCATAGCTGGGACCCAGTTTGCAAGATTAAAATAACAAGGGGGGAGAGGGGCTGCCTCAGCCCTGGGATCCTGACAACGGCCACAGCGCCGTGACCCCACCTAATGCAGCTCCCCTAGTAAGCCAGAAAAAGGAAACTCTGAGCCAAGATATTGCAGATTCCACCGCAGCCACACGGATAACTAGATCTCTAAGCTGACAAAATGTAACCAATGGAAACAGGAATCTTTCCTTTTCTCTTCATTTGGACCTTTGGACAGGGAGCCACAAATCTCGGATGGGAACCATCTTTAATCCAATAGAGAGCTCACTTTTTCAGGAATAAGCATGGAGAAAAAGAGTGGGGTGATGGTTTAAAGCGGAAGTCAAAGTGGAAGCCCATCTGAGAAATGGTAAAAACATGCATCTCAATGAATCCGAGTTATGGCGAAAAGAAGGAGGAAGGTTAAGGAAATCTCTATCCAGCAGACAAGACTAGCCAGTCATAAAAAGACAGCACTTGAAGTCATGAAAACTGTTTTTGTTTTTTGGTGATGAAAAACAATGCCATAATTTAAAACAAGGCTTGGGCCATCAACAACACCCTGAGAGTTGTTGAGGAGGAGAACATAAAGCTGCATATAGACATGAATGGTTTCCAAGTCCACCGCTCGGAAAAACTTAGCCAATCATGTGTCCAGTTGATTTGAAAATCCCGATAAGTAAATAACTCAAAAGTGGGAAAGACATGGTATTAAATAGTGATAGTGAGCAATGAAATCCAAGAAGTTTATACCTATATTTTCATTGTTAATATAACAAACTGAAAGCAACTCTCAAAAAGTAGTAACTGGAGGACACTTACACACACACACACACACACACACAAACGCACACACACACAATCTGGAACATCAGAGAGGTAAAATATGCTAAATTTATCATTATTGTGGAACAGGATCTAATAATTACTTCATTTTTGATAGTGTTATAGGAATACTGGTCCAATTACATAGAAAGTTATGAACTTAGAGATATTTATAAAAATTTAGAGAGAATTTTCATTAAAAGGCAATATAGCTTCCAAATCATTGAAGAGAAAATTAACAATAAAAAAATTAATCAATCCAGCTAATATGGAGTAACAGAGACCATATTTACCATTCTAAATTAAACCACAAAATGGATACAATATATGAAGCAATGATTTTTAAGAGAGGTGAAACGATCATCCACTAGGACCCTGTCCTGCCACCCCCATAACAAGGCTGCTAGGCCTCCTACTGCCATCATCAATAATGTCCACCAAGACACGGCATTTCCTTCCTCTGCTCCTACTGCAGAGCCAGTTCTGAGCAGTCCTTTTCCAGATTTTGGCAGACAGCTCCCAGAAGTGCTCTCTTGGGTCTTGGTCCCTTTTGGCCACCAGCAAAGGGATCAAGGATGAGCAGTAAGCCTCCTTACTCATCCAAGACCTAGGAACCTATCTGATTTCTGAGCAGGGCTTCAAACTTGTCTGCTGTCTGGTACTCTCTGCCCGGCTTCCCGAGTCCCCGGATTGGGCAGCCTGCACGCTGGCCACAGCCCATCAAAATCTGTTCCCCCGCCATGAGGCCACGCGTGATCGTGAGCAGGGCTCCAGGCCTCTGGAGCAGCGTGGCTTGGACTGCGTCCTGGCCCTTGGCGCGCGAGTTCCATGCCCTTGGTTGAGTCAGTTAACATCTCTAAGCTAAGTTTCCTCATCAGTAAAATGAAGACATATCAATATGGTAAAAAAAAAAAAATCAGAATCGGGGCGGAATAAATTTCTGATGACTGAAGATTTTTTAAATTTTGAATTATACAGCAAAAGACATCATACAAATTTTACTACTTCAGAATTCTAAAGGACAGCTTCTACTGTTAAAACTAATGCATGAACGTACACACAAACACACGTGCAGACACACTGACTCTGATCCACATACATCCCTACACACACACGTACATGGACTCATGTACCACACACACACATAGCATGCACACAACCACATATATCCCCAGGGGCGCCTGTGCACAGCCACACACACACTCACAGTCATGTACCACAAAATTCCTCAGGTGCGTTCGTGCGCACACACACGTCATAACCACCTTTGGCATTATTATAAATCAATTTACAATTGAGGGTCTCAGTGTCCATTGTTTTATCCTCTCAGAAGATCCTGACTTCGGAGCGTGAAGCAGGAGCCCTTCGTCGCTGGAGACGGTCTTTGCCACTTACAGTCTCAGTAGAGCCAACATAAATGCTCTGGACCTTTGGAAGTGCAGTTCCAGAGCATACCTGGGAGCTCACATCCTATATATCTAAACATTTTAAGTGCAGTAGGTTCTAAAGTCCTGCCTTTACAAATATATATTTATTATAAGCAGGAAGGCCAGGTTCAAAATTAGAATTCCCAGACACAGGGGAGTCCTGCAAAGAAAGTGAGTGTGTGGGGAGAGCTGATTCCCAGACTCTGATCACTAGCCTGACCCTTTTCTTCCCAATGCTGGGTCCATCCCTTGCCATAAGGGGCCTTGGATGTGCACAGGGGGACACTCAGATTTCACGTCCGGGCTCTGCCTATAACCTCCATGCAAACAGCTGCCCTTTAGTCTCTCTGTGAGTCCTGGGTATCTGAAATCCGGGGAGAGCCAGTGCAGGCACTAGAAATGGGTCAGGGGCTGCTGAGGCAGGGCATTCGGGGTCCTGGGTTTCTAGAGCACGGGGTGGAGCCAATGACCATGTCCCCTTGGTCCTGCTGACGCCACCCGATGGAGGGGGTGGCCAGAGGAAGTGTCAAGGCCAGGGGGACAGTCTACAGTGCAGGACCGAGGGCAGCGTGTCCCCTTGCAGGGGTCTAAGGCGAGAAGCCCTAAGGAAAGTTCTGAGGAGGCTGTAAAGTATCATCATTCCCATTAATTAAAAAAAAAACAAAAGCTTACCACAGGCGTGCGTGGGAAGGGTTTTGTTCTAACAAGGGAATGCACTTGCCAACGTCTGGCCATAGAGGGCTGGTGGGCTTGCCAGGTTGACGAGGAACCGAGAGGCCGTTATTCTCCACTGGGTCTAAACACTGCCTGAATTCCTCCAGGTGACACTTAAATGCAGTGAGACATGGAACCCTCTCAAGTTGTTAAAATATTCATGGTGAGCCATGCAACTCTCTCCTCATTCTTGGCTACGAAAGCACGATAAACACAGGTGGGAATCTCATCAGCCTGTTGGATGGTTCACTGTCCATCTGGTGCCCCCTCTTGTAGGAGGCTTTATCACATCACCCAGGGCTGATCCATCTCACGATCACAGCTGATTTTCTGCAGGTGGCATCACTTGCTGGTGACACGAAGGAGACATGTTAGCCACTTCCCAAACACTGAGGCTTCTCCTGGGAGGAGCCTGCAGACCACCAGTCCAGCCTCTGCACAATGATGCTCCTCAGTGTCACTCCCGGCTTGCTGCCCTGGCCTCTAACTCTGGCCAGAACCTCGCTGGATTGTCGATAAATGTCACCCATGCACCATGTCTAAGCTTCGCTTCCAGATGTGACCATGGTTCTTCTTTTCTTCCCATCGATGGATTGTTTGATCTTTGTGTAATTGTGTCGGCAGGAAGGCCAGTACCGCCCTCTTGAGGTCTCCCAGAACCGCCTCTCTCTGTAACTGTCCTAGCGCCCCAGGGGATCGGGTCTGAAGCCTGGCACTCAGACACGAGGATGACAGCTGGAGAGATAGGAATCCACTCCTACTGTGGCTTCTACTGAGGCTCGATGTGCCCATAGAAACGGATCCCACAGGCCCTGACTTCACTTGACTCACTGCAGGGATGCTCCCAAACTGCCCCATTCCCCCCAGAGACCGAGGGCTTTCTGCTTGTTCCCAAAAGCCCCACCCCCGAGGGGGCACTGGGTCCAGTGGAGCGTCCAGCCTGGTTCCCCGGCAGCCCTTAGGGCTTTTGTGGGGCCTGGAACATCAACTACCCTCCCCTTAGGGGCCCGTTTGTCCTTTCCAGCCAACAGACCTAGGTCATAAGCACTTTAACTCACCTGAGGGTGTTTTCCTCACTTCAGGGGCAGTGAAGACGGGGTTTCTTCACACTCCAAGTGCCCCCGGTCTGGATGCAGACAGTCTGGCTCTCCACCCAGTCCTGCAGTTCCCGGCCACACCTGCTGCTGGTCACTGAGTCTGTGCTGTGTTCTCTTCCAGGACAAGAGGTGCACTCTGCCCCCAACCCCGCCCCCACCAGCGGTGGCAGAGGCGGCGGACAGGCAGGTGAGATGGGGCCTGAGACAGTGCCCACAAATCAGTGCCCCAGAGGCCGCTGGTGACTAGAGGGACCACGCGGCAGAAGCCAGCATGGGAAGGGAGGAGGAAGAAGGTTCAGGATAAGGAGATGAAAGGGGGAATGGATAGCACCGTGAGTACCTCTACCATGAAAGGGAAGAGAAAAGACAGTGACAGCTGGAGCGGTGTTGGTGTTAAAAGCTGAGGGCTTTTTTTAAAAATTTTATTAATTACCAATATATATTGACAGATTACTTATTTTATTAAAGATTATGTGCCATGTCATATAACAAGATATAGTATGTTATTATTTATTAAATAATACATAATAGAAGATATACTAGCATATTATGTTCTGTTTATTAGCAGATAGTACATAATATATATGTAGGTGTTTATATACATAACATACAATTCATGCATCTATGTAATATATAACCCATAACAAATAATGTAAGATTATCATTAATATATAATATAACAAGATTACATTACAATAATGATGTAATATTACCCATTGTATGTCTTGGTTCATGACACATTCTCATCATAGATGCCTGTCAGAGGTATTTATGTATTAAAATTAATATTAAAAGACACAGTTATGAACATATCACCCAGCATCATAACAGGAATATTGACAGAGACATACTGTGTCCTCTTTCCCTATCCTGTTCTTGGCCTCTTCTCATAGGAAATAACCATCATCCTGACTCCTGGCTTACCCTTCTCTTGTGTTATTTTCACACACACAATATTTAAGATCAGTTAAAACAAATGAACTGCAGGTACATGCAATGAAATGGATGAATCATACACTCTATGTTAAATTGAAAAAGTAAGCCCTAGAAGGTGGCCTATAGTGTGCTATGCTTTTAACTGTGTATATATATGACAACTAATCTCACTAAATTAAGAACAACTACAGCTAGAGTCCAGGTGGGAGAGAGACAGATAAAATTTGAGGTGAGCAGGTTTGCTGCAGGTGAGCGAGATCCTTTCCAGTAACATGTCATTCTCTCTGAAGCAGGAGGCAAGGTCATCTGCTGGGAGTCAGGGAAGAGACAGAGGGAAGCTTCAAGGTGTGCAGAGAGCAGAGAACGTTAACACCACTGAGTGATAAGTGGGGAAATGTGCTCACTAGAGAAATCCTGGAGGATTGCCTGGCAGCGGCAACATGGTGGGAATTGATTTGCAGTCTTAGAAACCTGTGCTGGGAGAGCCTGCTGCCTGCAGGCTCAGAACAAGTAGAGCTGGGTGAACCGAGATGGAAGTCGGCCTGGTGAGGAACTGAAAAAGTCAAGGCTCAAGGGGGTTTTGTCTCTCATAAAGAGAGTGCTGACTGTGGATGCAGAGCTGGAAGGTGGGGAAGTGGAAGTAAGAGGAACGTGGACAGGCAGGGAAGCAGAGTCAGTGCATGATGCCCCAGTGAGGGTGAAGGAGTGCCAGGGAGGCTGTTGGAGAAGCAGCTTGACGGCTAGAGGTGGGCACTTAAAGGAGAGAGCATGGAACTTGGGTGGAGACACGCCCGGGTATGAGCCCGGGGGTAGGGTGAATGGGGGGTGGCTGGCTCAGGCTGACGGAGAAGAAGACCCTAAAATGACCACACTGGGTGGAGGAGGGAGAATGAACTTTAACGTCTTGATGGTAGGAGGCGAGGCAATACAGAGCTGGTGGTCCAGGTGCTCCTGAATGAGGCAGATGAGCAGGGAGGCCAGGGTGGCAGGCACTGATAGGAAAGGATCCGTGTTTTCCAGGTGCTCCCACGAGGGGAGGAGCAATCATCTGAAGGTGGAAAGTGAGCACAAGGAGGCCAACCCAGGCTCCTGGTCAAACTGGGGTTGTGAGGGGGCAAAGTGTCAACTCCAGAGATGGTTACCCAGGAAGCAGGGACCACGGGTGAAGTGAGGGGACATTCAGAGAAGGGAGGGAGAAGAGTCTTCTGGGTGTAGGGGGAAGAGAGGCCCCAGGACAATGGAGCACAGGGGCACAGTGATGAGGATGGACTGGCTCTATGGTGACACTGAAGGGATGGCTGGATCTTTGTCCTGAGGGCTTAGGTTGGGGGGACTACTGGCCTCATGAGGATCCCCTCTCAGCAGCCTGGACAGACGCTCCCGCTCCTGAGGTCTGTGTGGCCACCACTGTTCCCGGAGGGGCCCTGCCTCCATCTTTTCTTATCAGACTTTCCTGCCCAGCCCCTGACTGCCAGCGAGGGAGCCTGGGCCTCGAAGCTGCTTCCCGTGGAGGGACACAGGCTCCTCGGAGAAGCAGGCTGATCTTACTTTTCTCCGTAACCCAGAGCCTAGCAAAGCGCCAGCCCATGTGTGGGCCATGTAGGGGCTCGGATACTTACCAAACTAACTCAAAGCAGTAGAATAGCAGAGCCAGAGGAAGTGATCACTGAGCCCACAGAGTTCACTGCCCACACCGCCATTCTACAGATGAGGAATCAGAGACCAAGCAGTGAAGCAGCCTTGGCCAAGGTCACGCTGCTCTTAAATGCTGGCCTGTGTCGGGCATGCCAAGTGATGTGCTGCAGTGAAGGGGCTGAGAGGGGGCTCTGGGGCCAGATATCTTGGGTTCAATTCCCAGCTCTGCCATTTATTAGCCGTGTGATTAATTAATGTCCTTACCTTTAAAGTGGAACTCATAGTGGTACGAACTCATTGGGTTGTCATGAACACAGCGTTCATGGAACAGCAGGACAGAGTTCTGTAAGGGTTTGCTATTGCTTTGGTTACTATTATTATCACCAATTGAACCCTGAAATGAAGAACAAAGGCAGCAAGAATTTTTATTTTAAAGGATTTTAAAATCCTCTGATGAATGCTTCATTTCATCTATTCAAGTTTGCATTTGACACTTATTAACAACTACACAATGGATGACTTTTGAGGCACTCTTACTTCATGTCTTTAATTCTCACTAATGACACAGGCTATTTAACAGGCAGCAGTTTCTTTTCCAGGAAGAGGGACAAAAGCTTAAAATGTCTCAGTGCCTCTCGGTCCCCAGTGAGTTGGTTGTGACCTGTCAACCCAGCTTTGGGGAAGTGCCCGCTCCCCCTGGGCTCGCTGAGCTGTCCCGCAGCCTCCGGGGGCGCCGTACCCCACACGAATCCAGTCTCTTTGTTCCTATCTTTGTTTCAGATCCCTCAAGGACTGCCCATGCCCCAGGGCCCCATCTGCCCCGCCAGCCTCGCCTGCTGGAATCCAGGACACTATCCTGGGTCTCAACCATCCTCTGTTCATATGACCGCCCCACTACTCTACATTTTGTCCTACAAGTGTGGGCTCTTGTGGCTCGCCACACAGCAGGGGTCTCCCAGTCCTCCACCTTGAGTAACTGCATTGTCCTGCACAGTGCCTAGCGAACCCGTGTGGAGGCAGGAAGGATACAGAACAACAGGTGCTCAGAGGGGCTGCCTTTCCCACTGCAGGGGCCCTAGAGAGCTTTCTCCCGGCTGGTTATTCACAGGCGCTGAAGCTGTGGAATCTCGATCTCACCAATTTAAAGGGCACCATCACTAATTACAAAAGCAATCATTTCTTCAGTAGCAAAAGGAGAAAAGACTTTGTTCCCCACCTCCAACTTTTTTCCTCCACCTTCAGATGTTTCTCATCTCTGGACTAGGGTAGAAAGCAACTCACAGAATATTATTTTTCAATGTTTTTTCCCACTCTGAAGATTGCTTTCCCAGAATCGATGAAGGCTAGAATGGACTTAGCTTTCCTGGACTGAGTATTCAGTGGCCTGGGGTGGGAAGGGGAGGGGGGAGGGGAGATAACTCAGCAATATTGAACCTAACAGAGACATTACAATGTTCTATTCTAAACAGAAAGGAAGCAGGGTGCTGTAGAAACAGGAAAACCATAGTTGGAAATGCAATAACGAGTTACAAGAGAATAAACATAAAGATGTAAAAATGAAAAAGGACATCAATATAAAAAAAGGTGGGAATGGGAGAGGGGAACAAGAAAATATAGATTTTTTTCTTTCTTTTTTTTCTTCATTATTCTTAGGATGTGTTGGAGCCTAAGCGATTATCAGTCTAAAGAAAATAGATATAGTAATGGGTTGATATATTTGAAGAATAAGGTAACCACAAATCAAAAGCATACAATACAGTCAGAAAAAAACCAAAAAGAAACAAACTCAAAATGGCTTAAAGACTTAAATATTAGACAAGACACTACAAACTTCTCTCAAGAAAACATAGGCAAAACATTATTTGACATACATCTCAGCAATGGTTTCCTAGGGCAATCTAAGCAACCCAAGCAACAGAAATAAAAGCCAAAATAAATAAATGAGACCTAAATATACTTATAAACTTTTGCACAGCAATAGAAACCATAAGTAAAACAAAAAGACAACTTATGGAATGGGAGAAAATATTTGCAAAAGATGAGACTGACATTGGCTTAATTTCTAGACTATATAAATTGTTCATACAACTTAATAAGAAAAAAATAAACAACCAAATCCAAAAATGGGCAGAACAGCTAAACAAGCAATTCTCCAATGAAGACACACAAATGGCCAATAGGCATATAAAAAAATGCTCAGTATCGCTCAATTATCAGAGAATTGCAGCTCAAAACTACAATGTTATCATCTCACACCAGTCAGAATGGCCATCATTCAAAAATCCACAAACCATAAGTGCTGGAGAGGCTGTGGAGAAAAAGAAACCCTCCTACATTGTTGGTGGGAATGTAGTTTGGTGCAGCCACTGTGGAAAACGGTATGGAGATTCCTCAAAAGACAAAAAAAAAAAAAAAAAAAAAAGACTTATCACCTAGTCCAGCAATCCTGCTCCTGGGCATATATCCAGAGGGAACCTTCATTCCAAAAGATACCTGCACCCCAATGTTCACAGGAGCACTCTTTACAATGGCCAAGACATAGAAGCAAACTAAACGTCCACTGATAGATGACTGGATAAAGATGTGGTATTTAGATATAACAGAATATTACTCAGTCATAACAAAGAAGGAAATAAAGCCATTTACAGCAACTTGGATGGAACTGGAGATTATCTCACTAAGTGAAATAAGTCAGACAAAGTCAAATATCATATGATATCATTTATATGTGGAATTTAAAAAAAATGATACAAATGAACTTATTTATAAAACAAAAACAGACTCACAGACTTGTAAAACAAACTTAGGAGTTTGGGATTAACAGATACAAATTACTATATGTAAAACAGACAAACGACAAGGATTCACTGTAGAACACAGGGAACAGTATTCAGTATCTTGCAACCTATAATGGAAAAGAACCTGAAAAAGAATAGACTATGTATATTTACAACTTAATCACTATGCTGTATACCTGAAACTAACAAAACAGCACAGGGAGTGAGTCCTTCTGGGACAAGGCCTCTGTGGCAGTGGCCTCCTTGTCACCGCTCCATCTCACCAGGAGGCCAGGGTTTTCAGAGGTGAGCGGACATACAGCTCATACACTTCAAATTGATTTCCCGAAAAAACTATGGAAAAACCAAATTCACCTGCAGTGTGGAAAACATGAGCAGGGCCCCTAAGCAGACCGACAAACCCAAAGTAAGATGGCCCGTTGTTCAGATCGGAACCAGAACAACGACCACTTGGCCCCAGTTAAATTACCACCTCACCTGCAATGAACTGCTCGTACTCTATGTCAGGGATGTTTCTGTTGAGACTTGGGAGGTCAAAGGAGTCGGACCAGGGATCGGGGCTCTGCCAGTGGTAGAGGTGGCCCCAAGGGAATAGCACCAGTACCGGCTCCTCCATCTTCAGCAGGGTCTTCAGGAGGAAGGCAATGTGGATGCAGACGTTCCTACGGAGGCTGAATCCCTCTGGAGGGTTGACGTCACACAGAAGGTACCTGGCAGGGAGCAAAGGAGAGCGGGTCATCAGGGCCAGGCCTCTGCACAGGAATCCCGGCTTAGATAGAACAGATACAACGGGAATCCCTGCACAGCCCATGGCCTAGACTCCAGACACATTCAGCAGCTTCTGGTTTGTAAAGTGGAGGCACTGCCCACCCATCTCCATGTGGCCAATTACTTCAAGTCTGGGAGCAGTTGTGGAAGACATCTTGGCATCCGTCTAACACCAAGCACCTGACTAGCACCTGAGCACCCGTTCTCCAGGGGCTCTCAAACTTCTTGTTCTACAGAACCCTATACACTCTTAACAATTACTGAGAACTCCAAAAGGCTGCTATTTATGTGAGTTAAATCTATCAATATTTCCTGTGTTAGAAGTTAAATAAGAAGTTAGAAAAAGTGTATGAATTCACTTAAAAATATTAACAATCTACTGTATGTTACCATTAATACTCTTAAACAAAATATAATTCTATTTTTCAAAAGAAAAATCATTAGTGAGAAGAATAGCAGTGATTTTAATTTCTGCAAATCTCTTTTGGACTGGTGAGAGCTGAATTCTCCTATCTGCCTCTGCGTTCCCTGTTTTGTGATATCACAGGCCAGGTTTTCCCTGGAAAACCCCACAGGAACTCGGGAGAGCAAGAGTGTGCAAAAGGCAGGTGACATCCCGGCGTTTCTATGAAAATGGTTTTGCACCTCAGGGGCCTTGGATACACTTTGATAACTGCTGCCCTATCCAAGGCGAGACTCTTCTACACAAGAGCCAGGCAAGGGTCCTGGATTCTGTAATGAGTTACCGCCACCACACCCCTCCATTTTCTGTGTGTTTCTCATAACCTCCATTACTGCAGATGAGGATGTAATCCTCAGCTGGGGCCTCTAATCCCAGAAGGCTGCTAACTTCAAGAGAGAGGGTCCCATCTACCATCCCTACACCCCGCATAGTTTATTTTGTGTCAAGCCCTAGATAACTACTTATCGGCACAGACCCTTGTGTCTTATTCCTGAGGTTGACTGAAGGAACCAACATCTGGATGGAACTGAAATTTCCCTGCAGATAAACAAGGCTGATAAACCACCTCATTCCAACATCTGACTCTGGGGCTCTTCAAAACCCGGCTAAGGACCAGCTTCATCTAAGAGGGGTTCTCCGCCTGCCCGTCCCGGTGGGTTCTGGGAGGCCGCGGCCACCAAGGGCTACCCAGACTCGCGGCCCCAGCTCCAGGGCCTGAGGGGGAGGAAAGCTTGAGGCTGTGCCCAAGCCCTGCCCCGCCCCGCCCCAACACGCTCCCCGGCACCACAGCCCTCCCCGGCCACCACCCCAACAACGATCCCACCCTGGTTCATGTCCACCGGCCCCGCCGACGGCGCGGATGTACGTTTACCATCTGTGAGACGACGCCTCAGACAAGATGTCGGCCGCCTACTGACCAGGCCAGAACTAGTCGCCTGGCCGAGCAAGCCGCCATCCCCAGCAGCAAGCACCGCCATGGTCCCGGGCAGCTGCACACTTCCGGAGCCCGCTGTCCGCCCCAGAAGCTCAGGCCGGCCCGCGCGGAGCGCGGCGCCTGTAACCATGGCAACGCCGCAGGGCCATCCTCTAGCGCTTGCGTCGAGTGTCTTCCCGAGTCTAGATGTGCTAGGGCAGAACTTGCGGAGCCAATGGGAGCCAGGGCGCGGCCAGGACGGAGGTGGGGGAGGCTTATGGGGCAGCCGAGCGGGGCCGCTCGGAAGTCCTGACCTGCAGGTGGCGCCGGGCGGGGGCTGGGGCGGTGCTGCCACCAGTGGGCGGGGCAGTGGGGCAGCGGGGCAGCGAGACGGGGACACCCTCACCAGTCCCTGTGTGGGGATCAGCCTGGGCTCCGTGGCCTCCGCTTGCACAGGACGTGGACCCAGTCTACCAGTGGGCAAGATAGAGGACTGAGCCCAGGCACGCACGGCTGGCCAGGTAGGGCACCTGAAGTGCAGATCCGCCAGGCCCGCTGCCGGCCTTGAATACTCGCTGCTAGGCCGTTTCCAAGAAGACGGGATCTGTCATAAGAGGGGAGGTAGGGCTGGGGTGCCAGATGCCGGGTTAGGTGCAGTCTGACAGGAGAGCCATGGTGAGAAGACTCAGAGCGGCCCCTGTGTAGGCGGGGCTAAGAGTTTGGGGTATAGGGTGGGGGTGGTGTGTGCCTTGCTCTGTGTTCTCCCCAAGAACCCTCACTCCAGAGCAAGGGGCTCTGCTCCCCCCACCCCTCACTGCACTCCCTGCCTTCCCCAGCACCATCTGGGGTGTGGTCATGTCGGGGCAGGGAAGGCCCAGGCAAGGGGCTCATTCAGGGGCAGGGGCCACTCTGCAGGGATGCTGGACCTGACAGCGATATGGTGCTTCGTAACTCCCCTGGGCTGGGTTTCTAACCAGTGGGATGGAAGGGCCTTTCCTTCCTGGGGTGCAGTTGGGGGAAATAGATCCATCATGAATGTCAGCCCTGAAAATGGAGGCTGCGCTACATCCATTCCTGGAAAGAAAAATCAGGCCCCTCCAGTCCAGGTGACTCAGAAAGTCATTCAGCAATGTTTGGGGTCCCCAGTTTACGTTTTCAAATAGAGCTGAGCTGCTCAGGAGGCCAGATCTCTGTCCGTGGCTCCAGGAGTAGGCTTTCTGTTGGGCGACAGGATCCTCACAAACATGTGTGTCTTTGTGGGTCACTCCCCTCTGACAAGCAGGGAGGCAGGGTGCAGTTGTGGGAAATCGTGTTTCCATGAGGAGAGGGCCACCAAGTGGTGGGGGCACAGGAGACAGTGAGAAAGAGTCCCGCAGCCTTTCTGGAATCAAAAAACTGGCAAATGTGAAGAAGTGCATAATTTGTTTTATTGAACAGGCTGCTTATGTACGTTTGGAGGGCCAGGTTCAAGGACTCTGCATCCCTCCAGGACAATAGCCTCAAGAGAAGAACAGAGCAGGAGGAGATATGGGGTTTCTCCCAGGAATGAGGCAGAACAGGGATTTCTGCAGATTTGCAAGGAGACCCCGACCACTGAGCACAGGGTTACAACCCCACATGACCCCTGTCGTGTTTGGCTTGGGCTCTGGGTCTGGCCTGATCATGTATTCTTCCAGCTGAGTTCCAGAAACTCAGAGGGTAGATTTAGAGAGGCTGCGTTTGGAACCCGGTGTGGAGAGGGAGGGTCGTTTATCCTGAGTCCCTTCAGCCTAATCACTGTAGCTCAGTTCCAACACCACCCAGGCCCCCAGGGTGGCCGTGGAGGGAGAGCAAACCTGGCAGGTGACCCAGGGGTCCCACTGCTGTTCCCCTCCTTTATCTTTGTTCCCTTTCATCCCGGAAGGTGTGATTGTCTCATGTCATGGTGACAAGCCATATCTCCTCTGTCAGGTGGGGTCCCCACCCCCACTCAGCTTTCTCTCTGCATGTATGATGAAGGACCAGGCTCACTTGAAGTTCTGAGCTTGAGCAGTAAGGTGGAAACAAAGAAACCAATGGAAACAAAGAAACAAATCATTGTGGCAAATCTCCCCACCACAGAGAAGCCGCCCTGAGTGGAAGGGTGGGTGTGGGCATGCCCATTTGTTTCCTGTCTCCCAGTGCTCTTCGCTTTCTTATTGCAGACCTGCATGGTTACAACAAAATGATCTGCAAAACTGAAAATATTTACTCTCTGGCTTTTACAGAAAAGGCTGACCAGCCTCTGGTTCCCGTACCGGTCAAGTGATAGGAGTACCTTTCCAGTATGGAAACATCTGGGCAGGCCCAGGTTTGCAAAATTCTTTAACAGTAGTAATGGAGTTTTGCTTCTAAACATTTTTATGGCTGTATACTTCTGAGCTGAGGTTGTGCTGTGTAATTCTGAGCCAGGATTTTCTCAAACTGTTTCTCATTTCTTATACCAGACACCCCTAAATTCCAAGGGGAATGGGATGTTAAGGAAGCCATGGAGTTTAGGAAAAAGATACAGATTTCATTTCCATTTAAGCATCGATGTATCTCCATCCTAGGCAGTATCGGTTCTGTGGTATTGATAGGGGAACTAAATAGCAACCAATTTTATACAAAATAGTGGGTCATTGGGTACACAAGTTCTTCTTTTCAACATTTTTGTAATGTTTGCAGTTTAAGATGACCATTCCTGAGAAACAGGCAGCCTCTTAGAATGAAATAGCATTTTCCCTGAACCATACTCAATTTTTATTTCGTAGACAGCAGGAAGGACAATCACACATTCAACAATTGGGGACCTCAAAGATAAAATGTAACTTTCTGAGAGCACACTCCCCCCGTCTCCCTCTGTTCTTTTCACTGTCCCATTGTCCCTGAAGGCTCTTTCGTATCTTCTGCTCATGACTCCAGTAACTCTTCCTCCTCTTTCCTCAGCTGGTAAGTTTACTTTTCTACTTTAACCAAGCAAACTGAAGCCAACAGAAGAGAACATTCACCAGCAACTCCTAGCACATCCGCTCACCTTCTGATGTCTGTGACCTCACTCTCGCTTCCCCACCTCTTATTACAGGTGACATCAAAAGCCATATCATCCAAAAGTCGCCAGGGGGCCCATCCATCCAATCTTCTCCGGGCTGTCTCTCCCACATCCATCCTCTCTGTCACTACCTCATCTATTTTGTTCTCCTGCTAGTTGGCTCCCATCAGTATATAAAAGTCCATCCTCTTAAAAGAAACAAACAGCACTCCTTGACCCTAATTCGCCCCCACCAATTGCCAACCCATGTCTTTGCAGCAAATCTTTAATGAGTAGTTTAAACTCACTGTCTACATATTTTCTTGAGCCATCCCATTTTGCACCCACTCTGGCTTTTCCCCTGATCCCTCGCTCTATGGAAACTTCTCTGTCAAGGCCATCAGTGACCCCACGTTGCTAAATATAGTGGTCAGTTTTTAGTCTTCATCATGCTTGGCCCTTTGGCAGCATTTGACCCAGCTCTTCCATCCCTCCTCCCCCGTGTTCCTGCTTTACTTGACCTCCAGCCTATCGCTCTGCTTTCGATCTTCTGGCTGGTCTTTTGCCAACGTCTCCTCTTTTTTCCAAACATTTACTGCGAATGTGCCCCGGAGTTGGGTCCTGGGTCTCTCCTCAATCTATCTGCTATAACTTTGGTGGAAGCAACCAGACTTGGAAATTGACATGCCATCAATTTCTCGATTTGTCCAAACTCCCTGATTTGCCCTTTCCATTTGGAACTCTCTCCCTGATACTCATATTCTTTTTCTTTCATTCATCTTGCTTTCACATTCATACATATGTTCTACTGTGTAAATTACTTTTCCAAATTTTGAATCAGTCCATACATATCATGTAAAATGCTCAGATCTCTATTATTTCCACTAAGATGCTTATTCTACCTTAGAACCTTTCTGCATTTCTGTATTTATGTCAATAAAGTGAATAGTATTTCTACAAGCCTCATAGTTAAACAGTGTGTTTGTTTGGGGCTATTCTGTAACATGAAATAATGATACATCAACATAGTCCTTTTTCATTTAATTTTATGTAACACCAAGATGAGGTTTTTGCATGAAGACTGGTTTTATTGAAATTTTACCTACGTTATGGACAGTCAGTTTATGTGAAAGCCCTCATTTCTCCTCTTTTCTGATATATTTTCCATTTGGCTATTATAACATATACATTGGCATGAAATAAAATTCCAAAATCATTCACATAATAAAATCAATACATTTAAATTATATTTTTTAATGTTAATAAGAAAGAAAAAGAAACCCAAACTCCTCTACTTATTAGGCATTTCTGTGGCAATATCTAATAGACTCCTTAACCATGACATTGAAGAACTGAGCTGATTCCTACCCCTTTCCACCTGCTCAGCCCCATCTTGTCCCATCCCCTGTGGATGGAGAGGACATCCATCCCATTTTCCAGGTCCAGATATTGGAACCATGTTCTTTCTCTCTCTTTCACTTACACACACACACACACACACACAGCAAATACAGCTTGTTAGAAAATCCTGGCTACTCTGAATTCATTAACCACCTACTCCCTGTTCCCCACCCTCCTAGGAGCCACCTTCAACCCCTTGTTGGACACCAAATAGCCTCCTTCTTCCATCTTTGCTTTTCTACAATCTCATCCACACAGAGTCAGAGGGAGCCTATAAAAGCATACATTGAGGGGGTGGGTGTAGCTCAGTGATACAGTGCATGCTTAGCATGCATGAGATCCTGGGTTCAAACCACAGCACCTTCACTAAAATAAATAAATTAACCTCCTCCCAAGAAAACCCAAAACAAAAGCATAAATTGGACATCACCCATCCCATCAAAACTCAGTAAAAGGGTCACCATTCCATTAGGAGCCAAAGTCGTCCCAAAGTCTTCCAGGACCCGGCCTGCTCTGCCTCTCCGCCCACACTCTCCCCATCACTCTGGGGGCCTCTGGCTCCGGCTCTTCCTTCTTCCTCCGGATCTATTCTGCTTCAAGTTCATTACTCCGTGAGATCTGCCAGGATTGCCTTATTCCCTCCTGCCTGCCTCCCACCCCACCACCATCACCTGAGTTTGCTCATATCACTCTTATTTTTCCCCAAGCTCTTGCTACCCCCATCATGTTGCCTGTTTTCTCTGCTAAAACTCTGAGCCCACAGTGATGGGGAGTCGTGTCTATTTTGTTGACTAATAAAGCCCAAGAGCCTTGGGAATGGGTATAGTTACTAGATTCCCATAAGTAGTAGGAGCTTATACAGATTTGCTGAATGAATGCAGAGGTCCTGGTCCAATTCGATGGAGCACTTCTGTGTCCTGCTCAAAGATTAACTCTCCTTTCCTCCTGAGAGGGGGTGACCACTTCCTTGGTGATCAAAGGCAAGATCTATTTTCTTTATGCTGTTAACCTTAGGCGGGGAGACTGGGGGATCTTCATTTATATTTTAAAATTTGATTCACTCTGCAGTTTGTCTCCTGTCTATGTATCCTTTTGAGAAACCGTTTATGAGTGATCATTCTTCCATCAGATTGAACAGGATCCAGGGGGAAGTACCAAGCCTGTCCCATCGGCCATCCTGTGTGTCATGTCCTGTGACCCAGTGGATGCTCAGCATGTATGTGAACCAACAGGAGTGAGTGAAGAGATGGGAACATCTCATTATTGTGGTGGCTGCACTCTGTCCGATGCCTTGAGATTTGGGGAAGGGTTTACAACTGCGGAGGCGAGATGTCAGGTCCTCTGTGCTCTTCCTGAGTGCCCTGGCCTTACCCATTCCCCCAGCCCCCTCTGGACAGCCAAGCCCAGGAGCTGGGCCACCGGCAAATGTGCTGATCAATAATCAACCTCACCCAAAGTCCGGGGGTAAGAGCGGCCAGCACAACTGGTTGTAGACTCTGAAGTCAGGTCCTTGGAGGAATTCCTCACTGAACAATGTTTTGGACCTTTTATTTTTCTCTATAGCCTCCAGCTGAAGAAACAGATTGCCTTAGGTACATGAAAGGTGAGGACACCTACTATCCCCATGGAGCCCAGTTGGGCCTGGGAGTCTGCTGTTTGTACAGCCGGTGGGCTCGTGTTGCTTTGGGCATCCCTGTGCCTGAATTCCTGCAGTACATTCGGTGGTAAGAACGGGGGTGCCTGGCAGGGAGGGAAGCGGGTCACGAGACTACACAGCTGGGGAGACGTTAACCTGGGGTGAGCGGGAGCCGGCTGATGCATGGAATCTCGGTGCAAGGAACTCTCCAAACTCAGAGAGGTTCCCACTCCCGCAGGGTCCCTTTGATCAGGGTGCTAGGCTGTCAGCACTGCAGGGTCCCTGTGAGGATCACGGTGCCTTCAGGCAGTGGGAATTAAGGGGTCCAGTGGCAATTAAATTAACTGTGCACCCAAAGCCAACCCCTGTCTGTTTCAGCCTGTTTCCTAATCTGCAAAACTGGAATGATGTTAACCATCCCGCAGGTTTGTTGATGGGCTGGGACACACTAGACAGCCAGGAGCTGGAATTCCTCTGTGCCCTGATTGTTATCCTTCCTTCACACATTTACTCTCACAAGTTCAGTCTCTCTGTCTCTCTGTCATTCACTTGTAACTTTCTCTCCTGCTCTGGTTTCATTTGATTCCCACCCTTCTCCCAATCCCCAGATGAGTGAAATTAATTTCTGTGTGTCAGTTCCAAATTCCTGGGAAAGATGCTCTGTCCTCTCTGGATTGGTTGTCCAACCCATCAGTTGCAGTCAGAGGAGTGAGTCCCTCTGTGACCAGAGGAGGGGCTCTGCCCAGCCCCCCAGCCACCACTGTGGGAGCACATAGCTCTCCGAGGAGGAGGTACTGGCTGTGACTTGGTGTCACTAAGTGTGAATTTATCTCTCCTCTTGCCCCACCTTCATCCTCCTAAACAAAGATGAAAATTATACACTCCCTAGATTTGTGTCATGGAACACTGAGGGTGGGGGCTAAGAGGGCTGGATTCCCTGCTGAGTGTAAGGGGCTACAGTGATTCCCCAACGAGAGCTTGTAAAGGAAACAGCACCAGCCCCACTGGACACTTAGGGTGCTGAGTCTGCGTGACATTGAGCCAGGCTTCTGACCACAGCTCAGGGGTCTGGTCCGACCGGTTAGTCTTTGAAACCAACCAGCTTTGGATTCCTCAATCCCTCCCTGAGGTTTTACCTGCACCACGAGCTTCTGTATCTCTGAAGACAGATGATGAGGACCCTTCACGTAAGGCATTTGCACAGCCCTGTGCGGGAATTTGTGCTGCACGGTCTGCCCGGCGAGCTGACCAAAGTTCGTATTTTACTGA
Organism: Camelus bactrianus; assembly: GCF_048773025.1. NCBI lineage: Eukaryota > Metazoa > Chordata > Mammalia > Artiodactyla > Camelidae > Camelus > Camelus bactrianus. Next base: position 6,811,337 of record NC_133553.1, read on the forward strand.
TCTTAGAAATAGTCTGGTTTCCTGATGCACTGTTTCACTGAACAAGCAACAGAAGCCACCTCTGGCTGATAAAAACCAAAAAGGGACTTAATGAAAAGATACTGGGAGGGTGCATGGAGTGGCCCAGACCAGAGCCGACCCTGGGGCCATAGGATATGTTGGGGAGCCCCAGGCACCAGGCTGCGCAGGGTGCTACCGGGCCCCCTGCTGCCCCAGCAGGGACCCCCCCTCCTCCTGACACTCCACCTCACTGCAGGTTCATGTCCCGGCAGGGCCAGGTCACACTGAAGCCACCAGCACACACCTCAATGGGGGAGTTGGCCCCTTCTCAGCTGAGGGCGTGCCTGGTGTGGGGAGAGGCCCAGTTAGAGGAAGACGGTTCCCCTACTGTTCCGAGTTAATGGGCAAGTCAGTGCCCATCACTCAGGAGAGCCGGGCTGGCCTGACCTCATTGTGGAGACTAGGCCGTCTGAGTTCACGTATTACTTTTTAGGTTGGAAGGCCCAAGAGGGAGAAAAAGTGGAGGTTCTAGTACTTATTTTATATTTCCCATGTACCAGGTGCGGTATGCAAGCCACTTCAGACAAGGCCCATAACAACCACATTAATAGGCCACGGAGAAATTCGTGCATTCAGGCCTCTGCAGCCCCGAAACGCGTGTCCTCATCAGTTCAGTAGTTACCAGTGGAAGTTGTAGGGATTTATGGGACTGTGTGTTCCTGTGGGGCTGGGATGTGTGTGTTTAAATCCACATCTTCAGAAACTCGGCCAGAACCACAGCCACTGATTGTCTGCATGGAGGCAGAGGAGGGGAGGCTTCCAGCCTCTGGTCCAGCTCGTGTGGAGCTCAGAAATTGCTCCTTCTGTCCTGAAAACAACACCAGAGCTGAGGGAGCTGCAAACCCACTGCTCTTCTTAGACCCACAAGAAAACTGAGGGGGAAAGCTGCTCCCAACCCAGAGAGGCAGCCGGGCAGGCTTGGAGAGTCACAGCTCCCAGGGCAGAACCCGCTATTGTAAGAAACTAGGGGGCAGGCAGATTTAACAGGTCCCTGAGGCCAGCTGGAAACAGCGTGGGGAAGTCTGAGTGTGACAACTTCAGGGGGCCAGTCAGAGTGGCCCCCTGCTCTTTTTCATGCATTTTACTTCGAGGAAAGTACCCTGTTCTCAGAGTGAAAATCATAGGAAAACTCCTCATGCTTCCTGCCAGGAAAGGATAAAATAACTCTAATGAAATACACCCAGAACATTCTCTTCCATTGTGGGGGGTTGTGTTTTTTTTTTTTTTTAATGAGAAATTATTTTACCAGAGCCTATCCAGCCTGGGGGAAGGGAAATCCCTTCTGTCTCACCCAAATTGGGGTGAAGGGAAAGAGACACACTTGTGGAGGTCACAGCTCAGGGCACAGGCTCAATGAGAACTAATCACAGGAGTATAGATGCCCTGCTCTGTTCCACTACCCCAACACCTTACCTCCATGTCAGTAGGGCCTCTGTGTAATAACAGGAATAAAATTAAAAGAAGTTAATGTCTCAGGAGTGTCTAGGTAAAACCCAAAGACAGCGGGCGGATGAAAACAAGGACACACAGGCAGCTTTAGCCTCTCACACCAATGGCTGTAGCAAATTACACACAGCCCATCCCAGTAGATAAACAGAAAACCTCACAGAAAAAACTATTTATTTTGGTTCTCTTACCCAGTGCATTCCATGGTGCATCCTCACCTAGAATTGAGTGGAAGCAAGTCCATTTCAGAAGGGACATAACTGAAGAGGAATGGCTTTCCAGACTCTGAAGGGCAGAGAAACACCAGCCTGGGTTAGAGAAAGGTGAGGGGTGGGGTAAGGGGTGGGCTGCCTTCCCCAAATAAGGAACCTTCCTGAGGCCAGCACAGTGGGAGGGAGAGCCATGGGGTGGAAGCAGATAGACTTCTTCCTGAGAACTGATGGGATGCCTCAAAGGGACCATTCAGGTGCCCATTCAGGTGTCTTGACGGTGGGAGCCAGTTGGTCTGCCTCAGAGCCCAGGACTGAGGTGGGTGCATAGCAGGCAGGACTTACTTAGCCGGATCCATTTCACTTCTCCGAAGCCCTGTGTAAAACATGAAGCGTGAACGGCCTGGTGAGCACAGCTCTGCCCTCAAGACCGGTTTCTACTCCTCTCTTCCCAGAGAACAGCATCTCTGAGCCCGTCCTGGGTGACCTCACAGAGATCACTCTAGTGGCCCAGGCTAGTGACCGGGAACATGTACCTTCCTGCAGCCAACCCCAGACGTCCACTGATGCATCATATACTGGCAAATATGTGAGTTCATGTGCATTGGTCTAACAGCAGAGACTCTGCCACAGGCCCAAGAGGTGGTGTGTGGGACATACAGGGGTGCAGGACTGTAAGCAGTGCAAAGGTGTAAGTGGTGGCAGGGGTGCAGGGGCTGTGGAGGGTGAAGGCAGTTCAGGGGTTGTGGGGGTGCAGGCAGTGCAGGGAGTGTCAGGGGTGCAGAGGTACAGGGAGTGTAGGGGTGCAGGGAGGTGCTCAGGCAAGTGCACATCCTCGCAGTCAGCCTGACCACGGGAGGCTAGTGCAATGGTTTGGGGCGGCGGAAGCGGAGGCGGCGGCGGGTGGGAGGCTGCCCGGGCAAGCCGGTCGATGTCTTCTCTTCCCTGCAGCCTGGCCTGGGGGTGCCTTGGCCGCCGGAGATTCGCCAGATGTTGGACTCCAAGTAAGCTTGCTCCTGGGAGGTGGGGCGGTTAGGTCAGCAGGCGGCGGCAGCAGTAGGGGGGCGGAGCGGGGCTGCCCCTGGCGAACTGGTGGAATAGCTGCCTTCTCCCGGCTGCCGGGCCTGGGAGCAGCCTCTGCTGCCCCAGGTGGCCGGACACACCTGTCCCACTCAGCTTGCTGAGTGGGGAGTGGAGGCGGTGCCGTTAATGTGCGGGGACCACGGGGGTAGGGTGGCTGCCGCGGGGGAGCCGGTCAATTCTCTCCGCACTCCCCCGCGGCGGAGCCTGGGGGCGGCCTCCGCTGCCCTAGAGGCGGGACGCCGGTCTCCAGGTGAGCTTGGTCCTGGGAGGTGGGAGCAGCGGCGCCAGGGGGAGGGGGTCCTTTCCAGGGAGCTGCTCCATTTCTTCTCTCCCCCGCGGCCTGGCCTGTGGGCGACCTCTGCCGCCGGAGATTTCCCTGAGGTCCGACTCCAGGTAAGCTTGCTCCTGGGAGATGGGTGCTGTGCGGTCAGGGAGCTGGTAAGGTGGTGGCTGCGGGGATAGGGTGGCTGCCCCGGGGTAGCTTGTGTATTAGCTCCATGTCTGCACCGCATGGCCTGCAAACGGCCTCTGCTGCCCCAGGTCCCGGGACACCCCTGTCCCACTTAGCTAACTGGGGGCGGGAGGCAGGGTAGTCAGGGTGCAGGGGTGGCGGGGTTCGGGGGCCTGCAGCTGGGAAGCTGGCCCATTTGCTCCCATCTTCCCCGCGGCTTGTCCTGGGGGCGGTCTCTGTTCCCCTGGGTTACGGGACACGTGTATCCTAGTCGGCCTGACCCCGGGAGGCTGGCGTGGTGCGTTGGGGGTGGTGGCAGCAGCGGTGGGTTTTCCCATGAAGCTGGTCCATTTGCTCCCATTTCCCCTCATGGTTTGCTCTGGGGGCGGTCACTGTTGCCCCAAGTTCACCGGACGTCCATCTCCAGGTCAGCCTGCTCCCTAGAGGCGGCCACCGAGAGGTCAGGGGGCAGGAGCGGTGGCTGATGCGGGGGGATGGGGATGCCTTGGGGAGTTGGTGGATTGGCTTCTGTCTCCCTGATGGCCTGGTGTGGGAGTCGTCTCTCCTGCCCTAGATCACCAGACACACCTGTCCCATTCAGCCTGCTGGGAAGGGTCGCCCTGGGCGGTGCCTTTAAGGTGCGAGGGTGGCAAAGGCGGAGGTAGAGGACCTGCAGCGCGGAGCTTGTCAATTTGCTCCCCTCTTCCCCGCGGCCAATCCTGGGGGTGTCCTCTGCTGCCCAAGAAGCTGGATGCCCGTCTCCAGGTCAGCTTGCTCCTGGGAGGCGGACGCGATGAGGTCGAGGGGCAGGGGCAGCCGGCCGTCGCAGCTTCCTAAAGGGGCCACTTCTTCTCCTTTCACCTGACCTGGCCTGGGGACGGCCTCTCCCGCCCAAGATTCGTCTGACACACCACACCAAGTCAGGTTGCTCCTGGGAGGTTGGCGCGGTGAGATCAGGGGGTGGGGAGGAGAGGGGTTCTGCCTATTGTGAGCTGGAGGATAACCTCCCATCTCTCTGGAGGCCTGACATGGGGGTTGCCTCTGCCGCCCCTCGTTCCCAGGTCACACTTCTCAGGGTCATATTGCCCCGGGGGTGCGTTAAGGTGCGGGGGTGGCGGGGTGATGTCGAAGGTATGGAGCCTGCCGCTTGGGAGCTGGTGGTTTAGCTCCCATCTCCCCAGCAGCTTGGCCTGGGGGCAGCCTCTGTTGCCCCAGGTTGCAAAGCACAGTTTCCCTGACAGCTTAGCCACCTAAGGTGGGCAGGATGTGCTGAGGGGGCAGAGGCAGCTGCCAAGGCAGCGACGGAGGGGGCTGTCCCAGGCCAGCTGGTGTAATTGTTCCCATCTCTAACTTTGCTGCCCTAGTTTCGCAGGACGTCCTTCTCCAGTTTTTCCTTCTCCTGGGAGGTGGGCGAAGTGCATGCAGCCCAAGGTCTGGGCTCTCCCCTGGGGAGGGGCAGAACTCTATTGTTCTCCTTTGTCTTTATTCTTCAGCGAAGGGGTTACTGGACCCAATTCTTAATTCTGAGAAAGTGTAGCCTATGTTACGGAAGAGCTGCTGGACAGTGTGATTTCTAGGTGGGTTTTCACATCAGCTGATGCCCAAGGCAGGCAGGAAAGCTATTACTCAGAGCTCCTTAGTGTGGAGTTGGGGGGTGGCCCTGCTGTCCTCACCATACTTTTTAAAAATGTGTCACTCCCCTTTTTTTCCTAGGTGACATTTTAGGTTATTGGGTCACAGATTCCTGGCACAATCATCCCTGTTCTCAAACATCTTTTAAACTTGGATGAAGTGATAAGTAGGGGAAGAAGATGATTTGCTGAAAGGTAAGAATACTTAAATTTGCATTAAAGCTACATTCTGTCAATCTTTCTCAAATGATTTTTCTCGGATTCAAAATCCACGACCTAATGAATGTTGTACTCCTGTGTAAATCATTGATCTTCAGATCACATTTGTTAAATGGTCAATGAGATTTGTTAAGTAGATTATTCCTGAAAGGAAAAGCTCAGGCTTTTGAGAATTCCTTGTCTGATGTCACCCAGGCAGTCACAGTAGAAGACAGAACTGATATAAAAATCCCTCAGCTGCCTGAACTGCAAAGCTTCTGGGATTACTGATCCCTGAAATGCAGGTGACTCTTGATGATATTCTGGGGCTTGGTTTACATGATCAGATTCTTCCAGTCCTGTAAGTGGGTTCCGTGGCCCCAGCCCCGGGAGAGCTGGTCATAAGGTCCATATCGTGAGGGGTGGGATGGGAAGGCAAGGTCTAAGAGCTGGAATCACTGAGATTCCACACTCGCTAAACACAGACTCCAGAGCCTAATTGTTGTCAGGTTCTGTTCTGGATTTGAGAGTGTGTTCAGACATGATTCTTGCCCTTCAGGGGTCACTGCCTGGGTGGAAGTAACCTTTACACAAATCTGGGAAGGATGGCAATTAAGTAGATGGGCTGTTGTGGTCCTCAGTATGCCCAGGCTCACTCTTCCAGGCACTCTTGGGACTAACGAGAGTCATGTTTTTCACTCATTCACTGATTTATTACTCTTGAATTGATCATTTGTCCCATAGTAAGTGAAACAAGGGATCAGGAACATGAATTTTGTCCCCTCTCCCATCACTGATTGTATCTGTCAGTCAGGCGCCCTGTGTATGCATTGTGAAATGGTGGTATTTTTTGCCCAATGGGGCAGCACTGACAGTTCTGAGAATCAGGGGAGTCTCGTGGGTAGGACAGAACCGTGACACACAAGGCAACACGCCATCATGTGAGACAGCATTGTCGATGCTCAGGTGACCCGATGTAGACCGCGGTGCTAAACCTGAACGTGTTCAGTGATCTTGGCTGCTCTAAAAATACAGACTACAGGTCCCAAACTCTGGAGACGCTGAGGGTCTGCACCTCAGAATTCTGCATTTTAAGAAGCACTTTAACTAATTCTGATGAAGATGATCTGAGTGTCCCAATGAGAAACACTGGGGTGCGATTCAGCAATACTGAGGATTCTCAGGGAACGATGTCTTTTCAGGTTGGTCCAAGGTCCCTCACTTGAGACTTTTGCCTTGGGTTTAATTGTATGTGTTCAGAAGTGATGTCTCTCATTTCCAGTGCTTGTCAGCATGCTCTGTGCAGGGACTTGCACTCAGTAGATGGCAAAAACTATGATTCTTCAGGTCACCGAGCTAGAGTGTGAGTGATCTTTTATTTTGGTTTTCTTTATAGCAATGCAGAGTCTCCCGAGAAGAGATTCAGTCTGAACAGCTTTGTGTCAGACTTTGGAAGACCGCTGGTGCCCAAGGTGTTCTCTGGCAGGGCAATGACGAATCTAGGTCCCTCTTTCACTGCTACATCAATCATGTGGGCCACTTGGACAAGGCCAAATTTGCTATCCCAACCATAGCCCTTGACAGAGATATTCAGCTCCAGGAAGCCATCAGATGAAGCAGGTGGCCAGAGGAGGAGGCGAACGGGCTCATAAAATGTGACATCCCCAACTTCATCAATACGGACCAGAACTCTTCCTTTGGGGAAAATGATCTCCTGATTTTGGAACCACCAATTGTTCTAGAAGATAAGCCAGTTGCTCAGACCTCACACATAGACTTGAATTGAGAAACGTGCTTTGTCAAGTGTCTTTCTGAAGATGTGAAGTTTGTCTTTGTATGGCAGGAATTCCCCTTTCACAAAATTGTATGTGTTTGTGTCTGAGAGAGAGAAATGGAGACAGACAGAAAGACGGAGACAGAAGAGCACCCCCTCAGAAGACAGCTAGTTAAGGTGAGTTTTGTGCCTTTAAAAACATTTGGGGTTTTGGGGGGAACAAAGTATTTACATTGTCTCATTCCCCTAGTTGGAAACCTTGGCCCCATACTCAGTGTTAGCGGCCTTGAATGGGGATTGGCACGGTGCATTTCATCTGGCGCTGCCACATCCATGCTCTGCCTTTAGCACATTGCTTTGCCTCTCAGGGCTGCCACCCTTTTAACTGTAAGGAGAGGAGTCTGGAGTAGGTGATCCATCCCAGCTCTGCTGTTTTGCAAATTTCTGATTTCGTATTCGGATGAGGCTGGGATACACCCAGAGCAGTATAAACCAGGCCCTACCTCCTGTCTCTTGCTGGGGCATCCCTTAGGCCTGTGCCTTCTACCCAACCCTTTACTGAGCCCAGCTTTTGTCAGGAGCCCAAGAGCCTACCGAGATGGCAGGGGACGTCTCTCGTGGTCACGGTGGCCATCATTTCTATTGGTTGTGCTGAAACAGCTCTTCTGAGATCCTCCGGCCACCCTTGCTCCAACCTGAGGACAGCCCTACCGTTCCTTTCCTAGGAGGAGGATCAATCCATGGTGCATTTTATGACAATCCTGTCCCCAGGAATGCACGGATGATTATCAGCTGAGTGAGGTGAGGTGCCTCTGTTTCTCTGCGTCCCTGTATCTCTGTCTGCTCACAGTGCCCTGCCACCGGCTACTGAGCAAGAAAAGTGCTATTCACCATGATGGGTGTTTTGCAGATGTGTAGGTGATGGTCGTGTAGCTCATGTGTGGGCTTTGAGCTGGGATGGTGAAGAGCTTATAAATACCTCATCAACATTTATTCGAGGTGGCCTGGTGCCACACAGACTTGATTAATGAAGGCATCAAGCCTACACACTGGTTTGGAAACAACTTGGTTTTGATCAGTCACACTGCATGCATGACTCGCTGCTAATCTCTGGGTGGTGTTTTCATTTTAGATTTATTCACCCAGTGTCTTGCTTAAGCTGAAAAATACTTTTATTTCACCAGAATATTCTCTGATTCTTTGTTTTCACTCATCCAGTTTTTTAATTCCTTTAAAAATGTTGTGTTTATAATGCCTCCTTATTTCTATCATCTCTAGGTTCCCTGTGGCCTGAGCCATGCAGCAGACTTTATGTAGGAACTGTACCACCAAAAGAAATCCCCTCGCCATAATATCTTTTGAGGAAAATATTATTCTTTAAGACTCTAACACTAAATCGTAGAAGAAAGCATGGAACATTTCTTGTAGTTAATACATGTTCATGCAAAAAGAAATTTGATATTTTCATTGAAAAATGTTGACTTTAATAACTTTTACTAATGTGAATATTATTATTCATTATTTAATTAACCAAATAATACCACAGTTATTTATTATTATGATTGAAAATTATTTACACAGTCTCTCAATTAGAAGACTGAAGTGTATTTAAAAGATGGAAAAATACCCATGATGACACCATATTTTTAATAACTAAATATCAAGAACTGTGCAGGGTTAAGATTTGACCCCCTGCAAGCTGCCAGGTTAGCATGAGGTAGTCTGTGGATGCTGCCAGAACACAGGACACTCCCCCAGGATCAGAGACAAAGGACTTCCTGCCGGCACAGCAGGCAGCCTGGGGTTCATGTTCATGTTGCTTCCTGAGCTCTTTTCCTATTGCTGTTGTAACTAAGGACCACAGACTCAGTGGCTTAAAGTAACACACATCCATTGTCTCACTGTTCTATGGTGCAGAAATGCAAAGTCAATGTCAGTGGGCTAAAACCAACGTGTGGCCAAGGCTACGTTCCACACTGAGGCTCTTGGGAGGGATTCATCTTACTACCTTTCCAAGCTTGCAGAGGTGCTCACACTCCTTGGCCCAGAGCCCTGTGTCACTGTGACTTCTGCTGCCACATCACATCTCTGTCTCTGACCAATCTGCCTCTCTCCTCTAAGGACCTCCGTGATGACGTTTGCTTCCCACAGTGATCTGCCATCCCAAGGTCCTTGACAGTCACACCTGCAGAGTCCCTTTTGCCATGCACAGTGACATTCCTAGGTTCTAGGGATCAGACCGTGGACATATTGGGGGCCATTATTCTACCGAATTCTTCCCTTTGGCCCCACTGGTTCTTGTCCATCCCACATGAAAAATGCATCCACCTCATCCCAACACCCTCCAGAGTCTCATTTATTACACCATCAACTCAAAGTCCAACATGTAGTCTAACTATTATCAGCTCAAAAGCCTAAGTATTTTCATCCTCAACACCTAAGTCAGGCATGATTGAGACCCTGGGTGTGGTCTTCTCTGTTCAAATTCCTGCAATGGCTTCTCATTTCACTCAGTGAAGAAGCGAGTGTCCTTATGGTGACCTTACAGCTTTCCTCCCCCTCCCGAAGCTGAGCTCATCTCCGGTTTTCTCCCTGGCTCACTCCGCTCCAGCCACACTGGCCTCCCTGCTGTCCCTTGGGAATATCAGACATGCATCCACAGGCCTGTTGCCCTGGCCGGTCTCTGTCCAACTCATATGCTGAAGTCCTGAACCCCAGGACTACAGAACATGACCCCACTTGGAAATAGGGTTGTTGCAGATGTCATTGGTTAAGAAGAGGTCATTAAGTTGGGCCCTAATCCAGTATGACTTGTGTCCGGATAAATAGGGGCAATGTGGACAGAGAGACACGTGTACATGGGAGATGACGTGATGAGATGTGGAGAGAAGACGGTCATCTCCAAGCCAAGGAGAGAGGCCTGGACCAGCCTCTCCCTCCCAGCCCTCAGGAGAAGCCTGCCCTGCTGACACCCTGCCTGCAGACTCCCCGCCCCCAGGGCTATGAGACAGTGAGCCTCTGTGGTTCATGTCACCCAGTGTGCGGTGCTGTGTTAGAGGGATCTCAGCAACTAGCACCGCGTTCTCAAGGTCCTCAGTGAGCCCAGCTCTGGCCATCTCATTTTAACCTGGAAACTTCCTTCCCCTTGTCTCTGCCCCAGAAACCCCCTCTCCCTGATCATATTATTTCTATCACCTTCTAGAATACCATATATTTCACATGACTGTCAAGACTGTAGTTTATGTTCTGCTCCTCCTCAGTCCTACAGGGACAAGGATCCTTATTTGTTCACTGACGGACCTCAGGTGGCTTGACCTGTACCAGTGGCACAGCAGTCAATACAAATTGGCCGGATGGAAGGAGGGATCGTTCCTTACATTCACAGGTGAGTGAATGAAGATTCCGGAGGACTGAGAGTTTCGCTCAGGCACAGAGCTGGTAAGTGTCAGGCCAAGGTGGGTTTCAGGTACCTATGAACCTGAGGGAGGCTTGAGTGATTCTCTTTCCATTGATTAGTATTTCTCAGGTGTCTCTTTTTCTGGCTCTAACTTTTGACTTCTTTCTGTTATTCTTCTAAGCTTTCAACCAGTTTTAAGTTTTAATTCTGCTTTGTCTCAGGTAAACAAATAAAATCTGTAAATCTTTCAACTCATTATATATTTCATCTAAATACATTGTGATTAGTGATGATGTTTTATTTCTGGCATCTTGTTTTGTGATTTCTATTTGCTTTGCTCTGCTTTCCTCCTGCCTGTTATATACCTTGCAGTCATGGTTAAGAGCATGGCGTCTAGAGACAGCCTATCCGGGCTTGGTTCCCTCCCTTGCTAACCATGTAACCAGTATATGTAATCCCTTTGAGACTCACTTTCTTCATGTACAAAAAGTGGTACTATCCGCCTCAAAGACTGTGAGCATTAAGTGATAAAATAGATGAAGAACTTAGAATAGTGACCGGCCTATTTTGCGTCCTTCATTTTGACTTCTTTATTTTTATTCTCTTTTTAAACAATTACTTTAGAGATTACTGTTGAATTTTAATGAACACCCTAGATATTGAAGATTAAAATGTTACTTAACCCATTCATTGAATTTTATATACCAAATGATATCTGTGTTTTATTTCCATAAGTTCTGTTTGGTTTTTAAAAAATTGATCTGTTTTCTTTTTCATGATGTCCTGATTGTTCATTATGTTATATAAGATTCATTTTATCTTTTAATGATTCAGTCATACTTCTTTTATGCTCTCTCTTAGATTGTTTCATAATTTTAGGCTCTGGAATATTAATCATCTTGTGTTTTACGGTTAGATCTTTCTTCCCAGTGGCACTGATTTCCTTCTGTTTTTAGTTGTGTGTCTGTGTGTGTGTAGAGTTGTGGGAGCTTCTCTATAGTGAGTACATATTTTTTCCTATGATTGTCCCTTACATCTTGGTTTTTAAAGTTTCCCTAGAGAACAATTTTGTGTTGCTTATCCTAAGGCTCCAGGTGATATTATCAACCTTGAATTATTATATTTTTGGTTTGGGAATTCCGGAATTTTCAGTGGAGTATCAATTTGGATTCCACATTCATATAAAGCAGGGGCGTGGAGATTAGATTTTTTAAGGGAGACTTTGTTTTTCCCTAGAGAACCGGTTGTTACACCCCTTTCCTGTGTGCACATGTGGAGAACTTTGAGTCTCCCTTTCAGTGAAGAGGCAAGTCTTCCAATACGTCTTATGCAGAGGTTTCTATAAAGGAAGACTCTTCTACATCTGGTATGGACCCTGTTTCCTAAATGGACATTGTATCCCTATTATTGTGCAGATGAAAACCCCTTCCCTTCAGGGTGCGGTGGCATCAGCTCACAAGATTACCATTTTGGCGTTAAGTGTCCTCTTTGTATTGTCACCTGGGAACTTCTCTTTCCATAGTTAGCTCTGTGTTACTTTTGTTGTATTTTATCCGGCATTACTGAAAGTTTTACTTAAAAGGGATCCTAATTAGCTCTGTTTACCTGTTTCCAGAGCTGAAAGCTTCAGTTCTAGAGTATCTGTTTGATTTTTCTTAAAAATACATTCCAGTATATTTCTCTGGTGAAAGTCTTGACCCTGTTATATATTCTCCCATCATTTCCTTATTTTCTTGAATGTGTTAAAAGTATTTTATAGCCTTTATTTTTATCTCTGATGCCTACATCACCTGGGGTTTGCATCCTTTGTCTAATATTTCTTATTCTCATTTTATCCATCATATAGTCTTGACATGTTGCATGTCTAGAAATTCTTTATTACATGGAAGACATTGCAAATGAAAAATCCATATCTTATCTTCCGTAAGAGGTTTTCTACCTTCCCGTTAGGCAGACAGGGTGAGGGACTGATCATCTCACTCCAATCAGGCCCTGAGTTGTGTCAGGACAGAAGTGCCGTTTTTCTTAAGACAGCTTTGAGGTATAGTTGGCAAAATAATTTTCACACATTTAAAGTGTACAACTTAATACATTTTGACATGTGTATCCCCAAGAAACCATGACCACATTCAAGAGAGTGAACATACCCATCACCCACAAAACTCTTCTCCTGCATTTTGTTGTCCCTCCCTCCCTCCCCATCTATTCCCCTGGAAACCATTGATCTGCTTTCTATCACAACATACTGGTTTGCATTTTCAAGATCGTTGTATGAATGGATTCATGCAGTATCTACTCTATGTTGTCTGACTTCTTTCATTCAGTGTAATTATTTTCAGAGTCATCTGTGTTCCTGTATTAATAGCTTATTTTTCTTATAGCAGAGTATTGCTTAGTGCTGAGTTTTTCCTGAATAGTTTATTGTGAGCAGTGTTTGGATAGAACATCCTTTGTTTCTTCATTTACTTCTTGATGGATGCATGGGTTGTTTACAACTTGAGCTATTATAAATAATATTGAAGTGAATATTTAGTTACAAGTCTTTGTATGGACATACGCTTTTATTTTCTAAAGCATCAGATGAGGAATATCTGGCTTATATGGCAGATTGGTGTTTACCATTTTTAAAGAAACTGTTAAACAGTTTTCCAAAATGGTTGTGCTATTGTAAATTCCTCGTGGTGTGTATCAGTTCTGGTTGCTCTATTTCCTTGCCAGCAATTTGTAAGGTCGGTCTTTCTAATCGTATACATTCTAGTAGGTAGGTGTACTACTATCTCACTGTGGTTTTTAAAAGCATTTCTCTAATGACTAATGGCATCTTTAATCAGCATTTTTCATATGCTTATTATCCATCTGGATATCTTTACTGAAGTGTGTTTTCTGGCCTCATTCATTCATTCAGGTGTTTGCATTATTATTGAGTTTTGAAAACTTTTATTCTGGATCAGACACAAAGAAAGACCTTTACCAGATATATGATTTGCAAATAGCTTCTGTCTATGGCTTGTCTTTTCATTTGCTTTGCAGTGTTTAGAAGAGCTTTGAAGAGTCTTCATTTTTGTAAAGTTCACTCTATCAGTTACTTTTTTTAAAATAGATTATACTTTTGGTGTCATAGCAAAGAAATATTTGCCAAACCCAAGATCATAAAGCTTAAGCCTATGCTTTTTCTCCTAGCTGTTTTATAGTTTTAGATTTCCTATTAAGATCTATGATCCACTTAGAGTTAATTTTTGTATATTTTGTGAAGTGTGGATCAAAGTTCATTTTTTTTTTTTGCATATCACTATCTAACAATTCCAGCACTACTTGTAGAAAAGATCCTTTTCTCCACTGCAACCTTTTGAGAATCAATTGTCTATATAAGTGTTCGTTTAGTTCTGAACTTTCTATTCTGCTCCATTATTCTACTTCCCTGTTTTACACCAACACCATACTTTCTGATTACTGTAGCTTTATAAAAAAAGTCTGAAAATCAGATAGTGTAAGTCTTCCAAATTTGTTTTTCTTGTTCAAAGTTGTTTTGGATATTTGGGATCCTTTGCATTTTCATGTGAATTTTAGAATCAGTTTTTAAATTCCTTACATCCTCTTCTGCCAAAATTCCACCCATGTCTTTAGCCATCTCCAAAGCCACATTTTCTGAAGAGGTCTCTCTAGATCCTAGGTGAAAGTAATTCCTCTTTCATATGTGCTCCATTCACATTTCTTAATATTTGATTACATTTATTCATATTTGGCTTTATGCACTTGTCTGATCTTTCCTGCCATATAGTAAACCTCTCAAGATTAGGAATCTTGACTTGGTTCCCTCTGTCTGCTGAGAAAACTAGTTCTATGCTTTGCAGGAGTGAGCCCTGCAGTAAGAGGTATCTGCAGCACACGTCTATCTCATTGTTTGCATATTGTCAAGGAATCCTGCAGATTTGGAATTGTTTATTGATTGTTGTCTCCAAGACGGCTAGGTCTTTTTTATTTCTATTACTACTGCTGCAGTTTCAAAGAACAATGGGCTAATTATTTTCCAAATATGAAAACATACTGTAATTGAGTTGTGATGCAAATTATGTGCTGCTGTGTCTTAAAAACCTGCTTAGTGTTAACAGGCCCCTTCACTCATGGAACTTTTGGGAGAATGACATATCCTTAGAGATAACACTGCTGACTTTGGCGACTTGAGCAGCAGTATCTGAACTCACTCCTGCTGTTTTTCCAGTGTCCCCTCTAGCCCTCCTCCAGCCCTCCATGCCCGAACCTGCAGTTCTGCCCTCGAAATGCCTATTACTTCTCAGGAAGACTTCCCTATGAAACATAATCATATCCTTCTTATGGGGACATTCAGTCCAGTGACCTGACAGCAGGGGAAAATGTTTAGTCTGCTCTTGGTAGAGCCTAAACTCTTCCATACTTATTAGAAGCAAATCCAATGAGGAAACTGTGTTGGCATCTAACAAATCAGCATAAATGTCTGATGAGGAGGATCAGCTTCCCCATCCCACTCAGGCGTCATGTTGGTGTGACACTCACCATGGCTAACATTTTCTCCTGTGTGCAATGTAAGTTTCAAGACATTATGAATGGCTTTTTGTTTTTCTTCATTGGTCTTTCCACATTTACTGTGTCTGGTGAGATTATATGAATCCTGCTTATTTTCAGCCCAGCACTTAGGGCCTTTTTAAAGGATCACGTGTTTAAAAGGCTAGTGGACAATTTGTTAGAAGATAGAAATCCTTAGATTTTGGTCCTAGAGTTGAATCTTGGTTAGGGGTGAATGAAAATTCCCATTAAAATTTTAAATTCAGTGTTACAAAGTTTTAAAAATAGTTAAATATTAGCCAATTCCATTAAACACTTTAGCAGTTCTTTACTTTTAATCCTGCTTCTGGGGCAATTTTGCAATGATTCCCTCCCTTTGTTGATTCCCTCTTTGTCAGAATCCTTGAGAGGCCCCTGTCATCACTGTCAGTATCATCATCATCATCATCATGGAACTGATTCCTCTGGAAAGTTCTAGGAAAATAAACAGATGTGTGGGGTTATGTGTAGGTCAATGTGTGCATATACAATAAGAACAGTTATCAGACATTAGATGCAAGATATCCATTTTATTTAGAGAAGAATGTGGTCATGAAATCCTGATGTGGTGAATGAAGGAGCAGTGGGAACAGGATAGTCAGTGGAAAGGAGGAGGAAGTGAGCGAAGCGGGGAGCATAGATCCTTGGTTAGCCGATCATCAAATTGGTGTGAATGAGGGGAGTGTGGTGGCAGAATCATGTTCCTCCCCTGCCACAGGTTAGCCAACAGTGACATGTTTCTGTACATGGCAAAAGGGATGACAGATATATTAGGAGAAATATCTTAGAGGATTTCGGTATTCTAAATTCTCTATTAGCCTTTTAAACCCATGATACATTATTAAAGTTTAGTGGAGGGCCACAAATAAAAAGGATTCATATAATCTCACCACACATACTGAAGCTAGAAAGACTAAGGAAGAAAAAAAAAAGTCATTCATAAGTGCCTTGAACCTTAAATTGCTCATGGGAGGAAATGTCACACAAGGTGAGTGTCACAGCCACATACATAATGCCTGAATGGGAGGGGAGAAGGGGATCCTGAGATGAGACAATAGGGTGAGTAGCCTGGATTGTCCAGGTGGGCCCAATGTAATCACAGGGGTCTTTAAAATTGAGGACGTAGCCAAGCTGAGTTTAAAATCCGAGGGAGGTGTAGCCATGGAGCAGTGTTCAGAAAGGCTGCTGGCCATGAAAATGGAGGAAGTCGTGGGACACAAGCTAAGGAAGGTGGGTGACCTCTGGAAACTGGAAAAAAAACAAAAACGAGGAAACATTCTCTTCTAGAGCCTCTAGAAGGAAGGAACTCTGCTGGCAACTTGAATTTAGCTCAATGAGAACTGTGTTGGATCTCTGACCTCCACAGCCATAAGCTGATAAACCTGTGCTGGTTTAAGCTGTTAAGCTTATGGAAGTTTGTTACAGTGGTAATAGAAAAATAACATAGTGAGCGGTAGTGTAAGGGATTAAAGTTCTAGGCTGGGGTGTGGAGAGGATTCTGACATTTACACCTAAAAAACAACCAGGTGCAGTGGAAAGGTGTTTTAAGGAAGACCTACCTGGCAGGGCTGTTAATAGGACTGTTTGGTGTGAGGAGAGCATTGGAGTAGAGGAATCAAATAAATCTCTACCAGAAAAATAAGGAATAAAATATAACAGTGCTTCAGTGTTAGTGGATGCAGGAATGGAAATGGGCAGAGAGATATAAACATTACTTTGAAATTAGCTACAGGTTTGATGATTGCATGTTGGAGAGAGTTAGCCGATGTGTGGACTGAATGTTTGCATCCCCTCAAAATCCGTATGTCAAAACCCCATCTCCCAGGGTGATGGTATTGGGAGGCGGGGCCTTTGGGAAGTGATTACTAGGATAAAATAAGGTCATGAGAGTAGAGCCCTCATGAATGGGATTAGTGCCCTTATAAAGGGCCCCAGATTGCTTGCTTCTCTCTGGCCCATGAAGATAGTGGGAAGACAGCCATCTTCGAGTCATGAAGGCTATCATCTCCCAGATGCATTGACCTCAGCCTCCAAAACTTAAGGAACATGCTGGTTGTTTAAGCCACCTGGCCCATGGTAATTTGTTACAGCATCCCAGACTGACGAAGACAGTGGAGAATGCCTCTGAGTTTGACACTGATTGCCTGGAGAATGCTGAAACCCAGGGAAGTGGGCAGCACAGACGTTTACTCATTTAATCCTGGCAACACGGTACGAGATGGAGTCTACATATTCCTCGCTATTTAAAAGGGAAGGAAAAAGAGGCACAAATAACAACAACAACAACGACAACGACAACAACAACAACAACAACAACAATTTTTCCAAGATTCACACAGAACCCCTGGAGGCAGAGTGAGAATTTATACTCAGGCAGGCTGACCCGAGAGCCCCTGCTCATAAATACTAAGTCAGATCACCTTGCTTATGTGGATCAATTTTTTTCAAGTGTGATATGAGGGTACTGTGTCCAGTAACTTATAATTTCAAAATAACTCACTGTAAGGGAAACATTAGTCGCAGGCATTGCAAACCACAGTAAGCTACACATACAAAAATAACTCGTTAGGGCAAGATAACCAATAATGTTTTTAAATATTATACTTTCTGTACCTTTGCAATAAAATGTGTATTTATAATTCTGTCTGCCTACAGAATAACTTCATAATCCTGAATGTGGCTGGTGGCTCCCATGGTGGACAGCACGGGTCTAGAAAATTTAAGTGACTTGTCCAGACTTGCCCAGGAAGCTAGTGGTGGGATCAGAGATATAGGTTGTGACTTTTCCTTCCTATCCAACAAGTCCCTCATGGAGGCTTAGAAGCTTCTCCTTTGGTGCCCAGCTGTCTATTCGTACTTATGACATCTTGTCAGGTGTCCCAGCCTTCTCCTGAACATAAGCCAGTAACAACATCTGCTCTTTTCTGGCCAGGTAATACATTCTAGCAGCTTCCATTGACTTCTTGGCATCAGTTCTTACCTGGAAGGGTAGTGGCTAGAGATGCAAATGTGTCCACATGACAGGGTTTTCATAAACATAGCAGGAGTTGTCAAGAGAAGAAAACGTCAGGAAGACAAGTGGAAGCAGGTCATTTAATATACCAAATGGGTACTTTCAATGAATGTTTGTGTTTCCAAGTCCAGACTTGTTCTGCTCGTGCATTACAGGCCAATAAATCGGGAGACCAGGTTTTGGGGGCAAGAAACAGCGACTTTAATTTGGAAACCCAGCTGAGAAGATGGAAGTCTAATGTCCTGGAAAACCATTCCCCAAAGTCAGAATTCAGGCTCTATTTATATTAAAAAGGGGAAGCAGGAATGCTTGGTTGCTGCAAACTTGGTTTATGAATTCTTTGTTGTTAGAGTCTTTTGTTCTTGCAGCTCTTAGCCTGGGTCAGATCCGTGTAAACCTCCAACAAACAAATGTTATTTTCTATTCTGTAACATGTTACCTTATATGAATGGAAAAGTGTTAATATCCTTTAAAGTCAGAGCCTTGAGAATAGGGTCTCCTGTATATTTCAGGATCTAGGCAACATTGTTTTACAAAAGGTGCAGAACAAACAAGACTAAACCTAGGAAACAGGGCACAGGGTTAAACTCAAAAGAACAGATATAACATGGAGTCAGATTTGTTCTTTCCTATTTCAGTAGTGCCATGGAGAAGGCACTTTGGGCAGCTTGTTGTAGGGTCCTGGAGGCTTTCTCTCTCAGCCTCTGGGCGCCTCTATTGCAAACCCTTCATAGCTGTTTGGCCTGCTGGAAAACCACTCCGACTGTTTTGCCCGTAAGATGCGTTCTGTTTATAACTCATCTCTACTCCTTGGAAAACAACTCAATAAAAACTCAGTTGGTTTTCCACCAGCCATGGGCAGGGGTGAGGAATAGCACTTTATTATTTTATAAAAAAAAAAAAATAAAAGAAATCTTAAAACAGCACTGGGCACATAGGAGAGAGTCAATAAATGCTTCCTGGCTAAAATCAAAATTGATGGCTCAGTGATTCCATGGCTGCTGTATTTGCTGAGCTTGCTACTCCTTTGCTCCATTACACATTTTTTTTTAACTGAAAAAGAAATACATGCATGTGGTTAAAAAAATTCAAACAGAGCACAAAAATACACAA
The DNA here is from genome assembly GCF_048773025.1 of Camelus bactrianus. Classification (NCBI taxonomy): domain Eukaryota; kingdom Metazoa; phylum Chordata; class Mammalia; order Artiodactyla; family Camelidae; genus Camelus; species Camelus bactrianus. Next base: position 6,830,290 of record NC_133553.1, read on the forward strand.
GTGAAAGAAGTTTTCCCTCATCCTCTCTTCTTTCAGCCCTCCCTGGAGATGCCACTGTTTATTATCCTTTGTTTGCTTTTCCAGATAGGCTATGCACATTCCCACCTATGTATGTAAATTCCTTTAAACTTTTACTTATTTTTAACTTAAAGGGGTTTAAATCCTCAAGTGGCTTCTGCCTGAGTAATAGAACAGAACAAATCTGACTCCATACTAGATCTTTTCCTTTGAATTTAACCCTGTGCTCTGTCTCCTAGGCTTCATCTTGCTTGTGAAACAGTGTTGCCTAGAGCCTGAAATATACAGAAGAGCCTAATCTGAAGGCTCTGACCTTTAAGGATATTTAACACTTTTCCATCCATATAAAGATAACAAGTTGCAGAAAAGAAAATAACGTTTGTTTTGCTGGAGGTTTACAGAGATTTGACTCAGGCAGATAGCTGCAAGAACAAAGGATTCTAACAAAAAAGAATTCCTACACCAAGAAGTTTGCTACAACAAAGCACGTAGGAAAGGAGCCTGAATTCTGACTTGGGGAGATGGTTTTCCAGGACATTTGTTTGCCATCAAGGTCTACAGAAAATTGCTATTCCATGCCCCAACACCTGGTCTCTGAAATTATTGGCCTGTCCTGCACTGAGGAGAATGAATTTGGACTCGGTAACACTCCTATCTACCTAGCAAGCTGGGCACTGTATCTGAGGACAGCTCTCCCACACCCAGGGACCTACTGTGAGCCCTTGATGGTTCCACTAGTGTGGGGTGTGGTTTATTCAGGAGGGATGGGCACTATGCACCAACACTCAGGCAGTCTGCTCTGTCTGGGGCTCTGATCTTGTACCTCCCGCTCCCCACCAGCCCAACACCTGGAACAGTGGAGCTAAGACAGAGATCGTGCCTGCCTGTTTCCCAGCGTGTAAAAGGGGAATATGAACTCTTCCCAAGGTAGTTCTGAGCGACAACACCTTCGGGTGCTTGGTTCCCAGAGCAACAGGGAACCCAGCTCCGCGTGGGATCAACGGGTGTGATCCCGTAGGGGTTCTGCAGAGGCCTCGGCTGGAGGGCTGGACCAGGGAGGGAAAATTTGAGCTGCGGGCCTTGAAGTGTTAGTGAAGTGTACAGAGGCAGTACTGAATTCTGTTTCAGGATGCCACCAGAGGTAAACCTTTTTCTCTACATCTCTGCTACTCCCCTCCCCTCTCCAGATCCCTCCCTTCTCTCTGCACTTCCTGTCCATCTGTCTCCCTCCACTTTTCTCCTCCTCCCCTCCTCCTCCCATCTTCTCCCTCCCTCACTTCCGCAGCTTCTCTCACAGAAACCTGAGGATCGCTGGCCCTCCTGCGCATGCGCAGTCAGTGCCAGGTGGACCGCGGTTTGGAAGCTCCATCTCCGAGCCGGGGATCTGCCCCAAAGTCTTCTCAGCTATCTCGCCCGGTAAGCCTTTAGCTCCTGCCCCGTGGCCGGGGCCTCCGGCTGTGGAAGTGCAAGGTGGGGGGCTCACGGGAAAGGTTCAGGCGGCTGCGGGAGGGCGGTCCACGTGTCACAGCCCGCGAGGGCATGATTCAGCGTGTGTTCAGCTATATTGCTCGGGCCAGGCCCCTCTGCCCGCGCCACCTGCACCGGCGCCCCGTCCACAGCTGCTCAGGGCCAGGTGTGCACCTGCCGCCTCTCGCCCCAGCTGGTCTCCCCTCAGTCTGCGGCTGGAGTCCTCTTCCCCTCTCCCGCCCGCGAGTCCTCTCTTCCCGGGCTTCCTCTCCTCAGCCGCCGGCCCGTCCCCGTCCCTGGGCGGGCTGTGTCCCGGGACGGCGGGGTCTGCGGACCCGGACGGGGCAGCTGGGACTGGGGCTGGCCTCCGAGCGGAGCTGCAGCCCGCGTCCCCAATCCCCCGCTTTCCCTGCCCCGTGACCCCTGGGCTGCCCTCCTCTCCCTTTCCCGCTCCCTCAGGACCAGCTCGGTGGCGTGGGCGCTGCTCCCCAGGCTGAGAGCCTCCGGCCGGCCGTAAAGCCCAGCTTGTCCTGGTGAAGTCTGCAAAAGGGAGCGTCAGTGCTGAGGGAGCTTCCGTCACCTCCCTCAGTGTTTCTGCCCCAGGTAAGTTCCTTGAACACTTTCAGGTGTCATGATGGCGGTGCTTGATGATGTCAAGTGGTTTTATACTGAGAGGGATTACAGTGTTGAAAGCAGGACTTGGTTCAGTTAAAAATGAGCTGAAGGCATGAGTATGTGACATCCTCCAGGCTTCCCTCTCCCAGGCTGAAACGTGTGACCGTTGATTTTAGAAAGATAGTTACAGTCCCTAACTAGCCCAGCCCAGCTTGGGTGTGTTAACAGGAACAGCACCACCAGAGGCGTTGGAGACCTAGGGACATTGCAGTCCTAAAGAGCTCCTGGCACACAGTTTGGTTTGTTTTGGTTTTTTCTTTTTCTTAAATTGTGCGGCAGACTAGTTGTATAGAGGGGAAAATAATTGTCAAGAGATTATTTTTCATATAACAGCTTTATTGTGATATTGTTCACACACCGTGAAGTCCATCCATTTAAATGGTACAATTCAGCAGCTTTTAGCATATTCACAGTGCTGCAACCATTATTATTCCAGAACGTTTTCGTCACTTCAGAAAGAACAGTGGAAATCAATGACCTATTCACCCTTACCCAGTGGTGGTTCTAAAGAAGTTTCTTGGCTGTTCCTGACCATAAATTAACTTGCTATATTCCATGAAATATCTGGTAGTAATTCTAATCAGAATTGCATTGAATCTGTCTATCAAAGCAGGAAGAATTAATGTCTTTACGGCATAAACTTCTTCTAACCATGAATATATCTGAGACCCTACATTTTCATCTGTCCAGAGCCTGGCCCATGGGAAGTCCTCACTAATTTTGGGGCTTGTGAATGATGAGATTCTATACATTGTTAGTTGCAAATGTAGCCTTTCACAGAAGAGAAAAGTAACCTCAGTGAAGCCAAGTGACTCTCTGATAGTCAGAAAGGGTGACAGTCAGTGCTGGAGTGATACAGTGGACTTGCTGCTTGCAGCCAGAATTTTCCACCACCTACAGCTACGGGGATTACAGTGTTCTTTTATTTTTTTAAAGACTTGCTTTTATTTTTCTAATAATTTTTTATTGAAGTGTAGTTAACTTACAATGTTAGTTTCAGGTGTACAGCAGAGATTCAGTTATAAACATATTCATATGTATATACATACGTTTTAGATTGTTTTTAGTACAACTCATTACAAGAACTTGAATATAGTTCCCTGTGCTATATAGCAGGTCCTTGTCATTTCTTTTATATTTATTAATGTGTATCTGTTAATCCCCCTTTTCCTGCCTGCTAACCACAGTTGGCTTTCTATGCCCATGAGTCCATTTCTAGCAGCACCATTTTTCCTAGTTAATATATGCTGCTTGGCTGCTTTCAGTTTCAGTAATTCCATCTTATCTGTGGGCGTTTTTCTTCTGGTGGACCTGTATGTGGTTTGCACACGTGGTAATAGAGATCTGTATTTTGGAGAACTCCAGGCCTCGTGTAGTCCCTGGTAGAGAGCGCCCACTGAGCTGATGCTTGAACTGGGAAAAAAGCATAGTAAATGTTGGTATTTCCACTATAGTTGAGACATCCAGGTTTCTATAACCTCTCTAGCCAACCTTAATGTTGGCTGCACCCATACTGGGTAATTTGGTGGTACTCCATGGTATGGTGATGTAGAGACAGGGCTTTGTATGCTCCTTCTCTTTCCTTTTTCTAACACTCATTCTCCTGGGCCTCCCAGATCCTCCCACAACAGTGCCCAGGGCTGGCTTGGTGCTGCACTCAGGCAATATTTGTTAATAAGGCCCTTTCCTCATCTCTTCTGAGCCTCCGTTTCCTTCTCTGCACAATGAGACCGTAGACTAGATAAGTCCTTTTCAGTTTCTTTTAAAGCCATGTTTCCTTTGAGAAACAGAAAATGCAAATCTCTCCTCTAATTCCAACCCTTTAGATTTTGATATGTCCTCCAAAGAGTGACATAGTTCTTTGTGGAAAGCTGATGTGATTGTGATTCCAGGTGGCACAGGAAAGACTCTTCAGAGATTTATTGCAGGGAAAGGGCAGGAAAGGAGCAGTATGTCACACTTTCTGGTGTGAGCAATTGAGCAGGGGATTGGGTTTAAATACGGTGTCTGATGTGGCCTCTCTCTAATCTTGCACAATGTGATAAACCTCTCTCCCTCAGTTTTTTCATGTATGAAGTTGGGGTGATAGTATTTTAGGGTTTTTGTGAAACATTATACACATAATCCATTTGTTTCTCGGTAGAAACAAGAGCTGCTAGGGAGTCAGTGATTTCTTTAAAAAAAAAAAAATCTTGTCCATGGCACTCTGTCTGTGTGTATTTTGAAGTTCCTGGAAGGTGAGTGTTGAAACTAAAGTCCATCATGGGACAGGTGGCCCATAGTCCTCTGTGCCCCAGATTGCCCCCTCCTCCCCAGTCCTCTTCCTCTCAGTCCAGAATGACGTTCCCTAGTAGATTTATACAGAGTTCTTGTTGAAATAGCTTTTCATTTTATTGTTTCACCAAGAAGGGCTGCCATCATGATCTCTGTGGTCAGGTTTTGCTGACCTGAAGGCTATGCAATTGGGGATTTCTATTTAATAAAAAGAAAAATAATTACAAATACAAACTTAGACCTAGGGTGGTGACAGGGGCTCTTGGAAGTGGGGGCCATTAGCTTTGTTAGCTTCAGGTGCAGTGGCCTTTGGCCACGAGGACCCATCCTCGTGCTCTGAAATTGGAGGGACCAGTGGGTTCAGTGGGAAATTTGAGTGTATCTCATGGTCTAGGGATTGTCCTATTTGTGCTGTGTGTTCCTTATTTGAGACAGTGAGCTCATTTAACCTCAATAGCCTCTTTAAAAATTAGACTTTTAATTTTGTGATGTAACTTAGATTCCCATGTAGTTGTAAGAGATAATATGGAGAGGGCCTATGGACAATTTGCCCAATTTTCCTTAACGGTTCAATCTTGCAAATTTCGGGTACAATTCATTACTGACTCACTAACCCTTTGAGGTTTATGTTATTGCCCTCATTTCTATTCATGATTAAACTGGGGCTTAGAGAATCACACAGGCCTGCCCAGGTCACACACATGGTTAGTGTAGAGTCGGGTGAAAGTGGGCTTGGGATTTCCAGGCAGTACCATTATGATGGTCTGTGGCAGGGAGCAGCATTCACTTTGCTTTTTTATTCATTCAACAAACATTTATTGAATAAACTCTGTGTGTCAGATGCTTTAATAGGGTTATCAGATTCTTCAGCAGTACTGAAAATCAGGTAATGTTTTCTGTTTTTTAATCTGAGAAAATTAGCTCTGAGAGGTTATAACCCCCCGAAAGGTAATATAGCTGATAAAGGAGGGATAGTAAATTTCTACAGTCCCCCCTTTTTATGCAGGTTGTAACCTAGGCATTTAACATTTGCAAACTTCAGTAATCCAGATAATTTCTTCTAAGGCAATGATTTTTTTTTTAATTGAAGTATAGTCAAGTTTACAATGTTGTGTCAATTTCAAGCTGTTTTTTGAATTTTGAATTAAAAAATATTTTTTGAGGAGGGTAATTAGGTTTTTTTATTTGTTTCATTTTTTAAAATGAGGTACTGGGGATTAAACACAGAACCTCATACTTGATAAGCACGTGCTCTACCACTGAACTGTACCCTCCTCCCCAAGGCAAGTTTTCTTATTCATTATTCTGCAGCTTAGGAGTTCAAATAAATTGGATAGAAATCCAGATATTTTGATCCCACTGTGGTTCTTTTCTTTATATTCTGCTTAAAGGGGTGTGGAAAGCAGTTCCTTTGTTCATTTCTTTATTCAGCAGTTTTGAGCACTGTCTTTGCATTAGGGTTTGGCTAGGTGCTTGGAACAGAAAACAAGAAATGACCCTGCTCTGCAGGGGCAGGAAGCCTAGACCAAAAGCTGGGTAATGTGATCCGACCTACAGTAGCCATGTGCAGGCACTGAGGACAAACTGTACCCCCGTCTTTGCTTGGGCTTCCCTTGCCTTCTGGCTGATACACACCAGCTCACCGCAATCCAGAGGGGCCCACAGCCCACAGCAGAGTAAGTATATCGATCTCCTCTCCCCTCTTGGCAGGGGCTGCAACATGAGCACCCCTGACTACGTGCAGTGCGCTGAGAACGACCAGATTCTCCCCGTGGTGGTCCAAGCCATTGGGATCATCTCAGAGGAGAATTTCTTTTGCATGTATAAGCGAATCACCTTGGTGAGCCAGATCAGCCCCTGTGGCTCCCATTGGGCACTCTGTATCCACTACAGGCATCACTATGCACCCGAGAATGGGTGGGGAATCTTCCAGACCCACAGCAAGGTAGTGGGCCTTGTCACCATTGCCGACTGCCTCTCGGCCAAGGACTTCGAGAAGCTCCACGTGCAGAGGAGCTGTATGGCACATCGTTAATGACTCTCAGTTCTTTGTGCTGCATAGGTAGGTAGCCGAGCAGAAGCGCACCGACGTGGCCTTCAATCTACGAGGACTGCAGGCTGGTGGAGAAGAGGATTGAGGACTTCACTGTCTCTCTCTTCATCATGCTCGAGTCCAAGTGGCTGGATAGGGCCCCCAACAAGTCTGGGGATAAGATCCCCCTCCTCTGCACCTTGTTTGAGAAGGAGGACTTCATGGGATTGGACACAGACAGCAGGTAAGTCTACTTGGAGGCCCGGCCACCCTCGATGTGTGCCAGATTGCTTCCCTATATCCAGGAAGGGATCATCAAGGAAGAGGGCTGTCTTGTAGCCAAGAGTGGATGGAGGTGCAGCCCGCTGGTTTACAGACATTTAAAAGTGAATCCGCCTTTGTTTCAGAGAGATCCTTTTAGGGATATTGTGGACACTTACTCCAGCTTTTCAGCCAGGACCCCTGGTGGGACCCCTGGAGTTGCTGTCCAATAGAGTAGCCACAGCCTCTGATGCTAGGAGAGCTGGGGAGGAGGCTGGTCTGAGCTGACATGTGCTGTAGGTCAAATGAACAACAGATGCTGAGACATCTAATAAAAGGAATGTAATCTACCTTGTTCCTTTCTATATTGATTACATGTCAAATTGATAGTATTCTACGTACAGTAGAATAAGTAAGATCTGTTCTTAAAATCACTTTCTAGTATTTGTTTTTTGTTTGTTTCTTTGTTTACTTTTTAAATGTGGCAACTGGGAAACTTTCTTTACATGGATCTCATTTCATTTCTGTTGGGCAGCCTGTCCTGCGACAGTCTCATCCCTTTGCTTAGATAAGAGATTCTGAATCCCGAGATGCAGAACGAGGCTCTGGTTGAGCTGGGGGTGGACCCGGTGTCTCCTGACTCCTAGGCCCAGTACCTGCACGGCTCAGGTCCTCTATTCATGCCCGACAGCCACCATGCCAGGTTAGGTCATCAGAAACACCGCCAGGGATTTACGAATGAACTCCTTACACAGGAAAAGGCGTGTCACGGAGTATGGGACAGAGCAGGGAAAGGTTCATCCTCACTTTGTCCCTGTGATTATGTCAAAGGCCTCACTTTGCCTCGAAAGTGCAGATGAGCCCTTATGGGCTGCCTACCCACCACCCCCACTTTCTGCTCTGTTTCCCCGTGTGTCCATTGTGCCGTCCCTCGGGCAGAAGAGGTTGAGATGCCTTTGCCGAGAGGTGTTCCCCCTTTGCTGGGGAAAGTGAGGGAAGTTGTGTACCCCCGGCCTAAGGCCTCGGGCCTTGAGTCTGGAGAGCACTTATGGCGGTCTCACAGGTGACGGTCGGAGAACCTAGCACGTGCAGCCGGGTCCGCTGTGGAGGCGGTGATCTGTGATTCTTGAACTTGCCCAAGATCAGATCCTACTTTCTGGTTGTTGGTCAGTTGGAGGAGAAGGTGCCAGAGAATTGAAAAAAAGAATGTCCAGACCAGCCCTGTGAGTGAGAGGCACAGGGGACCTGAGTCCCACCTGCGTGTGGATGCCTGGCGAACTCTGCATGAATTTTCAGTTCCTCCCCGGATATTCCTCTATGGCTTAAGGAAGGGGCAAGGCATGTCGTGGCAATGATCTGTACTTGTCCTCACACGGCCCTGCGATCTACATGTCCGCAATCCCCTTCTGCTCCTTGGAGATGAGGTGGCAGGTTTAGGAGCCTGGGCACTGCTGAAGGCACAGCTGCCAGCACCGGGCTTCTCCCAGACTGGCTCCGTTCACCTCACCTGTCACCTCCTGCTGAGACCCCAGGCATTAGTCCAGGTAGGTGCATCAGTGCAATGTAAGCAGGGACCAACTTCTCCCCCTGGACAGACTGTTCGGTGAGCAGTGGAAGCCTGGAGCCATGCCCCAGCCCCATGGCCAGTGCTTCCTCTTTTGTCATAGGAGGCACTGGTGACATTTTTGCTCAGCAACTGCTTTGTTCTGAGTCTGTAGACCCACCAGAGAATGCCAGCTTGTTTTTGCCTTTTCAAGTCTGTCCTTGGGATTTGGCAGAGTAGATGGATGTGTGCTTAGCCCATAGCGGTTGACACTGTCACCATTGTTTACCCAGAATCTCGTGTACCAGGCATGGTTCTCGGCATCAAAATACAGCAGCGCATTAAACCTCCCTCCTGGTGGGTCTGTCTGTTGTGGTACAAAAAGCACCCAGCCAGCATCTGAACGTCAGTGAGATAACGCGGCCAGTGAGCTCGTGTCAAGCACGTTCTTCTCCAGTCACTTTTACTCCATTGTTCCTTTTACTATTCTACAGTCATTAATTTATAAAACAACGCTTTAGTGCAGGAGCAGAGCCTAATCCTCTAATGCTACTCTTGGTGGGAGTGAGTAAAACTGTCCAGCCTGAAATGTGACCACAATTTGTAGCTCAAAAGCTGTCTAGACTCATGTAGGTGGAGTTTTGGTTTGGGGCTCTGACCACGTTGGTGTCCCCTGGCAGCGCTGCTCCACACAGGCCCCTGCCTTCCCTGGAGCAGGAGGTGAGAATGGGTCTCACTGTCCCTGCGTCCCTGGCCTCACACACTCACGTAAATTCTTGTACAGGCTGTCAAATTCATTTTTGTTCTTGTGTGTTTCTAATTTTCGCTTGTTCCTCTTTTCCTTTTTCTTTATTCCTTTTTCTCTTGTACTGCCCTTTGAGTATGTTGTTGCATCTGAAAAGGTGGGCTGTGCACACCCTGCATTGGAAATAGCTGGATCGCCCTCCATGCTGTCTCCATCGCTTTAAAAACCAAAAACTTAACAGCTGCCTTGATCCATGTATTATCCTAGACAGCTTTTAATTTTCTAATTTTTTGGAATATTTGCTTTGTTAACACATCACCCACTGGTGTTTGATACCTGTTAAAATCCTTGCTTTGAGGAACCTGTTTAGTCCTCCTCATATTTGGTGACGAATGCGCACTTATTAAATTTGTTCGTTTGTTTTGAAGAAGTGAGATGGGAATTGATTTAGGCGGCTGCTGAAGGATTCTTTTCATGGAGTATTTAAACTTCTAAAGTCAAAGTCTGCAGCACCTTGCTCGATATCTGCTTTTACACAAAAGTGCTCAGCACGCGGTTCCTGGCTGTCGCTGTGTGACGTGCGTGATAGCCCTTCTTGGCCGGTGGTCACTGGTGAGGAAGTGGCATGCTCGGGGTTGAGCAGCTGCAGGGTACGCTGTTGGAGGAAGCAGTCACTTTTTTTTTTTGCATTCAAATTCCCCTATGTTATTTACTTTACTTTGCCTTCATAAAGGGGCAGTATCGGGTCCAAAATCCATGCCACTCTTTTGTTCCCTGTACGAGGCTGGTTTTTCTGAGTATCAGGACAACATGGCCTTCTCCGAACAGGCTGGCTTACCTGGATCTGGTGGACACAGTGACCTCTAAAGGGGACCGTATGTTCCACTCTGCTTCATCCAGTGGGCATTCAGAACTGTGTCTGTGGTTTGCCTCAGCAGCCGTGGAGGCCTCCCTGCACTGGCCTTTTCTTTTAACCCACGTTGGCAGTAAATGGCTGATTCAGTGTCTCTTGCAGCTGACGTCCACCACTGACGGCCATGTCGTTACTTTTCGGTAGTGAGACCCCAATACCCTAATCAGCCTTGAAGGAAGATGCTTTGGCCGACCAAACCTTGCATTCTCACCCCTACCATGGTTCATCTCACCCAGGGGAAGTGTTTGGCCACCACCATAATGCTGACCTTGAGGCTTTGTTTCTCCTTTCATGCTCTGGTCCAAATGTCGACACTGCGTTTTTCACTGACTTGGTCTTGCTTGAGACAGGCCAGAATTTATGAAAGAGTCCACTACATTCTGGGTGGGGAACAGAACAGAAATAAATGTCGCAAATAGAAGGAGTCTAGGCTGTCCGGGTTGGCAAATGCAGGCTGGGATCTGTGATGGCTGGGCTGTGCCCTGGACACAGGCCTTTCCCGTGGCTCCTGAGAGCCCAGGGGTCGGAGTGAGAACAGCCTTGCCTGGGTTCCTCCATTCTCTTCTGCTCACTGGCAGGTGTGTCTGCTAATTAGGAGCTCCCCCAGACCTCGGGTCCTTCAAAGCTCAGACCATGGACGAACCTTGAGTCCCTTCTCCTGGGCCTCCTGTGTGAGAATACAGTGCCTTCTGAGGTGACCAGCGGCAGGAGATGCCTCCTCCTCCAGGGAACACCATTTGGAGGACTGTGACTCACTGCACCATGCTGTGAGCTTATGGGGTGACGGCCATGGTCCCTGCAGAACCAGACTTGAGATGGGCTTAGCAATGGAAATAACAGGACTGATTCCAGGGCAGGGCTGGTGGGAGGGAACAGGGGATATTGAATGTGACCTCAAACACCTAGGTGGGTGATGGTTCTGTTAGTTAAATGGGGAGCCTGGGAGGTACCTGCCAGGAATTGAATTCCAGAGTAAATGGTGGACATGAGGCATTTTTAAGATGCCATTTGTCATCCAAGTTAGGACTTCAAAGAGGCACTCGGGTCTATGAGCCTGGGGCTCAGGTGAAGGTGCCGGACTAGAGACACATGTTGGGATTTGTCCTTCTTAGCTGGAGTTCACAGCCTTACATGTGGGTTAGCTCTTCTCAAGAGGTGCAGACTGAGGCTGAGGGAGGGCAGGGCTGTGCCTCGGTTGGAGGAAAGCCCAGATAATGCAGCTTTGGTGTGTCAGTCAGTGGCATTTGGGATTTTCAGAGCAATGCCATTTATCCTTAAAGGGCCGGGTGGTGGGCAGGGCCAGCCAGGATGAAATATAAAGGGAGGGTCGTGGCCACGTGTGCATCTTGGGAAGATGCAGAGGCTTCAGGGTCCGGGAGGGGAGACTCCTCAGAAGCTGGAGTTGGATTGGGGAGTGGGGAGAAGGTAGTCACACTTACCTGTGACGGTGGGAAAGAGTCCTAGGGAGTCCCGACCCTACCGGACTCTCTTTCCCATGAACAGAAGGCAATTAGACAGAGGATCTGAGATGAAAAGGGATGGGTGCTGTGAGGGGAGCCAACCTGGAGAATGGTGCTTGGACAGTTCTGGAATAGTCTTCCTGCAAAATAGAGTTAAAAAAACACAGACTCTAAAGAATATTGACAGTAACTGAGGAGGAGGCAGTTTTTCTGGCCTCCTAAGGGTAAGTCATGTATACGGGGATACACAGAAGGATCGGGCAGTCTCTTGCGGGGGCTTGATCCTTACCAGAGGCAACAGTGCAAGTTTAAAGGGGGAGAAGGGCAGCGGAGGTAAACTAGCCAGGCCTTGTGTCAGGTACCAGTTGGCCGCCCTAACTGCGTGTTCCATTCACATCCATCCCTCCCATGTGGGCGGTGGCAGCCCCCTTTTGCGGATTGGCAAGACTTCTCAGAGGGGTTAAGGTATCGGTCCATTTAGCGGCTAGTAAATGCTGTAGCAGGATTCAAGCTGGGCCTTGTCAGACTTAAAGGGCATGTTTTATCTACTAATTCCGGTACCTCCCTGTTGTACCTGGAATGGTGAAGTGGGTCAGTTTTGGAGCCTTTCAGAAAAAGTGCGATTTAAGTGCCTCAGGACTGTTTCACAAAGCTCAGTGTTCTTTGATTGTTCGGAAACAAAGCAGTGCTTTACGCCCCACCGATGTAAGGTCTTACTCCTTTGACGATGACGTGGTTGCAAATGACATACAGGTGCAAAACCAGACTTAGCAGCTTCTGAAGGGAAACTCTCCAGTTCTTCCTTGATCCGCTGTCTTCTGCGGGATGTAACTCTGCTGCAGCGTAAGCCTGAGTTTTCCGTATGGATTGAGGGTTTGATAACCAATGTTAACATAAAACGATCAGATGGAGAAAATCGACGTTGGCAATTTATTTTTGGGTATCATTAGACAAGATGCACTATCGTTTAATGGCCCATATAACGTATGAAATTGAGTACAGAACATTGCATTTCTTACTTTCTACTTAGAACTGTGTTCCATTGTAAGGTTGTCTGCTTTGAAAATTCAGCTCAGCCACTAGGGCGCCTGTCAGTGTGTTGGTGTGATTGCATTTACACAGTGCATGTAATCTGGGCTTCCTCAACCCCAAACACTCCAGTGCAGAATCATGGGCTGTAGCAATCACTTAGTTATACAAATACTTCTGAAACTATGATTCCAAAAAAAAAAAAAAAGGAGAGAGAGATTGCCTTTATCATAGTTCCTTTGGAATTAAACTGCAAACTGTTGTTGAGCAGTTCTGGCTTGCTTTATATATGAATATATACATTTCTTTGCATGTAACTTGGTTTTTGGACTAGAACACCAAGCTCTTGTTTTCCATGAGCCACAAAAATCGTAGCCAAATGACACACATATGAAATATTTTATTCCTTTTTTCTGAGAAAGGATACTTAAATTTTGAACTTAGTCTCTGATTTTGGTTTTAGCTCTTCCCTACCCTCTTGTCATCTCACTCCTATTTCCCACGTGGCCTCCAAGATGTCATGGTCTCAAAGGAGTGGATGGACAAACACCATTTGGTCGCCATGCACTGCTGCTCTAGATGAAGCCCAGCCAAGAACTAAAGGACATTATCAGAGAGGACTTCCTGGAAGAAATGGGCTCTACATACAGTTCTGAGGACAGAGTAAGAGTCAGGCAGGAGAAGGAGTCAAGAAGGTGGCTCAGGTGGCAGGTGAAGCCCGGGCAGAGTCATGGAGGCTTGTGGGGTGGGGACCCGGGGAAAGTGCCCTCTGTGGTCCAGGGTGAATTGTGCCCTTACTGGGGAGGACAATGGAGAGGACCTGGGAGGAGGGCTTTGGAGGAGCTTGGGTTTTACTAAAACTGACCAAGGAGGCAGTGAAGGGTGTCAGCAGTAAGTGACTCTCAGGAAAGGTACTTCTGGTTTTGCTTCTGATATTCTACAGAAAGAAGGGCAGGGATGGGCGAGAGCAGGTAAGTCTCTCCCTTTGAGACCCATCCCGTCATTCATTTATTCATAACATGTGCAGTTCTGAGTGTCTAGGGGAGAGTGAGCCCACATTAATAAGCAAAATTTATTAGCTTCTTGGGAGCTTAGAAGTGTCAGAAGTTGACTTAGCCTAGAATGTTCTAGGAACAGAGGAACAAAGTGCCGAGTTTGGAGGGAGGGAAGGCTTCCTTGAGAAATAGTCAAGATGAGCCTGGAGGCAAGTGGAAAGTAGGAGAAATTCAGGGGTCCCCTGAGGTCACTGGGGACCATGGTGCTGAGGTGAGGCTTGGCGAGCAGGGTCAGGGTCAGGGTCAGGGGTGGGGCTAGAACTCTACCAGGGAGCCTCTGAAGTGTTTGAAGTGGGGGTTGATGTAATCAAATTTGTGCTTTGGGAAGGCTGCCCTGGCTATGTGTGTGTGTGTGTGTGTGTAGCGGGGAAGAGGGGGAGGGTGCCACCAACTGGGGGGGCATTAGAAGACCATTCTCAGGCTGGGAGGCGACCAGTGGGAGAGGGACGTCGGGATTGCTTGGGGAAGTCAGGGGCAGTATGGATGCCGGATTTCCTTTTGGGGAGGGCTTGTTAGCGGGGCCGCCCTAGCGGCACCTTGTGGCTGGAAGGAAACAGATGGAGGTCGCCAGGTGGACTTTCCACTTCTCTCCTTCCCTGCCTTGCCTGATGATCTTAGCTTAGCCAACATTTGGAACAGAAGAGGTAAGTTCTAGGGTAGCCCAGTACTTTGTTCCGCTCGTTCGAGTGAGATCTGATAGGACATAAGTTTGTGTTCAGATCTGCATGTTCACTTAGCTAGAAACGTCCCGTCTTTTGGATTTCCATAGGGGTTTTTATTCTTGATAAAGATTGCTTTCTTGGTGAGAGGAAATTTAATACAGCTGTTGTTTTTCTCAAAAAGAAATCATATCTTTTAAGAAATTTAGCATTCAAAAGAATCAGAATATTTAAAAATGATAAAGTAAGGTTTTGGTGTAGTTTCTTTGGTTTCTGAGTTAATGTGGAGATAGAGCCTTTGCATTACTTAATAGCACATCCTTGTCAGTATTTAAAGAGCAGTTAGTGAGCGCCACAGGCCCCACCTCTCAAAGCATCGTTAAAGTTTGCTCTGAAATAGTGAAGTCATACAGTTCTTGTTTGCAGAAGCCAAACAGTTGGTTTATAATATGCAGCATAGCTCCCTTTATAAAATAAACATAGGATCAACATTAAGAAAGTGGAAGATAATTGATTTTTTTTAAAGCTGAAACAAAAAATTTCTTGTTCTAATGTTGCAACTGGAAATTTTGAAAAGAAAAATCCTTCTGTAATATCATCTAGTTGGAATACATATATACCTTTCACGTTTGAAAAGTAACTGCGCAGTGGTTTTTGAAGTCAGGAGAATTCCACATCAGATACTGGCAGTGATGGTTGCTGGTTTTCAATGGAAGAGCCCAAATTTGCCTTCTTAGCTTTTTTTCTTTTTTTTTTTTTGTAGTGAGCAGGTTGAGTAGTTCTTTGCCAGCATGATTTTGGGGCAATTTGGGGGCAGATGTCATGCACCAGCAGTGAGATATTTCCATGCATTTTACTTTCTTGACATCAACAGGGTACATGTTGGGTTTATACCTGCAGGCTGGGATGCTGAAGTACTCCCTGATCCATCACCGTTATGTCCTGGAGCTGCTCCTGTCAGTGAATGATTTTCTGTGGCTTGGATGTAAGGTGGTCTGATGCAGATGATCAGATGTGTAGTTAAAGTGCTATTACTTGAAATAAGAGAAACCAAGTAACATGGCTCTAAAAATACAGGATGAGGGATGAGAATTACCTGAGCTGCTTGCAGTAGAAAGTCTTCTCAGATGACACCCTCACCGTGATTCCTGCCAATATCAGCCCCAGCCATGCACGGTAATCCTGCCGAAGCAAGCATGCACTTTGCTCAGAAACTCAGTGAATTTCCTTGTGCCTCCATTGGTTGGCTTTTTTTTAAGGTACATCTTGCCCTTTGTTTAAATGCCATCCCTGTTATTCACATTTTTCACTCATTGTTCTGGAACTCGTCCATACATAGCTGCTGAATGGATGAAAAGAATGTAGTATCTCCATGTAGTGGAATATTATTCAGACGTAAGAGTGACAAAAAAAGAAAAAATAAAAATAAAAGGGCAGATGAAAAAGGGCTCCTGTTCTGGGAAGTCCACCCTGTCTGCTCAACCCGACCTTTTATCTTTGAAACCCAATCCATTATATTCCACTATACTCTTTTTGAAAGTACTTACCAACTTCTAATAAACTTTAACATTTTCAAAAAAAAAAAAAAAAAGAGGGAGATACTGATACCACTTCAACATCTACGAGCCTTGATAACAGCATGTTAAGTGAAAGGAACCAGACACAAACGGCCACATATTGTTGATTTCAGTGATCTGAAATGCCCAGAAAAGGCACATGCAGAGGCAGAGAGCAGGTGATGGTTGAAAGGGGCTGGGTGGAGGGGTGTTAGGAAGTGACTGCTAGTGACAGGGGTGCTCTTCTCGGGTGATGAAGTGTTCTGGAGATACATGGTGGTGAGGGCTGCACAACCGTGAGTGTGCAGAAGACTGCTGAGCGCTGTCTCTGGGAGTGCCTGTTGTTGGGGCGGCTTTATTTTGACCTCATCCTACAATGTGAAGAGTCATCTTCTGCTGTGGCCTTTCTACTCCTGTGAGTGGTGAGGGTCAGACACTTTGCAGAGTCATGTTTCTTTTTTCACCCTTGCTAAGTGTAGGCAAAAAAGGTTTAAGCCTGAGAAAGTGCTCCATCTGCAGAAATGTCTTTTAGTTTTGCATGGTGTAAAAATCTTGAGAGCATTTAATCGTTGAGGACAGTCTGTGGGGGGAAAGAGCCCGTGAAGCCTGGGTGAGACCTGGAAGAGCCGTGCTTCCCTTCCAGACACGGGTGGGGACTTCACCCCCGTTCAGGCAGTGAAGGGCCCAGACCCGTGAGCGGAGTTGACACTCGTGAATATTTACGTGTATCCGCTGCTTCATCTTGGATATTAATTTCAAGCTGAGTCATTTTGTGGCGGCAGCCTCATCCTACATCAGGAATTTATAGTATCTGCTCTTTGAGGTGAAGACCAGACACACTTGATTATTTAACAGTCTCTCTTGAATTGATATCTCAGATTCCTTTGTCAAAAGCAAAACAGCAGAAATACAGACGTCCTTTAATGCCGATGTGACCTGGAACGGGTTTAGTCTCAGTGCCTCAGTAGCCTTGTCTGCGGGTGGAGAACATGATAACAATGCTTCCCTCAGAGGGGCTGGGGAGGGGGGAGTGAGAAGCACAAATGTAGGACTTACACGTGATGCTCATGAATGACCGAATTTAGTGCTCTCAGCCTGGTGAGGCCTCAGGGGCAGAGATGTCAGAACAGAGCAGTCCTAGCCGGAACTCGATCCGTGTTGGCAGCTGTTACGATCACTATCACCACTGTGGGTTATCAGGTAGTTTTAAGACTTGGTAATATGAATTCTTGAATAATGTTAAAAGACTAGACATCTCAGACCCAGTTTACATAGTTCTCAAGAATTCCTGTGAGAAATGGATGTTTTTTTCCCCATCTTAAATCTGAGTTGAGTCTCTAAAAAAATTCTGTATTCCTCCATCATTTTGCTTTAATTCTCCATTTCTTAAAAAATTTTTTTAATTGAAGTTACTGGGGACTGAACTGAGGGCCTCGTGCATGCTAAGCACATACTCTCACAAATGAGGTATTATCTCCTCCCCTTTTTTTTTAAACTTTAGTTTCTTAATATTCAGAGTTTAGAGGCCTCTAATTCTTTTTCTGGAGACTTATCTGTGAATCTGTAAATCTATAATTAATGGACAATACTTGGTGTATTAAAAAAATCAATAGAATATTCTGCAATCCATCCAAAAGGAAATGCTCATTGACATAAAATGTTTCTCCTTTATGGTGATTTCTCCTTTTTGGTCTAGCTTAATTTATTAACAGCCATCCTCATCATCATAATGACCAAACTCTCTGTGATTGGACACTTACCTAAGGCTAAAATGCTTTCCTCATGTTTTACTTCATAGCAGGTGTTTGAGGGTAGGTATCAGTGTCTCCTTTTTTGCAGCTGAGTGATTGAGAGATGGGCCAGCTTGTCCCAAATCACACGCAGCTGGTGGTGTCTAGCTCGGTGCTGGAATCCAGGCTGCACAGGATGCAATCTCAATTGCTCCTCTAATCAGCCTCCCATTGAGTGGTTTCCCGAACTCCTCTGAGTCCATAAATGACCGATTTTAGCGATCTCAGCCTGATGAGGTCTTCAAAGGAGAGACACCAGTGAGAATGTGAGACAGACTGGCATAAATTAAAATTGTACATTTTCACAAATGTTTTATTCTCAGGTAATGACTTAAAAAGGTAATTATTTTTTATTTTAGTGCTTTGTAAGCACTAAAAACAAAACATTTAAAATAATTATTGTGCAAAAGAGAAGTGGGCTTTGAAAATCCAACCGGTGCTAATGATGTTACAGTTTTTCTCTAGGGGAGCTTATTGACTGAAAAATTTACACAGACTGAATTGTTTTTATGTAGCCTTAGTATGGAAGAAAAGATTGTCAGTGAGTATTGTAAGTAAAATCCTTACTCTTTTCTTTCCTGATGATGAATATGTTAGTTGTTTTCATGGCTGAAATACATTTCGTTTTTTGTGAAATTTGAGTAATATCTTTTACCTTGTCTGACTGTGAGAGTTAGACTCCTTGTATACAAAGCACCGTAGAGGTGCTTAATAAAAACGTGCTGTCACAATGACTGATACTTTAGAAGTATCAACTCTGAATACTAAAAAGTGTAGCTTATTTCCGATGCATATTCAGTATGTATATATATGATATATATGAATATGGCTTAAAATAACGAGGATTCAGTTTTTTTTTTCCTTAGTGCAGTATGAAGTTTTAATGAAATCTGTATCATTCTTGTGAGACAGGGAATACTTAAATTGCCTTAAGCAGACGACCTAGAAGATTATTTACACAGAATGTGTAGTGTTAAAGCTCAAAATTAATGTTGCCGTGTAAACATCCACTCAGACTTTTAAATTCATGGGATTGTGACCAGAAACATTAAGTTTAGAAAAATCCGCATTGATCACTTTCAGGGAATAAGCTTCTCTCATTTGTGATTAAAGAAAGTTTTGATATTTTTTCTGCACTCTTAACAGGTTTTAAAATATCAACATTTTGATTAGACATGTCACATTTTTAATAGAGAGAATAAAGCTCAGGCTGTTTTAATATGTAAATAAATGTTTTTTTATTTCAACAAACTTATATGATTTCTGGCTCTTTGAGAAGTATTTTGCAAGATACTTTGATTACCTGCTGTTGGAAAATTACAGACGTGACTTTTATGAATATAGGCCTAGTACAGATCTGTTGGTTTTTGATACAGTGCAAGACATGAGGCCTAGGAGAGCTTTGCTGAGGATTGCCAGGAGGACATATCCAAGGTCTCAGTCTCCCCTCCTGTAAAATGAAGTGGCTGGACTGGATTCTTTCCTCTTCTAAGATGAGTTTCCATGAGCCTGTGTCTTTTGTTTATATTCAGGAGTATTAGCAATATCAGATTAAATACTGACTACCCCTCCCTTCCCCCAAAGCAAAGTGCAGTATGTGGTACACAAGCTTTTAGTTACCTGATTCTCTTTTCTGATCTTACAGGCAATTTTTGTGTTGCATGTTTCCCGGGAACCTGGAAGGTATTTTTAGCCGTAGGTGGCGCTGTTGCACCTTCTTAGAGTCTTAATTTTCCTGTTTATAAAAGAAGGTTTAAAAAACATGATTTTATTTTGATTTCTTCGCTTAATGCTTCAGAATAGCACAATGTCCATTGTGTCTGTCTACCTGGAAAAATTATTCTGCTTATATCTTAGTTTTATTCTGTCATCTCGCTGTGAACATTTCAGACTTGCTGTGCAAACAATGGCAAAATCGGACTTTTCTTCCAGTGTTAGAAATCAGTGGGCTGGGATTTTATAAAAGAGCAAGAAGCGGCCTCTGGAGCAACTTAAAGCTAAAAAGTGTGTTGAGTTCCCTGAGAATTGACCCCGCGGATGTGTGTTAATTGGTGGGAGATGACTTGGTACATATACAAAGGGGTGTAGTTTTTTGACTTGGATTTGTGTGTACGTGCTGCCACTGAACCACGTGAGCCTGAGTCAGTTCGTTCTGAGTTTTTCCCTCGTCTGTGAGATGGTGACGCTCATATCTGCTTTGTAGAATTGTGTGAATTAGAAGTTATGTGAAGTGTTTACCACAGTGGGTATGTCAGGAGGGCTCATAAACTTTAGCTGCTGTTTTGTGTGAAGCATTCATTTGATGGTCTTTGGCAATTACTAAGAAACAGGAAAATAAGAAAAACTGGTTTTATGACGAAAGATATTTGAGGAGGTTCCATAGTTCCTATACCCATAATTTAGCATCAGCAGAGTCAGAACTGTTACACAGTCGCCCTGAAACAATGTTAAGCCTCAGAATTTTTTGTTACTTCATATATGTTGGGGCCTAAGGGGATCCAATAATATACATATGTTGTCTCCAGCACCAACTGAGAGATGACACAAAAGAGTAGACAGGCGATAAATGTCTTATTTTTTACTGATGAAGCCAAGTTCTCCATGAACTTCAGGGCTGTGGGTAAATGAGTGTCATGATACAGTGTCCCAGAAGTAGAGACTTACCCTGTCCCAGGTATCTCTGGGCCACAGCGAGCATTCCCTTGAGAGGATCTGCCCCATCATGCACAGGGATGTCCTGCCATGGAGCGGAGCATCCAAGGTGCTTCCCAAGGGTGGCCAACCCTGGAGGGAAAGGAAGGATTTCACATGCCCTGCTTGTCTCCCTGGAATCACACCTCACTCTGTTAGTGTGAGGAGGGCTAGCTGTGTGGAAAGGGGTCAGGGGTGTGAAGGGAGATGCACACTCCATGGCCCAGAGGAGTGGGGAGGAGGTATCACCTCCCTCAGTTTAAAGACGTGGTGGGATGGAACAGAACGGTGCACATCAAGATTTTATAAAAGGAGAAATAAGGGTTTTCTTTGGGACTTAGACTAGCCAGGAAACACAGAAGATGATTAGAAGGGAGACTTGTAAACCACTGTAATATTAATTTGACATTTGTTGAGCACCAAAAAAGTGCTACATTCTTTTCTGAGCGTTTTACAGAAATGTATCCTTCAATCTTCTCAACAAGCGAGTAAGAAAAGTTTGATTTTTATCCCAGCTTTACAGTGTGGAAATTGAGGCACACAGAGGGTAAGTTGGCCAAGGTCACAGAGCTAGTAAGTGGTAGAGCTGGTATTTAAACCCTGGCTGTCTGGTTTTGAGGCTCACAGAGACGGGCTTTGGGTGTTTAGATGTATCTGCATCCCTGGATTTCTGTACATCTGTGCATCAGTTAGCCCAGAAAGGACAGAGAAAGGAGTCACACAGTTGCTCACATTCGTGTCTCGGCCACTGTCCACGAAGAGTGCACCGTGATTAGCGTTGTTTTCCAGGCAGTAGATCTGTTGGTATAACAGAAATTCAGTCCATTGAATTAATCTAGTAATCCTTACTGCTCTGCTTCTGTCCACGCTTGCCATGTGACTGCCTGCCCGTGATTGGGCCATGGAGGAGAACATGTACTCATGGTTGAACTCTGATATTGCAGTCTGGTTCATATTTTCACGTCTTCTGTTACATTAATAAGTTAAATTTCTGGTTTTCTTGCATCAGTGTCTCATGAGTTTGGTTAATGTGATACCAGTCCATGGGAGCCCAGGGGTAAAGACAGTATAATTTCTTAGCACGTTGTGGCACTTTTAGCAGTGCACACCTGACTGGAGGATGTTCGTGTTCCTCAATGATTTCTCCCAACTGCAGGGTCCTCTCCCATCCCTGGATGTGACGCTGGGAGCTCTCTGAGTAGGCAAGTCAGAGGCCATGTCCACCAATCAGAAAATGATGAAGTACCTGGAAGTGGGTTTAATAGAAGAAAAGGGCTTCCAGGTAGTCCGAAGGGCTGTTCGAGTAATTTAGTGAAAAGCTGTCCACTGTCTGTGGTTGAGCTGCTTCTTTGCTGTTGAAAAGTCTGGATTAGATGAAGGGATTTTAAAAAGCAGAAAGGAATGATTTCAGGTGGTATATCCACACCGGGGAGAATTGATGGATGACCGCCT
Organism: Camelus bactrianus; assembly: GCF_048773025.1. Classification (NCBI taxonomy): domain Eukaryota; kingdom Metazoa; phylum Chordata; class Mammalia; order Artiodactyla; family Camelidae; genus Camelus; species Camelus bactrianus. The sequence continues at coordinate 6,851,910 of NC_133553.1, forward strand.
GTGTGAGGCATAGACAGAGTCTTACAAACTTAATAAAACAGCTTTAAAACTCTGCCATCTGACTGCACTTCATAAGGGGTCCAGATCATCACTGGTCTTGCTGAGAGGGCAAGTAACTGATGATGGCAGAAAGGACACAGAGGCATCTAAAAGGTCTCAGTCACGTTCCCTTTTTAAAGAATGTGGCACAGTGTAATATATTTGAGCTGGTATTCCACTGAAAAATTTTTAGTGTTTTCTGGGACTCCCCAGTTCCCCAAGGTTCCATGCAGCTGGGTGTCCCCTCAGTACAGCTCTGTCAGCTCTTGCCCTGGGCTGACGTGGTGTCACGGGGAGCAGGAAGGTCAGCGTCCCCGGCTCCTCCGAGCTTCGTCTCCTCATCCTCAGTGCCGGGTTTCTCATCTGTGTCTACTTAGTAGGGTTGCTGAGAATCACACGTGATGGTTGTCAAGGGTGATTTGTGGTTGTCTCTGTGATTGGCATAAAGTCAATATTTGATAGAAACACTTGTTTTCTTTATTCCAATTGTGGCTCCTAGATTGAAGTGGTTTTTATTTGAATTTTTTTATAACTTTACTCATTTTTAAATAAGCACTTATTTTTATTTATTTTTTTGGAGGTACTGGTGACTGAAGCCAGGATATTTTGCATGCTAAGCAGGTGGCCTACAACTGAGTAACACCCACCCTCCTTGTCTGCACTTAAAAATAAATATTGCAATACACAAAAGAACTCTTAACACCATCATGGGACATAGTCTCTGTATAGGCATTTGAACATGTATACTATATCAAGAAGAATAAATGTTGTTGGGACAAACCTTTCTGAATCTGTTAATGTGCTTAAAAACGATCATAGCTAGTGATAAACACGAGACTTGGATCCAGTACTTCTTAGGGTCTGTTTTGCCATCATGGGAAATTACATTCTACAGAGAAGGCTAATTGGGTCTCTTTGATAATTGGATGGTTTAGCAGATGATCAAGTCTTTCAAAAGCTGACAGTTTTGTATTTTAAACTAACTACAAATTTATCTTCTAGAAGTTGGAAGTCCTAAGCTTGTGAAGTGCCCAGTAATCCAGGGGGAATATGTCTGTGTCCCTGTGAACGATTGTGTGTGTTATTTCAGGAATGTAGAAAGAAGTTCCATATAGACTTCTGATATATTACTCCTCTAGTTTAAGCTGTAGGTATGTATTTACACAAATAAATTGATATTCTTTTGTCATTTGGCATATTGGTGGGAATAAGTTGTTCTCATACTTGTTTCAGAAGGGTTGGGGAGCATGAGCTTAGAAAACGGGAGGAGAAAGAGGCAGGGAGGCACTTCACACACTGCAGGATGTGAGAAACAGTAGCTTTTGTTTTCTCTTTTATTCTAAAGCAAACTGGCACTGAATCGTAACATACTATTACTCAGAATTTCTTTTCTAATCAGATACAAGTGCCTCAGATTTTTCAAGGCAACATGAATGATGAAATGTGTTTTAGCATTTATCTTTAAAAGTAGTTTTATTTTTCAAGGAAAAGGGTATAGTTTGTTCTTTCTTCCAGTGGTACATGAAGTTCTCATTGATCCAGGTATATGATCTATGTGCTTAGTTTCTTTGGGTTTTTTGGTTTTTTTTAAGTGCTTGTTTCATTGTGGTGTGAATGAATGTTTAAAATTTCTGGATTTTAATCTTTACAACATGCTGATTTATCAGAACTGTTAAAAAACTGATTGTTCTTTGGTCCTTGTTTGGTGGGGCACCCTATTGATTACTGTTGTCTGATAAAGAGAAAAATTCTTCCTCTAGCCTGCAGATCATTAAGTGAATGGTTTTCAGTGTGCCTTTAAATTTCCTTGAATGCATTGAACATGATTGTCCAGTGAATTTTGAATTGACTCATAATAATGACTTTGCTTTGTTTCTGTGGCTTTTGCTCCTCTCCACAAGAGTTTGAATTCTCTGTTGCATTTTGTATACGTGTTCTTAACAGTGGAAGAAATTTTGAATATTTTACAGAGGTGGGTTTTCCTAACCCCTCTGAATGCCTTCTGTAATTGATACAACAAAAATCTGTTATTGCACTGCTTCATTATTTCATACACTAGTTTTTGGCTTAATCAGAAACAATGACAGAGTGATAATAAAAATAGGAAAACCTTCCTTCCTTTGAATAATAGAAATCAGGTGGTCAGGCCCACCCATGCTTTACTCTCATGCCATTGTGTACCATGATTCGGAGATGGAGTTACTTCAGGTTTATAGATTTTTGTTTAAACATTTGTGTTGAATTCTTTCTCCTGGCTGATGTATCCTGTTGGGTATGTTGAAAGTGTAGAAGGGAAACAAATGCTTTTTTTTTTTTTGGTTTCCGGAGGCCTGAGTTGCTGATGATAAAGAGTTGAGGGTGAGCTGAGGAAAAAATTGACACTCCCTATACTCCCAGCTGAAACTGATGAACAATGAAATCAATTATGTGTATCGGTATTTGACCAATAGAATTCAGCGAGACCAAACTGGCTAGTTATGCCCAAAGAAAGTACTGAATTCACCTGCAGAATTAGTTGCTTTTCCAAGAAGAAGCAGCTTAGAGCAATCAGAAAAATCAGTCCTATGATGAGATATAAAATGAATATAATACCTTTTATTACTGAAACTTTTCTACGTTAAGTTGTGTAGAGCTAAAATTAAGTTTCAAGCACCAGGAGTTAAGAGTGTGGGTGGTTCTGTAGGATCGTTATTCAGGGATCTGCCTAGACCCTGTTAGAGAGGCTGAAGCTGGCAGGAAAAGGCCCAGAGCCAGGATTTGTCACCCAAGGGTGTCCTCCATAATGGTTCCATGTGGGAGCCCATGATTGGATTAACAAATTGAAACAGACCCCAGCCGCCTGTCAACTTTAAGGAGAAAAAAAAAAAAAGCTTAGTAACTGCTTTGCAAGCAAGCGCCTGTGCATCCTCACTCCTGTCTTCTTGCCTTAAAATGCAGAGACAATGTTTTGCTTGCATAGTTGAGATTTTAGATAGCACTCTGCTCATTGTAAACCAAGGACCCAGGCCCTCAGCTATAAACGCTGGGCTTGTGTGCAGTTAGATAGTCTATTATCCCCAAAACAAGGACTTAGCTGTTCTGGTGGTCTGCTTTGTAATTCACATATCAAAGAATGTATCTTATACTCCTCAACCCATGACTTCCCTAAAGATACAGTAAGACTTTGTACTCATGGTGGATTCTACAATCTCTTTCTCATCCCTTCTTTCCCCAAGTTCCTGCTTAGTATCACACAACTGTTAATGACTTTTTCCTTTGATTATACACAATAAATATGGGAGCATTTGATAGGCCCGTGGAGTTGGCTCCCTACTCCCTATCGATTTCTGGGTTTTTCCCACAGAGTCTTGAGTAATCATTTACTGTAGCTAAGACTTCTGCAAGCAAGAAACCACAGTTCCAGGTGAGAAGGATGCAGATTTATCTCTCCTACCCGAGGGAGAGAGAGTAGAGAATTGAGATCTGCTCCTTCATGGTCCCTTCCTGCCCCAGGGCAACTCCAGTTCACCTGCAGCCTTCTGGCCTCTGCTCACAGGGCCTCTGTCCCAGGACTGACTGCAGCCTTTTCTTCCCTGGTCAACATTTCCTGTGCCTTTTAGAAGTTGGTCTCTTCTCTGCAATACAACCCTGGCAGATGTGATGGTGGTCAGTGTGCTGGTGGGCAGTCACTTGGGGACTGCCAGGAACCATGCTGATTCTCCTGAGTCTCTCATTCGGCGTTACAGAACTGTCGAGCACCAGAGAAAGCCGATTCACGTGAGGCCAGCACAGCATTGCGTCACTTTCATTTTATTTTTGAAATTTCAGTGGAGAAATTATTTGTAGCTAACTGTTCCAGAATTTCGGCCACCTGCTTTCCTCACCACCATTTCCTTGTTGGCTCTGGCGCTTTTTTAAGAACCAGGTTTCTTCTCTGGTCATTTTTAGCAGCTGGGCTTGCCGAATCCTTGATCTTCATTTGAAGCAGTATGCTTCTTCGTGATGTCAGACTGATTTTCCTATTTCTGAATATTTCGTGTACACTCAGCAAGTGTTTCAAATGAAATGCTCTTGTCCAATTTCAGTTTACCCACATTTGAAGATCTCCTGCTTTCATGCTGAGGGCAGTTTCTTCTTCCTGTGATAAAAGTTAGCAATTTGCATCTACTATTTGAAAGTACTGGCCCTAGGTGCTTTTGTCCTTAACAGTTTTAATACAATTCACCCATTAAAATGTACAGCGGTTTTTACTCTATGCCATAATTGTGCATTGCAGTCAATCTTAGAACATTTTCATCCCACAACAGGAAGCCCCGTACGCACAAGCAGTCATTCCCATCTTCCGCATCCTCCCCCAGCCCCAGGCAGCCATTGTTCTCTCTCTGTGGATTTGCCTGTGTTGGACATTTCATGTAAAACGAGTCATTTCATGTAAAAGGAACCGTCTATTATGACTGACTTCTTTCACACTGAGTAATCTTTTAAATGTTTGTCCATGTTGTTGCCTGGGTCAGTACTCTATGCTTTGCTATTGCTGAATAATATTCCACTGCATGGCTGGGCCCCACTGTTTACCCATTCATTAGGTGATAGTCATTTGTGTTGTTTCTGCTTTTTGGCTGTGATGAGTAATGGCGCCGTGAATATTCCTGTAGGAGTTTTTATGTGGACATTGGTTTTCAGTTCTCTTACTTGTGTGCCCAGAGAGCAGAAAGGCTGGGTCATTCATAAACCAAATGTTCAAATCTCTGAGGACCTTCCAGGCTGTTTTCCAAAGTGGCCACACAGCGTTACATCCTCACCAGCAAGGGCTGCAAGTTCCGCTTCCTCTGTGTCCTCATTAGAGCTTGTTACACTTTTTGTTATTATAACCTATTGTAGTGAGTGTGAAGCCGTTTCTCCTAGTGGTTTTGACTTGATTTCCATTACAGCTAATAATATTGAACATCGTTTGATTGTGCTTATTGGCCATTTGTATATTTTCTTTGAAAAATACATTTCCAGATCCTTTATTCACTTTTTAATTGAGTTCCCTTTTTATTGTTGAGTTATAGGAGTTTTTTTTTTTTTAATTTGAAGATAAAAATTCCTAATCAGATAAATGATTTGAAAAAATTTTCTCCTGTTGCTTTTTCACTTTCTGGATGGTGTCCTTTGAAGAAAAGATTTACATTTTGATGAATTCAAATTTATCATTGTTTCCTTTGTTCCTTGTGTTTTGGAGTAATATTTACAATCTGAGGTATTTTATTTAAACATTTATATATAAAATAACTTAATTCTTAGGACCGTTCTAGGAGACGGGTTCTGTTGTTGTCCCCAGTCTATGGATAGGAGACTGAGATGCAGAAAATTTCACTGACATATCAGTGTCAAAGCTACCAAGTGCTGAGGGAGTTCAGACACTCATGTTTGTCCCAAGCATCTGTGCTCTTCACCACCATGCTCCACTCCTTCCTGGAATCGTTATGGAAAAAGTCTTTCCTTTTTTGATTTCTTGTTAGTTTGTTTTCTCATTGGGGACCTCAACTCCTCATTTTCCTTGCAGAGATCAGTGTAGGTTTATTTTAGGTCTCATGTAGGCAGAAGCATTGCTATCAGTTTACTCCTTTATTACTCACTTTCCAGTGATGATTGTTGCTAGTTGAACTAATCAAGTCATGCTTAACTCTTTCCTGCTCATGACACTAAAAAGAGAGTCATTACTTACAGAATGCTCAAAGAAGAAAGTACTTGAGTGAATTTATTTTTCTAACAAATCAAACCAATCAAATAAAAACCCCTATGTTGGAATAGATTATAAGCCCTCCAGAATAGGGTCACTGTCATCCTTGTGTTTCATTTGTTTAGTCACAGTGTCTGGATAGTGCCTTTTTGTCCAGCAGTTTTGTTAGGATACGGTGCTCGTGAATCATTGTAAGGACAGAATTTTGACAACAGACTGTGTTGTTCATTTCACGAGGGAAAAGATCATATAGAAATACTGCTCAGATCTATTTTAAAATTAAGCTTGGAATTTTGAGAAGAGTTCAAGAAAGCATATAAAGATCTTTTTCACTAATTTTAGATCTATCTTACACAAATTATGTTTACATAGCAGAGTAACTTATCAACAAGATTTGACAAGAGTAGTGTATTATTGATTATTTGTTTTAGTTGAAATATTCTACCTGGGATAAAGTAATCAGTGCCCATAAATGAACATATATATATGTATTTCTATGCAACATGGGAGCAGACTTCATATGTTTCTGTATAATATATATGACTGTGTGTTTTAATCTGTCTGTCAGTGTTTTTATAGTTTTTCAGCAATGTTGTAGCCTTAGAATTCTTCTAAGAAAATCACCCCCTATTCTAGTGCAGTTTGTACTGTGTATCCTGTCTTATGCATGGGATTCCACTCTTCCCTCAGTGAGGAATTTCCTCTCCTACTGAGGTAGTAGCAGAGTTAAAGGAACTGTGATTTCTAGGACTTTGCTCTCCATGTGTTTGCAGTTGGCTGTCAATCACGATTTTCCCTTTCTTGAGTTTTCATTCTTCAATTAGAATTTTTGAAAATAACTATTAATATGTTGCATCAGTCTCCCTAGAAACTTGATGTGTTTGTACTTTTCAGTTTTCAATTTATGAAAAATATAAATGCACTCTTGTTTTAAGTAGTCCTTTTTCACTAGATATTTGTTTACCTATTTATAGTTAAAATATTACTTTCCCAATGAATGAATCTGTGTACATGTTTTAAAAGATACCTTACTTTTTATTTTTCTTATTGTAACAGTTATATTCATTGTAGAGAATTTAGAAAATAAGGATAAACACAATAATAACTTAAAAATGGCCTCTAGCCTCACCTAGAGATACAGTTGTAAGGTTTGAAATTGAGAATTACAAGTCCTCTCACGTTGTTCTTTTTCAAGCACATTTTGGTTACTGAGACCCTCGAATTCCCATATGAATTGTAGCAGCAGCTAGTCAGTTTCTGCAGTGGAACCCGCTGGGATTGTGATCAAAACCACGTTGCATGTATGGATCGCTCTGGGGAGCACTGCCATTCCAAGAGCGCTGTCTTCTGATCCAGGAATGTGCGTGCTGTGTCTGTCCAGGAATTTAGGTCTTCTTTAATTTTTTTCAAAAATGCTTTGAGTTTACAGAGAATTATTTTACTTTTTTTTCTTTGCCTTTATACTGAGGACAAGTGTGCCAGTTCCGGGATCAGAAGTGTATTTGAGCCCCGCCACTTGCTGCCACCATGGACGCTGCACTCTTGCTTTGCCCTGTGTAAAATCTTGCACAAAATCGGACCTCAGTAACTCTCTTTTGAATGAATGATAATATGATTGTTGAATGATGCTTGAGAGTCCTTGTAATGATGTATTTTTCCCAGCCTTTCCCTATTCATAATGAAGCCCTTTCCCTTCCTTTCCTCCAGCCTGGTTTTCAGCCTGCCTGTGGCATTGATTTTCCCTGTCTGTAGACTCTTCTTTTCACTGGTTCACGATAATCTTACATGTGCCTTTTGGAAACTTGCTAAATGACAAGTAAGAGGAAATCCATTGCATGCTAGTATTTTTAGAGTGTGTTATTCTTTTATCGATTGAAATTAAATCAGGCTTACCCCCTGAGCCCTCCCATGAGCTTTTTCTGCCTTCCTACAGGTGATACTGCTCTGGTTGCTGCATGTCCCTGCCCCCAGCCTTGGTTTTGGGGTTGAGTAAGTCACCATCAGTGGAGTACTCTCTTTAAAATTTGAAGACAACATTTGCTCCTTCTCCCTTGTTGGGGAATTGGATGAGATGAGGTACCAGATAAAGAATGGAGCCCCACCTCATTCTGACCCCTGCTCTTTCCGTTCCTTTCTCCAGGGGAAAAGAGTACAATTCAACAGTATAAAGATTGATTGTGAGCTAATGAGATAGACAAGACAACCGAACATTTATTAAATATACTTTCATGCCAGAAAAAAATGTATTATACACACAAAAAGCACACAGAGCACGTTAGTACCGTGCTTATAAATGTGGGTCCGATTTCGAGTCCTGCTCTGGAGTGACCAGTCCTGTGAGATGGAGAAATGTTAGGTCAGCTTAGGCTCTCCCGGACTTGTTTCCTGTCCTGCAAAGACGGACTCGCTAGGCGTCCCACCCCCATAGAAGTGCTGTGGGGTGTAAATGACGTGCATGGGCAGACCAAGCACAGCTTCTCTTTCCTCGTAAGTGCAGGATAGAATGGATTTGCGGAGACGGCGTTATGGCCGCACCGTGTAGACTCTCAGTGCTCCAAAGGGAAGACTTGTGGTTTGGAGATGGGATTCTCACTTCGGTAAATACCCAATGATTGTGTTATTGGGCTCTTCTGATTTGAATCTATTCTTTGGAAAGTACATATTGTAGATATATTTTTTCAAGCATGCGTGCTTTTTTTCTTTTATTATTTACAGTTCTACTCTCTCATCTCTTGGTGTGACTTTTCATGGAATCCAGGAAACAGCCCTAAGCCACCTGCCTCTTCACTCTTCTCCGTGGTGGTTTTTTCCCTGACTAGAAGAGGGTTTTGCATAGGAAATTTTCTTTGTTCCCCTTTTCTTGCAGTCTCTCTCTCTGTCTGCCCATCTCTCACCTGTCCATCTGTCCATTTATCTACCCACTCATTCTTCTGACATGTTCCAAGAAGCACTTCAGGCAGCTTACAGAAGAATAGATGCCAAATAAACAGGTGAGAAAATGGGGCCAAGTTCAGACAGTGAGGCTAGGAAGCGAGCTTGTGTGATGTTTGCAGGCGTGAGACACACGCCTCTGCCCTGTGACTTATCAGATCGACAACAAGAGTGTGCCTGAGGCTCCCAGCAGACACAGGGAAATAGGGTTTGTGGGAGATGCTCACTGGCTGTGAAATAAATAAGTGGATGTGAAGAAGCCCAGCCTTTCCAGCTACTAAGGCTTAGGAGGATATTTTGAGTGTCTTCCAAAATCAGAGTATTTCATCTTTTATATTGTCAGAGTTCTACATATTGTTGGTTACATTCTATACCTGAAAATTTCTCCAAAACTCCTTCCTACATGAGTCCCATGGCTCAGGAATGGGGTGGTCCTGCTCATTGACGGTGTTTGGACAGAAACAGAAAATGACAGCCTCAAAGGAGCCTGGGATTTGTCAGTTATGTTTTGTCAGTGCTGTAGATTTCAGAGAATGTTTTCACAGTTTCTCTCCATCTGTGGCGGCAGTGTGCTCTCTTAGCAGCATCAGGAGCTCAGGGCCACGGGATGGTGAGTGCTGACTGCACTGCCGTCAAGGCATCTAATGTAGTCACTGCAGGCGTGGTGCTTTTACATACGGCATTTCATGTTCTTTAATAGAAGGTTTCAACAGGGAGTTAATTGAGTTAATTAACATTTAATAAATATGATAAATTTTTGAAAAGACAGTTATAAGCAGAATATAAGCTGTGAAGATTTTAAGAACGGTTTCATTACTGAAATTTCAGTAGGGAAGATTCAGTTTACCTTATTTATGCCTCTCTTTTAAAGTAACAAAGAAACAAGACAGAAAAAGCAGAGGATGATTTCTGTTCTTCCTCTCGGCTTGCAGGTGCCCTCACCTCCAGTGACATCCATCCAGACACCAGCACTGACACTGGCCGTGCTCAGATCTGCCTCAGCCCTGAAGACACAACTGACAAATAGAAGGGGGCCACGCCCTGTTACAGCAGGTGCTCTCACTTAGTGGGTCCTTATGTAACTGTGCGGTGTTAATCAGGATCGCCCGTTCTACATTACATGACTCTGCTGCGGTGTCTCCTAGTTACTTGTTTCTGTATGTACTCGTGGATTTTCTCCAATGTGTGGTACTACACATCTTAAAATGCTTTTTTCAGATGAAAAATAATGTGTATTTAATATAATAAGTCTGAAAAAAGGGGCAAAAGAGGCTATCCTTATCCCACTACTCAGAGATAATAATTAACACTTTAACATCTATTTTCTGTTCTTTTCATCAGTGTGTATCAACTCTCTCATAAAAACCAGTGAGCACTCTGTGCCTGTTTACTGTGTGGAGACCTCCATTTTCCATTTGGCTTTTTATATGTTTTTCTACAATATTCTAATTCCCCTGGCATGATTTTTAATGACCAGTATAGCATTCTGTCTTGTGGAGGCATTGTCCATTTTACTTCGGACTTAAATAAACTTTTAAATTCCAAGTATATTTAACTGAAATACTGAAAAGAGAACTGTGGTGGTACTGAAAGGCCCCTATATCCCTTCCCCTTTTTTCCTGAGGGCAAAACTGTTGACAATGTGGTGTATATATTTCATGACATTTATGCCTATGTATATACACATACATACATAGATACATACACGAATCTGAGAAATCTATGTATATGTGTGTGTATATATGCTTTATTGAAAAATAAGGCCATAATACATGTTTTATGCAGCTCGCTTTATTCACTCAGGGGTATAACATAGACGTCCTCCCACTCCATACTCACCCGGTCCTTTCAGATAGAGTGGAGGGGTCCCCTGATGTGCAGGTGTGTTCTCTTGTGCAATGACACCTTTGGTGGGAGAGTGCTGTGGACAAGGCCCTGAACCATGCCGAAACGCCGGCCCCATCAGAGCCCACAGCTCGCCGTGATTTACCGCTTCATTGTATTGATGGTGAACACTTAAGTTTTCTCCATTTTCCACTGTCAGAAAAGATGTTTGACTGGCATCCTTCTTCTGTAAATATTCCTGTGATCTCGTATGAGTATTCCTTTAGTTAAGGCTTCTGGAAATTTAGTTCCTGGATGTGACATTTACATTCATCACAGGCTCTTTTCAAGTGACTCTAGAAATTCCATCTCCAGTGGGGAATGAAAAGATGTAGAATTACTTATGTAACCATTTCTCTATAGCAGGATTTGATTTCACTTCAGCTTTTCATCCCACCATTGTAAACAGTGCTGTGAAAATATCCTGATGAGTACATCTTTTTGAACTGATTTTTTTCTAAACGAAACGATTCCTAGAAGGGGAGTTCAGTCTGTGTGTACACACGTTTTTCAGAGTTTACATATCCATTGACATGTCGTCCTCCAAACACGTTGCTCACAGTTTGTTCTCTCACAGATGGACACTAGCTAGAACAACTTTTAAAAATATTTGCCAATATGATGAGCAAAAGTGCTTTTTCATTGTTTTAGTTTGCATTTGATGACCAATGAGGTATTCAGCATTTTTCACTTATTAGCCATCTGACTTTTAAAAAGTGAATGATCCCTTTTGTCCTTCGCACACAGTTAAGTGAGGGAGCTTCTTGTTGCTTTGTGACAGCTCTTTGTATGTTATGAACATTAACCCCTTGACTTCATCAATATGTATCACGCAGTTTTTACTTGTCATTTCTTGCCTTTCATTTTATTCAGTAGGTTTACTTTTGTTGTGGCCCAAAATATACTTAAGATAGTAAATGTCTTCTTTTTGGGTTTTATTTTTGGTATTATTTTAGAAATACTTTCTTATAATGGTACAAATCTCTTCTGTAGGTTTTTTAATCTCTAAGATGGAGATGATAATAGTACTTGTTATAGTGAGGAGAAGTTGAATTAATATGAGCAAAGAGTTGTATTTGCTGTTATTAGTACTTTTTAATATTTACATCACTATATGTAATTTTTCTTGTGGTCATTATGACAGGAATAGAATTTGTTCTTTCCAGGTGATTCTCTGATTTTCCCAGGACAATTATTGAATTCATACTTTGCTCTTTGATTTGAAATCGCACATGCACAAAATACTTATGTACACTAAAGTCTCTTTTTGAGCTCATGGTTTATTTCTGTCAATCTTACTTTATTACTCCAGCACCATAACTTACATATTGTAAAAATTTATTTAATATCTGACAGTGTGATTTTTTTTTTGATTCTTTTCTTCCATCCCAATTTTTCTTGGCTAGTATTATGACTTTATTATTCCTGAAGAATTCTAAAATACTTTGTTCAAGTTAAAGAATAAAAACAGATAAGGGTTTTCATAGGATTTTTTAGTAAGTTTTGAATTATCTTTAACAGAGCATTCATTTTACAAAGCTGCTTTCCTCCATGCAATATGTTGATGTCTCTACATTCACATCTCTTAATTTACCCCTCAGTATAGTCCTGTATTTTTCTCCATGTACAACATGGGCATTATTTTTGAATTTAGCCCAGATTATTGTTTATGTTTTACTTAATTTTGTAAGTGAGAATTTTTTGCAATTATATTTTTTAACTCTTCAAACTGACACCTAGGAAGGCAGATTCGGATTGTCAATACTCACTTTGTAACTTGTCATTTAAAATTGTAAGTATTAAATACTTGTTCCAGAATCCTTTCTTTTCTGTTTTTCAAAATTTGTTTCCAAGATTATCAAAGTGGTCGTAGCTAAGTAGTATATTTGGGGAGACTGATGGAGAGAGGTAGTGTGGCTCATGTACAAACTGTGAGCATTTTCATGGCTGCCTTTAGGCTGGAGAGGCCTCCGAAGAACCCAGGTTAGACCAGGGATGGCTTTTTATGCACTTGAAAGCCAGCATTCCTGCCTTTGTGGAGAAGCCTGTTGGGCGTGACAGGTAGATGATCAAGGTCCGATGGAGGCCATTGGCTGCACAGAGCGCTGTGACTGTGAGAACTGGCGACCATTAACATGGGAAATGCTTGGCGCCAGGAACACTGCAGGGGAGCTGGGGAGCCTGTGTGTTAAGGATTTTCCAGTCCTGGGAGTGAGAAGAGCAGACTCTGCATTCAGATCTGAGTTTGAATTCATCCTCTCTTGTTTAATGGTCCTCTGACTTTTGTCAAGTTATATATCCGCTTTGAACTCCTGTTTTCTTGTGTCTCAAAATAGGAGAATTACGGCCTGCTGCTAGAGTGTTTGATCAGGGTAAATGATTTGTGTCTATAAGATGCCACGTACTGTCACAAGTTCAGTGAGAAATGGGCTGTTGCCTCTTCTGCAACTCAGTGTTCGACAAGACACCTGGGGAAAGCCAGTCCCTAATTTGTGTGTGATGCAAGTAGGAACAAAATTAATGTCTTGCCTTTCGCTAGCAGGATTCTTACTCCTTTGCTTCATTTACTTCTTTCCTCCTTTCATTTCCCCTTTCCCCTCCTCCACCAAAAGAACCTGAGAATGTCTCAGAACACTAGATTCAAATTACTTTAAAGGTTGTCTCATCCTCATGAAATGACAGTAACATAAAAAAATCTGTACACATCCCAGAATTCATTGTATTTGATTTACGCACACACGCGCGCGCGCACACACACACATACACACACACACACACACACACACACACACACACAATCAGGCTACCTCCCACTTACAGAGGAAGAAGAACCACTTATTCTGAGTTTTCATTCACTGTCCGTGAGAGCAAGGTGTCTTACGCAGACTTTCACCTGGCTTCATGCATGGTGTTTTTAGTTTGATTTCTGCTTGTGGCCATAGAATTATTCTCCTAACAGAAGAGAGGAAGTGGAGACATAGACATTCTGCTCAGATATTGGTGTCATCATATTTGAGTTGGGAAGGACTTAAGACAGCATAGAGTCGTATCTGTTTATGGGTGAGAATCCATGATAGTGTAACTTGGACAAGAACCTGGATCTTCTGCCATCGTGCCCACGAGGGTGAAGAGGCAACTTGGTGGGGGATGGCAGTGATCCTTCTTGCTTGAGTTCCAGGGTCTTGCTAGTTTTCATTGCTCACCTGCCTTTAGTTAAGGTCCATGAGGCCTCTCATTGGAAGGTCATGCTGTTCTGATAAATAAAGTTACTAATCAGCAAAAAGCTCTGGACCCACTCATATTTCCCAGAGTTTTTTCTGCTGACCTGCTGACACTTTATATAAATGAGACATAAGAAACTACTGGATATAAAATCCTTTGTGTTATCCTCGAGTTCCATAGGAATGGGGTGCTGTCTCAGGCTGTCTAAGGCTAGATCTGAATAAAGATAGGGTGATAGGCTTTGCTGCTGGACCCTCCACAATCAAATGTGTTTTCCACCTTAGTGTTTAGAATCAGGCAGATGAGCTCAAATCTTGCCTTTACCAGTTATTAGCTTAGTGACCTTGGGGAAGAAACTGTACTTAATTGTGTTCAATTTTCTTTGTTTGTAAATAAGTTCAGTATTTATTTTAAGGTTTTTGATTTAGAGTTGAATGAGTTAATTTCCTCATTTATACCTAAAATATATATCGCGTGGCTCTATGATGGTGCCTTGGTTGTTGATTACTAAGGCACTCGGCAGGGAGAAAGGGGGTGGGGGACCCCTGGATTCTAGAGCTTATTATATTCCAGGATATGCTTGTAAAAGACTGGATGTGCTGTGGAGTTTTAGTAAATATCCATTCCTTTCCTAATCCGCATTGATTGTGTATATATCTTTATATTAATATATGAACAAATTTATAATGCAATTTAAATCTTTCTGCAGAATTTAAAATATGTAGTTGTAACAAAAATACATGAAATAAAATGATTTCACTTTTATTTTCTTTTCAATAAGCAAAACAAAATAAATTAGAAAAGAAAAAAAAGGTTTGAAGGAGTAGAAATAACTTTCTTTCCGTAGAATCAATTCCCTAACAAAGGTTTTTTGGTTGTGTTGTTAAACAGCATATAAAATTGATAGGTTGTGACATATTGGAAATGAGGAAACAGTGGAGACATACTACCTCCAATGAAGTCATTTAGTTACCACGTCAAAACTAGTTCTGCTTCCTGAATGACAGGCCAGTAAATCGGGAGATGAGGTGTTAGAGCAAGGAATACTGACTTTATTTGAAAAGCTGGCAGACCCAGAAAATGGCATACTGATATCCTGGAGAACCCTCTTCCCCAAGTCAGAATTCAGTCTCCTTTTTTACTAAAAAGGGGCGGGGGTGTTGTTGGTTGTTGCAAACTTCTTGCTGTACGAATTGATTTCCTTGGAATCCTTTGTTCTTGCAGCTGTCCATGTGGGTCAAATCATGGTGCCCCTGTAAAACCTCCAAAAATAAACAAAGTTTATTCTGTTTTACTACTTGCCATCTATATATAAGTGCAGAAGAGCTAACATCCTTAAAGATCAGAGCCCGGAGAATAGTCTCTCCTGGATATTTCAGGCTAAAGGCAACTTTCTTTTACAAAAGCTCCAGAGCTAACAAGTCTGAACCTAGAAAACAGGGCAGAGGTTTAAAGCCAAAGGAACACATCTAATATGGAGTCAAATTTGTTCTTTTCTATTACAATTTCTTTTTCCACCTCATAAATAATTTTATTAAGAAACATGGGCAATTTTTTTTTTTATTTTTGCTTCTTAATAACGGATAAGTGGTCCAAATACATTTTTGTGAACAGGGATGCTGTGCGTGCCTTGGGGTCACAGCAAATTCTTGTTGGGGGTGGTCGACCCTGCAACATGCCTGCTGCCCCGTGACCCTTGGTGAGAGTCCCCCTAACCAGGGGCTATCTTCAGGAACCAGCATATGGGCATTGACCTCTGGAGACCTCTTTTTCAGGTGCAGGAAATGTTTTCAGATTCTGTGATTGAAAAATCACTCCAGCTGGGGAAAATTAGGGAATAAAGGAAGAGGAAAGGGGCTTGGAGTAGAGTAGAAGAGAAGGACAGAAGATCATGGAGCCTGGGGGCTTGGCAGCGAGGCCTCCGGAGAGAGAGAAGCAGGGGTGGGGATGGGCCCGGTTCCAGAACCAGCTCCTGCACCTGTCCCCGCGCCCAAGACACACAGCCTTTAATGACCCAGGACTCTCTGCTCTCTGGGCGTCACCCTAGGCAGAACCTTGAGAACAAAATTAAGGGGTGGGCAGTACTCACATAGGGGGTCACAGAGGACTTTGTTCAAGTCCACAGTGCCTTTTCTGGTCATGTGTCTTCAGTTGTCCTTTATCTTAGGATCTGAGGAACAGGAGCAAGGAACTCAGGGAGAGATCCAGGAAGACATCTGAGTGTGTTAGGGAGGACATTCACAGCGAAACGGGGAGCGAGGACACCTGCAGCAAAGTAAAATGACTTTACAACTATTGCATCAGAGCTGCAGGTATGAGAGAGCCTAAGCCTGTTTCAGAGTGAAGGGGACAAGTGGAAAGGAATGGTAAAATTTCCACTGACAATTGAAATTTTGTTAAACAGCCTGCTAATCTTAATTGTATCACTTGAATGTAGGCAGGTATATGTCTGTGAGCATTTATAGGTTCACACAACCCCACCAGCCCCTCTTGACCCCATCAGGGATGGGCTTTCTCAAGCACAGTGCACCTCCTGCTTGGGTGGGCCATGCTGCATGTCCTCACCTTGGGCCGGGCTGCTGCAGGGCACTGAGTCCCCAGGCACGGGCTGTGAGACACGACAGGAACATCTCTGCTCATAACTGAGAGCATCCGTTTCCCCCTGCAGTGTAAGAATGCCGGTGACTCAGTTAGAAGCATGCTTCAAAGCTGTCCGTGTCTTTGCCATCCAGAAGCGGAGCCTGGGAGCTTCCGAATTTCTCCAGAATGCGGTTTACATTCACCTTCGATAGGTGAGTGCATGTCCACTTACAATTGGAGGAATTACTGCAGTTTTTCTGAAACTTACCACTATTCCATCTGATTTTTCTGTGCTAGGATTCAGTATAGCCTGCTAAAAATTCTGGAGTCAGATCTTGAAACCCTGATGAAGAGGACTATTTATCTTATTTCTTTATATGATAGTATTTTACTTTCAAAATTCAGAGTTTTTGGTTTTTTGAGGAAATTTGGGGGGGGTTGGAGAATCAACTTTTCTCTTACCATCTATGTGACCTGTTGCTATATGCCTCTCACCTGTCTTCTGTCACTTGTGAGGCAGTTCCATTTGTGACCCTGTCTGGTTTGTTCATGTTATAAAACATAAAGTCTGTAAAAGTACAGTCCCTTTTACTCTGAAGACATTCCACAAGTACTACTTAAATCTGAGTGTGGTTTTTAGAAGAGAGAATCATTAGAACATGTACTTGCAGGTTGCTAGTGCAAAATCCCCAAATCAATACTCTAGCTCAACATCTAAGATCTTTCTAATCTACCTTGGATTTATATGAATTAGTGAAGCAGTTTGCTAAGAACACAAGACCAGGTTTAGAATACAGACTGGTGTAGCTCAGCAGGTCCTTCCATGCTGATGCTCTGCCAGAGGGCGGGGCTGAGGAGAGAGGGCGTGTCCTGCCCTCCCTGAGCTGACAGTTTCATGGCAAAGACCTTCATCAGGTGAAGAACTGGGAGTTTCTTCTAAGAACAGTGGGATTGAAAAGAGTCCTATAAGCGCGGGACTGACAGAATCCCATTTGACTCAAGTAGGGGAGAGCGGTTGTGGGGCCACTTGGGAGACTCGTGAGTCCAGGAGTGCAGTGTTGGTGGTTTCCACTTGAGCGGTGAGATGGTCAGTGGGTAAAAGCGAACAGATTGAAGACATGATTAGATGGTAAAAAGAAAGGATGAATGCTGTCTGTGAAGGTAGGATGGAGTAAGGCCCAGCTTTCTGGGTGGATTAATCAGGTAAATGATGGTCCTGCTGTGCTTTTAGGAGGGAAACTTGCAGAGGAATTTCGGGGGGAAAACTGATGAGTTCAGTTGTAGGTAAAGTGAAAGGCTGCTCGATGTGTGGTCTGGGAACTCAGGTGAGAGCCAGTAGTGAGTAGAGGAAGGGGAGAGAGTTTTTCAAATCATTTTGTCTTGTGAACATACAAATAAGAATGAGTAATGACACACAAAACCTCTAAATTCTGGATTTAAAACCCAATAACATTTTGTTATATTGAGTGCAGAGGTTCTTAAATTTTTAGTAGAAATTAAACAAATAGAAACAAAATAGTGGAGTTAATCAACATCTTAGAGTTGATGTGTGTCCTTGTATATATTTTGATACCTCATCTCTTTATAAGCATAATCTACAAAAGCTTGTTTAGCATAAGATTTAAAAAAAGTGACGGGGCACACAATGTTGTGGGTTGAGGCTGATCACCTTGGGCAAATTTTGTAGTCTCTCTGTGCCTTAGTAGCATCTTCTGTGACTGCCCCCGGGCCCCTCATCACAGCTGATTTCCTAAACTAGATTTTGGGAGGGAGGCTGCTGAAGGGAATAAGAAGTGGCAAATGCTAGAGATACTGAAGAGAGACAAAAAAACAGATTAAAGCCTATAAACTTTGTACAAATACCCTCAAAAGTATAAGAATCCCGCAGTGTTTTGAGCCACTTAGCATAAGGGAAACAAAATCACGTGGACCCAATTCTCTTGAGCATGTGAGTATTGTGGGTGGGAGGATGTCATCAGAAAAGTGTTGAGAAGAGGCCTTTTCATTTCCCTAGACGTTTCCACTAAGGATGGGGCAGAGGAGCGAAAACCCCCTCTTCACAGTGGAAGCTGCTGTTTTGTGCGAAACTGACCAAAGGTTGGAGACCAGTCATCAGCGGTGCTGGCAAATGAAGAGACTTCAGGATTGGGTGGGGCACTTGCTGTGACTTCCAGGTGACCTGCTGACTGGGGGCTGTGAGGAGGGCAGTAGGTTTGCAGGGTGACCCGGGCATAATCCCTGGCTCTGAGGCTGCTGGTCTGATTAGCAGACCTGGGCACCCGCAGTCCTAATGGGGCAGCTCATGATGTAGCCTGGGACATCTGCCATTCTGAGGGCGAGAAGAGGGCTCCTCTGAGGGGGTGTCCCTGTGGAGAGTGGAAACATCCTCCTGCAGTGGAGAAAGTGCCTCTGAGCACGGGGCCGGAAACACAGGCAAGACCAGCCTGATCACGGAGGGTTTGGGAACCTGGAAGTGATACAGTGGCCTGAGAAGCCTTGTTCCTGAGAGACTGGAGGGAAAAGATGCTGAAAAGTCAGGCAATGGTCCGACCCTGTGGTGGTTTATGAGTGACAAGAAAGGACTGGTCAGGCAGGCACGAGAGAACCCTGTGGCCATCCCAGCTGGGGCATCACGCCGGAGGGAGGAGCAGTTATAGATTTTGCCACTTATTAGCTGTGTGACTTTGAGCAATATCACTCCACCTCTCTCTACATATATCTTGATGTGTAAAGTGACAGAGTGACAGGCTCGTGTCATCAGAAGGCTTAGTTTAGCTCTGATCCTCTGTGTCCTGTCCTGTCAGTGCTACCCTGCAAGTTTCTGCAGCGGCTGCTCTTACCCTGAGATGGGAGGGCGCAGAGGGACATTGTAGACCCTGAGGGCAGGAAGAGGTTGCTTTAAAAGCAGACTTGTAGCCGCCTGCATTTGCAGACCTTCAGGCAGTTTGGTTGAAGTTACTGGAGAGAACTTTGGAGGCCTTAGTATCCTCATAAAACTTGTTTTCCCTTGGGGACTGGATTTAACTTTGCAGATCCATGTTGAAGATTTGAGCTTCTGGCAAAGCTGTTTTCAGAGATGGGTATATACATAACATATGGTATAAAATAAAATGCTTTTATTTAATGTGTGGGACTTTGCAGGTCTTGGGAATAGCTAAGTTGGCCTGGTCTCCACGGATGACAGTAGGGGTCAGCAGAGCATGCGGGAGGGCAGGCTGACCGCCTTGCTTCTGCAGGGGGTTCTCCATAGCAAGACACTCTGTTGAGTTGACTCTTCTCTAAGTTTGGTCTGAGCAGACAGCAAAGTAATGAGTTCTGGTGGGATTGTATAATGACAGGAAGAAAGAGGAACCCGTGGTTTTCGGGACTAGGACACGCTTTTGGTTCCTGATCCAGTGTGTTCCATTACATAATTGATGAGTTGTGTCTATTCTGGGACTTGATTGAAAGAAACATTCAGCCTTAAAGTTAAGAGTTATGTATTATTTGAAGGGAGGACTCGAGCCGGGATGACAGCCTTTCAGATCACTCTGAGGGACTGCTCCCAAGAGGTAGGGAAGGAGCTGGGATATATAGGAGCTTTACAACAAAGACCAGGTAGTTGGAACAATAAAAGATTGTTATCTAAGAAAGCCAGGTATCTCAAGTTCAAGAATTTAGTGTTTTTCTATGTATGGGAGGATGCGAACATTTTGGTCATTGAATTCAATTCTTTAACGAGCACCTGGCTATCTAGGGCCAGTATCCTGTTGTTTCTTACTGTGAGTCCGCTCAGAGGGCACCACTGTGAGTGGCTGAGAGGCTAGGCTGCAGGCTTGTACTCGCTGAGGAGTGGCAGCAGCTGCTGATGACTTGGTTTCAGCATTCTTTGTTTACTGACATGGATGCAGTATTTTCATTCACATTGTAGTATTTTCATTCACAGTGCTCCCCCTTGGTTCTAAATTCGACCAATATTTTGAGAGACATTTCATGACCAATTTTGTCCCATGGTGCTAGGATGGCTCATTCCTAGTTAAGTTGAAGAATATCCTGAGCTGCCATTCAAGGTGTTAGATTTTTTATCAGGACATGTTGATACTAAAATTTCTCTGGATCGCCTGTCTTACTAGTCTATTATGATCGAGGAAATGTTTGCCCTTCGTTGCTCATTCCCATACCTAGAATCACACTATTACAATTATTTTATACAGGGTTATAAATTTTATCTATTTCTTCAAGATGTTTAGCCATCATCAATATTGTAGGCCTAGTTACACATTGGGAAATGTAACAGACAACAATTTTATTATATAGACAGGATATAAGTAATAAAGCTAGTAAAGTTAATAAAGTCACGAATGAGAATTTAATAGTCGAGAAGTTATATTTTTGGGTTAAAATTTTGCTTCTGTTCCTGATTGAGTTTGAGTCATCTTATGAGAAATTTCATATTTATGGTCAGGGTCAGAGCAGGTATTAATTAGCCTGGTGAGGTCTCCCACCTTGTAAGATCAACAGTGGCCTAAACAGAACTATAATTTCCTTTTTAGAATAACGTTTCTGAGGGCTATCTAGTTAGAGCCTTGGAGTAGGGAAACCCACCAAGGTAACACAGAAGTACTAGACATAGGTAATTTACCATAAACTTAACAGTTGGAGTAGTTCATAATCAAAGGTAGGAGAAATTATCAAAGTAATTGGCATACAGGCCTGGTTCGGTGTTTTGGGTCAGCTGTCTTACCTCAGATGTCGTCGTCTTCTCATCCTGGCCTGGGTAGATTTTTCTTCATTTGGGCATTGTTTTAAGGTGAGCAGTGCTCTATAGGCCAGTGCACTGCAGGGGCTGTTTCTGATAGGAAATGAATCCAAAAGTCCATTTCCTTCAGCTTTGGTATGTACGGTCTAGTTAAGAGTACCTGATAAAGGATCCTTCCATTCAGGTAGTAGACAGTTCTTTAAGTCATGCCTGTTCCAGTATGTATAATCCCCTGGCTGCAGGTCATGGGGCATTGGAAATTTACCCAAGGATAGATTACTGAACTTCAGAAACAAACCTAGAGTATTCTTTTCATAATTCAATTAACCTTTACAGCAATGTGACATAACAGCAAGGAATGATCTGGGAAATGTCTTAGTAAATATAGACCTCAATTAACAAAACTAGAATTTAATATCCACTAAAATATAATCTTTTTTCTCTCTAAAGTTACCCTCATTTTTCTCAAATATAGTCAAATCAAGAGTAATTTGTTTACAAGTTAAGTCTGATTATTTGATCATATAGGCTTTTTTAAATTGGCTGTGTTGGAACTTTTAATTAGGAGTCTCAGGGTAGGATGTTAATAAGGTTTTCTAAGGCCAGGAAAGCCACATCAAGGTCTTGTCATGGTTTTCTGCCTTACACATTTAGGTAAATTCTTTTCTCTTTAAAATCCTTAAAATACCTTGAGATTCCTATATCTGTTAGGAGATGATCTTCCTCATTTGTCTGATAGAGCCACTGGGGACCTAAGAGATTTTAGTCTCTTGAGGGATCAGATAGAGAGAAAAGATAACTGTTCCAAGTCTGCTTACATAGGTATAATTTATCAAATTTCTGTGAATCATAACTAGTTAAGGAGAAGAGTTTCTTTATGTCAGGGAAACAGGTTAAAAGCCAGTAGTATGTCAGACAAAATCAAAAATTATAACCATATTCACCAGTTTACTCAGTCCCATGTAACTAATTTTTTAATCAGTTTTCATTAGACATTTAAAATTTCTTACCGAGTTTAGTTCAGTGTTATAGTTTGAAATTTATTAGAAACCAGTAAATCTCCTTGAAGAGAAAGCATTTTGCAAAATCATCAGAAGAAAGCAATTAACTGTCTATAAATGACAAAAATTTAAAAGCATGTTTAGACACCGTTACACTATAATCGATGAAGAAACCTGGTCACTATAACCAGAAATATGACTGGTAACATTTTAGATATGCCAGATTTTAGTGAGTCCATATAATTTCTAGAGTATCTATATTAATAATATTTTCTCATACAATATAACCTTAGAAGATTTATTATTCATTTGACAATACCATGTATTTAACATGCCAAATAAATTTACTAGTTTAAAATCTCTCTTTGGGATGTTTCAGGGGCCCTCTGTAGCATCCCAAACTTAACTGGAGATTAAAAGAACTTTAATTAGAAATTGATATTTG
This sequence comes from Camelus bactrianus, assembly GCF_048773025.1. NCBI lineage: Eukaryota > Metazoa > Chordata > Mammalia > Artiodactyla > Camelidae > Camelus > Camelus bactrianus. The sequence goes on from NC_133553.1 coordinate 6,874,454, forward strand.
GGGAGTTTGTTAAAAGATTTTAAAACACTTGGTCACGTAAACATATAGATCACTGTGAAGTAGTACTTATTCATTAAGAAAATACGTCAAAGGTAAAGGCAGAACAGATCAGGTAAGTGGTATAAGAAGCTTTACAATTTGTTACTGAAGGTGGATTAACATTTCAAGACAATTTTGTCCTCTTAACAGAGAGTAAACCAAATCTACTCTTGTACCAGTTTATGTCTAAGATTCATTTACTTTGCCCAAGTTGATTCTAAATTTAGCCAATTCCGACCACGTACAAATCCCTTTCTTCAGGGTTCCTCTTCCACAAGCCTTCCACAGCTTTCTATACTCATATTAGTTTGTTCCTTATTTTCTATTCCATTCAGAAGTAACCAGCTTCAGGACAAAGTCACTATTTTTCATTAACAAAATATAATTCCATTCTTATATCTTCCTTTACACATTTATCTTACTTTCCTAGGATACTGAGATCATTCCCTTAATAATAAAGACTATTTCAAGGTGGCACCAACCATTTATTAATACTTCTAAACACCTTTATTTTCTCTGTAAGAGGAAGTTAAATGTTAAATAATTCATATTTCAATCTTATTTTATCTGAAAATGGCATAGCTATTTAATAAAATCCTATCATTTAACTTAATGTAGCACAACTCTAGAATTTAAAGATATCAAACATTTAGAGATTATCTTAAATATACATTTTAAAAATATATTTTAAAAATTTACCCAAAGCTCTCATCTCATTTGCATTTAATTTATTTAAATTTTACCACACCACATTACTATTATATTTTTTAACAAATCTGCACCAGATATAACAGGATCTTATTTGACTTTCATTAAACCTAGGTTCAGTAAAAGTACTATACTTAATAGTGGTGACTTTAAAGATGTCTATATTAATTAGAACATACTTAAACTAAACAATATCAAATATTATCTTAATATTGAATATTTCCCAGTTCACATGAAGCTGAAGGTCAATTTGGTCAGTTTTTATTTTAAAACTACTTAATTTGTAAGCTCTTATTTTTTACGCCAATTAAGCAGAGCTCTTTGACATTGATTTTTATTTTTTCAGCTGTAGAATTATCTCACATCTACAATGTGTACGCAGGCTTATAAACAGACAAAAGTTAGAGATTTCATAGCTTCACTTCAAAACTTACTTATGAGATAAGTATAATAATAGTTGTAGTGAACTGAATTTGCTTGCTCAAATCACTGTCTTACCATTTATGAAACAGACATTTAAGATTTCTTGACAAAGACTTAAGGACCCATCAGGGTTCTGAGTTGTAAAATGCCACAAATTTCTTTGGCCCTGAGTTTTATCTCTTTGAGCTAATTAGGCTCAGTCCTAGGTCACTGTTTGCTGTATTTACATTTCTGATCTGCAAGACAAAGACACACGCTTCCAGTTCCCCAGAGAATTTCTCTGTCATGCAGGCCCAATTGTATCTCCTTAATTTGCTTCTTTGTATCAGTGAGAAGAGCTGTAAACAAAGAATTCCATGTTTAAAATTTTAAGGTTTACTTTATCTTGCCTTTGAAAGCTTGCATAAGGCATTTAGTAAGGTCTCTTTTCCTTGAGTTATAGGTTAAACCCAGGGTAAACCTCTTATTATATTTTTTATTAGCTACTGAATATTAGTTTTTAGTTTTACGTTATATTGGACAGCTCATGTAACTCTATTGGTTTCCTTTACTGTGTTCAATTAATATTTTCTGAGGGATAGATACGTGCCCAGCCTTGTAATACCAAGAAAAGGAAGCGTTTTTCCATTGAAACATATCTATCCCAAAAGATAATTAAGGAAGATGTTTATACAAAGCCCATTTAATATACCAATTTTTACAAACTTTTATCTCAATTTTATTAAATTTTATACCTTTAATTTTTATATTTATTATGTTTAATCATTAATTCTTATTTCTAGAAGGAGTGCCAAAAGCCTTTTTTTTTTTCCGTGCATTGTATCTAATTTTATAGAAAAGTCTCTGGGATCCCAAAGTTTGAGCCAAAGAGCTTAGGCCCTTCTCAATTTTAATTTCATTAATTGGTCTGTTGTCCCAATCATTGATCAAGTATTTCAGTCTATATATTTATATATATATATATATATATATTTTAGCCCTATAAATACATATATTTAAAACTGTGGTAAATAAAACGGACTTGTTTGAACTTTAATGTTGGAGGTAGTAGGTGATATCTTTGGCTCTTTTTTTTTTAACTTTACGTAGTGTAGTATCAAAACCTTGCATGTAAATGCAAAAATGTCCATTTTATTTATCTCATTCAAAATAACCATATAAAAATATTTATCCATTTGGGATAAGCCCCTTATCTTTTTTTTTCCTATATCTTTACAATTCTTTTTCCAGTTATTCAACCTAATTAACATTAATTATTCTAAGTTTTTATTAGCATGTCTAAAACCATTGATTGGAAAGTAAAAACACAAATGTAGCTTTTGAAACCAGTTTTTTTTTTTTAACTGAGTTATTAAGTTAAACATTAGATATATTTTTCGACCTTTAAACTTGATTTTATTAGTTACCAATAAAACAGATGTTTATACAGAGAGCTCTTTCAACTTTCACCAATTTAAAAGTTTTTCCAAATTAAAGGATCCAACATATGGCCATCAATTTATATATATTCATTTATATAAAATAAAATATATATATATTTTTTAAACCAATAAGATGAAGAGGATTTTCCACATGAGAGTGGGTGTGTTGCCTAAATAAAATTCAAAAGTTTACTCTCCAAAAGCTAAAGGCCTTTGTGGTACATGCTGATGAAACAAAGGTTAAGATGGCAAAATATCTGAAAATTGGTACAATCAAAGGATTGTTGAGAATCCCAATTTATTTGCGTGGCCACCATATGTACACAATATTTCTACCTTTTGTATGGCAGATTCCAAGGTTTCCTTTAAAAAAAAATGAAACACATATATATATACGTACACAAAAATAAAATACCCAGAGAAAGATAAAAAGTTTTCATTTCAAGGACATAGGAAAAAACATCCAAGATACCCCTAAAGGGGATTTTGTTTTATAAGTTCAGAATTCCTAAAAATGTTTTTAACAGTCCTGGTTAGTTACTTTCAGCGTGAGGTTTTTTGTTTTTTTTTTTTTTTGCAATTAATGTTGTAAGATTTGTACGTATATAAACCTGGCTGTGGTATAAGATGGAGGCTGGCAATCTGTCATTTCTTTTTCTTTTCTTTTCTTTTCTTTTTTTTTTTCTTTTTTTGAAAGTTCTATTCCCCATTCTAAGGTCGGGTTCTCAAAATAAAATTGCTAGTAAGTTTTCCCACAGGGACAACTATATGGCATGAAGTATTTACCTCTACCAAACCTGCAAGTTTCTCTGTCACTGGAGAAAGCTGTTACCAGCCAGGAGGAGGGTCCCAATTTTGGAGTTGAAAAGTTCCTCATAAGAGTTTTACTTTTATCCTGAAAAATTCAGTAGAGGTAACCAAATTGAGGAAAACATTAGACCAGCCTCTTACCTAACCACTCAGTCCTGAACCCAGTGTCTTTCAACTTGGACCAACTCGGGACGTCTCCACTGGGTGAGTACTTTCCTGGTATGTTTCCACCAGCCCCACTTTGGACGTCTCCTCAAGTTGGGTGTTTCCTGTTATCTTTCAACCAGGCCCCACCCAGCATGTCTCCACTGGGTGGGTAATTTTCCCCCCAGTATCTTTCAACTGGAGGGCCAGGTACCTGGATACACTGCCAAATAAAACTCAGGATCATCAACCAATATGGGAGATCCTAGAACCAGAAGAGACTCACTCAAATTCATCTGGACTCCCCGAGGAGGCAGACGGGCACAAAGGGCCACTGCTGGTACCAAGGCTCCAGTTCCTCGGAGAGTTCAGCTGGAGAGAAGTCTGCTCTGGGTCCTTTCATGGTTTCCAAAACTTTTGACTGAAATACATGTGCAGCCTAAAAGTTAAGAGTTATGATTTATTTGGCAGGAGGACTTGACCTGGGATGACAGCCTCTCAGATCTCTCTGAGGGACTGCTCAGAAGAGGTTCGGGAGGAACTAGGATATATAGGAGCTTTACAACAAAGACCGGGAAGTTGGAACAATAAAAGATTGCTTGTTATCTAAAGAAAGCCAGGTATGTCAAGTTCAAGAATTTAGTGCTTTTCTATGTATGGGAGGAAGCAAACATTTGGACTCACTGAATTCCTTCTTTAGACAAACACCTAGCTATCTAGGGCTAATATCCTGTCCTTTCTTATTCTGAGTCTGCTCAGAGGGCACCGTTGTGAGTGGCTGCAGAGGCTGGGCTGCAGGCCTGTCCTTGCTGGGGTGTGTTGGCAGCCGCTGATGACTTGGTTTCAGCATTCTTTGTTTACTGACATGGTTGCAGTATTTTCATTCACATTGTAATAATTTCTTTCACAGACTGACTATGGATAATCTGCAACCTTGGAAAGCAACCGAGATGGAATTACTGCAGTTACCTTCTACTTTAATAAGCTGCGTGCAAACATAAACATGGAGGAAGGATACAAAATGATTTGGTGGTGTAGGGAAGGCTTTCTGCACATTACAGGAGAAGGCAAGGCAGATTTCCTCTCCTTTGTGGGCAGGAACGTGATTCCACCTTTCTTTTCTGTAGTGGTTTCTGAGAACAATTTATGGTAATTAACCAACATTGACAAAAGTTGGAACACAATGCATTTAAGAGCTGGCCAGCTGGAAATTGTGTATTGGACAGGTGGATTTCATAGGCAAGTTGTCAGGTGGATGGGAGAGAGATGGAGCCCACGTCTGGGCCCAGATTCAGGTTTAAATCGCCATTTCCTCACCATAGGGCCTTGGAATAGAATGTAACCTCTCTTAACCTGTTGGTGATTCTGTGAAATGCGCATGATAATACTCTTTTGTTCCTGGGATTGTTGTAAGTTGTAAAGAGTATTAGAGCACACATGAAGCACTTAACACACTGGCACTTAGCAGTGTTCACTGTGTGCGGCCGCCCCGCTTCGCGTGTGTCAGAGCCGTAAAGACAGCATGTGTCTGTTGAGGGCGCACTGGTGGCCCCTTGAATACGTTGTGAATTTGGTGATTTCTATTAATCCTTGTAACTCTGTGTGCCATGGGCAGTTATTTTCATGGACAGATGAGGAATCTCAGGGTAAAGAAGACTGTGTAATTTGCCCAAAGTCAGACCATAATTTTGGGTGCAGGTGCCTCGATTTGGCATGGGCCCCTGGGCCTTCTACCCTCTTCGTTAAGCACCAGAGCCAGATGTTTGGTCGACTGTCACCCAGCACAGAATATCCAGCAGGTAGCAAGACACACCTGGCCCTGTGCTCCTTGAGCAAAACTCCGGAGGGGAGGCAGTTACAAAAGTGATAAACATAAAAACAGATGACTGCAAACTGTGATCAGCTCTGAGAAGGAAAGGAACAGGCCTCGCAGTGCAGCGCTGGGATCTTTCTCGTCGGGGCTCCTCTGGGGGCGTTCATCTCAGCTAAACAAGCTCTGCTGCTGCACCAAGGCAGGAAGGCAGGGTGCTTGTGACCAGGTAGACTGGGCCTCGTTGATCATTCTCATTCCCCATTAACTGGCAGCTGTCACGGTCACTTACCTAGTAAACAGATGTTGGCCATAATCATCATGCATTTTGCTAGGTAGTTTTATTGCCCCACCTTTGAGATGAGGTCATTGAAGCTGGGAAATTTGCTGCATGCCCGTGATCACCATGGAAATAACCCCGCTTGTCTTTCAACTTAGACTGGTGTGGCTCTCATGCCCCAGCCCTGTGAATGGCATCATGTAGCTTCTCCCAAGTGGCCCAAATGACTGACATTGATTTTCTTAATTCATAGGAAATGGTATGTGACAATAGGAGAAAAAGATAGTAAGAAATTTTTTGGAAAAATAGAAAAAAAACCATTTCTTCCCCAGCTGGGGAAGCGTACCTTGTGTCACTCACCCCACTCACTGCCTGGCACCTCCTCCCTTCTGACTCCGTGTTCAGAAGCCACTCTGAGCCTTTGAAGAACATTTTGCCTCATGACACTCTTGACTAGGACCTGCGACCTCTCTGTTCCTGGTTAACTCTCTCTTCAAAGCCATTTAAATTTTATGCAGGCTCATCTGCTCAGATGTAAGAATAGCCTCTTTAAAACGTCTTGATGCAGCTCCTTAATGAAGATCTTGAGAAGGAAACCTAGCCAAAAGCAGGGAATTATGCACATAGTGACCGTAAACTCAGCACTTTTTGAATTTCAGAATCAGTTGGGTGGGAGACTCAGGAAAGACTTTTTTAAGGTAGCAAGGGTAAAGTGAAAGGACGCAGGCTGTGTGAGACTGAAACATCTCGGTCCCAACCAGCAAGGCACCTGCGTTCACGATGGTGTGTGGGGAGTGCAGAGTTCTCACAAAGAAAGAAGTGGTGGGATCGGAGGGAGGACAGTTAGGTTTTTACTGGGGAAGGAAAATGTGGGCTGAACATTTCCTGGTTGAACAAGAGGACTGTGACATGATGTGCTTGTATTTTGGAGAGAAGGGTTTTGTGGGGATAGGCCTAGGGAGAACTCTCTCTGGCTGGGGAGTCAGCACAACAGAGAACCACAGAGAACTGAGCAGACCCCAGGCCCCTGCTGGGGGAGGGGCTGCCCGCCAATTCGAGCCCTGGGGGCTGCTTCTGTCCCTTAGCTGGGTCCTCAGAGCTCCCTTCAAAATCCAGTCCTGTTGATACAAAAAAAACATGGGGCATGAGAAGGGCTGTGCCCCAGGCTTTGGTTGAGCCCCTGGAATGTGCCCCGTCCGATGTGGGTCCTTGGTTTCATGCAGGAAAGAATTCAAAACCAAGCCACTGTTGAGTAAAGGTAGATTTATTCAGATAGATACATTGAAAGGCAAGAGAAACACCACGAGGTTTTGGGGTTTGATGCTCAGATTAAAAGTAGGTACTGGGATATCAAAATTGTAGAATAGATAAACAAGATTATACTGTACAGCACAGGGAAATTTACACAAAGTGTTATGGTAACTAACAGAGAAAAAAGTGTGACAATGAGTGTTAATATGTGCATGTATGACTGAAAAATTGTGCTGAATACTGGAATTTGATACAACATTGTGAAATGATTATAAATCAATAAAAAATGTAAAAAAAAAAAAAAAAAGAATGTGAGGAAGTTTTCAAGGAATTGTTCCAGATATAAAACCCTTTCTGAGCATTTTCTCTATTTTGTGTGAAATGCATTTTTACTTGAAATTTGACTATCGTTGATCTTAATTCTTTCAAATATGGCAGGGTTTTTTATTTTTTTCAATTTCTTCTTTCTCTTTTTTTTGTTTTTTTTGAGCATGAAATCTGTTAGAACTATGGCTAAAGCGTAAACAAAGCGTTGCTGAATTTTAAGTGTCACCTGTTGGCTGTAATGCTTAGAAAACGTCTGTATTTTGAAATAAAAATCTTTAATGCTAACTAAAAAAAAAAGTAGGTACACACTCCACAGACAGAGTGTGGGCCTTCTCCAAAGAGGGAGAGGGAGGGGTGCCCGCGAGGTGGTGCTGTGTTGCTGGTTTTCATGGGCTTGGTGGTTTCATATGCTAATAAGTAGAAGGACCTGCCTAGGGGCAAGGGGTTGGAATTCCCAGGGAGTTGGCCATTTCCCACCATTTGACCTTTTTTGGCTAGCCTTGGGACTGCCATGATGCCTGGGGTTGTGTTATTCACCATGTTACTATTACAGTGGGTGTAAAATGATGCTCAAGTTCTGCTAGAAGTTAAATCTCTTCATCCTGAGCCTCAAGGCCTATTGGGGGTTGAATGCTTCACCATTTTGATGTTAATTACTGTGGCTTTCCTTGAATGGCTGTGCTCTGGCCCCTTCCATCTTGTCTCACTGTGGTGACACAGAGAGAGCAAAGGCCAGGCCCTGCTTGTGCTCCTGCATTTAACAGGGGGAGGGGTGGTGTGGGCTGAGGATGACTCTGAGTGGTGAGAAGGATGTTTCAGATTTTCCCACGTGGGACATGGGGACTTGCCAGCAGCCACCGCAGATTTATCTCACGGGCATTATCGCTTGTGTCACTCATCTTTTTCTATTTTTTTTTTAAGTATTTAATCGAAATTTAATATCAGATATCTTTCATAAAGAAATTTCTCTTTTCCTTTTCTTTGGGGCTCTTTTTGGGGGTTAGGCAATTAGGTGTATTTATCTGTTAGTGGAGGCCCTGGGGCTTGACCCCAGAACCCCGTGCATGCTAAGCACTCGCTCTACCACTGAGCTCTACCACCACCTCATCATCTTTTTCTTTTTGCTTTAGCTGCCAAGAATCTTACAGCTGAATTTCTAGTCGGCCTTTAACACTTACCCTGACTTCATGGCATCCATTTTTATGACTTTACCTCCCCCTGGTTTCATTTAAGTATTGAATCTCCTTTTTCTCTTCACTGTCACTTTTGTCTTTTTGTTGTTATGGTTGTTAAGCTGTGTTTAAAAAATTGTTTAAATTCTCTTTTAGCAGGAAGTTGAAAGTAAATATATATGTAAACAAATTTATCACACTTAAATGCTTTTATACATTCTAAGCTGTTTAGTAGTTACTTAAAAACCGAATGGAATATTAAAGGGAAAACATTTTAAAATCACTTTTTTAATTTTTTATAAAGGTATAGCTGATTTACAATATGATATAAGTATCAGGGTGTTAAATAGATGCACAATTTTTAATGTTATGCTCCTTTTATAGTTTTTGTAAAACATTGGCTATATTCCCTGTGTTGTAAGATACATCCCTGTAGTGTGTTTATGTTACATGGAGAAGTTTGTATAAGAAAGCTGGTTATCGCAGAGTCTGGGGCGTTGCTGTGTCTGACCCAGGTTCACGCTCACCCTGCCTGTCAGAGCCCAGGCCCTCACTCCTGCCTGCAGGGCCGCAAGTGGAGGCAGGTCTCATCAGTGCTGGCACCACCCCCTGAGTGGCAGTGACAGCAGTGACTGTCTGTGGACATGCAAATTGTTGTTCCAGGAGCTTTACATGCATTTCTGCATTTAATAATTAAAGCCCTCCTGTGAGGAATCGTTTTATGTTTTTAATGAATAATACATTTTATTTTGATTTTGATAGAATTCAAACCTCCGGAAAATTTATAGGAATAGTACAATAAACGCTTAGATACAGTTCACCTAAAAGGGCACAATTAGCCCTTTTGTGTCTGGCTTTTTTTAGCATAAAATTTGAAGGTTCATCCATGTTGTAGCCTGAATCAGTACTTTATTCTTTGGTTTGATAATATCCTTTTTCTTTTTGTTCGTTTTTGGTCTATTTAAACATATTTTAATTGAAGTCTAGTCAGTTTATAATGCTGCATCAGTTTCTTGTGTACAACACAACACTTCAGTTATATAGGAACATACCTGTATTCATTTCCACATTCTTTTTAAACATAATTTACTATAAGATACTAAATATATTTTCCTGTGCTATACAGTATAAATTTGCGGTTTATTCTATACATAGTCGGTATCTGCAAATCTTGAACTCCCAATTTATTCCTTCCCATACCCTCTCCCCTCTGGTAACCATAGTTTGGTTTCTATGTCTCTGTGTCTGTTTCTGTTCTGTAGATAACTTTATCTTTTTGTTTGTTGGTTGTTTTATTTTTTTTTTTAGATTCCACATGTGAGCGATCTCATATGGTATTTTTCTTTCTCTTTCTGGCTTACTTCACTTAGAATGTCATTCTCCAAGTCCATTCATGCTGCTGCAAATGGCATTAATTTATTATTTTTTTATGGATGAATAGTAGTCTAATGTACAAATATACTACAACCTCTTTATCCAGTCATCTGCCAGTGGACATTTAGGTTATTTCCATGTCTTGCTATTGTAAATAGTGCTGCTCTGAAAATTGGGGTGTAGGTGTCTTTTTGAATTAGGGTTACTTCTGGATATAAGCCCAGGAGTGGGATTTCTGGGTCATATGAGAGGTCAATTTTTTGTCTTTTGAGGAACATCTATAGTGTTTTCCATAATGGCTCCACCAAACTGCATTCTCACCACACTGTAGGAGCGTTCCCTATTCTCCACAGCCTCTCCAGCATTTATTGTTTGTGAACTTCTGAATGATGGCTATTCTGACTGGTGAGAGGTGATACTTGATTGCAGTTTTGATTTGCATTTCTCTGATAATGATATTGAGCATTTTTTCATGTGCCTATTGGCCATTTGTATGTTTTCATTGGAGAAATGTTTGTTTAGGTCTTCTGCCCATTTCTGGATTGAATTGTTTGTTTTTCTTTCTTATCAAGTGTAAAAGGTGTTTACATATTCTGGGAATTAGGCCCTTGTCAGTTTAATTCATTGCAAATATTTTCTTCCATTTCATAGGTTGTTTTTTTGTTTTGCTTACTGTTTCCTTTGCTGTTCAAAAGCTTGTAAGTTTAATTAGATCCCACTTATATATATTTGCTTGTATTTCTATTGCTTGAGTAGACTGCTCTAGGAGAACATTGCTGAGATGTATGTCAGATGATTTGCCTATCTTTTCGTCTAAGAGGTTTATAGCGTCTTGTCTACATATTTAAGTCTTTAAGCCATTTTGAATTTATTTTTGTGTATGCTGTGAAGGAGTAGTCTAACTTCATTGATTTACATGCAGCTGTCCAGTTTTCCCTACACCATTTGCTGAAGAGGCTATCTTTATTCTATTGTATGTTCTCACCTCCTTTGTCAAAGATTCAAAGACCAAAACTTTGTGGGACTATGCTTGGTAATTTTGTTTATACATTCATTGATGGATGGATATTGTTTGTAACTTTTGGCTACTATGAATATTGATGTACAAGTTTTTTGTGAGAATATGTTTTCATTCTTTTGGCTGTAGAGTTGGCCCACCTTATGTGTAGTTTCCACTTCATGGATCCAGATGGCTGATTGTAAAGAGACTCGAACATCCTTGGATTATGGTATCCAGGGTGGGGGTTCCAGAAATCAACCCCCCGAGGATACTGAGGGATGGCTCAATATGTAGGAGGGGAATTGCTGAGCCATATAACTCTAAACTTTTGAGGAAACACCAGACTTCTGCAAAGAAGCTGCACCATTGTCCCTTTCCAATGGCCACATATAAGGTATCTCTTCCTCCTGAACGACACTTGTTATTGTCCATGTTTGATTATAACCATCCTATTGGGTGTAAAATGAGATCGCATTTTGATACTGATTTGGCTAGTGATGCTGAGCATCTTTTCATATGCTTATTGGACATTTGTGTATCTATTTAAATCCTTGGCAAATTTAAAAATTGGGTCGATTTTCTTTGTCTTGTTCAGTTGTAAGCATTTGTTATATATCCTGGATACTAGTCTCTTATTAGATATATGCTTTGCAAAATTTTTCTCCTATTCTGCAGATTCTCATTTCACTTTAGTCTTCTTAAACATTAAAACAATTTCTTTATAGGGGAGGTAATTAGATGTATTGATTTATTTTATTTTTCTTGCTAAGCACGCACTCTATCCCTTAGAAACAACCTTCCCCTGTAATTTCACTTTCTTGATGATGTCCTTTGTAAGAAAAAGGTTTTAACTTTGATGAAGTCCAGTTTATCTGCCTTTATCTTCTGTCACTTCTGCTCTTGGTATTGTATCTAGGAAACCAAAACCTATCCTAGGACCACAAAGATTTATACTGTGTCTTCTTTTAGAAAGTTTATAGGTTTAGTTATTATGTTTCTGTCTGTGATCCATTTTGAATTAATTTTTATTTGTTATATACATTATGGGGGGTCCAGATTCCATATTCATTCTTTTGCCTGCAGATACCCAGCTGTCCTTGCATCATTTGTTGAATAGACTATTCTTTCAATGGAGTGTTTTTGGCACTCTTGTGGAAAACTGACTGTAAATGTAAGTTTTTCCCCTCTGGGTTTTATTGTGTCTCATTGACTTATTTATCCAAACTTATGCCAGCACTATACTGACTTGAGTACTATAGCTTTTTAGTAAACTTTAAAGTGAGTCCTCCAACTTTGTTCTTCTTTTTCAAGATTGTTTTGTCTGTCCTGGTCCCCTTGCACTTCCATATGAATTTTGGTATCAGTTTTTCAATTTTTGAAAAGAATTCAGCTGGAATTTTGATAGCGATTCCACTGAATTTGTAGATCACTTTGGGAAGTCTTAACATTTTTAACAATATTGTCTACTATTCCATGAACATGGGATGCCTTCCATATATGTAAATCTTTTAAAGTTTTCTTCGGTGATACTTCAAAATGTTCAATGTACAAATCTTGTAAATTTTTGTTAAATGTATCTCTCATTTTATTTTTAATGCTGTTGTAAATGGAAAGGCTATGCTTCTTCAGGCGGACTATATATCAATTTGTTTATTTCTAGAATTCCTACACAACAAATACCCTAGGTTTAAATTTGCTACATAAATCTATCCACATCTCTTCCCAACCCTGTGTTATAAGAAACCAAGACCCAAGTTAGGCTACATGAACACCTATGTGGAAGTGAGAAATGAGAAATGAGACCCTTGGGTGGGGCTTTGTGTAGATGATACTGACAGCTTATTCAGGATGGCTTTATCTTAATTTCTTTTAAACAACTCTTCCGGTGTATTTAGTCAGATACATTAAGAACATGCCCTTTTGATGTGCAGAGGAGCTAAGATTATCATTTTCAAATAATTTCTAGTGAGAGTGTTGTACTTGAAACCCAATTTGCATCAATCTTTGAAGATTTATGTTTCAGGAGCTTTGACTAAACTACACATGTTTATTCAATAATGACAACTAAATGCTCAAGCAACATGTAAGAGTTTGAGCAAACTGCCCCCGCCCCATAGTGCTGGTTGGCTGCAGCTGTAAATGGAGTCAGCGCTTACCTCTCCCTGTACGCTTGTGCTGATCTGCTCAAAGGGTTTCATCCAACAGTTTGTCTGTAGTCTGTTGGACAAAGCCATAAAACGTTGATTTAAGTTTGCTGGAATGGAATATATTCTTATTAATATTAAGTAAGCACATATTGAGCGCTTACTGTATGGTGGAATTGTCCCTCAGCCTCACATGAATATTATTTCTCTTAAAACCTCACATATTTCCTTGTTATTCTCACTTTACAGATAAGGAGACTGAGAATTAGGTCTTCTCTCTTTTGGGGGGAGCTCATTATCAATGACTGGAAGTTGTGAGGAAAAAGATATTGATTCATCCTGAAAAAAACATTTTTTTGAGAGTCAGCAATGAAGAGGGTGACCACTGAAGAAGGTGATCATTGTTCGAGTGAGATGAGCCCCAGGTTGTACGGAGTCAGCATCCTTGTCTTGGTCATGGCCAGTGTAGAGCCGCGTTGTGGGTGAGGTGGCGTGGCCGTGCAGGGAATGAGGATGCCGGGCCATTGGGCTGTTCTCAGGCCCAGTGGGGCTTTCTCTTAAGGGCAGTGGACCGTCATTGACAGATTTTAAATAGGGGAGTAGGGTGCTCTCATAGATCACTTTTGTATTGTAGAATGCTGGGAAACATTTAGAAGGCTCGGCAGGAGGTTATGTGATGAGTCAGAGTAGGGTGGCTGCGAGGTGTAGCAGTGTTCAATTTTCAAGTGGTTTTCAGTCCCATGTTTGTGGCTTAGTAGCCGTTTCACTTTGGATGACGCACTCAAGGAAGTGAAACAATTTATCTAATCAATTGAAGCAGTGACATACCGACTTCCCAGGACTGCTGTGGAGATCCAGTGAGATAACGTGTTCACAGTGTGCAGCATGGACCCCAGCACAAAGTCAGTGCTGAGTGAGTTCCAGTGAGTACCTGGTAGGTCAGGTGTGGGTGGTGGGGCTCGGTGACTGAGGAAATCTGGGCCCTGAAGGATGGGTCCAGTCACATCTGTGAGTGATGGGCCTGAGCTTGGAGAGGCAGAGAGACCTTGCCCCCCAACCAGTGGCCCTGGGCAGGACGGCTATGGGAGGAGATCCGTGAAGTCAGCTCTTTTCAGGTGGAGTTGGAGGTGCCCTTGAGACATCTAAGTGCAATGTCACGAGCTCAAAGAGGAGGTCTGGGCTCAGGCTGTGCATTTTCCTATAATCTCAATCCCTGAGGACGCCGAGGTATTGATCACTGAACGTGAAGACATACTTTACAGGACAAGTGAATAGTAGTATCATCTCTGTCATGAAAGCTCACGTCTCTTTATTCATCACCCACTTTCCTAATTGGGTACTTACAGGGCGGTTCTTCACCGCCCTCCCCTGGGCTCTGGCTCCACATTAAAGAGCTGGTGGGCCTCCCTCTTTTCCAGAAGAAGACACATTTAGCTGGTAGCCTTCTGTACCTTGCCACAAGTAGAATTTCAGTTTGTTGTTTTAATTCTATTTTCTGTTGGCCATCTCCTGACAGGAGAGAAGTTCTACCTCATGGTCATGTTTCAATTAGCTGTTACTGAAAATTGCTGCTCTGATCCATTATGTATGTATTTTATTAACTTTTTAGAGTATTTCTCATTTTTCTGTCTTTGCCCTTTAATTTTGTATGCCATTTCAAGGTTCTATCCTATTTGGGGCCTTATTTTTTTAATTAAACATTATCTGTTAGTTAAGAAAAGAAAAGCAAAGAAAAAATGCACATGATACCTAAATTTAGAAAATATCTAGTGTGTTTCCTGTCTCGGCAATGGAGTGATATAGAAACTCGTTAAAACCTTCATTACATAAGTTCCTTAAAATGATGATTAAGAAATAAAACCTTCCTTCCTCATCTTTCCAGCTTCACAGCTAATTGCCAAGAAAGTGAGGGGAAATACTCAGAATCCAAGACAAACAAGAAAGGGATTCTGGGAAGTAAGCGAGCATTAGAAGCGCTTGGGGGGCCGTTTGGCTCCTGAGCTGGGTTTCAAATGCCCTGACAGGAGGGCAGGAGTTGAGCCCCAAGCCTCTCACAATGGGAGTTGAGTGGCTGATCTTATGTAAGGCCAAGCAGATCCTGAGAAGCCTGGTTTACTAAAGGGTGAACTAAGAAAAAATAATTCCTCAAGGCAAGAAAGTAAGGAAAGTCAATTTTGTTGGGAGAGGGGAAAATAACAAATCCAAAATAGGGATATAATTTAAAGCTGTTCTGGCATGAGAGTGACCACAAACTCCTGGCAGAAAAACACAGCTACTCCTGGAATGAGAAATTGTGTTTTGAATGGATCAGTGAACCGCCATTCCGAAAAAGGCCTCCAGAGTCTTGTGGATCAATATACTGGACCGCAAACACCTCTCTTCCAAGGTCTCATTCAAATAACCAGAAAGGTTTTAAAGGAAAGAAGCCATAATCATAGTTCTATTTATTGACATTACTGTATGCTAGGAATTCAGAGGTGACTATGGAGTCACCTCTTTTATGGACCTCACTTTCTGTTTGGGGAGACAAACTGACATAGTTGGGGAGCTTGGTGGAGGGAGTTGTTAGTCTGTTGCAATTAGCTAGGAAAGGAGATTAAGAAATCAGTGAAGAGTGGGTGAACTTTTTAGCTGAGGAGAGTCTTGTTCAGTTGGCTTTTAATTGCAGGCTCGAAGAGTTTTCACTGGAGGGAACAGATCTTATGGAGGATGGACTTAGCTCAAGCCTCTTTAGAATGGACAAGTGAACCTGGACAAAGACAGTCAAATCTGTGCAGACATTGAAGTTCACTTGAATGAGCTCCATCCCTGAGCCAAAAATAGGACAAATATTCAGCACTCCTTGAGGACAGAGGAGTGGTTTTTAAGGTTCTCCAAGAATGAATCCCAGGGAACTCTGATGGCCAGTTGTCAAACTGTGACTTTGTTCTTTGGACGGTGTACCCACCAAGTGTATTGGAATTTTATAGGTTTCCATTTCTCTTTAATTCATGTCAGGTGATGAGGACGTGGTCACAAGCATTTGACACCTTGTCGAGGTGACTTTGGGTACCTGCCTAGAAGCGCAGGCACAGCTGAGGATGCATCATACGTCTTGCCGCCCTTCCCGTTCCCTGGCTCCGTGATCACGGCAGAGTGGTTCCTTGTTGACCTGTCCGTCTCCTCTGTGACTTCATAACCCATGAAAAGACTGGAGCATATTAACTTGGCTTTGTTAAAGTCAAAGGAACAGATCTAATATGGAGTCAGATTTGTTCTTTCCTACTTCAGTAGTACCATGGAGAAGGCACTTTGGGCAGCTTTTTATAGGGTCCTGGAGGCTTTCTCTCTCAGCCTCTGGGCGCCTCTATAACAAACTCTTCATAGATATCTGGCTTGCTGGAAATCACTCCGAGTCTTTTGCCCTGAAAATGTGTTCTGTTTACAACTCATCCCTACACCTTGGAAAAAACTCAATAAAAACTCAGTGGGTTTTACACAAACCAAGGGCAGGGGTGAGGGATAGCATGTTACAATTTTATAAAATTAATAATAATAATAATAATAATAATAATAATAATAATAATAATAATAATAATAATAATAATAATAATAATAATAATAATAATAATAATGGAATACTTAAAACAGCACTGGGCACATAGGAGAGAGTCAATAAATGGTTCCTGGCTTAAATCAAAAGTGATGGTTCAGTGATTCCATGGCTGCTGTATTTGCTGTGCTAGTTACTCCTTTGCTCCATTACAATTTTTTTTACTGAAAAAGAAATACATGCATGTGGTTAAAAAAATTCAAACAGAGCACAAAAATAAACAAGTGAAAGAAGTTTTCCCTCATCCTCTGTTATTTCAGCCGTCCCTGGAGATGCCACTGTTTACTAAACTTTGTGTGATTTTCCAGATATGCTATGCACATTCCCACCTATGTATGTAAATTCCTTTAAAGTTTTAGTTATATTTAACTTAAAGTGATGTAAATACTGAAGTGGCTTCTTCCCCGGTAACAGAAAAGAACAAATCTGTCTCCATATTAGATCTATTCCTTTGATTTTAACCCTGTGCTCTGCCTCCTAGGCTTCATCTTGCTTGTATAAAAGTGTTGCCTAGAGCCTGAAATATACAGGAGAGCCTATTCTGAAGGCTCTGCCCTTCAAGGATATTTAACACTTTTTCATTCATAAAAAGATTACAAGTTGCAGAATAGAAAATAACGTTTGTTTTGCTGGAGGTTTACAGAGATTTGACCCAGGCAGATAGCTGCAAGAACAAAGGATTCTAAAAACAAAGAATTCCTACACCAAGAAGTTTGCTACAACTAAGCACGTAGGAAAGGAGCCTGAATTCTGACTTGGGGAGATGGTTTTCCAGGACATTAGTTTGCCATCTAGGTCTACAGAAACTTGCTATTCCATGCCCCAACACCTGGTCTCCGAACTTATTGGCCTGTCCTAGACTGAGGAGAATGAATTTGGACTCGGTAACACTCCTATCTACCTAGCAAGCTGGGCACTGGAACTGAGGACATCTTTCCCACACCCAGGGAACTGCTGTGAGCCCTTGATGGTTCCACTAGGGTGGGGTGTGGTTTACCCAGGAGGGATAGGGACTATGCACCAACACTGAGGCTGTCTGCTCTGTCTGGGGCTCTGATCTACCTCCCGCTCCCCACCAGCCCAACAACTGGGACAGTGGAGCCAACGCAGAGATCGTGCCTGCCTGTTTCCCAGCGTGTAAAAGCTGAATATGTACTCTTCCCAAGGTAGTTCTGAGCGACAACACCTTCGGGCGCTTGGTTCCCAGAGCAACAGAAAACCCAGCTCTGCGTGGGGGCAACGGGTGTGATCCCTGTAGGGGTTCTGCAGAGGCCTTGGCTGGAGGGCTGGACCAGGGAGGTAAAACTTGAGCTGCGGGCCTTGAAGTGTTAGAGAAGGGTACAGAGGCAGGACTGCCTCCTCCTTTGTGGTGTCCTCAGAGGTAAAGATTTTTCTCCCCATCTCCGCTACTCCCCTCCCCTCTCCAGATCCCTCCCTTCTCTCTGCATCTCCTGTCCATCTGTTTCACTCCACTTTCCCCTCCTCTCCTCCTTCTCCCATCTTATCCCTCCATTGCTGCCCCAGCTTTTCTCGCAGAACCAAGAGGATCCCTGGTCCTCCTGCGCATGCGAAGTCGGTGCACGCTGGACCGCCGGGTTGGAAGCCCCAGCTCCAAGCCGGGGATCGGCCCCAAAGGCTTCTCAACTCTGTCTCCCTGTAGGCTTTGGCTCCTTCCAGAAGCCTGGGCCTCTTGCTGTGGAAGTGCAAGTTGGGGTCTCCCGGGAAAGGGGTCAGGCGGCTGCGGGAGGGCGGTCTGCGTGTCACAGCACGCGAGGGCGTGAGTCAGCGTGTGTTCAGCTGAATTCCTTGGACCAGGCACCTCTGACCGCACCACCTGCCCCAGCGCCCCGGCCACAGCTGCCCAGAGCCAGGTGTGCACTTGCCGCCTCTCGCCCCAGCCGGGCTCCCCTCAGTCCGCGCCTGGCGTCCCCTTCCCCTCTCCCGCTCGTGAGTCCTCTCCTCCCGGGCTTCCTCTCCTCGGCTGCCGGCCCGTCCCTGCCCCTGGGAGGGCTGTGTCCCGGGCAGGCGGGGTCTGTGGACCCAAACGGGGGCAGGCGGCTGGGGCTGGAGCTGGCCTCCGAGCGGGGATGCAGCCCGCGTCCACACACCGCCACTTTCTCTGCCCCGCGACCCCGGGGCTCCCCTCCTCTCCCTTTCCCGCTCCCTGAGGACAAGCTCAGCAGCGTGGGTGCTGCTCCCCGGGCTGAGAGTCTCCAGCTGTAAAGCCCAGCTTCTCCTGGTGGAGTCAGGAAAAGGGAGCGCCAGTGCTGAGCGAGCTTCCTTCTCCTCCCTCAGTGTTTCTGCCCCAGGTAAGTACCTTGAACACTTTCAGTTTTTATGATGGCGGTGCTTGTTGATGACACGTGTTTTTGTAGTGAGAGGGATTACAGTGTTGAAAGAAGGGCTTTGTTCAGTTAGAAATGAACTGAAGGCATGAGGCTGCGACATCCTCCTTCCTTCCCTCTCCCAGAGTGAAACATGTGACCGCTGATTTTAGGAATACAGTTACAGTCCCTAAGTAGTCCAGCCCAGCTAGTATGTTTTAACAGGAACAGCACCACCAGAGGCGTTGAAGACCTAGGGACATTGCAGTCCTAAAGAGCTCCTGGCACAGTTTGGTTTGTTTTGGTTTTTTCTTTTTCTTAAATTGTGGGGCAGACTAGTTGTATAGAGTGAAAAATAATTGTCAAGAAATATTTTTTCATATAACAGCTTTATTGTGATATTCTTCACACACTGTGAAGTCCATCCATTTAAATGGTACAATTCAGCAGCGTTTAGCTTATTCACAGTGGTGCAACCATTATTATTCTAGAACGTTTTCATCACTTCAGAAAGAACAGTGGAAATGAATGACCTAACTACCCTTCCCCAGTGGTGGTTCTAAAGAAGTTTCTTGGCTGTTCCTGACCCTAAATTAACTTGTTACATTCCATGAAATATCTGGTTGGTATTCTAATCAGAATTGCATTGAAACTGTCTATCAAGACAGGAAGAATTAATGTCTTTATGGCTTAAACTTCTTCTACGCATGAATAAATCTGGGATCCTATCTTTTCATCTGTCCAGAGCCTGGCCCATGGGAAGTCCTCACTAATTTTGGGGCTTGTGAATGATGAGATTCTATACATCGTTAGTTGCAACTGTTGTCTTTCACAGGAGAGAAAAGTAACCTCAGTGAAGCCAAGTAACTCTCTGATGGTGAGAAAGATTTCAGTCAGTGCTGGAGTGATCCAGTGGACTTGGTGCTTGCAACCAGAATTCTCCACCACCTACTGCTAAGGGGATTAGAGTTTTCTTCTATTTTTTTCTTAATGGCGTTGCTTTTATTTTTACTTATTTTTTAAATTATTTTCATTGAAGTGTAGTCAATTTTCAATGTTAGTTTCAGGTGTACAACAGAGATTCAGTTATAAACATATTCATATGTATATACATGTTTTAGATTGTTCTTAGTACAACTCATTACAAGAAATTGAATATAGTTCTCTGTGCTATATAGTAGGTCCTTGTCATTTATTTTATATTTATTAATGTGTATCTGTTAATCCCCCCTTTCCTGCCTGCTAAACACAGTTTGCTTTCTATGTGCATGAATCCATTTCTGCAGCACCGTTTTTCCTAGTAATATATGCTGGTTGGCTGCTTTCAGTTTCAGTAATTCCATCTTATCTGTGGGCGTTTTTCTTCTGGTGGGCCTCTATGTGTTTTGCACACGTGGTAATAGAGATCTGTATTTGGGAGAACTCCAGGCCTAGTGTCGTCCCTGGTATGGAGCGCCCACTGAGCTGATGCTTGAACTGGGAAAAAAGCATATTAAATGTTGGAATTTCCACTATGGTTGAGAATTCCAGGTTTCTATAATCTTTTTAGCCCACCTTAATATTGGCTTCACCCATACTGGGTAATTTGGTGGAAATTCATGGTATTGTGTTGTAGATACAAGGACGTATATGCTTCTTCTCTTTCCTTTTTCTAACACATATTCTCCTGGGCCTCCCAGATCCTCCCCCAGAAGTGCCGAGGGAAGGTTTGGTGCTATGCTGAGGCAATATCTGTTAATAAGGCCCTTTCCTCATCTCTTCTGAGCCTCCATTTCCTTCTCTGCACAATGAGGGTTTAGACTAGATAAGTCCTTTTCAGTTTCTTTTTAAGCCATGTTTCCTTTGAGAAACAAAATGCAAATCTCTCCTCCCATCCCAACACTTTAGATTTTGATAAGTCCTCCAAGGAGTGACATAGCTCTTTGTGGAAAATTGATGTGATTGTGATTCCAGATGTCATAGAAAAGACTCTTCAGTGATTTATTGCAAGGAGAAAGCAGGAAAGGGTCAGTATGTCACACTTTCTAGTGTGAGCACTGGAGTAGGGGCTTGGGTTTAAATACGGTGACTGACGTGGCCTCTCTCTAATCTTGCACAATGTGATAAACCTCTCTCCCTCAGTTTCCTAATGTGTCAAGTTGGGGTGATAATATTTTAAGGCTTTTGTGAAACATTATACACATAAACCATTTGTGTCTCGGTAGAAACAAGACCTGCTAAGGAGTCAGGGATTTCTTCGAAAAAAAAAAAAATCTTGTCCATAGCAATCTGTCTGTGTGTATTTTGAAGTTTCTGGGGAGTGAGGGTTGAGTCTAAAGTCCATCATGGGACAGGTGGCCCATGGGTCTGTGTGCCTCAGATTGCCCCCCCTCCCCAGTCCTCTTCCTCTCAGTCCAGGATGAAGTTCCCTAGTATATTTACACAAAGGCCTTGTGGAAATGGCTTTTCATTTTATTGTTTCACCCAGAAAGGCTACCATCATGATCTCTGTGGTCAGTTTTTGGTGACCTGAAGGCTATGCAACTGGGGTTTTCTATTTAATAAAAAGAAAAAAAAATTATGAATACAAAATAAGACCTAGGGTGGTGACAGGGGCTGTTGGAAGTGGGGAACATTAGCTTTGTTAGTTTCAGGTGCAATGTCCTCTGGCCACGAGGACACATCCTCATGCTCTTAAGATGGAGGGACAAGTGGGTTCAGTTTGAAATTTAACTGAGTGTATCTCATGGGCTGGGCATTGTTCTATTTGTACTGTGTGTTCCTTATTTGAGACTGTGAGCTCATTTAACCTCAATAGCCTCTTTAAAAAATTAGACTTTTTATTTTAAGATGTAATGTAGATTCCCATGTAGTCGTAAGAGATTATATGGAGAGGGCCTATGGTCTTTTGCCCAATTTTCCTTAATGGTTCCACCTTGCAAAGTTGGGATACAATTCATTACTGACTCACTAACCCTTTGAGGTTTGTGTTATTGCCCTCATTTCTATTCATGATTAACCTGGGTCTTAGAGAAGCACACAGGCATGCCCAGGTCACCCACATGGTTAATGTAGAGTCAGGTGGAATGTGGGCTTGGAATTTCCAGGCAGTACCATTATGATGGTCTGTGGCAGGCAGCAGCATTCACTTTGCTTGTTTATTCATTCATTCAACAAACTTTTATTGACTAACCTCAGTGGGTCAGATGCTTTCATAGGGTTATCTGATTCTTCAGCAGTACTGATAATCAGGTAATATTTTCTTTTTTAATCTGAGAAAATTAGCTCTGCGAAGTTATAAACCCCCCAAAGGAAATATAGTTCATAAAGGAGGGATAGTAAATTTGTACAGTTCCCATTTTTTATGCAGGTGGTACCCTAGGCATTTTACATTTTACATATCCATAATCCAGATATATTCTTGTAAGGCAAGGAATTTTTTTTAATTGAAGTATACTCAAGTTTACAATGTTGTGTCAATTGCAAGGTGTTTTTTGAATTTGGAATTAAAAATTATTTTTTGAGGAGAGTAATTAGATTTATTTATTTGTTTCATTTTTTAAAATGAGGTACTGGGGATTGAACCCAGGACCTTGTACTTGCTAAGCACGTGCTCACCACTGAACTGTACCCTCCTCCCCAAGGCAAGTTTTCTTATCCATTATTCTGCAACTTAGGAGTTCAAATAAATTGGAGTTGAAATCCAGATGTTTTGATCCCACTGTGGTTCTTTTGTTTATATTCTGCTGAAGCGGGTTCGGGAAAGCAGTTCCTTTGTTCATTTCTTTATTCAGCAGTTTTGAGGACTGACTATGCATAAGGGTCTGGCTAGGTGCTTGGTACAGTAAACAATAAATGATCCTTCTCTGCAGGGCCCGGAAGCCTAGACCAAAAGCTGGGTAATGTGATCCGAGCTACGGTAGCCATGTGCAGACTCTGAGGACAAACTGTACCCCCAGCTTTGCTTGGACTTCCCTTGCCTTCTGGCTGGTACACACCAGGTCACCGCAACCCAGAGGGGCCCGCAGCCCGCAGCACAGTATGTACTTCGATCTCCTCTCCCCTCTCTGCAGGGCCTGCAACACGAGCATCCCTGACTACGTTCAGAGTGCTGAGGACTACAAGACTCTCCCCGTGGTGGTCCAAGCCGTTGGGATCATCTCAGAGGAGAATTTCTTTTGCATTTATAAGCAAATCTCCTTGGTGAGCCGGATCATCCCCTGCGGCTCCCAGTGGGCACTCTGTATCTACTATAGGCACCACTATGCGCCCGAGAATGGGTGGAGCGAACTCCAGACCAACCGCAAGTTCGTGGGCCTTGTCACCATTGCGGACTGCCTCTTGGCCAAGGCCTTCGATAAGCTCCACATGCAGAGGAGCTGTATGGCACCACGCTTAATGACTCTCAGCTCTTTGTCTTTGTGCTGCATGGGGAGGTAGCCGAGCAGACACGCACCGACGTGGCGTTCAATCTACAAGGACTGCAGTGTGGTGAAGAGGATCGAGGACTTCACTGAGTCACTCTTCATCTCGCTCAAGTCTAAGTGGCTGGATGGGGCCCCCGACAACTCTGGGGACAAGATCCCGCTCCTCTGCATCCTCTTTGAGAATGAGGACTTCATGGGACTGGACACAGACTGAAGGTAATTTACCTGGCGGCCCGCCCGCCCTGGTTCTGTGCCAGGTTGCTTCCCTACATCCAGAAAGGGATCAACAAGGAAGAGGGCTGTCTAGTAGCCAAGGGTGGAGGGAGGTGCAGCCCGCCGGTTTACAGACATTTAAAAGTGAATCCGCCTTTGTTTCAGAGAGATCCTTTTAGGGTTAGTGTGGACACTGCCTCCCACTTTTCAGACAGGAACCCTGGTGGGACACTTGGAGTTGCTGTCCAATAGATTAGCCACAGCCACTGATGCTAGGAGCTCTGGGGAGGAGGCTGGTCTGAGCTGAGAGGTGCTGTAGGTCAAATGCACATCAGATGCTGAGACTTGCCTAGGAAAAAGAATGTAAACTATCTTGTTAATTTCTATATTGATTACATGTCAAAATTATAGTATTTTACATACAGTAGAATAAGTAAGATCTGTTCTTAAAATCAGTTTCTAGTATTTGCTTTTGTTTGTTTGTTTAGTTCTTTGTTTACTTTTTAAATGTGGCAACTGGGAAACTTTCTTTACATGGATCTCATTTCATTACTGATGGGCAGCCTGTCCTGGGATAGTCTCATCCCTTTGCTTATAGATGAGATGCTGAATCCCAAGATGCAGAATGAGGCTCCGGTTGAGGTGGGGGTGGAGCCTGTGTCTCCTGACTCCTAGGCTCAGCACCTGCACGGCTCAGGCCCTCTCTTCATGCCTGACAGTCACCATGCCAGGTTAAGACATCAGAAAAACCGCCAGGGACTTCCGAAAGAACTCCTTATGCAGGAAAAGGCTTGTCACGGAGTTTGGGACAGAGCAGGGAAAGGTTCATATTCACTTTGTCCCTGTGATTATGTCAAAGGCCTCACTTTGCCTCGAAAGTGCAGACGAGCTCTTCTGGGCTGCCTACTCCCCACCTTCTGCTCTGTTTCCCCGTGTGTCCAACATGCTGTCCCTCGGGCAGGAGAGGTTGAGATGCCTTTGCAGAGAGGTGGTCCTCCTTTGCTGCGGAGAGTGAGGGAATCTGTGTCTCCCCGGCCTACGGCCTTGGGCCTTGAGTCTGGAGAGCGCTCATGGCGGTCTCACAGGTGACGGTCGGAGCTCCTAGAATGTGCAGCTGGGTCCGCTGTGGAGGCGGTGATCTGTGATTCTTGAACTTACTTAAGATCAGATCCTAATTTCTGGTTGTTGGTCAGTTGGAGGAGAAGGTGCCAGAGAATTGATAAAAAGAAAGTCCAGAACAGCCCTGTGAGTGAGAGGCACAGGGGACCCGAGTCCCACCTGCGTGTGTTGCCTGGCGAACTCTGCATGAATTTTCAGTTCCTCCCCGGAGATTCTTCTATGGCTTAAGGAAGGGGCAAGTAATGTCGTGGCCATGATCTGTACTTGTCCTCACAGGGTCCTGTGATCTACATGTCCGCAATCCCCTTCTGCTCCTTGGAGATGAGGTGGCAGGTTTAGGAGCCTGGGCACTGCTGAAGGCACAGCTGCCAGCACCGGGCTTCTCCCAGACTGGCTCCGTTCACCTCACCTGTCACCTCCTGCTGAGCCCCCAGGCATTAGTCCAGGTAGGTGCATCGGTGCAACGTAAGCAGGGACCAACTTCTCCCCCTGGACAGACTGCTGCGTGAGCAGTGGAAGCCTGGAGCCATGCCCCAGCACCGTGGCCATTGCCTCCTCTATTGTCATAGGAGGCACTGGTGACATTTTTGCTCAGCAACTGCTTGGCTCTGAGTCTGTAGACCCACCAGAGAATGCCAGCTTGTTTTTGCCTTTTCAAGTCTTTCCTTGGGATTTCGCAGAGTAGTTGGATGTGTGCTTAGCCCATAGTGTTTGACACTGTCATCATTGTTTACCCAGAACCTCGTGTACCAGGCATGGTTCTCAGCATCAAAATACAGCAGCGCATTAAACCTCCCTCCTGGTGGGTCTGTCTGTTGTGGTACAAAAAGCACCCAGCCAGCATCAGAACGTCAGTGAGATAACGCGGCCTGTGAGCTCGGGTCAAGCACGTTCTTCTCCAGTCACTTTTACTCCATTGTTCCTTTTACTATTCTACAGTCATTAATTTATAAAACAATGCTTTGGTGCAGGAGCAGAGCCTAATCCTCTCCTGCTACCCTTGATGGGAGTGAGTAAAACTGTCCAGCCTGAAATGTGACCATAATTTGTAGCTCAAAATCTATCTAGATGCATGTAGGTGGAGTTTTGGTTTGGGGCTCTGACCACTTTGGTGTCCCCCGGCAGCACTGCTCCACACAGGCCCCTGCCTTCCCTGGAGCAGGAGGTGAGAATGGGTCTCACAGTCCCTGCGTCCCTGGCCTCACACACTCACGTAAATTCTTGTACAGGCAGTCAAATTCATTTTTGTTCTTGTGTGTTTCTAATTTTCGCTTGTTCCTCTTTTCATTTTTCTTTTTCCCTTTTTCTCTTGTACTGGCCTTTGAGTATGTTGTTGCGTCTGAAAAGGTGGGCTGTGCACACCCTGCATTGGAAATAGCTGGATCGCCCTCCGTGCAGTCTCCATCACTTTAAAAGACAAAAACTTAACAGCTGCCTTGATCCATGTATTATCCTAGTCATCTTTTTATTTTCTTATTTTTGGAATGTTTGCTTTGTTATCACATCACCCACTGGTGTTTGATACCTGTTAAAATCCTTGCTTTGAGGAACCTGTTTGGTCCTCCTTATATTTGGTGACAAATGCACCCTTATTAAATTTGTTTGATTGTTTTCAAGAAGTGAGATACGAATTGATTTAGGCGGCTTCTGAGGGATTCTTTTCATGGAGTATTTAATCTTGTCAAGTCAAAGTCTGCAGCATCTTGCTCAATTCCTGCTTTTCCACAAACGTGCTCGGCACGCGGTTCCTGGCTGTCGCTCTGTGACGTGCGTGATGGTGCTGCCTGGCCGGCGGTCACTGGTGAGGAAGTGGCCGGCTCATGGGTGAGCAGCTGTTGGAGGAAGCAGTCACCGTTTTTTTTTTTTTTTTGCATTCAACTTCCCAGTGCCATTTACTTTACTTTGCCTTCATAAAGGGGCAGAAGCGGGTCTAAAATCCATGCCACTCTTTTTTTCCCTTTACGAAGCTGTTTTTTCTGAGTATCAGGACAACATTGCCTTCTCCTAAGTAGCTGGCTCACCTGGATCTGGTGGACACAGGGTCCGCTAAAGGGGACCGTGGCTTCCTCTCTGCTTCAGCCAGTTGGCATGCAGAGCCAGGTCTGTGGTTTGGCTCAGCAGCCATGCAGTCCTCCCTACACAGGACTTTACTTTTAACACATGTTTTCAGTAAGTAGCTGACTCTGTGTCTGTTGCAGCTGACGTCCACCACTGACGGCCGTGTCGTTAGTTTGCCGAGTGAGTCTCCAACACCTAAATCAGCCGTGTAGGAAGAAGCTTTGACCGACCTAGGACCTTGGATTTTTACCCCCACTCTGGTTCATCTCACCTGGGGGAAGTGTTTGGCCACCACCGTCATGCTGGCCATGAGGCCTTGTTCTCCTTTCATGCTCTGGTCCAAATGTCGACACTTCACCCTTCACTGACTTGGTCTCACTTGAGACAGGCCAGGCTTTCTGAAAGAGTCCATCACATTCTCGGGGGGAAGAGAACAGATGTAAGTGTCACAAGTAGAAGGAGTCTAGGCTGTCCGGGTTGGCAAATGCAGGCTTGGATCTGTGGTGGCTGGGCTGTGCCCTGGACACAGGCCTTTCCCGTGGCTCCTGAGAGCCCAGGGTTCAGAGTGAGAACAGCCTTGCCTGGGTTCCTCCATCCTCATCTGCTCACTGGCAAGTGTGTCTGCTAATTAGGAGCTTCCACAGATCTCGGGCCCTTCAAAGTTCAGACCACTGGAGAACCTTGAGTCTCTTCTCCAGGGCCTCCTTTGTGAGAATCCAGTGCCTACTGAGGTGACCCGTGCCAGGAGATGCCTCCCCATCCAGGGAGCACCCTTCAGAAGATTGTGACTCACTGCACCATGCTATGAGCTTGTGGGGTTCCGGCCGTGGTCCCTGCAGAACCAGACTTGAGATGGGCTTAGCGATGGAAATGACAAGACAGATTCCAGTTCAGGGCTAGGTGGAGGGAACAGGGGAAATTTAACGTGACCTCAAACACATAGGTGGGTGCTGGGGCTGTTACTAATATGGGGAGCGTGGGAGGTACCTCCAGAAATCGAATTCCAGAGTAAATGGTGGACATGAGGCATTTTTAAGATGCCATTTGTCATCCAAGTTAGGACTTCAAAGACGCACTCTGGTCTATGAGCCTGGGGCCCAGGTGAAGGTGCCGGTCTAGAGATACACGTTGTGAGTCGTCATTCTTAGCTGGTGTTCACAGCCGTGTAGGTGGATGAGCTCATCTCGAGAGGTGCAGACTGAGGCTGAGGGGGGTCAGGGCTGTGCCTCAGTTAGAGGAAAGCCCAGACAATGCAGGTTTGGTGTGTCAGTCAGCGGCAGCGTTTGCGATTTTCAGAGCAATACCATTTAACCTTAAGGGGCGGGGGGTGGGGAGGGCCACCCAGGAAGAAATCTGAAGGGAAGGTTGTGGCCACGTGTGCGCGTCTTGGGACGATGCAGTGGCTGCAGGGTCCAGGGTCCGGGAGGGGAGTCTCCTCAGAAGCTAGAGTTGGAGTGGGGAGAAGGTAGTCACACCCATCTGTGAGGGAGAGAGGGAGGCCTAGGAAGTCCCCACCCTACTGGACTCGCTTTCCCATGAACAGAAGGCAATCAGATAGAGGATCTGAGGTGAGAAGGGATGGGGGCTGGGAGGGGAGTCAACCTGGAGAATGGTGCTTGGACAGTTTTGGAATAATCTCCCTGCAAAATAGAGTTAAAAATTCTCAGACTCTTAAGAACATTGATGGTGACTGGGGAGGAGACAGTTGTTTTTCTGGCCTCCTAAGGGTAAGTCATGTATCCGGGGACACACAGAAGAATCAGGCAGTCTGTTCCGGGGGCTTGACCCTTACCGGGGGGAACAGAGCAAGTTTGAAGGGGGAGGAGGGCAGCGGAGGGAAACGAGCCAGGCCCCATGTCAGGTACCAGTTGGCCGCCCTACTTGCGTGTTGCATTCACATCCATGCCTCCCAGGTGGGTGGTGGCAGCCCCCTTTTGCAGATTGGGAAGCCTTCTCAGAGGGGTTAAGGAATTGGTCTGTTTTGCGGCTAGTAAATCCTGTAGCAAGATTCAAGCAGGGCCTTGTCAGATTTCAAGAGCATGTTTTCTCTACTAATTCCGGTACCTCCCTGTTGTACGTGGAATGGTGAAGTGGGTCAGTTTTGGAGCCTTTCAGAGAAAGTGCAACTTATGTGCCTCAGGACTGTTTCACAAATCTCAGTGTTCTTTGATGGTTCGGCACCGCAGTGCTTTTCGCCCCACAGACGTAAGGTCTTACTCTTTTGACGATGACGTGGTTGCAAATGACGTACAGGTGCAAAACCAGACTTAGCAGCTTCTGAAGGGAAACTCTCTAGTTCTCCCTTGATAGACTTTCTTCCGCGGGATGTAAATGTGCTGCAGCGTAGGCCTGAGCTTTCCGTATGGAGTGAGGGTTTCATATATAAAGTTAGCATAAAACGGTCAGATGAAGAAAATCGACGTTGACAATTTATTTTTGGGTTTCACTAGACAAGATATACTATCAGTTCATGGCCCTTATAGCGAATGAAATTGAGTACAGAACATTGCATTTCTTCCTTTCTATTTAGAGTTCTCTTACTGCATAAGGCTGCCTGCTTTGGAACATCAGCTCCACCACCAGGGCGCTGTCTTTGTGTTGGTGTGATTGCATTTACACAGTGCATGTAATCTGGGCTTCCTCAGCCCCAAACACTCCAGTGCAGAATTACGGGCTGTAGCCATCTCTTAGTCACGCAAATACTTCTAAAATTATATGATGCTAGAAAAGAAAAAAGAGAGAGAGAGAGACTGCCCTTATCAAAATTCCTTTCAATTCTAACTTCAAACTGTTGTTGAGCAGCTCTGGTTTCCTTTGGATATGAATATATACATTTCTTTGCATGTAACCTGGATTTTGGACTAGAACACCAAGCTCTTGCTGTCCACAAGCCACAAAAATAGTAACCATATTGCATACGTGTGAAATATTTTATTCTTTTTTTCTGAGAAAGAATCCTTGAATTTGGGACTTCAGCTGTGATTTTTGCTTTTTGCTTCTCCCACCCCTCTTGTAATCTCTCACTCCTTCACACGTGGCCCCCAAGAGGTCGTGGTCTCAAAGGAGCAGGCAAACACCCAGTTGGTCTCCATGCAGTGCTGATGTAGAGGGAGCCCAGTCAAGACCTAAAGGACATTATCAGAGAGGACTTCCTGGAAGAAATGGGCTCTATATTCAGTTGTGAGGACATAGTAAGTGTCAGCCAGGAGAAGGCATCAAGAGGATGGCTCACGTGGCAGGAGCAGCCCGGGCAGAGGCCTGTAGGCTTGTGGGGTGGAAAGTCGGGGAGTGTGCCTTGTGTGGTCCAGGGTGGAGGGTGCCCTGCTGGGGAGGACACTGGAGATGACCTTGGGTGGAGGGCTTTGGATGAGTTTGGGTTTTACTAGAACTGACACAGGAGGCAGTGAAGGGTGTCAGCATGTAGTGACCCTCAGAAAAGGTACTTCTGGTTTTGCTTCTGATATTCTACAGAAAGAAGGGTCGGGATGGGTGAGAGCAGGTATCTCTGTAACTTGGAGTCCCACCCCGTCATTCATTTATTCATTACACGAGCACTTCTGAGTGGCCAGGGGAGAGAGAGTGGACCCACATTAGTAAGCAAAATGTATTTGCTTCTTGGGAGCTTAGCAGTGTCAGAAGTTGACAGCCTAGAATGTTCTAGGAACAGAGGAACAAAGTGTGGAGGTTGGGGGGAGGGAAGGCTTCCTTGAGAAACAGTCAAAATGAGCCTGCAGGCAAGTGGGAAGTAGGAGCAGGTCAGGGGGCCCCAGAGGTTACTGGGGACCTGGGAACTGTGGTGAGGCTGGGTGAGCAGTGTCGGGGGTGGGGCTAGAACTCCACCAGGGAGCCTCTGAAGGGTTTGAAGTGGGGGTGACGTAATCAAATTTGTGCTTTGGGAAGGCTGCCGTTGCTCTGTGTGTATGTGTGTGTGTGTGTGTAGCGGGGAAGAGCGGGAGGGTGCCACCAACTGGGGGGGTCATTAGAAAACCATTCACAGGCTGGGAGGTGACCCGTGGGAGAGGGGCGTTGGGGCTGCTTGGGGACGGCAGGGGCAGTGTGGATGACGGATTTTCTTATGGGGAGGGCTTGTTAGCGGGGCCGCCCTTGCGGCGCCTTTTGGCTGGAAGAAAACAGATGGAGGCCACCAGGTGGACTTTCCTCTTCTCTCCTTCCCTGCCTTGTGTGATGATCTTAGCTCAGCCAACATTTGGAACAGAAGAGCTAAGTTCCAGGGTAGCCCAGGACTTTGTTGAGCTCGTTCGCTTGAGATCTGATAGGATTTAGGTTTGTGTTCAGATCTGCATATACACTCTGGTAGAAATATCCGTCTTTTGGATTTCCATAGGTGTTTTATTCTTGATAAAAATTGCGTTCTTGGTGAGAGGAAATTTAATAAAGCTGTTATTTTTCTCAAAAAAAATCATATCTTTTAAGAACATTAATATTCAAAAAATAGGAATATTTAAAAATGATAAGGCTTTGGTGTAGTTTCTTTGGTTTCCTAGTTAATGTGGACTTAGAGCCTTTGCATTACTTAATAGCACATCCTTGTCAGTATTTAAAGAGCTGTTAGGGAGCGCCCCAGGCCCCACCTCTCAAAGCATCATTAAAGTTTGCTCTGAAATAGTGAGGTCATAAAGGTCTTATTTGCAGAAACCAAACAGTTGGTTTATAATATGCAGCATAGCTCCCTTTATAAAATAATAATAGGATCAACATTAAGAATGTGGAAGATAATTGATTTATTTGAAATCTGAAACATAAACTTTTTTGTGCTAAAGTTGCAACTGGAAATTTTGAAATGAAAAATCCTACTGTAATATAATCCACGGAATACATATGGGCCTTTCACGATTCAAAAATAACTGCGCAGTGGTTATTGAAGTCAGGAGCATTCCAGCTCAGATACTGGCATTGATGGTTGCTGGTTTTCAATGGAAGAGCCTAAATTTGCCTTCTTAGCTGTTTTTGTTGTTGTTGTTGTTGTTGTTTGTAGTAAGAGGGTTGAGTAATACTTTGACAGCATGATTTTGGGGAAATTTAGGGTTAGATGTCGTGTAACAGCAGTGAGATATTTCCATGCATTTTATTTTCCGGACATCACCAGGGCACATGTGTGGTTTGTGCTTGCAGGCAGGGATGCTGCAGTACTCCCTGATATATCACCGTTATGTCCTGGAGCTGCTCCGGTCAGTGAATGATTTTCTGTGGCTTGGAGGTAAGGTGGTCTGATGCAGATGATCAGATGTGTAGTTAAAGTGCTATTACTTGAAATAAGAGAAACCAAGAAACATGGCTCTAACAATACAGGATGAGGGAGGAGAACTGGCTGAGCTACTTGCAGTGGGGCATCTTCTCAGGTGATTCCCTCCCCGTGATTCCTGCCAATATCCTCCCCAGCCCTGCACGGTAATGCTGCCAAAGCAAGCATGCACTTTGCTCAGAAACGCAGTGAATTTCCTTGTGCCTCCATTGGTTGGCTTTTTTTTTAAAGCAAATCTTGCCCTTTGTTTAATGTCATCCCTGCTAGTCACCTCTTAAACTCATTCTTCTGGACCTTGTCCATACATAGCTGCTGAATGGATGAACAGAATGTAGTATCTCCATGTAGTGGAATATTATTCAGACGTAAGAGTGAATAAAAAAGAAAAAAAAAATAAAGGGGAAGATGAAAAAGTCCACCTGTTCTGGGAAGTCCACCCTGACTGCTCAACCCGACTTTTTCCCTTTGAAACACAATACCTTATGCTCCAATCTACTCTTTTTGATAGTACTTACCACCTTCTAATAAACTTTAACGTTTTCAAAAAAAAAAAAAAAAACAGAGCGAGATGCTGATACCACTTCAACATCTACGAGCCTTGATAACAGCATGTTAAGTGAAAGGAACCAGACACAAACGGCCACATATTGTTGATTTCAGTGATCTGAAATGCCCAGAATAGGCACATGCAGAGGCAGAGAGCAGGTGATGGTTGCAAGGGGCTGGGTGGAGGGGGGATGGGGTGTGACTACTAGTGGACAGGGGGTTTCTTTTTGGATGATGGAGTGTTCTGGAGATAGATGGTGGTGAGGGCTGCACAACCGTGAGTGTGCAGAAGACTGCTGAGCGCTGTCTCTGGGAATGCCTGTTGTTGGGGCTGCTTTATTTTGGCCTCATCCTGCAATGTGAAGAGTCATATTCTGCTGTGGCCTTTGTACTCCTGTGAGTGGTGAGGCTCAGACACTTTGCAGAGTCATGTTTCATTTTTCCCCTTTGCTAAGTGTAGGCAAAAAAGGTTTAAGCCTGAGAAATTACTCCATCTGCAGAAATGTCTTTCAGTTTTGCATGGTGTAAAAATATTGAGAGCTTTTAAATCATTGAGGACAGTCTGTGGGGGGAAAGAGCCCGTGAAGCCTAGGTGCAACCTGGAAAAGCCACGCTTCCCTCCCAGACACGGGTGGGGACTTCACCCCCATTCAGGCAGTGAAGGGCCCAGACCCGTGAGCGGAGTTGACACTCGTGAATATTTACGTGTATCCGCTGCTTCATCTTGGATATTAATTTCAAGCTGAGTCAGTTTGTGGCGGCAGCCTCATCCTACATCAGGAATTTATAGTATCTGCTCTTTGAGGTGAAGACCAGACACACTTGATTATTTAACAGTCTCTCTTGAATTGATATCTCAGATTCCTTTGTCAAAAGCAAAACAGCAGAAATACAGACGTCCTTTAATGCCGATGTGACCTGGAACGGGTTTAGTCTCAGTGCCTCAGTAGCCTTGTCTGCGGGTGGAGAACATGATAACAATGCTTCCCTCAGAGGGGCTGGGGAGGGGGGAGTGAGAAGCACAAATGTAGGACTTACACGTGATGCTCATGAATGACCGAATTTAGTGCTCTCAGCCTGGTGAGGCCTCAGGGGCAGAGATGTCAGAACAGAGCAGTCCTAACCGAAACTCGATCCGTGTTGGCAGCTGTTACGATCACTATCACCACTGTGGGTTATCAGGTAGTTTTAAGACTTGGTAATATGAATTCTTGAATAATGTTAAAAGACTAGACATCTCAGAACCAGTTTACATAGTTCTCAAGAATTCCTGTGAGAAATGGATGTTTTTTTCCCCATCTTAAATCTGAGTTGAGTCTCTAAAAAAATTCTGTATTCCTCCATCATTTTGCTTTAATTCTCCATTTCTTAAAAAAATTTTTTAAATGGAGTCACTGGGGACTGAACTGAGGGCCTCATGCATGCTAAGCACATACTCTCCCAAATGAGGTATAATCTCCCCCCTGTTTTTTTTAAACATTAGTTTCTTAATATTCAGAGTTTAGAGGCCTCTAATTCTTTTTCTGGAGACTTATCTGTGAATCTGTAAATCTATAATTAATGGACAATACTTGGTGTATTAAAAAAATCAATAGATTATTCTGCAATCCATCCAAAAGGAAATGTTCATTGACTTAAAATATTTCTCCTTTATGGTGATTTCTACTTTTTGGTCTAGCTTAATTTATTAACAGCCATCCTCATCATCATAATGACCAAACTCGCTGTGAGTGGACACCTGCCTAAGGCTAAAGTGCTTTCCTCATGTTTTATTTCATAGCAGGTGTTTGAGCGTAAGTATCATTGTCTCCTTTTTTGCAGCTGAGGATTTTCAGATGGAGCAGCTTGTCCCAAATCATACGCAGCTGGTGGTGGCTACCTCTGTTCTGGAACCCTGGCTGCACAGGATGCATTTTTAATTGCTCCTCTAATCAGCCTCCCATTGAGTGCATTCCCGAACACCTCTAAGTCCATAAATGGCCGATTTTAGTGATCTCAGCCTGATGAGGCCTTGAAAGGAGAGACACCAGTGAGAATGTGAGACAGAGTGGCATAAATTAAAATTGCACATTTTCAGAAATGATTTATTCTCAGGTAATGACTTAAAAATTTATTATTTTTTTATTTTAGTGCCCTGTAAGCATTAAAACAAAACATTTAAAATAATTATTGTGCAAAAGAGTAGTGGGCTTTGAAAGTCCAACCATTGCTTATGATGTTACATGTTTTTCTCTAGTGGCCCTTATTGACAGATATACTTACAAAGACTGAATTGGTTTTATGTAGTCTTAGTATTGAAGAAAAGATTGTCAGTGAATATTGTAACTAAAATCTTTACTCTTTTCTTTCCTGATGATGAATATGTAACTTGTTTTCATGACTTAAGTACATTTCCTCATTTGTGAAATTTGAGTAATATTGTTTAAGTTGTCTGACTGTGAGAGTTAGACGCCTTGTATACAAAGCACCCAAGGTGTGCTTAATAAAAATATGCTGTCACAATGCCAGATAGTTTAGAAGGATCAACTCTGAATACTAAAGAATGTGGCTTATTTCTGATGCATATTCAATATGTTTATATATGATATATATGAATATGGTTTAAGGTAACAAGGATTCTTTTTATTTTTGTGTGCAGTATGAAGTATTAATGAAATCTGTATCATTCTAATGAGACAGGGACTAGTTAAATTGCCTTAAGCAGACGACCTTGAAGATTATTTACTCAGAATATGTATTGTTACATCTCAGAATTCATGTTGCCGTGTAACCACCCCCTCAGACATTTAAATTTGTCTGATTCTGAACAGATCCATTAAATTTAGAAAAATCCACATTGATCATTTTCAGGGAGTAAGCTTCTCAATTTTGTGATTAAAGAAAATTTTGATTTTTTTTCCTGCACTCTTAACAGGTTTAAAATATCAAAACATTGATTTGACGTGTCACTTTTTAATAGAGAGAATAAAGCTCATGCTGTTTTACTATGTAAATAAATGTTTTTGTATTTCAACAAACTTATATGATTTCTGGCTCTTTGAGAAGTATTTTGCAAGATACTTAGATTATCTCCTTTTGGATAAATACAGACGTGACTTTTATGAATATAGGCTTAGTACAGATCTGTTGGTTTTTGCTACAGTGCAAGACATGAGGCCTAGGGGAACATTGCTCCGGATTGACAGGAGGACAGATCCTAGGTCTCAGTCTCCCCTCCTGTAAAATGAAGTGGCTGGACTGGATTCTTTCCTCTTCTAAGATGAGTTTCCATGAGCCTGTGTCTTTTGTTTATATTCAGGAGTATTAGCAATATCAGATTAAATACTGACTACCCCTCCCTTCCCCTGAAGCAAAGTGCAGTATGTGGTACACAAGCTTTTAGTTACCTGATTCTCGTTTCTCATCCTACAGGCAATTTTTGTGTTGCATGTTTCCCGGCAACCTGGAAGGTCTTTTTAGCCATAGGTGGCACTGTTGCACCTTCTTACAGTCTTAATTTTCCTGTTTTTAAAAGAAGGCTTAAACAATGTGATTTTATTTTGATTACTTTGCTTAATGCTTCAGAATACCACAATGTCCATTGTGTCTGTCTGCCTGGAAAAATTATTCTGCTTATATCTTAGTTTTATTCTGTCATCTCGCTGTGAACATTTCAGACTTGCTGTGCAAACAATGGCAAAATCGGACTTTTCTTCCA
Source organism: Camelus bactrianus (assembly GCF_048773025.1). NCBI lineage: Eukaryota > Metazoa > Chordata > Mammalia > Artiodactyla > Camelidae > Camelus > Camelus bactrianus. The sequence continues at coordinate 6,910,575 of NC_133553.1, forward strand.
GTGTTAGAAACCAGTGAGCGTGAATTTTATAAAACAGCCCTAAGCGGCCTCTGGAACACCTTAAAGGTGAAAAGTGTATTGAGTTCCCTGAGTATTGACCCCGCTGCTGTGTGCTTATTGGTGGGAGATGATTTGGTACATATAAGAAGGGGTGTAGTGTTTTGACTTGGGTTTGTCTGCACGTGCTGCCACTGAGCCACTTGAGCCTGAGTCAGTTCGTTCTGAGTCTTCCCCTCGTCTGTGAGATGGGGACCCTCGTATCTGCTTTGTAGAATTCTGAGAATTAGAAGTTATGAAAAATGTTTACCACAGTGGGTATGTCAAGAGGGCTCTTAAACTTTTGCTGCTGTTTTGTGTGAAGCCATCATTTGACTGTCTTTGGCAACTACTAAGAAGCACGAAAATAAGAAAAGCTGGTTTTATGATGAAAGATATTTGAGGAGGTTCCATAGATCCTATACCCATAATTTAGCATCAGCAGAGTCAGAACTGTTACACAGTCGCCCTGAAACAATGTTAAGCCACAGAATTTTTTGTTACTTCATATATGTTGGGGCTTAATTGGATCCAATACTTATACACATGTTGTCTCCAGCAGCCAACTGAGAGATGACACAAAAGAGTAGGCAGGCGTTAAATGTCTTCTTTGTTCCTGATGAAGCCAAGTTCTCCATGAACTTCAGGGCTGTGGGTAAATGAGTGTCGTGATACTGTGTCCCAGAAGTAGAGACTTACACTGTCCCAGGTATCTCTGTGCCACAGCGAGCCTTCCCTTGAGAGGATCTGCCCCATCATGCAAAGGGATGTCCTGCCATGGAGCTGAGCATCCCGGGTGCTTCCCAAGGGTGGCCAAACCTGGAGGGAAAGGAAGGGTTTCACATGCCCTGCTTGTCTCCCTGGAATCACACCTCACTCTGTTAGTGTGAGGAGGGCTAGCTGTGGGCAAGTTGTCAGGGGTGTGAAGGGGGAAGCACTCTCCATGGCCCAGAGGAGTGGGGAGGAGGCATCCCCTCCCTCAGTTTAAAGACGTGGTGGGATCAACAGAACGGTGCACCCCAAGAGTTTATAAAAGGAGAAATAAGGATTTTCTTTGGAAATTTGACGTGCCAGGAAACACAGAAGATGATTAGAAGGGAGACTTGTAAACCACTGTAATATTAAGTTGACATTTGTTGAGCACCATAAAAGTGCTACATTCTTTTCTGAGCGTTTTACAGAAGTGTATCCTTCAATCTTCTCAACAAGCGAGTAAGGAAGGTTTGATTTTTATCCCAGCTTTACAGTGTGGAAATTGAGGCACACAGAGGGTATGTTGGCCAAGGTCACAGAGCTAGTAAGTGGCAGAGCTTGTATTTAAACCCTGGCTGTCTGGTTTTGAGGCTCACAGAGACGGGCTTTGGGTGTTTAGATCTATCTGCATGCCTTGATCACTGTACGTCTGTGCATCCGTTAGCCCAGAAAGGACAGGGAAAGGAGAGTCACACAGTTGCTCACAGTCGTGTCTCGGCCACTGTCCATGAAGAGTGCACCGTGATTAGCGTTATTTTCCAGGCAGTAGATCTGTTGGTATAACAGAAATTTAGTCCATTGAGTTAATCTAAAAACCCTTCCTGCTCTACTTCTGTCCATGCTTGCCATGTGACTGCCTGCCCGTGATTGGTACATTGAGGAGAAAATGTACTCATGGTTGAACTCTGATATTTCAGTCTGGTTCATAGTTTCACGTCTTCTGTTACATTAATAAGTTAAGTTTCTGGTTTTCTTGCATCAGTGTCTCATGAGTTTGGTTAATGTGAAATCAGTCCATGGGAGCCCAGGGGTGCTGACTGCATAATTTTTGAGCACGTTGTGGCACTTCTACCCGTGCAGACCTGACTGGATGATGTCCGCCTTCAGCACTTTTTTACCCAATATCAGGGTCCTATCCCATCCCCGGATGTGAGGCTGGAAGCTTTCTGAGAAGGCCAGTCAGAGGCCAAGTCCACCAATCAGAAAATGATGAACTACTTCAAAGTGGGTTTAATAGAAGAAAAGGGCTTCCAGGTAATCCGATGGGCTGTTCAAATCCCTTTGGTGTGAAGCTGTCCACTGTCTGTGGTTGAGCTGATTCTTTGCTGTTGAAAAGTCTGGAGTAGATGAAGGGACTTTAAAAAGCAGAAAGGAGCGATTTCAGGTGGTACATCCACACAGGGGAGAAGTGATGGATGACCGCCTGTGTGAGGCATAGACAGAGTCCTAAAAACTTCATAAAACAGCTTCAAATGATCTTCCATCTGAGTGCACTTCATATGGGGTCCAGTTCATCACTGGTTGCGCTGAGAGGGCAAATATTAATGATGGCAGAAAGGACACAGTGGCATCAAAAATTCTCAGTCATATTCCCTGTTTAAAGGATGTGGCACAGTGTAATATATTTGAGCTGGTTTTTCACTGAACAATTTTTGTGTTTTCTGGGACTCCCCAGTGCCCCAACGTTCCATACAGTTGGGTGTCCCCTCAGAGCAGGTCTGTCAGAGCTTGCCCTGGGCAGACGCGGTGTCACGGGGAGCAGGACGGTCAGCGTCCCCGGCTCCTCCGAGCCCCGTCTCCTCATCCGCAGTGCCGGGTTTCTCATCCATGTCTACTTAGTAGTGTTGCTGAGAATCACACGTGATGGTTATCAGGTGTGATTTGTGGTTGTCTCTGTGATTGTCATATAGTCAATATTTGATAGAAACACTTTTTTTTTATTCCAATTGTGGCTCCTAGATTGCAGTGGTTTTTAGTCTGCATTTTTTTATAACTTTACTCATTTTTAAATAAGCACTTATTTTTATTTATTTTTTTGGAGGTACTGGGGACTGAAGCCAGGATATTTTGCATGCTATGCAGGTGGCCTACAACTGAGTAACACCCACCCTCCTTGTCTGCACTTAAAAATAAATATTGTAATACACAAAAGAACTCTTAAACACCATCATGGGACATAGTCTCTGTATAGGCATTTGAATACGTATACTATATCAAGAAGAATAAATGTTGTTGGGAAAATCCTTTCTGAATCTGTTAATGTGCTTAAAAACGATCATAGCTAGTGATAAACACGAGACTTGGATCCAGTACTTCTTAGGGTTTGTTTTGCCATCATGGGAAATTACATTCTACAGAGAAGGCTAATTGGGTCTCTTTGATAATTGGATGGTTTAGCAGATGATCAAGTCTTTCAAAAGCTGACAGTTTTGTATTTTAAACTAATTACAAATTTATCTTCTAGAAGTTGGAAGTCCTAAGCTTGTGAAGTGCCCAGTAATCCAGGGGGAATATGTTTGTGTCTCTGTGAACGATTGTGTTTGTGATTTCAGGAAGGTAGAAATAAGTTCCATATAGACTTCTGATACCTTTCTCCTCCAGTTCAAGGTGTAGGCATATATTTACACAAATAAATTGATGTTCTTTTGTCATTTGGCATATTGGGAATAAGAGGTTCTCATACTTGTTTCAGAAGGGTTGGGAAGCATGAGCTTAGAAAACGGGAGGAGAAAGAGGCATGGAGGCACTTCACACTTTGTGCAGGATTTGAGGAACAGTAGCTTTTATTTTCTCTTTTATTCTAAAGCAAACTGGCACTGAATTGTAACTTACTATTACTCAGAATTGCTTTTCTAATCAGATATAAGTGCCTCAGATTTTTCAAGGCAACATGAATGATGAAATGTGTTTTAACATTTATCTTTAAAAGTAGTTTTATTTTTCAAGGAAAAGGCTATAGCCTGTTCTTTCTTCCAGCGGCAAAAGAAATTCTCATTGATCTATGTACATGATCTGTGTGCTTAGTTTCTTTGGGGTTTTTTGGTTTTTTTAAGTGCTTGTTTCATTGTGGTGTGAATGAATGTTTAAAATTTTTGGATTTTCATCTTTAGAACATGCTTATTTATCAGAACTGTTAAAAACTTGATTGTTCTTTGGTCGTTGTTTGGTGGAGCACCCTATTGATTTCTGCTGTGTGTTAAAGAGGGAAATTCTTCCTCTAGCCTGCGTATCATTAAGTGAATGGCTTGCCGTGTGCCTTTAAAATTCATTGAATGCATTGAGCATGTTTGTCCAGTGAATTTTGAATTGACTCATAGTATTACTTTGTTTTTTTTTCTGTGGCTTTTGCTCCTCTCCACAAGAATTTGAATTCCCTGTTGCATTTTGTATACGTGTTCTTAACAGGGGAAGATATTTTGAATTTTTTACAGAGGTGGGTTTCCTATCCCCTCTGAATGCCTTCTGTAATTGATACAACAAAAATCTGTTATTGCAGTGCTAAATAATTTCATAAACTATTTTTTGGATTAATCAGAAGCAATGAGAAAGAGTGATAATAAAAAATACGAAAACCTTCCTTCCTTTGAAGAATATAAATCAGGTGGTTAGGCTGACGCATGCTTTGTGCCTGACATACTTACTCTCATGTCATTGTGTATCATGATTCGGAGATGGAGATACTTCAGGTTTATAGATTTTTGTTTTAACATTTGTGTTGAATTCTTTCTTCAGGCTGATGTTTCCTGTTTGGTTTGTGGAATGTGTAGAAGAAGGGAAACAAATGCTTTTTTTTTGTTTGTTTTCAGGAGGCCTGAGTTGCTGATGAGAAAACAGTTGAGGGTGGGCTGAGGAAGAGAGTGACACTCCCTCTCCTCCCGACTGAAACTGATGAACAATAAAATCAATTAAGTGTATCGATATTTGACCAATTGAAGTTAACGAGCTCAAACTGGCTAGTTATGCCCAATGGAAAGTATTGAATTCACCGGCAGATTTAGGTGCTTTACCAAGTAGAAGCAGCTTAGAGCAATCAGAAAAATCAATCCTATGATGAGCTATAAAAAGTATATAATATCTTTTATTTTTGAAACTTTTCTAAGTTAAGTTGTGTAGAGCTAAAATTAAGTTTCAAGCACCAGGAGTTATGAGTGTGGGTGATTCTGTGGGATCGTTATTCAGGGATGTGCATAGACCCTTCTAGAGTGGCTGAAGCTGGCAGGAAAAGACCCAAAACCAGGATTTGTCATCCCAGGATATTCTCCATAATGGTTCAATGTGGGAGCCCTTGATTGGGTTAACAAATTGTAGCAGACCCAGGCCGCCTGTCAACTTTAAGAAGAAAAACTATGCTTAGTAACTGCTTTGCAAGCAAGCGCCTGTGCATCCTCACTCCTGTCTCCTTGCCTTAAAAAGCAGAGACAATGCTTTGCTTGCATAGTTGAGGTTTTAGATAGCACTCTGCTCATTGCAAAGCAAGGACCCAGGACCTCAGCTATAAAAGCTGGGCTTGTGTGCTATTAGATAGTCTGTTATCCGCAAAACAAGGAACTGGCAGGTTTGGTGGTCTGTTTTGAAATTCACATATCTAAAGAATGTATTTTGTTCCCCTCACCCCATGACTTCCCTAAAGATACACTAAGACTTTGTACTCATGGTGGATTCTGTAATCTCTGTCTCATCCACTTTTCCCAAGTTTCTGCTTACTATCACACAACTGTTAATGACTATTTCCTTTGATTATACACAATAAATATGGGAGCATTTGATAGGCTCGTGGAGTTGGCTCCCTACTCCCTATCGATTGCTGGACTTTTTCCAGTCTTGAATAATCATTCCGTGTCTGTAAGATTTCTGCCAGCCAGAACCCACAGTTCCAGGTGAGAAAGATGCAGGTTTATCTCTCCTACCCGAGGGAGAGAGAGTAGAGAATTGAGATCTGCTTCCTTGTGGTCCCTTCCTGCCCCAGGGCAACTCCAGTTCACCTGCAGCCTTCTGGCCTCTGCTCACAGGGCCTCTGTCCCAGGACTGACTGCAGCCTTTTCTTCCCCGGTCAACATTTTCTGTGCCTTTCAGTACTTGGTCTCTTGTCTGCAATTGAAACCTGGCAGATGTGATGGTGGTCTGCGTGCTGGTGGGCAGTCACTTGGGGCTCCCAGGAACCATGCTGATTCTCCTGAGTCTCTCATTCGGGGTTAAAGAACTGTCGAGCACCGTAGGAAGCCCATTCACGTGAGGTCAACACAGCATTGCGTCGCTTTCATTTTATATTTGAATTTTCAGTGGAGAAATTATTTGTAGCTAACTGTTCCAGATTTTCGGCCTCCTGCTTTCCTCACCACCATTTCCTTGTTGGCTCTGGTGCTTGTTTTAAGAACCAGGTTTCTTCTCTGGTCATTTTTAGCAGCTGGGCTTGCCGAATCCTTGATCTTCATTTGAAGCAGAATGCTTCCTCGTGATGTCAAACTGATTTTCCTATTTCTGAATATTTCGTGTAAACTCAGCAAGTGTTTCATGTGAAATGCTCTTGTCCAATTTCTGTTTACCCACATTTGAAGATCTCCTGCTTTCATGCTGAGGGCAGTTTCTTCTTCCTGTAATAAAATTAGCAATTTGCGTTTACTATGGGAAGGTACTGGCCCAAGGTGCTTTTGTTCTTAACAGTTTTAATACAATTCACTCATTAAAATGTACAGCGGTTTTTACTCTATGCCCAGAATTGTGCATTCCAGTCAATCTTAGAACATTTTCATCCCCCAAAAGGAAGCCCCGTATACATAAGCAGTTATTCACATCTTCCCCATCCTCCCCCAGCCCCAAGGAGCCACTGTTCTCTTTATGAGGATTTGCCTGTGCTGGACATTTTCATGTAAATCGAGTCATTTCAAGTAAATGAAACCGTCTATTATGACTGACTTCTTTCACACTGAGTAATGTTTTCAATGTTTGTCAAACTTGTGGCCTGGGTCAGTACTCTATGCTTTGCAATTGCTGAATAATATTCCACTGTATGACTGGGCCCCACTGTTTACCCATTCATCAGGTGATAGGCATTTTGTTTGTTTCTGCTTTTTGTCTGTGATGAATAATGGCGCCGTGAACATTCCTGTAGGAGTTTTTATGTGGACACTTGTTTTCAGTTCTCTTACGTGTATGCCCAGAGAGCAGAAAGGCTGGGTCATTCATAAACCAAATGTTTAACTCTCTGAGGACCTTCCAGGCTGTTTTCCAAAGTGGCCTCACTGTGTTAAGTCCTCACCAGCAAGGGCTGGGATCTCCGCTTCCTCTGTGGCCTCATTACTGTTTGTTATTCTCTTTTTGAGTATATACTACTGTAGTGAGTGTGAAGCAGTTTCTCCTAGTGGTTTTGACTTGCTTTCAATTATAGCTAATGATATTGAACATCGTTTCTTTGTGCTTATTGGCCATTTGTATATTTTCCTTGAAAAATACCTTTTCAGATCCGTTATTCAATTTTTAATTGAGTTGCCTTTGTATTGTTTAGTTGTAGGAGATTTTTTTTTTTTTTGGAGATACAAATTCCTAGTCAGATAAATGATTTGAAAAAATTTTCTCCTGTGTGTTTTTTTATCACTTTCTGGATTGTGTCATTTGAAGCAAAGTTTTCACTTTTGATGAACTCCAATTTATCTCTGTTTTCTTTGTTCCTTGTGCTTTTGGGGTAATATTTAAAATCTGAGGTATTTTATTTAAACTTGTATATATAAAATAACTTAATTTAGGACTGTTCTAGGAGACGGGTGCTGTTGTTGTCCCCAGTCTATGGACAGGAGACTGAGATGCAGAAAATTTTACTGTCATATCAGTGTCACAGCTACCCAGTGCTGTGGGAGTTCAGACCCTCATGTTTGTCCCCAACATCTGTGCTTTTCATCAACATGCTCCACTCCTTCCTGGAATCGTTAATGAAAAAGTGTTTCCGTTTTTGATTTCTTGTTTGTTTTCTCTTTGGGGACCTCATCGACTCATTTTCCTTGCAGAGGTCAGTGTAGGTTTATTTTAGGTCTCATGTAGGCAGAAGCATTGCTATCAGTTAACTTCTTTATTACTCACTCTCCAGTGATGATTGTTGCTAGTTGACCTAATCAAGTCATGCTTAAGTCTTTCCTGCTCATGACACTAAAAACACAGTCATGACTTACAGAATGCTCAAAGAAGAAAGTACTTGAGTGATTGTATTTTTCTAACAAATCAAACCAATCAAATAAAAACCCCTGTGTTGACACATATATAAGCCCTCCAGAATAGGGTCACTGTCTTCCTTGTGTTTCATTGGTTTGGTCACATTGTCTGGATAGTGCCTTGCTGTCCAGCAGTTTTTTTTAGGATACAGTGCTCGTGAACAATTTTAAGGACAGAATTTTGACAACAGACTGTGTTCATTTCACGAGGGAAAAGATCATATAGAAATACTGCTCTGATCTATTTTAAAATTTAGCTTGGAATTTTGAGAAGAGTTCAGGGAACCATAAAAAGATTTTTTCACTAATTTTAGAACTATCTTAGACACATTATGGTTACATAGCAGAGTAACTTATCAACTAGATTTGACAAGAGGATTGTATTATTGATTATTTGTTTTAGTTGAAATATTCTACCTGGGAAAAAGTAATCAGTGCCCATAAATGAACAAATATGTTTGTATTTCTATGCAACATGGGAGCAGACTTCATATGTTCCTGTATAATATATATGACTGTGTTTTAATATGCCTGTCAATGTTTTTATAGTTTTTCAGCAATGTTGTAGCCTTAGAGTTGGTCTAAGAAAATCACCCCTGATTCTAGTGCAGTTTGTACTGCATATCCTGTCTTATGCATGGGATTCCACTGTCCTCTCAGTGAGGAATTTCCTATCCTACTGATGTAGTAGCAGAGTTAAAGGAACTGTGATTTCTAGGACTTTGCTCTCCATGTGTTTGCAGTTGGCTGTCAAACATGATTTTACCTTTCTTGAGTTTTCATTGTTAAATTAGAATTTTGGAAATAAATATTAATATGTTGCATCGGTCTCCTTAGAATCTTGATGTGTTTGTGCTTTCAGATTTCAATTTATGAAAAATGAAAATGCACTCTTGTTTTTAAGTAGTCCTTTTTCACTAGATATTTGTTTACCTCTTTATAATTAAAATATTTTTTTCCCAATGAATGAATCGGTGTGCATGTTTTAAAAGATACCTTACTTTTTATTTTTCTTATTGTAAAAGATATATTCATTTTAGAGAATTTGGAAAATAAGGATAAACACAATAATAACTTAAAAATGGCCTCAAATATCACTTGGAGATACAGTTGTAAGGTTTGAAATTGAGAATTACAAGTCCTCTCATGTTGTTTTTCTTTTACAAGTACGTTTTGGTTACTGAGACCCTCGAATTCCCATATGAATTGTAGTAGCAGCTAGTCAGTTTTTGCAGAGGAGCCTGCTGGGATTGTAATCGAAACCACGTTGTATGTATGGATCGCTCTGGGGAGCACTGCCACTCCAAGAACACTGTCTTCTGATCCAGGAATGTGCGTGGTGTGTCTGTCCAGGTATTTAGGACTTCTTTAATTTTTTTCAGAAATGCATTTTGTTTATAGAGTATTATTTTACTTTTTTTCTTTGCCTTTATACTGAGTAAAAGTGTGCAAGTTACCGGGATCAGAAGTGTATTTGAGCCCTGCCAATTGCTGCCACCATGTAGGCTGCGCTCTTTCTTTGCCCTGTGAAAAATCTTGCACAAAATAGGACCTCAGTAACCCTCTCTTGAATGAATGATTATATGATTGTTGGATGATGCTTGAGAGTCCTTCTGATGATGTCTTTTTCCCAGCCTTTCCCCTCCTCTTAACTATGCCCTTTGTCTTCCTTTCATCTAGTCTGGTTTTCAGCCTGCCTGTGGCATTGATTTTCCCTCTCTGTACACTCTTCCTTTCACTGGTACATGATAATGTTACATGTGGGCTGTGGAAACTTGCTAGATGTCAAGAAAGCGCAAATCCATGGCATGGTAGTATTTTCAAACTGTGGTATTCTTTTATCAATTGAAATTAAATCAGGCTGAGCCCCTGAGCCCTCCCGTGAGCTCTTTTCTCCTTCCTACAGGTGATACTGCTCTGGTTGCTGCCTGTGCCCTACCCCCAGCCTTGGTTTTGGAGTTGAGTAAGTCACCATCACTGGAGCCCTCTCTTTAAAAGATGAAAACATTTGCTCCTTCTCCCTGGTTGGGGACTTGGATGAGATGAGGTACCAGATAAAGATTGCAACCCCTCTTATTCTGACCCCTGCTCTTTCCGTTGTACTCTTTTTGAAATAGTACAGTTCAACTGTATAAAGATTGATTGTGAGCTAATGAGATAGACAAGACAACCGAAAATTTATTAAATATCCTTTCATGCCAGAAACAAATGTGTTATACACACAAAAAGCACATAAAGCACGGTAGTACTGTGGTTACAAACATGGCTCTGAGATCGAGTCCTGCTCTGGAGTGACCAGTCCTGTGAGATGGAGAACTGGTAGGTCGGCTTAGCCTCTCCCATACTTGTTTCCTGTCCTGCAGAGACGGGTCTCGCTAGGCGTCCCTCCCCCTTCGAGGTGCTGTGGGGCGTAAATGACGCACGTGGGCAGCCCGAGCACAGCTGTTCATTCCTCGTAAGTGCAGGATAGAATGGATTTGCGGAGACAGCTTTATGACCACCCCGTGTAGACTCTCAGTGTGCCAAAGGGATGTCTTCTGGTTTGGATGTGGGATTCTCACTTCTCTAAATACCCAAAAATTGTGTTATTGGGCCTTGTTGATTTGAATCTATTCTTTAGAAAGTACATATTGTAGATATATTTTTCAAGCATGCATGCTTTTTTTCTTTTATTATTTATAGTTCTACCCTCTCATCTCTTGTTGTGGCTTTTCATGGAATCCAGGGAAACAGCCCTAAGCCACCTGCCTCTTCACACGTCTCCGTGGCGGTTTTCTTCCCTGACTAGAAGAGGGTTCTGCATAGGAAATTTTCTTTGTTCCCCTTTTCTTGGAGTCTCTCTGTCTGTCTGCCCACCTCTCACCTGTCCATCTGTCCAGTTCTCTACACACTCATTCTTCTGACTTGTTCCAAAAAGCATTTCAGGCAGCTTACAGAAGAACAGATACCAAAAAACAGGTGAGAAAATGGGGCCAAGTTCAGACAGTGAGGCTAGGAGTCGAGCTTGTGTGAGGGTTGCAGGCGTGAGAAATATAAGACTTATAAGATTGCTGTGACTTATAAGATCGACAGCAACAGTGTGCCTGAGGCTCCCAGCAGACACAGGGAAACAGGGTTTGTGGGAAATTCTCACTGGATGTGAAATAAATAAGTGGATGAGGAGAAGCCCAGCCTTTCCAGCTACTAAGGCTTAGGAGAATATTTTGAGTGTCTTCCAAATTCACAGTATTTCATCTTTTCCTTTGTCAGAGTTCTATGTATAGTTGGTTACATTCTATACCTGGAAATTTCTCCAAAACTGCTTCCCACGTGAGTCTCATGGCTCGGAATGGGGTGGTTCTGCTCATTGACGGGTGTTGGCCAGAAACAGAAAATGACATCCTCCAAGAAGCCTGGGATTTGTCAGTTATGTTTTGTCAGTTCTGTTGACTTCAGAAAATGCTTTCACAGTTCCTCTCCATCTGAGGAGGCAGTGTGCTCTCTTTGCAGCATCAGGAGCTCAGGGCCACGGGATGGTGGGGGCTGACTTCACTGCCGTCAAGACAGCTGAGGTAGCCACTGCAGGCGTGGTGCTTTCACGTAGTGCATTTCATGTTCTTTAATAGGTTTCAACAGGGAGTTAATTGAGTTAATTAACATTTAATAAATATGATGCTTTGTTGTAAAGACAGTTATAGGCAGAATATAAGCTGTGAAGACTTTAAAAACGGTTTCATTACTTAAATTTCAGCAGGGAAGATTTAGTTTATCTTATTTATGCCTCTCTTTTACAGTAACAAACAAACAAGACAGAAAAAGCAGAGGATGATTTCTGTTCTTCCTCTCGGCTTGCAGGTGCCCTCACCTCCAGTGGCATCCATCCAGACACCAGCACTGACACTGGCCGTGCTCAGATCTGCCTCAGCCCTGAAGACACAACTGACAAATAGAAGGGGGCCATGCCCTGTTACAGCAGGTGCTCTCACTTTGTGGGTCCTTATGTAACTGCGCATTGTTATTCAGGATCGCCCCTTCTACATTGTTTGAAGCTGCTGCGGTGTCTCCTAGTTATTTGTTTCTGTAAGTACTCATGTATTTTCTCCAATGCATGGTACTAGACATCTAAAAATGCTTTTTTCAGATGAAAAGTAATGTGTATTTAATATAATAAGTCTGAAAAAAGGGGCAAAAGAAGGTATCCTTGTCCCACTACTCAGAGACAGTAATTAACACTTTAACATCTATTTTCTGTCCTTTTCGTCAGTGTGTATCACCTCTGTCATAAAAAGCAGCGATCACTCTGTGCCTGTTTACTGTGTGGAGACCTCCATTTTCCATTCGGCTTATTACATGTTTTTCTGCAATATTCTATCTCCGCTGGCATGATTTTTAATGACCAGTATAGCATTATGTCTTGTGGAGGCATCGTCCATTTTACTTCGGACTTAAATAAAATTTTAAATTCAAGTATTCTTAACTGAAATACTGAAAAGAGATCTGTGGTGGTACCGAAAGGCCCCTACATCCCTTCCCCTTATTTCCTGAGTGTAAAAGCTGTTGACAATGTGGTGTATATATTTCATGACCTTTATGCCTATGACATATATATATATCCATAAATACATACATACCTACATACATACACTTATATGAGAAATCTATGTATATGTGTGTGTATATATGCTTTATTGAAAAATAAGACCGTACTATATGTGTTCTGCAGCTCGCTTTATTCACTCACGGGTATAGCATAGACGTCCTCCCTCTCCAGACTCACCCGGTCCTTTCAGATAGAGAGGCGGGGTCTCCTGATGTGCAGGTGTGGTCTCTTGTGGAAGGACACCTTTGGTGGGAGAGTGATGTGGACAAGGCCCTGGACAATGCCGAATCGCCGGCCCCTTCAGAGCCCACATCTTGCCGTGATTTACCGCATCATTTCCTTGATGTTGGACCCTTAAGTTTTCTCCATTTTCCACTTTCAGAAAGGATGTTTGACTGGCATCCCTCTTGTACAAACATACCTGTGATCTTGTATGAGTATTCCTTTAGTTAAGGCTTCTGGAAATTTAGTCCCTGGATGTGACATTTACATTCATCACAGGCTCCTTTCAAGTGACTCTAGAAATTGCTCCTCCAGTGGGGAATGAAAAGCTGTAGAATAACTTATGTAACCAATTCTCAATCACTGGATATGATTTCACTTCTGCTTTTCATCCCACCATTGTAAACAGTGCTGTGTAAATGCTCTGATGAGTACATCTTTTGAACTGATTTTTTTCTAAATGAAATGATTCCTAGAAGTTGAGTTGAGTCTGTGTGCACACACGTTTTTCAGAGTTTACATATCCATTGACATGTCGTCCTCCAAAATGTCACTCACAGTTTGTTCTCTAACAGATGGACACTAGCTAGATTATCGTTTATAAATATTTGCCAATATGATGAACAAAAGTGATTTTTCATTGTTTTAGTTTGTATTTGATGACCAGTGAGGTATTGAGCATTTTTCACTCATTAGCCATCTGACTTTTTAAAAGTGAATGATCCCTTTTGTCCTTTGCACACATTTAAGTGAGGGAGCTTCTTGTTGCTTTGTGACAGCTCTTTGTATGTTATGAACATTAACCCCTTGTCTTCATCAACATGTATCACAGAGCTTTTTCTTGTCATTTCTTGCCTTTCATTTTGTTCAGTAGTTTTTTTAATTTTCTTTGTGGCCCAAAATATTTTTAAGATTGTAAACGTCTTCCTTTTGGGTTTTATCTTTGGTATTATTCTTAGAAACACTTTCTTATAATGATATAAATCTCTTCTGTAAGTTTTTTTAATCTCTAAGATGGAGATGATAATAGTACTTGTTATAGTGAGGAGAAGTTGAATTAATATGAACAAAGAGTTGCATTTGTTGTTATTAGTATTTTAATATTTACATCACTATCTGTAATTTTTCTTGTGGTCATTAGCACAGGAATAGAATTTGTTCTTTCCAGGTGATTCTCTGATTGTCCCAGGAAAATTATTGAATTCATACTTTGCTCTTTGATTTGAAATCCCAACTGTACAATATACTTATGTACACTAGAGTCTCTTTTTGAGCTCATGGTTTATTTCTGTAAATTTTACTTTCTTACACCAGCGCTATATCTTACATATTGTAAAAATTTATTTAATAACTGAAAGTGTGATTTTTTTTTATTCTTTTCTTCCATCACAAATTTTCTTGGCTAGTATGAATTTATTATTCCTGAAGAATTCTAAAATACTTTGTTCAAGTAAAAAAACACAGATAAGGGTTTTCATGGGATTTTTTAGTAAGTTTTGAATTATCTTTAGAAGAACGTACATCTTTACAAAACTGCTTTCCTCCATGCAATATGTTGATGTCTCTACATTCACACGTCTTACTTTACTCCTCAGTAGAGTCCAGTAGATTTCTCCATGTAGAACATGGGCTTTAATTTTGAGTTTATTCCAGATTATTGTTGATGTCTTTGTTGATTCTGTAAGTGAGAATTTTTTGCTATTATATTTTGTAACTGTTAAAACTGACACCTAGGAAGGAAGAATCGGTTTGTAAATACTCACTTTGTAAATTGTCATTTAAAATTGTAAGTATTAAGTACTTGTTCCAGAATGCTTTCTTTTCTGTTTTTAAAAATTTGTTTCCAAGATTATCAAAATGGTCATAGCTAAGTAGTATATTTGGGGAGACAGATGGAGAGAGGTAGTGTGGCTTATGTACAAACTCTGAGCAGTTTCATGGCTGCCTTTAGGCTGGAGAAGCCCCAGAAGAGCCCAGGTTAGACCAGGGATGGCTTTGTATGCACTGGAAAGCCAGCTTTCCTGCCTTTGTGGAGAAGCCTGTTGGGCGTGACAGGTAGATGATCAAGGTCCGATGGAGGCCATTGGCTGCACAGAGCGCTGTGACTGTGAGAACTGGCGACCATTAACATGGGAAATGCTTGGGGCCAGGAACACTGCAGGGGAGCTAGGCAGCCTGTGTGTTAAGGATTTTCCAGTCATGGGAGTGGGAAGAGCAGACTCTGCATTCAGATCTGAGTTTGAATTCATCCTCTCTTGTTTACTGGTCCTCTGACTTTTGTCAAGTTATATATCCGCTTTGAACACCTGTTTTCTTGTCTCTCAAAACAGGAGAATTACGGCCTGCTGCTAGAGTGTTTGATCAGCGTAAATGATTTGTGTCTATGAGATGCCACGTACAATCACAAGCTCAGTAAGAAATGGGCTGTCACCTTTCTTCTGCAACTCAGTGCTTGACAAGACTTGGTGGAAAGCCAGTCCATAATTTGTGTATGATGTAATTAGGAAAAAAATTAATGTCTTGCCTTTCCCTAGCAGTATTCGTACTCCTTTGCTTCATTTACTTCTTTCCTCCTTTCCTTTCCCCTTTCCCCTCTTTCACCATAAGAGCCTGAGACTCTCTCAGAACACTAGATTCAAATTACTTTAAAGGTTGTCTCATCCTCATGAAATGACTGTAAGATAAAAAAATCTGTAAATATCCCAGAATTCATTGTATTTCATTTATACACACACGCACACACACACGGACACACACACACACAATCAGGCTACCTCCCACTTGCTGAGGGAGAAGGAACACTTTTTCTGTGTTTCCATTCACTGAGCGTGAGAACAAAGTCTCTTATGCAGAATTTCTCCCGGCTTCTTGCATGGTGTTTTTAATTGGATTTCTGCTTTGTTGCCATAGAAATATTCTCCTAATAGAAGAGAGGAAGTGGAGATATAGACATTCTGCTGAGATATTGGTTTAATCATATTTGAGTTGGAAAGTACTTAAGATCATAGAGCCGTAAATTTTTATGGTTGAGAATCCATGATGTTGTAACTTGGACAAGAACCTGGGTCTTCTGCCATAGTGTCCATGCGGGCGAAGAGGCAACTGGGCAGGGGATGGCCGGGGTCCTTCTTGCTTGAGTTCCAGGGTCTTGATAGTTTTCATTGCTCACCTGCCTTTAGTTTATGTCCATGTGGCCTCTCATGGGAAGGCCACTATGTCCTGTTAGACTGAGTTTCTAATCAGCAAAAAGCTCTGGATCCACTCATATTTCCCAGAGTTTTTCTGCTGACCTGCTGACACTTTATATAAATGAGGCCTAAGAAACTACTGAATACAAAATCCTTATTGATATCACTTGCCCTCGAGTTCCAAAGGAATGGGGTGCTGTCTCAGGCTGTCTAAGGCTAGATCTGAACAAAGATATGGTGATAGGCTGTGCTGCTGGACCCTCCACAGTCAAATGGGATTTCCACCTGGTTTTTAGAATCAGGCAGATGAGTTCAAATCTTGCGTTTACCAGTTATTAGCTTGGTGACCTTGGGGAAGAAACTGTACTTCTTTGTGTCCAATTTTCTTTGTCTGTAAGTAAGTTCAGTAAATATTTTAAGGTTTTTTTTTATAGAATTGAATGAGCTAATTCCCTCATTTATACCTAAAGTACTGATCACGTGGTTCTATGTTGGTGCTTTGGTAGTTGATTACTAAGGAACTCGGCAGTGAGAATGTGGGTGGTGGACCCCTGGATCATAGAGTTTATATTCCAGGATATGATTGTAAAAGACTGGATGTGCAGTGGATTTTTAGTAAATATCCATACCTTTCCTAATCCACATTGATTGTTTATATATCTTTACACTAATATATGAACAATTTTTCATTGCAATTTAAATATCTTTTTAGTATTTAAAATATGCAGCTATAACAAAAATACATGAAATAAATAGATTTGAATTTATTTTCTTTTCAATAAGCAAAACAAAATAAAATAGAAAAGAAAAAAGATTTGAAGGAGTAGAAATAATTTTATTTCCATGGAATCAATTCCCTATGTGAGGTTTTTTGGTTGTGTTGCTAAACAGCATATAAAATTTATAGGTTGTGACATATTGGAAATGGGGAAACAGTGGAGACATACTACCTCCAATGAAGTCATTTAGTTACCACGTCAAAGCTAGTTCTGCCTCCTGAATGACAGGCCAGTAAATCGGGAGATGAGGTGTTAGAGCAAGGAATAGTGACTTTATTTGAAAAGCTGGCAGACCCAGAAGATGGCATACTGATATCCTGGAGAACCCTCTTCCCCAAGTCAGAATTCAGTCTCCTTTTTTACTAAACAGGGGTGGGGATGTGGTTGGTTGTTGCAAACTTCTTGCTGTACGAATTGATTTCCTTGGAATCCTTTGTTCTTGCAGCTGTCCATGTGGGTCAAATCACGGTGACCCTTTAAAACCTCCAAAAAAAAAAAAAAAACAGGTTATTCTCTATTTTGCAAATTGCCATCTCTACATAAGTGTAGAAGAGCTAACATCCTTAAAGATCAGAGCCCGCAGAATAGGCCCTCCTGGATATTTCAGGCTAAAGGCAACTTTCTTTTACAAAAGTTACAGAGCTAGCATGTCTAAGCCTAGAAAACAGGGCACAGGTTTAAAGCCAAAGGAAAACATCTAACATTAAGTCAAATTTTTTCTTTTCTATTACAATTCCTTTTTCCACCTCATAAATAATTTTAGTAAGGAACATGAACAATTTTTAATTTTTTTTCTCAATAATGGATAAATGAGCCAACTACATTTTTGTGAGCAGGGATGCTGTGCGTGCCTTGGGGTCACAGCAAACTCTTGTTGGGGGTGGTCGACCCTGCAACAAGTCTGATGCCCTGTGAGTGTTGGTGAGGGTCTCCCTAAACTGGGGCTCTCTTCAAGAACCAGCATATGGGCATTGACCTCTGGAGACCTCTTTTTCAGCTGCAGAAAATTTTTTCAGATACTGTGATTGAAAAATCACTCCAGCTGGGGATAAGTAGGGAATAAAGGAAGAGGAAAAGTGCTTGGAGTAAAGTAGAAGAGAAGGACAGAAGATTAGGGAGCCTGGGGGCTTGGAAGCGGGGCTTCGGGAGAGAGACGAGCAGAGGTGGGGAGGTGCCCGGCTCCGGAACCAGCTCCTGCACCTGTCCGTGCGCCCAAGCCACACAGCATTTAATTGGCCCAGGACGCTATCCTGTCTGGATGTCACCCTGGGCAGAACCTTGAGAATTGAAGGTAAGGGGTGGGCAGCACTCAGCTAGGGGACACTGAAGGCTTTAGTCAAGTCCACAGTGCCTTTTATACTCATGTGTCTTCACTTGCCATTTATCTTAGGATCTGAGAAGCAGGAGCAAGGAATTCAGGGAGAGATCCAGGAAGACATCTGACTCTGTTAAGAGACGACATTCACAGCGACAAGGGGAGCGAAGACACTTGCAGCAAAGCAAAATGAATTCACAACGATTGCATCAGAGCTGCAGGTGTGAGAGAGCCTAAGCCTGTCTCAGAGTGCAGGGGACAAGTGGAAAGGAATGGTAAAATTTCCACTGACAATTGAAATTTTGTTAAATAGCCTGCTACTCTTAATTGTATCACTTCATTGTATGTAGGTGTATTTCTGTGAGCATTTATAGGTTCACACAACCCCACCAGCACCTCTTGCCCCCATCGGGGATGGGCTTTCTCAAGCACAGTGCACCTCATGCTTGATTGGCCACGCTACGGGTCCTGGCCTGGGGCCGGGTTGCTGCAGGGCACTGAGTCCCCGAGGCACGGGCAGTGAGACAAGACAGGAACATCTCAGCTCATGACTGAGGGCCTCCGTTTCCCCCTGCAGTGTAAGAATGCCGGTGACTCAGTTAGAAGCATGCTTCGAAGCTGTCCGTGTACTTGCCACCCAGAAGCAGAGCCTGGGAGCTACCGAATTTCTCCAGAATGCAGTTTACATTCACCTTGACAAGTGAATTATGTCCTTTTACAAGTGGAGGAATTGCTGCCGTTTCCCTGGAACTTACTCACCACTAGTGTATATGATTTTCCTTTGCTAGGATTCAGTATAGCCTGCTAAAAATTGTGGAGTCAGATCTTGAAACCCTGATGAAGAGGATTATTTATTTTATTTCTTTATATGATAGTATTTTACTTTCAAAATTCAGAGTTTTCAGTTCATTGAGGAATTTTTTCGGGGGTTGGAGAATCAACGTTTCTCTTACCATCTTTGTGACCTGTTGCTATATGCCTCTCACCTGTCTTCTGTCACTTGTGAGGCAGTTCCATTTGTGACCCTGTGCGGGTTGTTCATGTTATAAAATATAAATTCTGTAAAACTACAGTCCCTTTTACTCCGAAGACATTCCACAAGTACTACTTAAATCTGGGTGTGGTTTTTAGAAGACAGAATCATTAGAACATGTACTTGCAGGTTGCTAGTGCAAAATCCCCAAATCAATAGTCTAGATCAACATCTAAAATCTTTCTAATCTACCTTGGATTTGTATGGATAAGTGAAGCAGTTTGCTAAGAATTCAAGACCAGGTTTAGAATACAGGCTGGTGTAGCTCATCAGGTCCTCCCATGCTGATGCTCTGCCAGAGGGTGGGGCCAAGGGGAGAGGGCGTGTCCTGCCCTCCCTGAGCTGACAGTTTGATGGCAAAGACCTTCACCAGGTGAAGAACTGGGAGTTCCTTCTAAGAAAAGTGGGTTTGAAAAGAGTCCTAAAAGCGCGGGAGTGACACAATCCCATTTGTCTCAAGTAGGGGAGAGCGGCTGTAGGGCCAATTGGGAGACTCGTGAGTCCAGGAGTGCAGTGTTGGTTGCTTCCACTTTAGCGGTGGGACGGTCAGTGTGTTAAAGCGAACAGATTGAAGACATGTTTCGATGGTAAAAAGGAAAGGATGAATGCTGTCTGTGAAGTTAGAATGGAGTAAGGCCCAGGTTTCTGGGTGGATTAATGAGGTAAATGATAGCCCTGCTGTGCTGTGATGAGGCAAACCTGCAGAGGGAGTTCTGGGGAAAATCTGATGAGTTCAGCTGTGGGTAAATGAAAGGCTGTTAGATGTGTGGACATGGAGCTCTGGTGAGAGCCAGTAGTGAGTAGGGGGAGGGGAGAGAGTCTTTCAAATCATTTTGTCTTGTGAACATACAAATAAGGATGAGCAATGACACACTTAACATCTCTATATTCTGGATTTAAAACCCAGTAACATTTTGCATTATTGACTGCAGAGGTTCTTAATTTTTTAAGAGAAATAAAATAAATAGAAACAAAATAGTGGAGTTAATCAACATCTTAGATTTGATGTGTGTCCTTGTGTATATTTTGATACCTCATCTGTTTATAACTATAATCTACAAAAAGTTAACTTGCTTAGCATAAGAGTTAAACAGAGGGACGTGACACACACTGTTAGGGGAGGAAGCTGATCCTCTTGGGCAAATTATGTCGCCTCTCTGTGCCTTAGTTGCATCTTCTGTGACTGCCCCTGGGCCCCTCATCACAGCTGATTTCCTAGACTTGATGTTGGGAGGGAGGCTGCTGAAGGGATTAAGAAGTGGCAACTGCTAGGGATACTGAAGAGTGAGACAAAAGCAGATTAAAGCCTATAAACTTACTACAAATACCCTCAAAAGAGAAAGAACCTTGCAGTGTTTTGAGCCACTTAGCGTAAGGAAAACAAAATCACGTGGACCCAATTCTCTTGAACATTTGAGTATTGTGGGTGGGAGGGTGTCATCAAAAAAGTGTCAAGAAAAGGTCTTTTGGTTTCCCTTGACGTTTCCAGTAAGGGTGAGTAGCATAAGCAAAACCCCTCCCGGTTCACAGTGGAAGGTCTTTTTGTGCAAAACTGACCAAAGGTTGGAAACCACTCTTCAGCGGTGCTGGCAAATGAAGAGACTTCTGGATTGGGTGGGGCACTTGCTGTGACTTCCAGGTGACCTGCTGGCTGGGGACTGTTAGGCGGGCAGTAGGTTTGCAGGGAGACCCGGGCATAATCCCTGCCACTGAGGCTGCTAGTCTGATTACTCCCCTGGGCACATGCAGTCCTAATGGGGCAGCCCGGGATGTGGCCTGGGACACCTGCAATGCTGAGGGCGAAAAGAGGGCTTCCCTGAGGGGGTGTCCCTGCAGAGAGTGGAAACGTCCTCCTGCAGGTGAGGAAGAGCCTCTGAGCAGGGGGAAGGATGCACAGGCAAGACCAGCCTGAGCACGGAGTGTTTGGGAAGCCAGAAGTCATACAGTGGCCCGAGCAGCCTTGTTCCTGAGAGACTGGAGGTAAAAGATGCTGAAAAGGCAGGCTAGTTTCAGACCCTGTGGTGTTTTATGAGTGACAGGAAAGGACTGGTCAGGCAGGCATGAGAGAACCCTGTGGGCATCCCAGCTGGGGCGTCACGCCGGAGGGAGGAGCAGAGTTATAAACTTTGCCACTTATTAGCTGTGTGACTTTGAGCAAGATCACCCCAGTTCTCTCTATATATATCTTCAACTGTAAAGTGACACAGTGACAAGCTCGTGTCATCAGAAGGCTTAGTTTAGCTCTGATCCTCTGTGTCCAGTCCTGTCAGTGCTGCCCTGTGAGGTTCTGTAGCGGCTGCTCTTACCCTGAGATGGGAGGGCGTAGAGGGACATTGTAGCACCCGAGGGCAGGATGGGTTTGCTTTAAAAGCAGACATGTTGCCGCCTGCAGCTCCAGACCTGCAGGGAGCTTGGTTGATGGTCGTGGAGAGAACTTTGGAGTCCTTAGCGTCGTCTTAAGACTTGTTTTCACTTAGGGACCAGATATGCCTTTGCAGATTAATGTTGAATATTTGGGCTTCTGGCAAAGCTGTTTTCAGAGATGGGTATATACGTAACATATCATATAAAATAAAATGATTTTCTTAACGTGTGGGACTTTGCAGCTTTTGGGAACATCTCTGTTGCCCTGGTCTCCACAGAGGACACTAGGTGTCAGCAGAGCGTGCGGGAGGGCAGGCAACCCACAGTGCTTTTGCCGGCTGTTCTCCCCAGTAGGGCAGTCTGCTGAGTTGACTCTTCTCTGAGTTTGGTTACCAGATGAGCAGACAGCAAAGTAATGAGTTCTGGTGGGACTGTATAATGACAGGAAGAAAGAGGAACCAGTAGTTTTTCAGGACTAGAACACGCTTTTGGTTCCTGATCCAGTGTATTCCATTACAGAAGTGATGAGTTGTGTCTATTCTGGGACTTGATTGAAATAAACGTTGAGCCTAAAATTAAGAGTTGTGTTTCATTTGGCGGGAGGACTCGAGCCGGGATGACAGCCTCTCAGATCACTCTGAGGAACTGCTCCCAAGAGGTATGGGAAGAGCTAGGATATACAGGAGCTTTACAACAAAGACCAGGTAGTTGGAACAATAAAAGATTGCTTGTTATCTAAAGAAAGCCAGGTATCTCAAGTTCAAGAATTTAGTGGTTTTCTATGTATGGGGGGAAGCAAACATTTGGACTCACTGAATTCATACTTTAACAAGCACCTAGCTATCTAGGGCAAGTATCCTGTCCTTTCTTATTCTGAGTCTGCTCAGAGGGCACCAATATGAGTGGCTGAGAGGCTGGGTTTCAGGCATGTACTCGCTGGGGTGTGGCAGCGGCTGCTGTTGGCTTGGCTTCAGGATTCTTTGTTTACTGACGTGGTTGCAGTATTTTCTTTCACATTGTAGTACTTTCATTCACAGTGCTTTCCCTTGGTCCTAAATTCGACCAATATTTTGAGAGAGGTTTCATGACCAATTTTGTCCCACGGTGCTAGGATGGCTCATTCCTACTTCTGGTGAAGTATCTTCTGAGCTGCCATTCAAGGTGTTAGTTTTTTATCAGACCCTATTGATACTAAAAGTTCTCTGGATCGCCTGTCTTACTAGTCTATTATGATCCAGGAATTGTTTACCCTTCGTTGCTCATTACCATAACTAGAATCGCACTATTACAATTATTTTATACAGGGTTATAAATTTTATCTATTCCTTCAAGATGTTTAGCCATCATGAATCTTGTAGGCCTAGTTACACATTGGGAAATGTAACAGACAACAATTTTATTATATAGACAGGATATAAGTAATTCAGATAGTAAAGTTTATAAAGTCATGAGTAAGTATTTAATAGTCGAGAAGTTATATTTTTGGGTTAAAATTTTCCTTGTGTTCCTGATTGAGTTTGAGTGATCTTATGAGAAATTTCATATTTATGGTCAGGGTCAGAGCAGGTATTAATTGGCCAGATGAAGTCTCCCACCTTGTAAGATCAACAGTGGCCTAAACAGAACTGTTATTTCTTTTTAGAGTAACGTTTCTGAGGGCTATCTAGTTAGAGCCTTGGAGTAGGGAAACCCACCAAGGTAACACAGAAGTACTAGACATAGGTAATTTACCATAAACTTAACAGTTGGAGTAGTTCATAATCAAAGGTAGGAGAAATTATCAAAGTAATTGGCATACAGGCCTGGTTCGGTGTCTTGGGTCTGCAGTCTTCTTCAGATGTTGTCTTCTTCTCATCCTGACCTGGTAGATTTTTCTCCATTTGGGCATTGTTTTAAGGTGAGCAGTGCTCTATAGGCCAGTGCACTGCAGGGGCTGTTTCTGATAGGAAATGAATCTGAAAGTCCGTTTCCTTCAGCTTTGGTGTGTATGGTCTTGTTAAGAGTACCTGATAAAGGGTCCTTCCATTCAGGTTGGAGACAGTTCTTTAAGTCATGCCTGTTCCAGTATTTATAATACCCTGGCTGCTGGTCATGGGGCATTGGAACGTTACCAAGGATAGATTACTGAGCCTCAGAAACAAACCTAGAGTATTCTTTTCATAATTCAATTAACCTTTACAGCAATGTGACATAACAGCAAGGAATGACCTGGGAAATGTCTAAGTAAATATAGACCTCAATCAACAAAACTAGAAATTAATATCCACTAAAATATAATCTTTTTTCTCTCTAAAGTTACCCTCAGTTTTCTCAAATATAGTCAAATCAAGATTAATTTATTTACAAGCTAAGTCTGATTATTTGATTATATAGGCTTTTTTTAAATTGGCTGTGTTGGAACTTTTAATTAGGAGTCTCAGGGTAGAATGTTAATAAGGTTTTCTTAGGCCCGGAATGCCTCGTCAAGGGCTTGTCATGGATTTCTGCCTTACAGATTTAGGTAAATTCTTTTCTCTTTAAAATCCTTAAAATACTTTGAGATTGCTATATCTGTTAGGAGATGATCTTCCTCATTTGTCTGATAGACCCACTGTGGACCTTAGAGTTTTTAGTCTCTTGAGGGATCAGATAGAGAGAAAAGATAACTGTTCCAAGTCTGCTTACATAGGTATAACTTATCAAATTTCTGTGAATCATAACTAGCTTAAGGAGAAGAGTTTCTTTATGTCTGGGAAACAGGTTAAAAGCCAGTAGTATGTCAGACAAAATCAAAAATTATAACCATATTCACCAGTTTACTCAGTCCCATGTAACTAATTCTTTTACTCAGAGTTTTCATTAGACCTTTAAAATTTCTTACCCAGTTTAGTTCAGTGCTATAGTTCGAAATTTATTTGAAATCAATAAATCTCCTTGAAGAGAAAGCAATTTGCAAAATCATCAGAAGGAAACAATTAACTGTATATAAACGACAAGTGATTTAAAAGCATGGTTAAACAACGTCACACTATAATCGATAAAGAAAGCTGGTCACTATAACTAGAATTATGACTGGTAACATTTCAGATATACCAGAATTTTAGGGAATCCATATAATTTATAGAATATCTATATTAATAATATTTTCTCATACAATATAACCTAGGAAGATCTATTATTCATTTGACAATACCATGTTATTTAGCATGCCAAATGAAACTTACTACTTTAAAATCTCTCTTTGGGATGTTTCAGGGGCCCTCTGTAGCATCCCAAACTTAACTGGAGATTAAAAGAACTTTAATTAGAAATTGATATTTGGGGAGCTTGTTAAAGGTTTTCAGAACACTTGGTCAGATAAACATATAGATCACTGTAAAGTAGTTCTTTTTCATTAACAAAAAAATACGTTAAAGTAAAAGCAGAACAGGTCAGTTATGTGGTATAAGAAGCTTTACAATTTGTTACTGAAAGTGGATTAACATTTTTAGAAAATTTTGTCATCTTAACAGAGAGAAAACCAAATCTAGTCTTGTACCAGATTACTTCTAAGATTCATTTACTTTGCCCAAGTTGATTCTAAACTTAGACAATTCTGACAACGTACAAAACTCTTTCCTCAGGGTTCCTCTTCCACAAGCGTTCCACAGCTTTCTATACTCACATTAGTGTGTCCTTTATTTTCTCTTCCATTCAGAAGTAACCAGCTTCAGAAGAAAGTCACTATTTTTTATTAACAAAATATAATTACATTCATATATCTTCCTTTACACATTTATCTTACTTTCCTAGGATACTGAGATTATACCCTTAATAATAGAGATTATTTCAGGGTAGCACCAACCATTTATTAATATTTCTAAACACCTTTACTTTCTTTGTAAGGGTAAGTTAAATGTTAAATAATTCATATTTCAATCTTATTTTATCTGAAAGTGTCATAGCTATTTAATAAAATCCTATCATTTAACTTAATTTAGCACAACTCTTGAATTTAAAGATACCAAACATTTAGAGATTATCTTAACCATACATTTTAAAAATATAATTTAAAAATTTACCCAAAGCTCTCATCTCATTTGCATTTAATTTACTTAAAATTTTACTACACCACATTACTATTTTTTTTTCTTGACAATTCTGCAACAGATATAACAGGATCTTATTTGACTTTCATTAAAACTAGGTACAGTAAAGGTATTGTACTTAATATTGATGACTTTAAAGATGTCTATATTAATTAGAACATACTTAAACTAAACAATATCAAATATTATCTTAATATTGAATATTTTCCAGTTCACGTGACGCTGAAAGTCAACTTGGTCAGTTTTTATTTTAAAAATACTTAATTTGTAAGCTCTTATTTTTTTTTACGTCAATTAAGCAGAGATCTTTGACTTTGATTTTTTTTTTCAGCTGTAGAAATATCTCACATCTATAATGTGTACGCAGGCTTATAAACAGACAAAAGCTAGAGATCTCATAGGTTCACTTTAAAAATTACTTATAAGATAGGTATAATAATAGTTGGAGTAAGCTGAATTTGCTTGCTCAAATCACTAAGGCTTACTATTTATGAAACCGACATTTAAGATTTCTTGACAAATGCTGAAGGACGCGTCAGAATTCTGAGTTCTAAAATGCCAAAAATTTCTTGGCCTTAAGTATTATCTCATTGAGCTAATTAGGCTCAGTCCTAGGTCACTGTTTGCTGTATTTATATTTCTGATCTGCAAGACAAAGTCAGACGCTTCCAGTTCCCCAGAGAACTGCTCTGTCATCTAGGCCCAATTGTATCTCCTTATTTGGCTTTTTTGTATCAGTGAGAGGAGCTGTAAACAAAGAATTCCATGTTTTAAAACTTTAAGATTTACTTTAGCATGTCTTCCAAAGCTTGCATAAGGTATTTAGTGAGGTCTCTTTTCCTTGAGTTATAAGTTAAACCCAGGATAAACCTCTTATTTTATTGTCTATTAGCCACTGAATATTAGTTTTTAATTTTACGTTATATTGGAAGGCTCACGAAACTCTATTGGTTTCCTTTACTTTGTTCAATTAATATTTTCTAAGGGACAGATATGTGCCCAGCCTTATAATACCAAGAAGGGGAAGCGTTTTTCCATTGAAATATATCTATCCCACAATATAATTGAGCAAAAGTTTTATATAAAGTCCATTTAATATACCAATTTTACAAATTTTATCTCAATTTTATTAAATCTTGTACCCTTAATTTTTATATATATTAGGTTTAATCAGTAATTCCTATTTCTAGAAGGAGTGTCAGAACCTTTTTTTTTTTTTTTTTTTTTGTGCATTGTATCTAATTATATAGAAAAGTCTCTGGGATTCCCAAGTTTCAGCCAAAGAGCTTAGGCCCTTCTCAATTTTCAATTTGATTAATAGGTCTGTTGTCCCAAACATTGATCAATTATTTCAGTCTATAATTATGTATTATTTTTAGCTCTATAAATACATATATTTTAAACTGTGCTAAAGCGGACTTGTTTGAACTTTAATGTTAGGGGGCAGTAGGTGATCTCTTTGGCCCCTTTTTTTTACTTTACATAGTGTAGTATCAAAACCTTGTATCTAAATCCAAAAATGTCCATTTTATTTATCTCATTCAAAATAACCATATAAAAATATTTATCCATTTGGGATAAGCCCCTTATCTTTTTTTTTTCCGACATTTTTACAATCCTTTTTCCAGTTATTCAGCCTAATTAACATTAATTATTCTAAGTATTTATTAGCATCTCTAAAACCATTGATCGGAAAGGAAAAACACAAATGTAGCTTTTCAAACCAGTTTTTTTTTTTTTTAACTAATTTCTTAGGTTAAACATTAGATATATTTTCCTAACTTTAAACTTGATTTTAATAGGTAACAATACAACGGCTGTTTATAATGAGAGCTCTTTCAACTTTCACCAATTTAAAAGTTTTCCCAAATTAAAGGATCCATCATATGGCCATCAATTTATATATATATATATATAATAATATATATATTATTATTATATTATATATATATATAGTGATTTTAAACCAATAAGATGAAGAGACTTTTCCACATGAGAGTGGGGGTGTTGCTTAAATAAAATTCAAAATTTACTTTCCAAAAGCTAAAAGCCTTTGTGGTCCAGGCTGATGCAACAACGGTTAAGATGGCAAAATATCTGAAAATTGGTACAATCAAAGGATTTTTGAGAATCCCAATTTATTTGCTTGGCCACAATATGTACACAATACTTGTACCTTTTGTATGACAGAGTCCAAGGTTTCGTGTAAAATAAAAGAAACACATATATACATACATACACACACAAAAAACACCCAGAGAAAGATATAACGTTTACATTTCAAGGACACAGGAAGAGAAATAAAAGTTCCCCCTAAATGGGATTTTGTTCCTATAAGTTCAGAATTCCAAAAAATATTTTATCAGGCCTGGTTAGTTACTTTCAGGGTGAGTTTTTTTTTTTTTTTCTAATACCTAATTAATGTTGTAAGTTTTGTACGTATATAAACCAGGCTAGTGTATTAGTTGGAGGCTGGCAATCTGTCATTTCTTTTTCTTTTCTGTTCTGTGTTTTTTTTTTTTTTAATTTTTTTTTGAAAGTTCTATTCCCCATTGTAAGATCGGGTTTTCAGAATAAAATTGCTGGTAAGATTTCCCGCAGGGACAACACTATGGCATGAAGTCTTTGCATCTACCATTCCTGTAAGTTTCTCCATCACCCAAGAAAGCTGTTACCAGCCAGGAGGAGGGTCCCATTTTTGGAGTTGAAAGGTTCCTCATAGGAGTTTTACTTTTATTCCAAAAAATTCAGTGGAGGTAACCAAATCGAGGACAACATTAGACCAGCCTCTTACATAACCACTCAGTCCTGAACCCAGTGTCTTTCAACTTGGACCCACTCAGGACGTTTTCACTGGTTGAGTATTTTCCTGGTATGTTTCCACCAGCCCCACTTCAGACGTCTCCTCAAGGTGGGTGTTCCCTGTTATCTTTCAACCAGGCCCCACCCAGTATGTCTCCACTTGGTGGGTAATTCCGCCCAGTCTCTTTCAACTGGAGGGCCAGGTACCTGGATACACCGCAAAATAAAACTCAGGATCATCAACCAATATGGGAGATCCGAGAACCAGGAGAGACTCGCCCAATTTCATCTGGATTCCCCAAGGAGGCAGATGGGCACAAAGTGCCAATGCTGGTACCAAGGCTCCGGTAATTCGGAGAGTTCAGCTGGAGAGAAGTCTGCTCTGGGTCCCTTCCTGGTGTCCAAAACTTTTGACTGAAATACATGTGCAGCCTAAAAGTTAAGAGTTATGTTTTATTTGGCGGGAGGACTCGAGCCGGGATGACAGCCTCTCAGATCGCTCGGAGGGACTGCTCCCAAGAGGTTGAGGAGGAGCTAGGATATATAGGAGCTTTACAACAAAGACAAGGTTGTTGGAAGAATAAAAGATTGCTTGTTATCTAAAGAAAGCCAGGTATCTCAAGTTCAAGAATTTAGTGCTTTTCCATGTATGGGAGGAAGCAAACATTTTGACTCACTGAATTCATTCTTTAGACAAGCACCTAGATATCTAGGGCAAGTATCCTGTCCTTTCTTATTCTGAGTCTGCTCAGAGGGCACCGTTGTGAGTGGCTGTAGAGGCTGGGCTGCAGGCCTGTCCTCGCTGGTGTGTGTTGGCAGCCACTGATGATTTGGTTTCAGCATTCTTTGTTTACTGACATGGTTGCAGTATTTTCATTCACACTGTAGTATTTTCGGTCACAGAATGATTATGGATAATCTGCAAACTTGGAAAGCAACCGAGATGGAATTACTTCAGGTACCTTCTAATTTAATAAGCCGTGTGCAAAAATAAACATGGAGGAAGCTTACAAAAGAATTTGGTGGTGTAGGGAAGGTGTTCTGCACATTACAGGAGAAGGCAGAATTCCTTTTCTTTGTGGGCAGGGACGTAAGCCCACCTTTCTTTTCTGTAGTGGCTTCTGAGAACACTTTATGGTAATTAATGAACATTGAGAAACGGTGGCAAACATTGCATTCAAGAGCTGGCCGTCTGCAAACTTGTGTATTGGACAGGTGGAATTCATAGGCAAGTGGTCAGGTGGATGGGAGAGAGATGAAGCCCAGGCCTGGGCCCAGATTCAGGTTTAAATCGCCATTTCCTCACCATGGGGCCTTGGACTACAATGTAACCACTCCTAACCTGTTGGTGAATCTGTGAAATGGGCATGATAATATTCGTTTGTTCCTGGGATTGTTGTAAGTTGTAAAGACTATTATAGCACACATGAAGCACTTAACACACTGGCACTTAGCAGTGTTCACTGTGTGTGGACGTCCCGCTTCGCGTGTGTCAGAGCCGTAAAGGCAGCATTTCTCTGTTGAGGATCCACTGGTAGCCCCTTGAATACGTTGTGAATTTGGTGATTTCCTTTTATCTTGGTAAATCTGTGTGCCATGGGCAGTTATTTTCATGGACAGATGAGGAATCTCAGGGTAAAGAAGACTGTGTAATTTGCCCAAAGTCAGACCATAATTTTGGGTGCAGGGGCCTCAGTTCAGCATGGGTCCCTGGGCCTTCTGCCCTCTCCTTTCAGCACCTGAGACAGATGTGTGCTCGGCTGTCTCCCAGCCCAGAATATCTAGCAGGGAGCAAGACATACCTGGCCCTGTGCTGCTTGAGCAAAACTCCAGGGTGGAGGCAGTTACAAAAAGGATAAACATAAAAAAAGATGACTGCAAACTGTGATCAGCTCTGAGAAGGAAAGGAACACGCCTCGCCGTGCAGCGCTTGGACCTTTCCCGTCACGGCTGCTCTGGGGGCGTTCATCTCAGCTAAACAAGCTCTGCTGCTGCACAAAGGCAGGAAGGCAGGGCGCGTGTGACCAGGTAGACTGGGCCTCGTTGGTCATACTCATTCCCCATTAAGCGGCAGCTGTCATTGGCACTTATCTAGTAAACAGATGTTGGCCATAATCATCACGCACTTTGCTTGGTAGTCTTATTGGCCCCACCTTTGAGATGAGGTAATTGAAGCTGGGGAGTTTGCTGCATGCCCGTGATCACCATGGAAATACCCCCACTGGTCTTTCAACATAGACTGGCGTGGCTGTCATGCCCCAGCCCTGTGAATGGCATCGTGTAGCTTCCCCCAAGTGGCCCAAATGACTGATATTGATTTTCTTAATTCGTAGGAAATGGTATGTGACAATAGGAGAAAAAGGTAGTAAGAAATTGTTTGGAAAACTAGAATAAAATTCAATTCTTCCCAAGCTGGGGGAGCATAAGCTCTGTCACACACTCCACTCACTGCCTGTCACCTCCTCCCTGCCGATTCCGTGTTCAGAAGCCACACTGAGCCTTTGAAGAACATTTTGCCTCATGACACAGTTGACAAGGACCTGCGACCTCTCTGTCCCTGGTTAACAGTCTATTCAAAGCCATTTAAATTTTATGCTGGCTCCTCCGCTCAGATGTAAGAATAGCCTCTTTCAACTTCTTGATGCAGCTCCTTAATGAGGATCTTGTGAAGGAAACCTAGTCAAAACCTGGGATGTATGCACATAGTGACCGTAAACTCAGCACTTTGTGAAGTTCAGAATCAGATGGGTGGGAGACTCAGGAAAGGCTTTTTAAGGTAGAAAGGGGAAAGTGAAAGGACGTAGGCTGTGTAAGACTGAAACATCTCGGTCCCAGCCAGCAAGGCACCTGCGTTCAGGATGGTGGGTGGGGAGTGCAGAGTTGTCACAAAGAAAGAAGTGGTGGGATGGGAGGGAGGACAGTTAGGTACTTTACTGGGGAGGGAAATAGTGGGCTGAACATTTCCTGGTTGAACAAGAGGACTGTGACATGATGTGCTTGTATTTTGGAGAGAAGGGTTTTGTGGGAACAAGCCTAGGGAGAACGCTCTGTGGCTGTGGAGTCAGCACAACAGAGAAACGCAGAGCCGTGCAGACCTCAAGGCCCCTGCTGGGGAAGAGGCTGCCCGCCAATTCGAGCCCTTGGGGCTGCTTCTGTCCCTTAGCCGGGGCCTTAGAGCTCCCTTCACAACCCAGTTGATACAAGAAAAAAAAAGTGGGGCATGAGAAGGGCTGTGTGCCAGGCTTTGGTTGAGCCCCTTGGATGTGCCCTGCCAGATGTGGGTACTTGGCTTCATGCAGGAAAGTATTCAAGCGCAAGCCACTGTTGAGTAAAGGTAGACTTATTCAGAGAGATTCATTGAAAGGCAAGAGAAATTCCACGATGTGTGGGGGTTTGATGCTCAGATTAAAAGTAGGTACACACTCCACATAGTGTGGGCCTTCTCTGAAGCGGGAGAGAGGTGTGATCCATAGGTGGTGCTGTGTTGCTTGTATTCATGGGCTTGGTGGTTTCATATGCTAATAAGTAGAAGGAACACCCTAAGGGCAAGGGGCTGGAATTCACAGGGATTTGGCCATTTCCCACCATTTGACTTTTTTGGCTAGCCTTTGGACTGCCATGGTGCCTGGGGGCGTGTTATTCACCATGTTACTATTACAATGGGTGTATAATGAAGCTCAAGCTCTGCTAGAAGTTAAATCTCTTCATCCTGAGCCTCAAGGCCTATTGGGGGTTGAATCCTTAACCATTTTGATGTTAATTGCTGTGGCCTTCCTTGAATGGCTGTGCTCTGCCCCCTTCCATCCTGTCTCACTGTGATGACACAGAGAGAACAAAGGCCCGGCCCTGGCTGTGCTCCTGCATTTAACAGGGGGAGGGGTGGGGTGGGCTGAGGATGACTCTGGGTGGTGTGAAGGATGTTTCAGATTTTCCCACGTGGGACATGAGGACCTGCCAGCTGCCACCGCAGAATTATCTCATGGGCATTATCGCTTGTGTCACTCATTTGTTTCTATTTTTCTTTTTTTTTTTTTAAGTATTTAATCTAAATTTAATATCAGGTTTTTTTAGGAAACAAATTTCTCTTTTTCTTTTCTTTGGGGCTCGTTTCTTTTGGGGGGTAGGTAATTAAGTGTATTTATCTGTTAGTGGAGGCCCTGGGGCTTGAACCCAGACCCCGCGTATGCTATACACACGCTCTATCACTGAGCTTTACCACCCGCCCCTTCATCTTTTTCTTTTTGCTTTAGCTGCCAAAAATCTTACAGCTGAATTTCTCGTCGGCCTTTAACACTTACCCTGACTTCATGGCATCCATTTTTATGACTTTACCTCCCCCTGGTTTCATTTAAGTATTGAATCTCCAATTTCTCTTCACTCTCAGTTTTGTCTTTTTGTTGTTATGGTTGTTAAGCTGTGTTTAAAAAATTGTTTAAATTATCTTTTAGCAGGAGGCTGAAAGTAAATATATATGTAAATAAACATCACACTTAAATGCTTTTATACATTCTAAGCTGTTTAGTAGTTACTTAAAAACTGGACTGATATTAAAGTTATAACATTTTTACATTATTTTTTAATTTTTTCTAAATGTATAGCTGATATACAATATGATATGTTTCAGGTGTACAACAGTTGCTCCATTTATACTTATTGTAAAACATTGACTGTATTACCTATGTTGTAAGATACATCCCTCTAGCGAGTTTACGTTACATGTAGCAGTTTGTATAAGAAAGTTGGGTAACACAGAGTCTGTGGCGTGGCTGTGTCTGACTCAGGTTCCAGGTCACCTTGCCTGTCAGACCTCAGGCCCTCACACCTGTCTGCAGGGCAGCGAGTGGAGGCAGCTCTCATCAGCCCTGGTACAAACCTCTGAGTGGCAGTGACAGCAGTGACTGTGGACGTGCAAAGTTTTGTTCCAGGAGATTTACATGCATTTCTTCATTTATTATTTAAAGCCCTCCTGTGAGGAATCGTTTTATGTTTTTAATGATTAATACACTTTATTTTTAATTTGATAGACTTCAAACTTCAGGAAAATTTACAGGAGTAGTACAATGAACACTTAGATACACTTCACATAAAAGGGCAGTATTTGTCCTTTTGTGTCTGGCTTATTTCAGCATACATTTTTAAGGTTCATCCATGTTGTAGCCTGAAACAGTAATTTATTCTTTTGGTTTAATAATATCTTTTTTCTTTTTTTTTTTTTTTTTGTTTTTGGTCTATTTA
The DNA here is from genome assembly GCF_048773025.1 of Camelus bactrianus. NCBI lineage: Eukaryota > Metazoa > Chordata > Mammalia > Artiodactyla > Camelidae > Camelus > Camelus bactrianus. The sequence goes on from NC_133553.1 coordinate 6,944,147, forward strand.
AAAATGGTTTCATTGAAGTCTAGTCAGTTTATAATGTTGCATCAGTTTCTTGTTTACAGCACAACACTTCAGTTATATAGGAATATACATGTATTCATTTTCATATTCTTTTTCAACATAAGTTACTATAAGATATTAAACATATTTCCCTGTACTATACAGTATAAACTTGCTGTTTATTCTATACATAATCAGTATCTGCAAACCCTCAACTCGCAAGTTATCCCTTCCCACACCATCTCCCCTCTGGTAACCATAGTTTGGTTTCTATGTCTCTGTGGTTCTGTTCTGTAGATAAGTTTATTTTTTTGTTTGTTGGTTGTTTTATTTTTTTTTAGATCCCACATGTGAGCGATCTCATATGGTATATTTCTTTCTCTTTCTGGCTTACTTCTCTTAGAATGACATTCTCCAGGTCCATTCATGTTACTGCAAATGGCATTATTTTATTATTTTTTATGCCTGAGTAGTAGTTTATGGTAAAAATATACTGCAACCTCCTTATCCAGTCATCTGTCAGTGGACATTTAGGTTGTTTCCATATATTGGCTATTGTAAATAGTGCTGCTGTGAACATTTGGGGGAAGGTGTCTTTTTGAATTAGGGTTACTTCTGGATATATGCCCAGGAGTGGGATTGCTGGGTCATAGGGGAAGTCAATTTTTTGTCTTTTGGTGAATCTCCATACTGTTTTCCACAATGGCTCCACCAAACTGCATTCCCAGCACAGTGTAGGAGTGTTCCATTTTCTCCACAGCCTCTCCAGCATTTATGGTTTGTGAACTTCTGAATGATGGCTATTCTGACTGCTGTGAGGTGATACTTGATTGTAGTTTTGATTTGCATTTCTCTGATAATGATATTGAGCATTTTTTCATGTGCCTATTGGCCATTTGTATGTCTCCATTGGAGAAAAGTTTCTTTAGCACTTCTGCTCATTTTTGGATTGAGTTGTTTGTTTTTCTTTCTTATGAAGTGTAAAAGCTGTTTATATATTCTGGGAATTAACCCCTTGACAGTCTCATTTATTGTAAATATTTTCTCCCATTCCATAGGTTGTCTTTTTGTTTTGCTTACTGTTTCCTTTGCTGTGCAAAAGCTTGTAAGTTTAATTAAACCCCACTTGTATATTTTTGCTTGTATTTCTATTGCTTGAGTAGACTGCTCTAGGAGAACATTGCTGAGATGCATGTCAGATGTTTTGCCTACGTTTTCTTCTAAGAGGTTTGTAGTGTCTTGTCTACATGTTTAAGTCTTTAAGCCATTTTGAATTTATTTTTGTGTGTGCTGTGAGGGAGTAGTCTAACTTCATTGATTTACATGTAGCTGTCCAGTTTTCCCTACACCATTTTCTGAAGAGGCTGTCTTTACTCCATTGTATGTTCTCACCTCCTTTGTCAAAGATTCAATGACCAAAAGTTTTTGGGACTATTCTTGATAATTTTTTTACCGATTCATTGATGGATGGATATTGTTTGTAACTTTTGGCTACTCTGAATGATACTGCTATGAATATTGATGTGCAAATTTTTGTGAGAATATGTTTTCATTCTGTTGGCTGTACAGTTGGCCCGCCATATCTGTAGTTTCCACTTCATGGATCCAGATGGCTGATTGTAAAGGGACTCGAACATCCTTGGATTATGGAATCCAGGGTGGTGGGTTCCTGAAACCTATCCCCCGAGGATACTGAGGGATGACCCTATATGTAGGAGTAGAATTGCTGAGCCATATGATAACACTAAACTTTTGAGGAAACACCAGGCTTTTCCAAAGAAGCTGCACCATTGCCCCTTTCCAATGGCTGCATATTGAGGGTTCCCATTCTTTTGCCTCCTGACCGACACTTGTTATTGTCCGTGTTTTCATTATAACCATCCTAGTGGGTGTAAAATGAGATCTCATTTTAATTTTGATTTTACAAGTGATGCTGAGCATCTTTTCATATGCTTATTGGCCATTTGTGTATCTATTTAATTCCTTGGTAAATTTAAAAATTGGGTCGATTTTCTTTGTATTGGTCAGTTGTAAGCATTTGATTTATATCCTGGATATTAGTCTCTTATTAGATATATGCTTTGCAAGTTTTTTCTACTATTCTGCATATTGTCTTTCCACTTTACTTTTTTTAAACATTAAGACAATTTCTTTATAGGGGAGGTAATTAGATTTATTCATTTATTTTCTTAATTTATTTATTTATTGCCAGGCATGCACTCTATCACTTGAGCTACCTCCTTCCCCTTTCATTTCACGTTCTTGTTGATTTCTTTTGTAACAATTGGTTTTAATTTTGATGAAGTCCAGTTTATCTGGTTTTTTTTTTTTTATCACTTCTGCTCTTGGTATTGTATCTAGGAAAACATAACCTATGCTAAGACCACAAAGATTTATACTATGTCTTCTTTTAGAAAGTTTATAGGTTTAGATTTTATATTTCTGTCTGTGATCCATTTTCAATTAATTTTTATTTGTTATATACAATAGGGGGTTTCAGATTCTAAATTCATTCTTTTGCCTGCAGATACCCAGCTTTCCCTGCACCATTTGTTGAATAGACTATTCTTTCAATGGAGTGTTGTTGGCACCCTTGTTGAAAACTGACTGTAAATGTAAGATTACCCCCTGGAATTTTTACTGTGTCTCATAGATTTATGTATCCAAACTTATGACAGTACCATAATGACTTGAGTACTATAGATTTGTAGTAACCATTAAAGTGAGCCCTCCAACTTTGCTCTTCTTTTTCAAGATTGTTTTGGCTGACATGGGTCCCTTGCACTTCCATATGAAATTTGGGATCAGTTTTTCAATTTTTGAAAAGAAGTCAGCTGGAATTTTGATAGCGATTCCACTGAATTTGTAGATCACTTTGGGGAGTCTTAACATTTTTAACAATATTGTCTACTATTCCATGAACATGGGATGTCTTCCGTATATGTTGATCTTCTAAAACTTTTTCAGTGATACTTCAAATTGTTTAATGTACAAATCTTGTAAATTTTTGTTAAATGTATCTCCCATTTTATTTTTAATGCTGTTGTAAATGGAAAGGCTGAGCTTCTTAAGGGTGGGACTATATATCAATTTGTTTATTTCTAGGATTCCTACACATCAAATACACTAGGTTTATATTTGCTACATAAATCTATCCACAACTCTTCCCTCCCCTGTGTTATAAGAAACCAAGACCCAGGTTAAGCTACCTGAACACCTATGTGGAAGTGAGAAATGAGACCCTTGGGTGGGGCTCTGTGCAGATGATACTGAGAGCTTATGTAGGATGGCTTCATCTTAATTTCTTTTAAACAATCCTTTCAGTGTATATAGTCAGATACATTAAGAACATGCCCTTTTGATGTACAGAGGAGCTAAGACTATCATTTTCAAGTAATTTCTAGTGAGAATGTTGTACTTGAAACCTAATTTGTATCTATCTTTGAAGATTTATGTTTCAGGAGCTTTGACTAAAGAACACCTGTCTTTATTCAATAACGACAACTAAATACTCAAACAACATGTAAGAGTTTGAGCTGTAACTGGAGGCAGTGCTTACCTCTCCCAATACACATGTGCTGATCTGCTCAAAGGGGTTCGTCCAACTATTTGTCATTAGTCTGTTGGACAAAGCCTTAAAACATTGATTTAAGGTTGCTGGAATGCAACATATTCTTATTAATACTAAGTAAGCCCATATTGAGTGCTTACTGAATGTTGGGAATTGTCCCTCAGACTCACATGAATTTTATTTCTCTGAAAACCGTACATATTTCCTTGTTATTCCCACTTTATAGATAAGGAGACTGAGGATTAAGTCTTCTCTCTTTTTGGGGGAGCTCATTATCAATGACTGGAAGTTGTAAGAAAAAAAGATATTGATTCATCCTGAGAAAACATTTTTCTGAGAGTCAGCATTGAAGAAGGTGACCACTGAAGAGGGTGATCATTGTTCGAGTGAGACGAGCCCCGTGTGGTACGGAGTCAGCATCCCAGTCCTGGACACGGCACTGTGCTGCATGGTGGGTGAGGCGGCGTGGCCGTGCAGGGAACGAGGATGCCGGGCCGTTGGGCTGTGCTCAGGCCTGGTGAGGCTTTCTCTGAAGAGCAGTGGACCGTCATTGACAGATTTTAAGTAGGGGAGTGGGGTGCTCTCGTAGATCACATTTGTGTTTGTAGAATGCTTGCAAACATTCAGTAGGCTCGGCAGAAAGTGATGTGACGAATCAGAGTAGGGTGGCTGCGAGGTGTAGCAGTGTTCAGTTTTCAAGTGGTTTTCAGTCCCAGGTTTGTGGCTCAGTAGCCGTGTCACTTTGGATGATGCACTCAAGGAAGTGAAACAATTTATCTAATCAATTAAAGCAGTGATGTACCGACTTCCCAAGACTGCTGTGGCAATCCAGTGAGATTACATGTGCGCAGTGTGCAGCGTGGTCCCCAGCACAGAGACAGTGCTGAGTGAGTGCCATTGAGTACCTGGTAGGACAGGTGTGGGTGTTGGGAGTCCATGACTGAGGAAATCTGGGCCCTGAACGAGGGGTCCAGTCACATCTGTGAGTGATGGGCCTGAGCTGGGGTAGGGAGGGAGACCTTGTCCCCCGACCAGGGGCCCTGGGCAGGACTGCTATTGGAGGAGAACCATGAAGTCAGCTCTTTGCAGGTGGAGTTTGAGGTGCCCTTGAGACATCTAAGTGCAATGTCACGAGCTCAAAGAGGAGGTCTGGGCCCGGGCTGTGCATTTTCCTATAATCTCAATCCCTGAGGATGCCGAGGTTTTATCACTGAACGTGAAGGCATACTTTACAGGACAAGTGAATAGTAGTATCATCTCTGTCATCAAAGCTCACGTCTTTTTATTCATCACTCACTTTGTTAATTGGGTACTTACAGAGCTCACTTTACCACCCTCACTTGGGTTCAGGCTCCACAGTAAAGAGCTGGTGAGCCTCCCTCTTTTCCAGAAGAAGACACATTTAGCTGGTAGCCTTCTGTACCTCGCCAGACTTAGAATTTTAGTTTGTTGTATTAATTCTATTTTCTGTTGGCCATCTCCTGACAGGAGAGACGTTTTACCTCATGATCATGTTTCAATTAGCTGTTACTGAGAATTGCTGATCTGATCCATAGTGTATGTATTATATTAATTTTATACAGTATTTATCATTTTTCTGTCTTTGTCCTTTAATTTTGTATGCCCCTTCAATGTTCTATCCTATTTGGGGCGTTATTTTTTTTAATTAAAAAATGTCTGTTAGCAGTTAAGAAAACAAAAACAAAGAAAAATGCACATGATACCTAAATTTAGAAAATATTTAGTGTGTTTTCTGTCTCGGCAATGGAGTGTTCTAGAATCTCGTGAAAACCTTCATTACACAAGTTCCTTGAAATGCTGATTAAGAAATAAAACCTTCCTTCCTCATCTTTCAAGCTACACAGCTAATTGTCAAGAAAGTGAGGGGAAATCCTCAGAAGCCAAGACAAACCAGAAAGCAGGGATTCTGGGAGATAAGCGAGCCTTAGAAGCCCTGGGGTGCCTGTCGGCTCCTGAACTGAGTTTTAGTTGCCCTGACAGGAGGGCAGGAGGTGAGCCCAAGTCCTCTCACACTGGGAGTTGGATGGCTGATCATATGTAAGGCCAAGCCCATCCCGAGAAGCCTGGTTTACTAAAGGTTGAACTAGGGAAAAACATCCTCAAGGCAAGAAAGTAAGGAATGTCAATATTTTTGGAAGAGTGGAAAAATAACAAATCCAAAGTAAGGATATAGTTTAAAGCTGTTCTGGCATGAGAGTGACCACAAACTCCTGGCAGAAAAGCACAGCTATTCCTGGAATGAGAAGTTGTGTTTTGAGTGGATCAGTGAACAGCCATTCCGAAAAAGGCCTCCAGAGTATTGTGGATCAAGATACTGGACCACAAACACATCTCTTCCAAAGGTCATTTAAATAACCAGAAATTTTTTAAAGGAAAGAAGCCACAATCATATTTCTATTTATTGACATTACTATATGCTAGGAATTCAGATGTAACTATGTGAAGGAAACTTAGCATAGAAGCTGTGGATGTGCCTGCACGCAGGACATTTCACAGAAGTGGCCGGACTTGTCTGCAAACAGAAATACCTACCAAGGGACTCTGCCCGTTCCCAGGGGAAACATTGCTTGCAGACAAGAATGTTTAGTAGTTCCTCAAAAGGAACAGGCCTGGGAACAGGAGAGTCTGAGTGTAATTAAGATAAGGTAGACTTTGATGTAGTGCACATGTGTCAACCTAAAAAATGTTTACTCTCTGTGCTTGGCAAGAGTTACTCCTTTGTGTAGATGGTATAAAAAATAAAGGAACCCGAATCTCGGGAGACATTTTGCACCACAGCAGCTCTCTGATTCATTTCGTCGGCAACAACTATGGAGTTGTCTCCTATTTTATGGACCTTACTTTCTCTTTGGGGAGACAAACTGACATAGTCGGGGAGCTTGGTAGAGGGAGGTGTTAATCTGTTGCAATTAGCCAGGAGAGGAGATTAAGAAAGCAGTGAAGGGTGGGTGAACTTTTTAGCTGAGGACAGACAGTCTTGTTCAGTTGGCTTTTAATTGCAGGCTCAATGAGTAGTCACTGGAGGGAATAGATCTTACGGAGGATGGACTTATCTCAGGCCTCTTTAGAATGGACAAGTGAACCTGGAGAAAGACAGTCAAATCTGTGCAGACATTGAAGTTCACTTGAACGTGCTGTATCCCTGAGCCAAATATCGGACAAGAAGAAAGCACTTCTTGAGGACAGAGGAGTGGTTTTTAAGGTTCTCCAAGAATGAATCCCAGGGAACCGAGATGGCCAGTTGTCAAACTGTGACTTTGCAATTTGGACGGTGTATCCACCAAGGTTATTGGCATTTTATGGGTTTCCATTTCTCGTTAATACATGTCAGGTGATGAGGACGTGGACACACGTGTTTGACACCTTGTCGAGGTGATTTTGGGTTCCTGCCTAGAAGCATGGGCACAGCTGCGGCTGCGTCATACATCTTGCCGCCCATCCCGCTCCCCGGCTCCGTGATCACTGCAGAGTCGTCCCTTGTTAACCTGTCCATCTCCTCTGTGACATCATAACCCATGAAAAGACCGGAGCGTATTAACTTGACTTTCTTAAAGTCAAAAGAACAGATCTAATATGGAGTCAGATTTGTTTTTCCTATTTCAGTAGTGCCATGGAGAAGGAAGTTTGGGCAGCTTTTTGTAGGGTCCTGGAGGATTTCTCTCTCAGCGTCTGGGTGCCTCTATTGAAAACCCTTCATAGCTGTCTGGCATGCTGTAAAACCACTCCACCTGTTTTGCCCTGAAGATGTGTTCAGTTTATAACTCATCTCTACCCCTTGGAAAACAACTCAATAAAAACTCAGTTGGTTTTCCACCAGCCATGGGCAGGGATGAGGGATAGCATGTTACTATTTTATAAAATAATAATAATAATAATAATAATAATAATAATAATAATAATAATAATAATAATAATAATAATAATAATAATAATAATAATAATAATAATAAATAACAACAACAACACCAATAATAATAATAAAATTAATAATAATAAAAGAAGTTTTAAAACAGCACTGGGCACATAGGAGAGAGTCAATAAATGCTTCCTGGATGAAATCAAAATTGATGGCTCAGTGATTCCATGGCTGCTGTATTTGCTGAACTTGTTACTCCTTTGCTCCATTACACTTTTTTTAAACTGAAAAAGAAACACATGCATATGGTTAAAAACAATTCAAACAGCACAAAAATACACAAGTGAAAGAAGTTTTCCCTCATCCTCTGTTCTTCCAGCCGTCCCTGGAGATGCCACTGTTTACTATCATTTGGGTGCTTTTCCAGATATGCTATGCACATTCCCACCTATGCATGTAAATTCCTTTAAAGTTTTAGTTATTTTTAACTTAAAGGGATTTAAATCCTCAAGTGGCTTCTGCCCGGGTAATGGAACAGAACAAATCTGACTGCATATTACATTTTTTCATTTGACTTTAACCATATGCTCTTTCTCCTAGGCTTCATCTTGCTTGTAAAACAGTGTTGCCTAGAGCCTGAAATATACAGAAGAGTCTATTCTGAAGGCTCTGACCTTTAAGGATATTTAACACTTTTCCATTCATAAAATGATAACAAGTTACAGAATAGAAAATAACTTTTGTTTTGTTGGAGGTTTACAGAGATTTGACCCAGGCAGATAGCTGCAAGAACAAAGGATTCTAACAACAAGGAATTCCTACACCAAGAAGCTTGCAACAACCAAGCACATAGGAAACGAGCCTGAATTCTGACTTGGGGAGATGGTTTTCCAGGACAATACTTTGCCATCTAGCTCTACAGAAACTTGCTTTTCCATGCCCCAGCAGCGGGTCTTCCAACTTATTGGCCTGTCCTGCACTGAGGAGAATGAATTTGGACTCGGTAACACTCCTATCTACCTAGCAAGCTGGGCACTGGAACTGAGGACAGCTCTCCCACACCCAGGAACCTACTGTGAGCCCTTGATGGTTCCACTTGGGTTAGGTGTGTTTTACCCAGGAGGGATGGGACTATGCACCAAAAATCAGGCAGTCTGCTCTGTCTGGGGCTCTGATCTTGTACCTCCCGCTCCCCGCAAGGCCAACACCTGGGACAGTGGAGCTAAGGCAGAGATCGTGCCTGCCTGTTTCCCAGCCTGTAAAAGGGGAATATGTACACTTCCCAAGGTAGTTCTGAGAGACAACACCTGCGGGTGCTTGGTTCCCAGAGCTAAAGGAAACCCAGCTCCGCGTGGGGACAACGGGTGTGATCCCCGTAGGGGTTCTGCAGAGGCATCGGCTGGAGGGCTGGACCAGGGAGGTAAAACTTGAGCTGCGGGCCTTGAAGGGTTACAGAATGGTACAGAGGCAGGACTGCCGCCTCCTTCGGGGTGCCCCAGAAGTAAAGCTTTTTCTTTACATCTCCGCTACTCCCCTCCCCTCTCCAGATCCCTACCTACTCTCTGCTCCTCCTGTCCATCTGTCTCCCTCCACTTTTCCCCTCCTCTCCTCCTCCCCCATCTTCACCCTCCCTTGATGCCCCAGCCTCTATCACAGAATCTAGAGGATCTCTGGCCCTCCTGCGCATGCGCAGTCGGTGCCAGCTGGACCGCGGGTTGAAAGCTCCAGCTCCGAGCTGGGAATCGGCCACAAAGTCTTCTCAGCTCTGTCGCTCGGTAGGCCTTTGGCTCCTGCCCGAGGCCGGGGCCTCTGGCTGTGGAAATGCAAGGTGGGGGCTCCCGGGAAAGGGCTCAGGCGGCTGTGGGAGGGCGGTCCTCGTGTCAAAGCCCGCGAGGGAGCGAGTCTGCGTGTGTTCAGCTGAATTGCTCGGGCCAGACCCCTCTGCCCGCGCCACCTACCCCGGCGCCCTGGCCACAGCTGTCCAGTGCCAGGTGTGCAACTGCCGCTTCTCGCCCCAGCCAGGCTCCCCTCAGTCCGCGGCTGGCGACACCTTCCCCTCTCCCGCCCACGAGTCCTATCCTCCCGGGCTTCCTCTCCTTGGCCGCCGGCTTGTCCCTGCCCCTGTGAGGGCTGTGTCCCGGATGGGCCGGTTCTGCGGACCCGATCTGGGGGGCGGGCGGCTGGGGCTCGGGCTGGCCTCCGAGCAGGGATGCAGCCCGCGCCCCCCCCACGCTTTCCCTGCCCTGTGACCACGGGGCTGCCCTCCTCTCCCTTTCCAGCTCCCTGTGGACAAGCTCAGCGGCATGCGCGCTGCACCCCGGGCTTAGAGCCTCCGGCTGTAAAGCCCAGTTTCTCCTGGTGGAGTCTGGAAAAGGGAGCGCCAGTGCTGAGGGAGTTTCCGTCTCCCCCCTCAGTGTTTCTGCCCCAGGTAAGTACCTTGAACAATTTCAGGTGTTATGATGGCGGTGCTTGTTGATGTCACGTGTTTTTATAGTGCCAGGAATTACAGTGTTGAAAGCAGGGCTTGGTTCAGTTAAAAATGAGCTGAAGGCATGAGGCTGTGTCATGCTCCTTCTTCCCTTTCCCAGGGTGAAACGTGTGACAGTCGATTTTAAAAACATAGTTACAGTCCCTAAGTAGCCCAGCCCAGCTAGTGTGTGTTAACAGGAACAGCACCACCAGAGGCGTTGGAGACCCAGGGACATTGCAGTCCTAAAAAGCTCCTGGCACAGTTTGGTTTGTTTTGGTTTTTTGTTTTTATTAAATTGTGGGGTAGACTAGTTGTATAGAGGGAAAAATAATTGTCAAGGAATATTTTTTCATATAACAGCTTTATTGTGATATTGTTCACACACCATGAAGTCCACCCATTTAAATGGTACAATTCAGCAGCTTTTAGCATATTCACAGTGGTGCAACCATTATTATTCCAGAACGTTTTCATCACTTCAGAAAGAACAGTGGAAATTAATGACCTATCCACCCCTCCCCAGTGGTGGTTCTAAAGAAGTTTCTTGGCTGTTCCTGACCATAAATTAACTTGTTACATTCCATGAAAAGCCTGGTAGGAATTCTAATCAGAATTGCATTGAATCTGTCTATCAAAACAGGAAGAATAAATGTCTTTATGGCATAAACTTCTTCTACCTATGAATATATCTGGGACCCTATCTTTTCATCTCTCCAGATCCTGGCCCATGGGAAGTCCTCACTAATTGTTGGGCTTGTGAATGATGAGATTCTATACATCATTAGTTGCCACTGTAGCCTTTCACAGAAGAGAAAAGTAACCTCAGTGAAGCCAAGTGACTGTCTGATGGTCAGAAAGAGTGACAGTCAGTGCTGGAGTGATCCAGTGGACTTGGTGCTTGTAACCAGAATTCTCCACCACCTACAGCTAAGGGGATAAGAGTGTTCTTTTATTTTATCTTAATGGCGTTGATTTTATTTATACTTATTTTTTAAAATTATTTTTATTGAAGTGTAGTCAATTTACAATGTTAGTTTCAGGTGTACAGCAGAGATTCAGTTATAAACATATGCATATGTATATACATATGTTTTAGATTGTTTTTAGCACAACTCATTACAAGAAATTGAATATAGTTCCCTGTGCTATATAGTAGGTCCTTGTCATTTATTTTATATTTATTAATGTGTATCTGTTAATCCCCCCTTTCCTGCCTGATAACCACAGTTGGCTTTCTATGCCCATGAGTCCATTTCTAGCAGCATCGTTTTTCCTAGTAACATACGCTGGTTGACTGCTTTCAGCTTCAGTAATTCCATCTTATCTGTGGGCACTTTTCTTCTGGTGGGGCTTTATGTGGTTTGCACACATGATAATAGAGATTTGTACTTGGGAGAACTCCAGGCCTCGTGTAGTTCCTGGAACAGAGTGCCCACTGTGTTGATGCTTGAACTGGGAAAAAAGCAGAGTAAGTGTTGTAATTTGCACAATGGTTGAGACTTCCAGGTTTCTATAACCTGTTTAGCCCACATTAATATTGGCTGCACCCATACTGGGTAATTTGGTGGAACTTCATGTTATGGTGGTGTAGAGACAGGGCCTTGTATGCTTCTTCTCTTTCCTTTTTCTAACACTCATTCTACTGGGTCTCCCAGATCCTCCCCCAGCAGTGCCCAGGGCTGGCTTGATGCTGCGCTGAAGCAATAATTGTTAATAAGGCCCTTTCCTCATCTCTTCTGAACTTCCGTTTCTTTCTCTGCACAATGAGGGCTTAGACTAGATAAGTGCTTTTCAGTTTCTTTTAAAGCCATGTTTCCTTTGAGAAACAGAAAATGCAAATCTCTCCTCCCATCCCAACCCTTTAGATTTTGATATGTCCTCCAGGGAGTGACATAGCTCTTTGTGGAAAATTGAAGTTATTGTGATTCCAGGTGGCACAGAAAAGACTCTTCAGAAATTTATTGCAGGGAGAGGGCAGGAAAGAGGCAGCGTGTCACACTTTCTAGTGTGAGCACTGGAACAGGGGCTTGGGTTTAAATACGGTGTCTGACGTGGCCTCTAATCTTGTACAATATGATAAACTTCTCTACCTCAGTTTCTTAATGTGTCAAGTTGGGGTGATAATATTTTAAGGCTTTTGTGAAACATTATACACATAAGCCATCTGTGTCTCGGTAGAAACAAGACCTGCTAGGGAGTCAGGGATTTCTTTAAGAAAAAATCTTGTCCATAGCACTCTGTCGGTGTGTATTTTGAATTACCTGGAGGGCGAGGGTTGAGTCTAAAGTCCATCGTGGGGCAGGTGGCCGATAGTTCTCTGTGCCCCAGATTGCCCCCTCCTCCCCAGTCCTCTTCCTCAGTCCAGGATGAAGTTCCCTAGTAGATTTACACAGAGGTCTTGTGGAAATGGCTTTTCATTTTATTGTTTCACGAAGGAGGGCTGCCATCATGATCTCTGTGGTCAGGTTTTGGTGACCTGAAGGCTATGCAATTGGGGGTTTCTATTAAATAAAAAAATATTACAAATAGAAAATTAGAACAAGGGTGGTGACAGGGGCTCTTGGAAGTGGGGACCATTAGCTTTGTTAGCTTCAGGTGCAGTGGCCTTTGGCCACGAGGACCCATCCTCGTGCTCTGAAGTTGGAGGGATTAGTGGGTTCAGTGGGAATTTTAACTGAGTGTATCTCATGGGCTAGGCATTGTCGTACTTGTACTGTGTGTTCCTTATTTGAGACAATGAGCTCATTTAACCTCAATAGCCTCTTTAAAATATTAGACTTTTTATTTTGAGATGTAATGTAGGTTCCCCTGTACTTGTAGGAGATAATATGCGGAGGCCCTATGGACACTTTGCCCAATTTTCCTTAATGGTTCCATCTTGCAAAGTTGGGGTACAATTCATTACTGACTTACTAACCCTTTCAGGTTTGTGTTATTGCCCTCATTTCTATCTATGATTAAACTGGGGCTTAGAGAAGCACACAGGCCTGCCCAGGTCACCCACACGTTTAGTGTGTAGTCGGGTGTAACGTGGGCTTGGGATTTCCAGGAAGTACCATTATGATGGTCTGTGACAGGGAGCAGCATTCACTTTGCTTGTTTATTCATTCATTGAACATTTATTGAGTAACCTCTGTGGGTCAAATGCTTCCACAGGCTTATCTGATTCTTCAGCAGTACTGAGAATCAAGTATTGTTTTGTTTTTTTTAATCTGAGAAAATTAGCTCTGAGAGTTTATAACACCCCTCAAAGGAAATATAGCTCATAAAGGAGGGATAGTAAATTTGTACAGTCCCCCCTCTTTATGCAGGTGGTACCCTAGGCATTTTACATTTGCAAACTTCCGTAATCCAGATATATTCTTGTAAGGCAGGGATTTTTTTTTAATTGAAGTATAGTCGTTTACAATGTTGTGTCAATTGCAAGGTGTTTTTTGAATTTTGAATTAAAAAATATTTTTTGAGAAGGGTAATTAGGTTTATTCATTTGTTTCATTTTTTAAAATGAGGTACAGGGGATTGAACCCAGGACCTCGTACATGCTATGTATGTGCTCTACCACTGAACTGTACCCTCTTCCCCAAGGCAAGTTTTCTTATCCATTATTCTGCAGTTTAGTAGTTCAAATAAATTGGTGTTGAAATCCAGATCTTTTGATCCTACTGCGGTTCTTTTCTTTATAATCTGCTGAAGGGGGGTGGGGAAAGCAGTTCCTTTGTTCATTTCTTTATTCAGCAGTGTTGAGCACTGACTTTGCATCAGGGTCTTGCTAGGTGCTTGGAAACAATAAACAAGAGATGACCCTTCTGTGCAGGGGCAGGAAGCCTAGACCAAAAGCTGGGTAATGTGATTCGAGCTACGGTATCCATGTACAGACTCTGAGAACAAACTGTACCCCCAGCTTTGCTTGTGCTTCCCTTTCCTTCTGGCTGGTACACACCAGGTCACCGCAACCCAAAGGCGCCCGCAGCCCACAGCAGAGTATTTACCTCGATCTCCTCTCCCCTCTCTGCAGGGCCTGCAACATGAGCATCCCTGACTACGTGCAGTGTGCTGAGGAATACGAGACTCTCCCCGTGGTCTTTCAACCCGTGGGGATCATTTCAGACGACAATTTCTTTTGCATCTATAAACGAATCTCCTTGGTGAGCCAGATCAACCCGTGCTGCTCCCAGTGGGCACTCTGTATCCACTACAGGCACCACTATGCATTCGAGAATGCGTGGAGTGACTTCCAGACCCACCGCACGGTCGTGGGCCTTGTCACCATTACCGACTGCCTCTCGGCCAAGGCCTTCGAGAAGCTCCATGTGCAGAGGAGCTGTATGGCACCACGCTTAATGACTCTCAGCTCTTTGTCTTTGTGCTGCATGGGGAGGTGGCCGAGCAGCCGCGCACCGACGTGGCCTTCAAACTACGAGGACTGCAGGGTGGTGGAGAAGAGGATCGAGGACTTCACTGAGTCACTCTTCATCTTGCTCAAGTCCAAGTGGCTAGATGGGACCCCAACAAGTCTGGGGAAAGGATCCCCCTTCTCTGCACCTTGTTTGAGAAGGAGGACTTCATGGGACTGGACACAGACAGCAGGTAAGTCTACCTGGAGGCCCGGCCACCCTGGCTGTGTGCCGGGTTCTTTCCCTACATCCAGGAAGGGATCAGCAAGGAAGAGGGCTGTCTTGTAGCCAAGGGCGGAGGGAGGTGCAGCCCGACGGTTTACAGACATTTAAAAGTGAATCTGCCTTTGTTTCAGAGAGATCCTTTTAGGGTCAGTGTGGAGACTTCCTCCAGCTTTTCAGCCAGGACCCCTGGTGGGACCCCTGGAGTTGCTGTCCAATAGAGTAGCCACAGCCACTGATGCTATGAGCGCTGGGGAAGAGGCTGGTCTGAGCTGAGATGTGCTGTAGGTCAAATGCACATCAGACGCTGAGACTTGTCTAGTAAAAAGTATGTAAACTATCTTGTTACTTTCATATATTGATTACATGTCAAAATGATACTATTTTACATACAGTAGATTAAGTAAGATCTGTTCTTAAAATCAGTTTCTAGTATCTGTTTTTTGTTTGTTTGATTGGTTTTTTGTTTACCGTTTTAAATGTGGCAACTGAAGCTTTCTTTACATGGCTCTCATTTCAATTTTGTTAGGCAGCCTGTCCTGGGACATTCTCATCCCTTTGCTTATAGATGAGATGCTGAATCCCGAGAGGCCGAACGAGTCACTGGTTGTGCTGGGTCTGGAGCCGGTGTCTCCTGCCTCCCAGGCCCAGCACCTGCTGGGTTCAGGCCCTCTCTTCCTCCCCGACAGCCAGCATGCCAAGTTAGGATATCAGAAACACCTCCAGGGAATTCCGGATGAACTCCTTATGCAGGGAAAGGTGTATCACGGAGTATGAGACAAAGCAGGGAAAGATTCATCCTCACTTTGTCCCTGTGATTAAGTCAACGGCCCCACTTTTGCCTTGGAAGTGCAGACGAGCTCTCCTGGGCTTACTACCCCCCACCTTCTGCTCTGTTTCCCCGTGTATATATCATGCTTTCCCTCGGTCAGAAGAGGTGAGATGCCTTTGCCCAGAAGTCGTCCCCCTTTGCTGGGGAGATTGAGGGAAGCTGTGCCCCCACGGCCAACGGCCTCGGGCCTTGAGTCTGGAGGGCACTCATGGCGGTACCACAGGTGACGGTCGGAGGACCTGGCACGTGCTGCCGGGCCCGCTGTGGAGGCAGTGCTCTGTGATTCTTGAACTTACCTAAGATCCAATCCTACTTTCTGGTTGTTGGTAAGTTGGAGGAGAAAATGCCAGACAATTGATAAAAAGAAAGTCCAGACCAGCCCTGTCAGTGAGAGGCACACGGGGCCCGTGTCCCACTTGAGTGTGGTGCCTGGCGGGCTCTGGATGAATTTTCTGTTCCTCCCGGACATACCTCTATGACTTTAGTAACGGGTGAGACATGTAGTAGCCATGATCTGTATTTGTCCTCGCAGGGCCCTGTGATCTACACGCCCGCACCCCCTTCTGCTCCTTGGGGATGAGGTGGCAGGTTTAGGTGCTTGGGCACTGCTATGGGCACAGCTGCCAGCATAGGGCTACACCGAGGCTGGCTCCGTTCACCTCAAATGTCACCTCCTGCTGAGCCCCCAGGCGTTATTCAAGGTAGCTGCATCAGTGCAACGTAAGCAGGGACCATGTTCTCCCCCTGGACAGACTGGTGGGTGAGCAGT
This sequence comes from Camelus bactrianus, assembly GCF_048773025.1. Taxonomy (NCBI): domain Eukaryota; kingdom Metazoa; phylum Chordata; class Mammalia; order Artiodactyla; family Camelidae; genus Camelus; species Camelus bactrianus. Next base: position 6,960,279 of record NC_133553.1, read on the forward strand.
GGAAGCCTGGAGTCCTGCCCAAGCCCCATGGCCAGTGCCTCCTCTTTGTCATAGGAGGCACTGGTGACATTTTTGCTCAGCAACTGTTTGGTTCTGAGTCTCCAGACCCACCAGAGAATGCCAGCTTGTTTTTGCCTTTTGAAGTCTGCCCTTGGGATTTGGCGGAGTATCTGGATGTGTGCTTAGCCCATAGTGTTGACACTGTCACCATTGTTTACCCAGAATCTCGTGTACCAGGCATGGCTCTCGGCATCAAAATACAGCAGCCAATTAAACTCCCTCCTGGTGGATCTGTCTGTTTTGGTACCATAAGGGCTTAGCCAGCATCTGAACGTCAGTGAGATAACGCGGCCAGTGAGCTCGGGTCAAGCACGTTCTCCTCCAGTCACTTTTACTCCATTGTTGCTTTTACTATTCCACAGTCATTAATTTTTAAAACAATGCTTTGGTGCAGGAGCAGAGACTAATTCTCTCCTGCTACTCTGGTTGGGAGTGAGTAAAACTGTCCAGCCTGTAATGCGACCACATTTTGTGGCTTAAAAGCTGCCTAGATGCATGTATGTGGAGTTTTGGTTAGGGGCACTGACGACGTTGGGATCCCCAAGCAGCGTCGCTCCCCTCAGGCCCCTGCCTTCCCTGGAGCAGGAGGTGAGGGTGGGTCTCACCATCCCCGCGTTCCTGGCCTCACACTCACGTAAATTCTTGTACTTGCTATCAAAGTCATTCTTGTTTTTGTGTGTTTCTAATTTTCGCTTGTTCCTCTTTTCCTTTTTCTTTATTCCTTTTTCTCTTGTACCGTGCAGTTGCGTCTGAAAAGGTGGCTGTGCATATCCTGCATTGGAAATAGCTAGATCGCCCTCCGTGCTGTCTCCATTGCTTTAAGGAGCAGAAACATTTCAGCTGCCTTGATCCATGCATTATCCTAGTCATCTTGTTATTTTCTAATTTTTTGGAATATTGCTTTGTTAGCACATCACCCACTGGTGTTTGATACCTGTTAATATCTTTGCTTTGAGGAACCTGTTTGGTCCTCCTTATATTTGGTGACAAATGCACCCTTATTCAATTAGTTTGATTGTTTTGAAGAAGTGAGATGCGAATTGATTTAGGCGGCTGTTGAGGGATTCTTTTCATGGAGTATTTAATCTTGTCAAGTCAAAGTCTGCAGCATCTTGCTCGATTCCTGCTTTTACACAAACGTGCTCAGCACGCGGTTCCTGGCTGTCTCTGTGTGACGTGCGTGACGGAGCTTCCTGACCGGCGGTCACTGGTGAGGAAGCGGCAGGCTCGGGGGTGAGCAGCTGCAGGGGACATTGTTGGAGGAATCAGTCACCGTTTGGTTATTTTTTTTTTTTTGCATTCAACTTCCCCGTGCCATTTACTTTATTTTTCCTTCATAAAGGGGCAGAAGTGGGTCTAAAATCCATGCCACTCTTTTGTTCCCTTTACGAGGCTGGTTTTTCTGAGTACCAGGACAACATGGCCTTCTTCTAAGTAGCTGGCTCACATGGATCTGGTGGACACAGGGACTATTAAAGGGACCGTAGCTTCCTCTCTGTCCAGCCAGTGGGCATTCAGAGCCGGATCTGTGGTTTGCCTTAGCAGCCGTGCAGGCCTCCCTGCACCTGCTTTTACTTTTAACCCATGTTGGCATTAAAGAGCTGACTCCATGTTTGTTGCAGCTGACGTCCCCCACTGACGGCCGTGTCGTTAGTTTGCGGTAGTGAGTCTCCAACCCCAAGTCAGCCATGAAGGAAGATGCTTTGGCCAATCTAAGACCTTGGATTCTCACACCTACCCTTGTTCATCTCACCCAGGGGAAGGGTTTGGCCACCACCATCATGCGGATCATGAGGCCTTGTTTCTCCTTTCATGCTCTAGTCCAAATGTGGACACTTCATCCTTCACTGACTTGGTCTCGCTTGATACAGGCCAGACATTCTGAAAGAGTCCATCTCATTCTCGGGGGGGAACAGAACAGAAGTAAGTCTCGCAAGTAGAAGGAGTCTAGGCTGTCCAGGTTGGCAAATGCAGGCTGGGATCTGTGATTGGTGGGCTGTGCCCTGGACACAGGCCTTTCCCGTGGCTCACGAGCGCCCAGGGGTCGGAGTGAAGACAGCCTTGCTTGGGATTCTCCATCCTCATCTGCTCAGTGGCAAGTGTGTCTGCTAATAGGAGCTCCAACAGACCTCGGGACCTTCAAAGCTCAGATCACGGGAGAACTTTGAGTCCCTTCTCCAGGGTCTCCTTTGTGAGAATCCAGTGCCTTCTGAGGTGACCGGCGGCAGGAGATGCCTCCCCCTCCAGGGAGCACCCTTCGGAGGACTGTGACTCAGTGCACCTTGCTGTGAGCTTGTGGGGATCCGGCCGTCGTCCCTGCAGAACCAGACTTGAGATGGGCTTAGCGACGGAAATGACAGGACTAATATTCCAGGCCAGGGCTGGAGGGAGGGAACAGGGGAAATTGAATGTGACCTCAAACACCTAGGTGAGTGCTGGGTCTGTTACTAAAATGGGGAGCATGGGAGGTACCTTCCATAAATTGAATTCCAGAGTAAATCTTGGACATGAGGCATTTTTAAGATGCCATTTTTCGTCCAAGTTTGGACTTCATAGAGGCACTCGGGTCAATGAGCCTGGGGCTGAGTTGAAGGAGCCGGACTAGAGATACACGTTGGGAGTCGTCATTCTTAGCTGGTGTTCACATCCGCGCATGTGAATTAGATCATCTTGAGAGCTGCAGACTGAGGCTGAGGGGGGCAGGGCTGTGCCTGGGTTGGAGGAAAGCCCAGACCATGCAGCTTTGGTGTGTCAGTCAGCGGCGTCTGGGATTTTCAGGGCAATGTCATTTATCCTTAAGGGGCCGGGGGGTGGGCAGGGCCAGCCAGGAAGAAATCTGAAGGGAGGGTCGTGGCCACGTGTGTGTCTTGGGAAGTTGCAGAGTCTGCAGGGTCCGGGAGGGTAGACTCCTCAGAAGCTGGAGTTGGATTGGGGCGTGGGTTGAAGGTAGTCACACTAACATATCAGGGAGGGAAGAAGGCCTAGGGAGTCCCCGCTCTTCCTGACTCGCTTTCCAATGAACAGAAGGCAGACAGAGGATCTGAGGTGAGAAGGGATGGGCGCTGGGAGAGGAGCCAACCTGGAGAATGGTGCTTGAAAATTTCTGGAATAGTCTCCCTGCAAAATAGAGGTTAAAAAAATCCAGACTCTTAAGAACATTGGTAGTGACTGGGGAGGAGGCAGTTGTTTTTCTGGCCTCCTAAGGGTAAGGCATGTATCCAGGGATACACAGAATATTCGGGCAGTCTATTCCGGGCATTTGGTACCGGGTAAACAGCACAAGTTTAAAGGGGGACAAGGGCAGCGGAGGGAAACTAGCCAGGCCCCGTGTCAGGTACCAGTCGGCCGCCCTACTTGCGTGTTGCATTCACATCCATGCTTCCCAGGTGGGCGGTGGCAGCCCCCTTTTGTGGATTGGCAAGCCTTCTCAGAGGGGTTAAGTTATTGGTCCATTTAGAGGGTAGTAAATGCTGTAACAGGATTCAAGCAGGGTCTTGTCAGACTTCAAGGGCGTGTTTTCTCTACTAATTCCGGTACCTCACTGTTGTACGTGAAATGGTGAAGTGGGTCAGTTTTGGGGCCTTTCAGAAAAAGTACGATTTAAATGCCTCAGGACTGATTCACAAAGCTCCGTGTTCTTTGTTCTGAAGCACCGCAGTGCTTTACGCCCCACAGAGGTAAGGTCTTACTCCTTTGACGATGAAGTGGTTGCAAATGATGTACAGGTGCAAAACCAGACTTAGTAGTTTCTGAAGGGAAACTTTCCAATTCTCCCTTGATAGACTCTCTTCTACGGGATGTAGCTGTGCTGCAGCATAGGCCTGAGCTGTCCGTATGGATTGTGGGTTTGATATCCAAATTTAGCATAAAACAGTCAGATGAAGAAAATCAACGTTCACAATTTATATTTGGGTTTCATTAGACAAGATATACTATCAGGTAATGGCCCATATAGCTAATGAAATTGAGTACAGAACATTGAATTTCTTACTTTTTATTTAGAGTTTTCTTACTGCATAAGTTTGCCTGCTTTGGAACATCAGCTCCTCCACAGGGGCGCTTGTCAGTTTGTTGGTGTGATTGCATTTACACAGTGAATGTAATCTGGGCTTCCTCAGCCCAAACTCTCCAGTGCAGAATCACGGGCTGTAGCCATCTCTTAGTCACGCAAAAACTTCTAAAATTATATGATGCCAGAAAAGAAAGAAGAGAGAGAGAGATTGCCTTTATCAAAATTCCTTTCAATTCTGACTGCAAACTGTTGTTGAGCAGCTCTGGTTTCCTTTGGATATGAATATATACATTTCTTTGCATGTAACCTGGGTTTTGGACTAGAACAACTAGTCCTTGCTTTCCGCAAGCCACAAAAATAGTAGCCAAATTGCACACATGTGAAATATTTTATTCTTTTTCTGAGAAAGAAACTTTGAATTTGGGACTTCAGCTGTTATTTTTGCTTTTTGCTTCTCCCACCCCTCTTGTAATATCTCACTCCTTCCCAAGTGGCCCCCAATAGGTCGTGGTCCCAAAGGAGCAAGCAAACACACAGTTGGTCCCCATGAAGTGCTGCTATAGAGGGAGCCCTGCCAAGACCTAAAGGATATTATCAGAGAGGGCTTCCTGGAAGAAATGGGCTCTACATTTAGTTGTGAAGACAGAGTAAGGGTCAGCCAGTAGAAAGCATGAAGACTGTGGCTCATGTGGCAGAGCAGCCCGGGTAGAGGCCTGGAGGCTTGTGCGGTGGGGACTCGGGGAGAGTGCCATGTGTGGTCCAGGGTTGTGGGTGCCCCTGCTGGGGAGGACACTGGTGAGGGCCTGGGGTGGAGGGCTTTCGAAGAGCTTGGGTTTTACTAGAACTGACAGAGGAGGCAGTGAAGGGTGTCAGCAGGAAGTGACCCTCAGGAAAGGTACTTCTGGATTTGCTTCTGATATTCTACAGTAAGAAAGGTCGGGGCGGACGAGAGCAGGTCTGGCTGTCCCTTTGAGACCCACCCCATCATTCATTTATTCATAACATGCACACTTCTGAGTGTCTAGGGGAGAGAGTTTGGACCCACATTAGTAAGCAAAATATTCCTTGGGAGCTTAGCAGTGTCAGAGGTTGACTTAGCCTAGAATGTTCTAGGAACAGAGGAACAAATTGCGGAGTTTGGAGGGAGGGAAGGCTTCCTTGAGAAACAGTCAAAATGAGCCTGGAGGCAAGTGGGAAGTAGGAGCAGATCAGGGGGCCCCTGAGGTCACTGGGGACCTGGGTACTGAGGTGAGGATGGGCGAGCAGGTTCGGGGGTGGGGCTAGAACTCTACCAGGGAGCCGCTGAAGGGTTTGAAGTGGGGTGATGTAATCAAATTTATGCTTTGGGAAGGCTGCTTTGGCTCCGCGTGTGTGTGTGTGTGTGTGTGTGTGTGTCTGTGTGTGTGTGTGTGTGTGTATAGCGGGGAAGGGGGGGGTTGCCACCAACTGGAGAGTGACATTAGAAGACCATTCACAGGCTGGGAGGCCACAAGTGGGAGAGGGTCGTTGGGGCTGCTTGGGGACGGCAGGGGCCGTGTGGATGCCGGATTTCCTTATGGGGAGGGCTTGTTAGCTGGGCCGCCCTTGCGGCGCCTTTTGGCTTGAAGAAAACAGATGGAGGCCGCCAGGTGGACTTTCCTCTTCTCTTCTTCCCTGCCTTGTGTGATGATCTTAGCTCAGCCAACATTTGGAAGAGAAGAGCTAAGTTCCAGGGTAGCCCAGGACTTTGTTGAGCTCGTCCGAGTGAGATCTGATAGGATTTATGTTTGTGTTCAGATCTGCATGTTCACTTAGCTAGAAACGTCCTGTATTATTAATTTCCATAGGGGTTTTTACTCTTGTTCAAGATTGCTTTCTTGGTGAGAGGAAATTTAATACAGCTGTTGTCTTTCTCAAAAAAATCATATCTTTTAAGAACATTAATATTCAAAAAATAGGAATATTTAAAAATGATAAGGCTTTGGTGTAGTTTCTTTGGTTTCCTAGTTAATGTGGACTTAGAGCCTTTGCATTACTTAATAGCACATCCTTGTCAGTATTTAAAGAGCTGTTAGGGAGCGCCCCAGGCCCCACCTCTCAAAGCATCATTAAAGTTTGCTCTGAAATAGTGAGGTCATAAAGGTCTTGTTTGCAGAAACCAAACAGTTGGTTTATAATATGCAGCATAGCTCCCTTTATAAAATAATAATAGGATCAACATTAAGAATGTGGAAGATAATTGATTTATTTGAAATCTGAAACATAAACTTTTTTGTGTTAAATTTGCAACTGGAAATTTTGAAATGAAAAATCCTACTGTAATATAATCCACGGAATACATATGGGCCTTTCATGATTCAAAAGTAACTGCGCAGTGGTTTTTGAAGTCAGGAGCATTCCAGCTCAGATACTGGCATTGATGGTTGCTGGTTTTCAATGGAAGAGCCTAAATTTGCCTTCTTAGCTGTTTTTGTTGTTGTTGTTGTTGTTGTTTGTAGTAAGAGGGTTGAGTAATACTTTGACAGCATGATTTTGGGGAAATTTAGGGTTAGATGTCGTGTAACAGCAGTGAGATATTTCCATGCATTTTATTTTCCGGACATCACCAGGGCACATGTGTGGTTTGTGGTTGCAGGCAGGGATGCTGCAGTACTCCCTGATACATCACCGTTATGTCCTGGAGCTGCTCCGGTCAGTGAATGATTTTCTGTGGCTTGGAGGTAAGGTGGTCTGATGCAGATGATCAGATGTGTAGTTAAAGTGCTATTACTTGAAATAAGAGAAACCAAGAAACATGGCTCTAACAATACAGGATGAGGGAGGAGAACTGGCTGAGCTACTTGCAGTGGGGCGTCTTCTCAGGTGATTCCCTCCCCGTGATTCCTGCCAATATCCTCCCCAGCCCTGCACGGTAATGCTGCCAAAGCAAGCATGCACTTTGCTCAGAAACGCAGTGAATTTCCTTGTGCCTCCATTGGTTGGCTTTTTTTTTTAAAGCACATCTTGCCCTTTGTTTAATGTCATCCCTGCTAGTCACCTCTTAAACTCATTCTTCTGGACCTCGTCCATACATAGCTGCTGAATGGATGAACAGAATGTAGTATCTCCATGTATTGGAACATTATTCAGACGTAAGAGTGAATAAAAAAGAAAAAAAATAAAGGAGAAGATGAAAATGTCCACCTGTTCTGGGAAGTCCACCCTGACTGCTCAACCCGACTTTTTCCCTTTGAAACACAATACCTTATGCTCCAATCTACTCTTTTTGATAGTACTTACCACCTTCTAATAAACTTTAACGTTTTCAAAAAAAAAAAAAAAAAAAAACAGAGCGAGATGCTGATACCACTTCAACATCTACGAGCCTTGATAACAGCATGTTAAGTGAAAGGAACCAGACACAAACGGCCACATATTGTTGATTTCAGTGATCTGAAATGCCCAGAATAGGCACATGCAGAGGCAGAGAGCAGGTGATGGTTGCAAGGGGCTGGGTGGAGGGGGGATGGGGTGTGACTACTAGTGGACAGGGGGTTTCTTTTTGGATGATGGAGTGTTCTGGAGATAGATGGTGGTGAGGGCTGCACAACCGTGAGTGTGCAGAAGACTGCTGAGCGCTGTCTCTGGGAGTGCCTGTTGTTGGGGCTGCTTTATTTTGGCCTCATCCTGCAATGTGAAGAGTCATATTCTGCTGTGGCCTTTGTACTCCTGTGAGTGGTGAGGCTCAGACACTTTGCAGAGTCATGTTTCATTTTTCCCCTTTGCTAAGTGTAGGCAAAAAAGGTTTAAGCCTGAGAAATTACTCCATCTGCAGAAATGTCTTTCAGTTTTGCATGGTGTAAAAATATTGAGAGCTTTTAAATCATTGAGGACGGTCTGTGGGGGGAAAGAGCCCGTGAAGCCTAGGTGCGACCTGGAAGAGCCACGCTTCCCTCCCAGACACGGGTGGGGACTTCACCCCCGTTCAGGCAGTGAAGGGCCCAGACCCGTGAGCGGAGTTGACACTCGTGAATATTTACGTGTATCCGCTGCTTCATCTTGGATATTAATTTCAAGCTGAGTCAGTTTGTGGTGGCAGCCTCATCCTACATCAGGAATTTATAGTATCTGCTCTTTGAGGTGAAGACCAGACAGACTTAATTATTTAACAGTCTCTCTTGAATTGATATCTCAGATTCCTTTGTCAAAAGCAAAACAGCAGAAATACAGACGTCCTTTAATGCCGATGTGACCTGGAACGGGTTTAGTCTCAGTGCCTCAGTGGCTTTGTATGCGGGTGGAGAACATGATAACAATGCTTCCCTCAGAGGGGCTGGGGAGGGGGGAGTGAGAAGCACAAATGTAGGACTTACACGTGATGCTCATGAATGACCGAATTTAGTGCTCTCAGCCTGGTGAGGCCTCAGGGGCAGAGATGTCAGAACAGAGCAGTCCTAGCCGGAACTCGATCCGTGTTGGCAGCTGTTACGATCACTATCACCACTGTGGGTTATCAGGTAGTTTTAAGACTTGGTAATATGAATTCTTGAATAATGTTAAAAGACTAGACATCTCAGACCCAGTTTACATAGTTCTCAAGAATTCCTCTGAGAAATGGATGTTTTTTTCCCCATCTTAAATCTGAGTTGAGTCTCTAAAAAAATTCTGTATTCCTCCATCATTTTGCTTTAATTCTCCATTTCTTAAAAATTTTTTTTAAATGGAGTTACTGGGGACTGAACTGAGGGCCTCATGCATGCTAAGCACATACTCTCCCAAATGAGGTATAATCTCCCCCCTGTTTTTTTTAAACATTAGTTTCTTAATATTCAGAGTTTAGAGGCCTCTAATTCTTTTTCTGGAGACTTATCCGTGAATCTGTAAATCTATAATTAATGGACAATACTTGGTGTATTAAAAAAATCAATAGAATATTCTGCAATCCATCTAAAAGGAAATGTTCATTGACTTAAAATATTTCTCCTTTATGGTGATTTCTACTTTTTGGTCTAGCTTAATTTATTAACTGCCATCCTCATCATCATAATGACCAAACTCGCTGTGAGTGGACACCTTCCTAAGGCTAAAGTGCTTTCCTCATGTTTTATTTCATAGCAGGTGTTTGAGCGTAAGTATCATTGTCTCCTTTTTTGCAGCTGAGGATTTTCAGATGGAGCAGCTTGTCCCAAATCATACGCAGCTGGTGGTGGCTACCTCTGTTCTGGAACCCTGGCTGCACAGGATGCATTTTTAATTGCTCCTCTAATCAGCCTCCCATTGAGTGCATTCCCGAACACCTCTAAGTCCATAAATGGCCGATTTTAGTGATCTCAGCCTGATGAGGCCTTGAAAGGAGAGACACCAGTGAGAATGTGAGACAGAGTGGCATAAATTAAAATTGCACATTTTCAGAAATGATTTATTCTCAGGTAATGACTTAAAAATTTATTATTTTTTTATTTTAGTGCCCTGTAAGCATTAAAACAAAACATTTAAAATAATTATTGTGCAAAAGAGTAGTGGGCTTTGAAAGTCCAACCATTGCTTATGATGTTACATGTTTTTCTCTAGTGGCCCTTATTGACAGATATACTTACAAAGACTGAATTGGTTTTATGTAGTCTTAGTATTGAAGAAAAGATTGTCAGTGAATATTGTAACTAAAATCTTTACTCTTTTCTTTCCTGATGATGAATATGTAATTTGTTTTCATGACTTAAGTACATTTCCTCATTTGTGAAATTTGAGTAATATTGTTTAAGTTGTCTGACTGTGAGTTAGACGCCTTGTATACAAAGCACCCAAGGTGTGCTTAATAAAAATATGCTGTCACAACGCCAGATAATTTAGAAGGATCAACTCTGAATACTAAAGAATGTGGCTTATTTCTGATGCATATTCAAAATGTTTATATATGATATATATGAATATGGTTTAAGGTAACAAGGATTCTTTTTATTTTTGTGTGCAGTATGAAGTTTTAATGAAATCTGTATCATTCTAATGAGACAGGGACTAGTTAAATTGCCTTAAGCAGACGACCTTGAAGATTATTTACTCAGAATATGTATTGTTACATCTCAGAATTCATGTTGCTGTGTAACCACCCCCTCAGACATTTAAATTCGTCTGATTCTGAACAGATCCATTAAATTTAGAAAAATCCACATTGATCATTTTCAGGGAGTAAGCTTCTCAATTTTGTGATTAAAGAAAATTTTGATTTTTTTTCCTGCACTCTTAACAGGTTTAAAATATCAAAACATTGATTTGACGTGTCACTTTTTAATAGAGAGAATAAAGCTCATGCTGTTTTACTATGTAAATAAATGTTTTTTTATTTCAACAAACTTATATGATTTCTGGCTCTTTGAGAAGTATTTTGCAAGATACTTATATTATCTGCTTTTGGATAAATACAGACGTGACTTTTATGAATATAGGCCTAGTACAGATCTGTTTGTTTTTGCTACAGTTCAAGACATGAGGCCTAGGGGAACTTTGCTCCGGATTGACAGGAGGACAGATCCCAGGTCTCAGTCTCCCCTCCTGTAAAATGAAGTGGCTGGACGGGATTCTTTCCTCTTCTAAGATGAGTTTCCATGAGCCTGTGTCTTTTGTTTATATTCAGGAGTATTAGCAATATCAGATTAAATACTGACTACCCCTCCCTTCCCCTGAAGCAAAGTGCAGTATGTGGTACACAAGCTTTTAGTTACCTGATTCTCGTTTCTCATCCTACAGGCAATTTTTGTGTTGCATGTTTCCCGGCAACCTGGAAGGTCTTTTTAGCCATAGGTGGCACTGTTGCACCTTCTTACAGTCTTAATTTTCCTGTTTTTAAAAGAAGGCTTAAACAACGTGATTTTATTTTGATTACTTTGCTTAATGCTTCAGAATACCACAATGTCCATTGTGTCTGTCTGCCTGGAAAAATTATTCTGCTTATATCTTAGTTTTATTCTGTCATCTCGCTGTGAACATTTCAGACTTGCTGTGCAAACAATGGCAAAATCGGACTTTTCTTCCAGTGTTAGAAACCAGTGAGCGTGAATTTTATAAAACAGCCCTAAGCGGCCTCTGGAACACCTTAAAGGTGAAAAGTGTATTGAGTTCCCTGAGTATTGACCCCGCTGCTGTGTGCTTATTGGTGGGAGATGATTTGGTACATATAAGAAGGGGTGTAGTGTTTTGACTTGGGTTTGTCTGCACGTGCTGCCACTGAGCCACTTGAGCCTGAGTCAGTTCGTTCTGAGTCTTCCCCTCGTCTGTGAGATGGGGACCCTCGTATCTGCTTTGTAGAATTCTGAGAATTAGAAGTTATGAAAAATGTTTACCACAGTGGGTATGTCAAGAGGGCTCTTAAACTTTTGCTGCTGTTTTGTGTGAAGCCATCATTTGACTGTCTTTGGCAACTACTAAGAAGCACGAAAATAAGAAAAGCTGGTTTTATGATGAAAGATATTTGAGGAGGTTCCATAGATCCTATACCCATAATTTAGCATCAGCAGAGTCAGAACTGTTACACAGTCGCCCTGAAACAATGTTAAGCCACAGAATTTTTTGTTACTTCATATATGTTGGGGCTTAATTGGATCCAATACTTATACACATGTTGTCTCCAGCAGCCAACTGAGAGATGACACAAAAGAGTAGGCAGGCGTTAAATGTCTTCTTTGTTCCTGATGAAGCCAAGTTCTCCATGAACTTCAGGGCTGTGGGTAAATGAGTGTCGTGATACTGTGTCCCAGAAGTAGAGACTTACACTGTCCCAGGTATCTCTGTGCCACAGCGAGCCTTCCCTTGAGAGGATCTGCCCCATCATGCAAAGGGATGTCCTGCCATGGAGCTGAGCATCCCGGGTGCTTCCCAAGGGTGGCCAAACCTGGAGGGAAAGGAAGGGTTTCACATGCCCTGCTTGTCTCCCTGGAATCACACCTCACTCTGTTAGTGTGAGGAGGGCTAGCTGTGGGCAAGTTGTCAGGGGTGTGAAGGGGGAAGCACTCTCCATGGCCCAGAGGAGTGGGGAGGAGGCATCCCCTCCCTCAGTTTAAAGACGTGGTGGGATCAACAGAACGGTGCACCCCAAGAGTTTATAAAAGGAGAAATAAGGATTTTCTTTGGAAATTTGACGTGCCAGGAAACACAGAAGATGATTAGAAGGGAGACTTGTAAACCACTGTAATATTAAGTTGACATTTGTTGAGCACCATAAAAGTGCTACATTCTTTTCTGAGCGTTTTACAGAAGTGTATCCTTCAATCTTCTCAACAAGCGAGTAAGGAAGGTTTGATTTTTATCCCAGCTTTACAGTGTGGAAATTGAGGCACACAGAGGGTATGTTGGCCAAGGTCACAGAGCTAGTAAGTGGCAGAGCTTGTATTTAAACCCTGGCTGTCTGGTTTTGAGGCTCACAGAGACGGGCTTTGGGTGTTTAGATCTACCTGCATGCCTTGATCACTGTACGTCTGTGCATCCGTTAGCCCAGAAAGGACAGGAAAAGGAGAGTCACACTGTTGCTCACAGTCGTGTCTCGGCCACTGTCCATGAAGAGTGCACCGTGATTAGCGTTATTTTCCAGGCAGTAGATCTGTTGGAATAACAGAAATTTAGTCCATTGAGTTAATCTAAAAACCCTTCCTGCTCTACTTCTGTCCATGCTTGCCATGTGACTGCCTGCCCGTGATTGGTACATTGAGGAGAAAATGTACTCATGGTTGAACTCTGATATTTCAGTCTGGTTCATAGTTTCACGTCTTCTGTTACATTAATAAGTTAAGTTTCTGGTTTTCTTGCATCAGTGTCTCATGAGTTTGGTTAATGTGAAATCAGTCCATGGGAGCCCAGGGGTGCTGACTGCATAATTTTTGAGCACGTTGTGGCACTTCTACCCGTGCAGACCTGACTGGATGATGTCCGCCTTCAGCACTTTTTTACCCAATATCAGGGTCCTATCCCATCCCCGGATGTGAGGCTGGAAGCTTTCTGAGAAGGCCAGTCAGAGGCCAAGTCCACCAATCAGAAAATGATGAACTACCTCAAAGTGGGTTTAATAGAAGAAAAGGGCTTCCAGGTAATCCGATGGGCTGTTCAAATCCCTTTGGTGAGAAGCTGTCCACTGTCTGTGGTTGAGTTGATTCTTTGCTGTTGAAAAGTCTGGAGTAGATGAAGGGACTTTAAAAAGCAGAAAGGAGCGATTTCAGGTGGTACATCCACACAGGGGAGAAGTGATGGATGACCGCCTGTGTGAGGCATAGACAGAGTCCTACAAACTTCATAAAACAGCTTCAAATGATCTTCCATCTGAGTGCACTTCATATGGGGTCCAGTTCATCACTGGTCGCGCTGAGAGGGCAAATATTAATGATGGCAGAAAGGACACAGAGGCATCAAAAATTCTCAGTCATGTTCCCTGTTTAAAGGATGTGGCACAGTGTAATATATTTGAGCTGGTTTTTCACTGAAAAATTTTTGTGTTTTCTGGGACTCCCCAGTGCCCCAACGTTCCATACAGCTGGGTGTCCCCTCAGAGCAGGTCTGTCAGAGCTTGCCCTGGGCAGATGCGGTGTCACGGGGAGCAGGACGGTCAGCGTCCCCGGCTCCTCCGAGCCCCGTCTCCTCATCCGCAGTGCCGGGTTTCTCATCCATGTCTACTTAGTAGTGTTGCTGAGAATCACACGTGATGGTTATCAGGTGTGATTTGTGGTTGTCTCTGTGATTATCATATAGTCAATATTTCATAGAAACACTTGTTTTTTTATTCCAATTGTGGCTCCTAGATTGCAGTGGGTTTTAGTCTGCATTTTTTTATATCTTTACTCATTTTTAAATATGCACTTATTTTTATTTATTTTTTTGGAGGTACTGGAGACTGAAGCCAGGATATTTTGCATGCTAAGCAGGTGGCCTACAACTGAGTAACACCCACCCTCCTTGTCTGCACTTAAAAATAATTATTGTAATACACAAAAGAGCTCTTAAACACCATCATGGGACATAGTCTCTGTATAGGCATTTGAACACGTATACTATATCAAGAAGAATAAATGTTGTTGGGACAAACCTTTCTGAATCTTTTAATGTGCTTAAAAACTATCATAGCTAGTGATAAACACGAGACTTGGATCCAGTGCTTCTTAGGGTCTGTTTTGTCATCATGGGAAATTGCATTCTACAGAGAAGGCTAATTGGGTCTCTTTGATAATTGGATGGTTTAGCAGATGATCAAGGCTTTCAACAGCTGACAGTTTTGTTTTTTAAACTAATTACAAATTTATCTTCTAGAGGTTGGAAGTCCTAAGCTTGTGAAGTGCCCAGTAATCCAGGGGGAATATGTTTGTGTCTCTGTGAACGATTGTGTGTGTGATTTCAGGAAGGTAGAAATAAATTCCATATAGACTTCTGATACCTTTCTCCTCCAGTTCAAGGTGTAGGCGTATATTTACACAAATAAATTGATGTTCTTTTGTCATTTGGCATATTGGGAATAAGAGGTTCTCATACTTGTTTCAGAAGGGTTGGGGAGCATGAGCTTAGAAAACGGGAGGAGAAAGAGGCAGGGAGGCAATTCACACTTTGTGCAGGATTTGAGGAACAGTAGCTTTTCTTTTCTCTTTTATTCTAAAGCAAACTGGCACTGAATTGTAACTTACTATTACTCAGAATTGCTTTTCTAATCAGATATAAGTGCCTCAGATTTTTCAAGGCAACATGAATGATGAAATGTGTTTTAACATTTATCTTTAAAAGTAGTTTTATTTTTCAAGGAAAAGGGTATAGTTTGTTCTTTCTTCCAGCGGCAAAAGAAATTCTCATTGATCTATGTACATGATCTATGTGCTTAGTTTCTTTGGGGTTTTTTGGTTTTTTTAAGTGCTTGTTTCATTGTGGTGTGAATGAATGTTTAAAATTTTTGGATTTTCATCTTTAGAACATGCTGATTTATCAGAACTGTTAAAAACTTGATTGTTCTTTGGTCGTTGTTTGGTGGAGCACCCTATTGATTTCTGCTGTGTGTTAAAGAGGGAAATTCTTCCTCTAGCCTGCATATCATTAAGTGAATGGCTTGCCGTGTGCCTTTAAAATTCATTGAATGCATTGAGCATGTTTGTCCAGTGAATTTTGAATTGACTCATAGTATTACTTTGTTTTTTTTCCTGTGGCTTTTGCTCCTCTCCACAAGAATTTGAATTCCCTGTTGCATTTTTTATACGTGTTCTTAACAGGGGAAGATATTTTGAATTTTTTACAGAGGTGGGTTTTCCTATCCCCTCTGAATGTCTTCTGTAATTGATACATCAAAAATCTGTTATTGCAGTGCTAAATAATTTCATAAACTATTTTTTGTCTTAATCAGAAGCAATGAGAAAGAGTGATAATAAAAAATACGAAAACCTTCCTTCCTTTGAAGAATATAAATCAGGTGGTTAAGCTGACGCATGCTTTGTGCCTGACATACTTACTCTCATGTCATTGTGTATCATGATTCGGAGATGGAGATACTTCAGGTTTATAGATTTTTGTTTTAACATTTGTGTTGAATTCTTTCTTCAGGCTGATGTTTCCTGTTTGGTTTGTGGAATGTGTAGAAGAAGGGAAACAAATGCTTTTTTTTTGTTTGTTTTCAGGAGGCCTGAGTTGCTGATGAGAAAACAGTTGAGGGTGGGCTGAGGAACAGAGTGACACTCCCTCTCCTCCCGGCTGAAACTGATGAACAATAAAATCAATTAAGTGTATCGATATTTGACCAATTGAAGTTAACGAGCTCAAACTGGCTAGTTATGCCCAATGGAAAGTATTGAATTCACCTGCAGATTTAGGTGCTTTACCAAGTAGAAGCAGCTTAGAGCAATCAGAAAAATCAATCCTATGATGAGCTATAAAAAGTATATAATATCTTTTATTTTTGAAACTTTTCTAAGTTAAGTTGTGTAGAGCTAAAATTAAGTTTCAAGCACCAGGAGTTATGAGTGTGGGTGGTTCTGTGAGATCGTTATTCAGGGATGTGCATAGACCCTTCTAGAGTGGCTGCAGCTGGCAGGAAAAGACCCAAAACCAGGATTTGTCATCCCAGGATATTCTCCATAATGGTTCAGTGTGGGAGCCCTTGATTGGGTTAACAAATTGTAGCAGACCCAGGCCGCCTGTCAACTTTAAGAAGAAAAACTATGCTTAGTAACTGCTTTGCAAGCAAGCGCCTGTGCATCCTCACTCCTGTCTTCTTGCCTTAAAAAGCAGAGACAATGCTTTGCTTGCGTAGTTGAGGTTTTAGATAGCACTCTGCTCATTGCAAAGCAAGGACCCAGGACCTCAGCTATAAAAGCTGGGCTTGTTTGCTGTTAGATAGTCTGTTATCCGCAAAACAAGGAACTGGCAGGTTTGGTGGTCTGCTTTTAAATTCACATATCTAAAGAATGTATTTTGTTCCCCTCACCCCATGACTTCCCTAAAGATACACTAAGACTTTGTACTCATGGTGGATTCTGTAATCTCTGTCTCATCCACTTTTCCCAAGTTTCTGCTTACTATCACACAACTGTTAATGACTATTTCCTTTGATTATACACAATAAATATGGGAGCATTTGATAGGCTCGTGGAGTTGGCTCCCTACTCCCTATCGATTGCTGGACTTTTTCCAGTCTTGAATAATCATTCCGTGTCTGTAAGATTTCTGCCAGCCAGAACCCACAGTTCCAGGTGAGAAAGATGCAGGTTTATCTCTCCTAACCGAGGGAGAGAGAGTAGAGAATTGAGATCTGCTTCCTTGTGGTCCCTTCCTGCCGCAGGGCAACTCCAGTTCACCTGCAGCCTTCTGGCCTCTGCTCACAGGGCCTCTGTCCCAGGACTGACTGCAGCCTTTTCTTCCCCGGTCAACATTTCCTGTGCCTTTCAGTACTTGGTCTCTTGTCTGCAATTGAAACCTGGCAGATGTGATGGTGGTCAGTGTGCTGGTGGGCAGTCACTTGGGGACTGCCAGGAACCATGCTGATTCTCCTGAGTCTCTCATTCGGGGTTACAGAACTGTCGAGCACCAGAGAAAGCCCATTCACGTGAGGCTAGCACAGCATTGCGTCACTTTCATTTTATTTTTGAAATTTCAGTGGAGAAATTATTTGTAGCTAACTGTTCCAGAAATTCGGCCACCTGCTTTCCTCACCACCATTTCCTTGTTGGCTCTGGTGCTTGTTTTAAGAACCAGGTTTCTTCTCTGGTCATTTTTAGCAGCTGGGCTTGCCGAATCCTTGATCTTCATTTGAAGCAGAATGCTTCCTCGTGATGTCAAACTGATTTTCCTATTTCTGAATATTTCGTGTAAACTCAGCAAGTGTTTCAAGTGAAATGCTCTTGTCCAGTTTCTGTTTACCCACATTTGAAGATCTCCTGCTTTCATGCTGAGGGCAGTTTCTTCTTCCTGTAATAAAATTAGCAATTTGCGTTTACTATGGGAAGGTACTGGCCCTAGGTGCTTTTGTTCTTAACAGTTTTAATACAATTCACTCATTAAAATGTACAGCGGTTTTTACTCTATGCCCAGAATTGTGCATTCCAGTCAATCTTAGAACATTTTCATCCCCCAACAGGAAGCCCCGTATACATAAGCAGTTATTCACATCTTCCCCATCCTCCCCCAGCCCCAAGGAGCCACTGTTCTCTCTATGAGGATTTGCCTGTGCTGGACATTTTCATGTAAATCGAGTCATTTCAAGTAAATGAAACCGTCTATTATGACTGACTTCTTTCACACTGAGTAATGTTTTCAATGTTTGTCAAACTTGTGGCCTGGGTCAGTACTGTATGCTTTGCAATTGCTGAATAATTTTCCACTGTATGACTGGGCCCCACTGTTTACCCATTCATCAGGTGATAGGCATTTTGTTTGTTTCTGCTTTTTGTCTGTGATGAATAATGGCGCCGTGAACATTCCTGTAGGAGTTTTTATGTGGACACTTGTTTTCAGTTCTCTTACGTGTATGCCCAGAGAGCAGAAAGGCTGGGTCATTCATAAACCAAATGTTTAACTCTCTGAGGACCTTCCAGGCTGTTTTCCAAAGTGGCCTCACTGTGTTAAGTCCTCACCAGCAAGGGCTGGGATCTCCGCTTCCTCTGTGGCCTCATTACGGTTTGTTATTCTCTTTTTGAGTATATACTACTGTAGTGAGTGTGAAGCAGTTTCTCCTAGTGGTTTTGACTTGCTTTCAATTATAGCTAATGATATTGAACATCGTTTCTTTGTGCTTATTGGCCATTTGTATATTTTCCTTGAAAAATACCTTTTCAGATCCATTATTCAATTTTTAATTGAGTTGCCTTTGTATTGTTTAGTTGTAGGAGATTTTTTTTTTTTTTTGGAGATACAAATTCCTAATCAGATAAATGATTTGAAAAAATTTTCTCCTGTGTGTTGTTTTATCACTTTCTGGATTGTGTCATTTGAAGCAAAGTTTTCACTTTTGATGAACTCCAATTTATCTCTGTTTTCTTTGTTCCTTGTGCTTTTGGGGTAATATTTAAAATCTGAGGTATTTTATTTAAACTTTTATATATAAAATAACTTAATTTAGGACTGTTCTAGGAGACGGGTGCTGTTGTTTTCCCCAGTCTATGAACAGGAGACTGAGATGCAGAAAATTTCACTGTCATATCAGTGACACAGCTACCCAGTGCTGTGGGAGTTCAGACCCTCATGTTTGTCCCCAACATCTATGCTTTTCATCAACATGCTCCACTCCTTCCTGGAATCGTTAATGAAAAAGTGTTTCCGTTTTTGATTTCTTGTTTGTTTTCTCTTTGGGGACCTCATCTCCTCATTTTCCTTGCAGAGGTCAGTGTAGGTTTATTTTAGGTCTCATGTAGGCAGAAGAATTGCTATCAGTTAACTTCTTTATTACTCACTCTCCAGTGATGATTGTTGCTAGTTGACCTAATCAAGTCATGCTTAAGTCTTTCCTGCTCATGACACTAAAAACACAGTCATGACTTACAGAATGCCCTAAGAAGAATGTACTTGAGTGATTTTATTTTTCTAACAAATCAAACCAATCAAATAAAAACCCCTGTGTTGACACATATATAAGCCCTCCAGAATAGGGTCACTGTCTTCCTTGTGTTTCATTGGTTTGGTCACATTGTCTGGATAGTGCCTTGCTGTCCAGCAGTTTTTTTTAGGATACAGTGCTCGTGAACCATTTTAAGGACAGAATTTTGACAACAGACTGTGTTCATTTCACGAGGGAAAAGATCATATAGAAATACTGCTCTGATCTATTTTAAAATTTAGCTTGGAATTTTGAGAAGAGTTCAGGGAACCATAAAAAGATTTTTTCACTAATTTTAGAACTATCTTAGACACATTATGGTTACATAGCAGAGTAACTTATCAACTAGATTTGACAAGAGGATTGTATTATTGATTATTTGTTTTAGTTGAAATATTCTACCTGGGAAAAAGTAATCAGTGCCCATAAATGAACAAATATGTTTGTATTTCTATGCAACATGGGAGCAGACTTCATATGTTCCTGTATAATATATATGACTGTGTTTTAATATGCCTGTCAATGTTTTTATAGTTTTTCAGCAATGTTGTAGCCTTAGAGTTGGTCTAAGAAAATCACCCCTGATTCTAGTGCAGTTTGTACTGCATATCCTGTCTTATGCATGGGATTCCACTGTCCTCTCAGTGAGGAATTTCCTATCCTACTGATGTAGTAGCAGAGTTAAAGGAACTGTGATTTCTAGGACTTTGCTCTCCATGTGTTTGCAGTTGGCTGTCAAACATGATTTTACCTTTCTTGAGTTTTCATTGTTAAATTAGAATTTTGGAAATAAATATTAATATGTTGCATCGGTCTCCTTAGAATCTTGATGTGTTTGTGCTTTCAGATTTCAATTTATGAAAAATGAAAATGCACTCTTGTTTTTAAGTAGTCCTTTTTCACTAGATATTTGTTTACCTCTTTATAATTAAAATATTTTTTTCCCAATGAATGAATCGGTGTGCATGTTTTAAAAGATACCTTACTTTTTATTTTTCTTATTGTAAAAGATATATTCATTTTAGAGAATTTGGAAAATAAGGATAAACACAATAATAACTTAAAAATGGCTTCAAATATCACTTGGAGATACAGTTGTAAGGTTTGAAATTGAGAATTACAAGTCCTCTCATGTTGTTTTTCTTTTACAAGTACGTTTTGGTTACTGAGACCCTCGAATTCCCATATGAATTGTAGTAGCAGCTAGTCAGTTTTTGCAGAGGAGCCTGCTGGGATTGTAATCGAAACCACGTTGTATGTATGGATCGCTCTGGGGAGCACTGTCACTCCAAGAACACTGTCTTCTGATCCAGGAATGTGCGTGGTGTGTCTGTCCAGGTATTTAGGACTTCTTTAATTTTTTTCAGCAATGCATTTTTTTATAGAGTATTATTTTACTTTTTTTCTTTGCCTTTATACTGAGTAAAAGTGTGCAAGTTACCAGGATCAGAAGTGTATTTGAGCCCTGCAAATTGCTGCCACCATGTAGGCTGCGCTCTTTCTTTGCCCTGTGAAAAATCTTGCACAAAATAGGACCTCAGTAACCCTCTCTTGAATGAATGATTGTATGATTGTTGGATGATGCTTGAGAGTCCTTCTGATGATGTCTTTTTCCCAGCCTTTCCCCTCCTCTTAACTATGCCCTTTGTCTTCCTTTCATCTAGTCTGGTTTTCAGCCTGTCTGTGGCATTGATTTTCCCTCTCTGTACACTCTTCCTTTCACTGGTACATGATAATGTTACATGTGGGCTGTGGAAACTTGCTAGATGTCAAGAAAGCGCAAATCCATGGCATGGTAGTATTTTCAAACTGTGGTATTCTTTTATCAATTGAAATTAAATCAGGCTGAGCCCCTGAGCCCTCCCGTGAGCTCTTTTCTCCTTCCTACAGGTGATACTGCTCTGGTTGCTGCCTGTGCCCTACCCCCAGCCTTGGTTTTGGAGTTGAGTAAGTCACCATCACTGGAGCCCTCTCTTTAAAAGATGAAAACATTTGCTCCTTCTCCCTGGTTGGGGACTTGGATGAGATGAGGTACCAGATAAAGATTGCAACCCCTCTTATTCTGACCCCTGCTCTTTCCGTTGTACTCTTTTTGAAATAGTACAGTTCAACTGTATAAAGATTGATTGTGAGCTAATGAGATAGACAAGACAACCGAAAATTTATTAAATATCCTTTCATGCCAGAAACAAATGTGTTATACACACAAAAAGCACATAAAGCACGGTAGTACTGTGGTTACAAACATGGCTCTGAGATCGAGTCCTGCTCTGGAGTGACCAGTCCTGTGAGATGGAGAACTGGTAGGTCGGCTTAGCCTCTCCCATACTTGTTTCCTGTCCTGCAGAGACGGGTCTCGCTAGGCGTCCCTCCCCCTTCGAGGTGCTGTGGGGCGTAAATGACGCACGTGGGCAGCCCGAGCACAGCTGTTCATTCCTCGTAAGTGCAGGATAGAATGGATTTGCGGAGACAGCTTTATGACCACCCCGTGTAGACTCTCAGTGTGCCAAAGGGATGTCTTCTGGTTTGGATGTGGGATTCTCACTTCTCTAAATACCCAAAAATTGTGTTATTGGGCCTTGCTGATATGAATCTATTCTTTAGAAAGTACATATTGTAGATATATTTTTCAAGCATGCATGATTTTTTTCTTTTATTATTTATAATTCTACCCTCTCATCTCTTGTTGTGGCTTTTCATGGAATCCAGGGAAACAGCCCTAAGCCACCTGCCTCTTCACACGTCTCCGTGGCGGTTTTCTTCCGTGACTAGAAGAGGGTTCTGCATAGGAAATTTTCTTTGTTCCCCTTTTCTTGGAGTCTCTCTGTCTGTCTGCCCACCTCTCACCTGTCCATCTGTCCAGTTCTCTACACACTCATTCTTCTGACTTGTTCCAAAAAGCATTTCAGGCAGCTTACAGAAGAACAGATACCAAAAAACATGTGAGAAAATGGGGCCAAGTTCAGACAGTGAGGCTAGGAGTCGAGCTTGTGTGAGGGTTGCAGGCGTGAGAAATATAAGACTTATAAGATTGCTGTGACTTATAAGATCGACAGCAACAGTGTGCCTGAGGCTACCAGCAGACACAGGGAAACAGGGTTTGTGGGAGATTCTCACTGGATGTGAAATAAATAAGTGGATGTGGAGAAGCCCAGCCTTTCCAGCTACTAAGGCTTAGGAGAATATTTTGAGTGTCTTCCAAAATCACAGTATTTCATCTTTTCCTTTGTCAGAGTTCTATGTATAGTTGGTTACATTCTATACCTGGAAATTTCTCCAAAACTGCTTCCCACGTGAGTCTCATGGCTCGGAATGGGGTGGTTCTGCTCATTGATGGGTGTTGGCCAGAAACAGAAAATGACATCCTCCAAGAAGCCTGGGATTTGTCAGTTATGTTTTGTCAGTTCTGTTGACTTCAGAAAATGCTTTCACAGTTCCTCTCCATCTGAGGAGGCAGCGTGCTCTCTTTGCAGCATCAGGAGCTCAGGGCCACGGGATGGTGGGGGCTGACTTCACTGCCGTCAAGACAGCTGAGGTAGTCACTGCAGGCGTGGTGCTTTCACGTAGTGCATTTCATGTTCTTTAATAGGTTTCAACAGGGAGTTAATTGAGTTAATTAACATTTAATAAATATGATGCTTTGTTGTAAAGACAGTTATAGGCAGAATATAAGCTGTGAAGACTTTAAAAACGGTTTCATTACTTAAATTTCAGCAGGGAAGCTTTAGTTTATCTTATTTATGCCTCTCTTTTACAGTAACAAAGAAACAAGACAGAAAAAGTAGAGGATGATTTCTGTTCTTCCTCTCGGCTTGCAGGTGCCCTCATCTCCAGTGGCATCCATCCAGACACCAGCACTGACACTGGCCGTGCTCAGATCTGCCTCAGCCCTGAAGACACAACTGACAAATAGAAGGGGGCCATGCCCTGTTACAGCAGGTGCTCTCACTTTGTGGGTCCTTATGTAACTGCGCATTGTTATTCAGGATCGCCCATTCTACATTGTTTGAAGCTGCTGCGGTGTCTCCTAGTTATTTGTTTCTGTAAGTACTCATGTATTTTCTCCAATGCATGGTACTAGACATCTAAAATTGTTTTCAGATGAAAAGTAATGTGTATTTAATATAATAAGTCTGAAAAAAGGGGCAAAAGAGGGTATCCTTGTCCCACTACTCAGAGACAGTAATTAACACTTTAACATCTATTTTCTGTCCTTTTCGTCAGTGTGTATCACCTCTGTCATAAAAAGCAGCGATCACTCTGTGCCTGTTTATTGTGTGGAGACATCCATTTTCCATTCGGCTTATTACATGTTTTTCTGCAATATTCTATCTCCGCTGACATGATTTTTAATGACCAGTATAGCATTATGTCTTGTGGAGGCATCGTCCATTTCACTTCGGGCTTAAATAAACTTTTAAATTCCAAGTGTACTTAACTGAAATACTGAAAAGAGAACTGTGGTGGTACCGAAAGGCCCCTAACTCCCTTCCCCTTATTTCCTGAGTGTAAAAGCTGTTGACAATGTGGTGTATATATGTCATGACCTTTATGCCTATGACATATATATATATACCCATACATAGATACATACATACATATGAGAAATCTATGTATATGTGTGTGTATATATGCTTTATTGAAAAATAAGACCGTACTATATGTGTTCTGCAGCTCGCTTTATTCACTCACGGGTATAGCATAGACGTCCTCCCTCTCCAGACTCACCCGGTCCTTTCAGATAGAGAGGAGGGGTCTCCTGATGTGCAGGTGTGGTCTCTTGTGGAAGGACACCTTTGGTGGGAGAGTGATGTGGACAAGGCCCTGGACAATGCCGAATCGCCGGCCCCTTCAGAGCCCACATCTTGCCGTGATTTACCGCATCATTTTCTTGATGTTGGACCCTTAAGTTTTCTCCATTTTCCACTTTCAGAAAGGATGTTTGACTGGCATCCCTCTTGTACAAACATACCTGTGATCTTGTATGAGTATTCCTTTAGTTAAGGCTTCTGGAAATTTAGTCCCTGGATGTGACATTTACATTCATCACAGGCTCCTTTCAAGTGACTCTAGAAATTGCTCCTCCAGTGGGGAATGAAAAGCTGTAGAATAACTTATGTAACCAATTCTCAATCACTGGATATGATTTCACTTCAGCTTTTCATCCCACCATTGTAAACAGTGCTGTGTAAATGCTCTGATGAGTACATCTTTTGAACTGATTTTTTTCTAAATGAAATGATTCCTAGAAGTTGAGTTGAGTCTGTGTGTACACACGTTTTTCAGAGTTTACATATCCATTGACATGTCGTCCTCCAAAATGTCACTCACAGTTTGTTCTCTCACAGATGGACACTAGCTAGATTATCGTTTATAAATATTTGCCAATATGATGAACAAAAATGATTTTTCATTGTTTTAGTTTGTATTTGATGACCAGTGAGGTATTGAGCATTTTTCACTCATTAGCCATCTGACTTTTTAAAAGTGAATGATCCCTTTTGTCCTTTGCACACATTTAAGTGAGGGAGCTTCTTGTTGCTTTGTGACAGCTCTTTGTATGTTATGAACATTAACCCCTTGTCTTCATCAACATGTATCACAGAGCTTTTTCTTGTCATTTCTTGCCTTTCATTTTGTTCAGTAGTTTTTTTTATTTTCTTTGTGGCCCAAAATATTTTTAAGATTGTAAACGTCTTCCTTTTGGGTTTTATCTTTGGTATTATTCTTAGAAACATTTTCTTATAATGATATAAATCTCTTCTGTAAGTTTTTTTAATCTCTAAGATGGAGATGATAATAGTACTTGTTATAGTGAGGAGAAGTTGAATTAATATGAGCAAAGAGTTGCATTTGTTGTTATAAGTATTTTAATATTTACATCACTATCTGTAATTTTTCTTGTGGTCATTAGCACAGGAATAGAATTTGTTCTTTCCAGGTGATTCTCTGATTGTCCCAGGAAAATTATTGAATTCATACTTTGCTCTTTGATTTGAAATCCCAACTGTACAATATACTTATGTACACTAGAGTCTCTTTTTGAGCTCATGGTTTATTTCTGTCAATTTTACTTTCTTACTCCAGTGCTATATCTTATATATTTTAAAAATTTATTTAATAACTGAAAGTGTGATTTTTTTTGATTCTTTTCTTCCATCACAAATTTTCTTGCCTAGTATGAATTTATTATTCCTGAAGAATTCTAAAATACTTTGTTCAAGTTGAAAAACACAGATAAGGGTTTTCATGGGATTTTTTAGTAAGTTATTAATTATCTTTAGGAGAACGTACATCTTTACAAAACTGCTTTCCTCCATGCAATATGTTGATGTCTCTACATTCACACCTCTTACTTTACTCCTCAGTAGGGTCCAGTAGTTTTCTCCATGTAGAACATGGGCTTTAATTTTGAGTTTATTCCAGATTATTGTTGATGTCTTTGTTAATTCTGTAAGTGAGAATTTTTTGCTATTATATTTTGTAACTGTTAAAATTGACACCTAGGAAGGCAGAATCGGTTTGTAAATACTCACTTTGTAAATTGTCATTTAAAATTGTAAGTATTAAGTACTTGTTCCAGAATCCTTTCTTTTCTGTTTTTAAAAATTTGTTTCCAAGATTATCAAAATGGTCATAGCTAAGTAGTATATTTGGGGAGACAGATGGAGAGAGGTAGTGTGGCTTATGTACAAACTCTGAGCAGTTTCATGGCTGCCTTTAGGCTGGAGAAGCCTCCGAAGAACCCAGGTTAGACCAGGGATGGCTTTTTATGCACTTGAAAGCCAGCTTTCCTGCCTTTGTGGAGAAGCCTGTTGGGCGTGACAGGTAGATGATCAAGGTCCGATGGAGGCCATTGGCTGCACAGAGCGCTGTGACTGTGAGAACTGGCGACCATTAACATGGGAAAAGCTTGGGGCCAGGAACACTGCAGGGGAGCTAGGCAGCCTGTGTGTTAAGGATTTTCCAGCCCTGGGAGTGGGAAGATCAGACTCTGCATTCAGATCTGAGTTTGAATTCATCCTCTTTTGTTTACTGGTCCTCTGACTTTTGTCAAGTTATATATCCGCTTTGAACTCCTGTTTTCTTGTCTCTCAAAACAGGAGAATTACGGCCTGCTGCTGGAGTGTTTGATCAGCGTAAATGATTTGTGTCTATGAGATGCCACGTACAATCACAAGCTCAGTAATAAATGGGCTGTCACCTTTCTTCTGCAACTCAGTGCTTGACAAGACTTGGGGGAAAGCCAGTCCATAATTTTTGTATGATGTAATTAGGAAAAAAATTAATGTCTTGCCTTTCCCTAGCAGTATTCGTACTCCTTTGCTTCATTTACTTCTTTCCTCCTTTCCTTTCCCCTTTTCCTCTTTCACCATAAGAGCCTGAGACTCTCTCAGAACACTAGATTCAAATAACTTTAAAGGTTGTCTCATCCTCATGAAATGACTGTAAGATAAAAAAATCTGTAAATATCCCAGAATTCATTGTATTTCATTTACACACACACGCACACACACACGCACACACACACACACAATCAGGCTACCTCCCACTTGCTGAGGGAGAAGGAACACTTTTTCTGTGTTTCCATTCACTGAGCGTGAGAACAAAGTCTCTTATGCAGAATTTCTCCCGGCTTCTTGCATGGTGTTTTTAATTGGATTTCTGCTTTGTTGCCATAGAAATATTCTCCTAATAGAAGAGAGGAAGTGGAGATATAGACATTCTGCTGAGATATTGGTTTAATCATATTTGAGTTGGAAAGTACTTAAGATCATAGAGCCATAAATTTTTATGGTTGAGAATCCATGATGTTGTAACTTGGACAAGAACCTGGGTCTTCTGCCATCGTGTCCATGCGGGCGAAGAGGCAACTGGGCAGGGGATGGCAGGGGTCCTTCTTGCTTGAGTTCCAGGGTCTTGCTAGTTTTCATTGCTCACCTGCCTTTAGTTTATGTCCATGTGGCCTCTCATGGGAAGGCCACTATGTCCTGTTAGACTGAGTTTCTAATCAGCAAAAAGCTCTGGATCCACTCATATTTCCCAGAGTTTTTCTGCTGACCTGCTGACACTTTATATATATGAGGCCTAAGAAACTACTGAATACAAAATCCTTATTGATATCACTTGCCCTCGAGTTCCAAAGGAATGGGGTGCTGTCTCAGGCTGTCTAAGGCTAGATCTGAACAAAGATATGGTGATAGGCTGTGCTGCTGGACCCTCCACAGTCAAATGGGATTTCCACCTGGTTTTTAGAATCAGGCAGATGAGTTCAAATCTTGCGTTTACCAGTTATTAGCTTTGTGACCTTGGGGAAGAAACTGTACTTCTTTGTGTCCAATTTTCTTTGTCTGTAAGTAAGTTCAGTAAATATTTTAAGGTTTTTTTTATACAATTGAATGAGCTAATTCCCTCATTTATACCTAAACTACTGATCACGTGGTTCTATGTTGGTGCTTTGGTAGTTGATTACTAAGGAACTCGGCAGTGAGAATGTGGGTGGTGGACCCCTGGATCATAGAGTTTATATTCCAGGATATGATTGTAAAAGACTGGATGTGCAGTGGATTTTTAGTAAATATCCATACCTTTCCTAATCCACATTGATTGTTTATATATCTTTACACTAATATATGAACAATTTTTTATTGCAATTTAAATATCTATTTAGTATTTAAAATATGCAGCTATAACAAAAATACATGAAATAAATAGATTTGACTTTTATTTTCTTTACAATAAGCAAAACAAAATAAAATAGAAAACAAAAAAAGATTTGAAGGAGTAGAAATAATTTTATTTCCATGGAATCAATTCCCTATGTTAGGTTTTTTGGTTGTGTTGCTAAACAGCATATAAAATTTATAGGTTGTGACATATTGGAAATGGGGAAACAGTGGAGACTTACTACCTCCAATGAAGTCATTTAGTTACCACGTCAAAGCTAGTTCTGCCTCCTGAATGACAGGCCAGTAAATCGGGAGATGAGGTGTTAGAGCAAGGAATAGTGACTTTATTTGAAAAGCTGGCAGACCCAGAAGATGGCATACTGATATCCTGGAGAACCCTCTTCCCCAAGTCAGAATTCAGTCTCCTTTTTTACTAAACAGGGGTGGGGATGTGGTTGGTTGTTGCAAACTTCTTGCTGTACGAATTGATTTCCTTGGAATCCTTTGTTCTTGCAGCTGTCCATGTGGGTCAAATCACGGTGACCCTTTAAAACCTCGAAAAAAAAAAAACAGGTTATTCTCTATTTTGCAAATTGCCATCCATACATAAGTGTAGAAGAGCTAACATCCTTAAAGATCAGAGCCCGCAGAATAGGCCCTCCTGGATATTTCAGGCTAAAGGCAACTTTCTTTTACAAAAGGTGCAGAGCTAGCATGTCTAAGCCTAGAAAACAGGGCACAGGTTTAAAGCCAAAGGAAAACATCTAACATTAAGTCAAATTTTTTCTTTTCTATTACAATTCCTTTTTCCACCTCATAAATAATTTTAGTAAGGAACAAGAACAATTTTTAATTTTTTTTCTCAATAATGGATAAATGAGCCAACTACATTTTTGTGAGCAGCAATGCTGTGCGTGCCTTGGGGTCACAGCAAACTCTTGTTGGGGGTGGTCGACCCTGCAACAAGTCTGATGCCCTGTGAGTGTTGGTGAGGGTCTCCCTAACCTGGGGCTCTCTTCAAGAACCAGCATATGGGCATTGACCTCTGGAGACCTCTTTTTCAGCTGCAGAAAATTTTTTCAGATACTGTGATTGAAAAATCACTCCAGCTGGGGATAAGTAGGGAATAAAGGAAGAGGAAAAGGGCTTGGAGTAAAGTAGAAGAGAAGGACAGAAGATTAGGGAGCCTGGGGGCTTGGAAGCGGGGCTTCGGGAGAGAGACGAGCAGAGGTGGGGAGGTGCCCGGCTCCGGAACCAGCTCCTGCACCTGTCCGTGCGCCCAAGCCACACAGCATTTAATTGGCCCAGGACGCTATCCTGTCTGGATGTCACCCTGGGCAGAACCTTGAGAATCGAAGGTAAGGGGTGGGCAGCACTCAGCTAGGGGCACTGAAGGCTTTAGTCAAGTCCACAGTGCCTTTTATACTCATGTGTCTTCACTTGCCATTTATCTTAGGATCTGGGAAGCAGGAGCAAGGAATTCAGGGAGAGATCCAGGAAGACATCTGACTCTGTTAAGAGACGACATTCACAGCGACAAGGGGAGCGAAGACACTTGCAGCAAAGCAAAATGAATTCACAACGATTGCATCAGAGCTGCAGGTGTGAGAGAGCCTAAGCCTGTCTCAGAGTGCAGGGGACAAGTGGAAAGGAATGGTAAAATTTCCACTGACAATTGAAATTTTGTTAAATAGCCTGCTACTCTTAATTGTATCACTTCATTGTATGTAGGTGTATTTCTGTGAGCATTTATAGGTTCACACAACCCCACCAGCACCTCTTGCCCCCATCGGGGATGGGCTTTCTCAAGCACAGTGCACCTCATGCTTGATTGGCCACGCTACGGGTCCTGGCCTGGGGCCGGGTTGCTGCAGGGCACTGAGTCCCCGAGGCACGGGCAGTGAGACAAGACAGGAACATCTCAGCTCATGACTGAGGGCCTCCGTTTCCCCCTGCAGTGTAAGAATGCCGGTGACTCAGTTAGAAGCATGCTTCGAAGCTGTCCGTGTACTTGCCACCCAGAAGCAGAGCCTGGGAGCTACCGAATTTCTCCAGAATGCAGTTTACATTCACCTTGACAAGTGAATTATGTCCTTTTACAAGTGGAGGAATTGCTGCCGTTTCCCTGGAACTTACTCACCACTAGTGTATATGATTTTCCTTTGCTAGGATTCAGTATAGCCTGCTAAAAATTCTGGAGTCAGAACTTGAAACCCTGATGAAGAGGATTATTTATTTTATTTCTTTATATGATAGTATTTTACTTTCAAAATTCAGAGTTTTCAGTTCATTGAGGAATTTTTTCGGGGGTTGGAGAATCAACGTTTCTCTTACCATCTTTGTGACCTGTTGCTATATGCCTCTCACCTGTCTTCTGTCACTTGTGAGGCAGTTCCATTTGTGACCCTGTGCAGGTTGTTCATGTTATAAAATATAAATTCTGTAAAACTACAGTCCCTTTTACTCCGAAGACATTCCACAAGTACTACTTAAATCTGGGTGTGGTTTTTAGAAGACAGAATCATTAGAACATGTACTTGCAGGTTGCTAGTGCAAAATCCCCAAATCAATAGTCTAGATCAACATCTAAAATCTTTCTAATCTACCTTGGATTTGTATGGATAAGTGAAGCAGTTTGCTAAGAAATCAAGACCAGGTTTAGAATACAGGCTGGTGTAGCTCATCAGGTCCTCCCATGCTGATGCTCTGCCAGAGGGTGGGGCCAAGGGGAGAGGGCGTGTCCTGCCCTCCCTGAGCTGACAGTTTGATGGCAAAGACCTTCACCAGGTGAAGAACTGGGAGTTTCTTCTAAGAAAAGTGGGTTTGAAAAGAGTCCTAAAAGCGCGGGAGTGACACAATGCCATTTGTCTCAAGTAGGGGAGAGCGGCTGTAGGGCCAATTGGGAGACTCGTGAGTCCAGGAGTGCAGTGTTGGTGGCTTCCACTTGAGCGGTGGGACAGTCAGTGTGTTAAAGCGAACAGATTGAAGACATGTTTCGATGGTAAAAAGGAAAGGATGAATGCTGTCTGTGAAGTTAGAATGGAGTAAGGCCCAGGTTTCTGGGTGGATTAATGAGGTAAATGATAGCCCTGCTGTGCTGTGATGAGGGAAACCTGCAGAGGGAGTTCTGGGGAAAATCTGATGAGTTCAGCTGTGGGTAAATGAAAGGCTGTTAGATGTGTGGACATGGAGCTCTGGTGAGAGCCAGTAGTGATTAGGGGGAGGGGAGAGAGTCTTTCAAATCATTTTGTCTTGTGAACATACAAATAAGGATGAGCAATGACACACTTAACACCTCTATATTCTGGATTTGAAACCCAGTAACATTTTGCATTATTGACTGCAGAGGTTCTTAATTTTTTAAGAGAAATAAAATAAATAGAAACAAAATAGTGGAGATAATCAACATCTTAGATTTGATGTGTGTCCTTGTGTATATTTTGATACCTCATCTGTTTATAACTATAATCTACAAAAAGTTAACTTGCTTAGCATAAGAGTTAAACAGAGGGACGTGACACACACTGTTAGGGGTGGAAGCTGATCACCTTGGGCAAATTATGTCACCTCTCTGTGCCTTAGTTGCATCTTCTGTGACTGCCCCTGGGCCCCTCATCACAGCTGATTTCCTAGACTTGATGTTGGGAGGGAGGCTGCTGAAGGGATTAAGAAGTGGCAACTGCTAGGGATACTGAAGAGTGAGACAAAAGCAGATTAAAGCCTATAAACTTACTACAAATACCCTCAAAAGAGAAAGAACCTTGCAGTGTTTTGAGCCACTTAGCATAAGGAAAACAAAATCACGTGGACCCAATTCTCTTGAACATTTGAGTATTGTGGGTGGGAGGGTGTCATCAAAAAAGTGTCAAGAAAAGGCCTTTTGGTTTCCCTTGACGTTTCCAGTAAGGGTGAGTAGCATAAGCAAAACCCCTCCCGGTTCACAGTGGAAGGTCCTTTTTGTGCAAAACTGACCAAAGGTTGGAAACCACTCTTCAGCGGTGCTGGCAAATGAAGAGACTTCTGGATTGGGTGGGGCACTTGCTGTGACTTCCAGGTGACCTGCTGGCTGGGGACTGTTAGGCGGGCAGTAGGTTTGCAGGGAGACCCGGGCATAATCCCTGCCTCTGAGGCTGCTAGTCTGATTAGTCCCCTGGGCACATGCAGTCCTAATGGGGCAGCCCGGGATGTGGCCTGGGACACCTGCAATGCTGAGGGCGAAAAGAGGGCTTCCCTGAGGGGGTGTCCCTGCAGAGAGTGGAAACATTTTCCTGCAGGTGAGGAAGAGCCTCTGAGCAGGGGGAAGGATGCACAGGCAAGACCAGCCTGAGCACGGAGTGTTTGGGAAGCCAGAAGTCATACAGTGGCCCGAGCAGCCTTGTTCCTGAGAGACTGGAGGTAAAAGATGCTGAAAAGGCAGGCTAGGTTCAGACCCTGTGGTGTTTTATGAGTGACAGGAAAGGACTGGTCAGGCAGGCATGAGAGAACCCTGTGGGCATCCCAGCTGGGGCGTCACGATGGAGGGAGGAGCAGAGTTATAGACTTTGCCACTTATTAGCTGTGTGACTTTGAGCAAGATCACCCCAGTTCTCTCTATATATATCTTCAACTGTAAAGTGACACAGTGACAAGCTCGTGTCATCAGAAGGCTTAGTTTAGCTCTGATCCTCTGTGTCCAGTCCTGTCAGTGCTGCCCTGTGAGGTTCTGTAGCGGCTGCTCTTACCCTGAGATGGGAGGGCGTAGAGGGACATTGTAGCAACCGAGGGCAGGATGGGTTTGCTTTAAAAGCAGACATGTTGCCGCCTGCAGCTGCAGACCTGCAGGGAGCTTGGCTGATGGTCGTGGAGAGAACTTTGGAGTCCTTAGCATCGTCTTAAGACTTGTTTTCACTTAGGGACCAGATATGCCTTTGCAGATTAATGTTGAATATTTGGGCTTCTGGCAAAGCTGTTTTCAGAGATGGGTATATACGTAACATATCATATAAAATAAAATGATTTTCTTAACGTGTGGGACTTTGCAGCTGTTGGGAACATCTCTGTTGCCCTGGTCTCCACAGAGGACACTAGGTTTCAGCAGAGCGTGCGGGAGGGCAGGCAGCCCACAGTGCTTTTGCCGGCTGTTCTCCCCAGTAGGGCAGTCTGCTGAGTTGACTCTTCTCTGAGTTTGGTTACCAGATGAGCAGACAGCAAAGTAATGAGTTCTGGTGGGACTGTATAATGACAGGAAGAAAGAGGAACCAGTAGTTTTTCAGGACTAGAACACGCTTTTGTTTCCTGATCCAGTGTATTCCATTACAGAAGTGATGAGTTGTGTCTATTCTGTGACTTGATTGAAATAAACGTTGAGCCTAAAATTAAGAGTTGTGTTTCATTTGGCGGGAGGACTCGAGCCGGGATGACAGTCTCTCAGATCACTCTGAGGAACTGCTCCCAAGAGGTATGGGAAGAGCTAGGATATACAGGAGCTTTACAACAAAGACCAGGTAGTTGGAACAATAAAAGATTGCTTGTTATCTAAAGAAAGCCAGGTATCTCAAGTTCAAGAATTTAGTGGTTTTCTATGTATGGGGGGAAGCAAACATTTGGACTCACTGAATTCATACTTTAACAAGCACCTAGCTATCTAGGGCAAGTATCCTGTCCTTTCTTATTCTGAGTCTGCTCAGAGGACACCAATATGAGTGGCTGAGAGGCTGGGTTTCAGGCATGTACTCGCTGGGGTGTGGCAGCGGCTGCTGATGGCTTGGCTTCAGGATTCTTTGTTTACTGACGTGGTTGCAGTATTTTCTTTCACATTGTAGTACTTTCATTCACAGTGCTCCCCCTTGGTCCTAAATTCGACCAATATTTTGAGAGAGGTTTCATGACCAATTTTGTCCCACGGTGCTAGGATGGCTCATTCCTACTTCTGGTGAAGTATCTTCTGAGCTGCCATTCAAGGTGTTAGTTTTTATCAGACCCTATTGATACTAAAAGTTCTCTGGATCGCCTGTCTTACTAGTCTATTATGATCCAGGAATTGTTTACCCTTCATTGCACATTACCATAACTAGAATCGCACTATTACAATTATTTTATACAGGGTTATAAATTTTATCTATTTCTTCAAGATGTTTAGCCATCATCAATCTTGTAGGCCTAGTTACACATTGGGAAATGTAACAGACAACAATTTTATTATATAGAGAGGATATAAGTAATTCAGATAGTAACGTTTATAAAGTCATGAGTAAGAATTTAATAGTCGAGAAGTTATATTTTTGGGTTAAAATTTTCCTTGTGTTCCTGATTGAGTTTGAGTGATCTTATGAGAAATTTCATATTTATGGTCAGGGTCAGAGCAGGTATTAATTGGCCAGGTGAAGTCTCCCAACTTGTAAGATCAACAGTGGCCTAAACAGAACTATTATTTCTTTTTAGAGTAACGTTTCTGAGGGCTATCTAGTTAGAGCCTTGGAGTAGGGAAACCCACCAAAGTAACACAGAAGTACTAGACATAGGTAATTTACCATAAACTTAACAGTTGGAGTAGTTCATAATCAAAGGTAGGAGAAATTATCAAAGTAATTG
The DNA here is from genome assembly GCF_048773025.1 of Camelus bactrianus. Taxonomy (NCBI): domain Eukaryota; kingdom Metazoa; phylum Chordata; class Mammalia; order Artiodactyla; family Camelidae; genus Camelus; species Camelus bactrianus. The sequence goes on from NC_133553.1 coordinate 6,994,585, forward strand.
GCATACAGGCCTGGTTCGGTGTCTTGGGTCTGCAGTCTTCTTCAGATGTTGTCTTCTTCTCATCCTGACCTGGTAGATTTTTCTCCATTTGGGCATTGTTTTAAGGTGAGCAGTGCTCTATATGCCAGTGCACTGCAGGGGCTGTTTCTGATAGGAAATGAATCTGAAAGTCCGTTTCCTTCAGCTTTTTTTGTGTATGGTCTTGTTAAGAGTACCTGATAAAGGGTCCTTCCATTCAGGTTGGAGAGAGTTCTTTAAGTCATGCCTGTTCCAGTATTTATAATACCCTGGCTGCTGATCATGGGGCATTGGAACTTTACCAAGGATAGATTACTGAGCCTCAGAAACAAACCTAGAGTATTCTTTTCATAATTCAATTAACCTTTACAGCAATGTGACATAACAGCAAGGAATGATCTGGGAAATGTCTAAGTAAATATAGACCTCAATCAACAAAACTAGAAATTAATATCCACTAAAATATAATCTTTTTTCTCTCTAAAGTTACCCTCATTTTTCTCAAATATAGTCAAATCAAGATTAATTTATTTACAAGCTAAGTCTGATTATTTGAATATATAGGCTTTTTTTAAATTGGCTGTGTTGGAACTTTTAATTAGGAGTCTCAGGGTAGAATGTTAATAAGGTTTTCTTAGGCCCGGAATGCCTCGTCAAGGGCTTGTCATGGATTTCTGCCTTACAGATTTAGGTAAATTCTTTTCTCTTTAAAATCCTTAAAATACTTTGAGATTGCTATATCTGTTAGGAGATGATCTTCCTCATTTGTCTGATAGACCCACTGTGGACCTTAGAGTTTTTAGTCTCTTGAGGGATCAGATAGAGAGAAAAGATAACTGTTCCAAGTCTGCTTACATAGGTATAACTTATCAAATTTCTGTGAATCATAACTAGCTTAAGGAGAAGAGTTTCTTTATGTCTGGGAAACAGTTTAAAAGCCAGTAATATGTCAGACAAAATCAAAAATTATAACCATATTCACCAGTTTACTCAGTCCCATGTAACTAATACTTTTACTCAGAGTTTTCATTAGACCTTTAAAATTTCTTACCCAGTTTAGTTCAGTGCTATAGTTCGAAATTTATTTGAAATCAATAAATCTCCTTGAAGAGAAAGCAATTTGCAAAATCATCAGAAGGAAACAATTAACTGTATATAAATGACAAGTGATTTAAAAGCATGGTTAAACAACGTCACACTATAATCGATAAAGAAAGCTGGTCACTATAACTAGAATTATGACTGGTAACATTTCAGATATACCAGAATTTTAGGGAATCCATATAATTTATAGAATATCTATATTAATAATATTTTCTCATACAATATAACCTAGGAAGATCTATTATTCATTTGACAATACCATGTTATTTAGCATGCCAAATGAAACTTACTACTTTAAAATCTCTCTTTGGGATGTTTCAGGGGCCCTCTGTAGCATCCCAAACTTAACTGGAGATTAAAAGAACTTTAATTAAAAATTGATATTTTGGGAGCTTGTTAAAGGTTTTCAGAACACTTGGTCAGATAAACATATAGATCACTGTAAAGTAGTTCTTTTTCATTAACAAGAAAATACGTTAAAGTAAAAGCAGAACAGGTCAGTTATGTGGTATAAGAAGCTTTACAATTTGTTACTGAAAGTGGATTAATATTTTTAGAAAATTTTGTCATCTTAACAGGGAGAAAACCAAATCTAGTCTTGTACCAGATTACTTCTAAGATTCATTTACTTTGCCCAAGTTGATTCTAAACTTAGACAATTCTGACAACGTACAAAACTCTTTCCTCAGGGTTCCTCTTCCACAAGCGTTCCACAGCTTTCTATACTCACATTAGTGTGTCCTTTATTTTCTCTTCCATTCAGAAGTAACCAGCTTCAGAAGAAAGTCACTATTTTTTATTAACAAAATATAATTACATTCATATATCTTCCTTTACACATTTATCTTACTTTCCTAGGATACTGAGATTATACCCTTAATAATAGAGATTATTTCAGGGTAGCACCAACCATTTATTAATATTTCTAAACACCTTTACTTTCTTTGTAAGGGTAAGTTAAATGTTAAATAATTCATATTTCAATCTTATTTTATCTGAAAGTGTCATAGCTATTTAATAAAATCCTATCATTTAACTTAATTTAGCACAACTCTAGAATTTAAAGATATCAAACATTTAGAGATTATCTTAATCATACATTTTAAAAATATATTTTAAAAATTTACCCAAAGCTCTCATCTCATTTGCATTTAATTTACTTAAAATTTTACTACACCACATTACTATTTTTTTTTCTTGACAATTCTGCAACAGATATAACAGGATCTTATTTGACTTTCATTAAAACTAGGTACAGTAAAGGTATTGTACTTAATATTGATGACTTTAAAGATGTCTATATTAATTAGAACATACTTAAACTAAACAATATCAAATATTATCTTAATATTGAATATTTTCCAGTTCACGTGACGCTGAAAGTCAACTTGGTCAATTTTTATTTTAAAAATACTTAATTTGTAAGCTCTTATTTTTTTTTACGTCAATTAAGCAGAGATCTTTAACTTTGATTTTATTTTTCAGCTGTAGAAATATGTCACATCTATAATGTGTACGCAGGCTTATAAACAGACAAAAGCTAGAGATCTCATAGGTTCACTTTAAAACTTACTTATAATATAGGTATAATAATAGTTGGAGTAAGCTGAATTTGCTTGCTCAGATCACTAAGGCTTACTAATTATGAAACGGACATTTAAGATTTCTTGACAATTGCTGAAGGACGCGTCAGAATTCTGAGTTCTAAAATGCCAAAAATTTCTTGGCCTTAAGTATTATCTCATTGAGCTAATTAGGCTCAGTCCTAGGTCACTGTTTGCTGTATTTATATTTCTGATCTGCAAGACAAAGACAGAAGCTTCCAGTTCCCCAGAGAACTGCTCTGTCATCTAGGCCCAATTGTATCTCCTTATTTGGCTTTTTTGTATCAGTGAGAAGAGCTGTAAACAAAGAATTCCATGTTTTAAAACTTTAAGATTTACTTTAGCATGTCTTCCAAAGCTTGCATAAGGTATTTAGTGAGGTCTCTTTTCCTTGGGTTATAAGTTAAACCCAGGATAAACCTCTTATTTTATTGTCTATTAGCCACTGAATATTAGTTTTTAATTTTACGTTATATTGGAAGGCTCACGAAACTCTATTGGTTTCCTTTACTTTGTTCAATTAATATTTTCTAAGGGACAGATATGTGCCCAGCCTTATAATACCAAGAAGGGGAAGCGTTTTTCCATTGAAATATATCTATCCCACAATATAATTAAGCAAAAGTTTTATATAAAGTCCATTTAATATACCAATTTTACAAATTTTATCTCAATTATATTAAATCTTGTACCCTTAATTTTTATATATATTAGGTTTAATCAGTAATTCCTATTTCTAGAAGGAGTGTCAGAAGCTTTTTTTTTTTTTTTTTTTTTGTGCATTGTATCTAATTATATAGAAAAGTCTCTGGGATTCCCAAGTTTCAGCCAAAGAGCTTAGGCCTTTCTCAGTTTTCAATTTGATTAATAGGTCTGTTGTCCCAATCATTGATCAAGTATTTCAGTCTATAATTATGTATTATTTTTAGCTCTATAAATACATATATTTTAAACTGTGCTAAAGCGGACTTGTTTGAACTTTAATGTTAGGGGGCAGTAGGTGATCTCTTTGGCCCCTTTTTTTTACTTTACATAGTGTAGTATCAAAACCTTGTATCTAAATTCAAAAATGTCCATTTTATTTATCTCATTCAAAATAACCATATAAAAATATTTATCCATTTGGGATAAGCCCCTTATCTTTTTTTTTCCGACATTTTTACAATCCTTTTACCAGTTATTCAGCCTAATTAACATTAATTATTCTAAGTATTTATTAGCATCTCTAAAACCATTGATCGGAAAGGGAAAACACAAATGTAGCTTTTCAAACAATTTTTTTTTTTTTAACTAATTTCTTAGGTTAAACATTAGATATATTTTCCTACCTTTAAACTTGATTTTAATAGGTACCAATAAAACGGCTGTTTATAATGAGAGCTCTTTCAACTTTCACCAATTTAAAAGTTTTCCCAAATTAAAGGATCCATCATATGGCCATCAATTTATATATATATATAATAATATATATATTATTATTATATAATATATATATATAGTGATTTTAAACAAATAAGATGAAGAGACTTTTCCACATGAGAGTCGGGGTGTTGCTTAAATAAAATTCAAAATTTACTTTCCAAAAGCTAAAAGCCTTTGTGGTCCAGGCTGATGCAACAACGGTTAAGATGGCAAAATATCTGAAAATTGGTACTATCAAAGGATTTTTGAGAATCCCAATTTATTTGCTTGGCCACAATATGTACACAATACTTGTACCTTTTGTATGACAGAGTCCAAGGTTTCGTTTAAAATAAAAGAAACACATATATACATATATACACACACATAAAACACCCAGAGAAAGATAAAACGTTTACATTTCAAGGACACAGGAAGAGAAATCCAAGTTCCCCCTAAATGGGATTTTGTTCATATAAGTTCAGAATTCCAAAAAATATTTTATCAGGCCTGGTTAGTTACTTTCAGGGTGAGTTTTTTTTTCTAATTCCTAATTAATGTTGTAAGTTTTGTACGTATATAAACCAGGCTAGTGTATTAGTTGGAGGCTGGCAATCTGTCATTTCTTTTTCTTTTCTGTTCTGTGTTTTTTTTTTTTTAATTTTTTTTTGAAAGTTCTATTCCCCATTGTAAGGTCGGGTTTTCAGAATAAAATTGCTGGTAAGATTTCCCGCAGGGACAACAATATGGCATGAAGCCTTTGCATCTACCATTCCTGTAAGTTTCTCCATCACCCAAGAAAGCTGTTACCAGCCAGGAGGAGGGTCCCATTTTTGGAGTTGAAAGGTTCCTCATAGGAGTTTTACTTTATTCCAAAAAATTCAGTGGAGGTAACCAAATCGAGGACAACATTAGACCAGCCTCTTACATAACCACTCAGTCCTGAACCCAGTGTCTTTCAACTTGGACCCACTCAGGACGTTTTCACTGGGTGAGTATTTTCCTGGTATGTTTCCACCAGCCCCACTTCAGACGTCTCCTCAAGGTGGGTGTTTCCTGTTATCTTTCAACCAGGCCCCACCCAGTATGTCTCCACTTGGTGGGTAATTCCGCCCAGTCTTTTTCAACTGGAGGGCCAGGTACCTGGATACACCGCAAAATAAAACTCAGGATCATCAACCAATATGGGAGATCCGTGAACCAGGAGAGACTCGCCCAATTTCATCTGGATTCCCCAAGGAGGCAGATGGGCACAAAGTGCCAATGCTGGTACCAAGGCTCCGGTAATTCGGAGAGTTCAGCTGGAGAGAAGTCTGCTCTGGGTCCCTTCCTGGTGTCCAAAACTTTTGACTGAAATACATGTGCAGCCTAAAAGTTAAGAGTTATGTTTTATTTGGCGGGAGGACTCGAGCCGGGATGACAGCCTCTCAGATCGCTCGGAGGGACTGTTCCAAAGTGGTTGAGGAGGAGCTAGGATATATAGGAGCTTTACAACAAAGACAAGGTTGTTGGAAGAATAAAAGATTGCTTGTTATCTAAAGAAAGCCAGGTATGTCAAGTTCAAGAATTTAGTGCTTTTCCATGTATGGGAGGAAGCAAACATTTTGACTCACTGAATTCATTCTTTAGACAAGCACCTAGCTATCTAGGGCAAGTATCCTGTCCTTTCTTATTCTGAGTCTGCTCAGAGGGCACCGTTATGACTGGCTGTAGAGGCTGGGCTGCAGGCCTGTCCTCGCTGGGGTGTGTTGGCAGCCACTGATGATTTGGTTTCAGCATTCTTTGTTTACTGACATGGTTGCAGTATTTTCATTCACACTGTAGTATTTTCGGTCACAGAATGATTATGGATAATCTGCAAACTTGGAAAGCAACCGAGATGGAATTACTTCAGGTACCTTCTAATTTAATAAGCCGTGTGCAAAAATAAACATGAAGGAAGCTTACAAAAGAATTTGGTGGTGTAGGGAAGGTGTTCTGCACATTACAGGAGAAGGCAGAATTCCTTTTCTTTGTGGGCAGGGACGTAAGCCCAACTTTCTTTTCTGTAGTGGCTTCTGAGAACACTTTATGGTAATTAATGAACATTGAGAAACGGTGGCAAACATTGCATTCAAGAGCTGGCCGGCTGCAAACTTGTGTATTGGACAGGTGGAATTCATAGGCAAGTGGTCAGGTGGATGGGAGAGAGATGAAGCCCAGGCCTGGGCCCAGATTCAGGTTTTAATCGCCATTTCCTCACCATGGGGTCTTGGACTACAATGTAACCACTCCTAACCTGTTGGTGAATCTGTGAAATGGGCATGATAATATTCGTTTGTTCCTGGGATTGTTGTAAGTTGTAAAGACTATTATAGCACACATGAAGCACTTAACACACTGGCACTTAGCAGTGTTCACTGTGTGTGGACGTCCCCTTCGCGTGTGTCAGAGCCGTAAAGGCAGCATTTGTCTGTTGAGGATGCACTGGTAGCCCCTTGAATACGTTGTGAATTTGGTGATTTCCTTTTATCTTGGTAAATCTGTGTGCCATGGGCAGTTATTTTCATGGACAGATGAGGAATCTCAGGGTAAAGAAGACTGTGTAATTTGCCCAAAGTCAGACCATAATTTTGGGTGCAGGGGCCTCAGTTCAGCATGGGTCCCTGGGCCTTCTGCCCTCTCCATTCAGCACCTGAGACAGATGTGTGCTCGGCTGTTTCCCAGCCCAGAATATCTAGCAGGGAGCAAGACATACCTGGCCCTGTGCTGCTTGAGCAAAACTCCAGGGTGGAGGCAGTTACAAAAAGGATAAACATAAAAAAAGATGACTGCAAACTGTGATCAGCTCTGAGAAGGAAAGGAACACGCCTCGCTGTGCAGCGCTTGGACCTTTCCCGTCACGGCTGCTCTGGGGGCGTTCATCTCAGCTAAACAAGCTCTGCTGCTGCACAAAGGCAGGAAGGCAGGGCGCGTGTGACCAGGTAGACTGGGCCTCGTTTGTCATACTCATTCCCCATTAAGCGGCAGCTGTCATTGGCACTTACCTAGTAAACAGATGTTGGCCATAATCATCACGCACTATGCTTGGTAGTTTTATTGGCCCCACCTATGAGATGAGGTCATTGAAGCTGGGGAGTTTGCTGCATGCCCGTGATCACCATGGAAATACCCCCACTGGTCTTTCAACCTAGACTGGTGTGGCTGTCATGCCCCAGCCCTGTGAATGGCATCGTGTAGCTTCTCCCAAGTGGCCCAAATGACTAATATTGATTTTCTTAATTCGTAGGAAATGGTATGTGACAATAGGAGAAAAAGGTAGTAAGAAATTGTTTGGAAAACTAGAAAAAAATTCAATTCTTCCCAAGCTAGGGGAGCGTAAGCTCTGTCACACACTCCACTCACTGCCTGTCACCTCCTCCCTGCCGATTCCGTGTTCAGAAGCCACTCTGAGCCTTTGAAGAACATTTTGCCTCATGACACAGTTGACTAGGACCTGCGACCTCTCTGTCCCTGGTTAACAGTCTATTCAAAGCCATTTAAATTTTATGCTGGCTCCTCCGCTCAGATGTAAGAATAGCCTCTTTCAACTTCTTGATGCAGCTCCTTAATGAGGATCTTGTGAAGGAAACCTAGTCAAAACCTGGGATGTATGCACATAGTGACCGTAAACTCAGCACTTTGTGAAGTTCAGATTCAGATGGGTGGGAGACTCAGGAAAGGCTTTTTAAGGTAGAAAGGGGAAAGTGAAAGGACGTAGGCTGTGTAAGACTGAAACATCTCGGTCCCAGCCAGCAAGGCACCTGAGTTCAGGATGGTGGGTGGGGAGTGCAGAGTTGTCACAAAGTAAGAAGTGGTGGGATGGGAGGGAGGACAGTTAGGTACTTTACTGGGGAGGGAAATAGTGGGCTGAACATTTCCTGGTTGAACAAGAGGACTGTGACATGATGTGCTTGTATTTTGGAGAGAAGGGTTTTGTGGGGACAGGCCTAGGGAGAACGCTCTGTGGCTGGGGATTCAGCACAACAAAGAAACACAGAGAACCGGGCAGACCCCAGGGCCCCTGCTGGGGGAGAGGCTGCCCGTCAATTCGAGCCCTTGGGGCTGCTTCTGTCCCTTAGCCGGGGCCTTAGAGCTCCCTTCACAACCCAGTCCTGTTGATACAAGAAAAAAAAAGTGGGGCATGTGAAGGGCTGTGTGCCAGGCTTTGGTTGAGCCCCTTGGATGTGCCCTGCCAGATGTGGGTACTTGGCTTCATGCAGGAAAGTATTCAAGCGCAAGCCACTGTTGAGTAAAGGTAGACTTATTCAGAGAGATTCATTGAAAGGCAAGAGAAATTCCACGTTGTGTGGGGGTTTGATGCTCAGATTAAAAGTAGTTACACACTCCACAGAGTGTGGGCCTTCTCTGAAGCGGGAGAGAGAGGTGTGACCCCTAGGTGGTGCTGTGTTGCTTGTATTCATGGGCTTGGTGGTTTCATATGCTAATAAGTAGAAGGACCAGCCTAAGGACAAGGGGCTGGAATTCACAGGGAGTTGGCCATTTCCCACCATTTGACTTTTTTGGCTAGCCTTTGGACTGCCATGGTGCCTGGGGGCGTGTTATTCACCATGTTACTATTACAATGGGTGTATAATGAAGCTCAAGCTCTGCTAGAAGTTAAATCTCTTCATCCTGAGCCTCAAGGCCTATTGGGGGTTGAATCCTTAACCATTTTGATGTTAATTGCTGTGGCCTTCCTTGAATGGCTGTGCTCTGCCCCCTTCCATCCTGTCTCACTGTGATGACACAGAGAGAACAAAGGCCCGGCCCTGGCTGTGCTCCTGCATTTAACAGGGGGAGGGGTGGGGTGGGCTGAGGATGACTCTGGGTGGTGTGAAGGATGTTTCAGATTTTCCCACGTGGGACATGAGGACCTGCCAGCTGCCACCGCAGAATTATCTCATGGGCATTATCGCTTGTGTCACTCATTTGTTTCTATTTTTCTTTTTTTTTTTTTTTTTAAGTATTTAATCTAAATTTAATATCAGGTTTTTTTTAGGAAACAAATTTCTCTTTTTCTTTTCTTTGGGGCTCTTTTCTTTTGGGGGGGTAGGTAATTAAGTGTATTTATCTGTTAGTGGAGGCCCTGGGGCTTGAACCCAGACCCCGCGTATGCTATACACACGCTCTAACACTGAGCTTTACCACCCGCCCCTTCATCTTTTTCTTTTTGCTTTAGCTGCCAAAAATCTCACAGCTGAATTTCTAGTCGGCCTTTAACACTTACCCTGACTTCATGGCATCCATTTTTATGATTTTACCTCCCCCTGGTTTCATTTAAGTATTGAATCTCCAATTTTTCTTCACTCTCAATTTTGTCTTTTTGTTGTTATGGTTGTTAAGCTGTGTTTAAAAAATTGTTTAAATTATCTTTTAGCAGGAGGCTGAAAGTAAATAAATATGTAAATAAACATCACACTTAAATGCTTTTATGCATTCTAAGCTGTTTAGTAGTTACTTAAAAACTGGACTGATATTAAAGTTATAACATTTTTACATTATGTTTTAATTTTTTCTAAATGTATAGCTGATTTACAATATGATATGTTTCAGGTTTACAACAGTTGCTCCATTTATACTTATTGTAAAACATTGACTGTATTACCTATGTTGTAAGATACATCCCTCTAGCGAGTTTACGTTACATGTAGCAGTTTGTATAAGAAAGTTGGGTAACACAGAGTCTGTGGCGTGGCTGTGTCTGACTCAGGTTCCAGGTCACCTTGCCTGTCAGACCTCAGGCCCTCACACCTGTCTGCAGGGCAGCGAGTGGAGGCAGCTCTCATCAGCGCTGGTACAAACCTCTGAGTGGCAGTGACAGCAGTGACTGTGGACGTGCAAATTTTTGTTCCAGGAGATTTACATGCATTTCTTCATTTATTATTTAAAGCCCTCCTGTGAGGAATCGTTTTATGTTTTTAATGAATAATACACTTTATTTTTAATTTGATAGACTTCAAACTTCAGGAAAATTTACAGGAGTAGTACAAAGAACACTTAGATACACTTCACATAAAAGGGCAGTATTTGTCCTTTTGTGTCTGGCTTATTTCAGCATACATTTTTAAGGTTCATCCATGTTGTAGCCTGAAACAGTAATTTATTCTTTTGGTTTAATAATATCTTTTTTCTTTTTTTTTTTTTTTTTGTTTTTGGTCTATTTAAAAATTGTTTCATTGAAGTCTAGTCAGTTTATAATGTTGCATCAGTTTCTTGTTTACAGCTCAATACTTCAGTTATATAGGAATATACATGTATTCATTTTCATATTCTTTTTCAACATAAGTTACTATAAGATATTAAACATATTTCCCTGTACTATACAGTATAAACTTGCTGTTTATTCTATACATAATCAGTATCTGCAAACCCTCAACTCGCAAGTTATCCCTTCCCACACCATCTCCCCTCTGGTAACCATAGTTTGGTTTCTATGTCTCTGTGGTTCTGTTCTTTAGATAAGTTTATCTTTTTGTTTGTTGGTTGTTTTATTTTTTTTTAGATCCCACATGTGAGCGATCTCATATGGTATATTTCTTTCTCTTTCTGGCTTACTTCTCTTAGAATGACATTCTCCAGGTCCATTCATGTTACTGCAAATGGCATTATTTTATTATTTTTTATGACTGAGTAGTAGTTTATGGTATAAATATACTGCAACCTCCTTATCTAGTCATCTGTCAGTGGACATTTAGGTTGTTTCCATATATTGGCTATTGTAAATAGTGCTGCTGTGAACATTTGGGGGAAGGGGTCTTTTTGAATTAGGGTTACTTCTGGATATATGCCCAGGAGTGGGATTGCTGGGTCATAGGGGAAGTCAATTTTTTGTCTTTTGGTGAATCTCCATACTGTTTTCCACAATGGCTCCACCAAACTGCATTCCCAGCACAGTGTAGGAGTGTTCCATTTTCTCCACAGCCTCTCCAGCATTTATGGTTTGTGAACTTCTGAATGATGGCTATTCTGACTGCTGTGAGGTGATACTTGATTGTAGTTTTGATTTGCATTTCTCTGATAATGATATTGAGCATTTTTTCTTGTGCCTATTGGCCATTTGTATGTCTCCATTGGAGAAAAGTTTCTTTAGCACTTCTGCCCATTTCTGGATTGAGTTGTTTGTTTTTCTTTCTTATGAAGTGTAAAAGCTGTTTATATATTCTGGGAATTAACCCCTTGACAGTCTCATTTATTGTAAATATTTTCTCCCATTCCATAGGTTGTCTTTTTGTTTTGCTTACTGTTTCCTTTGCTGTGCAAAAGCTTGTAAGTTTAATTAAACCCCACTTGTATATTTTTGCTTGTATTTCTATTGCTTGAGTAGACTGCTCTAGGAGACCATTGCTGAGATGCATGTCAGATGTTTTGCCTACGTTTTCTTCTAAGAGGTTTGTAGTGTCTTGTCTACATGTTTAAGTCTTTAAGCCATTTTGAATTTATTTTTGTGTGTGCTGTGAGGGAGTAGTCTAACTTCATTGATTTACATGTAGCTGTCCAGTTTTCCCTACACCATTTTCTGAAGAGGCTGTCTTTACTCCATTGTATGTTCTCACCTCCTTTGTCAAAGATTCAATGACCAAAAGTTTTTGGGACTATTCTTGATAATTTTTTTACCGATTCATTGATGGATGGATATTGTTTCTAACTTTTGGCTACTCTGAATGATACTGCTATGAATATTGATGTGCAAATTTTTGTGAGAATATGTTTTCATTCTGTTGGCTGTACAGTTGGCCCGCCTATCTGTAGTTTCCACTTCATGGATCCAGATGGCTGATTGTAAAGGGACTCGAACATCCTTGGATTATGGAATCCAGGGTGGTGTGTTCCTGAAACCTATCCCCCGAGGATACTGAGGGATGACCCTATATGTAGGAGTAGAATTGCTGAGCCATATGATAACACTAAACTTTTGAGGAAACACCGGGCTTTTTCAAAGAAGCTGCACCATTGCCCCTTTCCAATGGCTGCATAGTGAGGGTTCCCATTCTTTTGCCTCCTGACCGACACTTGTTATTGTCCGTGTTTTCATTATAACCATCCTAGTGGGTGTAAAATGAGATCTCATTTTAATTTTGATTTGACTAGTGATGCTGAGCATCTTTTCATATGCTTATTGGCCATTTGTGTATCTATTTAATTCCTTGGTAAATTTAAAAATTGGGTCGATTTTCTTTGTATTGGTCAGTTGTAAGCATTTGATTTATATCCTGGATATTAGTCTCTTATTAGATATATGCTTTGCAAGTTTTTTCTACTATTCTGCAGATTGTCTTTCCACTTTACTTTTTTTAAACTTTAAGACAATTTCTTTATAGGGGAGGTAATTAGATTTATTCATTTATTTTCTTAATTTATTTATTTATGGCCAGGCATGCACTCTATCACTTGAGCTACCTCCTTCCCCTTTCATTTCACGTTCTTGATGATTTCTTTTGTAACAATTGGTTTTAATTTTGATGAAGTCCAGTTTATCTGTTTTTTTTTTTTTATCACTTCTGCTCTTGGTATTGTATCTAGGAAACCATAACCTATGCTAGGACCACAAAGATTTATACTATGTCTTCTTTTAGAAAGTTTATAGGTTTAGATTTTATGTTTCTGTCTGTGATCCATTTTCAATTAATTTTTATTTGTTATACACAATAGGGGGTTTCAGATTCTAAATTCATTCTTTTGCCTGCAGATACCCAGCTTTCCCTGCACCATTTGTTGAATAGACTATTCTTTCAATGGAGTGTTGTTGGCACCCTTGTTGAAAACGGACTGTAAATGTAAGATTCCCCCCTGGAATTTTTACTGTGTCTCATAGATTTATGTATCCAAACTTATGACAGTACCATAATGACTTGAGTACTATAGATTTGTAGTAACCATTAAAGTGAGCCCTCCAACTTTGCTCTTCTTTTTCAAGATTGTTTTGACTGACCTGGGTCCCTTGCACTTCCATATGAAATTTGGGATCAGTTTTTCAATTTTTGAAAAGAAGTCAGCTGGAATTTTGATAGCAATTCCACTGAATTTGTAGATCACTTTGGGGAGTCTTAACATTTTTAACAATATTGTCTACTATTCCATGAACATGGGATGTCTTCCGTATATGTTGATCTTCTAAAACTTTTTCAGTGATACTTCAAATTGTTTAATGTACAAATCTTGTAAATTTTTGTTAAATGTATCTCCCATTTTATTTTTAATGCTGTTGTAATTGGAAAGGCTGAGCTTCTTAAGGGTGGGACTATATATCAATTTGTTTATTTCTAGGATTCCTACACATCAAGTACACTAGGTTTATATTTGCTACATAAATCTATCCACAACTCTTCCCTCCCCTGTGTTATAAGAAACCAAGACCCAGGTTAAGCTACCTGAACACCTATGTGGAAGTGAGAAATGAGACCCTTGGGTGGGGCTCTGTGCAGATGATACTGAGAGCTTATGTAGGATGGCTTCATCTTAATTTCTTTTAAACAATCCTTTCAGTGTATATAGTCAGATACATTAAGAACATGCCCTTTTGATGTACAGAGGAGCTAAGACTATCATTTTCATGTAATTTCTAGTGAGAATGTTGTACTTGAAACCTAATTTGTATTTATCTTTGAAGATTTATGTTTCAGGAGCTTTGACTAAAGAACACCTGTCTTTATTCAATAACAACAACTAAATGCTCAAACAACATGTAAGAGTTTGAGCTGTAACTGGAGGCAGTGCTTACCTCTCCCAATACACATGTGCTGATCTGCTCAAAGGGGTTCGTCCAACTATTTGTCATTAGTCTGTTGGACAAAGCCTTAAAACATTGATTTAAGGTTGCTGGAATGCAACATATTCTTATTAATACTAAGTAAGCCCATATTGAGTGCTTACTGAATGTTGGGAATTGTCCCTCAGACTCACATGAATTTTATTTCTCTGAAAACCGTACATATTTCCTTGTTATTCCCACTTTACAGATAAGGAGACTGAGGATTAAGTCTTCTCTCTTTTTGGGGGAGCTCATTATCAATGACTGGAAGTTGTAAGAAAAAAAGATATTGATTCATCCTGAGAAAACATTTTTCTGAGAGTCAGCATTGAAGAAGGTGACCACTGAAGAGGGTGATCATTGTTCGAGTGAGACGAGCCCCGTGTGGTACGGAGTCAGCATCCCAGTCCTGGACACGGCACTGTGCTGCATGGTGGGTGAGGCGGCGTGGCCGCGCAGGGAACGAGGATGCCGGGCCGTTGGGCTGTGCTCAGGCCTGGTGAGGCTTTCTCTGAAGAGCAGTGGACCGTCATTGACAGATTTTAAGTAGGGGAGTGGGGTGCTCTCGTAGATCACATTTGTGTTTGTAGAATGATTGCAAACATTCAGTAGGCTCGGCAGAAAGTGATGTGACGAATCAGAGTAGGGTGGCTGCGAGGTGTAGCAGTGTTCAGTTTTCAAGTGGTTTTCAGTCCCAGGTTTGTGGCTCAGTAGCAGTGGCACTTTGGATGATGCACTCAAGGAAGTGAAACAATTTATCTAATCAATTAAAGCAGTGATGTACCGACTTCCCAAGACTGCTGTGGCAATCCAGTGAGATTACGTGTGCGCAGTGAGCAGCGTGGTCCCCAGCACAAAGACAGTGCTGAGTGAGTGCCATGGAGTACCTGGTAGGACAGGTGTGGGTGGTGGGACTCCATGACTGAGGAAATCTGGGCCCTGAATGAGGGGTCCAGTCATATCTGTGAGTGATGGGCCTGAGCTGGGGTAGGGAGGGAGACCTTGTCCCCCGACCAGGGGCCCTGGGCAGGACTGCTATTGGAGGAGAACCGTGAAGTCAGCTCTTTGCAGGTGGAGTTTGAGGTGCCCTTGAGACATCTAAGTGCAATGTCACGAGCTCAAAGAGGAGGTCTGGGCCCGGGCTGTGCATTTTCCTATAATTTCAATCCCTGAGGATGCCGAGGTTTTATCACTGAACGTGAAGGCATACTTTACAGGACAAGTGAATAGTAGTATCATCTCTGTCATCAAAGCTCACGTCTTTTTATTCATCACTCACTTTGTTAATTGGGTACTTACAGAGCTCACTTTACCACCCTCACTTGGGTTCAGGCTCCACAGTAAAGGGCTGGTGAGCCTCCCTCTTTTGCAGAAGAAGACACATTTAGCTGGTAGCCTTCTGTACCTCGCCAGACTTAGAATTTTAGTTTGTTGTATTAATTCTATTTTCTGTTGGCCATCTCCTGACAGGAGAGACGTTTTACCTCATGATCATGTTTCAATTAGCTGTTACTGAGAATTGCTGATCTGATCCATAGTGCATGTATTATATTAATTTTATACAGTATTTATCATTTTTCTGTCTTTGTCCTTTAATTTTGTATGCCCCTTCAATGTTCTATCCTATTTGGGGCGTTATTTTTTTTTAATTAAAAAATGTCTGTTAGCAGTTAAGAAAACAAAAACAAAGAAAAATGCACATGATACCTAAATTTAGAAAATATCTAGTGTGTTTTCTGTCTCGGCAATGGAGTGTTCTAGAATCTCGTGAAAACCTTCATTACACAAGTTCCTTGAAATGCTGATTAAGAAATAAGACCTTCCTTCCTCATCTTTCAAGCTACACAGCTAATTGTCAAGAAAGTGAGGGGAAATCCTCAGAAGCCAAGACAAACCAGAAAGCAGGGATTCTGGGAGATAAGCGAGCCTTAGAAGCCCTGGGGTGCCTGTTGCTCCTGAACTGAGTTTTAGTTGCCCTGACAGGAGGGCAGGAGGTGAGCCCAAGTCCTCTCACACTGGGAGTTGGATGGCTGATCATATGTAAGGCCAAGCCCATCCCGAGTAGCCTGGTTTACTAAAGGTTGAACTAGGGAAAAAAATCCTCAAGGCAAGAAAGTAAGGAATGTCAATATTTTTGGAAGAGTGGAAAAATAACAAATCCAAAGTAAGGATATAGTTTAAAGCTGTTCTGGCATGAGAGGGACCACAAACTCCTGGCAGAAAAGCACAGCTATTCCTGGAATGAGAAGTTGTGTTTTGAGTGGATCAGTGAACAGCCATTCCGAAAAAGGCCTCCAGAGTATTGTGGATCAAGATACTGGACCACAAACACATCTCTTCCAAAGGTCATTTAAATAACCAGAAATTTTTTAAAGGAAAGAAGCCACAATCATATTTCTATTTATTGACATTACTATATGCTAGGAATTCAGAGGTAACTATGTGAAGGAAACTTAGCATAGAAGCTGTGAATGTGCCTGCACGCAGGACATTTCACAGAAGTGGCCGGACTTGTCTGCAAACAGAAATTCCTGCCAAGGGACTCTGCCCGTTCCCAGGGGAAACATTGCTTGCAGACAAGAATGTTTAGTAGTTCCTCAAAAGGAACAGGCCTGGGAACAGGAGAGTCTGAGTGTAATTAAATAAGGAAGCCTTAGATGTAGTGCACATGTGTCAACCTAAAAAATGTTTACTCTCTGTTCTTGGCAAGAGTTACTCCTTTGTGTAGATGGTATAAAAAATAAAGGGACCCGAATCTCGGGAGACATTTTGCACCACAGCAGCTCTCTGATTCATTTCGTCGGCAACAACTATGGAGTTGTCTCCTATTTTATGGACCTTACTTTCTCTTTGGGGAGAGAAAATGACATAGTCGGGGAGCTTGGTAGAGGGAGGTGTTAGTCTGTTGCAATTAGCCAGGAGAGGAGATTAACAAAGCAGTGAAGGGTGGGTGAACTTTTTAGCTGAGGACAGACAGTCTTGTTCAGTTGGCTTTTAATTGCAGGCTCAATGAGTAGTCACTGGAGGGAATAGATCTTACGGAGGATGGACTTATCTCAGGCCTCTTTAGAATGGACAAGTGAACCTGGAGAAAGACAGTCAAATCTGTGCAGACATTGAAGTTCACTTGAACGTGCTGTATCCCTGAGCCAAATATCGGACAAGAAGAAAGCACTTCTTGAGGACAGAGGAGTGGTTTTTAAGGTTCTCCAAGAATGAATCCCAGGGAACCGAGATGGCCAGTTGTCAAACTGTGACTTTAAAATTTGGACGGTGTATCCACCAAGGTTATTGGCATTTTATGGGTTTCCATTTCTCGTTAATACATGTCAGGTGATGAGGACGTGGACACACGTGTTTGACACCTTGTCGAGGTGACTTTGGGTTCCTGCCTAGAAGCATGGGCACAGCTGCGGCTGCGTCATACATCTTGCCGCCCATCCCGCTCCCCGGCTCCGTGATCACTGCAGAGTCGTCCCTTGTTAACCTGTCCATCTCCTCTGTGACATCATAACCCATGAAAAGACCGGAGCGTATTAACTTGACTTTCTTAAAGTCAAAAGAACAGATCTAATATGGAGTCAGATTTGTTTTTCCTATTTCAGTAGTGCCATGGAGAAGGAAGTTTGGGCAGCTTTTTGTAGGGTCCTGGAGGATTTCTCTCTCAGCGTCTGGGTGCCTCTATTGAAAACCCTTCATAGCTGTCTGGCATGCTGTAAAACCACTCCACCTGTTTTGCCCTGAAGATGTGTTCAGTTTATAACTCATCTCTACTCCTTGGAAAACAACTCAATAAAAACTCAGTTGGTTTTCCACCAGCCATGGGCAGGGATGAGGGATAGCATGTTACTATTTTATAAAATAATAATAATAATAATAATAATTAATAATAATAATAATAATAATAATAATAATAATAATAATAATAATAATAATAATAATAATAATAAATATTAATAAATAACAACAACAACAATAATAATAATAATAAAATTAATAATAATAAAAGAAGTTTTAAAACAGCACTGGGCACATAGGAGAGAGTCAATAAATGCTTCCTGGCTGAAATCAAAATTAATGGCTCAGTGATTCCATGGCTGCTGTATTTGCTGAACTTGTTACTCCTTTGCTCCATTACACTTTTTTTAAACTGAAAAAGAAACACATGCATATTGTTAAAAAAATTTCAAACAGCACAAAAATACACAAGTGAAAGAAGTTTTCCCTCATCCTCTGTTCTTCCAGCCGTCCCTGGAGATGCCACTGTTTACTATCCTTTGGGTGCTTTTCCAGATATGCTATGCACATTCCCACATATGCATGTAAATTCCTTTAAAGTTTTAGTTATTTTTAACTTAAAGGGATTTAAATCCTCAAGTTGCTTCTGCCCGGTTAATGGAACAGAACAAATCTGACTGCATATTACATTTTTTCATTTGACTTTAACCGTATGCTCTTTCTCCTAGGCTTCATCTTGCTTGTAAAACAGTGTTGCCTAGAGCCTGAAATATACAGAAGAGCCTATTCTGAAGGCTCTGACCTTTAAGGATATTTAACACTTTTCCTTTCATAAAATGATAACAAGTTACAGAATAGAAAATAACTTTTGTTTTGTTGGAGGTTTACAGAGATTTGACCCAGGCAGATAGCTGCAAGAACAAAGGATTCTAACAACAAGGAATCCCTACACCAAGAAATTTGCAACAACCAAGCACGTAGGAAACGAGCCTGAATTCTGACTTGGGGAGATGGTTTTCCAGGACATTAGTTTGCCATCTAGGTCTACAGAAACTTGCTATTCCATGCCCCAACACCTGGTCTCCGAACTTATTGGCCTGTCCTAAACTGAGGAGAATGAATTTGGACTCGGTAACACTCCTATCTACCTAGCAAGCTGGGCACTGGAACTGAGGACATCTTTCCCACACCCAGGGAACTGCTGTGAGCCCTTGATGGTTCCACTAGGGTGGGGTGTGGTTTACCCAGGAGGGATAGGGACTATGCACCAACACTGAGGCAGTCTGCTCTGTCTGGGGCTCTGATCTTGTACCTCCCGCTCCCCGCAAGGCCAACACCTGGGACAGTGGAGCTAAGGCAGAGATCGTGCCTGCCTGTTTCCCAGCCTGTAAAAGGGGAATATGTACACTTCCCAAGGTAGTTCTGAGAGACAACACCTGCGGGTGCTTGGTTCCCAGAGCTAAAGGAAACCCAGCTCCGCGTGGGGACAACGGGTGTGATCCCCGTAGGGGTCCTGCAGAGGCCTCGGCTGGAGGGCTGGACCAGGGAGGTAAAACTTGAGCTGCGGGCCTTGAAGGGTTACAGAATGGTACAGAGGCAGGACTGCCGCCTCCTTCGAAGTGCCCCAGAAGTAAAGCTTTTTCTTTACATTTCCGCTATTCCCCTCCCCTCTCCAGATCCCTACCTACTCTCTGCTCCTCCTGTCCATCTGTCTCCCTCCACTTTTCCCCTCCTCTCCTCCTCCCCCATCTTCACCCTCCCTCGATGCCCCAGCCTCTATCACAGAACCTAGAGGATCTCTGGCCCTCCTGCGCATGCGCAGTCGGTGCCAGCTGGACCGCGGTTTGAAAGCTTCAGCTCCGAGCTGGGAATCGGCCACAAAGTCTTCTCAGCTCTGTCGCTCGGTAGGCCTTTGGCTCCTGCCCGAGGCCGGGGCCTCTGGCTGTGGAAATGCAAGGTGGGTACTCCCGGAAAAGGGCTCAGTCGGCTACGGGAGGGCGGTCTTCGTGTCAAAGCCCGCGAGGGAGCGATTCTGCGTGTGTTCAGCTGAATTGCTCGGGCCAGACCCCTCTGCCCGCGCCACCTACCCCGGGGCCCCGGCCACAGCTGTCCAGGGCCAGGTGTGCAACTGCCGCTTCTCGCCCCAGCCAGGCTCCCCTCAGTCCGCGGCTGGCGACACCTTCCCCTCTCCCGCCCACGAGTCCTATCCTCCCGGGCTTCCTCTCCTTGGCCGCAGGCTTGTCCCTGCCCCTTTGAGGGCTGTGTCCCGGGTGGGCGGGTTCTGCGGAACCGATCTGGGGGGCAGGTGGCTGGGGCTCGGGCTGGCCTCCGAGCAGGGCTGCAGCCCGCGCCCCCAGACGCTTTCCCTGCCCTGTGACCACGGGGCTGCCCTCCTCTCCCTTTCCAGCTCCCTGAGGACAAGCTCAGCGGCATGCGCGCTGCACCCCGGGATTAGAGCCTCCGGCTGTAAAGCCCAGTTTCTCCTGGTGGAGTCTGGAAAAGGGAGCGCCAGTGCTGAGGGAGTTTCCGTCTCCCCCCTCAGTGTTTCTGCCCCAGGTAAGTACCTTGAACAATTTCAGGTGTTATGATGGCGGTGCTTGATGATGTCACGTGTTTTTATAGTGCCAGGAATTACAGTGTTGAAAGCAGGGCTTGGTTCAGTTAAAAATGAGCTGAAGGCATGAGGCTGTGTCATGCTCCTTCCTTCCCTTTCCCAGGGTGAAACGTGTGACAGTCGATTTTAAAAACATTGTTACAGTCCCTAATTAGCCCAGCCCAGCTAGGTTGTGTTAAGAGGAACAGCACCACCAGAGGCGTTGGAGACCCAGGGACATTGCAGTCCTAAAAAGCTCCTGGCACAGTTTAGTTTGTCTTGGTTTTTTGTTTTTATTAAATTGTGGGGTAGACTAGTTATATATAGGGAAAAATAATTGTCAAGGAATTTTTTTTCATATAACAGCTTTATTGTGATATTGTTCACACACCATGTAGTCCACCCATTTAAATGGTACAATTAAGCAGCTTTTAGCATATTCACAGTGGTGCAACCATTATTATTCCAGAACGTTTTCATCACTTCAGAAAGAACAGTGGAAATGAATGACCTATCCACCCCTCCCCAGTGGTGGTTCTAAAGAAGTTTCTTGGCAGTTCCTGACCATAAATTAACTTGTTACATTCCATGAAAAGCCTGGTAGGAATTCTAATCAGAATTGCATTGAATCTGTCTATCAAAACAGGAAGAATAAATGTCTTTATGGCATAAACTTCTTCTACCTATGAATATATCTGGGACCCTATCTTTTCATCTCTCCAGATCCTGGCCCATGGGAAGTCCTCACTAATTGTTGGGCTTGTGAATGATGAGATTCTATACATCATTAGTTGCCACTGTAGCCTTTCACAGAAGAGAAAAGTAACCTCAGTGAAGCCAAGTGACTGTCTGATGGTCAGAAAGAGTGACAGTCAGTGCTGGAGTGATCCAGTGGACTTGGTGCTTGTAACCAGAATTCTCCACCACCTACAGCTAAGGGGATAAGAGTGTTCTTTTATTTTATCTTAATGGCGTTGATTTTATTTATACTTATTTTTTAAAATTATTTTTATTGAAGTGTAGTCAATTTACAATGTTAGTTTCAGGTGTACAGCAGAGATTCAGTTATAAACATATGCATATGTATATACATATGTTTTAAATTTTTTTTAGCACAACTCATTACAAGAAATTGAATATAGTTCCCTGTGCTATATAGTAGGTCCTTGTCATTTATTTTATATTTATTAATGTGTATCTGTTAATCCCCCCTTTCCTGCCTGATAACCACAGTTGGCTTTCTATGCCCATGAGTCCATTTCTAGCAGCATCGTTTTTCCTAGTAACATACGCTGGTTGACTGCTTTCAGCTTCAGTAATTCCATCTTATCTGTGGGCACTTTTCTTCTGGTGGGGCTTTATGTGGTTTGCACACATGATAATAGAGATTTGCACTTGGGAGAACTCCAGGCCTCGTGTAGTTCCTGGAACAGAGTGCCCACTGAGTTGATGCTTGAACTGGGAAAAAAGCAGAGTAAGTGTTGGAATTTGCACAATGGTTGAGACTTCCAGGTTTCTATAACCTGTTTAGCCCACATTAATATTGGCTGCACCCATACTGGGTAATTTGGTGGAACTTCATGTTATGGTGGTGTAGAGACAGGGCCTTGTATGCTTCTTCTCTTTCCTTTTTCTAACACTCATTCTACTGGGTCTCCCAGATCCTCCCCCAGCAGTGCCCAGGGCTGGCTTGATGCTGCGCTGAAGCAATAATTGTTAATAAGGCCCTTTCCTCATCTCTTCTGAACTTCCGTTTCCTTCTCTGCACAATGAGGGCTTAGACTAGATAAGTGCTTTTCAGTTTCTTTTAAAGCCATATTTCCTTTGAGAAACAGAAAATGCAAATCTCTCCTCCCATCCCAACCCTTTAGATTTTGATATGTCCTCCAGGGAGTGACATAGCTCTTTGTGGAAAATTGAAGTTATTGTGATTCCAGGTGGCACAGAAAAGACTCTTCAGAAATTTATTGCAGGGAGAGGGCAGGAAAGGGGCAGCGTGTCACACTTTCTAGTGTGAGCACTGGAACAGGGGCTTGGGTTTAAATACGGTGTCTGACGTGGCCTTTAATCTTGTACAATATGATAAACTTTTCTACCTCAGTTTCTTAATGTGTCAAGTTGGGGTGATAATATTTTAAGGCTTTGTGAAACATTATACACATAAGCCATCTGTGTCTCGGTAGAAACAAGACCTGCTAGGGAGTCAGGGATTTCTTTAAGAAAAAATCTTGTCCATAGCACTCTGTCGGTGTGTATTTTGAATTACCTGGAGGGCGAGGGTTGAGTCTAAAGTCCATCGTGGGGCAGGTGGCCGATAGTTCTCTGTGTACCAGATTGCCCCTCCTCCCCAGTCCTCTTCCTCAGTCCAGGATGAAGTTCCCTAGTAGATTTACACAGAGGTCTTGTGGAAATGGCTTTTCATTTTATTGTTTCACGAAGGAGGGCTGCCATCATGATCTCTGTGGTCAGGTTTTGGTGACCTGAAGGCTATGCAATTGGGGGTTTCTATTAAATAAAAAAATATTACAAATAGAAAATTAGAACAAGGGTGGTGACAGGGGCTCTTGGAAGTGGGGACCTTTAGCTTTGTTAGCTTCAGGTGTAGTGGCCTTTGGCCACGAGGACCCATCCTCGTGCTCTGAAGTTGGAGGGATTAGTGGGTTCAGTGGGAATGTTAACTGAGTGTATCTCATGGGCTAGGCATTGTCGTACTTGTACTGTGTGTTCCTTATTTGAGACAATGAGCTCATTTAACCTCAATAGCCTCTTTAAAATATTAGACTTTTTATTTTGAGATGTAATGTAGGTTCCCCTGTACTTGTAGGAGATAATATGCGGAGGCCCTATGGACACTTTGCCCAATTTTCCTTAATGGTTCCATCTTGCAAAGTTGGGGTACAATTCATTACTGACTTACTAACCCTTTCAGGTTTGTGTTATTGCCCTCATTTCTATCTATGATTAAACTGGGGCTTAGAGAAGCACACAGGCCTGCCCAGGTCACCCACACGTTTAGTGTGTAGTCGGGTGTAACGTGGGCTTGGGATTTCCAGGAAGTATCATTATGATGGTCTGTGGCAGGGAGCAGCATTCACTTTGCTTGTTTATTCATTCATTGAACATTTATTGAGTAACCTCTGTGGGTCAGATGCTTTCACAGGCTTATCTGATTCTTCAGCAGTACTGAGAATCAAGTTTTTTTTTGTTTTTTTTAATCTGAGAAATTTATCTCTGAGAGTTTATAACACCCCTCAAAGGAAATATAGCTCATAAAGGAGGGATAGTAAATTTGTACAGTCCCCCCTCTTTATGCAGGTGGTACCCTAGGCATTTTACATTTGCAAACTTCCGTAATCCAGATATATTCTTGTAAGGCAGGGATTTTTTTTTAATTGAAGTATAGTCGTTTACAATGTTGTGTCAATTGCAAGGTGTTTTTTGAATTTTGAATTAAAAAATATTTTTTGAGAAGGGTAATTAGGTTTATTCATTTGTTTCATTTTTTAAAATGAGGTACAGGGGATTGAACCCAGGACCTCGTACATGCTATGTATGTGCTCTACCACTGAACTGTACCCGCTTCCCCAAGGCAAGTTTTCTTATCCATTATTCTGCAGTTTAGGAGTTCAAATAAATTGGTGTTGAAATCCAGATCTTTTGATCCTACTGCGGTTCTTTTCTTTATAATCTGCTGAAGGGGGGTGGGGAAAGCAGTTCCTTTGCTCATTTCTTTATTCAGCAGTGTTGAGCACTGACTTTGCATCAGGGTCTTGCTAGGTGCTTGGAAACAATAAACAAGAGATGACCCTTCTGTGCAGGGGCAGGGAGCCTAGACCAAAAGCTGGGTAATGTGATTCGAGCTACGGTATCCATGTACAGACTCTGAGGACAAACTGTACCCCCGGCTTTGCTTGTGCTTCCCTTTCCTTCTGGCTGGTACACACCAGGTCACCGCAACCCAGAGGCGCCCGCAGCCCACAGCGGAGTATTTACCTCGATCTCCTCTCCCCTCTCGGCAGGGCCTGCAACATGAGCATCCCTGACTACGTGCAGTGTGCTGAGGAATACGAGACTCTCCCCGTGGTCTTCCAACCCGTGGGGATCATTTCAGAGGACAATTTCTTTTGCATCTATAAACGAATCTCCTTGGTGAGCCAGATCAACCCGTGCGGCTCCCAGTGAGCACTCTGTATCCACTACAGGCACCACTATGCGTTCGAGAATGCGTGGAGTGACTTCCAGACCCACCGCACGGTCGTGGGCCTTGTCACCATTACCGACTGCCTCTCGGCCAAGGCCTTCGAGAAGCTCCATGTGCAGAGGAGCTGTATGGCACCACGCTTAATGACTCTCAGCTCTTTGTCTTTGTGCTGCATGGGGAGGTAGCCAGCCGAGCAGCCGCGCACCGACGTGGCCTTCAAACTACGAGGACTGCAGGGTGGTGGAGAAGAGGATCGAGGATTTCACTGAGTCACTCTTCATCTTGCTCAATTCCAAGTGGCTGGATGGGACCCCAACAAGTCTGGGGAAAGATCCCCCTCCTCTGCACCTTGTTTGAGAAGGAGGACTTCATGGGACTGGACACAGACAGCAGGTAAGTCTACCCGGAGGCCCGGCCACCCTGGCTGTGTGCCGGGTTCTTTCCCTACATCCAGGAAGGGATCAGCAAGGAAGAGGGCTGTCTTGTAGCCAAGGGCGGAGGGAGGTGCAGCCCGACGGTTTACAGACATTTAAAAGTGAATCTGCCTTTGTTTCAGAGAGATCCTTTTATGGTCAGTGTGGAGACTTCCTCCAGCTTTTCAGCCAGGACCCCTTGTGGGACCCCTGGAGTTGCTGTCCAATAAAGTAGCCACAGCCACTGATGCTATGAGCGCTGGGGAAGAGACTGGTCTGAGCTGAGATGTGCTGTAGGTCAAATGAACATCAGACGCTGAGACTTGTCTAGTAAAAAGTATGTAAACTATATTGTTACTTTCATATATTGATTACATGTCAAAATGATAGTATTTTACATACAGCAGATTAAGTAAGATCTGTTCTTAAAATCAGTTTCTAGTATCTGTTTTTTGTTTGTTTGATTGGTTCTTTGTTTACCGTTTTAAAAGTGGCAACTGAAGCTTTCTTTACATGGCTCTCATTTCAATTTTGTTAGGCAGCCTGTCCTGGGACATTCTCATCCCTTTGCTTATAGATGAGATGCTGAATCCCGAGAGGCCGAACGAGTCACTGGTTGTGCTGGGTCTGGAGCCGGTGTCTCCTGCCTCCCAGGCCCAGCACCTGCTGGGTTCAGGCCCTCTCTTCCTCCCCGACAGCCAGCATGCCAAGTTAGGACATCAGAAACACCTCCAGGGAATTCCGGATGAACTCCTTATGCAGGGAAAGGTGTATCACGGAGTATGAGACAAAGCAGGGAAAGATTCATCCTCACTTTGTCCCTGTGATTAAGTCAACGGCCCCACTTTTGCCTTGGAAGTGCAGACGAGCTCTCCTGGGCTTACTACCCCCCACCTTCTGCTCTGTTTCCCCGTGTATATATCATGCTTTCCCTCGGTCAGAAGAGGTGAGATGCCTTTGCCCAGAAGTCGTCCCCCTTTGCTGGGGAGATTGAGGGAAGCTGTGCCCCCACGGCCAACGGCTTCGGGGCTTGAGTCTGGAGGGCACTCATGGCGGTACCACAGGTGACGGTCGGAGGACCTGGCACGTGCTGCCGGGCCCGCTGTGGAGGCAGTGCTCTGTGATTCTTGAACTTACCTAAGATCCAATCCTACTTTCTGGTTGTTGGTAAGTTGGAGGAGAAAATGCCAGACAATTGATAAAAAGAAAGTCCAGACCAGCCCTGTCAGTGAGAGGCACACGGGGCCCGTGTCCCACTTGAGTGTGGTGCCTGGCGGGCTCTGGATGAATTTTCTGTTCCTCCCGGACATACCTCTATGACTTTAGTAACGGGTGAGACATGTAGTAGCCATGATCTGTATTTGTCCTCGCAGGGCCCTGTGATCTACACGCCCGCACCCCCTTCTGCTCCTTGGGGATGAGGTGGCAGGTTTAGGTGCTTGGGCACTGCTATGGGCACAGCTGCCAGCATAGGGCTACACCGAGGCTGGCTCCGTTCACCTCAAATGTCACCTCCTGCTGAGCCCCCAGGCGTTATTCAAGGTAGCTGCATCAGTGCAACGTAAGCAGGGACCATGTTCTCCCCCTGGACAGACTGGTGGGTGAGCAGTGGAAGCCTGGAGTCCTGCCCAAGCCCCATGGCCAGTGCCTCCTCTTTGTCATAGGAGGCACTGGTGACATTTTTGCTCAGCAACTGTTTGGTTCTGAGTCTCCAGACCCACCAGAGAATGCCAGCTTGTTTTTGCCTTTTGAAGTCTGCCCTTGGGATTTGGCGGAGTATCTGGATGTGTGCTTAGCCCATAGTGTTGACACTGTCACCATTGTTTACCCAGAATCTCGTGTACCAGGCATGGCTCTCGGCATCAAAATACAGCAGCCAATTAAACTCCCTCCTGGTGGATCTGTCTGTTTTGGTACCATAAGGGCTTAGCCAGCATCTGAACGTCAGTGAGATAACGCGGCCAGTGAGCTCGGGTCAAGCACGTTCTCCTCCAGTCACTTTTACTCCATTGTTGCTTTTACTATTCCACAGTCATTAATTTTTAAAACAATGCTTTGGTGCAGGAGCAGAGACTAATTCTCTCCTGCTACTCTGGTTGGGAGTGAGTAAAACTGTCCAGCCTGTAATGCGACCACATTTTGTGGCTTAAAAGCTGCCTAGATGCATGTATGTGGAGTTTTGGTTAGGGGCACTGACGACGTTGGGATCCCCAAGCAGCGTCGCTCCCCTCAGGCCCCTGCCTTCCCTGGAGCAGGAGGTGAGGGTGGGTCTCACCATCCCCGCGTTCCTGGCCTCACACTCACGTAAATTCTTGTACTTGCTATCAAAGTCATTCTTGTTTTTGTGTGTTTCTAATTTTCGCTTGTTCCTCTTTTCCTTTTTCTTTATTCCTTTTTCTCTTGTACCGTGCAGTTGCGTCTGAAAAGGTGGCTGTGCATATCCTGCATTGGAAATAGCTAGATCGCCCTCCGTGCTGTCTCCATTGCTTTAAGGAGCAGAAACATTTCAGCTGCCTTGATCCATGCATTATCCTAGTCATCTTGTTATTTTCTAATTTTTTGGAATATTGCTTTGTTAGCACATCACCCACTGGTGTTTGATACCTGTTAATATCTTTGCTTTGAGGAACCTGTTTGGTCCTCCTTATATTTGGTGACAAATGCACCCTTATTCAATTAGTTTGATTGTTTTGAAGAAGTGAGATGCGAATTGATTTAGGCGGCTGTTGAGGGATTCTTTTCATGGAGTATTTAATCTTGTCAAGTCAAAGTCTGCAGCATCTTGCTCGATTCCTGCTTTTACACAAACGTGCTCAGCACGCGGTTCCTGGCTGTCTCTGTGTGACGTGCGTGACGGAGCTTCCTGACCGGCGGTCACTGGTGAGGAAGCGGCAGGCTCGGGGGTGAGCAGCTGCAGGGGACATTGTTGGAGGAATCAGTCACCGTTTGGTTATTTTTTTTTTTTTGCATTCAACTTCCCCGTGCCATTTACTTTATTTTTCCTTCATAAAGGGGCAGAAGTGGGTCTAAAATCCATGCCACTCTTTTGTTCCCTTTACGAGGCTGGTTTTTCTGAGTACCAGGACAACATGGCCTTCTTCTAAGTAGCTGGCTCACATGGATCTGGTGGACACAGGGACTATTAAAGGGACCGTAGCTTCCTCTCTGTCCAGCCAGTGGGCATTCAGAGCCGGATCTGTGGTTTGCCTTAGCAGCCGTGCAGGCCTCCCTGCACCTGCTTTTACTTTTAACCCATGTTGGCATTAAAGAGCTGACTCCATGTTTGTTGCAGCTGACGTCCCCCACTGACGGCCGTGTCGTTAGTTTGCGGTAGTGAGTCTCCAACCCCAAGTCAGCCATGAAGGAAGATGCTTTGGCCAATCTAAGACCTTGGATTCTCACACCTACCCTTGTTCATCTCACCCAGGGGAAGGGTTTGGCCACCACCATCATGCGGATCATGAGGCCTTGTTTCTCCTTTCATGCTCTAGTCCAAATGTGGACACTTCATCCTTCACTGACTTGGTCTCGCTTGATACAGGCCAGACATTCTGAAAGAGTCCATCTCATTCTCGGGGGGGAACAGAACAGAAGTAAGTCTCGCAAGTAGAAGGAGTCTAGGCTGTCCAGGTTGGCAAATGCAGGCTGGGATCTGTGATTGGTGGGCTGTGCCCTGGACACAGGCCTTTCCCGTGGCTCACGAGCGCCCAGGGGTCGGAGTGAAGACAGCCTTGCTTGGGATTCTCCATCCTCATCTGCTCAGTGGCAAGTGTGTCTGCTAATAGGAGCTCCAACAGACCTCGGGACCTTCAAAGCTCAGATCACGGGAGAACTTTGAGTCCCTTCTCCAGGGTCTCCTTTGTGAGAATCCAGTGCCTTCTGAGGTGACCGGCGGCAGGAGATGCCTCCCCCTCCAGGGAGCACCCTTCGGAGGACTGTGACTCAGTGCACCTTGCTGTGAGCTTGTGGGGATCCGGCCGTCGTCCCTGCAGAACCAGACTTGAGATGGGCTTAGCGACGGAAATGACAGGACTAATATTCCAGGCCAGGGCTGGAGGGAGGGAACAGGGGAAATTGAATGTGACCTCAAACACCTAGGTGAGTGCTGGGTCTGTTACTAAAATGGGGAGCATGGGAGGTACCTTCCATAAATTGAATTCCAGAGTAAATCTTGGACATGAGGCATTTTTAAGATGCCATTTTTCGTCCAAGTTTGGACTTCATAGAGGCACTCGGGTCAATGAGCCTGGGGCTGAGTTGAAGGAGCCGGACTAGAGATACACGTTGGGAGTCGTCATTCTTAGCTGGTGTTCACATCCGCGCATGTGAATTAGATCATCTTGAGAGCTGCAGACTGAGGCTGAGGGGGGCAGGGCTGTGCCTGGGTTGGAGGAAAGCCCAGACCATGCAGCTTTGGTGTGTCAGTCAGCGGCGTCTGGGATTTTCAGGGCAATGTCATTTATCCTTAAGGGGCCGGGGGGTGGGCAGGGCCAGCCAGGAAGAAATCTGAAGGGAGGGTCGTGGCCACGTGTGTGTCTTGGGAAGTTGCAGAGTCTGCAGGGTCCGGGAGGGTAGACTCCTCAGAAGCTGGAGTTGGATTGGGGCGTGGGTTGAAGGTAGTCACACTAACATATCAGGGAGGGAAGAAGGCCTAGGGAGTCCCCGCTCTTCCTGACTCGCTTTCCAATGAACAGAAGGCAGACAGAGGATCTGAGGTGAGAAGGGATGGGCGCTGGGAGAGGAGCCAACCTGGAGAATGGTGCTTGAAAATTTCTGGAATAGTCTCCCTGCAAAATAGAGGTTAAAAAAATCCAGACTCTTAAGAACATTGGTAGTGACTGGGGAGGAGGCAGTTGTTTTTCTGGCCTCCTAAGGGTAAGGCATGTATCCAGGGATACACAGAATATTCGGGCAGTCTATTCCGGGCATTTGGTACCGGGTAAACAGCACAAGTTTAAAGGGGGACAAGGGCAGCGGAGGGAAACTAGCCAGGCCCCGTGTCAGGTACCAGTCGGCCGCCCTACTTGCGTGTTGCATTCACATCCATGCTTCCCAGGTGGGCGGTGGCAGCCCCCTTTTGTGGATTGGCAAGCCTTCTCAGAGGGGTTAAGTTATTGGTCCATTTAGAGGGTAGTAAATGCTGTAACAGGATTCAAGCAGGGTCTTGTCAGACTTCAAGGGCGTGTTTTCTCTACTAATTCCGGTACCTCACTGTTGTACGTGAAATGGTGAAGTGGGTCAGTTTTGGGGCCTTTCAGAAAAAGTACGATTTAAATGCCTCAGGACTGATTCACAAAGCTCCGTGTTCTTTGTTCTGAAGCACCGCAGTGCTTTACGCCCCACAGAGGTAAGGTCTTACTCCTTTGACGATGAAGTGGTTGCAAATGATGTACAGGTGCAAAACCAGACTTAGTAGTTTCTGAAGGGAAACTTTCCAATTCTCCCTTGATAGACTCTCTTCTACGGGATGTAGCTGTGCTGCAGCATAGGCCTGAGCTGTCCGTATGGATTGTGGGTTTGATATCCAAATTTAGCATAAAACAGTCAGATGAAGAAAATCAACGTTCACAATTTATATTTGGGTTTCATTAGACAAGATATACTATCAGGTAATGGCCCATATAGCTAATGAAATTGAGTACAGAACATTGAATTTCTTACTTTTTATTTAGAGTTTTCTTACTGCATAAGTTTGCCTGCTTTGGAACATCAGCTCCTCCACAGGGGCGCTTGTCAGTTTGTTGGTGTGATTGCATTTACACAGTGAATGTAATCTGGGCTTCCTCAGCCCAAACTCTCCAGTGCAGAATCACGGGCTGTAGCCATCTCTTAGTCACGCAAAAACTTCTAAAATTATATGATGCCAGAAAAGAAAGAAGAGAGAGAGAGATTGCCTTTATCAAAATTCCTTTCAATTCTGACTGCAAACTGTTGTTGAGCAGCTCTGGTTTCCTTTGGATATGAATATATACATTTCTTTGCATGTAACCTGGGTTTTGGACTAGAACAACTAGTCCTTGCTTTCCGCAAGCCACAAAAATAGTAGCCAAATTGCACACATGTGAAATATTTTATTCTTTTTCTGAGAAAGAAACTTTGAATTTGGGACTTCAGCTGTTATTTTTGCTTTTTGCTTCTCCCACCCCTCTTGTAATATCTCACTCCTTCCCAAGTGGCCCCCAATAGGTCGTGGTCCCAAAGGAGCAAGCAAACACACAGTTGGTCCCCATGAAGTGCTGCTATAGAGGGAGCCCTGCCAAGACCTAAAGGATATTATCAGAGAGGGCTTCCTGGAAGAAATGGGCTCTACATTTAGTTGTGAAGACAGAGTAAGGGTCAGCCAGTAGAAAGCATGAAGACTGTGGCTCATGTGGCAGAGCAGCCCGGGTAGAGGCCTGGAGGCTTGTGCGGTGGGGACTCGGGGAGAGTGCCATGTGTGGTCCAGGGTTGTGGGTGCCCCTGCTGGGGAGGACACTGGTGAGGGCCTGGGGTGGAGGGCTTTCGAAGAGCTTGGGTTTTACTAGAACTGACAGAGGAGGCAGTGAAGGGTGTCAGCAGGAAGTGACCCTCAGGAAAGGTACTTCTGGATTTGCTTCTGATATTCTACAGTAAGAAAGGTCGGGGCGGACGAGAGCAGGTCTGGCTGTCCCTTTGAGACCCACCCCATCATTCATTTATTCATAACATGCACACTTCTGAGTGTCTAGGGGAGAGAGTTTGGACCCACATTAGTAAGCAAAATATTCCTTGGGAGCTTAGCAGTGTCAGAGGTTGACTTAGCCTAGAATGTTCTAGGAACAGAGGAACAAATTGCGGAGTTTGGAGGGAGGGAAGGCTTCCTTGAGAAACAGTCAAAATGAGCCTGGAGGCAAGTGGGAAGTAGGAGCAGATCAGGGGGCCCCTGAGGTCACTGGGGACCTGGGTACTGAGGTGAGGATGGGCGAGCAGGTTCGGGGGTGGGGCTAGAACTCTACCAGGGAGCCGCTGAAGGGTTTGAAGTGGGGTGATGTAATCAAATTTATGCTTTGGGAAGGCTGCTTTGGCTCCGCGTGTGTGTGTGTGTGTGTGTGTGTGTGTCTGTGTGTGTGTGTGTGTGTGTATAGCGGGGAAGGGGGGGGTTGCCACCAACTGGAGAGTGACATTAGAAGACCATTCACAGGCTGGGAGGCCACAAGTGGGAGAGGGTCGTTGGGGCTGCTTGGGGACGGCAGGGGCCGTGTGGATGCCGGATTTCCTTATGGGGAGGGCTTGTTAGCTGGGCCGCCCTTGCGGCGCCTTTTGGCTTGAAGAAAACAGATGGAGGCCGCCAGGTGGACTTTCCTCTTCTCTTCTTCCCTGCCTTGTGTGATGATCTTAGCTCAGCCAACATTTGGAAGAGAAGAGCTAAGTTCCAGGGTAGCCCAGGACTTTGTTGAGCTCGTCCGAGTGAGATCTGATAGGATTTATGTTTGTGTTCAGATCTGCATGTTCACTTAGCTAGAAACGTCCTGTATTATTAATTTCCATAGGGGTTTTTACTCTTGTTCAAGATTGCTTTCTTGGTGAGAGGAAATTTAATACAGCTGTTGTCTTTCTCAAAAAAATCATATCTTTTAAGAACATTAATATTCAAAAAATAGGAATATTTAAAAATGATAAAGTAAGGCTTTGGTGTAGTTTCTTTGGTTTCCTAGTTAATGTGGACTTAGAGCCTTTGCATTACTTAATAGCACATCCTTGTCAGTATTTAAAGTGCTGTTAGCGCCCCAGGCCGCACCTCTCAAAACATCATTAAAGTTTGCTCTGAAATAGTGAGGTCATAAAAGTTTTGTTTGCAGAAGCCAAACACTTGGTTTATAATATGAAGCATAGCCCCATTTTTAAAATAATAATAGGTTCAAAATTAAGAAAGTGGAAGATAATTGAGTTTTTTAAAAGCTGAAACATAATCTTTCTTGTGCTAATGTTGAACTGGAAATTTCGAAAATAAAAATCCTACTGTAATAACATCTACGTGGAATACATATATGCTTTCCCGTTTGAAAAATAAGTGCGCAGTGGTTTTTGAAGTCAGGAGCATTCCAGCTCAGATACTGGCATTGATGGTTGCTGGTTTTCAATTGCAGAGCCTAAATTTGCCTTCTTAGCTTTTTTTTTTTTTTTTGTAGTGAGAAGGTTGAGTAGTGCTTTGCCAGCATGATTTTGGGGCAATTTGGGGGCAGATGTTGTGAACCAGCAGTGAGATATTTCCATGCATTTTATTTTCTGGACATCACCAAGGCACATGTGGGGTTTGTGCCTGCAGGCTGGGATGCTGTAGGACTCCCTGGTCCATCACAGTTTTGTCCTGGAGCTGCTCCGGTCAGTGAATGATTTTCTGTGGCTTCGAGGTAAGGTGGTCTGATGCACATGATCAGATGTGTAGTTAAAGTGCTATTACATGAAATAAGAGAAACCTAGAAACATGAGGGAGGAAAATTGGCTGAGCTGATATCGGTGGGGAGTCTTCTTAGGTGACTCCCTCCCCGTGATTCCTGCCAATATCCTCCCCAGCCCTGCACGGTAGTCCTGCCGAAGCAAGCATGCACTTTGCTCAGAAACGGACTGAATTTCCTTGTGCCTCTGTTTGTTGGCTTTTTTTTTTTAAAGCACATCTTGCCCTTTGCTTAAATGCCACCCATGCTAGTCACATCTTACACTCATTCTTCTGGATGTCGTCCATATATAGCTGCTGAATGGATGAACTGAATATAGTATCTCCATGTAGTGGAACATTATTCATACGTAAGGGTGAATAAAAAGGAAAAAAAAAAATAAAGGGGAAGATGAAAAAGGCCACCTGTTCTGGGAAGTCCACCCTGACTGCTCAACCCACCCTTTTCCCTTTGAATCCCCACCCCTTATGCTCCGCTCTACTCTTTTTGATAGTACTTACCACCTTCTAATAAACTTTAACGTTTTCAAAAAAAAAAAAAAAAAAAGAGAGAGATGATGATACCTCTTCAACATGGAAAAGCCTTGATAATAGCACGTTAAGTGAAAGGAACCAGACATAAACGGCCACATATTGTTGACTTCAGTGATCTGAAATGCGCAGAATAAGCAAATGCAGAGGCAGAGAGCAGGTGATGGTTGCAAGGGGCTGGGTGGAGGGGGATTAGGGAATGACTGATAGTGACAGGGGGTTTCTTCTGGGATAATGGAGTGTTCTGGAAATAGATGGTGGTGAGGGCTGCACAACCATGAGTGTGCAGAAGACTGCTGAGCGCTGTCTCTGGGAGTGCCTGTGGTTGGGGCGGCTTTATTTTGTTCTCACCCTGCAATGTGAACTGTCATCTTGTGCTGAGGCAGTTCTACTCCTGTGAGTGGTGAGGCTCAGACACTTTGCAGAGTCATGTTTCTTTTCTCCCCCTTGCTGAGTGTAGGCAAAAAAGGTTTAAGCCTGAGAAAGTGCTCCATCTGCAGAAATATCTTTCAGTTTTGCATGGTGTAAAAATCTTGAGAGCTTTTTAATCGTTGACGACAGTCTGTGAGGGGAAACAGCCCTTGAAGCCTGGGTGTGACCTGGAAGAGCCGCGCTTCCCTCCCTGACCTGGGTGGGGATTTCACCGCCGTTCAGGCAGTGAAGGGCCCAGACCCGAGAGCGGAGTTGACAATCGTGAATATTTACTTGTATTCGCTGCTTCATCTTGGATATTAATTTCAAGCTGAGTCAGTTAGTGGCGGCAGCCTCATCCTACATCAGGAATTTATAGTATCTGCTCTTTGAAGTGGAGACCAGACAGACTTTTATTATTTAACAGTCTCCCTTGAATTGATATCTCAGATTCCTTTGTAAAAAGTAAAACAGCAGAAATACACACGTCCTTTAATGCCAGTCTGACCTGGATCGGGTTTAGTCTCTGTGCCTTAGTGGCCTTAACTGCGGGTGGGGAAGATGATAACAGTGCTTCCCTCAGAGGGCCTGGTGAGGGGGGAGTGATAAGCAAAAATTGAGGACTTACACGAGATGCTCATGAATGTCCGAAGTTAGTGCTCTCAGCCTGGTGAGGCCTCAGGAGCAGAGATGTCAGAACAGAGCATTCCTAGCCGGAGCTCGATCCGTGTTGGCAGCTGTTATGATCACTATCACCACTGTGGGTTATCAGGTAGTTTTAAGACTTGGTAATATGAATTCTTGAATAATGTTAAAAGACTAGACATCTCAGATCCAGTTTACATAGTTTTCAAGATTTCCTCTGAGAAATGGATGTTTTATTCCCCATCAGAAGTCTGAGTTGAGTCTCTAAAAAAATTCTGTATTCCTCCATCTTTTTGCTTTAATTCTCCATTTCTTAAAAAAAAAAGTTTTTAAATGGAGTTACTGGGGACTGAACTTAGGGCCGCATACATGCTAAGCACATACTCTCCCAAATGAGGTATAATCTCCCCCATAATTCTTTCTAAACTTTACTTTCTTAGTATTCAGAATTTAGAGGCCTCTAATTCTTTTTCTGGAGACTTGTCCATGAACCTGTAAATCTATTATTAATGGACAAATCTTGGTTTATTAAAAAAATCAATAAAATATTCTGCAATCCATCCAAAAGAAAATGCTCATTGATTTAAATGTTTCTCCTTTATGGTGATTTCTACTTTCTGGTCTAGCTTAATTTATTAACAGCCATCCTTATCATCATAATGACCAAACTCGCTCTGAGTGGACACCTGCCTTAGGCTAAAATGCTTTCCTCATGTTTTACTTCATAGCAGGTGTTTGAGGGTAGGTATCAGTGTCTCATTTTTTGCTGCTGAGGGATTGAGAGATGGAGCAGCTTGTCCCAAATTACACACAGCTGGCAGTGGCTAGCTCAGTGCTGGAACCCTGGCTGCACAGGATGCATTTTTAATTGCTCCTGTAATCAGCCTCCCGTTGAGTGTTTTCCCAAACTCCTGTGACTCCATAAATGGCCAATTTTAGTGATCTCAGCCTGATGAGGACTTCAAAGGAGAGACACCAGTGAGAATGTGAGACAGAGTGGCATAAATTAAAATTGTACATTTTTACAAAAGTTTTATTCTCAGGTAATGACTTAAAAGTTAATTTTTTTTTAATTTTAGTGCTCTGTGAGCACTAAAAACAAAACATTAAAAATAATTATAGTGCAAAAGAGAAGTGGGCTTTGAAAGTCCAATCATTGCTAGTGATGTTACTTGCTTTTCTCTAGTGGCTCTTATTGACAGAAATACTTAGAAAGACTGAATTGGTTTTATGTAGTCTTAGTATGGAAGAAAAGATTGTCAGTGAATATTGTAAGTAAAATCATTACTCTTTTCTTTCCTGATGATGAATAGGTAAGTTGTTTTTATGGCTTAAGTACATTTCCTCATTTGTGAAATTTGAGTAATATTGTTTTCCTTGTCTAACTGTGAGAGTAAGACGCCTTGTACACAAAGCACCCAAGGGGTGCTTAATAAAAATGTGCTGTCACAATGACAGGTATTTTAGAAGGATCAACTCTGAATACTAAAGGGGGTGGCTTATTTCTGATGCATATTCAATATGTATATATATGATATATATGAATATGGCTTAAAGTAACAAGGATTCATTTATTTTTTTTAGTGCACTATGAAGTTTTAATGAAATCTTTATCATTCTATTGAGACAGGGACTAGTTAAATTGCCTTAAGCAGACGACCTTGAAGATTATTTACACAGAATGTGTATTGTTACAACTCAGAATTCATGTTGCCGTGTAACATCCACTCAGATATTTAAATTCGTGGATTCTGACCAGATCCATTAAGTTTAGAAAAATCCACATTTATCATTTTCAGGGAATAATCATCTGTCTTTTGTGATTAAAGAAAATTTTGATTTTTTTTCCTGCACTTTTAACAGGTTTAAAATATCAAAACATTGATTTGACATGTAACTTTTTTAATAGAATAAATCTCATGCTGTTTTAATATGTAAATAAAGGTTTTTGTATTTCAACAAACTTTTACGATTTCCTGGCTCTTTGAGAAGTATTTTGCAAGATACTTAGATTACCTACTGTTGGAAAAATGCAGACGTTATTTTATGATTATAGGCCTAGTAAAGATCTGTTGGTTTTTGCTACAGTGCAAGACATGAGGCCTAGGAGAGCTTTGCTGCCGATTGCCAGGAGGACAGATCCCAGGTCTCAGACTCCCCTTCTGTAAACTGAAGAGGCTGGACTGGTTTCTTTCCTCCTCTAAGATGAGTTTCCATAAGCCTATGTCTTTTGTTTATATTCAGGAGTATTAGCAATATCAGATTAAATACTGAATACCCTTCCCTTACCCCAAAACAAAGTGCAGTATGTGCTACAGAAGCTTTTAGTTATCTGATTCTCGTTTCTGATCCTACAGGCAATTTTGTGTTGCATGTTTCCCGGTAACCTGGAAGGTCTTTTTAGCCATAGGTGGCTCTGTTGCACCTTCTTACCTTCTTAATTTTCCTGTTTGTTAAAGAAAGCTTAAACAACGTTATTTTATTTTGATTTCTTTGCTTAATGCTTCAGAGTAGCACAGTCTCCATTATGTCTGTCTACCTCGAAAAATTATTCTCCTTATATCTTAGTTTTATTCTGTCATCTCGCTGTGAACATCTCAGACTTGCTGTGCAAACAATGGCAAATTCGGACTTTTCTTCCAGTGCTAGAAACCAGTGAGCCGGGAATTTATAAAACAGCTAGAAGTGGCCTCTGGAGCACCTTAAAGCTGAAAAGTGTACTGGGTTCCCTGAGTATTGACCCCACCGCTGTGTCTTAATTGGTGGTAGGAGATTTGGTACATATATGAAGGGGTGTAGTTTTTTGACTTGGCTTTGCGTGCACGCGCTGCCACTGAGCCACGTGAGCCTAAGTCAGTTCGTTCTGAGATTTCCCTCGTCTGTGAGATGGGGATGCTCATATCTGCTTTGTAGAATTGTGAGAATTAGTAATTATGTAAACTGTTTACCACAGTGGGTATGTCAAGAGGGCTCGTAAACTTTAGCTACTGTTTTGTGAGAAGCCATCATTTGATAGTCTTTGGCAATTACTAAGAAACAGGAAAATAAGGAAAGCTGGTTTTATGATGAAAGATATTTGAGAAGGTTCCATAGTTCCTATACCCATAATTTAGCATCAGCAAAGTCAGAACTGTTACACAGTCGCCCTGAACCAACGTTAAGCCACGGAATTTTTTGTTACTTCAAATATGTT
Organism: Camelus bactrianus; assembly: GCF_048773025.1. Lineage (NCBI taxonomy): Eukaryota > Metazoa > Chordata > Mammalia > Artiodactyla > Camelidae > Camelus > Camelus bactrianus. Next base: position 7,032,619 of record NC_133553.1, read on the forward strand.
GGGGCTTAAGGGGATCCAATACTTATACACATGTTGTCTCCAGCAGCCAACTGAGAGATGACAGAAAAGGGTAAGCAGGCGATATATGTCTTCTTTTTTACTGATGAAGCCACGTACTCCATGAACTTCAGGGCTGTGGGAAAATGCGTGTCATTATACTGTGTCCCAGAAGTAGAGACTCACCCTGTCCCAGGTAACTCTGGGCCACAGCGAGCCTTCCCTTGAGAGGACCTGCCCCATCATGCACAGGGCTGTCCTGCCATGGAGCTGAGCATCCCGTGTGCTTCCCAAGTGTGGCCAGCACTGGAAGGAAAGGAACGGTTTCACATACCCTGCTTGTCTCTCCGGACTCACACCTCACCCTGTTAGTGTGACGAGGGCTAGCTGTGAGCCATGGGTCTGTGGTGTGGAGAAGCACTCTCCGTGGCCAAGAGGAGTGGGGAGGAGGCGTCCCCTCCCTCAGTTTAAACAAGTGGTGGTATGGAACAGAAGGGTGCACCCCAAGAGTTTATAAAAGGAGAAATAAGGATTTTCTTTGGGACTTAGTCTAGCCAGGAAACACAGAAGATGATTAGAAAGGAGACTTGTAAATCACTTTAATATTAAGTTGACATTTGTTGAGCACCAATAATGTGCTACATTCTTTTCTGAGAGTTTTACAGAAATGAATCCTTCAATCTTCTCAACAATAGAGTAAGGAATGTTTGATTTTTATCCCAGGTTTACAGTGTGGAAACTGAGGCACACAGAGGGTAAGTTGGCCAAGGTCACAGAGCTAGTAAGTGGCAGAGCTGGTTTTTAAACTCTGGCTGTCTGGTTTTGAGGCTCCCAGGGATGGGCTTTGGGTGTTTAGAGGTATCTGCATCCCTGGATCTCTGTACATCTGTGCATCAGTAAGCCCAGAAAGGACAGAGAAAGGAGATTCACACAGTTGCTCACAGTCGTGTCTCGGCCATTGTCCATGAAGAGTGCACCGTGATTAGCGTTGTTTTCCAGGCAGTAGATCTGTTGGTATAACAGAAATTTAGTCCATTGAGTTAATCTAGTAATCCTTACTGCTCTGCTTCTGTCCATGTTTGCCATGTTACTGCCTGCCCGTGGTTAGGCCGTGGAGGAGAAACTGTACTCATGGTTGAACTCTGATATTTCAGTCTGGTTCATATTTTCACATATTCTGTTACATTAATAAGTTAAGTTTCTGGTTTTCTTGCATCAGTGTCTCGTGTGTTTGGTTAATGTGAAACCAGTCCATGGGAGCCCAGGGGTGCTGACGGTATAATTTCTGAGCATGTTGTGGCACTTCTAAATGTGCAGTCCTGACTGGAGGATGTCCGCCTTCCTCACTGATTTCTCCCAAGAGCAGGGTCCTATCCCATCCCTGGATGTGACGCTGGGAGCTCTGTGAGTAGGCAAGTCATCGGCCAATTCCACCAATCAGAAAATGATGAAGTACCCAGAAGTGGGTTTAATAGAAGAAAAGGGCTTCCAGGTAGTCCAATGGGCTGTTCGAGTCCATTTGGTGAAAAGCTGTTCACTGTCTGTGGTTGAGCTGCTTCTTTGCTGTTGAAAAGTCTGGATTAGATGAAGGGATTTTAAAAAGCAGAAAGGAGCAATTTCAGGTGGTACGTCCACACCGGTGAGAAGTGATGGATGACCGCCTGTGTGAGGCATAGACAGAGTCTTACAAACTTCATAAAACAGCTTTAAAAGCTCTGCCATCTGAGTGCACTTCATAAGGGGTCCAGGCCATCACTGGTAACGCTGAGAGTGCAAATAACTGATGATGGCATAAAGGACACGGAGGCATCAAAAAGGTCTCAGTCATGTTCCCTTTTTAAAGAATGTGGCACAGTGTAATATATTTGAGCTGGTTTTTCACTGAACAATTTTTCGTGTTTTCTAGGTCTCCCAGCTCCTGAAGTTTCCACGCAGCTGCATGTCCCCTCGCTGCAGCTCTGTCAGCACTTGTCCTGGGCTGACGTGTTGTCACGGGGAGCAGGACGGTCAGCGTCCCCGGCTCCTCCGAGCTCCGTCTCCTCATCCCCAGTGCTGGGCTTCTCATCCATGTCTACTTAGAAGGGTTGCTGAGAACCACACGTGATGGTTGTCAGGGGTGATTTGTGGTTGTCCCTGTGTTTGACATATAGTCAGTATTTTATAGAATCACATGTTTTTTATTATAGTTCTGGCTTCTAAATTGCAGTGGTTTTTAGTCTGCATTTTTTATATCTTTTTTCTTATTTTTAAATAAGCACTATTTTGGGGGGGGAATTACTGGGGATTGAAGCCAGCACATTGTGCATGCTAAGCAGGTGCTCTACAACTGAGTAATACCCACCCTCCTTGTCTGCACTTAAAAGTAAATATTGCAATACACAAAATAGCTCTTAAACACCATCATGGGAACTATTTTCTGTATAGACAATTGAATACATACGCTATTTCAATAAGAATAAATGTTGGGACTTACCTTTCTCAATCTGTTTACTTGTTTAAAAACAATCATAGATAGTGATAAACACGAGTCTTGGATACAGCACTTCTTAGGATCTGCTTTGAAATCATGGGAAATTACATTCTACAGAGAAGGCAAATTGGGTCTCATTGATATTTGGATGATTTAGCAGATGATCAAGTCTTTCAAACTTGACAGTTTTGTATTTTAAACTAACTGCAAAGTTATCTTCTAGAAGTTGGAATTCCTAAGTTTGTGAAGTGCTCAGTAATTCAGTGTGTATGTGTTTGTGTCTGTGTGAACGTGTTTGTGTGTGATTTCAGGAAGGTAGAAATAAGTTCCATGTAGCCCTCTGATACCTTCCTCCTCCAGTTCAAGATTTAGGCATATATTTACACAAGTAAATTAATATTCTTTAGTCATTTGATATATTGGTGGGAATATGAGGTTCTCACACTTGTTTCAGAAGGGTTGGGGAGCATCAGGTTTGAAAACAGGAGGGGAAAGAGGCAGGGTGGCCCTTCACACTTTGTGCAGGATTTGAGGAATAGTAGCTTTCTTTTTTCTTTTATTCTAAAACAAACTGGCGCCGAATTGTAACATACTATGACTCAGAATTGCTTTTCTGATAAGATACAACTGCCTCAGAGTTTTCAAGGCAACATGAATGATGAAATCCGTTTTAGGAGTTATCTTTAAAGTAGTGTTAATTTTCAAGTAAAAGGCTATAACCTGTTCTTTCTTCGAAGGGTAAAAGACGTTCTCATTGATTCAAGTGCATGATCAACGTGCTTAGTTTCTTTGGGTTTTTTTTCTTTTTTTTTAAGTGCTTGTTTCATTGTGGTTTGAATGAATGTTTAAAATTTCTGAATTTTGTTCTTTACAACATGCTGATTTATCAGAACTGTTAAAAACCTGATTGATCTTTCGTCTTTGTTTGGAGGGGCACCCTTTTGATTACTGTTGTCTGTTAAAGAGGGAAATTCTTCCTCTAGCCTGCAGATCATTAAGTGAATGGTTTGCAGTGTGCCTTTAAAATTCTTTGAATGCTTTGAGCATGCTTGTCTAGTGAATTTTGAATGGACTCATAGTAATGATTTTGCTTTGATTCTGTGGCTTTTGCTCCTCTCCGCAAGAATTTGAATTCTCTGTTGCATTTTGTATACGTGTTCTTAACAGGGGAATAAATTTTACATTTTTTACAAAGGTGGGTTTTCCTATCCCCTCTGAATGCCTTCTATAATTGATACAACAAAAATCTGTTATTGCAGTGCTTAATTATTTCATAAACTAATTTTTGGCTTAATCAGAAGCAATGAGAAAGAGTGATAATAAAAAATATGAAAACCTTCCTTCCTTTGAAGAATAGAAATCAGGTGGTCAGGCTCACGCATGTTTTGTGCTTGACACACTTACTTTCATGTCATTGTGTATCATGATTCGGAGATGGAGTTGCTTCAGGTTTTATAGATTTTTGTTTTAACATTTTTGTTGAATTCTTTCTCCAGGCTGATGTTTCCTGTTGGGTTTGTTGAAAGCGTAGAAGGGAAACAAATTCTTTCTTTTAATTTCAGGAGGCCTGAGTTGCTGATGAGAAAAGAGTTGAGGGTGGGCTGAGGAACAGAGTGACACTCCCTCTCCTCCCAGCTGAAACTGATGAACAATGAAATCAATTAAGTTTATCAGTATTTGACCAATAGAATTCAGCGAGCCCAAACTGGCAAGTTATGCCCAACGTAAAGTACTGAATTCACCTGCAGAATTAGGTACTTTGCCAATTAGAAGCAGCTTAGAGCAATCAGAAATATTAGTTCATAGGATGAGATATAAAAGAATGTAATATCTTCTATTTCTGAAACTTTTCTTTGTTAAGTTGTGTAGCGCTAAAATTAAGTTTCAAGGGCCAGGAGTTAAGAGTCTGGGTGGTTCTGTGGGATCGTTATTCAGGGATGTGTCTAGATCCTGCCAGAGTGTCTGAATCTGACAGGTAAAGACCCAGAGCTAGGATTTGTTATCCTAGGTTGTCCTCCATAATGGTTACATGTGGGAGCCCAAGATTAGGTTAACAAATTGTAACAGACCCCAGCCGCCTGTCAATGTTCAGAAGAAAAATGTGTGCTTAGTAACTGCTTTGCAAGCAGGAGCATGTGCATCCTCACTCTTGTCTCCTTGCCTTAAAAAGCAGAGACAATGCTTTGCTTGCATAGTTGATGCTTTAGATAGCACTCTGCTCATTTCAAAGCAAGGACCCAGGCCCTCAGCTATAAAAGCTGGGCTTGTGTGGTTTTAGATAGTCTATTATCCCCAAAACAAGGACCTGGCTGGTCTCGTGGTCTGCTTTGTAATTCACATATCTAAAGAATTTATCTTATTCCCCTCACCCCATGACTTCCCTAAAGATACACTAAGCCTTTGTACTCATTGTGGATTCTACAATCTTTGTCTCCTTCCGTTTTTCCTCAAGTTCCTACTTACTATCACACAACTGTTAATGACTTTTTCCTTTCGTTATACACAGTAAATATAGGAGCATTTGAGAGGCTCGTGGAGTTGGCTCCCTACATCTTCTCTTTTTCTGGACTTTTCCCACAGAGTCTTGAATAATCATTCCGTGTCGGTACGATTACTGCCCGCCATAACCCACAGTTCCAGGTGAGAATGATGCAGGCTTTATCTCTCCTACCCAAGGGAGAGAGAGAAGAGAATTGAGATCTGCTCCCTTTTTTTCCCTTCCTTCCCCAGGGACACTCCAGTTCACCTGCAGCCTTCTGGCCTCTGCTGTCAGGGCCTCTGTCCCAGGACTGACTGCAGCCATTTTTTCCCTTGCCAACATTTCCTGTGCCTTTTAGAAGTTGGTCTCTTCTCTGCAATTCAACCCTGGCAGATGTGATGGTGGTCAGCGTGCTGGTGGGCAGTCACCTGGGGACTCCCAGGAGCCATGCTGATTCTCCTGAGTCTCTCATTCGGGGTTACAGAACTGTCGAGCTCCGGAGGATGCCCATTCACGTGAGGGCAGTGCAGCATTGCATCACTTTCATTTTATTTTTGGAATTTCAGTGGAGAAATTATTTGTAGCAAACTGTTCCAGTTTTTTGGCTGACTGCTCTCCTCACCACCATTACCTTGTTGGATGTGGTGCTTGTTTTAAGAACCAGGTTTCTTCTCTGGTTATTTCTAGCAGGTGGGCTTGCCGAATCCTTGATCTGCATTTGAAGCAGAATGCTTCATCTTGATGTCAAACTGATTTTCTTCATTCTGAATATTTCGTATACACTCAGCAACTGTTTCAAGTGAACTGCTCTTGTCCAATTTCGGTTAACTCACATTTGCTGATCTCCTGCTTTCATGCTGAGGGCAGTTTCTTCTTCCTGTAATAAAAGTTAGCAATTTGCATCTACTATGGGAAGGTACTGGCCCGAGCTGATTTTGTTCTTAACAGTTTTAATAAAATTCACCCATTAAAATTTATACCGGTTTTTACTCTATGCCAAGAAATGTGCATCCCAGTCAATCTTAGAATATTTTCATCCTCCTAACAGGAAACCCTGTATGTATAAGCACTCATTCCCATCTTCCCCATCCAACCCCACCCCCAGGGAGCCACTCTTCTCTCTCTGTGGATTTGCCTGTGCTGGACATTTCATTTAAATCGAGTCAATTCATGTAAATGGAACCATCTATTGTGACTGACTCCTTTCACACTGAGTAACGTTTTCAATGTTTGTCCACGTTGTTGCCTGGGTCAGTACTCCATGCTTTGCTATTGCTGAATAATATTCCACTGTATGGCTGGGCCCCTCTGTTTACTCATTCATCAGGTGATAGGCATTTTGGTTGTTTCTTCTTTTTGGCTGTGATGAATAATGGCACCTTGATCATTCCTGTAGGAGTTTTTATGTGGACATTTGTTTTCAGTTCTCTTACGTGTGTGCCCACAGAGCAGAATTGCTGGGTCATTCAGAAACCAACTGTTCAACTCTCTGAGGTCCTGCCAGGCTGTTTTCCAAAGTAGCCACACTGTGTTACATCTCACCAGCAAGGGCTGCTATCTCTGATTCCTGTGTGTCCTCATTAGTTCTTGTTATTCTTTTTTTAAATATAACCTTGTAGTGAGTGTGAAGCGGTTTCTCCTAGTGGTTTTGACATGATTTCCCTTACAGCTAATGATTTTGAACATCGTTTCATTGTGCTTATTGGCCATTTGTATATTTTCCTTGAAAAATACCGTTTCGGATCCTTTATTCATTTTTTAATTTAGTTGTCTTTTTTGTTGAATTGGAGGAGCTCTGTTTTATTTGGAGATACAAATTCCTAATCAGATAAATTATTTGAAAATATTTTCTCCTGAGTGTTGTTTTTTCACATTCTGGATGGTGTCCTTTGAAGCGAAGTTTTAAATTTGATGAACTCAAATATATCTCTGTTTTCTTTTTTCCTTGTTCTTTTGGGGCAATATTTAAAATCTGAGGTATTTGATTTAAAATTTACATATAAAATATCTTAATTCTTAGGACCGTCCTAGAAGACGGGTGCTGTTGTTGTCCCCAGTCTATGGATAGGAGGCTGAGATGCAGAAAATTTCACTGACTTATGAGTGTCAAAGCTACCCAGTGCTGTGGGAGTTCAGAGCCTCATTATTGTCCCCAGCATCTATGCTCCTCACCACCATGCTCCACTACTGCCTGGAATCGTTAATGAAAAAGTCTTTCCTTTTTTGGTTCCTTGTTTGTTTGTTTTCTCATTGGGAACCTCATCTCCTCATTTTCCTTTCGGATATCAGTGTAGGTTTATTTTAGGTCTCATGTAGGCAGAAGCATTGCTATCAGTTAACTTCTTTATTACTCACTCTCCGGTGATCATTGTTGCTATTTGACCTAATCAAGTCATGCTTAAGTCTTTCCTGCTCATGACACTGAAAAGAGTCATGACTTACAGAATGCTCAGAGAAGAAAATAATTGATTGATTTTATTTTGCTACCCAATCAAACCAATCAAATAAAAACCCCGGTGTTGACACAGTCGGTAAGCCCTCCAGAATAGGGTCACTGTCTTCCTTGTGTTTCATTTGTTTGGTCACAGTGTCTGGATAGTGACTTGCTGTCCAGCAGTTTTGTGAGGATACGGTGCTCGTGAATCATTGTAAGGACAGAATTTTGACAACAGACTCTATTGGTCATTTCACGAGGGAAAAGTTAATATAGAAATACTGCTCAGATCTATTTTAAAATTAAGTTTGGAATGTTGAGAAGAGTTCAAGAAACCATACAAAGATCTTTTTCACTTATTTTAGATCTATCTTAGGTACATTACGATTACATAGCAGAGTAACTTATCAACTAGATTTGACAAGAGGGGTGTATTATTGATTATTTGTTTTAGTTGAAATATTCTACCTGGGAAAAAGTAATCAGTGCCCATAAATGAACAAATATGTTTGTATTTCTATGTAACATGGGAGCAGACTTCATATGTTTCTATATAATATATATGACTGTGTGTTTTAATCTGTCTGTCAGTGTATTTATAGTTTTTCAGCAATGTTCTAACTTTAGAATTCTTCTAAGAAAATCACCCCAGATTCTAGTGCAGTTTGTACTGTGTATCCTGTCTTATGCATGGGATTCCATTGTCTCCTAAGTGAGGAATTTCCTCCCCTACTGAGGTAGTAGTAGAGTTAAAGGAACTGTGATTTCTAGGCCTTTGCTCTCCATGTGTTTGCATTTGGCTGTCAATCGCGATTTTCCCTTTCTTGAATTTTCATTGTTCAATTAGAATTTTTGAAAATAAGTGTTAATATGTTGTATTTGTCTCCCTAGAAACTTGATGTGTTTGTGCTTTTCAGTTTTCAATTTCTTAAAAATGTAAATGCACTCTTGTTTTTAAGTAGTCCTTTTTCACTAGATATTTGTTTACCTCTTTATAGTTAAAATACATTTTTTCCAATGAATGAATCGGTGTGCATGTTTTAAAAGATACCTTACTTTTTATTTTCCTTATTATAACAATTATATTCATTCTAGAGAATTTAGAAAATAAGGATAAACACAGTAATAACTTAAAAATGGCCTCTAATCTCACCTAGAGATACAGTTGTAAAGTTTCAAATTGAGAATTACAAGTCCTCTCATGTTGTTCTTCTTTTTCAAGATCGTTTTGGTTACTGAGACCCTCGAATTCCCATATGAATTATAACAGCAGCTAATCAGTTTTTGCAGAGGAGCCCACTGGGATTGTGATCGAGACCACGTAGAATATACGGATCACTCTGGGGAGCACTGCCATTCCAAGAGCACTGTCTTCTGATCCAGGAATGTACGTGGCGTGTCTGTCCAGGTATTTAGGCCTTCTTTAATTTTTTTTCAGCAATGCTTTGAGTTTACAGAATATTATTTTACTTTTTTTCTTTGCCTTTATACTGAGGACAAGTGTGCAAGGTACCGGGATCAGAAGTGTATTTTAGCCCCGCCCCTTGCTGCCAACATGGTCGCTGCGCTCTTGCTTTGCCTTGTGTACAATCTTGCACAAAATAGGACCTCAGTAACTCTCTCTTGAATGAATGAATATATGATTGAAGGATGATGCTTGAGAGTCCTTGTGATGATTTTTTCCTCCTGCCTTTCCCCAATTCTTAACTATGCCCTTTCTCTTCCTAAACTCCAGCCTGGTTTTCAACCTGCCTGTGACATTGATTTTCCCTGTCTGTAGAGTCTTCCTTTCACTGGTTCACGATAATGTTACACGTGGGCTGTGGAAACTTGCTAGATGTCAAGAAAGAGCAAATCCATTGCATGCTAGTATTTTTACAGTGTGGTATTTTTTATCGATTGAAATTAAATCAGGCTGACCCCCTGAGCCCTCCCGTGAGCTCTTTTCACTTTCCTAAATCTGATACTGCTCTTGTTGCTACATGTGCCCTTCCCCCAGCCTTGGTTTTTGGGTTGAGTAAGTCATCATCAGTGGACCCCTTTCTTTAAAAGATGAAGAGAACATTGTCTCTTTCTCACTGGTTGGGGACTTGGATGAGATGAGATACCAGATAAAGAATGGAGCTCCACCTCATTCTGACCCCCGCTCTTTCCGTTCCGTTCTCCAGAGGAAAAGAGAACAATTCAACAGTATAAAGATTGATTGTGAGCTAATGAGATAGACAAGACAACCGAAAATTTATTAAATATCCTTTCATGGCAGAAACAAATGTATTATACACACAAAAAGCACATAAAGCACGGTAGTACTGTGGTTACAAACATGGGTCTGAGATCGAGTCCTGCTCTGGAGTGACCAGTCCTGTGAGATGGAGAACTGGTAGGTCGGCTTAGGCTCTCCAGGACTGGTTTTCTGTCCTGCAGAGATGGGGCTCGCTAGGCTTCCCTCCCCCGTAGAGGTGCTGTGGCGTGTAACTGTCACGCGTGCACAACTGCTCGTTCCTCGTAAGTGCAAGATAGCATAGATTTTGCGGTGATGGCTTTATGACCGCCCCGTGTAGAGTCTCAGTGCTCCAAAGGGATGCCTTGTGGTTTGGAGATGGGATTCTCATTTCTGTAAATACCCAAGGATTGTGGTATTGGGCCCTGCTGATTTGAATCTATTCTTTAGAAAGTACATATTGTAGATATATTTTTCAAGCATGTGTGCTTTATTTCTTTTATTATTTATAGTTCTACCCTCTCATCTCTTGGTGTGACTTTTCATGGAATCCAGGAAACAGTCCTAAGCTACCTGCGTCTTCACTCTTCTCCGTGGTGGTTTTCTTCCCTGACTAGAAGAGGGTTTTGCACAGGAAATTTTATTTGTTCCCCTTTTCCTGGAGTCTCTCTTTCGGTCTGCCCATCTCTCACCTGTTCATCTGTCCATTTATCTACCCACTCATTCTTCTGACTTGTTCCAAAAAGCATTTCAGGCAGCTTACAGAAGAACAGATACCAAATAAACAGGTTAGAAAATTGGGCCAAGTTCAAACTGTGAGGCTAGGAGGCGAGCCTGTGTGATGGTTGCAGCCATGAGACACACGCCTCTGCCCTGTGACTTATAAGATCGACAGCATGATTGTACCTGATGCTCCCAGCAGACACAGGGTAACAGGGTTTGTGGGAGATGCTCACTGGCTGTGAAATAAATAAGTGGCTCAGGAGAAGCCCAACCTTTCCAGCTACAAAGGCTTAGGAGAATATTTTGAGTGTCTTCCAAAATCAGGGTATTGCATTGTTTCTTTTGTCAGAGTTCTACGTATAGTTGGTTACATTCTATACCTGGAAATTACTCCAGAACTTCTTACCAAGTGAGTGCCATTGCTCGGGAATGGGGTGGTTCTGCTCATTGACGGGGGTTGGCCAGAAACCAAAAATGACAGCTTCAAAGGAGCCTGGGATTTGTCAGTTATGTTTTGTCAGTGCTGTAGATTTCAGGAAATGCTTTCACACTTTCTCTCCATCTGAGGCGGCAGCGTGCTCTCTTAGCAGCATCAGGAGCTCAGAGCCACGGGATGTTGGGGGCGGACTGCACTGCCGTCAAGACAGCCAAGCCAGTCACTGCAGGCGTGGTCTTTTCACATAGTGCATTTCATGTTCTATAGTAGAAGGTTTCAACAGGGAGTTAATTAACTGAGTTAATTAACATTTAATAAATATGAAGCTTTGATGAAAAGTCTGTTATAGGCAGAATATAAGTTGTGAACACTTTGAAAACGGTTTCATTACAGAAATTTCTGTAGGGAAGATAAACAGTTTAACTTATTTATGCCTCTCTTTTAAAGTAACACAGTAACAAGGCAGAAAAGGCAGAGGATGATTTCTGTTATTCCTCTCGGCTTGCAGGTGCCCTCACATCCAGTGGCATCCATCCAGACACCAACACTGACACTGGCCATGCTCAGAACTACCTCAGCCCTGAAGACACAAGTGACAAATAGAAGGGGGCCGCGCCCTGTTACAGCAGGTGCTGTCATTTTGTGGGTCCTTATGTACCTGCGCGGTGTTAATCAGGATCGCCCGTTCTACATTGTGTGGCGCTGCTGCGGTGTCTCCTAGTTATCTGTTTCTGTAAGTACTCGTGTATTATTCTCCAATGTGTGTTACTACACATCTAAAAATGCTTTTTCAGATGAAAAATAATGTATATTTAATATAATAAGTCTGAAAAAAGGGACAAAAGAGGCTATCCAGGTCCCACTACTCAGAAATAATAATGAACACTTTAACATCTACTTTCTGTTCTTTTCATCAGTGTGTATCAGCTCTGTCATAAAAACCAGTGAGCACTCTGTGCCTGTTTACTGTGTGGAGACCTCCATTTTCCATTCGGCTTATTACATGATTTTCTACAATATTCTATCTCCCCTGGCATGATTTTTAATGACCAGTATAGCATTATGTCTTGTGGAGGCATTGTCCATTTTACTTCGGACTTAAATAAACTTTTAAATTCCAAGTGTACTTAACTGAAATACTGAAAAGAGAACTGTGGTGGTACCGAAAGGCCCCTACATCCCTTCCCCTTATTTCCTGAGTGTAAAAGTTGTTGCCAATATGGTGTATATATTTCATGACCTTTATGCCTATGACATATATATATACCCATACATAGATACATACATACATATGAGAAATCTATGTATATGTGTGTATATATGCTTTTTTGAAAAATAAGGCCATACTATATGTTTTCTGCAGCTCGCTTTATTCACTCAGGGGTATATCATAGACGTCCTCCCACTCCAGACTCACCCGGTCCTTTCAGATAGACTGGAGGGGTCTCCTGATGTGCAGGTGTGGTCTCTTGTGCAAGGACACCATTGGTGGGAGAGTGCTGTGGACAAGGCCCTGGGCCACGGGGAAACGCCGGCCCCCTCAGTGCCCACAATTCGCCGTGATTTACCGCATCATTGTCTTGATGGTGGACACTTAAATTTTCTCCATTTTCCACTGTCAGAAAGGATGTTTGACTGGCATCTTTCTTTAACAGACATTCCTGTGATCTTGTATGAGCATGCCTTTAGTTAAGTCTTCTGGAAATTTAGTCCCTGGATGTGACATTTATGTTCATCACAGGCTACTTTCAAGTGACTAGAAATTCCTTCTCCAGTGTGGAATGAAAAATGTAGAATTACTTATGTAACCAATTCTCTATTGCTGGATATGTTTTCACTTCAGCTTTTCTTCCCACCACTGTAACCACTACATCTATTTGAACTGATTTTTTTTCTAAACGAAACGATTCCTAGAAGTGGGGTTGAATCAGTGTGTACACACGTTTTCAGAGTTTACATATCCATTGACATGTCATCCTCCAAAAAGGTCGCTCACAGTTTTTTCTCCCACAGATGGACACTAGCTACAATATCTTTTAAAAATATTTACCAATAAGATGAGCAAAAGTGCTTTTTCATTGTTTTAGTTTGCATTTGATGACCAGTGAGGTATTGAGCATTTTTCACTCATTAGCCATCTGACTTTTGAAAAGTGAATGATCCATTTTGTCCTTTGCACAAATTTAAGTGAGGAAGCTTCTTTTTGCTTTGTGACAACTCTTTGTATGTTATGAACATTAATCCCTTGTCTTCATCAACATCTATCACAGAGTTTTTCCTTGTCATTTCTTTCGTTTCATTTTGTTCAGTAGGTTTATATTTGTTGTGGCTCAAAATATTCTTAAGATAGTAAATGTCTTCCTTTTGGGTTTTATCTTTGTTATTATTCTTAGAAATACTTTCTTATAATGGTATAAATCTCTTATGTAGGTTTATTTAATGTCTAAGATGGAGATGATAATAGTACTTGTTATAGTGAGGAGAAGTTGAATTAATGTGAGCAAAGAGTTGTATATGCTGTTATTAGTATTTTAATATTTAAACCACTATCTGTAATTTTTTTTGTGGTCATTATGACAGGAATAGAATTTGTTCTTTCCAGGTGATTCTCTGATTGTCCCAGGACAATTATTGAATTCACAATTTGCTCTTTGATTTGAAATCCCACATGCACAAAATACTTATGTACACTAGAGTCTCTTTTTGAGCTCATGCTATATTTCTGTCAATCATACTTCCTTATTCCAGCGCCATATCTTACATATTGTAAAAATTAATTATTATCTGACAGTGCGATATTTTTTTGTTCTTTTCTTCCATCCCAAACTTTCTTGGCTATTATTATGACTTTATTATTCCTAAAGAATTCTAAAATATTTTGTTCAAGTAAAAAAAAGTCAGATAAGAGTATTCATGGGATTTTTATTAAGTTTTGAATTATTTTTAGGAGAACTTCCATATTTACAAAACTGTTTTCCTCCATGCAATATGTTGATGTCTCTACATTCACACCTCTTATTTACCCCTCAGTACAGTCCTGTAGTTTTCTCCATGTACAACATGGGCATTAATTTTGAGTTTATTCCAGATTATTGTTGATGTTTTTCTTAATTTTGTAAGTGAGAATTTTTTGCTATTATATTTTTTAACTGTTTAAACTGACACCTAGGAAGGCAGATTCGGTTTGTAAATACTCACTTTGTAACAAATCATTTAAAATTGTAAGTATTAAGTAATTGTCCCAGGATCCTTTCTTTTGTGTTTTTAAATATTTGTTTCCAATATTATCAAAATGGTCATAGCTAAGAAGTATAGGTGTGGAGACTGATGGAGAGAGGTAGTGTGGCTCATGTACAAACTTTGAGCAATTTCATGGCTGCCTTTAGGCTGGAGAAGCCCCAGAAGAGCCCAGGTTAGACCAAGGGTGGCTTTGTATGCACTTGAAAGCCAGCTTTCCTACCTGTATGTTGAAGCCTGGTGGGCGTGGCAGGTAGATGATCAAGGTCTGATCAAGGTCATTGGCTGCACAGAGCGCTGTGTCTGTGAGAACTGGAGTCCATCGCCATGGGAAATGCTTGGTGCCAGGAACACTGCAGGGGAGCTGGGGAGTCTGTTTGTTAAGGATTTTCCAGTCTTGGGAGTTGGAAGATCAGACTCTGCATTCAGATCTGAGTTTGAATTCATCCTCTCTTGTTTACTGGTCCTCTGACTTTTGTCAAGTTATCTACCCTCTTTGAACTCCTATTTTCTTATCTCTCAAAATAGGAGAATTACGGCCTGCTGCTAGAGTGTTTGATCAGGATAAATGATTTGTTTCTATAAGATGCCACGTACAGTCACAAGCTCAGTGAGAAATGGGCTGTCACCTCTTCATCTGCAACTCAGTGCTCGACAGGACATCGGGGCAAAGCCAGTCCGTAATTTGTTTGTGATGCAAGTAGGAACAAAATTAATGTCTTGCCTTTCACTTGCAGTATTCTTACTCCTTTGCTTCATTTACTTCTTTCCTCCTTTCCTTTCCCCTCCTCCACCAAAAGATCCTGAGACTCTCTCAGAACACTAGATTCAAATTACTTTAAAGGGTGTCTCATCCTCATGAAATGACAGTAACTTAAAAAAAATCTGTACAGATCCCAGACGTCATTGTATTTGATTTACACACACACACGCACACCCACCCACACACACAATCAGCATACCTACCACTTGCTGAGGGAGAAGGACCAATTTTTCTCAGTTTTCATTCACTGAGCATGAGAGCAAAGTCTCTTACGCAGACTTTCACCTTGCTTAGTGCATGGTGTTTTAATTGGATTTCTGCTTTGTGGCCATAGAACTATTCTTGTAGAAGAGAGGATGTGGAGACATAGACATTCTCCTGAGATATTGGTGTCAAAATATTTGAGTTGGAAAGGACTTAGGACAGCATAAAGTCGTAACATTTTATGGGTGAGAATCCATGATGGTGTAACTTGGACAAGAACCCGGGTCTTCTGTCTTCGTGTCCACGTGGATGAAAAGGCAACAGGGAGGGAGATGGCAGGGATCCTTCTTGCTTGAGTTCCAGGATCTTGCTAGTTTTCATTGCTCAGCTGTCTTTAGTTTAGGTCCGTGTGGCCTCTCATGGGAAGGTCAATCTGTCCTGAAAGACTGAGTTTCTAATCAGCAAAAAGCCCTGGACCCACTCATATTTCCCAGAGTTTTTCTGCTGTCCTGCTGACAGTTTATATAAATGATACCTAAGAAACTACTGGATATAAAATCCTTATTGTTATCATTTGCCCTCAAGTTCCATAGGAATGGGGTGCTGTCTCAGGCTGTCTAAGTCTAGATCTGAACAAAGATAGGGTGATAGGCTGTGCTGCTGGACCCTCCCCAGTCGAAAGGGATTTCCACCTTAGTTTTTAGAATCAGACAGATAAGTTCAAATCTTGCCTTTACCAGTTATTAGCTTTGTGAACTTGGGGAAGAAACTGTACTTGTTTGTGTCCAATTTTCTTTATCTGTAAATAAGTTCAGTATTTATTTTAGGGTTTTTGTTTTAGAATTGAATGAGCTAATTTCCTCATTTATACCTAAAATACTGATCGCGTGGTTCTATGCTGGTGCCTTGGTAGAAGATTACTAAGGGACTCAGCAGTGAGAATGCAGGTGGGGGACCCCTGGATCATAGAGCTTATATTCCAGGATATGCTTGTAAAAAACTGGATGTGCAGTGGATTTTTAGTAAATGTCCATTCCTTTCCTTATCCACATTGATTGTGTATATATCTTTGTACAATATATGAACAATTTTTTTATTGCAATTTAAATATCTTTGTAGTATTTAAATTATGTAGCTATAACAAAATACGTGAAATAAAATGATTTGTCTTTTATTTTCTTTTCAATATGCAAAACAAAATAAAATAGAAAAGAAAAAAAGGTTTTGAAGGAGTAGAAATAATTTTATTTCTGTGGAATCAATTCCCTATGTTAGGTTTTTTAGTTGTGTTGTTAAACAGCATATAAAATTGATAGGTTGTGACTTCAGTGTTGATAGCTAGGTGAGTGTAGTTTCTTTTTGTGGTTGTCTTTGATGAATTATTTGAACTAGATCATAAATGATGTGCATGTTACATATTGGAAATGAGGAAAGAGTGGAGACATACTACCTCCAATGCAGTCATCTTGTTACCAAGTCGAAACTCGTACTGCTTGCTGTATGACAGGCCAATAAATCGGGAGATTGAGGTGTTGGAGTAAGGAATAGTGACTTTATTTGAAAAGCTGGCAGACCCAGAAGATGGCTGAATGACATGCTGGAGAACCGTCTCCCCCAAGTCAGAAATCAGTCCGCTTTTATACTAAAAAGGGGCGGGGATGTGGTTGGTTGTTGCAAACTTCTTGCAGTACGAATTGTTTCTCCTTGGAATTCTTTGTTCTTGCAGCTGTCCACGTGGGTCAAATCATGGTGCCCCTGTTAAACCTCCAAAAAAAAACCAAAGTTGATTTTCTATTTTGCAACTTGCCATCTCAACATAAGTGCAGAAGAGTTAACATCGTGAAAGATCAGAGCCCGGAGAATAGGCTCTCCTGGATATTTCAGGCTAAAGGCAACTTTCTTTTACAAAAGGTACAGAGCTACCAAGTCTGAGCCTAGAAAACAGCAAAGGTTTAAAGCCAAATGAACAGATCTAACATGCAGTCAAATTTATTCTTTTCTATTACAATTTCTTTTCCCACCACATAAATAATTTTAGTAAGAAACATGAGCAATTTTTTTACTTTTGCTTCTTAGTAACGGATAATTGGGCCAAATACATTTATGAGAGCAGGGATGCTGTGTGGGCATTGGGATCACAGCAAACTCTTGTTGGGTGTGGTCGACTCTGCAACATGTCTGATGCCCCGTGGGTGTTGGTGAGGGACCCCATAACCAGGGGCTCTCTTCAGGAACCAGCATATGGGCATTCACCTCTGGAGACATTTTTCAGCTGCAGGAAATTTTTTCAGATAATGTGACTGAAAAACCGCTTCAGCTGGTGATAATTAGGGAATAAAGGAAGAGGAAAAGGGCTTGGATTAGATTAGAAGAGAAGGACAGAATATCAGGGAACCTGGGGGCTTGGCAGTGGGTCCTTGGGAGAGAGGGGAGCAGAGGTGGGGAGGGGCACGGCTCTGGAACCAGCTCCTGCACCTGTCCCAGGGCCCAAGTCACACAGCTTTAAATTGGCCTAGGACGCTTTCCTGTCTGGATGTCACCCTGGGCAGAACCTTGAGAATCGAAGGTAAGGGGTGGGCAGCACTCACCTAGGGGATCACTGAGGACTTCGTTCAAGTCCACGGTGCCTTTTCTGGTCATGTGTCTTCACTTGCCCTTTATCTTAGGATCTGAGGAGCAGGAGCAAGGAACGCAGGGAGAGATTCAGGAAGACATCTGACTGTGTTAAGAGACGACAGTCACAGCCACACGGGGAGCGAGGACACTTGCAGCAAAGTAAAACGACTTCACAACTATTGCATCAGAGCTGCAGGTGTGAGAGAGCCTAAGCCTGTCTCAGAGTGCAGGGGACAAGTGGAAAGGAATGGTAAATTTCCACTGACAGTTGAAACTTTGTTAAATAGCCTGCTACTGTTGCTTGTATCACTTGAATGAATGCAGGCATATTTCTATGGGCATTTATATGTTCACTCAAAACCACCAGCCACTCTTGCCCCCATCGGGGATGGGCTTTCTCAAGCACAGTGTACCTCCTGCTTGGGTGGGCCATGCTGCGGGTCCTCGCCTGGGGCCGGGCTGCTACAGGGCACTGAGTCCCCGAGGCACGGCCTGCGAGACACGACAGGAACACCTCTGCTCTTGACTGAGGGCCTCCGTTTCCCCCTGCAGTGTAAGAATGCTGGTGACTGAGTTAGAAGCATGCTTCGAAGCTGTCCATGTCCTTGCCATCCAGAAGCGGAGCCTGGGAGCTACCGAATTTCTCCAGAATGCGGTTTACATTCATCTTCGACAGGTGAGTTTATGTCTTTTTACAAGTGGAGGAATTACTGCAGTTTTCCTGGAACTTACTCACCACAAGTCCATCTGATTTTTCTGTGCTTGGATTCAATATGGCATGCTAAAAATTCTGGAGTCAGATCTTGAAACCCTGATGAAGAGGATTATTTTATTTCTTTATATGATAGTATTTTACTTACAAAATTCAGAGTTTTCGGTTCTTTCAAAAAATTTTTGGGGGGTTGGAGAAACAACTTTGCTCTTACCATCTTTGTGACCTGTTGCTTTGTGCCTCTCACCTGTCTTCTGTCACTTCTGAGGCGGTTCCATTTGTGACCCTGTCCGGGTTGTTCATGGTATAAAACATAAAGTCTGTAAAACTACAGTCCCATTTAATCCGAAGACATTCCACAAATACTACTTAAATCTGGGTGTGGTTTTAAGAAGACAGAATCATTAGAACATGTACTTGCAGGTTGCTAGTGCAAAATCCCCAAATCAATAGTCTAGCACAACATCTAATATCTTTCTAATCTACCTTGGATTTGTATGGATAAGTGAAGCAGTTTGCTAAGAACTCAAGACCAGGGTTAGAATACAGGCTGGTGTAGCTCAGCAGGTCCTCCCAAGCTGATGCTCTGCCAGAGGGCGGGTCCTAGGGGAGAGGGCGTGTCCTCCCCTCCCTGAGCTGACAATTTGATGGGAAGACCTTCATCAGGTGAAGAACTTGACTTTCTTCTAAGAACAGTGGGTTTGAAATCAGTCCTAAAAGCGTGGGAGTGACACAATCCCATTTGTCTCAAGTAGGGGAGAGTGGCTTTGGGGCCACTTGGGAGACTCGTGAGTCCAGGTGGGCAGTGTTGGTGGCTTCCACTTGACCGGTGGGATGGTAAGTGGGTAAAAGCGAACAGATTGAAGGCATGTTTAGATGGTAAAAAGGAAAGGATGAATGCTGTCTGTGAAGGTAGGATGGAGGAAGGAACAGGTTTCTGGGTGGATTAATGAGGTAAGTGATGGTCCTGCTGTGCTCTGAGGAGGGAAAGCTGTAGAGGGATTTCTGGGGGATAACTGATGAGTACAGCTGTGGGTAATGTGAAAGGCTGTTAGATGTGTGGTTTGGGAGCTCAGGTGAGAGCCAGTAGTGAGTAGGGGGAGGGGAGAGAGACTTTCAAATCAGTTTGTCTTGTGAACATACAAATAAGGATGAGTAATGACACACTTAAAACCTCTATATTCTGTATTTAAAGCCCAGTAACATTTTGCTATATTGACTGCAGAGGTTCTTAATTTTTTTTTAAGAGAAATAAAATAAATAGAAACAAAGTAGTGGAGATAATGAACATCTTAGAGTTGATGTGTGTCCTTGTATGTATTTTCATACCTCATCTGTTTATAACCATAATCTACAAATAGATCGCTTGCTTAGCATAAGAGTTAAACAGAGGGACGTGACACACACTGTTAGGGGTGGAAGCTGATCACCTTGGGCAAATTATGTCACCTCTCTGTGCCTTAGTTGCATCTTCTGTGACTGCCCCTGGGCCCCTCATCACAGCTGATTTCCTAGACTTGATGTTGGGAGGGAGGCTGCTGAAGGGATTAAGAAGTGGCAACTGCTAGGGATACTGAAGAGTGAGACAAAAGCAGATTAAAGCCTATAAACTTACTACAAATACCCTCAAAAGAGAAAGAACCTTGCAGTGTTTTGAGCCACTTAGCGTAAGGAAAACAAAATCACGTGGACCCAATTCTCTTGAACATTTGAGTATTGTGGGTGGGAGGGTGTCATCAAAAAAGTGTCAAGAAAAGGCCTTTTGGTTTCCCTTGACGTTTCCAGTAAGGGTGAGTAGCATAAGCAAAACCCCTCCCGGTTCACAGTGGAAGGTCCTTTTTGTGCAAAACTGACCAAAGGTTGGAAACCACTCTTCAGCGGTGCTGGCAAATGAAGAGACTTCTGGATTGGGTGGGGCACTTGCTGTGACTTCCAGGTGACCTGCTGGCTGGGGACTGTTAGGCGGGCAGTAGGTTTGCAGGGAGACACGGGTATAATCCCTGGCTCTGAGGCTGCTAGTCTGATTAGTCCCCTTGGTACATGCAGTCCTAATGGGGCAGCCCGGGATGTGGCCTGGGACACCTGCAATGCTGAGGGCGAAAAGAGTGCTTCCCTGATGGGGTGTCCCTGCAGAGAGTGGAAACGTCCTCCTGCAGGTGAGGAAGAGCCTCTGAGCAGGGGGAAGGATGCACAGGCAAGACCAGCATGAGCACGGAGTGTTTGGGAAGCCAGAAGTCATACAGTGGCCCGAGCAGCCTTGTTACTGAGAGACTGGAGGTAAAAGATGCTGAAAAGGCAGGCTAGGTTCAGACCCTGTGGTGTTTTATGAGTGACAGGAAAGGACTGGTCAGGCAGGCATGAGAGAACCCTGTGGGCATCCCAGCTGGGGCGTCATGCCGGAGGGAGGAGCAGAGTTATAGACTTTGCCACTTATTAGCTGTGTGACTTTGAGCAAGATCACCCCACCTCTCTATATATATATCTTCGTCTGTAAAGTGACAGAGTGACAAGCTCGTGTCATCAGAAGGCTTAGTTTAGCTCTGATCCTCTGTGCCCAGTCCTGTCTGTGCTGCCCTGTGAGGTTCTGCAGCGGCTGCTCTTACCCTGAGAAGGGAGGGCGTAGAGGGACATTGTAGTGCCCGACGGCAGGAAGGGGTTGCTTTAAAAGCAGACATGTTGCCGCCTGCAGCTGCAGGCCTGCAGGAAGTTTGGTTGAAGGTCCTGCAGGGGACTTTGGAGGCCTTAGGTCGTGGAGAGTACTTTGGACGCCTTAGCTTCGTCTTAAGTCTTGTTTTCCCTTGCGGACCGGATTTGCCTTTGCAGATTGATGCTGAAGATTTGAGCTTCTAGCAAATCTCTTTTCAGAGATGGGTATATACGTAAAATATCGTATAAAATAAAATGATTTATTTAACGTGTGGGACTTCGCAGCTTTTGGGAACAGCTCTGTTTTCCTGGTTGTCACGGAGGACACCAAGGGTCAGCAGAGCATGCGGGAAGGCAGGTAGCCTGCAGTGCTACTGCGGGGTGTTCTCCCGAGTAGAGCACTCTGCTGAGTTGACTCCTCTGATTTTGGTTGCCAGATGAGCAGACAGCAAATTAATGAGTTCTGGTGGGATTGTATAATGACAGGAAGAAAGAGGAAACCGTAGTTTTTCCAGACTAAAACAAGCTTTTGTTTCCTGATCCAGTGTGTTCCATTACAGAATTGATGAGTTGTGTCTATTCTGGGACTTCATTGAAATAAACGTTCAGCCTAAATAATAAGAGTTATGTTTTATTTGGCTGGAGGACTCGAGCCGTTATGGCAACCTCTCAGATCACTCTGAGGGACTGCTCCCAAGAGGTAGGGGAGGAGCTAGGATATATAGAAGTTTTACAAGAAAGACCAGGTAGTTGGAACAATAAAATATTGCTTGTTATCTAAAGAAAACCAGATATCTCAAGATCAAGTATTAAGTGCTTTTCTATGTATGGGAGGAAGCAAACATTTGTGTCATTGAATTTATCCCTTTGTCAAGTACCTAGCTATCTAGGGCCAGTATCCTGTCCTTTCTTACTCTGAGTCCACTCAGAGGGCACCACTGTGAGTGGCTGAGAGGCTGGGCTACAGGCATGCACTCGTTGGGGGTGGCAGCAGCAGCTGATGACTTGGTTTCAGCATTCTTTGTTTACTGACATGGTTGCAGTATTTTCATTCACAGTGCTCCCCCTTGGTCCTAAATTCTGTCAATGTTTTGAGAGACATTTCATGACCAATTTTGTCCCATGGTGCTAGGATGGCTCAATCCTAGTTCAGGTGAAGAATCTTCTGAGTTGCCATTCAAGGTGTTAGTTTTTTATCAGGCCCTTTTGATACTAAAAATTCTCTGGATCACCTGTCTTACTTGTTTGTTATGATCCAGGAAGTGTTTTCCCTTCATTGCTCATTCCCATACCTAGAATCACACTATTACAATTACTTTATTCAGGGTTATAAATTTTATCTATTTCTTCAAGATGTTTAGTCATCATCAATTTTGTAGGCCTAGTTACACTTTGGGAAATGTAACAGACAATTTTATAAAATAGATAGGATATAAGTAATACAGCTAGTAACGTTAATAAAGTCACGACTAAGAATTTAATAGTCGGGAAGTTGTATTTTGGGGTTAAAATTTTGCTTGTGTTTCTGATTGAGTTTGAGTGAACTTATGAGAAAGTTCATATTTATGGTCAGTCTCAGAGCAGGTATTAATTGGTCAGGTGAGGTCTCCCACCTTGTAAGATCAACAGAGGCCTAAACAGAACTATAATTTCTTTTTAGAATAACGTTTCTGAGGGCTATCTAGTTAGAGCCTTGGAGTAGGGAAACTCACAAAGGTAACACAGAAGAACTAGACATAGGTAATTTACCATAAACTTAACAATTGGAGTAGTTCATAATCAAAGTTAGGAGAAATTATCACAGTAATTTTTATGCAGGCCTGGTACGGTGTCTTGGGTCAGCTGTCTACCTCAGATATCGTCTTCTTCTCATCCTGGCCTGGTAGCTTTTTCTCCATTTGGGCATTGTTTTAAGGTGAGCAGTGCTCTATAGGTCAGTGCATTGCAGGGGCTATTTCTGATAGGAAATGAACCCGAAAGTCCGTTTCCTTCAACTTTGGTTTGTATGGTCTATTTAAGAGTACCTGATAAAAGGTCCTTCCATTCAGGTTGGAGACAGTTCTTTAAGTCATGCCTGTTCCAGTTTGTATAATCCCCTGGCTGCAGGTCATGGGGCATTGGAACTTTACCCAAGGATAGATTAGTGAGCTTCAGAAACAAAGCTAGAGTATCCTATTAATAATTCAGTTAAACTGTACAGCAATGTGACATAACAGCAAGGAATGATTGGGAAGTGTGTTAGTAAATATGGACGTCAATTAACAAAGCTAGAATTTAATATCCACTAAAATATAATCTTTTTTCTCTCTAAAGTTACCCTCATTTTTCTCAAATAAAGCCATGTCAAGATTAATTGCTTTACAAGTTGTCTGATTATTTGATCATATAGGCTTTTTTAAAT
Organism: Camelus bactrianus; assembly: GCF_048773025.1. Taxonomy (NCBI): domain Eukaryota; kingdom Metazoa; phylum Chordata; class Mammalia; order Artiodactyla; family Camelidae; genus Camelus; species Camelus bactrianus. The sequence continues at coordinate 7,055,958 of NC_133553.1, forward strand.
TGGCTGTGTTGGAACTTTTAATTAGGAGTCTCAGGGTAGAATGTTAATAAGGTTTGCTAAGGCCAGGAAAGCCCCGTCAAGGGCTTGTCATGGATTTCTGCCTTACAGATTTAGGTAAATTCTTTTCTCTTTAAAATCCTTAAAGTACCTTGAGATTCCTATATCTGTTAGGAGATGATCTTCCTCATTTGTCTGATAGAGCCACTGGGGGCCTAAGAGTTTTTAGTCTATTGAGGGATCAGATAGAGAGAAAAGATAACTGTTCCAAGTCTGATTACATAGGTATAATTTATCAAATTGCTTTGAATCATAGCTAGCTTAAAAAGAAGAGATTCTTTATGTCTGGGAAACAGGTTAAAAGCCAGTAGTATTATAAACAAAATCAAAAATTATAACCATATTCACCAGTTTACTCAGTCACATGTAACTAATTCTTTTAATCACAGTTTTCATTGGAAATTTAAAATTCCTTACCCAGTTTAGTTCACTGCTATAGTTTGAAATTTATTAGAAATCAGTAAATCTCCTTGAAGAGCAAGCATTTTGCAAAACCATCAGAAGACAACCATTAACTGTCTATAAATGACAAAAGATTTAAAATCATGGTTAAACACCGTTACACTATAATCGATAAAGAAACATGGTCACTATACCCAGAATTATCACTGGTAACATTTCAGATATACCAGAATTTTAGGGAGTCCATATAATTTCTACAATATCTATATTAATAATATTTTCTCATACAATATAACCTTAGAAAATTTATTATTCATTTGACAATACCGTGTTATTTAACATGCCAAATGAAATTTACTAGATTAAAATCTCTCTTTGGGATGTTTCAGGGGCCCTCTGTAGCATCCCAAACTTAACTGGAGATTAAAAGAACTTTAATTAGAAATTGATATTTGGGGAACTTGTTAAAAGATTTCAGAACACTTGGTCAGATAAACATATAGATCACTGTAACGTAGTACTAATTCATTAACAAGAAAATGCGTCAAAGGTAATGGCAGAACAGATCAGTTAAGTGGTATAAGAAGTTTTACAATCTGTTACTGAAGGTGGATTAACACTTTAAGAAAATTTTTTCCTCTTAACAGCGAGAAAACCAAATCTAGTCTTGTACCTGCTTACTTCTAAGATTCATTTACTTTGCCCAAGTTGATTCTAAACTTAGCCATTTCCGACCACGTATGAAACTCTTTCCTCAGGGTTCCTCTTCCACAAGCCTTCCATAGCTTTCTATAGTCATATTAGTGTGTCCCTTATTTTCTCTTCCATTCAGAAGTAACCAGCTTCAGGAGAAATTCACTATTTTTCATTAACAAAATATAATTCCATTCTTATAACTTCCTTTACACATTTATCTTACTTTCCTAGGATACTGAGATCATTCCCTTAATAATAGAGACTATTTCAGTGTGGCATCATCCATTTATTAGTATTTCTAAACACCTTTATTTTCTCTGTAAGAGGAAGTTACATGTTAAGTAATTCATATTTCAATCTTATTTTATCTGAAAATGGCATAGCTATTAATAAAATCCTATCATTTGACTTAATTTAGCACAACTCTAGAATTTAAAGATACCAAACATTTAGAGATTATCTTAAGCATACATTTTAAAAATATATTTTAAAAATTTACCCAAAGCTCTCATCTCATTTGCATTTAATTTACTTAAAATTTTACCACACCACATTACTGTTTTTTTTTCTTGACAATTCTGCAACAGATATAACAGGATCTTATTTGACTTTCATTAAACCTAGGTACAGTAAAAGCATTATACTTAATATTGATGACTTTAAAGATGTCTATATTAATTAGAACATTCTTAAATTAAACAATATCAAATATTATCTTAATATTGAATATTTTCCAGTTCACGTGTCGCTGAAAGTCAATTTGTTCAGTTTTTATTTTAAAAATACTTAATTTTCAAGCTCTTATGTTTTACGTCAATTAAGCAGATCTCTTTGACTTTGATTTTTTTTTAGCTGTAGAAATATCTCACATCAATAATGTGTACACAGTCTTATAAACAGACAAAAGCTAGAGATCTCATAGCTTCACTTTAAAACTTACTTATAAGATAGGTATAATAATAGTTGGAGTAAAGTGAATTTGCTTGCTCAAATCACTAAGGCTTGCTATTTATGAAACAGACATTTAAGATTTCTTGACAAAGTCTGAAGGACACGTCAGAGTTCTGAGTTCTAAAATGCCAAAAATTTCTTGGCCTTAAGTTTTATTTCGTTGAGCTAATTAGGCTCAGTCCTAGGTCACTGTTTGCTGTATTTCCATTTCTGATCTGCAAGACAAAGACACAATCTTCCAATTCCCCAGAGAACTGCTCTGTCACCCAGACCCAATTTTCTCTCCTTAATTGGCATTATTTTTTATCAGTGAGAAGAGCTGTAAACAAAGAATTCCATCTTTTAAAACCTTAAGGTTTAATTTATCATGTTTTCCAAAGCTTGCATAAGGCATTTAGTAAGGCCTCTTTTCCTTGAGTTATAAGTTAAACCCAGGGTAAACCTCTTATTATATTTTTTTATTAGCCACTGAATATTAGTTTTTAGTTTTACGTTATACTGGACGGCTCATGTAACTCTGTTTGTTTCTTTTACTTTGTTCAATTAATATTTTCTGAGGGACAGATTTGTGCCCAGAATTATAACACCAAGAAGGGGAAGCGTTTTTCCATTGAAACAGATCTATCCCACAACATAATTAAGCAAAAGGTTTATATAAAGACCATTTAAATATACCAATTTTACAGACTTTTATCTCAATTTTATTAAATCTTATACCTTTAATTTTTATATTTATGTTTTAATCAATAATTCTTATTTATAGAAGGAGTGCCAGAAGCCATTTTTTTTTGTGTGTGCATTGTATCTAATTTTATAGAAAAGTCTCTAGGATGCCCAAGTTTCAGCCAAAGAGCTTAGACCCTTCTCAATTTTTAATTTGATTAATTGGTCTGTTGTCCCAATCATTGATCAAGTATTTCAGTCTATATATACATATATTTTAAACTGCGGCAAATAAAACGGACTTGTTTGAACTATAATGTTGGGGGGCAGTAGGTGATCTCTTTGGCCCTTTATTTTTACTATATGTAGTGTAGTATCAAAACCTTGTACCTAAATCCAAAAATGTCCATTTTATTTATCTCATTCAAAATAACCATATAAAAATATTTATCCACTTGAGTTAAGCCCCTTATCTTTTTTTTCCCGACATTTTAACAATCCTTTTTCCAGTTATTCAACCTAATTAACATTAATTATTCTAAGTTTTTATTAGCATCCCTAGAACCATTTATCGGAAAGGAAAAACACAAATGTAGCTTTTCAAACCAGTTTTATTTTTTTCACTAAGTTCTTAGCTTAAACATTAGATATATTTTTCTACCTTTAAAATTGATTTTAATAGATACCAATAAAACAGCTGTTTATAATGAGATCTCTTTCAACTCTCACCAATTTAAAAGTTTTTCCAAATTAAAGGATCCATCATATGGCCATCATTTTATATATATATATATATAATAATATATATATTATATATATATAATATATATATAGTGATTTTAAACCAATAAGATGAAGAGGCTCTTCCACATGAGAGTGGGGGTGTTGCCTAAATAAAATTCAAAGGTTTAGTCTTCAAAAGCTAAAGGCCTTTGTGGTCCAGGCTGATGAAACAAAGTTTAAGATGGCAAAATATCTGACAATTGGTACAAAGAATTGCTTAGAATCCCAATTTATTTGCGTGGCCACCATATGTACACAATACTTGAACCTTTTTTATGGCAGAGTCCAAGGTTTCCTTTAAAAAAAAAAGTAAACTTATATATACATACATACACACACTTAAAACACCCAGAGAAAGATAAAACGTTTACATTTCAAGGACACAGGAAGAGAAATCCAAGTTCCCCCTAACGGGAATTTTGTTTGTATAAGTTCAGAATTCCAAAAAATGTTTTTATCAGGCCTGGTTAGTTACTTTCATAGTGAGGTTTTTTTTTTTTCTAATTCCCAATTAATGCTGTAAGTTTTGTACGTACATAAACCTGGCTGGGGTAATAGTTGCAGGCTGGCAATCTGTCATTATTTCTTTTCTTTTCTGTTTTTTATTTTTTTTTGAAAGTTCTATTCCACATTGTAAGGTCGGGTTCTCACAATAAATTTGCTAGTAAGATTTCCCTCAGGGACAACTCTATGGCATGAAGTCTTTGCCTCTACCACTCCTGCAAGATTCTCTGTCACCAGAGAAAGCTGTTACCAGCCAGGAGGAGGGTCCCATTTTTGGAGTTGAAAGATTACTCATAAGAGTTTTACTTTTATCCTGAAAAATTCAAAGGAGGTAACCAAATTGAGGAAAACATTAGACCAACCTCTTACCTAACCACTCAGCCCTGAAACCAGTGTCCTTCAACTTGGACACACTCGGGACGTCTCCACTGGGTGAGTATTTTCCTGGTATGTTTCCACCAGCCCCACATCGGACGTCTCCGCAAGGTGGGTATTTCCCGTTATCTTTCAACCAGGCCCCACCCAGTATGTCTCCACTGGGTGGGTAATTCACCACAGTATCTTTCAACTGGAGGGCCAGTTACCTGGAAACACCGCCAAATAAAACTCAGGATCATCAAACAATATGTGATTTCCGAGAACCAAGAGAGACTCACCCAAATTCATCTGGACTCCCCGAGGAGGCAGATGGGCACAAAGGGCCACTTATGGTACCAAGGGTCCAGATACTCGGAGAGTTCAGGTGGAGAAAGTCTGCTCTGGGTCCCTTCATGGTGTCCAAATCTGTTGACTGAAATACATGTGCAGCCTAAAAGTTAAGAGTTATGTTTTACTTGGCGGGACGACTCGAGCCGTGATGACAGCCTCTCAGATCTCTCTGAGGGACTGCTCCCAAGAGGTTGAGGAGGAGCTGGGATATATAGGAGCTTTACAACAAAGACCAGGTTGTTGGAACAGTAAAAGATTGCTTGTTATCTAAAGAAAGCCAGGTATCTCAAGTTCAAGAATTTAGTGCTTTTCTATGTATGGGAGGAAGCAAATATTTTGGACTCCCTGAATTCATTCTTTAAACAAGCACCTAGCTACCTAGGGCCAGTATCCTGTCCTTTCTTATTCTGTGTCTGCTCAGAGGGCACCATTGTGAGTTGCTGCAGCTGCTGGGCTGCAGGCCTGTCCTCGCTGGGAGTTGGCGGCAGCCGCTAATGACTTGGTTTCAGCACTCTTTGTTTACTGACATGGTTGCAGTATTTTCATTCACATTGTAGTATTTTCATTCACGGACTGATTATGGATAATCTGCAAACTTGGAAAGCAACCGAGATGGAATTACTGCAGGTACATTCTTCTTTAATAAGCCGTGTGCAAATATAAACATGGAGGAAGCATACATTTGGATTTGGTGGTGTAGGGAAGGGTTTCTGCACAATACAGGAGAAGGCAATGCAGAATTCCTTAAGTCCACCTTTCTTTTCTGTAGTGGTTTCTGAGAACAGTTTATGGTAATTAACCAACATTGACAAATGGTGGCACACATTGCATTTAAGAGCTGGCCGGCTGCAAACTTGTGTATTGGACAGGTGGAATTCATAGGCAAATGGTCAGGTGGATGGGAGAGAGACGGAGCCTAGGCCTGGGCCCAGATTCCGGTTTAAATCGGCATTTCCTCACCATACGGCCTTGGAATAGAATGCAACCTCTCTTAACCTGTTGGTGAATCTGTGAAATGGGCATGATAATATTCGTTTCTTCCTGGGATTGTTGTAAGTTCTAAAGAGTATTGTAGCACACATGAAGCACTTAACACACTGGCACTTAGCAGTGTTCACTGTGTGCGGCCGCCCCGCTTGGCATGTGTCAGAGCCGTAAAGGCAGCATGTGTCTGTTGAGGATGCACTGGTAGCCCCTTGAATAGGTTGTGAATATGGTGATTCCCTTTAATCTTGGTAACTCTGTGTGCCATGGGAAGTTATTTTCATGGACAGATGAGGAATCTCAGGGTAAAGAAGACTGTGTAATTTGCCCAAAGTCAGACCATAATTTTGGGTGCAGGGGCCTCTGTTCAGCATGGGCCCCAGGGCCTTCTGCCCTCTCCATTCAGCACCAGGACCAGATGTGGGGTCGGCTGTTTCCCAGCCCAGAATATCGGGCAGGCCGCAAGACACACCTGGCTCTGCACTGCTTGAGCAAAAACTCCGGAGGAGAGGAAGTTACAAAAGGGATAATCATAAAAACAGATGACAGCAAACTGTGACCAGCACTGAGAAGGAAAGGAACACGCCTCGCCATGCAGAGCTGCGAGCTTTCCCGTCGGGGCTGCTCTGGGGGCGTTCATCTCAGCTAAACAAACTCTGCTGCTGCACCAAGGCAGGAAAGCAGGGAGCGTGTGGCCAGGTAGAGAGGGCCTTGTTAATCATACTCATTCCCCATTAAGCTGCAGCTGTCACGGGCACTTACCTAGTAAACAGATGTCTTCCATAATCATCACGCACTTTTCTTGGTAGTTTTATTGCCCCACCTTTGAGATGAGGTCATTGAAGCTGAGCAGTTTGCTGCATGCCCGTGATCACCATGGAAATACCCCCACTGGTCTTACAACCTAGACTGGTGTGGCTGTCATGTCCCAGCCATGTGAATGGCATCGTGTTGCTTCTCCCAAGTGTCTCAAATGACTGACATTGATATTCTTAATTCGTAGGAAATGGTATGTGACAATAGGAGAAAAAGGTAGTAAGAATTTGTTTGGAAAACTGGAACAAAATCCAATTCTTCCCCAGCTGGGGGAGCGTACCCTGTGTCACTCACCCCACTCACTGCGTGTCACCTCCTCCCTGCCGTCTCCGCATTCAGAAGCCACTCTGAGCCTTTGAAGAACATTTTGCCTCATGACACTGTTGACTAGGACCTGCGACCTCTCTGTCCCTGGTTAACTCTCTCTTCAAAGCCATTTAAATTTTTTGCAGGCTCCTCCGCTCAGATGTAAGAATATTCTCTTTCAACTTCTTGATGCAGCTCCTTAATGAAGATCTCGTGAAGGAAACCTAGTCAAAACCTGGGAGGTATGCACACAGTGACTGCAACCTCAGCACTTTATGAAGTTCAGAATCAGATTTGTGGGTGACTCAGGAAAGGCTTTTTTATGGTAACAAGGGGAAAGTGAAAGGATGCAGGCTGTGTGAGACTGAAACATCTCGGTCCCAGCCAGCAAGGCACCTGCGTTCAGGATGGTGTGTGGGGAGTGCAGAGTTCTCACAAAGAAAGAAGTGTTGGGATGGGAGGGAGGACAGTTAGGTACTTTACTGTGGAGGGAAAAAGTGGGTTAAGCATTTCCTGGTTGAACAAGAGGACTGTGACATGATGTGCTTGTATTTTGGAGAGAAGGGTTTTGTGGGGACAGGCCTAGGGAGAACGCTCTGTGGCTGTGGATTCAGCACAACAGAGAAACACAGTACCGTGCAGACCTCAAGGCCCCTGCTGGGGAAGAGGCTGCCCGCCAATTCGAGCCCTGGGGGCAGCTTCTGTCCCTTAGCTGGGGCCTCAGAGCTCCCTTCACAACCCAGTCCTGTTGATACAAGGAATAAAATGTGAGGCATGAGAAGGGCTGTGTCCCAGGCTTTGGTTGAGCCCCTGGGATGTGTCCCACCAGATTTTGTTCCTTGGCTTTGTGCAGTAAAGTATTCAAGAGCAAGCCAGTGTTGAGGAAAGGTAGATTTATTCACAGAGACACATTGAAAGGCAAGAGAAAGGCCACGAGGTGTGGGGTTTGGGTGCTCAGATTAAAAGTAGGTACACACTCCACGGAGTGTGGGCTTTCTCCGAAGAGGGAGAGAGAGGGGTGACCGCGAGGTGGCGCTGTGTTGCTCGTTTTCTTGGGCTTGGTGGTTTCATTTGCTAATATATAGAAGGACCAGCCTAAGGGCAAGGGGCTGGGATTCCCAGGGAGTTGGCCATTTCCCACCCTTTGACCTTTTGTGGCTAGCCTTGGGACTGCCATGGAGCCTTGGGGCATGTTATTCACCATGTTACTATTACAATGGGTGTATAATGAAGCTCAAGCTCTGCTAGAAGTTAAATCTCTTCATCCTGAGCTTCAAGGCCTACTGGGGGTTGAATCCTTCACCATTTTGTTGTTAATTGCTGTGGCCTTCCTTGAATGGCTGTGCTCTGCCCCTTCCATTCTGTCTCACTGTGATGACACAGAGAGAGCAAAGGCCGGACCCAGCCTGTGCTCCTGCATTTAACAGCAGGAAGTGTGGAGTGGGCTTATGATGACTGTGAGTGGTGAGAAAGATGTTTCAGATTTTGCCACGTGAGACATGGGGACCTGCCAGCAGCCATCACAGATTTATCTCAAGGACATTATCGCTTGTGTTGTTACAGAAACAACAGGCCAGCCAAGAAACATGCACTGAGATTTATTACGCCGGCGGGCTCAGAGGGGCTTCTGTTCCGAAGCTCTGAGCACCTCCAAGACCTGCACATGAGGTTCTATAGGGTTAATTACAAGTAAGGGGCTATTAGCCAATAAGTCTCAAACAACAAAAAGCAAGGAATCAGTACACTGAAGCTTATGAATTTGGAACAGATCACTTTACTGACAATTGTTGACCTTGGATTTACGAGTTAGCTTATTAGCCCATTCAACTGACACTAAACTTCAGATTTACGAGTTAGCCCAGCAATACTTAGATCAGTAAACCGACACTTATCACACTTAGATTTGTGACTTAGCTCGTTAGCCCAGCTGGGCTTTTCCTTCACAGTGTCATTCATCTTTTCTATATTTCTTTTTTTTTTTTTTTTAAGTATTTAATCCAAATTTAATATCAGGTCTTTTTGGAAAGAAATTTCTCTTTTTCTTTTCTTTGGGACTCTTTTGGGGGGGTAGGTAATTAGGTGTATTTATCTGTTAGTGGAGGCCCTGGGGCTTGAACCCGGGACCCCGTGCACGCTAAGCACACCCTCTACAACCCCCCCATGATCTTTTCTTTTTGCTTTAGCTGCCAAGAATCTTACAGCTGAATTTCTAGTCGGCCTTTAACACTTGCCCTGACTCCAGGGAATCCATTTTTATGACTTTACCTCCCCCAGGTTTCATTTAAGTATTTAATCTCCAATTTCTCTTCACTTTCAGTTTTGCCTTTTTGTTGTTATGGTTGTTAAGGTGTGTTTAAAAAAATTGTTTAATTTCTCTTTTAGCAGGAGGCTGAAAGTAAATAAATATGTAAACAAACAGCACACTTAAATGCTTTTATACATTCTAAGCTGTTTAGTAGTTACTTAAATACCGAATTGAATATTAAAGTGATAACATTTTTAAATTATTTTTTAATTTTTTACAAAGATATAGATGATTTGAAATATGATATGTTTCAGGTGTACAATAGATGCTCCATTTATAGTTACTGTAAACATTGGCTGTATTCCCTGTGTTGTAAGATACATCCCTGTAGCCTTACATTACATGTTGCAGTTTGTATAAGAAAGTTGGGTAACGCAGAGTCTGGGGCATGGCTGTGTCTGACCCAGGGTCACGCTCACCCTGCCTGTCAGAGCCCAGGCCCTCACTCCTGTCTGCAGGGCAGCGAGTGGAGGCAGCCCTCATCAGCGCTGGCACCACCCTCTGAGCGGCAGTGACAGCAGTGTCTGTGTGTGGACGTGCATAGTGTTTTTCCAGGAGCTTTACATGCATTTCTGCATTTAATAATTAAAGCCCTCCTGTGAGGAAGCGTTTTATGATTTTAATGAATAATACATTTTATTTTGATATTGATAGACTTCAAACCTCCGGAAAATTTACAGAAGTAATACAGTAAACGCTTAGATACAGTTCACCTTAAAGGGCACTATTTGTCCTTTTGTGTCTGGCTTATTTTAGCATAAAGTTTCAAGGTTCATCCATAATGTAGCCTGAGTCAGTACTTTATTCTTTTGGTTTCATAATATCCTTTCTCTTTTTTTTCGTTTTTGGTCTATTTAAAAATATTTTCATTGAAGTCTAGTCAGTTTATAATGTTGTGTCAGTTTCTTGTGTACAGCACAACAATTCAGTTAAATAGGAACATACCTGTATTCATTTTCATATTCTTTTAAACATAAGTTACTCTAAGATATTAAATATAATCTCCTGTGCTATACAGTATAAACTTGTGGTTTATTCTATACATACTCAGTATCTGCAAATCTTGAACTATCAATATATTCCTTCCCACACCCTCTCCCCTCTGGTAACCATAGTTTGGTTTCTATGTCTCTGTGTCTGTTTCTGTTTTGTAGATAAGTTTATCTTTTTGTGTCTTTGTTTTTTGATTTTTTTTTTTTAAGATTCCACATGTGAGCGATCTCATATGGTATTTTTCTTTCTCTTTCTGGCTTACTTTTCTTTGAATGACATTCTCCAGGTCCATTTATGTTGCTGCAAATGGCATTACTTTATTATTATTTTATGGCTGAATAGTAGTCTATTGGAGAAATATACTACAGTCTCTTTATCCAGTCATCTTTCAGTGGACATTTAGGTTGTTTCCATGTCTTGCTATTGTAAATAGTGCTGCTGTGAACATTGGGGTAAAAGTGTCTTTTTGAGTTAGGGTTCCTTCTGGATATATGTCCAGGAGTGGGATTGCTGGGTCATATGGGAGGTCAATTTTTTGTCTTTTGAGGAACCTCTATACAGTTTTCCACAATGGCTCCACCAAACTGCATTCCCACCACAGTGCAGGAGGGTTCCCAATTCTCCGTAGCCTCTCCAGCATTTACTGTCTGTGAACTTCTGAATGATGGCTATTCGGACTGGTGAGAGTTGAGTCTTGATTGCAGTTTTGATTTGCATTTCTCTGATAATGATATTGAGCATTTTTTTCATGTGCCTGTTGGCCATTTGTATGTCTTCATTGGAGAAAAGTTTCTTTAGGACTTCTGCCCATTTTTGAATTGAATTGTTTGTTTTTCTTTCTTATTAAGTGTAAAAGCTGTTTACATATTCTGGGAATTAAGCCCTTGTCAGTTTCATTTATTGCAACTATTTTCTCTCATTCCATAGATTGTCTTTTTGTTTTGCTTTTTGTTTCCTTTTCTGTGCAAAAGCTTGTAAGTTTAATTAGATCCTACTTGTATTATTTTGCTTGAATTTCTATTGCTTGAGTAGACTGCTCTAGGAAAACATTGTTGAGATGTATGTCAGATGTTTTGCCTATGTTTTCTTCTAAGAGGTTTATAGTGTCTTGTCTACATGTTTAAGTCTTTAAGCCATTTTAATTTATTTTTGTGTATGCTGTGAGGGAGTGGCCTAAATTCATTGATTTACATTCAGCTGTCCACTTTTCCCTACACCATTTTCTGAAGAGGCTGTCTACTCCATTGTATGTTCTCACCTCCTTTGTCAAAGATTTAATGACCAAAAGTTTGTGGGACTATTCTTGGTAATTTTGTTTATCCGTTCATTGATGGATGGATATTGTTTGTAACCATTGGCTACTCTGAATGATACTGCCATGAATATTGATGTGCAAGTTTTTGTGAGAATATATTTTCATTCTGTTGGCTGTACAGTTGGCCCGCCATTTCTGTAGTTTCCACTTCATGGATCCAGATGGCTGATTGTAAAGGGACTCGAACATCCTTGGATTATGGTATCCAGGGTGGGGGGTTCCTGAAACAAACCCCCCGAGGATACTGAGGGATGACTCTATATGTAGGAGTGGAATTGCTGTGCCATGTAATTCTAACCTTTTGAGGAAACACCAGGCTTTTCCAAAGAAGCTGCACCATTGCCCCTTTCCAATGGCTGCGTATTGAGGGTTCCCATTTTTCTGCCTCCTGACCGACACTTGTTATTGTCCATGTTTTGATTATAACCATCCTAGTGAGTGTAAAATCAGATATCATTTTCATGTTGATTTCGCTAGTGATGCTGAGCATCTTTTCATATGCTTATTGGCCAATTGTGTATCTATTTAAATACTTGGCATATTTAAAAATTGGGTCGATTTGCTTTGTATTGGTCAGTTGTAAGCATTTGTTTTATATCCTGGATACTAGTCTCTTATTAGATATATGCTTTGCAAAATTTTTCTCCTATTCTGCAGATTGTCGTTTCACTTTAGTTTTTTTAAACATTAAAACAATTTCTTTCTAGGGGAGGTAATTAGATTTATTCATTTTATTTTTCTTGCTAAGCACGCACTCTATCACTTGAGCTACACCCTTCCCCTTCATTTCACTTTCTTGATGATGTCCTTTGTAACAAATGGTTTTAATTTTGATGAAGTCAATTTTATCTTTCTTTTTTTTCACTTGTGCTCTTGGTATTGTATCTAGGAAGCCATAGCATATACTTGAACCACAAAGATTTAAACTATGTCTTCTTTTAGAATGTTTATACATTTAGTTTTTACGTTTCCGTCTGTGATCCATTTTGAATTAATATTTTATTTGTTATATAAAATACGGGGGTCCAGATTCCAGATTCATTCTTTTGCCTTCAGATACCCAGGTGTCTCTGCACCATTTGTTGAATAGACTATTCTTTCAATGGAGTTTTGTTGGCACATTTCTGGAAAAATGACTGTAAATGTAAGTTTCCCCCCTGGATTTTTTATTGTTTCTCATAGATTTATGCATCCAAACTTATGCCAGTACCATAATGACTTGAGTAATATAGATTTGTAGTAACCATTGAGTGAGTCCTCCAACTTTGCTCTTCTTTTTCAAGATTGATTTGGCTGACCTGGGTCCCTTGCACTTCCATATGAATTTTGGCATCAGTTCTTAAATTTTTGCAACGAAGTCAGCTGGAATTTTGATAGGGATTCCATTAAATTTGTAGATCACTTTCGGGATTCTTAACATTTTTAACAATATTGTCTACCATTCCATGAACATGGGGTGCCTTCCATATATGTAGATGTTTTAATTTTTTTTTTGGTGATACTTCAAAATGTTCAATGTGCAAATCTTGTAAAATCTTCTTAAATGTATCTCATTTTATTTTTAATGCTGTTGTAATTGGAAAGGCTGAGCTTCCTAAGGGTGGGACTATATATCAATTTATTTATTTCTAGGATTCCTACACAGCAAATACCCTAGATTTATATTTGCTACATAAATCTATCCACAATTCTTCCCACCCCCGTGTCATAAGAGACCAAGACCCAGGTTAAGCTACCTGAACACTTATGTGGAAGTGAGAAGTGAGAACCTTGGGTGGGGCTTTGTGCAGATTATACTGAAAGCTTATTCATTATGGCTTCATCTTAATTTCTTTTAAACAATCCTTTCAGTGTATATAGTCAGATACATTAAGAAAATGCCCTTTCGATATGTGGAGGAGCTAAGACTATAATTTTCAAATAATTTCTAGTGAGAGTGTTGTACTTGAAACTAATTTGCATCAATCTTTGAAGATTTATGTTTCAGGAGCTTTGACTATATAATACCTGTCTTTATTCAATAACTACAACTAAATGCTCAAACAACATGTAAGAGTTTGAGCAAACTGCCCCCGCCCCGTAGTGCTGGTTGGCTGCAGCTGTAACTGGAGTCAAGTCTTACCTATCCCAGTACGCTTGGGTGGATCTGCTCAAAGGGGTTCGTCCAATAGTTTGTCAGTAGTCTTTTGGACAAAGCCATAAAGCATTGATTTAAGGTTGCTGGAATGGAATCTATTTTATTAATATTAAGTAAGCACATATTGAGTGCTTACTGTATGTTGGGAATTGTCCCTCAGCCTCACATGAATATTATTCCGCTTAAAACCTCTCATATTTCCTTGTTATTCACACTTTACAGATAAGGAGTCTGAGTATTAGGTTTTCTCTCTTTTGGGGGGAGCTCATTATCAATGATGGGAAGTTGTAAGGAAAAAGATACTGATTCATCCAGAGAAAACATTTTTCTGAGAGTCAGCACTGAAGAGGTTGATCATTGTTTGAGTAAGACGAGCCCCGGGTTGTACGGAGTCAGCATCCCTGTCCTGGACACGGCACGTGTAGCACTGCGTGGTGGGTGAGGCGGCGCGGCCGCGCAGGGAACGCGGATGCCGGGCCGTTGGGCTGTGCTCAGGCCCGGTGGGGCTTTCTCCTAAGGGAAGTGGAACGTCATTGTCAGAATTTAAGTAGGGGAGAGGGGTGCTCTCGTAGATCACTTTTGTCTTGTAGAATGCTTAGAAACATTTAGAAGGCTCGGCAGGAGGTGATGTGATAAGTCAGAGTAGGGTGGCTATGAGGTGTAGCAGTATTCAATTTTCAAATGGTTTTCAGTCCCAAGTTTGTGGCTCAGTAGCCGTGTCACTTTGGATGACGCACTCAAGGAAGTGAAACAATTTATCTTATTACTTGAAGCAGTGATATACCGACTTCCCAGGACTTCTGTGGAGATCCAGTGAGATAACGTGTGCACAATGTGCAGCGTGGTCCCCAGCACACAGTCAGTGCAGAGGGAGTGCCAGTGAGAACTTTGTAGGTGAGGTGTGGGTGGTGTGACTCATTGACTGAGGAAATTGGGCCCTGAATGAGGGGTCCAGTCACATCTGTGAGTGATGGGACTGAGTTGGGAAAGGCAGAGGGTGGAGTTGGTGGTGCCCTTGAAACATCTAAGTGCAGTGCCACAATCACAGTGGAGGTCTAGGCCCAGGCTGTGCATTTTCCTATAATCTCAATCCCTGAGGACGCCGAGGTATTGATCATTGAACGTGAAGACATACTTACAGGACAAGTGAATAGTAGTATCATCTCTGTCATCAAAGCTTACGTCTCTTTATTCATCACTCACTTTGCTAATTGGGTACTTACAGAGCTCAATTCACCATCCTCACCTGGGCTCAGGCTCCACAGAAAAGATCTTGTGAGTCTCCCTCTTTTCCAGAAGAAAACACATTTAGCTGGTAGACTTCTCTACTTCGCCAGACTTAGAATTTTAGTTTGTTGATTTAATTCTGTTTTCTGTTGGCCGTCTCCTGACAGGAGAGACATTTTACCTCATGGTCAGGTTTCAATTAGCTGTTACTGAGAACTGCTGATCTGATCCATAGTGTATTTTTTCTATTAACTTTGTAGAGTACTTATCATTTTTCTGTCTTTCCCCTTTAATTTTGTTTCCTCTTCAATGTTCTATCCTATTTGGGGCCTTATTTTATTTTTTAATTCAAAAATGTCTGTTAGCAGTTAAGAAAACAAAAGCAAATAAAAAATGCACATGATAGCTAGATTTAGAATATATCTAGTGTGTTTTCTGTCTCGGCAATGGAGGGTTCTAGAAACTCTTGAAAACCTTCATTACATAAGTTCCTTAAAATGCTGATTAAGAAATAAGACCTTCCTTCCTCATCTTTCAAGCTGCACAGCTAATTGTCAAGAAAGTGAGGGGAAATCCTCAGAAGCCAAGTCAACCAGAAAGAAGGGATTCTGGGAGATACACGAGCCTTAGAAGCCCTGGGGGCCAGTTGGCTCCTGAACTGAGTTTCAGTTGCCTTGACAGGAGGGCAGGAGGTGAGCCCCAGGCCTCTCACACTGGGAGTTGGATGGCTGTTATTATGTAAGGCCAAGCACATCCTGATAATCCTGCTTTATAAAAGGGTGAATTAGAAAGAAAAGTAAAAAAGCATTTCTCAAGGCAAGGAAGTAAGGAAAGTCAATTTTTTTGGAAGCGGGGAAAAATAACATATCCAATGTAAGTATTTAGTTTAAATCTGTTCTGGCATGAGACTGACAACAAACTCCTGGCAGAAAATCACAGCTCCTCCCGGAAAGAGAAGTTGTGTTTTGAATGAATCAGTGGGCAGCCATTCCGAAAAAGGTCTCCAGAGTCTTCTGGATCAAGATACTGGACCCAAACACCTCCCTTCCATGGTCTTATTTAAATAACCAGAAAGGTTTTAAAGGAAAGAAGCCATAATCATAGTTCTATTTATTGACATTAATATATGCTAGGAATTCAGAGGTGACTATGGAGTTGTCACCTCTTTTATGGACCTTACTTTCTATTTGACATAGTTGGGGAACTTGGTGGAGGGTGGTGTTAGACTGTTGCAATTAGCCAGGACAGGAGATTAAGAAAGCAGTGAAGGGCGGGTGACATTTTTAGCTGAGGACAGTCCTGTTCAGTTGGTTTGTAATTGCAGGCTCGTTGAGTTGTCACTGGAGGGAATTGATCTTATGGAGTTTGGACTTAACTCAGGACTCTTCAGAATGGACAAGTGAACCTGGAGAAAGACAGTCAAATCTGTGCAGACATTAAAGTCCACGTGAACGTGCTGTATCCCTGAGCCAAATATAGGACAAGTAGGCAGAACTTCTTGAGGACAGAGGAGTGGTTTTTAAGGTTCTCCAAGAATGAAGCCCAGGGAACCGGGATGGCCAGTTGTCAAACTGTGACGTTGCTCTTTGGACGGTGTACCCACCGAGGTTATTGGCCGTTAATAGGTTTCCATTTCTCTTTAATGCATGACAGGTGATGAGGACGTGGGCATACACTTTTGACACCTTGTCAAAGTGACTGGGTACCTGCCTAGAAGGGCAGGCACAGCTACGGCTGCGCCATACATCTTGCCGCCCATCCCGTTCCCCGGCTCCGTGATCACGGCAGAGTGGTTCCTGGTTGAGCTGTCCGTCTCTTCTGTGACATCGTAACCCAACAAATTACCGAAGAGTATTAGCTTGGCTTTGTTCTTTTCCATCCATCCCTTCAAATGATGATGACTGATAATGGACCCAGTTACGTTTGCAGATGATTTACACGTAGTGCTGTCAATACAAACCTTGTAATCCCCACTGTGTGATCTAGAGAAGAAAGTTACATTCTTTCCAAATTGTTTTGATGCACTTATGTGGGAAAATGATATACGTTTGAATATGTATTTCCTCTCTGAATCATCATGGCTACAGATGAATATTTGTAGACATGGAATGAGTTTACTGTATTTGAACTGTATGGTCCCCTAAATTCTCCCCAACTTTTTAAAGTCATCACTGGAGTGCAACCTCCACAGTGTCCCAAAGCATCCACCACTGCCTGTTCTTCGGACACTGTGAGTTTCCAAGTTGGAGAAGGCTGCTGGCTGTTGAGGCATTCTCTGGCACATCTCTGGCTGGCTGATGTGAGCTTAGCACACAAGACTTGGCAGACAGTATCTAACCATGGTCACGTCCATTTCTGGAACACTCATGGAGGATTTTACACCTATGCTAGTGGCATACGTTATTTCTTTTAGTTTTCAAAAAAATCATAATTAGATTTTATCACCTGTATTAATAAGGAAACTGTCAAAGCGTGTGATGTGCAGACTTTGGACTGGAACACGGGTCTTTCTGATCCCTATCTCTGTTCCCTCCCCAGCCTATCCTTCCAAATGTCCAGGAGACTCTTCCTCAGTCTTGAGTTTCCCGCTGATGTTACCAGTGTCTTTGTTTCTGGAGAGGAAATCAAGTCTAAACTTACTTTCCAGTTGGAAATGGAATGGAGAGTTAACGTTGGAAGCCGGGAGAGTCTGTCCTGTGATGAAGCGGTCTCTGAGCCACTTCCATGGGGACGTCACGTCACTGTCTGGGCCCCTTGCACAGCCTGTGCACAGGTGATAAGCCAGATGTGCTGAGCAGTCCTACCGGACAGGGAAGTGCGTTGGAAATGAGTTTGGGTATTTGGTTTCATTACATATGTTCCTGAGGGCCTTGGCCTGGCACTTCAAATGGGACCACTCCCTGTCCCACAGACTCGTGCTCTGGGCCGGTGCAGACCTAACGTGGCCTCAGCCTGAGGCTCAGGGCCCGTGGTGATGAGGAGCATTTTAGTCCAGGGTCTGCCGGAGGCTTTGACACTTCTGGGCCATGGGAATTTGTCCAGGATGATAATAAATCCTCCCCGAGATTCAGATTTCCTTGCCTGTGAGCTGGGGTAGTAATAGTTTCTGAAATGATTGTAATGATTCAGTAACGGGCACAGGGTGTTCTGGCAGGTAGCTGGTGTTTAAGGAGCAGAAGTCGCAGTCACTCTGTTAGCCTCTCACTGTGTGCTCTGTGCTTTGAGATGTTGTGTGTTTGGTGACAGTCCCGCCCAAACCCTAGGGTGTAGATGAACTGTTGTTCCTTTACTTTCCCGTCCTTTTCCTCTTTCCCTTCTCTGTGTCCCATGTTTAGGTAGCAGATTCCTCTGTTTCAGGGAATACGGACCTTTCTAGTAAAAGGAGAGGCGGAACGCGGAAAGGTGGGGCCCAGAGGGGGTCTGGAGCATCCGCACAGCGCTGCTTCCCTGCATTTCTGCATCCGGCCCCATCAGTGCATGAAGTCAGCCTTCCTCTTCCTTCCTGTGTCGTTCGGTCTCTGTTTTAAGGGAAAATTTTTTACGGGTCTTTTTTCCATTACATGTTTCGTTCAGATGCTTGTTGCTTTTCTCCCTGTGCTTCAGCATTCCTAGGAGAGAATTCAGCAGTGCAGCATCCTCTCCGAGCTCTATGAGTTGATCGGCTTCCACCGCAAGTCCGCCTTCTTCAAGCGGGTGGCCCCCGTGCAGCGCGCGGCCCCCGGCATTACGGAGCCTGGCGGGAAGGCCTGCTACCGACTCCCTGTGCAGACGCTTCCTGGCTACAGTCTGTCGCTGGATCTGCAGGACTTCAGCAAAGGTGTTGGAACTAAAACATTGCTTCAGTCCAATTAACCATGCCTGGTTTGGGCCCTGCTGTCCTGTCTCATCAGGGTGAATTCTGATTCGTTTAGAATAGGGCTCAGCAGACTTTTTCTGTCAAGGGCTTGGGAGTAAATATTTCAGGGTCTGCAAACATCCTGATCTCTGGTGCAGCTGCTCAGCCCTGCTGTTCAGACGCCAGAGCATCCGGACATTCCACACACCCACAGAGCTTTATTAACAGCGGTGTCTGGGGGTGGATTCAGTGTATGAACTGCAGTTTGTCCCCACAGCCTCCTCACTATTGACGCCTGCACCAGAGCATGCATTTGCGACAATGGGTGAACCTGCACTGACACGTCATCATCACCCAGAGCCCAGACTTGACACTAGGATTTACACTTGGTGGTGTGCACTCTGTGGGTTTGGACAGATGTGCAATGACATGTATCCACCGTCACAGCATCATACAGAGTAGTCTCTCTTAGTGACCTTAAAATGCTCCGTGCTGCACCTCATTCATTGCTCCTTCCCCTCTAGCCTCGGACAGCCACTGATCTTTTAGTCTCTGTGGTTTTCCCTTTCCCAGAACACCATACAGTTGGAATCAGACAGTTGCGGAACCTTCCCAGATTGGCTTCTTTCCCTTAGTAATATGCATTTAAGGTTCCTCCATGTCTTTCCATGCCTTGATAACTCATTTCATTTTAGCACCAAATAATAGTCCATTTTCTGGCTGGACCACAGTAAATCCATTCACCTACTGAAGAACAGCTTAGTTGCTTCTGAGTTCTGGTGATTAGGAATAAAGCTGCTATTAACATCTGTATGCAGTTTTGTGTGTGGACATAAGTTTCCATTTCGTCGAGTAAACACCAAGGAGCACAGTTGCCGGATCATGTGTTAGGAGTACGTTTAGTTTTGTAAAAAATTGCCAGACCGTCTTCCAAAGTATCTGGGCCATTTTACATTCCCACCAGCAATGCATGAGAATTCCTTATGTTCCACATCCTCACCAGCATTTGGTGCTGTCAGTGTTCAGAGTTTTGGCAGTTCTGACAGGTGTGCAGTGGTACCTCGCTGTTTCAGTCTGCATCCCCTTGATAACAGATGCTGTGGAGCATCTTTCCATAGACTTCTTTGGCATCTAGATTTTTTCTTTGATGAGATCTGTGTCAGGAATTTTGCTCATTTTTTAATCAGGTTGTTCATCCTTCTTGTTGAGTTTAAAGAGATTTTGGTATATTCTGGATATCAGCCCTTTATCAATGTGTCCCTGCCCTTCACCTGCAGCACCTGAGTTGTACTTTGGGTCTCAGTGGAGTGTCAGCTCTTCAAAGAGGTTCCCTGTCTTCCCTCAGCCTAAATACTGTCCTTGTATTTTTCACTTTCATTGACTCATTTTGTTCTTTTTAAATAGCATTTCCCATAATTTGTAAGTATATTAAAAAAAAAGGGCAATGATTGAACACCACCTCCCCACCAGGCTGTGTGCTCTGTGAGAGCAGAGGCCCTGTCCCCACTCACCATTTCCCATGACAGCACATTGCACATGTCGATATAAAAGTGTGTAACGTGGGGCCAAACCTGATGAGCAGCTATGATGACATGTGTTGGCTACCATTTATTGAGTAGACTTTGTTTCTGATGTAAATTATTAAATCACATGAATTAAACTTGTTTGTTTTGAAAAATAAAACAACAAAGCCCACCTCCATTTGATTGGTACTTTCTACTTAGCCTTCTGACACAGGAGGGGATGTTCACAATCATTTTCTGGAGGAGGTTGGGGAGGTAAAGTAAGAGAGTGAGATCAAATAAAGTAAAAATGATAACTATCAGTTGGCTTTATTTTCACTAAGACATAAAAGTTACTTTAAACCCTATCTCAGCTGTTGTTCTGTTGTTTTAAACATTTCTCATAGAATTAAATGGAAGCCCACTAAAACCTGAAAGGGAAATTGTGTGCTCAGGTCCTGAAAATTGTTTATGTCTATTTCTTGAAATGCACATTTTCCCTGCTGGTTAAAGAAATTCGAGGCGGGAACACAGCCGTGCGCTGTGTGTCTGCCGGCTTCACGGGCTGCTCACTGTCATTTTCATTTTCTTGTGTTGCAGTTTATGAAGGTTTTCCCATGAGATATATTGCTCAGCCTTTTCCTGAATGAAGGATTGAATTTTCCACAGGAAATCTTATGAAAGAGAGTGACAAGGCACATGGGTTTCCCAAAAAGGAATACTTGATGTAATAAACTCTCACTATGGTGAACCTTTTTTAATACAAGCCAGTTGAACATTTTATCACTAGGTCATAGGCCACAAATCTGTCTTAAGAATACAAAGATTCAAATTTTATAGAAGAAGCAGTTTGAATCAAGTAGAAATTATGATTTGTACACTAGTTGGTGTTAGAAATTATACTCAGTCTTATCATAATTGCCTGTGGTAGGAACTGGATCATTATTTATTTATTAAAAAAAAAATCCACTAGGTGCTATTTGCCCCATTCTTGATGCAGCAGTGCTGAGGTTAGTTAATTTGGGCCATTTAGGATTGTTAGCTAGGTTTTCCGGACATTGATTTCAGCCTCTTTATCTTTTTTACAATCTCTTCTTTTGTATCGGCCTTTGGTCTTTTGACAACGTGGAAATACTGCACGGATCTGCCTTTCCCTTTTTTCCTGTCTTTGTGGGAAAAGATTTCTGAAAGACAAACTACTAGGATATTAAGGATTTTGTGTGGGGTAAGTTTGTTCAGTTCTAAGGATTTCAATTAATACGCATTAATACTTGCTATTCAGCTAATGACAGTAAAATTATAAACTAACTTAAGTATACATGAGTAAGTATAGTACAATAAGCCAATCACCCAGATTAAGGAATTCACAAACTTTTCCATATTTCCTTTATTCAGACCTTTGTTCTTTTATTTGTCCTTTGTTGAAGTATTTGACAGCAAATCCAAGAAGACATGTCATTTTACCCTATGTGCTCAAGTAGGCATGTCTGAAAAATGAGGGCCTTTTTTTGATCAGGTTTTTCCATTTGACCCATGTGCTCATTAAGTACCAGCTTTATCATGCATCTCACTAGGCATTAGGGATCCTTGGGGCAATGAGACAGTCCTGGCTCCCAAGGAAGTAAGGGCTGATGGAAGAAACCAACACAGGAGCTTGGGTGCCTCACTTAAGGTTCCTACTGGATGACACCAATTGGACAAAATTTGTGCACAATACAGTAGGATTCACAGAAGTGACTGGTCAGACTTGTAGGGCAGGCCGTGAGAGAGGCGGTCAGCAGGGCTACAAGAGGAGGACTCATTTGATCAGAATCTGAAATCCTTTCTGCCAACCTTTCTACCAAGCCCCCAAGGCCATCACAAACAACCCTGTGCTGTAACTGTTTTTGATTCCAGTTACCACATCTCCTTCAGGAAGGATTTTAAGGTGGAAAATATTTAAAATCCGTAATTGTTGCCAGAAGGGACATAGAACAAGGAACATGTAAACAACACAAATGTCCATCAGCACATGACTGGATAAAGACGAGGTGATACATATATACAATGGAATACTACTCAGCCATAAAAGATGCCATTTGCAGCAACATGGATGGACCTGAAGACTGTCATTCTAAGTGAAGTGGGGTGGAAAGAGAAAGAAAAATGCCATATGACTTCATTTATGGGGAATCTAAAATTAATAGCAATAATAATAAGACTACAAATGAACTAAATATTGTTTTGATTTCTTGAATATATGCAAGCACATCTGACCGTCCTTTGTGATTGGATTACCATATTCTGTTTATTCTTTTGTAGATGTCCTAATTCCTCTGGTAACTAATTTTAAAAATCTAAAGCTCTAATCTGTTCTTATGAAACAATAATTAGTACATATATGTAAACTAAAAAATGCAGTATGCTCTATACATGTATTTACATGCAATATGTGTATGTGAAGTTGAACTGTAAAAATTCTACCTGATAAAACTGAAAAAGGAAAAAAATAAAAAATTTATTTTAAAAAAACACCCCTCTTTAGATATTAAAACGTTCATTTCTGAGATTCTGTGAAAGACAGCATGGAAGTAGGTTTTTAAGATTTTCTCCTTGTTCCTCGGTGAGCAGCCTGGGCTGCACAGCTTGGCCGCCACAGGACCCCAGGACTTGCCGGCTTGCTCCTCACTTCTTGGGAGGAAGATTAGCTGCTTCAGGAATATTTATGTTCTTAGAAGTTGCTGAAAACCCTACAGAGCTTCTGTTTACATGGAGTGTATCTGTCAATATACCCCATTATAGAAATTAGAACAGAAAATTTAAACCCAAGAACTGACAAGCACACGCTGCCCCAGCACGTGTTCAAAGTAGTGCTGCCACGGTGGCGTGTGTTGGTTCTAGAAAAAATGCACCATACAGTCAAGAATGATGGTGAACCCACAGATCTCATCTCAGCAATGCTATGAAGAGGTGGGACCCAAAGCCCCTAAAACAGTGCTGAAGTTCCCAGAAGTCCCAGAACACACAGAGCCATGGGACCAAGAATCCAGTGTCTCATGGATCATCAGCTGTGGAGACCGCGTCCTGGGTCAGGAGGAGCAGAATTAGGGATAGAAGGCACACAGTCCTATTGACAGCAAAGCTTTAAAGGTTTTGAATTGACTGAAAGTTTGGCAAAGATTTGCATTTAGACTACTACATTTCCTCTCCTGGAGACGTTAGAAGGAAAACACTGATTAATAGAGGATGATTGTAATGGATTAATTATGATACTGATGACATGTGCTGTGAACACTAACCCTGCACTCAGTGTAGACTAAGCCTTTTATGTACACAATTCATTAGGTCTCCACACCCCTGCAACGTGGCATTAAGCACTGATACAACCATGAAACCAGTGACTATAAAACAGTCACAAGCCTTCCTCTCCAGCATGAGGTAGCAAAACCAGTAAGGGTTTTCAATGACAAAAGCCAAAATCATATATTTTTGGGAAAGAAAGCAAATGAAACACTGAAGAACAATAAACCAAAAGAGCAGATGGAATGGAAAATTTTATTGAAGAAAGCAATGATTGATTCAATTAAAACAGCTAATGTCCCTGGTATAATTGAACCATCAATCCAAATTTTTGGAAAAGTGGGTTGTGAAATTACTGTTTCATTTAATATTGGAATTCTTATTTGGACCAATTTGATATGCACCACTGGTGTGAGGTTAGATATTTAGGTAAATAACAATATTCCTATTTTTTAAGTTAACAGGAAACATAACACAGGACTCCAGATTTAGGGAGAGAATGCAAAAAACTACTATTATACTCCATCCAGTAAGGACAAGTGTCCCTGCGTCACCAAAGCAATGAGAATTTGCACAAAGAAAACACAGTTCCAATTGTGACAAATACGAGACCGTGAGCCATGAGTTACGAGAACAAGTAACTGTTTAAATGCCATGGGCAAATTTTTTTTATCATCTTGAAAACATCACTGATGTTCTAGGTAAGAAAAATAATTGTTTTACTAGCAAATCCAACTGACACGGGAGTTTTTCCAAGTGAGAAGGTGATTCCAAAAAGTGCAGTAAAATGAGTAAAGATGATCTGCGCAGTGACGGAGATGGTCTTAGACTAACCAGCACCACGATTCCCGGTTTTACACTTGCTCTCTGCTCATCATCTCTGACACAAGAACTCATCAAATGATTGTTTTTTCTTTAGGGAAAAAAAGATAAATAAAATCTAAATACAAGATGTGGTATGTAAAGCGGTAATGAAGTTTTCTAAACTTATAATGCAGCCAGTGTAATGTAGCACTTATTCGGGCACTAGAATTTTTTAATTTATTTCTTTTATACCCTATTTCTATCCTAAAGGAGACACTTAAAGTTTTCTACTTTATTCAACGTATCTTGTGTGGGTTGTGATATACACTGGTATGGCAGTTTTAAGAGATTCAAAATCGCCTCTTTGGTTGTGGTCAGGAAAGACAGGCTCCCTCACAGCTGCGACGGAGAAGGAATCCCCGGAGTCAGCCTCCGGGCAGCTTCCGAACCGCATCTGCTTGCACTTGGCACAGGACACCATAAGCAAGTGTAACTCTGACAAGGAGATTTCCCCAGGGACTTGGGAGGTGCTCTAACATTCTGAAGCCACTTGTTTCCCAGTTAGGTAAGGGTTGGAAAAATAGTTTATTAGAAGTGACTCCCTTTGTATGTGCCTTTTGTCCTGAGTGGTCACTAATTAGCATAGAATATAAAATACCCCATAATATAAGAATTTAGGCAAAACATCTTTCCATCTACCTGTCTATTTTTTTTATCATATTTATAGTTAGGTTACATTTTCTATGACGTTCACTTCCGGGCACCAGAAAAGAAAGGTTACAAAATATTTATTGTCAATAGGGGGGACTGGGTCTAAGGATTAAAAACCACTCCTGCTAACAATAAAAACCATATAATAATTTTAATCTCAGTTGCATCAGACCTTCCAGAATTACTCTTTCAATTTCACTGTTAAAACAGTAATGGAATCTCTGTTCTTCCAAGACTTGGGCCTGATCGCCACCCATCCAGACATCTGTCTGTGGGTCCCTACTTGTCCTCGAGGCCCCCGAACACACCTTATGGGGTGAACTTTCTTCAGTGTCCCTACTGTAGGGGAAACCAGGAAGTCCCAGTCACTATCCAGGATTCACACCTACCTACAAAAATCAAAGTCATGTGACTGAAACGGGACAACCCAGGTGGAGTTATAGGACTGAAAGCTCACCAAAAAACAGGTTTGGGGGCCTAACCCAAGCCCTCCAGCTCCTAAAATGAAGAAGGACAGGGAGTCCCAATTAGCCACGAGACTGGGGGGCTTCATTACTCCATGAATAAATGATTTGTTCCAGTGCCACCTTTAGACAGGGAACCCCAGAACCCAAACTTGGAAGCACCCTGTCCCCTCCCCTCTGAACAAATATTCTCTAAAGACACGTAGTGAGAGATGGGAGCCCCAATGAGCTCTGGAATAAGATGCAATCTGAAAGACTGCTGGTAACAAATGGTGTGGAGCTCGGGCAGCCCCCAGGGCCAACAGCCCTTCTGGTACCCACATTTCCATCCACAACAGTTTCTTCAGGACCCTTATGCACACATATCCATCAAACTAAAATGATTGCTTAGACATATTTTAAGAGAAATAACATGAGAATGCCAAATTCAAGACAAGTCAGAATCAAGACCCCAGAGTATTTACTGAATGAGATCTCACGTGTGCTCCACAGTGAGCTTTAAACCCTTAGGACACAGTCATGGAACAGTAGGCATTTTCTTTCTTTCCTCCAAGTTGGCTTTACTGCAAAACTCAAACACAGGAAGACTCTGGATCCCACCTCTACTACTTACACAAAGGGCTCATCTCACCATTTGGAGTGGGATCAGCGATGGTGCGGCCGGCTTCAATGTGCGCACTGCCGTGCCCAGCTCCCCGAGGAGCAGAGCTCCCCCCACGGGCACTGCAGTGCCTGCAAGAATCAGGTGTCTGATGAGTGAGCCTGGGGCGGGCAAGACAGGAAGCAAGCACCGCTTCCTCACACTCTGCAGGTGATCTCTGTGTCATCTTGAATAAATACAGTCAGCATTAAAGATGTTTGGCAAGAGGGTAAAAGTTAAGACCTCCCCAAATCTCCTCGCATTCCTTTAGTGGAAGTCCTGTTAGAACACATGGTGACAAGAGACGCTGGCTTTAAATGCGCACGTTGCCCTCAGGGCTGCAGGTGAGGCCACGGTGCTGCCTCCGCCCCACCTCCTGCCCTCGTCCCCCAGACCTCACAGGGGCCGCTGACTCATTTCTCTGAGTTTCTCTCCTTGGTATTGCTGCTCTTCCAGCTTTTAAGAGCTCATAAGAACCTCACCAGAAAATCTTTAACAATGAAAGCAAATCAAATGAAATCAACCACAGAAACACACTGCTTTCATCATTACTTTACATTTTAGGAAGAAATTCTTGAAGACGACTCCCTGACCTGAAGGGATGAATGGAGGAGAAAAGAAAAGAAGACAAGCATTTTTGGCCCACAAAAAATGAAAGGTAACCAGATGGTGGCTAGTTTTCATTGCACATCTCTGCCCGCCCCAATTTCACATGCCCCTCCCAACTCAACTCATCAGAAATCGACTGAAGGAGACGGCTTTGCAAATTTATTGGAAGCCAAAGAAATCGCTCCAGAAACAGTCTCCCAAACCCAGCGAGAACACTGTAAACTGACCAGTGCCAGGATCTGAATACAAAACACACAGATTCAAACTCCGAAACCCTCCCTGGTGGGTGTACTTACCGTGAAGGTGTTGCCGTGAAATTTGTCAGCATCCAACATATAAAAATGAATGGGACACCAGTTTTCAACATCACAGTCCCTCTGAAACAACTGGTAGTCAATTAGCTTTTGTCGGCAGCAAAAGTCGATTTTCTCCCCTGCACGTGGAGATCAACACACAGAAGAGACTGATGATCCCCGCTGCGAGTGTAGCTAAGTGTGTCTAAGCAAACTGGCTCCATCAGCCTCCTGATGAGCAGGGGAGTGTGTGAGCAGCGGGGCTCTGCAGACTAATGGCCAGGCATTGAGGGCGCTTCCTTTCTTTGGGGAGAAAAACGCGGAAGCAGCACTCGCTGTAAATAAATTCTAATTAAAATTTCAGGTGCAGTTACTGCAGCATAACCCAGGCCAATAGATGAGGCTCCCTCCGTGCTGTCCAGTCATGTGAGCCAGGCTCATTATTGTACCTGTGTGTTTGGTTTAGCAAGTGAATCATGTCTGTTTTCTGGAAATTACATTAGGGTGGAGAACCTTCCAAACATGTTCATTTATTTGCTGTGGAATTTGTTTAATACTCTTAAGAACATTTACAATGACAACCTTCTTAAATAAGCATCTTTGCCCGAGAGACATTTCCAGGCACATGTGCCAAAACCTAAGACAACCCAGAAGCAAAATCAAATCCGTTTCAGCTGCACAGCACCACAGAATGTGTCCAGTTTGCGAGTCAACGATTTTTTTCTCCACACCCTTTTACACTTCTGCCCAAATTAATCAGCCTCTGCTTCTCTTGTATAGTGAGTATCGTATGACTCATCTTCTCTGCCTGTAAAATGGAAATGGGAGATAGTTCTACCCAATAAAATGTCATAGAACTAACCACCAAAATTATATATATTAAAAAAAAAGCCAGTGCTTTATGCTGTCCAGGGATATGAATCAATTATTTAATGTGTCAATTGTTACAAGAATAAACTTTTCTAAATGTAAAACCTCCTCAGAAATCTTCAAGTACTTTTCAAGAAAAATATCACAGAAAATTTCTGAAAAGTATTTAAAGGAAAACCATTTTTAACTGAATCATATTCTAGGCACACTGAATAAATTCTCTTTAGAGAACTCCTACTTTTTTTTTTTTAAATAAATGACCTATAAAAATACACCAAGCATTAATCAGTAAATCTTCATTCCTTATTTTTAAAATTCTTAAGGCATGCTATTTTTCTTAAATCAAATGAGGAGGTATTCTCAAGCCAATGGACAACGGAATTACCTAAGAGGACATTATAAACCAGCAAGAGCAACTAGCACTTTGCCAAGCATTCTGCCTGAGAGTCACTCGTACCATCTCATTTTGACCTGACCACTTGGAGGTGAGCCCCATCAGCCCATTTAACACATGAAGAAACTGAGGCTATGGGTGGTCATGTTTCCAGTACTTAGGGGAGCCAGGATCCAAACAGGGATCACTGTCTATAGAGCCTGTGCCTTTACCAGATCACACTTAACATTTCTCACTCTTCAAATGCACTCAGTCCCCGAGGTAAAACACCTTCCTTGCGTTTCTGAGAATTTTAGGAAGTACTGAATTACAAGGACTAAGAAGTCATTTGTGTGGGCTAATTTTTTATTTTCTGATTTTCCTGAACCAGCTCAGGCTGAATTCATACTACTTACGAGGAGAAGTCCTGAGGCAGAGGAGAGAGGGGAAGATAAGACAGACATAAACAATTTCAAGAGATCCAATTCATCAGGGAGGAAAGTATTAAATAAACCACTTCAGCTACACGCTTGTCAATAAACCTTGGTGTCTCTGTCTCAGCCTGAAGGAGGGTAAGCCCTCCAACCCATCTGCCTTCCAGCCACTTACCCTGGATGATCTTGGTTCCCTCACCTGTGACACGTGTGTTCTCCAGGGAATCTTTGTAGAGATTAAATGATAAAAATATATGCAAAGGGGATACTTATTTGTTAGACAGTAGGCACTAAACAAATAATAAAATTATTTTATTTCATGAAAATGGGAGGTAGGTCTCCCAATTAAACATTCCTGATAGAATCCCAACAAGGACTTTAATTTATCTGCCAGAAATTGTAAAATAACTTTTCTTTTTTAAAGTCTGTATCCATTCTCCCTACTTTTTACCAATCCTGGCTGTTATCCTGAAAATCTATTCCCAGAACTTGGCATCCATCTCCCATATTTAAATCCTTAAAGTTTGAAATTATGATGAAACTTGGGCCCATAAAGATTCACACCATAATTCACAGAATAAACAAAGACCACAGGAACAGGGCCACTTCCAGACCCCATGTGCTCAGGACAGTCTCCAAACTTCATAAAATCAGATGCATGCTCTTTGAACAGAAAGAAAATTGAATGTGATCAAGGAGGCTGACATAGAGCACTGGCCGGCTCACGAGACGACTCCTTCACCCCTCATCTGACTTAAGTCATCTAACAGTTATCAGTTGACCTCTAACTAAAAGTGAAACAGGGGTAGGGTTGGAAAGTAACATTTTTTCTTACAATATATACATATTGTCAACTAAAAATTGGCACTTGTCATCTGCCTCTGATTTGATTAAGTCATGAGCCGCTGCAGCTGCTGACCTTGAACACCCTCTGAAAGTAGTTCAGGGTGGAGATCAGGAATGGGGCGCTCTGTGCTCTGGGAAAATGGGCAGAAAATCTTTCAGATAGTTAGACATTTTCAGGAAATTTTATGAGCCCAAATTCTTGCATCTCCTCCTATCTAGAAAAGCACTAAAATCATTAACAGAGACACCTGTTCCTCGAATAGCAGCAGCCTCTGACTTAACGTATACTTGACTGCACGTCAGCATTCAATGAAATCTCATATAATGCTGAAATCCCCCTCAAATTCAGAGCAGTTCCTCCGAGCTCTCTGAGATGCTGACACCTGGGCTCTGGTCCTCATTTTGCCCCAGATAAAACTTAACCCACAACTCTCACGTTGTGTGTTTTAACGACAGTACCACAAAAATTAAGCTTACATACTTGGACTCATAGTAAACTTTCAGTATCAAACATTTCTTGACTTAAATTACTTTTTAAAAGTAAATAATTATTCCATTTTTTAAATATAGCATCTTTAAATATAAAGTAACAGATATTTGTGAATCTTAGGAAAATATATTCTGGAAAAATTTTTAGCTAATTAATAAAAAAGCTATTGTGTGGAGTTATAGAAATTCAGAAGTGGAAAAGAATAGTATTGTAACTCAACATCTTGTTTTAATTGCAGAGATCCCGAGGCCTCAATAGACACATAAATTTGCCTGATTTTATACACTGTCCTTTAACAGAAAGCCTAGAACTAAGATCCTGGTCTTTGAGAAACCAAGACTTGCTCTGCTTGTGCAGGGCTGAATCTGATGAAATTGGGTGGTGAGAAATAACCAGAATGTGGGGGGCTGGGCGAGGCAGTGGAGGAAAGGAGGGTCTCACCTGGTCGTGGGTGAGAAATAGGCTCCCACAGTGCTGATGTGATGGGCATCCCCCAAGTGCTTGAAAACTACTATTTAGCACACCTGCCACCGAAACGTACACAAGCTGTTTAACTAGAAGGCTGACCAGGAGGCTTTCTCAGTGACACAACAAGCTATTTTCACGTTAACTCTACAACTACAGGAAGAGAAAGAATAGAAAGCTGATATTAATTATTAATAATTTACACCAATAGCCAAGGAATTTCCAGGAGAAATATAAAGACTTGTTGGAAGTTTCATTATGTGAACTTACTGCCAATTCAATTGTCTTAAAAGTTGTTCTATAAATTATATTGTCCTTTGCTGTTAAAAATCACATTTGAAAGAAATAATGTTTCTTAACGGTGTTTCTGGAATTTTCTTCTATTTCCTAACACCAAATCTCAGAGCTTTAAAGAAATGGAGGGTTGGAATTTTGTCCACTCTTCTCTAGGCAATTTCTTGTTCCTTCTAAGAACAAGGGAGGAATCACACACAAAAGCATTTGAGCATCAGGCTGCTTACATTTCCTCTGGAAGTCTTGGAAAATAACGTGGAAATGAACAGCAGGACAGCAACCTGGCGGGAGGGTCACTGGCTAGAAGGTGAGAACAAATGTGTTCTCCAACGTGCTCTGGTAGCCACTAGTTTAAATGAACCGAGCAATTGTTCAAGCATACACGCACCTCTACGTGAAAATCTCAACCGTTACCAAACGCTCAGTGCAGCCCAAAGCAATGGGCGGACTGCAGAGGCCCCCGGCGGCTCATCGTGGTGTCTTACACCATGTGCAGTATGATCGGTTCCTCCCCGCGCACTCCCTCCCCTCCCCTCGAGGGAGAAGGCTGGTCCTGAGTTGAGCTTACCTCATAGCAAGCTGTCTCTCAGCCCTCAGTCTAAAGCAAGATAAAAGCAGGAAAGCTACCTGGGACTTTACAGAACCATCCCAAAAGGGAACTGAAGCACCTTTCTTCCCTCCTCTCTGCTGCCTGGAATGTGGACCTGATGGTTGACCCTCAGGCAGCCACTTTGGGCCATCAGGTTGATGGGCTGAAGATAACAGGCATCTTGTTCTCTGACCCAGGGGCCATCATGCAAACCAGCCCTGGGCTACCGATTGCTTGACTTCTTTATGTAAGAGGGAAATACAATTTTAGCATGTTTAAGCCACTGCTGTTATCTGGGGAACAAGGTGTTGTGCATTGCCATGGTAAGACCTAATAATAAAGTTCAATATTCACCAAAAACTCTTTACCAAATAGTTAATAAATGATAAAGAGATCTTGATTTTTGTTTTAATGCTATGAAATGTAGATCAAGTTACAGCATATGCCAGTAAAACAAGACACTGTGGACATAAACAAAACAGAGTTTGTAGAACAGAGACCCAAAGCATCCTCCTCTCCAAGGCACAGAAGGACAGCAGTGACTCTACGTGCCAAGGATGGAGTCACATGGGCTCCCTGTTTTCCTTGTCTTGGGTTATGTTTTGTTTCCAGCCTTGGGAAAAATGGATAAGACTGCTGATCAAATCATTTCAGGAGCAGCTTCCATCGTGTAGAACCCCAGTCTCTTCCTTTCCTCTGCCTCCTGGAATGTTCTGACACAATATCAGTCCAGCCTTCTAAATTGAGCAAATGGTGCTCAATCAATCTGCTTTTAGACAGAGTTAAAAATAGACATTAAAAAGCATAACTAGGAAATCTTATCTTCCAGAGGTCATTGCACAGATGAAATAGGAGAATATCTGTGAATCACTCTGTAAACACTAAGTACAATACAAACAATATTAGTACTGATTCTATGTTAGATTCATCAATAAAGGAATACAGAACCCTTTCTTACCAGAAGGAAAAGGTGCTTTGTAATTTTCTGTCACTTTAATTCTTCAAAAGTTTCTATAAAATTGATGTCTTTAAAAAAATCAATGCACATTAGGGACTAATTTTAAATCCTTCACATCCCCCGGTTTAACACATATCAAGAATGTTACCATTTCTAGATATTTTATTTAGGAAAGCCTTTGGTATACATGTGGCACAGAGCACGGCAAATTGTCAGTATCACTCAGGATAGGAAAACCATGTTGGATACCCGAACTTGAGGACATGAAGGAGATGCCTGACATGTCTCACTGACCTTTCAAGCTATTCTTTTGCAAACACTTGTTTCTTCTTGGTCCAGAACAGACACGCATTTGTTGATGTGAGACCCTTTAAGTGAAAAGGTCAACCCATCATTGCCACTTTAGAGACTGAAATCTTACCCTCCTCATCCATGTGGACATAGCATCCTTACTGATTCCGAACATGAAAAATGACAATTGATGACATCTCAGGATGCTACAATGCAGAGGTCCTCTGCTGCAGTGAGGAGGAAAGAGTCGTGTGCTTCAAGATGTACTTACTGTATTTAGCTCACTTGGCAAGACACGGCAACTTGTCTAAGCTAAATCTTAAAAGTGGCGAATAGAGACAACATCCATGGCAAAGGGCATTCGGAGGCTAATTCCTTGGCCTCACTTCAACGCTTCTCAAGAGCCGTGGGCAATACCTTGAGAAAGGCAGCAACGTGGTACCCAAGTCTTCAAAAAGCTGCACCTCCACTAGTTGACAGTAAAGCAAGTGTCATCTGGCTCAACAGATCTCCCTGTGTCTCTACAGTGTATGGCTATATTTTCTTAATTTTCTCGGTTGGGGGACACTCCATTTTTGAAAATCCCCCTCCCTGCAGTAGAAGTTCTTAGTTTCCCAATCAAAATGCAGGCTTGAAGGGGGGATAACAGAGCTGATAAAACATATATCACTATTTATTCCTTGATATATTATTGGCACATGGACTAAAAATCTTTGGGTCAGTTGGACATCAAGATCATATCTAATTTACACAATTGTCAACTGTCATTTTA
This sequence comes from Camelus bactrianus, assembly GCF_048773025.1. NCBI lineage: Eukaryota > Metazoa > Chordata > Mammalia > Artiodactyla > Camelidae > Camelus > Camelus bactrianus. The sequence continues at coordinate 7,089,324 of NC_133553.1, forward strand.
CTTCCAGCTCCTGAAACACTCACGTGGTCACTAGGTTTTTTTTTCCTTCCCTTGACACTGGATTTGATGATTTCTAACAAGACACAATAGATTTTTGAAAAGAAATCTGGTACACCTTTTGTTTTTAAACTAAATTTGTGTACCTGACCCTGACTTCACTCTAACATTCACAAAAAGCTATCCAAGGACACCCACTTTTGACATCATCTCTAGATGTCTCGAATACACTGCTGAGCTGATTCTTCCAGATCATTAAAATATATATGCACATTATGCTGTGGTCCTCTTCAATTTGTGGTGTTTTCAGTAATCATTACCTCTTTGGATACTTTATTACACATTTAACATTTCTTTATCCAATTCAGTTACATTAGTATATAAGATTTCAAAAGAACTGGTTTCTCAAAATGATGATATTTAACATCTATGGCCTTTTCTTAATCAAGTAATTCTATAAGGCTGTCAAGGACAGCAGTGGAAGTTGTGTGTGGTGATTGCTGCTTCAGAGTCTCCGGTCCTGTCCCATGATCTTGCAGGTGTTTACGCATCCTTGTGAATGTCAACACATCAGTCTATTAGGAGCTGAAATTAAACTACCTGGATGTTAATTTTTCTTTTAAAAACAATAAACTCAATTTCCCCTACTAATTCTTTATTGTTTCTCATACTGAGGCTCACCACTTTTCCTAATATATATGTTTGGTGGGGAGGGGGCACAGCCCTGAAAGCCTGCAGACAGCACCCACTCTATAAGATTAACCAGAGGTGGCCGTGGATGTTGTGTGACTTCAGCCACTGAGCACGAGCACCTGCTGTCCCTCCAACTGTTCTGCCTCCATTGCTGACAGTCCTGAAGGTCACTGCCTCTTGTAAAATTCTACAACATTACAGTTCATATATTTTTAAAAGGTATAAAATTTTGAAAGTCGTCTATTAATTGTGTAAAATGGGGGGTACTTGCCTTTGCTCATTTCAGGCTAAACTAAGTCCAGAAGGACACACACACACACACACACACACACACACACACACACACACACTCAGTTCTGAGTGCCCCCAAAGAAAAGTTTGAAAGTCTTCGGGACAGTGGTGGCACTCAAACCTTTGGAATTTTGAGCTCTGTGAAAGTATCACTTATTCAGAAATTAAGCATTATAGATCTAGACCAACAGAATCAGGGTCCTCCACAAGTTACTTACCAGAGATTTTTTAAAGAAACTATCTTCCCTAAAATCCAATGATAAATCAAATATCCATGGAAAGAATATAGATCAGTAATATCAAGCAACAATTTCTACACTAATGCTGATTAGCCATCAGCCCAAACCAAAGGACATAGAAATAAGACACCTGGAGATAAAGAGATGGAAGAGAGGTGTTAAAAAGCAAGAATATAAAAGAAGTAATGGCCCTATGGAAACCTGCTCATTTTTTTGAAATACTTGGTTAAAGGAACTCACTCTTGAGGATTGGTAATGCACCAAGAGGAAATCTAGCAGGGAAAAGAAGAAGAAGCAGGTCTCAGTTTTCTCCGAGGCTGATCCTAAATGAAAAAAATTTCCTTGGCTTCCACAATACACAACCTGCATTGATGTCTAAGCAGAAGAGTGAGAATGAGAGAAAACCGAATATGTGTGGAAGCCACCCTTCACCAACACTGCTGGAAAAACAGAATTGTGGTGTTGGGGCACTGCCCGACCGATATATATAACAGCAGGAATAAGCTCTAACTAGGTATCTGAGCGAAAAATGCTTTTAGCTTTAAATCTACTCAAGTAAACATGCAGAGAAATCATGGTAAGTTCTTGAGATTTAGCCTTGCTGTTTAGGTGAGACAAAGGAATTCTTCTACACTTGTTCCATTTTGGAAACATATGTGAGTGGAAGCCAACTTTCACCTAGGTTTTTGAGAACCCAGTTTCTGGTCTCGGGGAATTACGGTACTTACTTATATAAGGTGAGACACAAGCTCCAGTTGGCTTTTCCATTCCAAAGAGCTTTTACTTGAAATCAGCTTTCAGAATCATGCTGAGAAATCAGAGTTAGTGTTTCTATATGTCACTCCACCTTTTATGCTGTATGAAAGAACTCCACACCACATGCTCAATTTTTAGATAATGTATGAGTTTGGAAGCTGTCCTTCAACTAGCTAATTGGGAACCCACAGTTTCTGGGGTAGGGAAACTACGCTACATACATATCTATGGGGATGCATTAGTACCAAAACGGTTTTTCACTGCAAACCGTGTTTACTTGCAACCGGCTCTGAAAAACACACTGAGAAATCAGAGTAAGTGTTTCTGTATGTCACTTAACCGTCAATGCTGGACGAAAGAACGCCTCTCCACATGATAACTTCTGACATTTGAATGTGTGTTGGAGGTGTCCTTCACCTTACTTGTTGGAAACCCAGAGTTTCTGGTCTAGGGGAACTAAGCTACTTACATATGTAACCGGAGGCAGTCACTCCAACGCGGTTTTCCTAAGCAAACCACTTTTACTTTGAAACCAGCGTTAGTAAACACGCTGAGAAATCAGAGAATGTGTTTCTACATGTCACTCTGCCTTTTATGATGGATGAAAGAACGCCACTCCAAATGCTCTATTTTCAAATCTGTATATGTATGGAAGCCTTCTTTCACCTATTTGTTGGGAACCATAGTTTCAGGACTAGGGGAACTACGCTGCTTTCTTATATTTGGGGACGTCCTAGCACCAACTCTCATTTCCACTGCACACCGCTTTACTTGAAACCGGCTTTGAGAAACATGCTGAGAAATCAGAGATAGTGTTTCAGTATGTCACTTAACCTTCAATGCAGGATGAAAGAACGCCTCTCCACATGCTCACTTATGACAGCTGGATGAGTGTTGGGGACGTCCTTCACTTAAAATGTTGGAAAACAAGATTTTCTGGTCTAAGGGTACTACGCTGCTTACATATCTAAGAGGAGGCACTCGCTCCAATGCAGTTTTCCACACAAACAACTTTTACTTTTAAATCGGCGTTAGTAAACATGCTGAGAAATCAGAGAATGTGTTTCTACATGTCACTCTGCCTTTTATGCTGGATGAAAGAACATCACTCCACATGCTCTATTTTCAGATCTGTATAAGTGTGGAGGCCGTCCTTCACCAAGCTTGTTGGGAACCCAGAATTTCTGGACTAGGGAAACTACGCTGTTTTCATATATATGGCAATGTACTAACACCAACTCGGTTTTCCTATGCAAACCGCTTTTACTTGAAACCGGATTTGCGAAACATTCTGAGAAATCAGAGTAAATGTTTCTGTATGTCACTTTACCTTCAATGCTGGATGAAAGAACGCATCTCCACATGCTCACGTCTGACAGCTGAATGTGTGTTGGAACTGTCCTTCACCTAACTTGCAGTAAACCCATTGTTTCTGGTCTAGGGGAACTACGCTACTAACATGTCTAAGGGGAGGCACTCGCTTCAACGTGGATTTCCACAGCTAACTACTTTTACTTTGAAATCGGCATTAGTAAACATGCTGAGAAATCAGAGAATGTGTTTCTACATGTCACTCTGCCTTTTATGCTGGGTGAAATAAGGCCTCTACACATGCTCTATTTTCAAATCTGTATATGTATGGAAGCCGTCCTTCACCTAGCTCGTTGGGAACCAACAGTTTCTGGACTAGGGAAACAACGCTGCTTTCATATATATGCGAACGAACTAGCACCAACTCTCATTTCCACTGCAAGACGTTTTTACTTGAAACGGATTTCAGAAACATGCTAAGAAATCAGAGTGAGTGTTTCAGTATGTCACTTAACCTTCAATGGTGGAAGAAGGAACGCCTCCCAACATGCTCACTTCTGACATCTAAATGTGAGTTGGAGTCATTCACATAACTTCTTCGAAAACAAGGGTTTCTGGTCTAGGGGAACTACGCTGCTTACATATCTAAGCAGAGGCTCTCGCTCCAAAGTGGTTTTCCACAGCAAACTACTCTTCCTTAGAAACTGGCATTAGGAAACATGCTGAGAATTCAGAGTAAGTATTTCTGTATGTCACTTAACCTTCAATGCTGGATGAAAGAACGCCTTTCCACAAGATCACTTCTGACACTTGAATTTGTGTTGGAGACGTCCTTCTCCTAACCTGTTGGAAAACCAGAGCTTCTGGAAAACGGGAACTACCCAATTTACATATCAAAGCGGAGGAACTCGATTCAAAGCAGTTTACCAAAGCAAAGTGATTTTTCTTTCAAACCAGCGTTTCACAGTAAACATAAAAGGCAGAGTGAAATGTACAAACACGTTCTCTGATTTCTCAGTATGTTTCTTAAACCCGGTTTCAAGTAAAAGCGGTTTGCAGTGAAAAACTGAGTTCGTGCTAGTACGTCCCCATATATATGAAAGCAGCGAAGTTTACCTTGGACTGAAAATCTGGGTTTCCAACAAGCTAGGTGAAAGGTGGCTTCCACACTCCTATATTCCTGAAAATTGAGCATGTGGAGAGGCTTTCCTTTATCCAGCATAAAAGGCAGAGGGACTTCTAGACACACATTCTCTGATTTCTGACCGTGTTTCTTATGCCGGTTTCAATGTAAAAGCGGTTTGATCTGGAAAACGAAGTTGGAGCGAAAGCCCCCCCTTACAAATGTAAGTAGCGTAGTTACCCTATACAAGAAACTCTGGGGTTCCAACAAGTTAGGTGAAGGACAGCTCCAAGAGAAATTCAGATGTCAAAAGTGAGCTTGTGGAGAGGCTTCTTTCATCCAGCCTTGAAGGTTAAGTTACATACAGAAACAAGTACTCTGATTTCTCAGCATGTTTCTCAAAGCCGGTTTCAAGTTAAAGCCGATTGCAGTGAAAAATCGAGTTCATGCTAGTACTTCCCCATATATTGGAAAGCAGCGTAGTTTACCTTGGAATGAAACACTGGGTTTCCAAAAACTTAGGTGAAGAACGGCTTTCAAACTCGTACAGATCTGATAATTGAGCATGTTGAGAGGCGTTCCTTCATGCAGCATAAAAGGCAGAGGTATTCTAGACACAAATTCTCTGATTTGTAAGCATGTTTCCTAACGCCTTTTTCAATGTAAAAGCGATTTAGTGTGGAAAACCACGTTGGAGCGAGTGCCTCCCCTTAGATATGTAAGTAGCGTAGTTCCCCTGTACCAGAAACTATGGATTTCCAACAAGTTAGCTGAAGGACGGCTCCAACGCAAACTCAGATATCAGAATTGAGCTTGTGGAGAGACGTTCTTTCATCCAGCATTGAAGGTTAAGTGACATACACAAATAATTACTGTGATTTCTCAGCATGTTTCTCAAAGCCGATTTCAAGTAAAGGCGATTTGCAGTTTAAAATTGAGTTAGTACTATTACATCCCGATATATATGGAAGCAGCTTAGTTTGCCTTGGACTGAAACTCTGGGTTTCCAACAAGCTAGGTGAATTACAGCTTCCAAACTCATAGAGTTATGAAAATTGAGCATGTTGAGAGGAGTTCCTTCATGCAGAATAAAATGCAGAGGTATTACAGACACACATTCTCTAAAATTTCAGCATGTTTCCTAACGCCGTTTTCAATGTAAAAGCGATTTAGTGTGGAAAACCACGTTGGAGTGAGCGCCTGCCCTTAGATACGTAAGTAGCTCAGTTCCCCTACAACAGAACCTCTGGTTTTCAAACAAGTTAAGTGAAGGTCGTCTCCAAAACAAATTCAGATGTCAGAAGTAAGCCTGTGGAGAGGAGTTTTTTCATCCAGCATTGAAGGTTAAGTGATATACAGAAACAGATTCTATGAGTTGTCAGCATGTTTCTCAAAGCCGGTTTCAAATAAAAGAAGTTTGCAGTATAAAACCGAGTCCGTGCTAGAAAGTTCCTATATATATGAAAGAAAAGTAATTTCCATTGGACTGAAAATCTGGGTTATCAACAAGGTAGATGAAGGATGGCTTCAACACTCATTCAGTTCTGAATATTGAGAATGTGGAGAGATATTCACTTGTCTAGCATAAAGGGAATGGTGTGCAAGAGAAACACCTACACTGGATTCTCACTATGCTTCCTAGTGCTGGTTTGAAGCTCATGCAGTTTTCATTGTAAATACGAGTTGTAACTAGTATCTCCACATTTATACAAATGTAGTGAATTAAACAACTCATAAGAAACTGTGTGTTCCCAACAGGAAATTTAATTGAAGACTTTCACACACACTTAACACTAAGAATTGTGCAAGTGGAGAGAAGTTCGTTCATATATAAAAAGGGAAAGGGTTGAAATAGAATCACATACCCTGGACTCACAGTATGATTCAGAGTGACGCTTTGAAGTTCACGCAGTTTTCACTGTAAAACTGAGTTGGAGCTAGTACCTCCCCATATATATGCATGTAGTGTATTTACCCACTGAAAAGAAACGGTTTTCCCAACAATTAAGCTTTCTGATGCCATGAACAAATATTTATCTGTCAGAATTGAGAATGAGAAGAGAAGTTTTATCATCCAGTATAAATGGAATGGACTGTAGTAGAAAAAATTACACTGGTTTCTCAGTATCTTATCCTAGATCCGAGCAAATATCATGAACTATATCTGTAAAGCTGAGTTGGAGTTAGTAATCACCATATATATGTAAGAAGGGCAGATTCCAACAGAAAAAATATGTTTTCTTAAAAATCTAGAAGATTGAAAACTTCCCAAAAATTTAACACTCAATGTTGAACATATAGAGAGACGTTTGTTCAACAAACAAAAGGGAGTGGGTCCAGTAGAAAGACTTATAATGGATTTTTAGTCGGTTTCCTAGTGCTGGTTTGAAGTTCTTGCAGTTTTCACTGTAAAACAGGGTTGGAGCTGGTACATCCCCACATATATGTATGGAGTAGAGTTGCAACTGAAAAGAAACTTTGTGTTCCCAACAAGCTAGGTGAAGGACGGCTTTCACACACACTTAACTCTCAGAACTGAGCATGTGGAGAGACTTTCGTTCATCTAGCACACAGGGAAAGGGTTGCAGGAGAAACTTTTACTCTGGTTTCTCAGTCTGTTTCTTAGTGCCGGTTTGAAATTCCTGCAGTTTTCACTGTAAAACAGAGTTGGAGCTATAACTCCCCATATAAATGTATGGGGTGGAGTTTGCAACTGAAAAGAAACTTTGTGTTCCCAACAAGCTAGGTGAAGGACGGCTTTCACACACACTTATCTCTCAGAACTGAGCAGGTGGAGAGACGTTCGTTCATCTAGTACAATTGGAACGGGTTGCAGGAGAAACTTTTACTCTGGTTTCTCAGTCTGTTTCCTAGTGCCGTTTAGAAGTACCTGCAGTTTTCTCTGTAAAACAGAGTTGGATTTAGTACCTCCATATATATATTTAAGGAGTGGATTTGGCAACGGAAAAGTAACTTTTTGTTTCCAACAATCTAGGTGAAAGACGTCTTTCACACACACTTATCTCTCAGAACTGAGCATGTGGAGAGAAGTTCGTTCATCTAGCACAAAGGGAAAGGGTTGCAGGAGAACCTTTTACTCTGGTTTCTCATTCTGTTTCCTAGTGCTGGTTTGAAGATACTGAGTTATCATTGTAAAATATAGTTGGAACTAGTACCTCCCCTATATATGTATGGAGTGGAGTTTGCATCTGAAAAGAAACTTTGTGTTCCCAACAAGCTAGGTGAAGGACAGCTTTCACACACACATATCTCTCAGAACTGAGCATGTGGAGAGACGTTCGTTCATCTAGCACGAAGGGAACGGTTTGCAGGAGAAACTTTTACTCTGGTATCTCTGTCTGTTTCCTAGTGCCGGTTTGAAGTTCCTGCAGTTTTCACTGTAAAACCGAGTTGGAGCTAGGACCTCCCACATATATGTATGGAGTGGAGTTTGCAACTGAAAAGAAACTTTGTGTTTCCAACAAGCTAGGTGAAGTACGGATTTCACACACACTTATCTCTCAGAACTGAGCATGTGGAGAGACGTTCGTTCATCTAGCACAAAGGGAATGGGTTGCAGGAGAATCTTTTGCTCTGGTTTCTCAGTCTGTTTCCTTGGGCCGGTTTGAAGTTCCTGCAGTTTTCACTGTAAAACCGAGTTGGAGCTAGTACCATCCCATATATATGTATGGAGTGGAGTTTGCAACTGAAAAGAAACTTTGTGTTCCCAACAAGCTAGATGAAGGACGGCTTTCACACACACTTATCTCTCAGAACTGAGCATGTGGAGAGACGTTCCTTCATCTAGCACAAAGGGAACGGGTTGCAGGAGAAATTTTTACTCTGGTTTCTCAGTCTTTTTCCTAGTGCCGGTTTGAAGTTCCTGCAGTTTTCAGTGTAAAACCGAGTTGGAGCTAGTACCTACCCATATATTTTTATGGAGTGGAGTTTGCAACTGAAAAGAAACTTTGTGTTCCCAACAAGCTAGATGAAGGACGGCTTTCACACACACTTATCTCTCAGAAATGAGCATGTGGAGAGACTTCCGTTCATCTAGCACAAAGTGAAAGGGCTGCAGGGGAAACTTTTACTCTTGTTTCTCAGTGTGTTTCCTAGTGCCGGTTTGAAGTTCCTGCAATTTTCACTGTAAAACATTGTTGGAGCTAGTACCTCCCCATATATATGTATGGAGTGGAGTTTGCAACTGAAAAGAACCTTTGTGTTCCCAACAAGCTAGGTGAAGGACGGCTTTCACACACGCTTATCTCTCAGAAATGAGCATGTGGAGAGACGTTCGTTCATCTAGCAAAAAGGGAACGGGTTGCAGGAGAAACTTTTACTCTGGTTTCTCAGTCTGTTTCCTAGTGCCGGTTAGAAGTTCCTGCAGTTTTCACTGTAAAACCGAGTTGGAGCTAGGACCTCCCCATATATATGTATGGAGTGGAGTTTGCAACTGAAAAGAAACTTTGTGTTCCCAACAAGCTAGGTGAAGGACGGCTTTCACACACACTTATCTCTCAGAACTGAGCATGTGGAGAGACTTTCCTTCATCTAGCACAAAGGGAACGGGTTGGAGGAGAAATTTTTACTCTGGTTTCTCAGTCTATTTCTAGTGCCGGTTTGAATTTCCTGCAGTTTTCAGTGTAAAACCGAGTTGGAGCTAGTACCTACCCATATATTTTTATGGAGTGGAGTTTGCAAATGAAAAGAAACTTTGTGTTCCCAACAAGCTAGGTGAAGGACGGCTTTCACACACTTATCTCTCAGAACTGAGCATGTGGAAAGACTTCCGTTCATCTAGCACAAAGTGAACGTGTTGCAGGGGAAACTTTTACTCTGGTTTCTCAGTCTGTTTCCTCGTGCCGGTTTGAAGTTCCTGCAGTTTTCACTGTAAAACCGAGTTGGAGCTAGGACCTCCCCATATATATGTATGGAGTGGAGTTTGCAACTGAAAAGAAACTTTGTGTTCCCAACAGGCTATGTGAAGGACGGCTTTCACACACACTTATCTCTCAGAACTGAGCATGTGGAGAGACTTCCGTTCATCTAGCACAAAGTGAACGGGTTGCAGGGGAAACTTTTACTCTGATTTCTCAGTCTGTTTCCTCGTGCCGGTATGAATTTCCTGCAATTTTCACTGTAAAACAGAGTTGGAGCTAGTACCTCCCCATATATATGTATGGAGTGGAGTTTGCAACTGAAAGAAACTTTGTGTTCCCAACAAGCTAGGTGAAGTACCGCGTTCACACACGCTTATCTCTCAGAAATGAGCATGTGGAGAGACGTTCGTTCATCTAGCACAAATGGAACGGGTTGCAGGAGAAAATTTTACTCTCGTTTCTCAGTCTGTTTCCTAGTGCCGGTTTGCAGTTCCTGCAGTTTTCACTGTAAAACCGAGTTGGAGCTAGGACCTCCCCATATATATGTATGGAGTGGAGTTTGCAACTGAAAAGAAACTTTGTGTTCCCAACAGGCTATGTGAAGGACGGCTTTCACACACACTTATCTCTAAGAACTGAGCATGTGGAGAGACTACCGTTCATCTAGCACAAAGTGAACGGGTTGCAGGGGAAACTTTTACTCTGGTTTCTCAGTGTGTTTCCTAGTGCCGGTTTGAAGTTCCTGCAATTTTCACTGTAAAACCGAGTTGGAGCTAGTACCTCCCCATATATATGTATGGAGTGGATTTTGCAACTGAAAAGAAACTTTGTGTTCCCAACAAGCTAGGTGAAGGACGGCTTTCACACACACTTATCTCTCAGAACTTAGCATGTGGAGAGACGTTCGTTCATCTAGCACAAAAGGAACGGGTTGCAGGAGAAACTTTTACTCTGGTTTCTCAGTATGTTTCCTAGTGCCGTTTTGAAGTTCCTGCAGTTTTCACTGTAAAACCGAGTTGGAGCTACTACCTCCCCATATATATGTATAGAGTGGAGTTTGCAACTGAAAAGAAACTTTGTGTTCCCAACATGATAGTTGAAGGACGGCTTTCACACACACATTTCTCTCAGAACTGAGTATGTGGAGAGACGTTCGTTCATCTAGCACAAAGGGATCGGGTTGCAGTAGAAACTTTTCCTCTGGATTCTCAGTCTGTTTCCTCGTGCCGGTTTGAAGTTCCTGCAGTTTTCACTGTAAAACCGAGTTGGAGCTTGTACCTACCCATATATACGTATGGAGTGGAGTTTGCAACTGAAAAGAAACTTTGTGTTCCCAACAAGCTAGGTGAAGGACGGCTTTCACACACACATATCTCTGAGAACTGAGCATGTGGAGAGAATACCGTTCATCTAGCACAAAGTGAACGGGTTGAAGGGGAAACTTTTACTCTGGTTTCTCAGTGTGTTTCCTAGTGCCCGTTTGAAGTTCCTGCAATTTTCACTGAAAACAGAGTTGGAGCTAGTACCATCCCACATATATGTATGGAGTGGATTTTGCAACTGAAAAGAAACTTTGTGTTTCCAACAAGCTAGGTGAAGTAAGGTTTTCACACACACTTATCCCTCAGAACTGAGCATGTGGAGAGACGTTCGTTCATCTAGCACAAAGGGAACGGATTGCAGGAGAATCTTTTACTCTGGTTTCTCAGTATTTTTCCTAATACCGGTTTGAAGTTCCTGCAGTTTTCACTGTAAAACCGAGTTGGAGCTAGTACCATCCCATATATATGTATGGAGTGGAGTTTGCAACTGAAAAGAAACTTTGTGTTCCCAACAAGCTAGGTGAAGGACGGCTTTCACACAGACTTATCTCTCAGAACTGAGCATGTGGAGAGACGTTCCTTCATCTAGAACAAAGGGAACGGGTTGCAGGAGAAATATTTACTCTGGTTTCTCAGTCTTTTCCTAGTGCCGGTTTGAAGTTCCTGCAGTTTTCAGTGTAAAACCGAGTTGGAGCTAGTACCATCCCATATATATGTATGGAGTGGAGTTTGCAACTGAAAAGAAACTTTGTGTTTCCAACAAGCTAGGTGAAGTACGGATTTCACACACACTTATCTCTCAGAACTGAGCATGTGGAGAGACGTTCGTTCATCTAGCACAAAGGGAATGGGTTGCAGGAGAATCTTTTGCTCTGGTTTCTCAGTCTGTTTCCTTGGGCCGGTTTGAAGTTCCTGCAGTTTTCACTGTAAAACCGAGTTGGAGCTAGTACCATCCCATATATATGTATGGAGTGGAGTTAGCAACTGAAAAGAAACTTTGTGTTCCCAACAAGCTAGATGAAGGACGGCTTTCACACACACTTATCTCTCAGAACTGAGCATGTGGAGAGACGTTCCTTCATCTAGCACAAAGGGAACGGGTTGCAGGAGAAATTTTTACTCTGGTTTCTCAGTCTTTTTCCTAGTGCCGGTTTGAAGTTCCTGCAGTTTTCAGTGTAAAACCGAGTTGGAGCTAGTACCTACCCATATATTTTTATGGAGTGGAGATTGCAACTGAAAAGAAACTTTGTGTTCCCAACAAGCTAGGTGAAGGACGGCTTTCACACACACTTATCTCTCAGAAATGAGCATGTGGAGAGACTTCCGTTCATCTAGCACAAAGTGAACGGGTTGCAGGGGAAACTTTTACTCTGATTTCTCAGTGTGTTTCCTAGTGCCGGTTTGAAGTTCCTGCAATTTTCACTGTAAAACCGAGTTGGAGCTAGTACCTCCCCATATATATGTATGGAGTGGATTTTGCAACTGAAAAGAAACTTTGTGTTCCCAACAAGCTAGGTGAAGGACGGCTTTCACACACACTTATCTCTCAGAACTTAGCATGTGGAGAGACGTTCGTTCATCTAGCACAAAGGGAACGGGTTGCAGGAGAAACTTTTACTCTGGTTTCTCAGTATGTTTCCTAGTGCCGTTTTGAAGTTCCTGCAGTTTTCACTGTAAAACCGAGTTGGAGCTACTACCTCCCCATATATATGTATAGAGTGGAGTTTGCAACTGAAAAGAAACTTTGTGTTCCCAACATGATAGGTGAAGGACGGCTTTCACACACAATTATCTCTCAGAACTGAGCATGTGGATAGACGTTCGTTTACCTAGCACAAAGTGAACGGTTTGCAGGAGAAACTTTTACTCTGGATTCTAAGTCTGTTTCCTAGTGCTGGTTTGAATTTCCTGCAATTTTCACTGTAAAACCTATTTGGAGCTAGTACCTCCCCATATATATCTATGGAGTGGAGTTTGCAAGTGAAAAGAAGCTATGTGTTCCCAACAGGCTAGGTGAAGGACGGCTTTCACACACACTTATCTCTCAGAACTAAGCCAGTGGAGAGACGTTCGTTCATCTAGCACAAAGGAAACCGGTTGCAAGTGAAACTTTTCCTCTGGTTTCTCAGTCTGTTTCCTAGTGCCGGTTTGAAGTTCCTTCAGTTTTCACTGTAAAACCGAGTTGGAGCTTGTACCTCCCCATATATAAGTATGGAGTGGAGTTTGCAACTGAAAAGAAACTTTGTGTTCCCAACAAGCTAGGTGAAGGACGGCTTTCACACACACATTTCTCTCAGAACTGAGTATGTGGAGAGACGTTCGTTCATCTAGCACAAAGGGATCGGGTTGCAGTAGAAACTTTTCCTCTGGATTCTCAGTCTGTTTCCTCGTGCCGGTTTGAAGTTCCTGCAGTTTTCACTGTAAAACCGAGTTGGAGCTTGTACCTACCCATATATACGTATGGAGTGGAGTTTGCAACTGAAAAGAAACTTTGTGTTCCCAACAAGCTAGGTGAAGGACGGCTTTCACACACACATATCTCTGAGAACTGAGCATGTGGAGAGAATACCGTTCATCTAGCACAAAGTGAACGGGTTGCAGGGGAAACTTTTACTCTGGTTTCTCAGTGTGTTTCCTAGTGCCCGTTTGAAGTTCCTGCAATTTTCACTGAAAACAGAGTTGGAGCTAGTACCATCCCATATATATGTATGGAGTGGATTTTGCAACTGAAAAGAAACTTTGTGTTTCCAACAAGCTAGGTGAAGTAAGGTTTTCACACACACTTATCCCTCAGAACTGAGCATGTGGAGAGACGTTCGTTCATCTAGCACAAAGGGAACGGATTGCAGGAGAATCTTTTACTCTGGTTTCTCAGTCTGTTTCCTAGTACCGGTTTGAAGTTCCTGCAGTTTTCACTGTAAAACCGAGTTGGAGCTAGTAACATCCCATATATATGTATGGAGTGGAGTTTGCAACTGAAAAGAAACTTTGTGTTCCCAACAAGCTAGGTGAAGGACGGCTTTCACACACACTTATCTCTCAGAACTGAGCATGTGGAGAGACGTTCCTTCATCTAGAACAAAGGGAACGGGTTGCAGGAGAAATTTATACTCTGGTTTATCAGTCTTTTCCTAGTGCCGGTTTGAAGTTCCTGCAGTTTTCAGTGTAAAACCGAGTTGGAGCTAGTACCTACCCATATATTTTTATGGAGTGGAGTTGCAACTGAAAAGAAACTTTGTGTTCCAACAAGCTAGGTGAAGGACGGCTTTCACACACACTTATTTCTCAGAAATGAGCATGTGGAGAGACTTCCGTTCATCTAGCACAAAGTGAACGGGTTGCAGGGGAAACTTTTACTCTGGTTTCTCAGTGTGTTTCCTATTGCCGGTTTGAAGTTCCTGCAATTTTCACTGTAAAACAGAGTTGGAGCTAGTACCTCCCCATATATATGTATGGAGTGGAGTTTGCAACTGAAAAGAAACTTTGTGTTCCCAACAAGCTAGGTGAAGTACGGCGTTCACACACGCTTATCTCTCAGAAATGAGCATGTGGAGAGACTTTCGTTCATCTAACACAAAGTGAACGGGTTGAAGGGGAAACTTTTACTCTGGTTTCTCAGTCTGTTTCCTAGTGCCGGTTTGAAGTTCCTGCAGTTTTCACTGTAAAACCGAGTTGGAGCTAGGACCTCCCCATATATATGTATGGAGTGGAGTTTGCAACTGAAAAGAAACTTTGTGTTCCCAACAAGCTAGGTTAAGGACGGCTTTCACACACCCTTATCTCTCAGAACTGAGCATGTGGAGAGACTACCGTTCATCTAGCACAAAGTGAACGGGTTGCAGGGGAAACTTTTACTCTGGTTTCTCAGTGTGTTTCCTAGTGCCGGTTTGAAGTTCCTGCAATTTTCACTGTAAAATCGAGTTGGAGATTGTACCTCCGCATATATATGTATGGAGTGGAGTTTGCAAATGAAAAGAAACTTTGTGTTCCCAACAAGCTATGTGAATGACGGCTTTCACAAACACTTATCTCTCACAACTGAGTATGTGGAGAGACGTTCGTTCATCTAGCACCAAGGGATCGGGTTGCAGTAGAAACTTTTCCTCTGGTTTCTCAGTCTGTTTCCTCGTGCCGGTTTGAAGTTCCTGCAGTTTTCACTGTAATACCGAGTTGGAGCTAGTACCTACCCATATATACGTATGGAGTGGAGTTTGCATCTGAAAAGAAACTTTGTGTTCCCAACAAGGTAGTTGAAGGACGGCTTTCACACACACTTATCTCTCAGAAATATAGAATGTGGAGAGACGTTCGTTCATCTAGCACAAAGGGAACGGGTTGCAGTAGAAACTTTTACCCTGGTTTCTCAGTCTGTTTCCTCGTGCCGCTTTGAAGTTCCTGCAGTTTTCACTGTAAAACCGAGTTGGAGCTAGTACCTCCCCATATATATGTATGGAGTGGAGTTTGCAAATGAAAAGAAACTTTGTGTTCCCAACAACCTAGGTGAAGGACAGCTTTCACACACACTTATCTCTAAGAACTGAGCCTGTGAAGAGACTTTCGTTCATTTAGCACAAAGGGAAAGGGTTGCCAGAGAAACTTTTACTTTGGTTTCTCAGTCGGTTTCCTAGTGCCGTTTTGAAGTTCCTGCAGTTTTCACTGTAAAACCGAGTTGGAACTAGTATCTCCCCATATATATGTATACGGTGGAGTTTGCAAGTGAGAAGAAACATTGTGTTCCCAACAAGCTAGATGAAGGACGGCTTTCACACACAATTATCTGTCAGAACTGAGCATTTGGAGAGACGTTCGTTCATCTAGCACAAAGGGAACGGGTTGCAGGAGAAACTTTTACTTTGGTTTCTCAGTCTGTTTCCTAGTGCCTGTTTGAAGTTCCTGCAGTTTTCAGTGTAAAACCGAGTTGGAGCTAGGACCTCCCCATATATATGTATGGAGTGGAGTTTGCAACTGAAAAGAAACTTTGTGTTCCCAACAAGCTAGATGAAGGACGGCTTTCACACACACTTATCTCTCAGAACTGAGCATGTGGAGAGACTTCCGTTCATCTATCACAAAGTGAACGTGTTGCAGGTGAAACTTTCACTCTGGTTTCTCAGTGTGTTTCCTAGTGCCGGTTTGAAGTTCCTGCAATTTTCACTGTAAAATCGAGTTGGAGATTGTACCTCCGCATATATATGTATGGAGTGGAGTTTGCAAATGAAAAGAAACTTTGTGTTCCCAACAAGCTATGTGAATGACGGCTTTCACAAACACTTATCTCTCACAACTGAGTATGTGGAGAGACGTTCGTTCATCTAGCACCAAGGGATCGGGTTGCAGTAGAAACTTTTCCTCTGGTTTCTCAGTCTGTTTCCTCGTGCCGGTTTGAAGTTCCTGCAGTTTTCACTGTAATACCGAGTTGGAGCTAGTACCTACCCATATATACGTATGGAGTGGAGTTTGCATCTGAAAAGAAATTTTGTGTTCCCAACAAGGTAGTTGAAGGACGGCTTTCACACACACTTATCTCTCAGAAATATAGAATGTGGAGAGACGTTCGTTCATCTAGCACAAAGGGAACGGGTTGCAGTAGAAACTTTTACCCTGGTTTCTCAGTCTGTTTCCTCGTGCCGCTTTGAAGTTCCTGCAGTTTTCACTGTAAAACCGAGTTGGAGCTAGTACCTCCCCATATATATGTATGGAGTGGAGTTTGCAAATGAAAAGAAACTTTGTGTTCCCAACAACCTAGGTGAAGGACAGCTTTCACACACACTTATCTCTAAGAACTGAGCCTGTGAAGAGACTTTCGTTCATTTAGCACAAAGGGAAAGGGTTGCCAGAGAAACTTTTACTTTGGTTTCTCAGTCGGTTTCCTAGTGCCGTTTTGAAGTTCCTGCAGTTTTCACTGTAAAACCGAGTTGGAACTAGTATCTCCCCATATATATGTATACGGTGGAGTTTGCAAGTGAGAAGAAACATTGTGTTCCCAACAAGCTAGATGAAGGACGGCTTTCACACACAATTATCTGTCAGAACTGAGCATTTGGAGAGACGTTCGTTCATCTAGCACAAAGGGAACGGGTTGCAGGAGAAACTTTTACTTTGGTTTCTCAGTCTGTTTCCTAGTGCCTGTTTGAAGTTCCTGCAGTTTTCAGTGTAAAACCGAGTTGGAGCTAGGACCTCCCCATATATATGTATGGAGTGGAGTTTGCAACTGAAAAGAAACTTTGTGTTCCCAACAAGCTAGATGAAGGACGGCTTTCACACACACTTATCTCTCAGAACTGAGCATGTGGAGAGACTTCCGTTCATCTATCACAAAGTGAACGTGTTGCAGGTGAAACTTTCACTCTGGTTTCTCAGTGTGTTTCCTAGTGCCGGTATGAAGTTCCTGCAATTTTCACTGTAAAACAGAGTTGGAGCTAGTACCTCCCCATATATATGTATGGATAGGAGTTTGCAACTGAAAAGAAACTTTGTGTTCCCAACAAGCTAGGTGAAGGACGGCTTTCACACACACTTATCTCTCAGAACTGATCATGTGGAGAGACGTTCGTTCATCTAGCACAAAGGGAACGGGTTGCAGGAGAAACTTATACTCTGGTTTCTCAGTCTGTTTCCTAGTGCCGGTTTGAAGTTCCTGCAGTTTTCACTGTAAAACCGAGTTGGAGCTAGGACCTCCCCATATATATGTATGAAGTGGAGTTTGCAACTGAAAAGAAACTTTGTGTCCCCAACAAGCTATGTGAAGGACGGCTTTCACAAACAATTATCTCTCAGAACTGAGTATGGGGAGAGACGTTCGTTCATCTAGCACAAAGGGATCATGTTGCAGTAGAAACTTTTCCTCTGGTTTCTCAGTCTGTTTCCTCGTGCCGGTTTGAAGTTCCTGCAGTTTTCACTGTAAAACCGAGTTGGAGCTAGTACCTACCCATATAAACGTATGGAGTGGAGTTTGCATCTGAAAAGAAACTTTGTGTTCCCAACAAGCTAGTTGAAGGACGGCTTTCACACACACTTATCTCTCAGAAATGTAGAATGTGGAGAGACGTTCGTTCATCTAGAACAAAGGGAACGGTTTGCAGGAGAAACTTTTACTCTGGTTTCTCAGTCTGTTTCCTCGTGCCGGTTTGAAGTTCCTGCAGTTTTCACTGTAAAACCGAGTTGGAGCTAGTACCTCCCCATATATATTTATGGAGTGGAGTTTGCAACTGAAAAGAAACTTTGTGTTACCAACAAGCAAGGTGAAAGACGGCTTTCACACACACTTATCTCTCAGAACTGAGCATGTGGAGAGACGTTCGTTCATCTAGCACAAAGGGAACCTGTTGCAGGAGAAACTTTTACTCTGGTTTCTCAGACTGTTTCCTAGTGCCGGTTTGAAGTTCCTGCAATTTTCACTGTAAATCCGAGTTGGAGCTAGGACCTCCCCATATATATGTATGGATTGGAGTTTGCAACTGAAAAGAAACTTTGTGTTCCCAACAAGCTAGGTGAAGGACGGCTTTCACACACACTTATCTATCAGAACTGAGCATGTGGAGAGACGTTCGTTTATCTAGCATAAAGGGAACGGTTTGCAGGAGAAATCTTTACTCAGGATTCTAAGTCTGTTTCCAAGTGCCGGTTTGAAGTTCCTGCAGTTTTCACTGTAAAACCGAGTTGGAGCTAGTACCTCCACATATGTATCTATGGAGTGGATTTTGCAAGTGAAAAGAAACTATGTGTTCCCAACAAGCTAGGTGAAGGACGGCTTTCACACACACTTATCTCTCAGAACTGAGCATGTGGAGAGACATCCGTTCATCTAGCACAAAGTGAACGGGATGCAGGGGAAACTTTTACTCTGGTTTCTCAGTCTGTTTCCTCGTGCCGGTTTGAAGTTCCTGCAGTTTTCACTGTAAAACCGAGTTGGAGCTAGTACCTACCCATATATACGTATGGACTGGAGTGTGCATCTGAAAAGAAACTTTGTGTTCCCAACAAGCTAGTTGAAGGACGGCTTTCACACACTTATCTCTCAGAAATGTAGAATGTGGAGAGACGTTCGTTCATCTAGCACAAAGGGAACGGTTTGCAGGAGAAACTTTTACTCTGGTTTCTCAGTCTGTTTCCTCGTGCCGGTTTGAAGTTCCTGCAATTTTCACTGTAAATCCGAGTTGGAGCTAGGACCTACCCATATATATGTATGGATTGGAGTTTGCAACTGAAAAGAAACTTTGTGTTCCCAACAAGCTAGGTGAAGGACGGCTTTCACACACACTTATCTATCAGAACTGAGCATGTGGAGAGACGTTCGTTTATCTAGCACAAAGGGAACGGTTTGCAGGAGAAATTTTTACTCAGGATTCTAAGTCTGTTTCCTAGTGCCGGTTTGAAGTTCCTGCAGTTTTCACTGTAAAACCGAGTTGGAGCTAGTACCTCCACATATATATCTATGGAGTGGATTTTGCAAGTGAAAAGAAACTATGTGTTCCCAACAAGCTACGTGAAGGACGGCTTTCACACACACTTATCTCTCAGAACTGAGCATGTGGAGAGACTTCCGTTCATCTAGCACAAAGTGAACGGGTTGCAGGGGAAACTTTTACTCTGGTTTCTCAGTGTGTTTCCTAGTGCCGGTATGAAGTTCCTGCAATTTTCACTGTAAAACAGATTTGGAGCTAGTACCTCCCCATATATATGTATGGAGTGGAGTTTGCAACTGAAAAGAAACTTTGTGTTCCCAACAAGCTAGGTGAAGTACGGCGTTCACACTCGGTAATCTCTCAAAAATGAGCATGTAGAGAGACATTCGTTCATCTAGCACAAATGGAACGGGTTGCAGGAGAAACTTTTACTTTGGTTTCTCAGTCTGTTTCCTAGTGCCGGTTTGAAGTTCCTGCAGTTTTCACTGTAAAACCGAGTTGGAGCTAGGACCTCCCCATATATATGTATGGAGTGGAGTTAGCAACTGAAAAGAAACTTTGTGTTCCCAACAAGCTAGGTGAAGGACGGCTTTCACACACAATTATCTCTCAGAACTGAGCATGTGGAGAGACTACCGTTCATCTAGCACAAAGTGAACGGGTTGCAGGGGAAACTTTTACTCTGGTTTCTCAGTGTGTTTCCCAGTGCCGGTTTGAAGTTCCTGCAATTTTCACTGTAAAACCGAGTTGGAGCTAGTACCTCCCCATATATATGTATGGAGTGGAGTTTGCAACTGAAAAGAAACTTTGTGTTCCCAACAAGCTAGGTGAAGTACGGCTTTCACACACACTTATCTCTCAGAACTGAGCATGTGGAGAGACGTTCCTTCATCTAGCACAAAAGGAACGGGTTGCAGGAGAAATTTTTACTCTGGTTTCTCAGTCTTTTTCCTAGTGCCGGTTTGAATTTCCTGCATTTTTCAGTGTAAAACCGAGTTGGAACTAGTACCTACCCGTATATTTTTATGGAGTGGAGTTTGCAACTGAAAAGAAACTTTGTGTTCCCAACAAGCTAGGTGAAGGACGGCTTTCACACACACTTAACTCTCAGGACTGAGCATGTGGAGAGACTTCCGTTCATCTATCACAAAGTGAACGGGTTGCAGGGGAAACTTTTTCTCTGGTTTCTCAGTGTGTTTCCTAGTGCCGGTATGAAGTTCCTGCAATTTTCACTGTAAAACAGAGTTGGAGCTAGTACCTCCCCATATATATGTATGGATTGGAGTTTGCAACTGAAAAGAAACTTTGTGTTCCCAACAAGCTAGGTGAAGGACGGCTTTCACACAGACTTATCTCTCAGAACTGAGCATTTGGAGAGACGTTCGTTCATCTAGCACAAAGGGAACGGGTTGCAGTAGAAACTTTTACTCTGGATTCTCAGTCTGTTTCCTAGTGCCGGTTTGAAGTTCCTGCAGTTTTCACTGTAAAACCGAGTTGGAGCTAGTACCTACCCATATATACGTATGGACTGGAGTGTGCATCTGAAAAGAAACTTTGTGTTCCCAACAAGCTAGTTGAAGGACGGCTTTCACACACTTATCTCTCAGAAATGTAGAATGTGGAGAGACGTTCGTTCATCTAGCACAAAGGGAACGGTTTGCAGGAGAAACTTTTACTCTGGTTTCTCAGTCTGTTTCCTCGTGCCGGTTTGAAGTTCCTGCAATTTTCACTGTAAATCCGAGTTGGAGCTAGGACCTACCCATATATATGTATGGATTGGAGTTTGCAACTGAAAAGAAACTTTGTGTTCCCAACAAGCTAGGTGAAGGACGGCTTTCACACACACTTATCTATCAGAACTGAGCATGTGGAGAGACGTTCGTTTATCTAGCACAAAGGGAACGGTTTGCAGGAGAAATTTTTACTCAGGATTCTAAGTCTGTTTCCTAGTGCCGGTTTGAAGTTCCTGCAGTTTTCACTGTAAAACCGAGTTGGAGCTAGTACCTCCACATATATATCTATGGAGTGGATTTTGCAAGTGAAAAGAAACTATGTGTTCCCAACAAGCTAGGTGAAGGACGGCTTTCACACACACTTATCTCTCAGAACTGAGCATGTGGAGAGACTTCCGTTCATCTAGCACAAAGTGAACGGGTTGCAGGGGAAACTTTTACTCTGGTTTCTCAGTGTGTTTCCTAGTGCCGGTATGAAGTTCCTGCAATTTTCACTGTAAAACAGATTTGGAGCTAGTACCTCCCCATATATATGTATGGAGTGGAGTTTGCAACTGAAAAGAAACTTTGTGTTCCCAACAAGCTAGGTGAAGTACGGCGTTCACACACGCTAATCTCTCAAAAATGAGCATGTAGAGAGACATTCGTTCATCTAGCACAAAGGGAACGGGTTGCAGGAGAAATTTTACTTTGGTTTCTCAGTCTGTTTCCTAGTGCCGGTTTGAAGTTCCTGCAGTTTTCACTGTAAAACCGAGTTGGAGCTAGGACCTCCCCATATATATGTATGGAGTGGAGTTTGCAACTGAAAAGAAACTTTGTGTTCCCAACAAGCTAGGTGAAGGACGGCTTTCACACACACTTATCTCTCAGAACTGAGCATGTGGAGAGACTACCGTTCATCTAGCACAAAGTGAACGGGTTGCAGGGGAAACTTTTACTCTGGTTTCTCAGTGTGTTTCCTAGTGCCGGTTTGAAGTTCCTGCAATTTTCACTGTAAAACCGAGTTGGAGCTAGTACCTCCCCATATATATGTATGGAGTGGAGTTTGCAACTGAAAAGAAACTTTGTGTTCCCAACAAGCTAGGTGAAGTACGGCTTTCACACACACTTATCTCTCAGAACTGAGCATGTGGAGAGACGTTCCTTCATCTAGCACAAAAGGAACGGGATGCAGGAGAAATTTTTACTCTGGTTTCTCAGTATTTTTCCTAGTGCCGGTTTGAATTTCCTGCATTTTTCAGTGTAAAACCGAGTTGGAGCTAGTACCTACCCGTATATTTTTATGGAGTGGAGTTTGCAACTGAAAAGAAACTTTGTGTTCCCAACAAGCTAGTTGAAGGACGGCTTTCACACACACTTAACTCTCAGGACTGAGCATGTGGAGAGACTTCCGTTCATCTATCACAAAGTGAACGGGTTGCAGGGGAAACTTTTTCTCTGGTTTCTCAGTGTGTTTCCTAGTGCCGGTATGAAGTTCCTGCAATTTTCACTGTAAAATAGAGTTGGAGCTAGTACCTCCCCATATATATGTATGGATTGGAGTTTGCAACTGAAAAGAAACTTTGTGTTCCCAACAAGCTAGGTGAAGGACGGCTTTCACACAGACTTATCTCTCAGAACTGAGCATGTGGAGAGACGTTCGTTCATCTAGCACAAAGGGAACGGGTTGCAGGAGAAACTTTTACTCTGGATTCTCAGTATGTTTCCTAGTGCCGGTTTGAAGTTCCTGCAGTTTTCACTGTAAAACCGAGTTTTAGCTAGGACTTCCCCATATATATGTATGGAGTGGAGTTTGCAACTGAAAAGAAACTTTGTGTTCCCAACAAGCTAGGTGAAGGACGGCTTTCACACACACTTATCTCTCAGAACTGAGCCTGTGGAGAGACGTTCTTTCATCTAGCACAAAGGAAACCGGTTGCAAGTGAAATTTTTCCTCTGGTTTCTCAGTCTGTTTCCTAGTGCCGGTTTGAAGTTCCTTCAGTTTTCACTGTAAAATCGAGTTGGAGTTTGTACCTCCCCATATATATGTATGGAGTGGAATTTGGAACTGAAAAGAAACTTTGTGTTCCCAACAAGCTATGTGAAGGACGGCTTTCACAAACACTTATCTCTCAGAACTGAGTATGTGGAGAGACGTTCGTTCATCTAGCACAAAGGAAACCGATTGCAAGTGAAATTTTTCCTCTGGTTTCTCAGTCTGTTTCCTAGTGAGGGTTTGAAGTTCCTTCAGTTTTCACTGTAAAATCGAGTTGGAGTTTGTACCTCCCCATATATATGTATGGAGTGGAGTTTGCATCTGAAAAAAAACTTTGTGTTCCCAACAAGCTAGTTGAAGGACGGCTTTCACACAAACTTATCTCTCAGAAATGTAGAATGTGGAGAGACGTTCGTTCATCTAGAACAAAGGGAACGGTTTGCAGGAGAAACTTTTACTCAGGATTCTAAGTCTGTTTCCTAGTGCCCTTTTGAAGTTCCTGCAGTGTTCACTGTAAAACCGAGTTGGAACTAGTATCTCCCCATATATATGTATGCGGTGGAGTTTGCAAGTGAGAAGAAACATTGTGTTCCCAACAAGCTAGATGAAGGACGGCTTTCACACACAATTATCTGTCAGAACTGAGCATTTGGAGAGACGTTCGTTCATCTAGCACAAAGGGAACGGGTTGCAGGAGAAAATTTACTCTGGTTTCTCATTCTGTTGACTAGTGCCGGTTAGAAATTCCTCCAGTTTTCACTGTAAAACCGAGTTGTAGCTGGAACTTCCCCATATATATTTATGAAGTGGAGTTTGCAACTGAAATGAAACTTTGTTTTCCCAACAAGCTAGCTGAAGGACGGCTTTCACACACACTTATCTCTCAGAACTGAGCATGTGGAGAGACGTTCGTTCATCTAGCAAAATGGGAACGGGTAGCAGGATAAACTTTTACTCTGGTTTCTCAGTCTGTTTACTCGTGCCGGTTTGAAGTTCCTGCAGTTTTCACTGTAAAACCGAGTTGGAGCTAGTACCTCCCCATATATATGTATGGAGTAGAGTTTGCAACTGAAAAGAAGCTTTGTGTTACCAACAAGCAAGGTGAAGGACGGCTTTCACACACACTTATCTCTCAGAACTGAGCATGTGGAGAGACGTTCGTTCATCTAGCACAAAGGGAACGGTTTGCCGGAGAAACTTTTACTCTGGTTTCTCAGTCTGTTTCCTAGTGCCGGTTTGAAGTTCCTGCAATTTTCACTGTAAATCCGAGTTGGAGCTAGGACCTCCCCATATATATGTATGGAGTTGAGTTTGCAACTGAAAAGAAACTTTGTGTTTCCAACAAGCTAGGTGAAGGTCGGCTTTCACACACACTTATCAATCAGAACTGAGCATGTGGAGAGACGTTCGTTTATCTATCACAAAGGGAACGGTTTGCAGGAGAAATTTTTACTCTGGATTCTAAGTCTGTTTCCTAGTGCCGGTTTGAAGTTCCTGCAGTTTTCACTGTAAAACCGAGTTGGAGCTAGTACCTCCACATATATATCTATGGAGTGGATTTTGCAAGTGAAAAGAAACTATGTGTTCCCAACAAGCTAGGTGAAGGACGGCTTTCACACACACTTATATCTCAGAACTGAGCATGTGGAGAGACTTCCGTTCATCTAGCACAAAGTGAACGGGTTGCAGGGGAAAATTTTACTCTGGTTTCTCAGTGTGTTTCCTAGTGCCGGTATGAAGTTCCTGCAATTTTCACTGTAAAACAGAGTTGGAGCTAGTACCTCCCCATATATATGTATGGAGTGGAGTTTGCAACTGAAAAGAAACTTTGTGTTCCCAACAAGCTAGGTGAAGTACGGCGTTCACAAACGCTTATCTCTAAGAAATGAGCATGTGGAGAGACGTTCGTTCATCTAGCACAAAGGGAACGGGATGCAGGGGAAACTTTTACTCTGGTTTCTCAGTCTGTTTCCTAGTGCCGATTTGAAGTTCCTGCAGTTTTCACTGTAAAACCGAATTGGAGGTAGGACCTCCCCATATATATGTATGGAGTGGAGTTTGCAACTGAAAAGAAACTTTGTGTTCCTAACAAGCTAGGTGAAGTACGGCTTTCACACACACTTATCTCTCAGAACTGAGCATGTGGAGAGACTACCGTTCATCTAGCACAAAGTGAACGGGTTGCAGGGGAAACTTTTACTCTGGTTTCTCAGTGTGTTTCCTAGTGCCGGTTTGAAGTTCCTGCAATTTTCACTGTAAAACCGAGTTGGAGCTAGTACCTCCCCATATATATGTATGGAGTGGAGTTTGCAACTGAAAAGAAACTTTGTGTTCCCAACATGATAGGTGAAGGATGGCTTTCACACACACTTATCTCTCAGAAATGTAGAATGTGGAGAGACGTTCGTTCATCTAGCACAAAGGGAACGGGTTGCAGGAGAAACTTTTACTCTGGTTTCTCAGTCTGATTCTTAGTGCCGGTTTGAAGTTTCTCAGTTTTCACTGTAAAACCGAGTTGAAACTAGTATCTCCCCATATATATGTATGCGGTGGAGTTTGCAAGTGAGAAGAAACATTGTGTTCCCAACAAGCTAGATGAAGGACGGCTTTCACACACAATTATCTGTCAGAACTGAGCATTTGGAGAGACGTTCGTTCATCTAGCACAAAGGGAACGGGTTGCAGGAGAAAGTTTTACTCTGGTTTCTCATTCTGATGAGTAGTGCCGGTTAGAAATTCCTGCAGTTTTCACTGTAAACCCGAGTTGTAGCTAGTACTTCCCCATATATATTTATGGAGTGGAGTTTGCAACTGAAAAGAAACTTTGTTTTCCCAACAAGCTAGGTGAAGGACGGATTTCACACACACTTATCTCTCAGAACTGAGCATGTGGAGAAACTTTCGTTCATCTAGCAAAAAGGGAACGGGTAGCAGGATAAACTTTTACTCTGGTTTCTCAGTCTGTTTCCTCGTGCCGGTTTGAAGTTCCTGCAGTTTTCACTGTAAAACCGAGTTGGAGCTAGTACCTCCCCATATATATGTATGGAGTGGAGTTTGCAACTGAAAGGAAACTTTGTGTTACCAACAAGCAAGTTGAAGGACGGCTTTCACACACACTTATCTCTCAGAACTGAGCATGTGGAGAGACGTTCGTTCATGTAGCACAAAGGGATCGGGTTGCAGGGCAAACTTTTACTCTGGTTTCTCTGTCTGTTTCCTAGTGCCGGTTTGAATTTCCTGCAGTTTTCACTGTAAAACTGAGTTGGAGCTAGTACCTCCCCATATATATCTATGGAGTGGGGTTAGCAAGTGAAAAGAAACTTTGTGTTCCCAAAAAGCTAGGTGAAGGACGGCTTTCACACACACTTATCTCTCAGAACTGAGCATTTGGAGAGACGTTCGTTCATGTAGCACAAAGGGATCGGGTTGCAGGAGAAACTTTTACTCTGGTTTCTCAGTCTGTTTCCTAGTGCCGGTTTGAAGTTCCTGCAGTTTTCAGTGTAAAACCGTGTTGGAGCTAGGACCTCCCCATATATATGTATGGAGTGGAGTTTTCAACTGAAAAGAAACTTTGTGTTCCCAACAAGCTAGGTGAAGTACGGCATTCACACACACTTATCTCTCAGAACTGAGCATGTGGAGAGACGTTCGTTCATCTAGCACAAAGGGAACCGGTTGCAGGGGAAACTTTTACTCTGGTTTCTCAGACTGTTTCCTAGTGCCGGTTTGAAGTTCCTGCAGTTTTCACTGTAAAACCGAGTTGGAGCTAGTACCTCCCCATATATATGTATGGAGTGGAGTTTGCAACTGAAAAGAAACTTTGTGTTCCCAACAAGCTAGGTGAAGGACGGCATTCACACATACTTATCTCTCAGAACTGAGCATGTGGAGAGACGTTCGTTCATCTAGCACAAAGGGAAAGGGTTGCAGGAGAAACATTTACTCTGGTTTCTCAGTCTGTTTCCTAGTGCCGCTTGAAGTTCCTGCAGTTTTCGTTGTAATAATGTGTTGGAGCTATTACCTCCTCATATATATGTATGGAGTGGAGTTTGCAACTGAAAAGAAACTTTGTGTTCCCAACAAGCTAGGTGAAGGACTGCTTTCACACACACTTATCTCTCAGAACTGAGCATGTGGAGAGACGTTCGTTCATGTAGCAGAAAGGGAACGGTTTGCAGGAGAAACTTTTACTCTGGATCCTAAGTCAGTTTCCTAGTGCCGGTTTGAAGTTCCTGCAGTTTTCACTGTAAAACCGAGTTGGAGCTTGTACCTACCCATATATATGTTTGGAGTGGAATTTACATCTGAAAAGTTATTTTGTGTTTCCAACAACTACGTGAATTACGGCTTTCACACACACTTATCTCTCAGAACTGTAGCAATTGGAGAGACGTTCGTTCATGTAGCACAAAGGGAACGGTTTGCAGGAGAAACTTTTACTCTGGATTCTAAGTCTGTTTCCTAGTGCCGTTTTGAAGTTCGTGCAGTTTTCACTGTAAAACCGAGTTATAGCTAGTACCTCCCCATATATATGTAAGGATTGGAATTGCATCTGAAAAGAATATTTGTGTTCCCAACAAGCTAGTTGAAGGACGGTTTTCACACACACATATCTCTCAGAACTGAGCATGTGGAGTGAAGTTCGTTCATCTAGAACAAAGGGAACGGGTTGCAGGAAAATCTTTTACTCTGGTATCTCAGTCTGTTTCCTAGTGCCGGTATGAAGTTCCTGCAATTTTCACTGTAAATCCGAGTTGGAGCTAGGACCTCCCCATATATATGTATGGATTGGAGTTTGCAACTGAAAAGAAAATTTGTGTTCCCAACAAGCTAGGTGAAGGACGGCTTTCACACACACTTATCTATCAGAACTGAGCATGTGGAGAGACGTTCGTTTATCTAGCACAAAGGGAACGGTTTGCAGGAGAAATTTTTACTCAGGATTCTAAGTCTGTTTCCTAGTGCCGGTTTGAAGTTCCTGCAGTGTTCACTGTAAAACCGAGTTGGAACTAGTATCTCCCCATATATATGTATGCGGTGGAGTTTGCAAGTGAGAAGATACATTGTGTTCCCAACAAGCTAGATGAAGGACGGCTTTCACACACAATTATCTGTCAGAACTGAGCATTTGGAGAGACGTTCGTTCATCTAGCACAAAGTGAACGGGTTGCAGGAGAAAATTTACTCTGGTTTCTCATTCTGTTGACTAGTGCCGGTTAGAAATTCCTCCAGTTTTCACTGTAAAACCGAGTTGTAGCTAGAACTTCCCCATATATATTTATGAAGTGGAGTTTGCAACTGAAAAGAAACTTTGTTTTCCCAACAAGCTAGCTGAAGGACGGCTTTCACACACACTTATCTCTCAGAACTGAGCATGTGGAGAGACGTTCGTTCATCTAGCAAAATGGGAACGGGTAGCAGGATAAACTTTTACTCTGGTATCTCAGTCTGTTTCCTCGTGCCGGTTAGAAGTTCCTGCAGTTTTCACTGTAAAACCGAGTTGGAGCTAGGACCTCCCCATATATATGTATGGAGTAGAGTTTGCAACTGAAAAGAAGCTTTGTGTTACCAACAAGCAAGGTGAAGGACGGCTTTCACACACACATATCTCTCAGAACTGAGCATGTGGAGAGACGTTCGTTCATCTAGCACAAAGGGAACGGTTTGCAGGAGAAACTTTTACTCTGGTTTTTCAGTCTGTTTCCTAGTGCCGGTTTGAAGTTCCTGCAATTTTCACTGTAAATCCGAGTTGGAGCTAGGACCTCCCCATATATATGTATGGAGTTGAGTTTGCAACTGAAAAGAAACTTTGTGTTTCCAACAAGCTAGGTGAAGGTCGGCTTTCACACACACTTATCAATCAGAACTGAGCATGTGGAGAGACGTTCGTTTATCTATCACAAAGGGAACGGTTTGCAGGAGAAATTTTTACTCTGGATTCTAAGTCTGTTTCCTAGTGCCGGTTTGAAGTTCCTGCAGTTTTCACTGTAAAACCGAGTTGGAGCTAGTACCTCCACATATATATCTATGGAGTGGATTTTGCAAGTGAAAAGAAACTATGTGTTCCCAACAAGCTAGGTGAAGGACGGCTTTCACACACACTTATATCTCAGAACTGAGCATGTGGAGAGACTTCCGTTCATCTAGCACAAAGTGAACGGGTTGCAGGGGAAAATTTTACTCTGGTTTCTCAGTGTGTTTCCTAGTGCCGGTATGAAGTTCCTGCAATTTTCACTGTAAAACAGAGTTGGAGCTAGTACCTCCCCATATATATGTATGGAGTGGAGTTTGCAACTGAAAAGAAACTTTGTGTTCCCAACAAGCTAGGTGAAGTACGGCGTTCACAAACGCTTATCTCTCAGAAATGAGCATGTGGAGAGACGTTCGTTCATCTAGCACAAAGGGAACGGGATGCAGGGGAAACTTTTACTCTGGTTTCTCAGTCTGTTTCCTAGTGCCGATTTGAAGTTCCTGCAGTTTGCACTGTAAAACCGAGTTGGAGGTAGGACCTCCCCATATATATGTATGGAGTGGAGTTTGCAACTGAAAAGAAACTTTGTGTTCCCAACAAGCTAGGTGAAGCAGGGCTTTCACACACACTTATCTCTCAGAACTGAGCATGTGGAGAGACTACCGTTCATCTAGCACAAAGTGAACGGGTTGCAGGGGAAACTTTTACTCTGGTTTCTCAGTCTGTTTCCTAGTGCCGATTTGAAGTTCCTGCAGTTTGCACTGTAAAACCGAGTTGGAGGTAGGACCTCCCCATATATATGTATGGAGTGGAGTTTGCAACTGAAAAGAAACTTTGTGTTCCCAACATGATAGGTGAAGGATGGCTTTCACACACACTTATCTCTCAGAAATGTAGAATGTGGAGAGACGTTCGTTCATCTAGCACAAAGGGAACGGGTTGCAGGAGAAACTTTTACTCTGGTTTCTCAGTCTGATTCTTAGTGCCGGTTTGAAGTTTCTCAGTTTTCACTGTAAAACCGAGTTGGAACTAGTATCTCCCCATATATATGTATGCGGTGGAGTTTGCAAGTGAGAAGAAACATTGTGTTCCCAACAAGCTAGATGAAGGACGGCTTTCACACACAATTATCTGTCAGAACTGAGCATTTGGAGAGACGTTCGTTCATCTAGCACAAAGGGAACGGGTTGCAGGAGAAAGTTTTACTCTGGTTTCTCATTCTGATGAGTAGTGCCGGTTAGAAATTCCTGCAGTTTTCACTGTAAAACCGAGTTGTAGCTAGTACTTCCCCATATATATTTATGGAGTGGAGTTTGCAACTGAAAAGAAACTTTGTTTTCCCAACAAGCTAGGTGAAGGACGGCTTTCACACACACTTATCTCTCAGAACTGAGCATGTGGAGAAACGTTCGTTCATCTAGCAAAAAGGGAACGGGTAGCAGGATAAACTTTTACTCTGGTTTCTCAGTCTGTTTCCTCGTGCCGGTTTGAAGTTCCTGCAGTTTTCACTGTAAAACCGAGTTGGAGCTAGTACCTCCCCATATATATGTATGGAGTGGAGTTTGCAACTGAAAAGAAACTTTGTGTTACCAACAAGCTAGATGAAGGACGGATTTCACACACATTTATCTCTCAGAACTGAGCATGTGGAGAGACGTTCGTTCATCTAGCACAATGGGAACGGGTTGCAGGAGAATCTATTCACTGGTTTCTCAGTCTGTTTCCTAGTGCCGGTTTGAATTTCCTGCAGTTTTCACTGTAAAACCGAGTTGGATCTAGTACCTCCCCATATATATGTATGGAGTGGAGTTTGCAACTGAAAAGAAACTTTGTGTTTCCAACAAGCTAGGTGAATGACGGCTTTCTCACACACTTATCTCTCAGAACTGAGCATGTGGAGAGAAGTTCGTTCATCTAGCACAAAGGGAACGGGTTGCAGGAGAATCTTATACTCTGGTTTCTCAGTCTGTTTCCTAGTGCCGTTTTGAAGTTCGTGCAGTTTTCACTGTAAAACCGAGTTATAGCTAGTACCTCCCCATATATATGTAAGGATTGGAATTGCATCTGAAAAGAATATTTGTGTTCCCAGCAAGCTAGTTGAAGGACGGCTTTCACACACACATATCTCTCAGAACTGAGCATGTGGAGAGATGTTCGTTCATCTAGCACAAAGGGAACGGGTTGCAGGAAAATCTTTTACTCTGATTTCTCAGTCTGTTTCCTAGTGCCGGTTTGAAATTCCTGCAGTATTCATTGTAAAACCGAGTTGGAGCTAGTACCTCCCCATATATAATTATGGAGTGGTGTTTGCAAATGAAAAGAAACTTTGTATTCCCAACAAGCTAGTTGAAGGACGGCTTTCACACACACTTATCTCTCAGAACTTAGCATGTGGAGAGACGTTCGTTTATCTAGCACAAAGGGAACGGTTTGCAGGAGAAACTTTTACTCTGGATTCTAAGTCTGTTTCCTAGTGCCAGTTTGAAGTTCCTGCATTTTTCACTGTAAAACCGAGTTGGAGCTAGTACCTCCACATATATATCTATGGAGTGGAATTTGAAAGTGAAAAGAAACTATGTGTTCCCAAAAAGCTAGGTGAAGGACGGCTTTCACACACACTTATATCTCAGAACTGAGCAAGTGGAGAGACGTACGTTCATGTAGCACAAAGGGAACGGGTTGCTGGAGAAACTATTACTCTGGTTTCTCAGTCTGTTTCCTAGTGCCGGTTTGAAGTTCCTGCAGTTTTCAGTGTAAAACCAAGTTGGAAAACGTACCTTCTCATATATATGTATTTAGTGGATTTTTCATCTGAAAAGAAACTTTGTGTTCCCAACAAGTTATGTGAAGGATGGCTTTCACACACACATATCTCTCAGAAATGAGCATGTGGAGAGACGTTCGTTCATCAAGCACGAAGTGAACGATTTGCAGGAGAAACTTTTACTCTGCTATCTCTGTCTCTTTCCTAGTGCAGGTTTAAAGTTCCTGCAGTTTTCACTGTGAAACAGATTTGGAGCTAGTACCTCCCCATATATATGTATGGAGTGGAGTTTGCTACTGAAAAGAAACTTTGTGTTTCCATCAAGCTAGGTGAATGACGGCTTTCACACACACTTATCTCTCAGAAATGAGCATGTGGAGAGACGTTCGTTCATCTAGCACAAAGGGAACGGTTTGCAGGCGAATCTTTTACTCTGGATTTTCAGTCTGTTTCCTAGTGCCGGTTTGAAGTTCGTGCAGTTTTCACTGTAAAACTGAGTTGGAGCTAGTACCTACCCATATATATGTATGGAGTGGAGTTTGCATCTGAAAAAAACTTTGTGTTCCAAACAAGCTAGGTGAAGGGCGGCTTTCACACACACTTATCTGTCAGAACTGAGCATGTGGAGAGACGTTCGTTCATGTAGCACAAAGGGAACAGGTTGTAGGAAAATCTTTTACTCTGGTTTCTCTGTCTGTTTCCTAGTGCCGGTTTGAAGTTCCTGCAGTTTTCACTGTAAAACCGAGTTGGAACACGTACCTCCTCATATATATGTATGGAGTGGATTTTGCAGCTGAAAAGACACTTTGTGTTCCCAACAAGTTAGGTGAAGGACGGCTTTCACACACACTTATCTCTCAGAAATGAGCATGTGGAGAGACTTTCGTTCATCTAGCACAAAGGGAACGGGTTGCAGGGAAATCTTTTACTCTGGTTTGTCAGTCTGTTTCCTAGTGCCGGTTTGAAGTTCCTGCAGTTTTCACTGTAAAACCGAGTTGAAACTAGTATCTCCCCATATATATGTATGCGGTGGAGTTTGCAAGTGAGAAGAAACATTGTGTTCCCAACAAGCTAGATGAAGGACGGCTTTCACACACAATTATCTGTCAGAACTGAGCATTTGGAGAGACGTTCGTTCATCTAGCACAAAGGGAACGGGTTGCAGGAGAAACTTTTACTCTGGTTTCTCATTCTGATGAGTAGTGCCGGTTAGAAATTCCTGCAGTTTTCACTGTAAAACCGAGTTGTAGCTAGTACTTCCCCATATATATTTATGGAGTGGAGTTTGCAACTGAAAAGAAACTTTGTTTTCCCAACAAGCTAGGTGAAGGACGGCTTTCACACACACTTATCTCTCAGAACTGAGCATGTGGAGAAACGTTCGTTCATCTAGCAAAAAGGGAACGGGTAGCAGGATAAACTTTTACTCTGGTTTCTCAGTCTGTTTCCTCGTGCCGGTTTGAAGTTCCTGCAGTTTTCACTGTAAAACCGAGTTGGAGCTAGTACCTCCCCATATATATGTATGGAGTGGAGTTTGCAACTGAAAAGAAACTTTGTGTTACCAACAAGCAAGTTGAAGGACGGCTTTCACACACACTTATCTCTCAGAAATGAGCATGTGGAGAGACGTTCGTTCATGTAGCACAAAGGGATCGGGTTGCAGGAGAAACTTTTACTCTGGTTTCTCTGTCTGTTTCCTAGTGCCGGTTTGAATTTCCTGCAGTTTTCACTGTAAAACTGAGTTGGAGCTAGTACCTCCCCATATATATCTATGGAGTGGAGTTAGCAAGTGAAAAGAAACTTTGTGTTCCCAAAAAGCTAGGTGAAGGACGGCTTTCACACACACTTATCTCTCAGAACTGAGCATTTGGAGAGACGTTCGTTCATGTAGCACAAAGGGATCGGGTTGCAGGAGAAACTTTTACTCTGGTTTCTCAGTCTGTTTCCTAGTGCCGGTTTGAAGTTCCTGCAGTTTTCAGTGTAAAACCGTGTTGGAGCTAGGACCTCCCCATATATATGTATGGAGTGGAGTTTTCAACTGAAAAGAAACTTTGTGTTCCCAACAAGCTAGGTGAAGTACGGCATTCACACACACTTATCTCTCAGAACTGAGCATGTGGAGAGACGTTCGTTCATCTAGCACAAAGGGAACCGGTTCCAGGGGAAACTTTTACTCTGGTTTCTCAGTCTGTTTCCTAGTGCCGGTTTGAAGTTCCTGCAGTTTTCACTGTAAAACCGAGTTGGAGCTAGTACCTCCCCATATATATGTATGGAGTGGAGTTTGCAACTGAAAAGAAACTTTGTGTTCCCAACAAGCTAGGTGAAGGACGGCATTCACACACACTTATCTCTCAGAACTGAGCATGTGGAGAGACGTTCGTTCATCTAGCACAAAGGGAAAGGGTTGCAGGAGAAACATTTACTCTGGTTTCTCAGTCTGTTTCCTAGTGCCGCTTGAAGTTCCTGCAGTTTTCATTGTAATAATGTGTTGGAGCTATTACCTCCTCATATATATGTATGGAGTGGAGTTTGCAACTGAAAAGAAACTTTGTGTTCCCAACAAGCTAGGTGAAGGACTGCTTTCACACACACTTATCTCTCAGAACTGAGCATGTGGAGAGACGTTCGTTCATGTAGCACAAAGGGAACGGTTTGCAGGAGAAACTTTTACTCTGGATCCTAAGTCTGTTTCCTAGTGCCGGTTTGAAGTTCCTGCAGTTTTCACTGTAAAACCGAGTTGGAGCTTGTACCTACCCATATATATGTTTGGAGTGGAGTTTACATCTGAAAAGTTATTTTGTGTTTCCAACAAGCTACGTGAATTACGGCTTTCACACACACTTATCTCTCAGAACTGTAGCAATTGGAGAGACGTTCGTTCATGTAGCACAAAGGGAACGGTTTGCAGGAGAAACTTTTACTCTGGATTCTAAGTCTGTTTCCTAGTGCCGGTTTGAAGTTCCTGAAGTTTTCACTGTAAAACCGAGTTGGAGTTAGTACCTCCCCATATATATGTATGGAGTGGAGTTTGCAACTGAAAAGAAACTTTGTGTTCCCAACAAGCTAGGTGAAGAACGGATTTCACACACACTTATCTCTCAGAACCTAGCCTGTGGAGAGACATTCGTTCTTCTAGCACAAAGGGAAAGGGTTGAAGGAGAAACTTTTTCTTTGGTTTCTCAGTCTTTTTCCTCGTGCCGGTTTGAAGTTCCTGCAGTTTTCACTGTAAAATCGAGTTGGAGCTTGTACCTCCCCATATATATGTAAGGAGTGGAGTTTGCATTTGAAAAGAAACTTTGTGTTCCCAACAAGCTATGTGAAGGACGGCTTTCACACAAAATTATCTCTCAGAACTGAGCATGTGGAGAGACGTTCGTTCATCTAGCACAAATGGAACGGGTTGCAGGAAAATCTTTTACTCTGGTTTCTCAGTCTGTTTCCTAGTGCCGATTTGAAATTCCTGCTGTTTTCACTGTAAAACCGTGTTGGAACACGTACCTTCTCATATATATGTATGGAATGGATTTTGCATCTGAAAAGAAACTATGTGTTCCCAACAAGTTAAATGAAGGACGGCTTTCACACACACTTATCTCTCAGAATTGAGCATGTGGAGAGACTTTCGTTCATCTAGCACAAATTGAACGGGTTGCAGTAGAAACTTTTTATCTGGTTTCTCAGTCTTATTCCTAGTGCCGGTTTGAAGTTCCTGCAGTTTTCACTGTAAAACCGAGTTGGAGCTAGTACCTCCCCATATATATGTATGGAGTGGAGTTTGCAAATGAAAAGAAACTTTGTGTTTCCAACAAGCTAGGTGAAGGGCGGCTTTCACACACACTTATCTCTCAGATCTGAGCATGTGGAGAGACGTTCGTTCATCTAGCACAAAGGGAAAGGGTTGCAGGAGAAACATTTACTCTGGTTTCTCAGTCTTTTTCCTCGTGCCGGTTTGAAGTTCCTGCAGTTTTCACTGTAAAACCGAGTTGGAGCTAGTACCTCCCCATATATATGTATGGAGTGGAGTTGGCAACTGAAAAGAAACTTTGTGTTTCCAACAAGCTACGTGAATTACGGCTTTCACACACACATATCTCTCAGAACTGAACATGTGGAGAGACGTTCGTTCATTTAGCACAAGGGAACGGGTTGCAGGAGAAACTTTTACTCTGGTTTCTCAGTCTGTTTCCTTGTGCCGGTTTGAAGTTCCTGCAGTTTTCACTGTAAAACCGAGTTGGAGCTAGTAACTCCCCATATATATGTATGGAGTGGAGTTTGCAACTGAAAAGAACATTTGTGTTCCCAACAAGCTAGATGAAGGACGGATTTCACACACATTTATCTCTCAGAACTGAGCATGTGGAGAGACGTTCGTTCATCTAGCACAATGGGAACGGGTTGCAGGAGAATCTATTCACTGGTTTCTCAGTCTGTTTCCTAGTGCCGGTTTGAATTTCCTGCAGTTTTCACTGTAAAACCGAGTTGGATCTAGTACCTCCCCATATATATGTATGGAGTGGAGTTTGCAACTGAAAAGAAACTTTGTGTTTCCAACAAGCTAGGTGAATGACGGCTTTCTCACACACTTATCTCTCAGAACTGAGCATGTGGAGAGAAGTTCGTTCATCTAGCACAAAGGGAACGGGTTGCAGGAGAATCTTATACTCTGGTTTCTCAGTCTGTTTCCTAGTGCCGTTTTGAAGTTCGTGCAGTTTTCACTGTAAAACCGAGTTATAGCTAGTACCTCCCCATATATATGTAAGGATTGGAATTGCATCTGAAAAGAATATTTGTGTTCCCAACAAGCTAGTTGAAGGACGGCTTTCACACACACATATCTCTCAGAACTGAGCATGTGGAGAGATGTTCGTTCATCTAGCACAAAGGGAACGGGTTGCAGGAAAGTCTTTTACTCTGATTTCTCAGTCTGTTTCCTAGTGCCGGTTTGAAATTCCTGCAGTATTCATTGTAAAACCGAGTTGGAGCTAGTACCTCCCCATATATAATTATGGAGTGGTGTTTGCAAATGAAAAGAAACTTTGTGTTCCCAACATGCTTGGTGAAGGACGGCTTTCACACACACTTATCTCCCAGAAATGAGCATGTGGAGAGACGTTCGTTCATCTAGCACAAATGGAACGGGTTGCAGGAAAAACTTTTACTCTGGTTTCTCAGTCTGTTTCCTAGTGCCGGTTTGAAGTTCCTGCAGTTTTCACTGTAAAAACTAGTTGGAGCTAGTACCTCCACATATATATTATGGAGTGGAGTTTGCAACTGAAAAGAAACATTGTGTTCCCAACAAGCTAGTTGAAGGACGGCTTTCACACACACTTATCTCTCAGAACTTAGCATGTGGAGAGACGTTCGTTTATCTAGCACAAAGGGAACGGTTTGCAGGAGAAACTTTTACTCTGGATTCTAAGTCTGTTTCCTAGTGCCAGTTTGAAGTTCCTGCATTTTTCACTGTAAAACCGAGTTGGAGCTAGTACCTCCCCATATATATCTATGGAGTGGAATTTGAAAGTGAAAAGAAACTATGTGTTCCCAAAAAGCTAGGTGAAGGACGGCTTTCACACACACTTATATCTCAGAACTGAGCAAGTGGAGAGACGTACGTTCATGTAGCACAAAGGGAACGGGTTGCTGGAGAAACTATTACTCTGGTTTCTCAGTCTGTTTCCTAGTGCCGGTTTGAAGTTCCTGCAGTTTTCAGTGTAAAACCAAGTTGGAAAACGTACCTTCTCATATATATGTATTTAGTGGATTTTTCATCTGAAAAGAAACTTTGTGTTCCCAACAAGTTATGTGAAGGATGGCTTTCACACACACATATCTCTCAGAAATGAGCATGTGGAGAGACGTTCGTTCATCAAGCACGAAGTGAACGATTTGCAGGAGAAACTTTTACTCTGCTATCTCTGTCTCTTTCCTAGTGCAGGTTTAAAGTTCCTGCAGTTTTCACTGTAAAACAGATTTGGAGCTAGTACCTCCCCATATATATGTATGGAGTGGAGTTTGCAACTGAAAAGAACATTTGTGTTCCCAACAAGCTAGATGAAGGATGGATTTCACACACATTTATCTCTCAGAACTGAGCATGTGGAGAGACGTTCGTTCATCTAGCACAATGGGAACGGGTTGCAGGAGAATCTATTCACTGGTTTCTCAGTCTGTTTCCTAGTGCCGGTTTGAATTTCCTGCAGTTTTCACTGTAAAACCGAGTTGGATCTAGTACCTCCCCATATATATGTATGGAGTGGAGTTTGCAACTGAAAAGAAACTTTGTGTTTCCAACAAGCTAGGTGAATGACGGCTTTCTCACACACTTATCTCTCAGAACTGAGCATGTGGAGAGAATTTCGTTCATCTAGCACAAAGGGAACGGGTTGCAGGAGAATCTTATACTCTGGTTTCTCAGTCTGTTTCCTAGTGCCGTTTTGAAGTTCGTGCAGTTTTCACTGTAAAACCGAGTTATAGCTAGTACCTCCCCATATATATGTAAGGATTGGAATTGCATCTGAAAAGAATATTTGTGTTCCCAACAAGCTAGTTGAAGGACGGCTTTCACACACACATATCTCTCAGAACTGAGCATGTGGAGAGATGTTCGTTCATCTAGCACAAAGGGAACGGGTTGCAGGAAAATCTTTTACTCTGATTTCTCAGTCTGTTTCCTAGTGCCGGTTTGAAATTCCTGCAGTATTCATTGTAAAACCGAGTTGGAGCTAGTACCTCCCCATATATAATTATGGAGTGGTGTTTGCAAATGAAAAGAAACTTTGTGTTCCCAACATGCTTGGTGAAGGACGGCTTTCACACACACTTATCTCCCAGAAATGAGCATGTGGAGAGACGTTCGTTCATCTAGCACAAATGGAACGGGTTGCAGGAAAAACTTTTACTCTGGTTTCTCAGTCTGTTTCCTAGTGCCGGTTTGAAGTTCCTGCAGTTTTCACTGTAAAAACTAGTTGGAGCTAGTACCTCCACATATATATTATGGAGTGGAGTTTGCAACTGAAAAGAAACATTGTGTTCCCAACAAGCTAGTTGAAGGACGGCTTTCACACACACTTATCTCTCAGAACTTAGCATGTGGAGAGACGTTCGTTTATCTAGCACAAAGGGAACGGTTTGCAGGAGAAACTTTTACTCTGGATTCTAAGTCTGTTTCCTAGTGCCAGTTTGAAGTTCCTGCATTTTTCACTGTAAAACCGAGTTGGAGCTAGTACCTCCCCATATATATCTATGGAGTGGAATTTGAAAGTGAAAAGAAACTATGTGTTCCCAAAAAGCTAGGTGAAGGACGGCTTTCACACACACTTATATCTCAGAACTGAGCAAGTGGAGAGACGTACGTTCATGTAGCACAAAGGGAACGGGTTGCTGGAGAAACTATTACTCTGGTTTCTCAGTCTGTTTCCTAGTGCCGGTTTGAAGTTCCTGCAGTTTTCAGTGTAAAACCAAGTTGGAAAACGTACCTTCTCATATATATGTATTTAGTGGATTTTTCATCTGAAAAGAAACTTTGTGTTCCCAACAAGTTATGTGAAGGATGGCTTTCACACACACATATCTCTCAGAAATGAGCATGTGGAGAGACGTTCGTTCATCAAGCACGAAGTGAACGATTTGCAGGAGAAACTTTTACTCTGCTATCTCTGTCTCTTTCCTAGTGCAGGTTTAAAGTTCCTGCAGTTTTCACTGTAAAACAGATTTGGAGCTAGTACCTCCCCATATATATGTATGGAGTGGAGTTTGCTACTGAAAAGAAACTTTGTGTTTCCAACAAGCTAGGTGAATGACGGCTTTCACACACACTTATCTCTCAGAAATGAGCATGTGGAGAGACGTTCGTTCATCTAGCACAAAGGGAACGGGTTGCAGGAGAATCTTATACTCTGGTTTCTCAGTCTGTTTCCTAGTGCCGTTTTGAAGTTCGTGCAGTTTTCACTGTAAAACCGAGTTATAGCTAGTACCTCCCCATATATATGTAAGGATTGGAATTGCATCTGAAAAGAATATTTGTGTTCCCAACAAGCTAGTTGAAGGACGGCTTTCACACACACATATCTCTCAGAACTGAGCATGTGGAGAGATGTTCGTTCATCTAGCACAAAGGGAACGGGTTGCAGGAAAATCTTTTACTCTGATTTCTCAGTCTGTTTCCTAGTGCCGGTTTGAAATTCCTGCAGTATTCATTGTAAAACCGAGTTGGAGCTAGTACCTCCCCATATATAATTATGGAGTGGTGTTTGCAAATGAAAAGAAACTTTGTGTTCCCAACATGCTTGGTGAAGGACGGCTTTCACACACACTTATCTCCCAGAAATGAGCATGTGGAGAGACGTTCGTTCATCTAGCACAAATGGAACGGGTTGCAGGAAAAACTTTTACTCTGGTTTCTCAGTCTGTTTCCTAGTGCCGGTTTGAAGTTCCTGCAGTTTTCACTGTAAAAACTAGTTGGAGCTAGTACCTCCACATATATATTATGGAGTGGAGTTTGCAACTGAAAAGAAACATTGTGTTCCCAACAAGCTAGTTGAAGGACGGCTTTCACACACACTTATCTCTCAGAACTTAGCATGTGGAGAGACGTTCGTTTATCTAGCACAAAGGGAACGGTTTGCAGGAGAAACTTTTACTCTGGATTCTAAGTCTGTTTCCTAGTGCCAGTTTGAAGTTCCTGCATTTTTCACTGTAAAACCGAGTTGGAGCTAGTACCTCCCCATATATATCTATGGAGTGGAATTTGAAAGTGAAAAGAAACTATGTGTTCCCAAAAAGCTAGGTGAAGGACGGCTTTCACACACACTTATATCTCAGAACTGAGCAAGTGGAGAGACGTACGTTCATGTAGCACAAAGGGAACGGGTTGCTGGAGAAACTATTACTCTGGTTTCTCAGTCTGTTTCCTAGTGCCGGTTTGAAGTTCCTGCAGTTTTCAGTGTAAAACCAAGTTGGAAAACGTACCTTCTCATATATATGTATTTAGTGGATTTTTCATCTGAAAAGAAACTTTGTGTTCCCAACAAGTTATGTGAAGGATGGCTTTCACACACACATATCTCTCAGAAATGAGCATGTGGAGAGACGTTCGTTCATCAAGCACGAAGTGAACGATTTGCAGGAGAAACTTTTACTCTGCTATCTCTGTCTCTTTCCTAGTGCAGGTTTAAAGTTCCTGCAGTTTTCACTGTAAAACAGATTTGGAGCTAGTACCTCCCCATATATATGTATGGAGTGGAGTTTGCTACTGAAAAGAAACTTTGTGTTTCCAACAAGCTAGGTGAATGACGGCTTTCACACACACTTATCTCTCAGAAATGAGCATGTGGAG
Source organism: Camelus bactrianus (assembly GCF_048773025.1). NCBI lineage: Eukaryota > Metazoa > Chordata > Mammalia > Artiodactyla > Camelidae > Camelus > Camelus bactrianus. Next base: position 7,130,118 of record NC_133553.1, read on the forward strand.
AGACGTTCGTTCATCTAGCACAAAGGGAACGGGTTGCAGGAGAATCTTTTACTCTGGTTTTTCAGTCTGTTTCCTAGTGCCGGTTTGAAGTTCGTGCAGTTTTCACTGTAAAACTGAGTTGGAGCTAGTACCTACCCATATATATGTATGGAGTGGAGTTTGCATCTGAAAAAAACTTTGTGTTCCAAACAAGCTAGGTGAAGGGCGGCTTTCACACACACTTATCTGTCAGAACTGAGCATGTGGAGAGACGTTCGTTCATGTAGCACAAAGGGAACAGGTTGTAGGAAAATCTTTTACTCTGGTTTCTCTGTCTGTTTCCTAGTGCCGGTTTGAAGTTCCTGCAGTTTTCACTGTAAAACCGAGTTGGAACACGTACCTCCTCATATATATGTATGGAGTGGATTTTGCAGCTGAAAAGACACTTTGTGTTCCCAACAAGTTAGGTGAAGGACGGCTTTCACACACACTTATCTCTCAGAAATGAGCATGTGGAGAGACTTTCGTTCATCTAGCACAAAGGGAACGGGTTGCAGGGAAATCTTTTACTCTGGTTTGTCAGTCTGTTTCCTAGTGCCGGTTTGAAGTTCCTGCAGTTTTCACTGTAAAACCGAGTTGGAACTAGTATCTCCCCATATATATGTATGCGGTGGAGTTTGCAAGTGAGAAGAAACATTGTGTTCCCAACAAGCTAGATGAAGGACGGCTTTCACACACAATTATCTGTCAGAACTGAGCATTTGGAGAGACGTTCGTTCATCTAGCACAAAGGGAACGGGTTGCAGGAGAAACTTTTACTCTGGTTTCTCATTCTGATGAGTAGTGCCGGTTTGAAATTCCTGCAGTTTTCACTGTAAAACCGAGTTGTAGCTAGTACTTCCCCATATATATTTATGGAGTGGAGTTTGCAACTGAAAAGAAACTTTGTTTTCCCAACAAGCTAGGTGAAGGACGGCTTTCACACACACTTATCTCTCAGAACTGAGCATGTGGAGAAACGTTCGTTCATCTAGCAAAAAGGGAACGGGTTGCAGGAGAAACTTTTACTCTGGTTTCTCATTCTGATGAGTAGTGCCGGTTTGAAGTTCCTGCAGTTTTCACTGTAAAACCGAGTTGGAGCTAGTACCTCCCCATATATATGTATGGACTGGAGTTTGCAACTGAAAAGAAACTTTGTGTTACCAACAAGCAAGTTGAAGGACGGCTTTCACACACACTTATCTCTCAGAACTGAGCATGTGGAGAGACGTTCGTTCATGTAGCACAAAGGGATCGGGTTGCAGGGCAAACTTTTACTCTGGTTTCTCTGTCTGTTTCCTAGTGCCGGTTTGAATTTCCTGCAGTTTTCACTGTAAAACTGAGTTGGAGCTAGTACCTCCCCATATATATCTATGGAGTGGAGTTAGCAAGTGAAAAGAAACTTTGTGTTCCCAAAAAGCTAGGTGAAGGACGGCTTTCACACACACTTATCTCTCAGAACTGAGCATTTGGAGAGACGTTCGTTCATGTAGCACAAAGGGATCGGGTTGCAGGAGAAACTTTTACTCTGGTTTCTCAGTCTGTTTCCTAGTGCCGGTTTGAAGTTCCTGCAGTTTTCAGTGTAAAACCGTGTTGGAGCTAGGACCTCCCCATATATATGTATGGAGTGGAGTTTTCAACTGAAAAGAAACTTTGTGTTCCCAACAAGCTAGGTGAAGTACGGCATTCACACACACTTATCTCTCAGAACTGAGCATGTGGAGAGACGTTCGTTCATCTAGCACAAAGGGAACCGGTTGCAGGGGAAACTTTTACTCTGGTTTCTCACACTGTTTCCTAGTGCCGGTTTGAAGTTCCTGCAGTTTTCACTGTAAAACCGAGTTGGAGCTAGTACCTCCCCATATATATGTATGGAGTGGAGTTTGCAACTGAAAAGAAACTTTGTGTTCCCAACAAGCTAGGTGAAGGACGGCATTCACACACACTTATCTCTCAGAACTGAGCATGTGGAGAGACGTTCGTTCATCTAGCACAAAGGGAAAGGGTTGCAGGAGAAACATTTACTCTGGTTTCTCAGTCTGTTTCCTAGTGCCGCTTGAAGTTCCTGCAGTTTTCATTGTAATAATGTGTTGGAGCTATTACCTCCTCATATATATGTATGGAGTGGAGTTTGCAACTGAAAAGAAACTTTGTGTTCCCAACAAGCTAGGTGAAGGACTGCTTTCACACACACTTATCTCTCAGAACTGAGCATGTGGAGAGACGTTCGTTCATGTAGCACAATGGGAACGGTTTGCAGGAGAAACTTTTACTCTGGATCCTAAGTCTGTTTCCTAGTGCCGGTTTGAAGTTCCTTCAGTTTTCACAGTAAAACCGAGTTGGAGCTTGTACCTACCCATATATATGTTTGGAGTGGAGTTTACATCTGAAAAGTTATTTTGTGTTTCCAACAAGCTACGTGAATTACGGCTTTCACACACACTTATCTCTCAGAACTGTAGCAATTGGAGAGACGTTCGTTCATGTAGCACAAAGGGAACGGTTTGCAGGAGAAACTTTTACTCTGGATTCTAAGTCTGTTTCCTAGTGCCGGTTTGATGTTCCTGAAGTTTTCACTGTAAAACCGAGTTGGAGTTAGTACCTCCCCATATATATGTATGGAGTGGAGTTTGCAACTGAAAAGAAACTTTGTGTTCCCAACAAGCTAGGTGAAGAACGGATTTCACACACCCTTATCTCTCAGAACCTAGCCTGTGGAGAGACATTCGTTCTTCTAGCACAAAGGGAAAGGGTTGAAGGAGAAACTTTTTCTTTGGTTTCTCAGTCTTTTTCCTCGTGCCGGTTTGAAGTTCCTGCAGTTTTCACTGTAAAATCGAGTTGGAGCTTGTACCTCCCCATATATATGTAAGGAGTGGAGTTTGCATTTGAAAAGAAACTTTGTGTTCCCAACAAGCTATGTGAAGGACGGCTTTCACACAAAATTATCTCTCAGAACTGAGCATGTGGAGAGACGTTCGTTCATCTAGCACAAAGGGAACGGGTTGCAGGAAAATCTTTTACTCTGGTTTCTCAGTCTGTTTCCTAGTGCCGATTTGAAATTCCTGCTCTTTTCACTGTAAAACCGTGTTGGAACACGTACCTTCTCATATATATGTATGGAATGGATTTTGCATCTGAAAAGAAACTATGTGTTCCCAACAAGTTAAATGAAGGACGGCTTTCACACACACTTATCTCTCAGAATTGAGCATGTGGAGAGACTTTCGTTCATCTAGCACAAATTGAACGGGTTGCAGTAGAAACTTTTTAACTGGTTTCTCAGTCTTATTCCTAGTGCCGGTTTGAAGTTCCTGCAGTTTTCACTGTAAAACCGAGTTGGAGCTAGTACCTCCCCATATATATGTATGGAGTGGAGTTTGCAAATGAAAAGAAACTTTGTGTTTCCAACAAGCTAGGTGAAGGGCGGCTTTCACACACACTTATCTCTCAGATCTGAGCATGTGGAGAGACGTTCGTTCATCTAGCACAAAGGGAAAGGGTTGCAGGAGAAACATTTACTCTGGTTTCTCAGTCTTTTTCCTCGTGCCGGTTTGAAGTTCCTGCAGTTTTCACTGTAAAACCGAGTTGGAGCTAGTACCTCCCCATATATATGTATGGAGTGGAGTTGGCAACTGAAAAGAAACTTTGTGTTTCCAACAAGCTACGTGAATTACGGCTTTCACACACACATATCTCTCAGAACTGAACATGTGGAGAGACGTTCGTTCATTTAGCACAAGGGAACGGGTTGCAGGAGAAACTTTTACTCTGGTTTCTCAGTCTGTTTCCTAGTGCCGGTTTGAAGTTCCTGCAGTTTTCACTATAAAACCGAGTTGGAGCTAGTACCTCCCCATATATATGTATGGAGTGGAGTTTGCAACTGAAAAGAACATTTGTGTTCCCAACAAGCTAGATGAAGGACGGATTTCACACACATTTATCTCTCAGAACTGAGCATGTGGAGAGACGTTCGTTCATCTAGCACAAAGGGAACGGGTTGCAGGAAAATCTTTTACTCTGGTTTCTCAGTCTGTTTCCTAGTACCGATTTGAAATTCCTGCTGTTTTCACTGTAAAACCGTGTTGGAACACGTACCTTCTCATATATATGTATGGAATGGATTTTGCATCTGAAAAGAAACTATGTGTTCCCAACAAGTTAAATGAAGGACGGCTTTCACACACACTTATCTCTCAGAATTGAGCATGTGGAGAGACTTTCGTTCATCTAGCACAAATTGAACGGGTTGCAGTAGAAACTTTTTATCTGGTTTCTCAGTCTTATTCCTAGTGCCGGTTTGAAGTTCCTGCAGTTTTCACTGTAAAACCGAGTTGGAGCTAGTACCTCCCCATATATATGTATGGAGTGGAGTTTGCAAATGAAAAGAAACTTTGTGTTTCCAACAAGCTAGGTGAAAGGCGGCTTTCACACACACTTATCTCTCAGATCTGAGCATGTGGAGAGACGTTCGTTCATCTAGTACAAAGGGAAAGGGTTGCAGGAGAAACATTTACTCTGGTTTCTCAGTCTTTTTCCTCGTGCCGGTTTGAAGTTCCTGCAGTTTTCACTGTAAAACCGAGTTGGAGCTAGTACCTCCCCATATATATGTATGGAGTGTAGTTGGCAACTGAAAAGAAACTTTGTGTTTCCAACAAGCTACGTGAATTACGGCTTTCACACACACATATCTCTCAGAACTGAACATGTGGAGAGACGTTCGTTCATTTAGCACAAGGGAACGGGTTGCAGGAGAAACTTTTAGTCTGGTTTCTCAGTCTGTTTCCTAGTGCCGGTTTGAAGTTCCTGCAGTTTTCACTATAAAACCGAGTTGGAGCTAGTACCTCCCCATATATATGTATGGAGTGGAGTTTGCAACTGAAAAGAACATTTGTGTTCCCAACAAGCTAGATGAAGGACGGATTTCACACACATTTATCTCTCAGAACTGAGCATGTGGAGAGACGTTCGTTCATCTAGCACAATGGGAACGGGTTGCAGGAGAATCTATTCACTGGTTTCTCAGTCTGTTTCCTAGTGCCGGTTTGAATTTCCTGCATTTTTCACTGTAAAACCGAGTTGGATCTAGTACCTCCCCATATATATGTATGGAGTGGAGTTTGCAACTGAAAAGAATCTTTGTGTTTCCAACAAGCTAGGTGAATGACGGCTTTCTCACACACTTATCTCTCAGAACTGAGCATGTGGAGAGAAGTTCGTTCATCTAGCACAAAGGGAACGGGTTGCAGGAGAATCTTATACTCTGGTTTCTCAGTCTGTTTCCTAGTGCCGTTTTGAAGTTCGTGCAGTTTTCACTGTAAAACCGAGTTATAGCTAGTACCTCCCCATATATATGTAAGGATTGGAATTGCATCTGAAAAGAATATTTGTGTTCCCAACAAGCTAGTTGAAGGACGGCTTTCACACACACATATCTCTCAGAACTGAGCATGTGGAGAGATGTTCGTTCATCTAGCACAAAGGGAACGGGTTGCAGGAAAGTCTTTTACTCTGATTTCTCAGTCTGTTTCCTAGTGCCGGTTTGAAATTCCTGCAGTATTCATTGTAAAACCGAGTTGGAGCTAGTACCTCCCCATATATAATTATGGAGTGGTGTTTGCAAATGAAAAGAAACTTTGTGTTCCCAACATGCTTGGTGAAGGACGGCTTTCACACACACTTATCTCCCAGAAATGAGCATGTGGAGAGACGTTCGTTCATCTAGCACAAATGGAACGGGTTGCAGGAAAAACTTTTACTCTGGTTTCTCAGTCTGTTTCCTAGTGCCGGTTTGAAGTTCCTGCAGTTTTCACTGTAAAAACTAGTTGGAGCTAGTACCTCCACATATATATTATGGAGTGGAGTTTGCAACTGAAAAGAAACATTGTGTTCCCAACAAGCTAGTTGAAGGACGGCTTTCACACACACTTATCTCTCAGAACTTAGCATGTGGAGAGACGTTCGTTTATCTAGCACAAAGGGAACGGTTTGCAGGAGAAACTTTTACTCTGGATTCTAAGTCTCTTTCCTAGTGCCAGTTTGAAGTTCCTGCATTTTTCACTGTAAAACCGAGTTGGAGCTAGTACCTCCCCATATATATCTATGGAGTGGTATTTGAAAGTGAAAAGAAACTATGTGTTCCCAAAAAGCTAGGTGAAGGACGGCTTTCACACACACTTATATCTCAGAACTGAGCAAGTGGAGAGACGTACGTTCATGTAGCACAAAGGGAACGGGTTGCTGGAGAAACTATTACTCTGGTTTCTCAGTCTGTTTCCTAGTGCCGGTTTGAAGTTCCTGCAGTTTTCAGTGTAAAACCAAGTTGGAAAACGTACCTTCTCATATATATGTATTTAGTGGATTTTTCATCTGAAAAGAAACTTTGTGTTCCCAACAAGTTATGTGAAGGATGGCTTTCACACACACATATCTCTCAGAAATGAGCATGTGGAGAGACGTTCGTTCATCAAGCACGAAGTGAACGATTTGCAGGAGAAACTTTTACTCTGCTATCTCTGTCTCTTTCCTAGTGCAGGTTTAAAGTTCCTGCAGTTTTCACTGTAAAACAGATTTGGAGCTAGTACCTCCCCATATATATGTATGGAGTGGAGTTTGCTACTGAAAAGAAACTTTGTGTTTCCAACAAGCTAGGTGAATGACGGCTTTCACACACACTTATCTCTCAGAAATGAGCATGTGGAGAGACGTTCGTTCATCTAGCACAAAGGGAACGGGTTGCAGGAGAATCTTTTACTCTGGTTTTTCAGTCTGTTTCCTAGTGCCGGTTTGAAGTTCGTGCAGTTTTCACTGTAAAACTGAGTTGGAGCTAGTACCTACCCATATATATGTATGGAGTGGAGTTTGCATCTGAAAAAAACTTTGTGTTCCAAACAAGCTAGGTGAAGGGCGGCTTTCACACACACTTATCTGTCAGAACTGAGCATGTGGAGAGACGTTCGTTCATGTAGCACAAAGGGAACAGGTTGTAGGAAAATCTTTTACTCTGGTTTCTCTGTCTGTTTCCTAGTGCCGGTTTGAAGTTCCTGCAGTTTTCACTGTAAAACCGAGTTGGAACACGTACCTCCTCATATATATGTATGGAGTGGATTTTGCAGCTGAAAAGACACTTTGTGTTCCCAACAAGTTAGGTGAAGGACGGCTTTCACACACACTTATCTCTCAGAAATGAGCATGTGGAGAGACTTTCGTTCATCTAGCACAAAGGGAACGGGTTGCAGGGAAATCTTTTACTCTGGTTTGTCAGTCTGTTTCCTAGTGCCGGTTTGAAGTTCCTGCAGTTTTCACTGTAAAACCGAGTTGGAGCTAGTACCTCCCCATATATATGTATGGAGTGGAGTTTGCTACTGAAAAGAAACTTTGTGTTTCCAACAAGCTAGGTGAATGACGGCTTTCACACACACTTATCTCTCAGAAATGAGCATGTGGAGAGACGTTCGTTCATCTAGCACAAAGGGAACGGGTTGCAGGAGAATCTTTTACTCTGGTTTTTCAGTCTGTTTCCTAGTGCCGGTTTGAAGTTCGTGCAGTTTTCACTGTAAAACTGAGTTGGAGCTAGTACCTACCCATATATATGTATGGAGTGGAGTTTGCATCTGAAAAAAACTTTGTGTTCCAAACAAGCTAGGTGAAGGGCGGCTTTCACTCACACTTATCTGTCAGAACTGAGCATGTGGAGAGACGTTCGTTCATGTAGCACAAAGGGAACAGGTTGTAGGAAAATCTTTTACTCTGGTTTCTCTGTCTGTTTCCTAGTGCCGGTTTGAAGTTCCTGCAGTTTTCACTGTAAAACCGAGTTGGAACACGTACCTCCTCATATATATGTATGGAGTGGATTTTGCAGCTGAAAAGACACTTTGTGTTCCCAACAAGTTAGGTGAAGGACGGCTTTCACACACACTTATCTCTCAGAAATGAGCATGTGGAGAGACTTTCGTTCATCTAGCACAAAGGGAACGGGTTGCAGGGAAATCTTTTACTCTGGTTTGTCAGTCTGTTTCCTAGTGCCGGTTTGAAGTTACTGCAGTTTTCACTGTAAAACCGAGTTGGAGCTAGTACCTCCCCATATATATGTATGGAGTGGTGTTTGCAACTGAAAAGAAACTTTGTGTTCCCAACAAGCTTGGTGAAGGACGGCTTTCGCACACAATTATCTCTCAGAACTGAGCATGTGGAGAGACGTTCGTTCATCTAGCACAAATGGAACGGGTTGCAGGAGGAACTTTTACTCTGGTTTCTCAGTCTGTTTCCTAGTGCCGGTTTGAAGTTCCTGCAGTTTTCACTGTAAAACCGAGTTGGAGCTAGTACCTCCCCATATATATGTATGGAGTGGAGTTTGCAAATGAAAAGAAACTTTGTGTTTCCAACAAGCTAGGTGAAGGGCGGCTTTCACACACATTTATCTCTCAGAATTGAGCATTTGGAGAGACGTTCGTTCATCTAGCACGAAGTGAAAGATTTGCAGGAGAAACTTTTACTCAGGTATCTCTGTGTGTTTCCTAGTGCCGGTTTGAATATCCTGCAGTTTTTCTGTTAAACCGAGTTGGAGCTAGTACCTCCCCATATATATGTATGGAGTGGGGTTTGCAAATGAAAAGAAACTTTGTGTTTCCAACAAGCTAGGTGAAGTGCGGCTTTCACACACATTTATCTCTCAGAACTGAGCATGTGGAGAGACGTTCGTTCATCTAGCACGAAGTGAACGATTTGCAGGGGAAACTTTACTCTGGTATCTCTGTCTGTTTCCTAGTGCCGGTTTGAAGTTCGTGCAGTTTTCACTGTAAAACTGAGTTGGAGCTTGTACCTACCCATATATATGTATGGAGTGGTGTATGCATCTGAAAAAAACTTTGTGTTTCCAACAAGCTAGGTGAATGACGGCTTTCACACACACTTATCTCTCAGAAATAAGCATGTGGAGACGTTCGTTCATCTAGCACAAAGGGAACGGGTGGCAGGAGAATTTTTACTCTGGTTTCTCAGTCTGTTTCCTAGTGCCGGTTTGAAGTTCGTGCAGTTTTCACTGTAAAACTGAGTTGGAGCTTGTACCTACAAGTATATATGTATGGAGTGGAGTATGCATCTGAAAAAAACATTGTGTTCCCAACAAGCTAGGTGAAGGACGGCTTTCACACACACATATCTCTCAGAACTGAGCCTGTGGGGAGACGTTCGTTCATGTAGCACAATGGGAACGGGTTGCAGGAAAATCTTTTACTCTGATTTCTCAGTCTGTTTCCTAGTGCCGGTTTGAAATTTCTGCAGTTTTCACTGTAAAACATAGTTGGAACACGTACCTACTCATATATATGTATGGAGTGGATTTTGCATCTGAAAAGAAACTTTGTGTTCCCAACAAGTTATGTGAAGGACGGCTTTCACACACACATATCTCTCAGAAATGAGCATGTGGAGAGACTTTCGTTCATCTAGAACGAAGTGAACGATTTGCAGGAGAAACTTTTACCCTGGTATCTCTGTCTGTTTCCTAGTGCCGGTTTGAAGTTCCTGCAGTTTTCACTCTAAAAACGTGTTGGATCTAGTACCTCCCCGTATATATGTATCGAGTGGAGTTTGCAACTGAAAAGAAACATTGTGTTCCCAACAAGCTAGTTGAAGGACGGCTTTCACACACACTTATCTCTCAGAACAGAGCATGTGGAGAGACGTTCGTTTATCTAGCACAAAGGGAACGGGATGCAGGAGAAACTTTTACTCTGGATTCTAAGTCTGTTTCCTAGTGCCAGTTTGAAGTTCCTGCATTTTTCACTGTAAAACCGAGTTGGAGCTAGTACCTCCCCATATATATCTATGGAGTGGAATTTGAAAGTGAAAAGAATCTATGTGTTCCCAACAAGCTAGGTGAAGGACGGCTTTCACACACACTTATATCTCAGAACTGAGCAAGTGGAGAGACGTACGTTCATGTAGCACAAAGGGAACGGGTTGCTGGAGAAACTATTACTCTGGTTTCTCAGTCTGTTTCCTAGTGCCGGTTTGATGTTCCTGCAGTTTTCAGTGTAAAACCAAGTTGGAAAACGTACCTTCTCATATATATGTATTTAGTGGATTTTGCATCAGAAAAGAAACTTTGTGTTCCCAACAAGTTATGTGAAGAATGGCTTTCACACACACATATCTCTCAGAAATGAGCATGTGGAGAGACGTTCGTTCATCAAGCACGAAGTGAACGATTTGCAGGAGAAACTTTTACTCTGCTATCTCTGTCTCTTTCCTAGTGCAGGTTTAAAGTTCCTGCAGTTTTCACTGTAAAACAGATTTGGAGCTAGTACCTCCCCATATATATGTATGGAGTGGAGTTTGCTACTGAAAAGAAACTTTGTGTTTCCATCAAGCTAGGTGAATGACGGCTTTCACACACACTTATCTCTCAGAAATGAGCATGTGGAGAGACGTTCGTTCATCTAGCACAAAGGGAACGGATTGCAGGAGAATCTTTTACTCTGGTTTTTCAGTCTGTTTCCTAGTGCCGGTTTGAAGTTCGTGCAGTTTTCACTGTAAAACTGAGTTACAGCTAGTACCTCCCCATATATATGTATGGAGTGGAATTTGCAACTGAAAAGAATCTTTGTGTTTCCAACAAGCTAGGTGAAGTGCGGCTTTCACACACACTTATCTCTCAGAACTGAGCATGTGGAGAGACGTTCGTTCATCTAGCAAAAAGGGAAAGGGTTGCAGGAGAAACATTTACTCTGGTTTCTCAGTCTGTTTCCTAGTGCCGGTTTGAAGTTCCAGCAGTTTTCACTGTAAAACCGAGTTGGTGCTAGTATCTCCCCATATATATGTATGGAGTGGAGTTTGCAACTGAAAAGAAACTTTGTGTTCCCAACAAGCTAGGTGAAGGACGGCTTTCACACACGCTTATCTCTCAGAAATGAGCATGTGGAGAGACTTTCGTTCATCTAGCACAAAGGGAACGGGTTGCAGGGAAATCTTTTACTCTGGTTTGTCAGTCTGTTTCCTAGTGCCGGTTTGAAGTTCCTGCAGTTTTCACTGTAAAACCGAGTTGGAGCTAGTACCTCCCCATATATATGTATGGAGTGGTGTTTGCAACTGAAAAGAAACTTTGTGTTCCCAAAAAGCTTGGTGAAGGACGGCTTTCGCACACAATTATCTCTCAGAACTGAGCATGTGGAGAGACGTTCGTTCATCTAGCACAAATGGAACGGGTTGCAGGAGGAACTTTTACTCTGGTTTCTCAGTCTGTTTCCTAGTGCCGGTTTGAAGTTCCTGCAGTTTTCACTGTAAAACCGAGTTGGAACTCGTACCTCCTCATATATATGTATGGAGTGGATTTTGCATCTGAAAAGATACTTTGTGTTCCCAACAAGTTAGATGAAGGACGGCTTTCACACACACTTATCTCTCAGAAATGAGCATGTGGAGAGACATTCGATCATCTAGCACGAAGTGAAAGATTTGCAGGAGAAACTTTTACTCAGGTATCTCTGTGTGTTTCCTAGTGCCGGTTTGAATATCCTGCAGTTTTTACTGTAAAACCGAGTTGGAGCTAGTACCTCCCCATATATATGTATGGAGTGGGGTTTGCAACTGAAAAGAAACTTTGTGTTTCCAACAAGCTAGGTGAAGTGCGGCTTTCACACACACTTATCTCTCAGAACTGAGCATTTGGAGAGACGTTCGTTCATCTAGCACAAAGGGAACGGGTGGCAGGAGAATCTTTTACTCTGGTTTCTCAGTCTGTTTCCTAGTGCCGGTTTGAAGTTCCTGCAGTTTTCACTGTAAAACCGAGTTGGAGCTAGTACTTCCACATATATATTATGGAGTGGAGTTTGCAACTGAAAAGAAACTTTGTGTTCCCAACAAGCTAGTTGAAGGCCGGCTTCCACACACACTTATCTCTCAGAACTGAGCATGTGGAGAGACGATCGTTTATCTAGCACAAAAGGAACGGTTTGCAGGAGAAACTTTTTCTCTGGATTCTAAGTCTTTCTCCTAGTGCCGGTTTGAAGTTCCTGCAGTTTTCACTGTAAAACCGTGTTGGAGCTAGTACCTCCCCATATATATCTATGGAGTGGAGTTTGCAAGTGAAAAGAAACTATGTGTTCCCAACAAGCTAGGTGAAGGACGGCTTTCACACACACTTATCTCTCAGAAATTAGCATGTGGAGAGACGTTCGTTCATCTAGCACGAAGTGAACGATTTGCAGGGGAAACTTTTACTCTGGTATCTCTGTCTGTTTCCTAGTGCCGGTTTGAAGTTCGTGCAGTTTTCACTGTAAAACTGAGTTGGAGCTTGTACCTACCCATATATATGTATGGTGTGGAGTATGCATCTGAAAAAAACTTTGTGTTTCCAACAAGCTAGGTGAATGACGGCTTTCACACACACTTATCTCTCAGAAATTAGCATGTGGAGAGACGTTCGTTCATCTAGCACAAAGGGAACGGGTTGCAGGGGAAACTTTTACTCTGGTTTCTCAGTCTGTTTCCTCGTGCCGGTTTGAAGATCCTGCACGTTTCACTGTAAAACTGATTTGGAGCTAGTACCTCCCCATATATATCTATGGAGTGAAGTTAGCAAGTGAAAAGAAACTTTGTGTTCCCAACAAGCTAGGTGAAGGACGGCTTTCACACACACTTATCTCTCAGAACTGAGCATGGGGAGAGACTTTCGTTCATGTAGCACAAAGGGAACGGGTTGCAGGAGAAACTTTTACTCTGGTTTCTCAGACTGTTTCCTAGTGCCGTTTTGAAGGTCCTTCAGTTTTCAGTGTATAACCGAGTTGGAGCTCGTACCTCCCCATATATATGTATGGAGTGGAGTTTGCAAGTGAAAAGAAACTTTGTGTTCCCTACAAGTTATTGAAGAACGGCTTTCACACATAATTATCTCTCAGAACTGAGCATGAAGAGAAACGTTCGTTCATCTAGCACAAAGGGAACGGGATGCAGGAGAATCTATTCACTGGTTTCTCAGTTTGTTTCCTAGTGCCGGTTTGAAGTTCCTGCAGTTTTCACTGTAAAACCGTGTTGGAACACGTACCTTCTCATATATATGTATGGAATGGATTTTGCATCTGAAAGGAAACTATGTGTTCCCAACAAGTTAAATGAAGGACGGCTTTCACACACACTTATCTCTCAGAATTGAGCATGTGGAGAGACTTTCGTTCATTTAGCACAAATTGAACGGGTTGCAGGATAAACTTTTAATCTGGTTTCTCAGTCTTATTCCTAGTGCCGGTTTGATGTTCCTGCAGTTTTCACTGTAAAACAGAGTTGGAGCTAGTACCTGCCCATATATTTGTATGGAGTGGAGTTTGCAAATGAAAAGAAACTTTGTGTTCTCAACAAGCTAGGTGAAGGACGGCTTTCACACACGGTTATATCTCAGAACTGAGCATGTGTAGAGACGTTCGTTCATCTAGCACGAATTGAACGATTTTCAGGGGAAACATTTACTCTGGTTTCTCAGTCTGTTTCCTAGTGCCGGTTTGAAGTTCCTGCAGTTTTCACTGCAAAACCGAGTTGGAGCTAGTACTTCCCCATATATATGTATGGAGTGGAGTTTGCAAATGAAAAGAAACTTTGTGTTTCCAAGAAGCTAGGTGAAGGGCGGCTTTCACACACAATTTTCTCTCAGAATTGAGCATTTGGAGAGACGTTCGTTCATCTAGCGCAAAGGGAACGGGTTGCAGGAGAATCTTTTATTCTGGTTTCTCAGTCTGTTTCCTCGTGCCGGTTTGAAGTTCCTGCAGTTTTCACTGTAAAACAGAGTTGGAGCTAGTACCTCCCCATATATATGTATGGAGTTGAGTTTGCAACTGAAAAGAAACTTTGTGTTCCCAACAAGCTAGATGAAGGACGGATTTCACACACATTTATCTCTCAGAACAGAGCGTGTGGAGAAACGTTCGTTCATCTAGCACAAAGGGAACGGTTTGCAGGAAAATCTTTTACTTTGTTTTCTCAGTCTGTTTCCTAGTGCCGGTTTGAAATTCCTGCAGTTTTCACTGTAAAACCGAGTTGGAACTCGTACCTCCTCATATATATGTATGGAGTGGATTTTGCATCTGAAAAGATACTTTGTGTTCCCAACAAGTTAGATGAAGGACGGCTTTCACACACACATATCTCTCAGAAATGAGCATGTGGAGAGACATTCGATCATCTAGCACGAAGTGAAAGATTTGCAGGAGAAACTTTTACTCAGGTATCTCTGTGTGTTTCCTAGTGCCGGTTTGAATATCCTGCAGTTTTTACTGTAAAACCGAGTTGGAGCTAGTACCTCCCCATATATATGTATGGAGTGGGGTTTGCAACTGAAAAGAAACTTTGTGTTTCCAACAAGCTAGGTGAAGTGCGGCTTTCACACACACTTATCTCTCAGAACTGAGCATGTGGAGAGACGTTCGTTCATCTAGCACAAAGGGAAAGGGTTGCAGGAGAAACATTTACTCTGGTTTCTCAGTCTGTTTCCTAGTGCCGCTTGAAGTTCCTGCAGTTTTCATTGTAATAATGTGTTGGAGCTATTACCTCCTCATATATATGTATGGAGTGGAGTTTGCAACTGAAAAGAAACTTTGTGTTCCCAACAAGCTAGGTGAAGGACTGCTTTCACACACACTTATCTCTCAGAACTGAGCATGTGGAGAGACGTTCGTTCATGTAGCACAAAGGGAACGGTTTGCAGGAGAAACTTTTACTCTGGATCCTAAGTCTGTTTCCTAGTGCCGGTTTGAAGTTCCTGCAGTTTTCACTGTAAAACCGAGTTGGAGCTTGTACCTACCCATATATATGTTTGGAGTGGAGTTTACATCTGAAAAGTTATTTTGTGTTTCCAACAAGCTACGTGAATTACGGCTTTCACACACACTTATCTCTCAGAACTGTAGCAATTGGAGAGACGTTCGTTCATGTAGCACAAATGGAACGGTTTGCAGGAGAAACTTTTACTCTGGATTCTAAGTCTGTTTCCTAGTGCCGGTTTGAAGTTCCTGAAGTTTTCACTGTAAAACCGAGTTGGAGTTAGTACCTCCCCATATATATGTATGGAGTGGAGTTTGCAACTGAAAAGAAACTTTGTGTTCCCAACAAGCTAGGTGAAGAACGGATTTCACACACACTTATCTCTCAGAACCTAGCCTGTGGAGAGACATTCGTTCATCTAGCACAAAGGGAAAGGGTTGCAGGAGAAACTTTTTCTTTGGTTTCTCAGTCTTTTTCCTCGTGCCGGTTTGAAGTTCCTGCAGTTTTCACTGTAAAATCGAGTTGGAGCTTGTACCTCCCCATATATATGTAAGGAGTGGAGTTTGCATTTGAAAAGAAACTTTGTGTTCCCAACAAGCTATGTGAAGGACGGCTTTCACACAAAAGTATCTCTCAGAACTGAGCATGTGGAGAGACGTTCGTTCATCTAGCACAAAGGGAACGGGTTGCAGGAAAATCTTTTACTCTGGTTTCTCAGTCTGTTTCCTAGTGCCGATTTGAAATTCCTGCTGTTTTCACTGTAAAACCGTGTTGGAACACGTACCTTCTCATATATATGTATGGAATGGATTTTGCATCTGAAAAGAAACTATGTGTTCCCAACAAGTTAAATGAAGGACGGCTTTCACACACACTTATCTCTCAGAATTGAGCATGTGGAGAGACTTTCGTTCATCTAGCACAAATTGAACGGGTTGCAGTAGAAACTTTTTATCTGGTTTCTCAGTCTTATTCCTAGTGCCAGTTTGAAGTTCCTGCAGTTTTCACTGTAAAACCGAGTTGGAGCTAGTACCTCCCCATATATATGTATGGAGTGGAGTTTGCAAATGAAAAGAAACTTTGTGTTTCCATCAAGCTAGGTGAAGGGCGGCTTTCACACACACTTATCTCTCAGATCTGAGCATGTGGAGAGACGTTCGTTCATCTAGCACAAAGGGAAAGGGTTGCAGGAGAAACTTTTACTCTGGTTTCTCAGTCTGTTTCCTAGTGCCGGTTTGAAGTTCCTGCAGTTTTCACTGTAAAACCGAGTTGGAGCTAGTACCTCCCCATATATATGTATGGAGTGGAGTTTGCAACTGAAAAGAAACTTTGTGTTCCCAACCAGCTAGATGAAGGACGGATTTCACACACATTTATCTCTCAGAACTGAGCATGTGGAGAGACGTTCGTTCATCTAGCACAATGGGAACGGGTTGCAGGAGAATCTATTCACTGGTTTCTCAGTCTGTTTCCTAGTGCCGGTTTGAATTTCCTGCAGTTTTCACTGTAAAACCGAGTTGGATCTAGTACCTCCCCATATATATGTATGGAGTGGAGTTTGCAACTGAAAAGAAACTTTGTGTTTCCAACAAGCTAGGTGAATGACGGCTTTCTCACACACTTATCTCTCAGAACTGAGCATGTGGAGAGAAGTTCGTTCATCTAGCACAAAGGGAACGGGTTGCAGGAGAATCTTATACTCTGGTTTCTCAGTCTGTTTCCTAGTGCCGTTTTGAAGTTCGTGCAGTTTTCACTGTAAAACCGAGTTATAGCTAGTACCTCCCCATATATATGTAAGGATTGGAATTGCATCTGAAAAGAATATTTGTGTTCCCAACAAGCTAGTTGAAGGACGGCATTCACACACACATATCTCTCAGAACTGAGCATGTGGAGAGATGTTCGTTCATCTAGCACAAAGGGAACGGGTTGCAGGAAAATCTTTTACTCTGATTTCTCAGTCTGTTTCCTAGTGCCGGTTTGAAATTCCTGCAGTATTCATTGTAAAACCGAGTTGGAGCTAGTACCTCCCCATATATAATTATGGAGTGGTGTTTGCAAATGAAAAGAAACTTTGTGTTCCCAACATGCTTGGTGAAGGACGGCTTTCACACACACTTATCTCCCAGAAATGAGCATGTGGAGAGACGTTCGTTCATCTAGCACAAATGGAACGGGTTGCAGGAAAAACTTTTACTCTGGTTTCTCAGTCTGTTTCCTAGTGCCGGTTTGAAGTTCGTGCAGTTTTCACTGTAAAACTGAGTTGGAGCTTGTACCTACCCATATATATGTATGGAGTGGAGTATGCATCTGAAAAAAACTTTGTGTTTCCAACAAGCTAGGTGAATGACGGCTTTCACACACACTTATCTCTCAGAAATTAGCATGTGGAGAGACGTTCGTTCATCTAGCACAAAGGGAACGGGTTGCAGGGGAAACTTTTACTCTGGTTTCTCAGTCTGTTTCCTCGTGCCGGTTTGAAGATCCTGCACGTTTCACTGTAAAACTGATTTGGAGCTAGTACCTCCCCATATATATCTATGGAGTGAAGTTAGCAAGTGAAAAGAAACTTTGTGTTCCCAACAAGCTAGGTGAAGGGCGGCTTTCACACACACTTATCTCTCAGAACTGAACATGGGGAGAGACTTTCGTTCATGTAGCACAAAGGGAACGGGTTGCAGGAGAAACTTTTACTCTGGTTTCTCAGACTGTTTCCTAGTGCCGTTTTGAAGGTCCTTCAGTTTTCAGTGTATAACCGACTTGGAGCTCGTACCTCCCCATATATATTTATGGAGTGGAGTTTGCAAGTGAAAAGAAACTTTGTGTTCCCTACAAGTTATTGAAGAACGGCTTTCACACATAATTATCTCTCAGAACTGAGCATGAAGAGAAACGTTCGTTCATCTAGCACAAAGGGAACGGGATGCAGGAGAATCTATTCACTGGTTTCTCAGTTTGTTTCCTAGTGCCGGTTTGAAGTTCCTGCAGTTTTCACTGTAAAACAGTGTTGGAACACGTACCTTCTCATATATATGTATGGAATGGATTTTGCATCTGAAAGGAAACTATGTGTTCCCAACAAGTTAAATGAAGGACGGCTTTCACACACACTTATCTCTCAGAACTGAGCATGTGGAGAGACGTTCGTTCATCTAGCACAAATGGAAAGGGTTGCAGGAGCAACTTTTTCTCTGGTTTCTCAGTCTGTTTCCTAGTGCCGGTTTGAAGTTGCTGCAGTTTTCACTGTAAAACCGAGTTGGAGCTAGTACTTCCACATATATATTATGGAGTGGAGTTTGCAACTGAAAAGAAACTTTGTGTTCCCAACAAGCTAGTTGAAGGCCGGCTTTCACACACACTTATCTCTCAGAACTGAGCATGTGGAGAGACGTTCGTTTATCTAACACAAAGGGAACGGGTTGCAGGAGAAACTTTTACTCTGGTTTCTCAGTCTGTTTCCTAGTGCCGATTTGAAGTTCCTGCAGTTTTCACTGTAAAACCGAGTTTGAGCTAGTACCTCCCCATATATATGTATGGAGTGGAGTTTGTAACTGAAAAGAAACTTTGTGTTTCCTACAAGCTAGGTGAATTACGGCTTTCACACACACTTATCTCTCAGAACTGAGCATGTGGAGAGACGTTCGTTCATCTAGCACAAAGGGATAGGTTTGCAGGAGAAACTTTTACTCTGGTTTCTCAGTCTGTTTCCTAGTGCCGCTTTGAAGTTCCTGCAGTTTTCACTGTAAAACTGAGTTGGAAACCGTACCTCCTCATATATATGTATCGAATGGATTTTGCTTCTGAAAAGAAACTTTGTGTTCCCAACAAGCTTGCTGAAGGACGACTTTCACTCACACTTATCCCTCAGAAATGAGCATGTGGAGAGACGTTCGTTCATCTAGCACGAAGTGAAAGATTTGCAGGAGAAACTTTTTCTGTGGTATCTCTGTCTGTTTCCTAGTGCCGTTTTGAAGTTCCTGAAGTTTTCACTATAAAACGGAGTTGGAGCTAGTACCTCCCCATATATATGCATGGAATGGAGTTTGCAACTGAAAAGAAACTTTGTGTTTCCAACAAGCTAGTTGAAGGGTGCCTTTCACACACACTTATCTCTCAGAACTGAGCATGTGGAGAGACGTTAATTCATCTAGCACAAAGGGAACGTGTTGCAGGAGAAACTTTTACTCTGCTTTCTCAGTCTGTTTCCTAGTGCCGATTTGAAGTTCCTGCAGTTTTCACTGTAAAACCGAGTTTGAGCTAGTACCTCCCCATATATATGTATGGAGTGGAGTTTGCAACTGAAAAGAAACTTTGTGTTTCCAACAAGCTAGGTGAATGACGGCATTCACACACACTTATCTCTCAGAAATGAGCATGTGGAGAGACGTTCGTTCATCTAGCACAAAGGGAACGGGTTGCAGGAGAAACTTTTACTCTGGTATCTCAGTCTGTTTCCTAGTGCCAGTTTGAAGTTCGTGCAGTTTTCACTGTAAAACTGAGTTGGAGCTAGTACCTACCCATATATAAGTATGGAGAGGAGTATGCATCTGAAAAAAACTTTGTGTTCCCAACAAGCTAGGTGAAGGACGGCTTTCACACACACTTATCTCTCAGAACTGAGCATGTGGAGAGACGTTCGTTCATGTAGCACAATGGGAACGGGTTGCAGGAAAATCTTTTACTCTGGTTTCTCAGTCTGTTTCCTAGTGCCGGTTTGAAATTCCTGCAGTTTTCACTGTAAAACCGAGTTGGAGCTAGTACCTCCCTATATATATCTATGGAGTGGATTTTGCAAGTGAAAAGAAACTATGTGTTCCCAACAAGCTAGGTGAAGGACGGCTTTCACAGACAATTATCTCTCAGAACTGAGCATGTGGAGAGACGTTCGTTCATCTAGCACAAATGGAACGGGTTGCAGGAGCAACTTTTACTCTGGTTTCTCAGTCTGTTTCCTAATGCCGGATTGAAGTTCCTGCAGTTTTCACTGTAAAACCGAGTTGGAGCTAGTACTTCCACATATATATTATGCAGTGGAGTTTGCAAGTGAAAAGAAACTTTGTGTTCCCAACCAGCTAGTTGAAGGCCATTTTTCACACACACTTATCTCTCAGAACTGAGCATGTGGAGAGACGTTCGTTTATCTAGCACAAAGGGAACGGTTGGCAGGAGAAACTTTTACTCTGGATTCTAAGTCTGTTTCCTAGTGCCGGTTTGAAGTTCCTGCAGTTATCACTGTAAAACCGAGTTGGAGCTATTACCTCCCCATATATATCTATGGAATGGAGTTTGCAAGTGAAAAGAACCTATGTGTTCCCAACAAGCTAGGTGAAGGATGGCTTTCACACACACTTATCTCTCAGAACTGAGCAAGTGGAGAGACGTACGTTCATGTAGCACAAAGGGAACGGGTTGCAGGAGAAACTTTTTCTCTGGTATCTCTGTCTGTTTCCTAGTGCCGGTTTGAAGTTCCTGCAGTTTTCACTGTAAAATCGAGTTGGAGCTTGTACCTCCCCATATATATGTAAGGAGTGGAGTTTGCATCTGAAAAGAAACTTTGTTTTCCCCACAAGCTAGGTGAAGGACGGCTTTCAAACACACTTATCTCTCAGAAATGAGCATGTGGAGAGACGTTCGTTCATCCAGCACGAAGTGAACGATTTGCAGGAGAAACTTTTACTCTGGTATCTCTGTCTGTTTCCTAGTGCCGATTTGAAATTCCTGCAGTTTTCACTGTAAAACCGTGTTGGAACACGTACTTCCTCATATATATGTATGGATTGGATTTTGCATCTGAAAAGAAACTTTGTGTTCCCAACAAGTTATGTGAAGGACGGCTTTCACACACACTTATCTCTGAGAACTGAGCATGTGGTGAGACGTCCGTTCATCTAGCACAAAGGAACGGGTTGCAGGAAAAATTTTTACTCTGGTTTCTCCGTCTTTTTCCTAGTGCCGGTTTGATGTTCCTGCAGTTATCAATGTAAAACTAGTTGGAGCTAGTAACTCACCATATATTTGTATGGAGTGGAGTTTGCAACTGAAAAGAAACTTTGTGTTCCCAACAAGCAAGGTGAAGGACGGCTTTCACACACGCTTATCTCTCAGAACTGAGCATGTGGTGAGACTTTCGTTCATCTAGCACCAAGGGTAAGGGTTACAGGAGAATCTTTTACTCTGGTTTCTCAGTCTGTTTCCTAGTGCCGGTTTGAAGTTCCTGCAGTTTTCACTGTAAAACCGAGTTGGAGCTAGTATCTCCCCATATATATGTATGCAATGGAGTTAGCAACTGAAAAGAAACTTTGTGTTTCCAGAAAGATAGGTGAAGGGCGGCTATCACACACACTTATCTCTCAGAATTGAGCATGTTTAGAGACGTTCGTTCATCTAGCACAAAGGGAACGGGTTTCAGGAGAATCTTTTACTCTGGTATCTCAGTCTGTTTCCTAGAGCCGGTTTGAAGTTCCTGCAGTTTTCACTGTAAAACCGAGTTGGAGCTAGTCCCTCCCCATATATATTTATTGAGTGGAGTTTGCAACTGAAAAGAAACTTTGTGTTTCAAACAAGCTAGGTGAATTACGGCTTTCACACACACTAATCTCTCAGAACTGAGCATGTGGAGAGACGTTCGATCATCTAGCACAAAGGGAACTGTTTGCAGGAAAAACTTTTACTCTGGTTACTCAGTATTTTTCCTAGTGCCGGTTTGATATTCCTGCAGTTATCACTGTAAAACACAGTTGGATCTAGTACCTCCCCATATATTTTTATGGAGTGGAGTATGCAAGTTAAAAGAAACTTTGGGTTCCGAACAAGCTAGTTGAAGGACGGCTTTCACACACACTTATCTCTCAGAACTGAGCATGTGGAGAGACGTTCGTTCATCTACCACAAAGGAACGGGTTGCAGGAGAAAATTTTACTCTGGTTTCCTAGTCTGTTTCCTAGTGCCGGATTGAAATTCCTGCAGTTTTCACTGTAAAACCGAGTTGGAGCTAGTACCTACCCATATATATGTATGGAGTGGAGTTTGCATCTGAAAAGAAACTTTGTGTTCCCAAGAAGCTAGTTGAAGTACAGCTTTCACACACACTTATCTCACAGAACTGAGCATGTGGAGAGATGTTCGTTCATCTACCACAAATGGAACGGGTTGCAGGAGAATATTTTCCTCTGGTTTCTCAGTCTGTTTCCATGTGCCGGTTTGAAATTTCTGCAGGTTTCAGTGTAAAACCGAGTTGGAGCTCGTACCTCCCCATATATATGTATGGTGTGGAGTTTGCAACTGAAAAGAAAGTTTTTTGTTCCCAACAAGCTAGGTGAAGGACGGCTTTCACACACACTTATCTCTCAGAAATGAGCATGTGGAGAGACGTTCGTTCATCTCGCACGAAGGGAAGGGGTTGCAGTAGAAACATTTACTCTGGTATCTCTGTCTGTTTCTTAGTGCCGGTTTGAAGTTCCTGCAGTTTTCACTGTAAAACAGAATTGGAGCTCGTACCTCCCCATATATATATATGGAGTAGAGTTTGCAACTGAAAAGAATCTTTGTGTACCCAACAAGCTACGTGAAGGAAGCCTTTCACACACACTTTTCTCTCAGAACTGAGCATGTGGAGAGACGATCGTTCATTTAGCACCATGGGAACGGTTTGCAGAAGAAACGTTTACTCTGGTTTCTCAGTCTGTTTCCTAGTGCCGGTATGAAGTTCCTGCAGTTTGCACTGTAAAATAGAATTGGAGCTCGTACTTCCCCATATATATGTATGGAGTGGATTTTGTATCTGAAAAGAAACTTTGTGTTCCCAACAAGTTAAGTGAAGAACGGCTTTCACACACACTTATCTCTCAGAACTGAGCATGTGGAGAGACGTTCGTTCATCTAGCACAAAGTGAATGGGTTGCAGGAGAATCTATTCAGTGGTTTCTCAGTCTGTTTCCTAGTGTCGGTTTGAAGTTCCTGCAGTTTTCACTGTAAAATCGAGTTGGAGCTTGTACCTCCCCATATATATGTAACGAGTGGAGTTTGCATCTGAAAAGAAAATTTGTGTTCCCCACAAGCTAGGTGAAGGACGGCTTTCAAACACACTTATCTCTCAGAAATGAGCATGTGGAGAGACGTTCGTTCATCTAGCACGAAGTGAACGATTTGCAGGAGAAACTTTTACTCTGGTATCTCTGTCTGTTTCCTAGTGCCGATTTGAAATTCCTGCAGTTTTCACTGTAAAACCGTTTTGGAACACGTACCACCTCATATATATGTATGGATCGGATTTTGCATCTGAAAAGAAACTTTGTGTTCCCAACAAGTTATGTGAAGGACGGCTTTCACACACACTTATCTCTCAGAACTGAGCATGTGGAGAGACGTCCGTTCATCTAGCACAAAGGGAACGGGTTGCAGGAGAAACTTTTACTCTGGTTTCTCAGTCTTTTTCCTAGTGCCGGTTTGATTTTCCTGCAGTTTTCACTGTAAAACAGAGTTGGAGCTAGTAACTCACCATATATTTGTATGGAGTGGATTTTGCATCTGAAAAGAAACTTTGTGTTTCCAGAAAGATTGGTGAAGGGCGGCTATCACACACACTTATCTCTCAGAATTGAGCATGTTTAGATACGTTCGTTCATCTAGCACAAAGGGAACGGGTTTCAGGAGAATCTTTTACTCTGGTATCTCAGTCTGTTTCCTAGAGCCGGTTTGAAGTTCCTGCAGTTTTCACTGTAAAACCGAGTTGGAGCTAGTACCTCCCCATATATATGTATTGAGTGGAGTTTGCAACTGAAAAGAAACTTTGTGTTTCAAACAAGCTAGGTGAATTACGGCTTTCACACACACTAATCTCTCAGAACTGAGCATGTGGAGAGACGTTCGATAATCTAGCACAAAGGGAACTGGTTGCAGGAAAAACTTTTACTCTGGTTACTCAGTATTTTTCCTAGTGCCGGTTTGATATTCCTGCAGTTATCACTGTAAAACACAGTTGGAGCTAGTACCTCCCCATATATTTGTATGGAGTGGAGTATGCAAGTGAAAAGAAACTTTGGGTTCCGAACAAGCTAGTTGAAGGACGGCTTTCACACACACTTATCTCTCAGAACTGAGCATGTGGAGAGACGTTCGTTCATCTACCACAAAGGAACGGGTTGCAGGAGAAAATTTTACTCTGGTTTCCTAGTCTGTTTCCTAGTGCCGGATTGAAAACCTGCAGTTTTCACTGTAAAACCGAGTTGGAGCTAGTACCTACCCATATATATGTATGGAGTGGAGTTTGCATCTGAAAATAAACTTTGTGTTCCCAAGAAGCTAGTTGAAGTACAGCTTTCACACACACTTATCTCACAGAACTGAGCATGTGGAGAGATGTTCGTTCATCTACCACAAATGGAACGGGTTGCAGGAGAATATTTTCCTCTGGTTTCTCAGTCTGTTTCCATGTGCCGGTTTGAAATTTCTGCAGGTTTCAGTGTAAAACCGAGTTGGAGCTCGTACCTCCCCATATATATGTATGGTGTGGAGTTTGCAACTGAAAAGAAACTTTTTTGTTCCCAACAAGCTAGGTGAAGGACGGCTTTCACACACACTTATCTCTCAGAAATGAGCATGTGGAGAGACGTTCGTTCATCTCGCACGAAGGGAAGGGGTTGCAGTAGAAACATTTACTCTGGTATCTCTGTCTGTTTCTTAGTGCCGGTTTGAATTTCCTGCAGTTTTCACTGTAAAACAGAATTGGAGCTCGTACCTCCCCATATATATATATGGAGTAGAGTTTGCAACTGAAAAGAATCTTTGTGTTCCCAACAAGCTACGTGAAGGAAGCCTTTCACACACACTTTTCTCTCAGAACTGAGCATGTGGAGAGACGATCGTTCATCTAGCACCATGGGAACGGTTTGCAGAAGAAACGTTTACTCTGGTTTCTCAGTCTGTTTCCTAGTGCCGGTATGAAGTTCCTGCAGTTTGCACTGTAAAATAGAATTGGAGCTCGTACTTCCCCATATATATGTATGGAGTGGATTTTGCATCTGAAAAGAAACTTTGTGTTCCCAACAAGTTAAGTGAAGAACGGCTTTCACACACACTTATCTCTCAGAACTGAGCATGTGGAGAGACGTTCGTTCATCTAGCACAAAGTGAATGGGTTGCAGGAGAATCTATTCAGTGGTTTCTCAGTCTGTTTCCTAGTGTCGGTTTGAAGTTCCTGCAGTTTTCACTGTAAAATCGAGTTGGAGCTTGTACCTCCCCATATATATGTAACGAGTGGAGTTTGCATCTGAAAAGAAAATTTGTGTTCCCCACAAGCTAGGCGAAGGACGGCTTTCAAACACACTTATCCCTCAGAAATGAGCATGTGGAGAGACGTTCGTTCATCTAGCACGAAGTGAACGATTTGGAGAAACTTTTACTCTGGTATCTCTGTCTGTTTCCTAGTGCCGATTTGAAATTCCTGCAGTTTTCACTGTAAAACCGTTTTGGAACTCGTACCACCTCATATATATGTATGGATTGGATTTTGCATCTGAAAAGAAACTTTGTGTTCCCAACAAGTTATGTGAAGGACGGCTTTCACACACACTTATCTCTCAGAACTGAGCATGTGGAGAGACGTCCGTTCATCTAGCACAAAGGGAACGGGTTGCAGGAGAAACTTTTACTCTGGTTTCTCAGTCTTTTTCCTAATGCCGGTTTGATTTTCCTGCAGTTTTCACTGTAAAACAGAGTTGGAGCTAGTAACTCACCATATATTTGTATGGAGTGGATTTTGCAACTGAAAAGAAACTTTGTGTTCCCAACAAGCTTGGTGAAGGACGGCTTTCACACACGCTTATCTCTCAGAACTGAGCATGTGGAGAGACGTTCGTTCATTTAGCACCAAGGGAACGGGTTACAGGAGAATCTTTTACTCTGGTTTCTCAGTCTGTTTCCTAGTGCCGGTTTGAAGTTCCTGCAGTTTTCACTGTAAAACCGAGTTGGAGCTAGTATCTCCCCATATATATTTATGGAGTGGGGTTAGCAACTGAAAAGAAACTTTGTGTTTCCAAAAAGCTAGGTGAAGGGCGGCTTTCACACACACTTATCTCTCAGAATTGAGCATGTGGAGAGACGTTCGTTCATCTAGCACAAAGGGAACGGGTTGCAGGGGAAACTTTTACTCTGGTTTCTCAGTCTGTTTCCTAGTGCCGTTTTGAAGTTCCTGCAGTTTTCACTGTAAAACCGAGTTGGAGCTAGTACCTCCCCATATATATTTATTGAGTGGAGTTTGCAACTGAAAAGAAACTTTGTGTTTCAAACAAGCTAGGTGAATTACGGCTTTCACACACACTTATCTCTCAGAACTGAGCATGTGGAGAGACGTTCGATCATCTAGCACAAAGGGAACTGGTTGCAGGAAAAACTTTTACGCTGGTTACTCAGTATTTTTCCTAGTGCCGGTTTGATATTCCTGCAGTTATCACTGTAAAACACAGTTGGAGCTAGTACCTCCCCATATATTTGTATGGAGTGGAGTATGCATGTGAAAAGAAACTTTGGGTTCCGAACAAGCTAGTTGAAGGACGGCTTTCACACACACTTATCTCTCAGAACTGAGCATGTGGAGAGACGTTCGTTCATCTACCACAAAGGAACGGGTTGCAGGAGAAAATTTTACTCTGGATTCCTAGTCTGTTTCCTAGTGCCGGATTGAAATTCCTGCAGTTTTCACTGTAAAACCGAGTTGGGGCTAGTACCTACCCATATATATTTATGGAGTGGAGTTTGCATCTGAAAAGAAACTTTGTGTTCCCATGAAGCTAGTTGAAGTACAGCTTTCACACACACTTATCTCTCAGAACTGAGCATGTGGAGAGATGTTCGTTCATCTAGCAAAAATGGAACGGGTTGCAGGAGAATATTTTCCTCTGGTTTCTCAGTCTGTTTCCATGTGCCGGTTTGAAATTTCTGCAGGTTTCAGTGTAAAACCGAGTTGGAGCTCGTACCTCCCCATATATATGTATGGTGTGGAGTTTGCAACTGAAAAGAAACTTTTTTGTTCCCAACAAGCTAGGTGAAGGACGGCTTTCACACACACTTATCTCTCAGAAATGAGCATGTGGAGAGACGTTCGTTCATCTCGCACGAAGGGAAGGGGTTGCAGGAGAAACATTTACTCTGGTATCTCTGTCTGTTTCTTAGTGCCGGTTTGAAGTTCCTGCAGTTTTCACTGTAAAACAGAATTGGAGCTCGTACCTCCCCATATATATATATGGAGTAGAGTTTGCAACTGAAAAGAAACTTTGTGTTCCCAACAAGTTACGTGAAGGAAGCCTTTCACACACACTTTTCTCTCAGAACTGAGAATGTGGAGAGACGATCGTTCATCTAGCACCAAGGGAACGGTTTGCAGAATAAACGTTTACTCTGGTTTCTCAGTCTGTTTCCTAGTGCCGGTATGAAGTTCCTGCAGTTTGCACTGTAAAATAGAATTGGAGCTCGTACTTCCCCATATATATGAATGGAGTGGAATTTGCAAGTGAAAAGAAACTTTGTCTTCCCAACAAATAATTGAAGGACGGCTTTCACACATACTTATCTCTCAGAACTGAGCATGTGGTGAAACGTTCGTTCATCTAGCACAAAAGGAACGGGATGCAGGAAAATCTATTCACTGGTTTCTCAGTCTGTTTCCTAGTGCCGGTTTGAAGTTCCTGCAGTTTTCACTGTAAAATCGAGTTGGAGCTTGTACCTCCCCATATATATGTAAGGAGTGGAGTTTGCATCTGAAAAGAAACTTTGTGTTCCCAACAAGCTAGGTGAAGGACGGCTTTCACACACAATTATCTCTCAGAACTGAGGATGTGGAGAGACTTTCGTTCATCTAGCACAAAGGGAACAGGTTGCAGGAAAAACTTTTATTCTGGTTTCTCAGTCTGTTTCCTAGTGCCGATTTGAAATTCCTGCAGTTTTCACTGTAAAACCGTGTTGGAACACGTACCTCCTCATATATATGTATGGAGTGGATTTTGCATCTGAAAAGAAACTTTGTGTTCCCAACAAGTTAATTGAAGAACGGCTTTCACACACACTTATCTCTCAGAACTGAGCATGTGGAGAGACGTTCGTTCATCTAGCACAAGGTGAATGGGTTGCAGGAGAATCTATTCAGTGGTTTCTCAGTCTGTTTCCTAGTGTCGGTTTGAAGTTCCTGCAGTTTTCACTGTAAAATCGAGTTGGAGTTTGTACCTCCCCATATATATGTAACGAGTGGAGTTTGCATCTGAAAAGAAAATTTGTGTTCCCCACATGCTAGGTGAAGGACGGCTTTCAAACACACTTATCTCTCAGAAATGAGCATGTGGAGAGACGTTCGTTCATCTAGCACGAAGTGAACGATTTGCAGGAGAAACTTTTACTCTGGTATCTCTGTCTGTTTCCTAGTGCCGATTTGAAATTCCTGCAGTTTTCACTGTAAAACCGTGTTGGAACACGTACCACCTCATATATATGTATGGATTGGATTTTGCATCTGAAAAGAAACTTTGTGTTCCCAACAAGTTATGTGAAGGACGGCTTTCACACACACTTATCTCTCAGAACTGAGCATGTGGAGAGACGTCCGTTCATCTAGCACAAATGGAACGGGTTTCAGGAGAAACTTTTACTCTGGTTTCTCAGTCTTTTTCCAAGTGCAGGTTTGATTTTCCTGCAGTTTTCACTGTAAAACAGAGTTGGAGCTAGTAACTCACCATATATTTGTATGGAGTGGAGTTTGCAACTGAAAAGAAACTTTGTGTTCCCAACAAGCTAGGTGAAGGACGGCTTTCACACACGCTTATCTCTCAGAACTGAGCATGTGGAGAGACGTTCGTTCATCTAGCACCAATGGAACGGGTTACAGGAGAATCTTTTACTATGGTTTCTCAGTCTGTTTCGTAGAGCCGGTTTGAAGTTCCTGCAGTTTTCACTGTAAAACCGAGTTGGAGCGAGTACCTCCCCATATATATGTATTGAGTGGTGTTTGCAACTGAAAAGAAACTTTGTGTTTCAAACAAGCTAGGTGAATTACGGCTTTCACACACACTTGTCTCTCAGAACTGAGCATGTGGAGAGACTTTCGTTCATCTAGCACAAAGGGAACTGGTTGCAGGAAAAACGTTTACTCCGGTTTCTCAGTATTTTTCCTAGTGCCGGTTTGATATTCCTGCAGTTATCACTGTAAAACACAGTTGGAGCAAGTACCTCCCCATATATTTGTATGAATTGGTGTTTGCAACTGAAAAGAAACTTTGTGTTTCCAACAATCTAAGTGAAGGGCGGCTTTCACACACACTTTTCTCACAGAACTGAGCATGTGGATAGATGTTCGTTCATCTAGCACAAAGGGAACTGGTTGCAGGAGAAACGTTACTCTGGTTTCTCAGTCTGTTTCCTAGTGCCGGTTTGAAGTTCCTGCAGTTTTCACTGTAAAACCGAGTTGGAGCCAGTACCTCCCCATATATATGTATGGAGTGGGGTTTGTAACTGAAAAGAAACTTTGTGTTTCCAACAAGCTAGGTGAATGACTGCTTTCACACACACTTATCTCTCAGAACTGAGCAAGTGGAGAGACGTACGTTCATGTAGCACAAAGGGAACGGGTTGCTTGAGAAACTTTTACTCTGGTTTCTCAGTCTGTTTCCTAGTGCCGGTTTGAAGTTCCTGCAGTTTTCAGTGTAAAACCGAGTTGGAACACGTACCTCGTCATATATATGTGTAGAGTGGATTTTGCATCTGAAAAGAAACTTTGTGTTCCCAACAAGTTAATTGAAGGACGGCTTTCCCACACACTTATCTCTCAGAAATGAGCATGTGGAGAGACGTTCGTTCATCTAGCACGAAATGAACGATTGGCAGGAGAAACATTTACTCTGGTATCTCTGTCTGTTTCCTAGTGCCGTTTTGAATTTCGTGCAGTTTTCACTATAAAACGGAGTTGAAGCTAGTACCTCCCCATATATATGTATGGAATGGAGTTTGCAAGTGAAAAGAAACTTTGTGTTTCCAACAAGCTAGGTGAAGGGCGGCTTTCACACACAATTATCTCTGAGAATTGAGCATGTGAATAGACGTTCGTTCATCTAGCACAAAGGGAACGGGTTGCAGGAGAAAATTTTTCTCTGGTTTCTCAGTCTGTTTCCTAGTGCCGGTTTGAAGTTCCTGCAGTCTTCACTGTAAAACCGAGTTGGAGCTAGTACCTCCCCATATATATGTATGGAGTGGAGTTTGTAACTGAAAAGAAACTTTGTGTTACCTACAAGCTAGGTGAATGACGGCTTTCACACACAATTATCTCTCAGAACTGAGCATGTGGAGAGACGTTCGTTCATCTACCACAAAGGAACGGGTTGCAGGAGAAAATTTTACTCTGGTTTCCTAGTCTGTTTCCTAGTGCCGGATTGAAAACCTGCAGTTTTCACTGTAAAACCGAGTTGGAGCTAGTACCTACCCATATATATGTATGGAGTGGAGTTTGCATCTGAAAAGAAACTTTGTGTTCCCAAGAAGCTAGTTGAAGTACAGCTTTCACACACACTTATCTCACAGAACTGAGCATGTGGAGAGATGTTCGTTCATCTACCACAAATGGAACGGGTTGCAGGAGAATATTTTCCTCTGGTTTCTCAGTCTGTTTCCATGTGCCGGTTTGAAATTTCTGCAGGTTTCAGTGTAAAACCGAGTTGGAGCTCGTACCTCCCCATATATATGTATGGTGTGGAGTTTACAACTGAAAAGAAACTTTTTTGTTCCCAACAAGCTAGGTGAAGGACGGCTTTCACACACACTTATCTCTCAGAAATGAGCATGTGGAGAGACGTTCGTTCATCTAGCACAAAGGGAACGGGTTGCAGGGGAAACTTTTACTCTGGTTTCTCAGTCTGTTTCCTAGTGCCGTTTTGAAGTTCCTGCAGTTTTCACTGTAAAACAGAGTTGGAGCTAGTAACTCACCATATATATTTATGGAGTGGGGTTAGCAACTGAAAAGAAACTTTGTGTTTCCAAAAAGCTAGGTGAAGGGCGGCTTTCACACACACTTATCTCTCAGAATTGAGCATGTGGAGAGACGTTCGTTCATCTAGCACAAAGGGAACGGGTTGCAGGGGAAACTTTTACTCTGGTTTCTCAGTCTGTTTCCTAGTGCCGTTTTGAAGTTCCTGCAGTTTTCACTGTAAAACCGAGTTGGAGCTAGTACCTCCCCATATATATTTATTGAGTGGAGTTTGCAACTGAAAAGAAACTTTGTGTTTCAAACAAGCTAGGTGAATTACGGCTTTCACACACACTTATCTCTCAGAACTGAGCATGTGGAGAGACGTTCGATCATCTAGCACAAAGGGAACTGGTTGCAGGAAAAACTTTTACGCTGGTTACTCAGTATTTTTCCTAGTGCCGGTTTGATATTCCTGCAGTTATCACTGTAAAACACAGTTGGAGCTAGTACCTCCCCATATATTTGTATGGAGTGGAGTATGCATGTGAAAAGAAACTTTGGGTTCCGAACAAGCTAGTTGAAGGACGGCTTTCACACACACTTATCTCTCAGAACTGAGCATGTGGAGAGACGTTCGTTCATCTACCACAAAGGAACGGGTTGCAGGAGAAAATTTTACTCTGGTTTCCTAGTCTGTTTCCTAGTGCCGGATTGAAATTCCTGCAGTTTTCACTGTAAAACCGAGTTGGGGCTAGTACCTACCCATATATATGTATGGAGTGGAGTTTGCATCTGAAAAGAAACTTTGTGTTCCCATGAAGCTAGTTGAAGTACAGCTTTCACACACACTTATCTCTCAGAACTGAGCATGTGGAGAGACTTCCGTTCATCTAGCACAAAGTGAACGGGTTGCAGGGGAAAATTTTACTCTGGTTTCTCAGTGTGTTTCCTAGTGCCGGTATGAATTTCCTGCAATTTTCACTGTAAAACAGAGTTGGAGCTAGTACCTCCCCATATATATGTATGGAGTGGAGTTTGCAACTGAAAAGAAACTTTGTGTTCCCAACAAGCTAGGTGAAGTACGGCGTTCACAAACGCTTATCTCTCAGAAATGAGCATGTGGAGAGACGTTCGTTCATCTAGCACAAAGGGAACGGGATGCAGGGGAAACTTTTACTCTGGTTTCTCAGTCTGTTTCCTAGTGCCGATTTGAAGTTCCTGCAGTTTTCACTGTAAAACCGAGTTGGAGGTAGGACCTCCCCATATATATGTATGGAGTGGAGTTTGCAACTGAAAAGAAACTTTGTGTTCCCAACAAGCTAGGTGAAGGACGGCTTTCACACACACTTATCTCTCAGAAATGTAGAATGTGGAGAGACGTTCGTTCATCTAGCACAAAGGGAACGGGTTGCAGGAGAAACTTTTACTCTGGTTTCTCAGTCTGATTCTTAGTGCCGGTTTGAAGTTTCTCAGTTTTCACTGTAAAACCGAGTTGGAACTAGTATCTCCCCATATATATGTATGCGGTGGAGTTTGCAAGTGAGAAGAAACATTGTGTTCCCAACAAGCTAGATGAAGGACGGCTTTCACACACAATTATCTGTCAGAACTGAGCATTTGGAGAGACGTTCGTTCATCTGGCACAAAGGGAACGGGTTGCAGGAGAAACTTTTACTCTGGTTTCTCATTCTGATGAGTAGTGCCGGTTAGAAATTCCTGCAGTTTTCACTGTAAAACCGAGTTGTAGCTAGTACTTCCCCATATATATTTATGGAGTGGAGTTTGCAACTGAAAAGAAACTTTGTTTTCCCAACAAGCTAGGTGAAGGACGGCTTTCACACACACTTATCTCTCAGAACTGAGCATGTGGAGAAACGTTCGTTCATCTAGCAAAAAGGGAACGGGTAGCAGGATAAACTTTTACTCTGGTTTCTCAGTCTGTTTCCTCGTGCCGGTTTGAAGTTCCTGCAGTTTTCACTGTAAAACCGAGTTGGAGCTAGTACCTCCCCATATATATGTATGGTGTGGAGTTTGCAACTGAAAAGAAACTTTGTGTTACCAACAAGCAAGTTGAAGGACGGCTTTCACACACACTTATCTCTCAGAACTGAGCATGTGGAGAGACGTTCGTTCATGTAGCACAAAGGGATCGGGTTGCAGGGCAAACTTTTACTCTGGTTTCTCTGTCTGTTTCCTAGTGCCGGTTTGAATTTCCTGCAGTTTTCACTGTAAAACTGAGTTGGAGCTAGTACCTCCCCATATATATCTATGGAGTGGAGTTAGCAAGTGAAAAGAAACTTTGTGTTCCCAAAAAGCTAGGTGAAGGACGGCTTTCACACACACTTATCTCTCAGAACTGAGCATTTGGAGAGACGTTCGTTCATGTAGCACAAAGGGATCGGGTTGCAGGAGAAACTTTTACTCTGGTTTCTCAGTCTGTTTCCTAGTGCCGGTTTGAAGTTCCTGCAGTTTTCAGTGTAAAACCGTGTTGGAGCTAGGACCTCCCCATATATATGTATGGAGTGGAGTTTTCAACTGAAAAGAAACTTTGTGTTCCCAACAAGCTAGGTGAAGTACGGCATTCACACACACTTATCTCTCAGAACTGAGCATGTGGAGAGACGTTCGTTCATCTAGCACAAAGGGAACCGGTTGCAGGGGAAACTTTTACTCTGGTTTCTCAGACTGTTTCCTAGTGCCGGTTTGAAGTTCCTGCAGTTTTCACTGTAAAACCGAGTTGGAGCTAGTACCTCCCCATATATATGTATGGAGTGGAGTTTGCAACTGAAAAGAAACTTTGTGTTCCCAACAAGCTAGGTGAAGGACGGCATTCACACACACTTATCTCTCAGAACTGAGCATGTGGAGAGACGTTCGTTCATCTAGCACAAAGGGAAAGTGTTGCAGGAGAAACATTTACTCTGGTTTCTCAGTCTGTTTCCTAGTGCCGCTTGAAGTTCCTGCAGTTTTCATTGTAATAATGTGTTGGAGCTATTACCTCCTCATATATATGTATGGAGTGGAGTTTGCAACTGAAAAGAAACTTTGTGTTCCCAACAAGCTAGGTGAAGGACTGCTTTCACACACACTTATCTCTCAGAACTGAGCATGTGGAGAGACGTTCGTTCATGTAGCACAAAGGGAACGGTTTGCAGGAGAAACTTTTACTCTGGATCCTAAGTCTGTTTCCTAGTGCCGGTTTGAAGTTCCTGCAGTTTTCACTGTAAAACCGAGTTGGAGCTTGTACCTACCCATATATATGTTTGGAGTGGAGTTTACATCTGAAAAGTTATTTTGTGTTTCCAACAAGCTACGTGAATTACGGCTTTCACACACACTTATCTCTCAGAACTGTAGCAATTGGAGAGACGTTCGTTCATGTAGCACAAAGGGAACGGTTTGCAGGAGAAACTTTTACTCTGGATTCTAAGTCTGTTTCCTAGTGCCGGTTTGAATTTCCTGAAGTTTTCACTGTAAAACCGAGTTGGAGTTAGTACCTCCCCATATATATGTATGGAGTGGAGTTTGCAACTGAAAAGAAACTTTGTGTTCCCAACAAGCTAGGTGAAGAACGGATTTCACACACACTTATCTCTCAGAACCTAGCCTGTGGAGAGACCTTCGTTCATCTAGCACAAAGGGAAAGGGTTGCAGGAGAAACTTTTTCTTTGGTTTCTCAGTCTTTTTCCTCGTGCCGGTTTGAAATTCCTGCTGTTTTCACTGTAAAACCGTGTTGGAACACGTACCTTCTCATATATATGTATGGAATGGATTTTGCATCTGAAAAGAAACTATGTGTTCCCAACAAGTTAAATGAAGGACGGCTTTCACACACACTTATCTCTCAGAATTGAGCATGTGGAGAGACTTTCGTTCATCTAGCACAAATTGAACGTGTTGCAGTAGAAACTTTTTATCTGGTTTCTCAGTCTTATTCCTAGTGCCGGTTTGAAGTTCCTGCAGTTTTCACTGTAAAACCGAGTTGGAGCTAGTACCTCCCCATATATATGTATGGAGTGGAGTTTGCAACTGAAAAGAAACTTTGTGTTTTCATCAAGCTAGGTGAAGGGCGGCTTTCACACACACTTATCTCTCAGATCTGAGCATGTGGAGAGACGTTCGTTCATCTAGCACAATGGGAACGGGTTGCAGGAGAATCTATTCACTGGTTTCTCAGTCTGTTTCCTAGTGCCGGTTTGAATTTCCTGCAGTTTTCACTGTAAAACCGAGTTGGATCTAGTACCTCCCCATATATATGTATGGAGTGGAGTTTGCAACTGAAAAGAAACTTTGTGTTTCCAACAAGCTAGGTGAATGACGGCTTTCTCACACACTTATCTCTCAGAACTGAGCATGTGGAGAGAAGTTCGTTCATCTAGCACAAAGGGAACGGGTTGCAGGAGAATCTTATACTCTGGTTTCTCAGTCTGTTTCCTAGTGCCGTTTTGAAGTTCGTGCAGTTTTCACTGTAAAACCGAGTTATAGCTAGTACCTCCCCATATATATGTAAGGATTGGAATTGCATCTGAAAAGAATATTTGTGTTCCCAACAAGCTAGTTGAAGGACGGCATTCACACACACATATCTCTCAGAACTGAGCATGTGGAGAGATGTTCGTTCATCTAGCACAAAGGGAACGGGTTGCAGGAAAATCTTTTACTCTGATTTCTCAGTCTGTTTCCTAGTGCCGGTTTGAAATTCCTGCAGTATTCATTGTAAAACCGAGTTGGAGCTAGTACCTCCCCATATATAATTATGGAGTGGTGTTTGCAAATGAAAAGAAACTTTGTGTTCCCAACATGCTTGGTGAAGGACGGCTTTCACACACACTTATCTCCCAGAAATGAGCATGTGGAGAGACGTTCGTTCATCTAGCACAAATGGAACGGGTTGCAGGAAAAACTTTTACTCTGGTTTCTCAGTCTGTTTCCTAGTGCCGGTTTGAAGTTCCTGCAGTTTTCACTGTAAAAACTAGTTGGAGCTAGTACCTCCACATATATATTATGGAGTGGAGTTTGCAACTGAAAAGAAACATTGTGTTCCCAACAAGCTAGTTGAAGGACGGCTTTCACACACACTTATCTCTCAGAACTTAGCATGTGGAGAGACGTTCGTTTATCTAGCACAAAGGGAACGGTTTGCAGGAGGAACTATTACTCTGGATTCTAAGTCTGTTTCCTAGTGCCAGTTTGAAGTTCCTGCATTTTTCACTGTAAAACCGAGTTGGAGCTAGTACCTCCCCATATATATCTATGGAGTGGAATTTGAAAGTGAAAAGAAACTATGTGTTCCCAAAAAGCTAGGTGAAGGACGGCTTTCACACACACTTATATCTCAGAACTGAGCAAGTGGAGAGACGTACGTTCATGTAGCACAAAGGGAACGGGTTGCTGGAGAAACTATTACTCTGGTTTCTCAGTCTGTTTCCTAGTGCCGGTTTGAAGTTCCTGCAGTTTTCAGTGTAAACCTAAGTTGGAAAACGTACCTTCTCATATATATGTATTTAGTGGATTTTTCATCTGAAAAGAAACTTTGTGTTCCCAACAAGTTATGTGAAGGATGGCTTTCACACACACATATCTCTCAGAAATGAGCATGTGGAGAGACGTTCGTTCATCAAGCAGGAAGTGAACGATTTGCAGGAGAAACTTTTACTCTGCTATCTCTGTCTCTTTCCTAGTGCAGGTTTAAAGTTCCTGCAGTTTTCACTGTAAAACAGATTTGGAGCTAGTACCTCCCCATATATATGTATGGAGTGGAGTTTGCTACTGAAAAGAAACTTTGTGTTTCCAACAAGCTAGGTGAATGACGGCTTTCACACACACTTATCTCTCAGAAATGAGCATGTGGAGAGACGTTCGTTCATCTAGCACAAAGGGAAAGGGTTGCAGGAGAATCTTTTACTCTGGTTTTTCAGTCTGTTTCCTAGTGCCGGTTTGAAGTTCGTGCAGTTTTCACTGTAAAACTGAGTTGGAGCTAGTACCTACCCATATATATGTATGGAGTGGAGTTTGCATCTGAAAAAAACTTTGTGTTCCAAACAAGCTAGGTGAAGGGCGGCTTTCACACACACTTATCTGTCAGAACTGAGCATGTGGAGAGACGTTCGTTCATGTAGCACAAAGGGAACAGGTTGTAGGAAAATCTTTTACTCTGGTTTCTCTGTCTGTTTCCTAGTGCCGGTTTGAAGTTCCTGCAGTTTTCACTGTAAAACCGAGTTGGAACACGTACCTCCTCATATATATGTATGGAGTGGATTTTGCAGCTGAAAAGACACTTTGTGTTCCCAACAAGTTAGGTGAAGGACGGCTTTCACACACACTTATCTCTCAGAAATGAGCATGTGGAGAGACTTTCGTTCATCTAGCACAAAGGGAACGGGTTGCAGGGAAATCTTTTACTCTGGTTTGTCAGTCTTTTTCCTAGTGCCGGTTTGAAGTTCCTGCAGTTTTCACTGTAAAACTGAGTTGGATCTAGTACCTCCCCATATATATGTATGGAGTGGTGTTTGCAACTGAAAAGAAACTTTGTGTTCCCAATAAGCTTTGTGAAGGACGGCTTTCGCACACAATTATCTCTCAGAACTGAGCATGTGGAGAGACGTTCGTTCATCTAGCACAAATGGAACGGGTTGCAGGAGGAACTTTTACTCTGGTTTCTCAGTCTGTTTCCTAGTGCCGGTTTGAAGTTCCTGCAGTTTTCACTGTAAAACCGAGTTGGAGCTAGTACCTCCCCATATATATGTATGGAGTGGAGTTTGCAAATGAAAAGAAACTTTGTGTTTCCAACAAGCTAGGTGAAGGGCGGCTTTCACACACATTTATCTCTCAGAATTGAGCATTTGGAGAGACGTTCGTTCATCTAGCACGAAGTGAAAGATTTGCAGGAGAAACTTTTACTCAGGTATCTCTGTGTGTTTCCTAGTGCCGGTTTGAATATCCTGCAGTTTTTCTGTTAAACCGAGTTGGAGCTAGTACCTCCCCATATATATGTATGGAGTGGGGTTTGCAAATGAAAAGAAACTTTGTGTTTCCAACAAGCTAGGTGAAGTGCGGCTTTCACACACATTTATCTCTCAGAACTGAGCATTTGGAGAGACGTTCGTTCATCTAGTAAAAGGGAACGGGTTGCAGGAGTATCTTTTACTGTGGTTTCTCAGTCTGTTTCCTAGTGCCGGTTTGAAGTTCCTGCAGTTTTCACAGTAAAACCGAGTTGGAGCTAGTACCTACCCATATATATGTATGGAGTGGAGTTTGCAACTGAAAAGAAACTTTGTGTTTCCAACAAGCTAGGTGAATGACGGCTTTCTCACACACTTATCTCTCAGAACTGAGCATGTGGAGAGACGTTCGTTCATCTAGCACGAAGTGAACGATTTGCAGGGGAAACTTTACTCTGGTATCTCTGTCTGTTTCCTAGTGCCGGTTTGAAGTTCGTGCAGTTTTCACTGTAAAACTGAGTTGGAGCTTGTACCTACCCATATATATGTATGGAGTGGAGTATGCATCTGAAAAAAACTTTGTGTTTCCAACAAGCTAGGTGAATGACGGCTTTCACACACACTTATCTCTCAGAAATAAGCATGTGGAGACGTTCGTTCATCTAGCACAAAGGGAACGGGTGGCAGGAGAATTTTTACTCTGGTTTCTCAGTCTGTTTCCTAGTGCCGGTTTGAAGTTCGTGCAGTTTTCACTGTAAAACTGAGTTGGAGCTTGTACCTACCCGTATATATGTATGGAGTGGAGTATGCATGTGAAAAAACTTTGTGTTCCCAACAAGCTAGGTGAAGGACGGCTTTCACACACACATATCTCTCAGAACTGAGCCTGTGGGGAGACGTTCGTTCATGTAGCACAATGGGAACGGGTTGCAGGAAAATCTTTTACTCTGGTTTCTCAGTCTGTTTCCTGGTGCCGGTTTGAAATTTCTGCAGTTTTCACTGTAAAACATAGTTGGAACACGTACCTACTCATATATATGTATGGAGTGGATTTTGCATCTGAAAAGAAACTTTGTGTTCCCAACAAGTTATGTGAAGGACGGCTTTCACACACACATATCTCTCAGAAATGAGCATGTGGAGAGACTTTCGTTCATCTAGAACGAAGTGAACGATTTGCAGGAGAAACTTTTACCCTGGTATCTCTGTCTGTTTCCTAGTGCCGGTTTGAAGTTCCTGCAGTTTTCACTCTAAAAACGTGTTGGATCTAGTACCTCCCCGTATATATGTATCGAGTGGAGTTTGCAACTGAAAAGAAACATTGTGTTCCCAACAAGCTAGTTGAAGGACGGCTTTCACACACACTTATCTCTCAGAACTGAGCATGTGGAGAGACGTTCGTTTATCTAGCACAAAGGGAACGGTTTGCAGGAGAAACTTTTACTCTGGATTCTAAGTCTGTTTCCTAGTGCCAGTTTGAAGTTCCTGCATTTTTCACTGTAAAACCGAGTTGGAGCTAGTACCTCCCCATATATATCTATGGAGTGGAATTTGAAAGTGAAAAGAATCTATGTGTTCCCAACAAGCTAGGTGAAGGACGGCTTTCACACACACATATCTCTCAGAACTGAGCATGTGGAGAGACGTTCGTTTATCTAGCACAAAGGGAACGGTTTGCAGGAGAAACTTTTACTCTGGATTCTAAGTCTGTTTCCTAGTGCCAGTTTGAAGTTCCTGCAGTTTTCACAGTAAAACCGAGTTGGAGCTAGTACCTCCCCATATATATGTATGGAGTGGAGTTTGCAACTGAAAAGAAACTTTGTGTTCCCAACAAGCTAGGTGAAGGACGGCTTTCACACACGCTTATCTCTCAGAAATGAGCATATGGAGAGACTTTCGTTCATCTAGCACAAAGGGAACGGGTTGCAGGGAAATCTTTTACTCTGGTTTGTCAGTCTGTTTCCTAGTGCCGGTTTGAAGTTCCTGCAGTTTTCACTGTAAAACCGAGTTGGAGCTAGTACCTCCCCATATATATGTATGGAGTGGTGTTTGCAACTGAAAAGAAACTTTGTGTTCCCAAAAAGCTTGGTGAAGGACGGCTTTCGCACACAATTATCTCTCAGAACTGAGCATGTGGAGAGACGTTCGTTCATCTAGCACAAATGGAACGGGTTGCAGGAGCAACTTTTACTCTGGTTTCTCAGTCTGTTTCCTAGTGCCGGTTTGAAGTTCCTGCAGTTTCACTGTAAAACCGAGTTGGAGCTAGTACTTCCACATATATATTATGGAGTGGAGTTTGCAACTGAAAAGAAACTTTGTGTTCCCAACAAGCTAATTGAAGGCCGGCTTCCACACACACTTATCTCTCAGAACTGAGCATGTGGAGAGACGATCGTTTATCTAGCACAAAAGGAACGGTTTGCAGGAGAAACTTTTTCTCTGGATTCTAAGTCTTTCTCCTAGTGCCGGTTTGAAGTTCCTGCAGTTTTCACTGTAAAACCGTGTTGGAGCTAGTACCTCCCCATATATATCTATGGAGTGGAGTTTGCAAGTGAAAAGAAACTATGTGTTCCCAACAAGCTAGGTGAATGACGGCTTTCACACACACTTATCTCTCAGAAATTAGCATGTGGAGAGACGTTCGTTCATCTAGCACAAAGGGAACGGGTTGCAGGGGAAACTTTTACTCTGGTTTCTCAGTCTGTTTCCTCGTGCCGGTTTGAAGATCCTGCACGTTTCACTGTAAAACTGATTTGGAGCTAGTACCTCCCCATATATATCTATGGAGTGAAGTTAGCAAGTGAAAAGAAACTTTGTGTTCCCAACAAGTTAAATGAAGGACGGCTTTCACACACACTTATCTCTCAGAATTGAGCATGTGGAGAGACTTTCGTTCATTTAGCACAAATTGAACGGGTTGCAGGAGAAACTTTTAATCTGGTTTCTCAGTCTTATTCCTAGTGCCGGTTTGATGTTCCTGCAGTTTTCACTGTAAAACAGAGTTGGAGCTAGTACCTGC
This sequence comes from Camelus bactrianus, assembly GCF_048773025.1. Lineage (NCBI taxonomy): Eukaryota > Metazoa > Chordata > Mammalia > Artiodactyla > Camelidae > Camelus > Camelus bactrianus. The sequence continues at coordinate 7,170,784 of NC_133553.1, forward strand.
CCATATATTTGTATGGAGTGGAGTTTGCAAATGAAAAGAAACTTTGTGTTCTCAACAAGCTAGGTGAAGGACGGCTTTCACACACGGTTATATCTCAGAACTGAGCATGTGTAGAGACGTTCGTTCATCTAGCACGAATTGAACGATTTTCAGGGGAAACATTTACTCTGGTTTCTCAGTCTGTTTCCTAGTGCCGGTTTGAAGTTCCTGCAGTTTTCACTGTAAAACCGAGTTGGAGCTAGTACTTCCCCATATATATGTATGGAGTGGAGTTTGCAAATGAAAAGAAACTTTGTGTTTCCAACAAGCTAGGTGAAGGGCGGCTTTCACACACAATTTTCTCTCAGAATTGAGCATTTGGAGAGACGTTCGTTCATCTAGCGCAAAGGGAACGGGTTGCAGGAGAATCTTTTATTCTGGTTTCTCAGTCTGTTTCCTCGTGCCGGTTTGAAGTTCCTGCAGTTTTCACTGTAAAACAGAGTTGGAGCTAGTACCTCCCCATATATATGTATGGAGTTGAGTTTGCAACTGAAAAGAAACTTTGTGTTCCCAACAAGCTAGATGAAGGACGGATTTCACACACATTTATCTCTCAGAACAGAGCGTGTGGAGAAACGTTCATTCATCTAGCACAAAGGGAACGGTTTGCAGGAAAATCTTTTACTTTGTTTTCTCAGTCTGTTTCCTAGTGCCGGTTTGAAATTCCTGCAGTTTTCACTGTAAAACCGAGTTGGAACTCGTACCTCCTCATATATATGTATGGAGTGGATTTTGCATCTGAAAAGATACTTTGTGTTCCCAACAAGTTAGATGAAGGACGGCTTTCACACACACTTATCTCTCAGAAATGAACATGTGGAGAGACATTCGATCATCTAGCACGAAGTGAAAGATTTGCAGGAGAAACTTTTACTCAGGTATCTCTGTGTGTTTCCTAGTGCCGGTTTGAATATCCTGCAGTTTTTACTGTAAAACCGAGTTGGAGCTAGTACTTCCCCATATATATGTATGGAGTGGGGTTTGCAACTGAAAAGAAACTTTGTGTTTCCAACAAGCTAGGTGAAGTGCGGCTTTCACACACACTTATCTCTCAGAACTGAGCATTTGGAGAGACGTTCGTTCATCTAGACAAAGGGAACGGGTTGCAGGAGTATCTTTTACTGTGGTTTCTCAGTCTGTTTCCTAGTGCCGGTTTGAAGTTCGTGCAGTTTTCACTGTAAAACTGAGTTGGAGCTTGTACCTACTCATATATATGTATGGAGTGGAGTATGCATCTGAAAAAAACTTTGTGTTTTCAACAAGCTAGGTGAATGACGGCTTTCACACACACTTATCTCTCAGAACTGAGCATGTGGAGAGACATTCGTTCATCTAGCACAAAGGGAACGGGTGGCAGGAGAATCTTTTTCTCTGGTTTCTCAGTCTGTTTCCTAGTGCCGGTTTGAAGTTCGTGCAGTTTTCACTGTAAAACTGAGTTGGAGCTTGTACCTACCCATATATATGTATGGAGTGGAGTATGCATCTGAAAAAAACTTTGTGTTCCCAACAAGCTAGGTGAAGGACGGCTTTCACACACAATTATCTCTCAGAACTGAGCCTGTGGGGAGACGTTCGTTCATGTAGCACAATGGGAACGGGTTGCAGGAAAATCTTTTACTCTGGTTTCTCAGTCTGTTTCCTAGTGCCGGCTTGAAATTTCTGCAGTTTTCACTGTAAAACCTAGTTGGAACACGTACCTACTCATATATATGTATGGAGAGGATTTTGCATCTGAAAAGAAACTTTGTGTTCCCAACAAGTTATGTGAAGGACGGCTTTCACACACACATATCTCTCAGAAATGAGCATGTGGAGAGAATTTCGTTCATCTAGAACGAAGTGAACGATTTGCAGGAGAAACTTTTACCCTTTTATCTCTGTCTGTTTCCTAGTGCCGGTTTGAAGTTCCTGCAGTTTTCACTGTAAAAACGTGTTGGAGCTAGTACCTCCCCGTATATATGTATCGAGTGGAGTTTGCAACTGAAAAGAAACTTTGTGTTTCCAACAAGCAATGTGAAGTGCGGCATTCACACACACTTATCTCTCAGAACTGAGCAGGTGGACAGATGTTCGTTCATCTAGCACAAAGGAACGGGTTGCAGGAGAAATTTTTACTCTGGTTTCTCAGTCTGTTTCCTAGTGCCGGGATGAAGTTCCTGCAGTTTTCAGTGTAAAACCGAGTTTGAGCTAGTACCTCCCCATATATACGTATGGAGTGGAGTTTGTAACTGAAAAGAAACTTTTTGTTTCCAACAAGCTAGATGAATGACGGCTTTCACACACACTTATCTCTCAGAACTGAGCATGTGGAGAGACGTTCGTTCATCTAGCACAAAGGGATAGGTTTGCAGGAGAAACATTTACTCTGGTTTCTCAGTGTGTTTCCTAGTGACGCTTTGAAGTTCCTGCAGTTTTCACTGTAAAACTGATTTGGAATACGTACATCCTCATATATATGTAGGGAGTTGAGTTTGCATCTGAAAAGAAACTTTGTGTTCCCAACAAGCTAGGTGAATGACGGCTTTCACACACACTTATCTGTCAGAACTGAGCATGTGGAGAGACGTTCGTTCAACTAGCACAAAGGGAACGGGTTGCAGGAAAATCTTTTACTTTGTTTTCTCAGTCTGTTTCCTAGTGCCGGTTTCAAATTCCTGCATTTTTCACTGTAAAACCGAGTTGGAACCCGTACCTCCTCATATATATGTATGGAGTGGATTTTGCATCTGAAAAGATACTTTGTGTTCCCAACAAGTTAGATGAAGGACGGCTTTCACACACACTTATCTCTCAGAAATGAGCATGTGGAGAGACATTCGTTCATCTAGCACGAAGTGAAAGATTTGCAGGAGAAACTTTTACTCAGGTATCTCTGTGTGTTTCCTAGTGCCGGTTTGAATATCCTGCAGTTTTCACTGTAAAACAGTGTTGGAGCTAGTACCTCCCCATATATATGTATGGAGTGGAGTTTGCAACTGAAAAGAAACTTTGTGTTTCCAACAAGCTAGGTGAAGTGCGGCTTTCACACACACTTATCTCTCAGAACTGAGCATTTGGAGAGACGTTCGTTCATCTAGACAAAGGGAACGGGTTGCAGGAAAATCTTTTACTCTGGTTTCTCAGTCTGTTTCCTAGTGCCGGTTTGAAGTTCCTGCAGTTTTCACTGTAAAACCGAGTTGGAGCTAGTACCTCCCCATATATATGTAAGGATTGGAGTTTGCATCTGAAAAGAATCTTTGTGTTCCCAACAAGCTAGTTGAAGGGCGGCTTTCACACACACATATATCTCAGAACTGAGCATGTGGAGAGACGTTCGTTCATGTAGCACAAAGGGAACGGGTTGCTGGAGAAACTTTTACTCTGGTTTCTCAGTCTGTTTCCTAGTGCCGGTTTGAAGTTCCTGCAGTTTTCAGTGTAAAACCGAGTTGGAAAACGTACCTTCTCTTATATAAGTATTTAGTGGATTTTGCATCTAAAAAGAAACTTTGTGTTCCCAACAAGTTATGTGAAGGACGGCTTTCACACACACTTATCTCTCAGAAATGAGCATGTGGAGAGACGTTCGTTCATCAAGCACGAAGTGAACGATTGGCAGGAGAAAATTTTTCTCTGGTATCTCTGTCTCTTTCCTAGTGCAGGTTTGAAGTTCCTGCAGTTTTCACTGTAAAACAGAGTTGGAGCTAGTATCTCCCAATATATATGTATGGAGTGGAGTTTGCTACTGAAAAGAAACTTTGTGTTTCCAACAAGCTTGTTGAAGGACGGCTTTCACACACACTTATCTCTCAGAACTGAGCATGTGGAGAGACGTTCGTTCATCTAGCACAAATGGAACGGGTTGCAGGAGCAACTTTTTCTCTGGTTTCTCAGTCTGTTTCCTAGTGCCGGTTTGAAGTTGCTGCAGTTTTTACTGTAAAACCGAGTTGGAGCTAGTACTTCCACATATATATTATGGAGTGGAGTTTGCAACTGAAAAGAAACTTTGTGTTCCCAACAAGCTAGTTGAAGGCCGGCTTTCACACACACTTATCTCTCAGAACTGAGCATGTGGAGAGACGTTCGTTTATCTAGCACAAAGGGAACGGGTTGCAGGAGAAACTTTTACTCTGCTTTCTCAGTCTGTTTCCTAGTGCCGATTTGAAGTTCCTGCAGTTTTCACTGTAAAACCGAGTTTGAGCTAGTACCTCCCCATATATATGTATGGAGTGGAGTTTGCAACTGAAAAGAAACTTTGTGTTTCCAACAAGCTAGGTGAATGACGGCATTCACACACACTTATCTCTCAGAAATGAGCATGTGGAGAGACGTTCGTTCATCTAGCACAAAGGGAACGGGTTGCAGGAGAAACTTTTACTCTGGTATCTCAGTCTGTTTCCTAGTGCCAGTTTGAAGTTCGTGCAGTTTTCACTGTAAAACTGAGTTGGAGCTAGTACCTACCCATATATAAGTATGGAGAGGAGTATGCATCTGAAAAAAACTTTGTGTTCCCAACAAGCTAGGTGAAGGACGGCTTTCACACACACTTATCTCTCAGAACTGAGCATGTGGAGAGACGTTCGTTCATGTAGCACAATGGGAACGGGTTGCAGGAAAATCTTTTACTCTAGTTTCTCAGTCTGTTTCCTAGTGCCGGTTTGAAATTCCTGCAGTTTTCACTGTAAAACCGAGTTGGAGCTAGTACCTCCCTATATATATCTATGGAGTGGATTTTGCAAGTGAAAAGAAACTATGTGTTCCCAACAAGCTAGGTGAAGGACGGCTTTCACACACAATTATCTCTCAGAACTGAGCATGTGGAGAGTCGTTCGTTCATCTAGCACAAATGGAACGGGTTGCAGGAGCAACTTTTACTCTGGTTTCTCAGTCTGTTTCCTAATGCCGGATTGAAGTTCCTGCAGTTTTCACTGTAAAACCGAGTTGGAGCTAGTACTTCCACATATATATTATGCAGTGGAGTTTGCAACTGAAAAGAAACTTTGTGTTCCCAACCAGCTAGTTGAAGGCCATTTTTCACACACACTTATCTCTCAGAACTGAGCATGTGGAGAGACGTTCGTTTATCTAGCACAAAGGGAACGGTTTGCAGGAGAAACTTTTACTCTGGATTCTAAGTCTGTTTCCTAGTGCCGGTTCGAAGTTCCTGCAGTTATCACTGTAAAACCGAGTTGGAGCTATTACCTCCCCATATATATATATGGAATGGAGTTTGCAAGTGAAAAGAACCTATGTGTTCCCAACAAGCTAGGTGAAGGATGGCTTTCACACACACTTATCTCTCAGAACTGAGCAAGTGGAGAGACGTACGTTCATGTAGCACAAAGGGAACGGGTTGCAGGAGAAACTTTTTCTCTGGTATCTCTGTCTGTTTCCTAGTGCCGGTTTGAAGTTCCTGCAGTTTTCACTGTAAAATCGAGTTGGAGCTTGTACCTCCCCATATATATGTAAGGAGTGGAGTTTGCATCTGAAAAGAAACTTTGTTTTCCCCACAAGCTAGGTGAAGGACGGCTTTCAAACACACTTATCTCTCAGAAATGAGCATGTGGAGAGACGTTCGTTCATCCAGCACGAAGTGAACGATTTGCAGGAGAAACTTTTACTCTGGTATCTCTGTCTGTTTCCTAGTGCCGATTTGAAATTCCTGCAGTTTTCACTGTAAAACCGTGTTGGAACACGTACTTCCTCATATATATGTATGGATTGGATTTTGCATCTGAAAAGAAACTTTGTGTTCCCAACAAGTTATGTGAAGGACGGCTTTCACACACACTTATCTCTGAGAACTGAGCATGTGGAGAGACGTCCGTTCATCTAGCACAAAGGAACGGGTTGCAGGAAAAATTTTTACTCTGGTTTCTCCGTCTTTTTCCTAGTGCCGGTTTGATGTTCCTGCAGTTATCAATGTAAAACTAGTTGGAGCTAGTAACTCACCATATATTTGTATGGAGTGGAGTTTGCAACTGAAAAGAAACTTTGTGTTCCCAACAAGCAAGGTGAAGGACGGCTTTCACACACGCTTATCTCTCAGAACTGAGCATGTGGTGAGACTTTCGTTCATCTAGCACCAAGGGTAAGGGTTACAGGAGAATCTTTTACTCTGGTTTCTCAGTCTGTTTCCTAGTGCCGGTTTGAAGTTCCTGCAGTTTTCACTGTAAAACCGAGTTGGAGCTAGTATCTCCCCATATATATGTATGCAATGGAGTTAGCAACTGAAAAGAAACTTTGTGTTTCCAGAAAGATAGGTGAAGGGCGGCTATCACACACACTTATCTCTCAGAATTGAGCATGTTTAGAGACGTTCGTTCATCTAGCACAAAGGGAACGGGTTTCAGGAGAATCTTTTACTCTGGTATCTCAGTCTGTTTCCTAGAGCCGGTTTGAAGTTCCTGCAGTTTTCACTGTAAAACCGAGTTGGAGCTAGTCCCTCCCCATATATATTTATTGAGTGGAGTTTGCAACTGAAAAGAAACTTTGTGTTTCAAACAAGCTAGGTGAATTACGGCTTTCACACACACTAATCTCTCAGAACTGAGCATGTGGAGAGACGTTCGATCATCTAGCACAAAGGGAACTGGTTGCAGGAAAAACTTTTACTCTGGTTACTCAGTATTTTTCCTAGTGCCGGTTTGATATTCCTGCAGTTATCACTGTAAAACACAGTTGGATCTAGTACCTCCCCATATATTTGTATGGAGTGGAGTATGCAAGTTAAAAGAAACTTTGGGTTCCGAACAAGCTAGTTGAAGGACGGCTTTCACACACACTTATCTCTCAGAACTGAGCATGTGGAGAGACGTTCGTTCATCTACCACAAAGAACGGGTTGCAGGAGAAAATTTTACTCTGGTTTCCTAGTCTGTTTCCTAGTGCCGGATTGAAATTCCTGCAGTTTTCACTGTAAAACCGAGTTGGAGCTAGTACCTACCCATATATATGTATGGAGTGGAGTTTGCATCTGAAAAGAAACTTTGTGTTCCCAAGAAGCTAGTTGAAGTACAGCTTTCACACACACTTATCTCACAGAACTGAGCATGTGGAGAGATGTTCGTTCATCTACCACAAATGGAAAGGGTTGCAGGAGAATATTTTCCTCTGGTTTCTCAGTCTGTTTCCATGTGCCGGTTTGAAATTTCTGCAGGTTTCAGTGTAAAACCGAGTTGGAGCTCGTACCTCCCCATATATATGTATGGTGTGGAGTTTGCAACTGAAAAGAAACTTTTTTGTTCCCAACAAGCTAGGTGAAGGACGGCTTTCACACACACTTATCTCTCAGAAATGAGCATGTGGAGAGACGTTCGTTCATCTCGCACGAAGGGAAGGGGTTGCAGTAGAAACATTTACTCTGGTATCTCTGTCTGTTTCTTAGTGCCGGTTTGAAGTTCCTGCAGTTTTCACTGTAAAACAGAATTGGAGCTCGTACCTCCCCATATATATATATGGAGTAGAGTTTGCAACTGAAAAGAATCTTTGTGTACCCAACAAGCTACGTGAAGGAAGCCTTTCACACACACTTTTCTCTCAGAACTGAGCATGTGGAGAGACGATCGTTCATTTAGCACCATGGGAACGGTTTGCAGAAGAAACGTTTACTCTGGTTTCTCAGTCTGTTTCCTAGTGCCGGTATGAAGTTCCTGCAGTTTGCACTGTAAAATAGAATTGGAGCTCGTACTTCCCCATATATATGTATGGAGTGGATTTTGTATCTGAAAAGAAACTTTGTGTTCCCAACAAGTTAAGTGAAGAACGGCTTTCACACACACTTATCTCTCAGAACTGAGCATGTGGAGAGACGTTCGTTCATCTAGCACAAAGTGAATGGGTTGCAGGAGAATCTATTCAGTGGTTTCTCAGTCTGTTTCCTAGTGTCGGTTTGAAGTTCCTGCAGTTTTCACTGTAAAATCGAGTTGGAGCTTGTACCTCCCCATATATATGTAACGAGTGGAGTTTGCATCTGAAAAGAAAATTTGTGTTCCCCACAAGCTAGGTGAAGGACGGCTTTCAAACACACTTATCTCTCAGAAATGAGCATGTGGAGAGACGTTCGTTCATCTAGCACGAAGTGAACGATTTGCAGGAGAAACTTTTACTCTGGTATCTCTGTCTGTTTCCTAGTGCCGATTTGAAATTCCTGCAGTTTTCACTGTAAAACCGTTTTGGAACACGTACCACCTCATATATATGTATGGATCGGATTTTGCATCTGAAAAGAAACTTTGTGTTCCCAACAAGTTATGTGAAGGACGGCTTTCACACACACTTATCTCTCAGAACTGAGCATGTGGAGAGACGTCCGTTCATCTAGCACAAAGGGAACGGGTTGCAGGAGAAACTTTTACTCTGGTTTCTCAGTCTTTTTCCTAGTGCCGGTTTGATTTTCCTGCAGTTTTCTCTGTAAAACAGAGTTGGAGCTAGTAACTCACCATATATTTGTATGGAGTGGATTTTGCAACTGAAAAGAAACTTTGTGTTTCCAGAAAGATTGGTGAAGGGCGGCTATCACACACACTTATCTCTCAGAATTGAGCATGTTTAGATACGTTCGTTCATCTAGCACAAAGGGAACGGGTTTCAGGAGAATCTTTTACTCTGGTATCTCAGTATGTTTCCTAGAGCCGGTTTGAAGTTCCTGCAGTTTTCACTGTAAAACCGAGTTGGAGCTAGTACCTCCCCATATATATGTATTGAGTGGAGTTTGCAACTGAAAAGAAACTTTGTGTTTCAAACAAGCTAGGTGAATTACGGCTTTCACACACACTAATCTCTCAGAACTGAGCATGTGGAGAGACGTTCGTTCATCTACCACAAAGGAACGGGTTGCAGGAGAAACTTTTACTCTGGTTTCTCAGTCTTTTTCCTAGTGCCGGTTTGATTTTCCTGCAGTTTTCACTGTAAAACAGAGTTGGAGCTAGTAACTCACCATATATTTGTATGGAGTGGATTTTGCAACTGAAAAGAAACTTTGTGTTCCCAACAAGCTTGGTGAAGGACGGCTTTCACACACGCTTATCTCTCAGAACTGAGCATGTGGAGAGACGTTCGTTCATTTAGCACCAAGGGAACGGGTTACAGGAGAATCTTTTACTCTGGTTTCTCAGTCTGTTTCCTAGTGCCGTTTTGAAGTTCCTGCAGTTTTCACTGTAAAACCGAGTTGGAGCTAGTACCTCCCCATATATATTTATTGAGTGGAGTTTGCAACTGAAAAGAAACTTTGTGTTTCAAACAAGCTAGGTGAATTACGGCTTTCACACACACTTATCTCTCAGAACTGAGCATGTGGAGAGACGTTCGATCATCTAGCACAAAGGGAACTGGTTGCAGGAAAAACTTTTACGCTGGTTACTCAGTATTTTTCCTAGTGCCGGTTTGATATTCCTGCAGTTATCACTGTAAAACACAGTTGGAGCTAGTACCTCCCCATATATTTGTATGGAGTGGAGTATGCATGTGAAAAGAAACTTTGGGTTCCGAACAAGCTAGTTGAAGGACGGCTTTCACACACACTTATCTCTCAGAACTGAGCATGTGGAGAGACGTTCGTTCATCTACCACAAAGGAACGGGTTGCAGGAGAAAATTTTACTCTGGTTTCCTAGTCTGTTTCCTAGTGCCGGATTGAAATTCCTGCAGTTTTCACTGTAAAACCGAGTTGGGGCTAGTACCTACCCATATATATGTATGGAGTGGAGTTTGCATCTGAAAAGAAACTTTGTGTTCCCATGAAGCTAGTTGAAGTACAGCTTTCACACACACTTATCTCTCAGAACTGAGCATGTGGAGAGATGTTCGTTCATCTAGCAAAAATGGAACGGGTTGCAGGAGAATATTTTCCTCTGGTTTCTCAGTCTGTTTCCATGTGCCGGTTTGAAATTTCTGCAGGTTTCAGTGTAAAACCGAGTTGGAGCTCGTACCTCCCCATATATATGTATGGTGTGGAGTTTGCAACTGAAAAGAAACTTTTTTGTTCCCAACAAGCTAGGTGAAGGACGGCTTTCACACACACTTATCTCTCAGAAATGAGCATGTGGAGAGACGTTCGTTCATCTCGCACGAAGGGAAGGGGTTGCAGGAGAAACATTTACTCTGGTATCTCTGTCTGTTTCTTAGTGCCGGTTTGAAGTTCCTGCAGTTTTCACTGTAAAACAGAATTGGAGCTCGTACCTCCCCATATATATATATGGAGTAGAGTTTGCAACTGAAAAGAAACTTTGTGTTCCCAACAAGTTACGTGAAGGAAGCCTTTCACACACACTTTTCTCTCAGAACTGAGAATGTGGAGAGACGATCGTTCATCTAGCACCAAGGGAACGGTTTGCAGAATAAACGTTTACTCTGGTTTCTCAGTCTGTTTCCTAGTGCCGGTATGAAGTTCCTGCAGTTTGCACTGTAAAATAGAATTGGAGCTCGTACTTCCCCATATATATGAATGGAGTGGAATTTGCAAGTGAAAAGAAACTTTGTCTTCCCAACAAATAATTGAAGGACGGCTTTCACACATACTTATCTCTCAGAACTGAGCATCTGGTGAAACGTTCGTTCATCTAGCACAAAAGGAACGGGATGCAGGAAAATCTATTCACTGGTTTCTCAGTCTGTTTCCTAGTGCCGTTTTGAAGTTCCTGCAGTTTTCACTGTAAAACCGAGTTGGAGCTAGTACCTCCCCATATATATTTATTGAGTGGAGTTTGCAACTGAAAAGAAACTTTGTGTTTCAAACAAGCTAGGTGAATTACGGCTTTCACACACACTTATCTCTCAGAACTGAGCATGTGGAGAGACTTTCGATCATCTAGCACAAAGGGAACTGGTTGCAGGAAAAACTTTTACGCTGGTTACTCAGTATTTTTCCTAGTGCCGGTTTGATATTCCTGCAGTTATCACTGTAAAACACAGTTGGAGCTAGTACCTCCCCATATATTTGTATGGAGTGGAGTATGCATGTGAAAAGAAACTTTGTGTTCTGAACAAGCTAGTTGAAGGACGGCTTTCACACACACTTATCTCTCAGAACTGAGCATGTGGAGAGACGTTCGTTCATCTACCACAAAGGAACGGGTTGCAGGAGAAAATTTTACTCTGGTTTCCTAGTCTGTTTCCTAGTGCCGGATTGAAATTCCTGCAGTTTTCACTGTAAAACCGAGTTGGGGCTAGTACCTACCCATATATATGTATGGAGTGGAGTTTGCATCTGAAAAGAAACTTTGTGTTCCCATGAAGCTAGTTGAAGTACAGCTTTCACACACACTTATCTCTCAGAACTGAGCATGTGGAGAGATGTTCGTTCATCTAGCAAAAATGGAACGGGTTGCAGGAGAATATTTTCCTCTGGTTTCTCAGTCTGTTTCCATGTGCCGGTTTGAAATTTCTGCAGGTTTCAGTGTAAAACCGAGTTGGAGCTCGTACCTCCCCATATATATGTATGGTGTGGAGTTTGCAACTGAAAAGAAACTTTTTTGTTCCCAACAAGCTAGGTGAAGGACGGCTTTCACACACACTTATCTCTCAGAAATGAGCATGTGGAGAGACGTTCGTTCATCTCGCACGAAGGGAAGGGGTTGCAGGAGAAACATTTACTCTGGTATCTCTGTCTGTTTCTTAGTGCCGGTTTGAAGTTCCTGCAGTTTTCACTGTAAAACAGAATTGGAGCTCGTACCTCCCCATATATATATATGGAGTAGAGTTTGCAACTGAAAAGAAACTTTGTGTTCCCAACAAGTTACGTGAAGGAAGTCTTTCACACACACTTTTCTCTCAGAACTGAGAATGTGGAGAGACGATCGTTCATCTAGCACCAAGGGAACGGTTTGCAGAATAAACGTTTACTCTGGTTTCTCAGTCTGTTTCCTAGTGCCGGTATGAAGTTCCTGCAGTTTGCACTGTAAAATAGAATTGGAGCTCGTACTTCCCCATATATATGAATGGAGTGGAATTTGCAAGTGAAAAGAAACTTTGTCTTCCCAACAAATAATTGAAGGACGGCTTTCACACATACTTATCTCTCAGAACTGAGCATGTGGTGAAACGTTCGTTCATCTAGCACAAAAGGAACGGGATGCAGGAAAATCTATTCACTGGTTTCTCAGTCTGTTTCCTAGTGCCGGTTTGAAGTTCCTGCAGTTTTCACTGTAAAATCGAGTTGGAGCTTGTACCTCCCCATATATATGTAAGGAGTGGAGTTTGCATCTGAAAAGAAACTTTGTGTTCCCAACAAGCTAGGTGAAGGACGGCTTTCACACACAATTATCTCTCAGAACTGAGGATGTGGAGAGACTTTCGTTCATCTAGCACAAAGGGAACGGGTTGCAGGAAAATCTTTTATTCTGGTTTCTCAGTCTGTTTCCTAGTGCCGATTTGAAATTCCTGCAGTTTTCACTGTAAAACCGTGTTGGAACACGTACCTCCTCATATATATGTATGGAGTGGATTTTGCATCTAAAAAGAAACTTTGTGTTCCCAACAAGTTAATTGAAGAACGGCTTTCACACACACTTATCTCTCAGAACTGAGCATGTGGAGAGACGTTCGTTCATCTAGCACAAGGTGAATGGGTTGCAGGAGAATCTATTCAGTGGTTTCTCAGTCTGTTTCCTAGTGTCGGTTTGAAGTTCCTGCAGTTTTCACTGTAAAATCGAGTTGGAGTTTGTACCTCCCCATATATATGTAACGAGTGGAGTTTGCATCTGAAAAGAAAATTTGTGTTCCCCACATGCTAGGTGAAGGACGGCTTTCAAACACACTTATCTCTCAGAAATGAGCATGTGGAGAGACGTTCGTTCATCTAGCACGAAGTGAACGATTTGCAGGAGAAACTTTTACTCTGGTATCTCTGTCTGTTTCCTAGTGCCGATTTGAAATTCCTGCAGTTTTCACTGTAAAACCGTGTTGGAACACGTACCACCTCATATATATGTATGGATTGGATTTTGCATCTGAAAAGAAACTTTGTGTTCCCAACAAGTTATGTGAAGGACGGCTTTCACACACACTTATCTCTCAGAACTGAGCATGTGGAGAGACGTCCGTTCATCTAGCACAAATGGAACGGGTTTCAGGAGAAACTTTTACTCTGGTTTCTCAGTCTTTTTCCAAGTGCCGGTTTGATTTTCCTGCAGTTTTCACTGTAAAACAGAGTTGGAGCTAGTAACTCACCATATATTTGTATGGAGTGGAGTTTGCAACTGAAAAGAATCTTTGTGTTCCCAACAAGCTAGGTGAAGGACGGCTTTCACACACGCTTATCTCTCAGAACTGAGCATGTGGAGAGACGTTCGTTCATCTAGCACCAATGGAACGGGTTACAGGAGAATCTTTTACTATGGTTTCTCAGTCTGTTTCGTAGAGCCGGTTTGAAGTTCCTGCAGTTTTCACTGTAAAACCGAGTTGGAGCGAGTACCTCCCCATATATATGTATTGAGTGGTGTTTGCAACTGAAAAGAAACTTTGTGTTTCAAACAAGCTAGGTGAATTACGGCTTTCACACACACTTATCTCTCAGAACTGAGCATGTGGAGAGACTTTCGTTCATCTAGCACAAAGGGAACTGGTTGCAGGAAAAACGTTTACTCCGGTTTCTCAGTATTTTTCCTAGTGCCGGTTTGATATTCCTGCAGTTATCACTGTAAAACACAGTTGGAGCAAGTACCTCCCCATATATTTGTATGAACTGGTGTTTGCAACTGAAAAGAAACTTTGTGTTTCCAACAATCTAAGTGAAGGTCGGCTTTCACACACACTTTTCTCACAGAACTGAGCATGTGGATAGATGTTCGTTCATCTAGCACAAAGGGAACTGGTTGCAGGAGAAACGTTACTCTGGTTTCTCAGTCTGTTTCCTAGTGCCGGTTTGAAGTTCCTGCAGTTTTCACTGTAAAACCGAGTTGGAGCCAGTACCTCCCCATATATATGTATGGAGTGGGGTTTGTAACTGAAAAGAAACTTTGTGTTTCCAACAAGCTAGGTGAATGACTGCTTTCACACACACATCTCTCAGAACTGAGCAAGTGGAGAGACGTACGTTCATGTAGCACAAAGGGAACGGGTTGCTTGAGAAACTTTTACTCTGGTTTCTCAGTCTGTTTCCTAGTGCCGGTTTGAAGTTCCTGCAGTTTTCACTGTAAAACCGAGTTGGAGCGAGTACCTCCCCATATATATGTATTGAGTGGTGTTTGCAACTGAAAAGAAACTTTGTGTTTCAAACAAGCTAGGTGAATTACGGCTTTCACACACACTTATCTCTCAGAACTGAGCATGTGGAGAGACTTTCGTTCATCTAGCACAAAGGGAACTGGTTGCAGGAAAAACGTTTACTCCGGTTTCTCAGTATTTTTCCTAGTGCCGGTTTGATATTCCTGCAGTTATCACTGTAAAACACAGTTGGAGCAAGTACCTCCCCATATATTTGTATGAATTGGTGTTTGCAACTGAAAAGAAACTTTGTGTTTCCAACAATCTAAGTGAAGGGCGGCTTTCACACACACTTTTCTCACAGAACTGAGCATGTGGATAGATGTTCGTTCATCTAGCACAAAGGGAACTGGTTGCAGGAGAAACGTTACTCTGGTTTCTCAGTCTGTTTCCTAGTGCCGGTTTGAAGTTCCTGCAGTTTTCACTGTAAAACCGAGTTGGAGCCAGTACCTCCCCATATATATGTATGGAGTGGGGTTTGTAACTGAAAAGAAACTTTGTGTTTCCAACAAGCTAGGTGAATGACTGCTTTCACACACACTTATCTCTCAGAACTGAGCAAGTGGAGAGACGTACGTTCATGTAGCACAAAGGGAACGGGTTGCTTGAGAAACTTTTACTCTGGTTTCTCAGTCTGTTTCCTAGTGCCGGTTTGAAGTTCCTGCAGTTTTCAGTGTAAAACCGAGTTGGAACACGTACCTCGTCATATATATGTGTAGAGTGGATTTTGCATCTGAAAAGAAACTTTGTGTTCCCAACAAGTTATTTGAAGGACGGCTTTCCCACACACTTATCTCTCAGAAATGAGCATGTGGAGAGACGTTCGTTCATCTAGCACGAAATGAACGATTGGCAGGAGAAACATTTACTCTGGTATCTCTGTCTGTTTCCTAGTGCCGTTTTGAATTTCGTGCAGTTTTCACTATAAAACGGAGTTGGAGCTAGTACCTCCCCATATATATGTATGGAATGGAGTTTGCAAGTGAAAAGAAACTTTGTGTTTCCAACAAGCTAGGTGAAGGGCGGCTTTCACACACAATTATCTCTGAGAATTGAGCATGTGAATAGACGTTCGTTCATCTAGCACAAAGGGAACGGGTTGCAGGAGAAAATTTTTCTCTGGTTTCTCAGTCTGTTTCCTAGTGCCGGTTTGAAGTTCCTGCAGTCTTCACTGTAAAACCGAGTTGGAGCTAGTACCTCCCCATATATATGTATGGAGTGGAGTTTGTAACTGAAAAGAAACTTTGTGTTTCCTACAAGCTAGGTGAATGACGGCTTTCACACACACTTATCTCTCAGAACTGAGCATGTGGAGAGACGTTCGTTCATCTACCACAAAGGAACGGGTTGCAGGAGAAAATTTTACTCTGGTTTCCTAGTCTGTTTCCTAGTGCCGGATTGAAAACCTGCAGTTTTCACTGTAAAACCGAGTTGGAGCTAGTACCTACCCATATATATGTATGGAGTGGAGTTTGCATCTGAAAAGAAACTTTGTGTTCCCAAGAAGCTAGTTGAAATACAGCTTTCACACACACTTATCTCACAGAACTGAGCATGTGGAGAGATGTTCGTTCATCTACCACAAATGGAACGGGTTGCAGGAGAATATTTTCCTCTGGTTTCTCAGTCTGTTTCCATGTGCCGGTTTGAAATTTCTGCAGGTTTCAGTGTAAAACCGAGTTGGAGCTCGTACCTCCCCATATATATGTATGGTGTGGAGTTTGCAACTGAAAAGAAACTTTTTTGTTCCCAACAAGCTAGGTGAAGGACGGCTTTCACACACACTTATCTCTCAGAAATGAGCATGTGGAGAGACGTTCGTTCATCTCGCACGAAGGGAACGGGTTGCAGGAGAAACTTTTACTCTGGTTTCTCAGTCTTTTTCCTAGTGCCGGTTTGATTTTCCTGCAGTTTTCACTGTAAAACAGAGTTGGAGTTAGTAACTCACCATATATTTGTATGGAGTGGATTTTGCAACTGAAAAGAAACTTTGTGTTCCCAACAAGCTTGGTGAAGGACGGCTTTCACACACGCTTATCTCTCAGAACTGAGCATGTGGAGAGACGTTCGTTCATTTAGCACCAAGGGAACGGGTTACAGGAGAATCTTTTACTCTGGTTTCTCAGTCTGTTTCCTAGTGCCGGTTTGAAGTTCCTGCAGTTTTCACTGTAAAACCGAGTTGGAGCTAGTATCTCCCCATATATATTTATGGAGTGGGGTTAGCAACTGAAAAGAAACTTTGTGTTTCCAAAAAGCTAGGTGAAGGCGGCTTTCACACACACTTATCTCTCAGAATTGAGCATGTGGAGAGACGTTCGTTCATCTAGCACAAAGGGAACGGGTTGCAGGGGAAACTTTTACTCTGGTTTCTCAGTCTGTTTCCTAGTGCCGTTTTGAAGTTCCTGCAGTTTTCACTGTAAAACCGAGTTGGAGCTAGTACCTCCCCATATATATTTATTGAGTGGAGTTTGCAACTGAAAAGAAACTTTGTGTTTCAAACAAGCTAGGTGAATTACGGCTTTCACACACACTTATCTCTCAGAACTGAGCATGTGGAGAGACGTTCGATCATCTAGCACAAAGGGAACTGGTTGCAGGAAAAACTTTTACGCTGGTTACTCAGTATTTTTCCTAGTGCCGGTTTGATATTCCTGCAGTTATCACTGTAAAACACAGTTGGAGCTAGTACCTCCCCATATATTTGTATGGAGTGGAGTATGCATGTGAAAAGAAACTTTGTGTTCTGAACAAGCTAGTTGAAGGACGGCTTTCACACACACTTATCTCTCAGAACTGAGCATGTGGAGAGACGTTCGTTCATCTACCACAAAGGAACGGGTTGCAGGAGAAAATTTTACTCTGGTTTCCTAGTCTGTTTCCTAGTGCCGGATTGAAATTCCTGCAGTTTTCACTGTAAAACCGAGTTGGGGCTAGTACCTACCCATATATATGTATGGAGTGGAGTTTGCATCTGAAAAGAAACTTTGTGTTCCCATGAAGCTAGTTGAAGTACAGCTTTCACACACACTTATCTCTCAGAACTGAGCATGTGGAGAGATGTTCGTTCATCTAGCAAAAATGGAACGGGTTGCAGGAGAATATTTTCCTCTGGTTTCTCAGTCTGTTTCCATGTGCCGGTTTGAAATTTCTGCAGGTTTCAGTGTAAAACCGAGTTGGAGCTCGTACCTCCCCATATATATGTATGGTGTGGAGTTTGCAACTGAAAAGAAACTTTTTTGTTCCCAACAAGCTAGGTGAAGGACGGCTTTCACACACACTTTTCTCTCAGAACTGAGAATGTGGAGAGACGATCGTTCATCTAGCACCAAGGGAACGGTTTGCAGAATAAACGTTTACTCTGGTTTCTCAGTCTGTTTCCTAGTGCCGGTATGAAGTTCCTGCAGTTTGCACTGTAAAATAGAATTGGAGCTCGTACTTCCCCATATATATGAATGGAGTGGAATTTGCAAGTGAAAAGAAACTTTGTCTTCCCAACAAATAATTGAAGGACGGCTTTCACACATACTTATCTCTCAGAACTGAGCATGTGGTGAAACGTTCGTTCATCTAGCACAAAAGGAACGGGATGCAGGAAAATCTATTCACTGGTTTCTCAGTCTGTTTCCTAGTGCCGGTTTGAAGTTCCTGCAGTTTTCACTGTAAAATCGAGTTGGAGCTTGTACCTCCCCATATATATGTAAGGAGTGGAGTTTGCATCTGAAAAGAAACTTTGTGTTCCCAACAAGCTAGGTGAAGGACGGCTTTCACACACAATTATCTCTCAGAACTGAGGATGTGGAGAGACTTTCGTTCATCTAGCACAAAGGGAACGGGTTGCAGGAAAATCTTTTATTCTGGTTTCTCAGTCTGTTTCCTAGTGCCGATTTGAAATTCCTGCAGTTTTCACTGTAAAACCGTGTTGGAACACGTACCTCCTCATATATATGTATGGAGTGGATTTTGCATCTGAAAAGAAACTTTGTGTTCCCAACAAGTTAATTGAAGAACGGCTTTCACACACACTTATCTCTCAGAACTGAGCATGTGGAGAGACGTTCGTTCATCTAGCACAAGGTGAATGGGTTGCAGGAGAATCTATTCAGTGGTTTCTCAGTCTGTTTCCTAGTGTCGGTTTGAAGTTCCTGCAGTTTTCACTGTAAAATCGAGTTGGAGTTTGTACCTCCCCATATATATGTAACGAGTGGAGTTTGCATCTGAAAAGAAAATTTGTGTTCCCCACATGCTAGGTGAAGTACGGCTTTCAAACACACTTATCTCTCAGAAATGAGCATGTGGAGAGACGTTCGTTCATCTAGCACGAAGTGAACGATTTGCAGGAGAAACTTTTACTCTGGTATCTCTGTCTGTTTTCTAGTGCCGATTTGAAATTCCTGCAGTTTTCACTGTAAAACCGTGTTGGAACACGTACCACCTCATATATATGTATGGATTGGATTTTGCATCTGAAAAGAAACTTTGTGTTCCCAACAAGTTATGTGAAGGACGGCTTTCACACACACTTATCTCTCAGAACTGAGCATGTGGAGAGACGTCCGTTCATCTAGCACAAATGGAACGGGTTTCAGGAGAAACTTTTACTCTGGTTTCTCAGTCTTTTTCCAAGTGCCGGTTTGATTTTCCTGCAGTTTTCACTGTAAAACAGAGTTGGAGCTAGTAACTCACCATATATTTGTATGGAGTGGAGTTTGCAACTGAAAAGAAACTTTGTGTTCCCAACAAGCTAGGTGAAGGACGGCTTTCACACACGCTTATCTCTCAGAACTGAGCATGTGGAGAGACGTTCGTTCATCTAGCACCAATGGAACGGGTTACAGGAGAATCTTTTACTATGGTTTCTCAGTCTGTTTCGTAGAGCCGGTTTGAAGTTCCTGCAGTTTTCACTGTAAAACCGAGTTGGAGCGAGTACCTCCCCATATATATGTATTGAGTGGTGTTTGCAACTGAAAAGAAACTTTGTGTTTCAAACAAGCTAGGTGAATTACGGCTTTCACACACACTTATCTCTCAGAACTGAGCATGTGGAGAGACTTTCGTTCATCTAGCACAAAGGGAACTGGTTGCAGGAAAAACGTTTACTTCGGTTTCTCAGTATTTTTCCTAGTGCCGGTTTGATATTCCTGCAGTTATCACTGTAAAACACAGTTGGAGCAAGTACCTCCCCATATATTTGTATGAATTGGTGTTTGCAACTGAAAAGAAACTTTGTGTTTCCAACAATCTAAGTGAAGGGCGGCTTTCACACACACTTTTCTCACAGAACTGAGCATGTGGATAGATGTTCGTTCATCTAGCACAAAGGGAACTGGTTGCAGGAGAAACGTTACTCTGGTTTCTCAGTCTGTTTCCTAGTGCCGGTTTGAAGTTCCTGCAGTTTTCACTGTAAAACCGAGTTGGAGCCAGTACCTCCCCATATATATGTATGGAGTGGGGTTTGTAACTGAAAAGAAACTTTGTGTTTCCAACAAGCTAGGTGAATGACTGCTTTCACACACACTTATCTCTCAGAACTGAGCAAGTGGAGAGACGTACGTTCATGTAGCACAAAGGGAACGGGTTGCTTGAGAAACTTTTACTCTGGTTTCTCAGTCTGTTTCCTAGTGCCGGTTTGAAGTTCCTGCAGTTTTCAGTGTAAAACCGAGTTGGAACACGTACCTCGTCATATATATGTGTAGAGTGGATTTTGCATCTGAAAAGAAACTTTGTGTTCCCAACAAGTTATTTGAAGGACGGCTTTCCCACACACTTATCTCTCAGAAATGAGCATGTGGAGAGACGTTCGTTCATCTAGCACGAAATGAACGATTGGCAGGAGAAACATTTACTCTGGTATCTCTGTCTGTTTCCTAGTGCCGTTTTGAATTTCGTGCAGTTTTCACTATAAAACGGAGTTGGAGCTAGTACCTCCCCATATATATGTATGGAATGGAGTTTGCAAGTGAAAAGAAACTTTGTGTTTCCAACAAGCTAGGTGAAGGGCGGCTTTCACACACAATTATCTCTGAGAATTGAGCATGTGAATAGACGTTCGTTCATCTAGCACAAAGGGAACGGGTTGCAGGAGAAAATTTTTCTCTGGTTTCTCAGTCTGTTTCCTAGTGCCGGTTTGAAGTTCCTGCAGTCTTCACTGTAAAACCGAGTTGGAGCTAGTACCTCCCCATATATATGTATGGAGTGGAGTTTGTAACTGAAAAGAAACTTTGTGTTTCCTACAAGCTAGGTGAATGACGGCTTTCACACACACTTATCTCTCAGAACTGAGCATGTGGAGAGACGTTCGTTCATCTACCACAAAGGAACGGGTTGCAGGAGAAAATTTTACTCTGGTTTCCTAGTCTGTTTCCTAGTGCCGGATTGAAAACCTGCAGTTTTCACTGTAAAACCGAGTTGGAGCTAGTACCTACCCATATATATGTATGGAGTGGAGTTTGCATCTGAAAAGAAACTTTGTGTTCCCAAGAAGCTATTTGAAGTACAGCTTTCACACACACTTATCTCACAGAACTGAGCATGTGGAGAGATGTTCGTTCATCTACCACAAATGGAACGGGTTGCAGGAGAATATTTTCCTCTGGTTTCTCAGTCTGTTTCCATGTGCCGGTTTGAAATTTCTGCAGGTTTCAGTGTAAAACCGAGTTGGAGCTCGTACCTCCCCATATATATGTATGGTGTGGAGTTTGCAACTGAAAAGAAACTTTTTTGTTCCCAACAAGCTAGGTGAAGGACGGCTTTCACACACACTTATCTCTCAGAAATGAGCATGTGGAGAGACGTTCGTTCATCTCGCACGAAGGGAAGGGGTTGCAGTAGAAACATTTACTCTGGTATCTCTGTCTGTTTCTTAGTGCCGGTTTGAATTTCCTGCAGTTTTCACTGTAAAACAGAATTGGAGCTCGTACCTCCCCATATATACATATGGAGTAGAGTTTGCAACTGAAAAGAATCTTTGTGTTCCCAACAAGCTACGTGAAGGAAGCCTTTCACACACACTTTTCTCTCAGAACTGAGCATGTGGAGAGACGATCGTTCATCTAGCACCATGGGAACGGTTTGCAGAAGAAACGTTTACTCTGGTTTCTCAGTCTGTTTCCTAGTGCCGGTATGAAGTTCCTGCAGTTTGCACTGTAAAATAGAATTGGAGCTCGTACTTCCCCATATATATGTATGGAGTGGATTTTGCATCTGAAAAGAAACTTTGTGTTCCCAACAAGTTAAGTGAAGAACGGCTTTCACACACACTTATCTCTCAGAACTGAGCATGTGGAGAGACGTTCGTTCATCTAGCACAAAGTGAATGGGTTGCAGGAGAATCTATTCAGTGGTTTCTCAGTCTGTTTCCTAGTGTCGGTTTGAAGTTCCTGCAGTTTTCACTGTAAAATCGAGTTGGAGCTTGTACCTCCCCATATATATGTAACGAGTGGAGTTTGCATCTGAAAAGAAAATTTGTGTTCCCCACAAGCTAGGCGAAGGACGGCTTTCAAACACACTTATCTCTCAGAAATGAGCATGTGGAGAGACGTTCGTTCATCTAGCACGAAGTGAACGATTTGCAGGAGAAACTTTTACTCTGGTATCTCTGTCTGTTTCCTAGTGCCGATTTGAAATTCCTGCAGTTTTCACTGTAAAACCGTTTTGGAACTCGTACCACCTCATATATATGTATGGATTGGATTTTGCATCTGAAAAGAAACTTTGTGTTCCCAACAAGTTATGTGAAGGACGGCTTTCACACACACTTATCTCTCAGAACTGAGCATGTGGAGAGACGTCCGTTCATCTAGCACAAAGGGAACGGGTTGCAGGAGAAACTTTTACTCTGGTTTCTCAGTCTTTTTCCTAGTGCCGGTTTGATTTTCCTGCAGTTTTCACTGTAAAACAGAGTTGGAGCTAGTAACTCACCATATATTTGTATGGAGTGGATTTTGCAACTGAAAAGAAACTTTGTGTTCCCAACAAGCTTGGTGAAGGACGGCTTTCACACACGCTTATCTCTCAGAACTGAGCATGTGGAGAGACGTTCGTTCATTTAGCACCAAGGGAAAGGGTTACAGGAGAATCTTTTACTCTGGTTTCTCAGTCTGTTTCCTAGTGCCGGTTTGAAGTTCCTGCAGTTTTCACTGTAAAACCGAGTTGGAGCTAGTATCTCCCCATATATATTTATGGAGTGGGGTTAGCAACTGAAAAGAAACTTTGTGTTTCCAAAAAGCTAGGTGAAGGGCGGCTTTCACACACACTTATCTCTCAGAATTGAGCATGTGGAGAGACGTTCGTTCATCTAGCACAAAGGGAACGGGTTGCAGGGGAAACTTTTACTCTGGTTTCTCAGTCTGTTTCCTAGTGCCGTTTTGAAGTTCCTGCAGTTTTCACTGTAAAACCGAGTTGGAGCTAGTACCTCCCCATATATATTTATTGAGTGGAGTTTGCAACTGAAAAGAAACTTTGTGTTTCAAACAAGCTAGGTGAATTACGGCTTTCACACACACTTATCTCTCAGAACTGAGCATGTGGAGAGACGTTCGATCATCTAGCACAAAGGGAACTGGTTGCAGGAAAAACTTTTACGCTGGTTACTCAGTATTTTTCCTAGTGCCGGTTTGATATTCCTGCAGTTATCACTGTAAAACACAGTTGGAGCTAGTACCTCCCCATATATTTGTATGGAGTGGAGTATGCATGTGAAAAGAAACTTTGGGTTCCGAACAAGCTAGTTGAAGGACGGCTTTCACACACACTTATCTCTCAGAACTGAGCATGTGGAGAGACGTTCGTTCATCTACCACAAAGGAACGGGTTGCAGGAGAAAATTTTACTCTGGTTTCCTAGTCTGATTCCTAGTGCCGGATTGAAATTCCTGCAGTTTTCACTGTAAAACCGAGTTGGGGCTAGTACCTACCCATATATATGTATGGAGTGGAGTTTGCATCTGAAAAGAAACTTTGTGTTCCCATGAAGCTAGTTGAAGTACAGCTTTCACACACACTTATCTCTCAGAACTGAGCATGTGGAGAGATGTTCGTTCATCTAGCAAAAATGGAACGGGTTGCAGGAGAATATTTTCCTCTGGTTTCTCAGTCTGTTTCCATGTGCCGGTTTGAAATTTCTGCAGGTTTCAGTGTAAAACCGAGTTGGAGCTCGTACCTCCCCATATATATGTATGGTGTGGAGTTTGCAACTGAAAAGAAACTTTTTTGTTCCCAACAAGCTAGGTGAAGGACGGCTTTCACACACACTTATCTCTCAGAAATGAGCATGTGGAGAGACGTTCGTTCATCTCGCACGAAGGGAAGGGGTTGCAGGAGAAACATTTACTCTGGTATCTCTGTCTGTTTCTTAGTGCCGGTTTGAAGTTCCTGCAGTTTTCACTGTAAAACAGAATTGGAGCTCGTACATCCCCATATATATGTATTGAGTGGTGTTTGCAACTGAAAAGAAACTTTGTGTTCCCAACAAGTTACGTGAAGGAAGCCTTTCACACACACTTTTCTCTCAGAACTGAGAATGTGGAGAGACGATCGTTCATCTAGCACCAAGGGAACGGTTTGCAGAATAAACGTTTACTCTGGTTTCTCAGTCTGTTTCCTAGTGCCGGTATGAAGTTCCTGCAGTTTGCACTGTAAAATAGAATTGGAGCTCGTACTTCCCCATATATATGAATGGAGTGGAATTTGCAAGTGAAAAGAAACTTTGTCTTCCCAACAAATAATTGAAGGACGGCTTTCACACATACTTATCTCTCAGAACTGAGCATGTGGTGAAACGTTCGTTCATCTAGCACAAAAGGAACGGGATGCAGGAAAATCTATTCACTGGTTTCTCAGTCTGTTTCCTAGTGCCGGTTTGAAGTTCCTGCAGTTTTCACTGTAAAATCGAGTTGGAGCTTGTACCTCCCCATATATATGTAAGGAGTGGAGTTTGCATCTGAAAAGAAACTTTGTGTTCCCAACAAGCTAGGTGAAGGACGGCTTTCACACACAATTATCTCTCAGAACTGAGCATGTGGAGAGACTTTCGTTCATCTAGCACAAAGGGAACGGGTTGCAGGAAAATCTTTTATTCTGGTTTCTCAGTCTGTTTCCTAGTGCCGATTTGAAATTCCTGCAGTTTTCACTGTAAAACCGTGTTGGAACACGTACCTCCTCATATATATGTATGGAGTGGATTTTGCATCTGAAAAGAAACTTTGTGTTCCCAACAAGTTAATTGAAGAACGGCTTTCACACACACTTATCTCTCAGAACTGAGCATGTGGAGAGACGTTCGTTCATCTAGCACAAGGTGAATGGGTTGCAGGAGAATCTATTCAGTGGTTTCTCAGTCTGTTTCCTAGTGTCGGTTTGAAGTTCCTGCAGTTTTCACTGTAAAATCGAGTTGGAGTTTGTACCTCCCCATATATATGTAACGAGTGGAGTTTGCATCTGAAAAGAAAATTTGTGTTCCCCACATGCTAGGTGAAGGACGGCTTTCAAACACACTTATCTCTCAGAAATGAGCATGTGGAGAGACGTTCGTTCATCTAGCACGAAGTGAACGATTTGCAGGAGAAACTTTTACTCTGGTATCTCTGTCTGTTTCCTAGTGCCGATTTGAAATTCCTGCAGTTTTCACTGTAAAACCGTGTTGGAACACGTACCACCTCATATATATGTATGGATTGGATTTTGCATCTGAAAAGAAACTTTGTGTTCCCAACAAGTTATGTGAAGGACGGCTTTCACACACACTTATCTCTCAGAACTGAGCATGTGGAGAGACGTCCGTTCATCTAGCACAAATGGAACGGGTTTCAGGAGAAACTTTTACTCTGGTTTCTCAGTCTTTTTCCAAGTGCCGGTTTGATTTTCCTGCAGTTTTCACTGTAAAACAGAGTTGGAGCTAGTAACTCACCATATATTTGTATGGAGTGGAGTTTGCAACTGAAAAGAATCTTTGTGTTCCCAACAAGCTAGGTGAAGGACGGCTTTCACACACGCTTATCTCTCAGAACTGAGCATGTGGAGAGACGTTCGTTCATCTAGCACCAATGGAACGGGTTACAGGAGAATCTTTTACTATGGTTTCTCAGTCTGTTTCGTAGAGCCGGTTTGAAGTTCCTGCAGTTTTCACTGTAAAACCGAGTTGGAGCGAGTACCTCCCCATATATATGTATTGAGTGGTGTTTGCAACTGAAAAGAAACTTTGTGTTTCAAACAAGCTAGGTGAATTACGGCTTTCACACACACTTATCTCTCAGAACTGAGCATGTGGAGAGACTTTCGTTCATCTAGCACAAAGGGAACTGGTTGCAGGAAAAACGTTTACTCCGGTTTCTCAGTATTTTTCCTAGTGCCGGTTTGATATTCCTGCAGTTATCACTGTAAAACACAGTTGGAGCAAGTACCTCCCCATATATTTGTATGAATTGGTGTTTGCAACTGAAAAGAAACTTTGTGTTTCCAACAATCTAAGTGAAGGGCGGCTTTCACACACACATTTCTCACAGAACTGAGCATGTGGATAGATGTTCGTTCATCTAGCACAAAGGGAACTGGTTGCAGGAGAAACGTTACTCTGGTTTCTCAGTCTGTTTCCTAGTGCCGGTTTGAAGTTCCTGCAGTTTTCACTGTAAAACCGAGTTGGAGCCAGTACCTCCCCATATATATGTATGGAGTGGGGTTTGTAACTGAAAAGAAACTTTGTGTTTCCAACAAGCTAGGTGAATGACTGCTTTCACACACACTTATCTCTCAGAACTGAGCAAGTGGAGAGACGTACGTTCATGTAGCACAAAGGGAACGGGTTGCTTGAGAAACTTTTACTCTGGTTTCTCAGTCTGTTTCCTAGTGCCGGTTTGAAGTTCCTGCAGTTTTCAGTGTAAAACCGAGTTGGAACACGTACCTCGTCATATATATGTGTAGAGTGGATTTTGCATCTGAAAAGAAACTTTGTGTTCCCAACAAGTTATTTGAAGGACGGCTTTCCCACACACTTATCTCTCAGAAATGAGCATGTGGAGAGACGTTCGTTCATCTAGCACGAAATGAACGATTGGCAGGAGAAACATTTACTCTGGTATCTCTGTCTGTTTCCTAGTGCCGTTTTGAATTTCGTGCAGTTTTCACTATAAAACGGAGTTGGAGCTAGTACCTCCCCATATATATGTATGGAATGGAGTTTGCAAGTGAAAAGAAACTTTGTGTTTCCAACAAGCTAGGTGAAGGGCGGCTTTCACACACAATTATCTCTGAGAATTGAGCATGTGAATAGACGTTCGTTCATCTAGCACAAAGGGAACGGGTTGCAGGAGAAAATTTTTCTCTGGTTTCTCAGTCTGTTTCCTAGTGCCGGTTTGAAGTTCCTGCAGTCTTCACTGTAAAACCGAGTTGGAGCTAGTACCTCCCCATATATATGTATGGAGTGGAGTTTGTAACTGAAAAGAAACTTTGTGTTTCCTACAAGCTAGGTGAATGACGGCTTTCACACACAGTTATCTCTCAGAACTGAGCATGTGGAGAGACTTTCGTTCATCTAGCACAAAGGGAAAGGGTTGCAGGTGAAACATTTACTCTTGTTTCTCAGTCTGTTTCCTAGTGCCGGTTTGAAGTTCCTGCAGTTTTCACTGTAAAACCGAGTTGGAGCTTGTACCTCCCCATATATATGTATGGAGTGGAGTTTGCAACTGAAAAGAAACTTTGTGTTCCCAACAAGCTAGGTGAAGGACGGCTTTCACACACGCTTATCTCTCAGAACTGAGCATTTGGAGAGACGTTCGTTCATCTAGCACAAAGGGAACGGGTTGCAGGGAACTCTTTTACTCTGGATTCTCAGTCTGTTTCCTAGTGCCGGTTTGAAGTTCCTGCAGTTTTCACTGTAAAACCGAGTTTGAGCTAGTACCTCCCCATATATATGTATGGAGTGGTGTTTGCAACTGAAAAGAAACTTTGTATTCCCAACAAGCTTGGTGAAGGACGGCTTTCACACACACTTATCTCTCAGAACTGAGCATGTGGAGAGACGTTCGTTCATCTAGCACAAATGGAAAGGGTTGCAGGAGAAAAATTTACTCTGGTTTCTCAGTCTGTTTCCTAGTGCCGTTTTGAAGTTCCTGCAGTTTTCCCTGTAAAACCGAGTTGGAGCTAGTACGTCCCCATATATATGTATGGAATGGAGTTTGCAACTGCAAAGAAACTTTGTGTTCCCAACAAGCTAGGTGAAGGACGGCTTTCACAAACGCTTATCTCTCAGAAATGAGCATTTGGAGAGACGTTCGTTCATCTAGCACGAAGGGAACGGGTTGCAGGGAAATCTTTTACTCTGGTTTCTCAGTCTGTTTCCTAGTGCCGGTTTGAAGTTCCTGCAGTTTTCACTGTAAAACCGAGTTTGAGCTAGTACCTCCCCATATATATGTATGGAGTGGTGTTTGCAACTGAAAAGAAACTTTGTATTCCCAACAAGCTGGGTGAAGGACGGCTTTCACACACACTTATCTCTCAGAACTGAGCATGTGGAGAGAAGTTCGTTCATCTAGCACAAATGGAACGGTTTGCAGGAGCAACTTTTACTCTGGTTTCTCAGTCTGTTTCCTAGTGCCGGTTTGAAGTTCCTGCAGTTTTCACTGTAAAACCGAGTTGGAGCTAGTACTTCCACATATATATTATGGAGTGGAGTTTGCAACTGAAAAGAAACTTTGTGTTCCCAACAAGCTAGTTGAAGGCCGGCTTTCACACACACTTATCACTCAGAACTGAGCATGTGGAGAGACGTTCGTTTATTTAGCACAAAGGGAACGGTTTGCAGGAGAAACTTTTCTCTGGATTCTAAGTCTGTTTCCTAGTGCCGGTTTGAAGTTCCTGCAGTTTTCAGTGTAAAACAGATTTGGAGCTAGTACCTCCCCATATATATCTATGGAGTGGAGTTGGCAAGTGAAAATAAACTATGTGTTACCAACAATCTAGGTGAAGGACGGCTTTCACACACACTTATCTCTCAGAACTGAGCATGTGGAGAGACGTACGTTCATGTAGCACAAAGGGAACGGGTTGCTTGAGAAACTTTTACTCTGGTTTCTCAGTTTGTTTCCTAGTGCCGGTTTGAAGTTCCTGCAGTTTTCAGTGTAAAACCGAGTTGGAACACGTACCTCCTCATATATATGTGTAGAGTGGATTTTGCATCTGAAAAGAAACTTTGTGTTCCCAACAAGTTATTTGAAGGACGGCTTTCACACACACTTATCTCTCAGAACTGAGCATGTGGAGAGACGTCCGTTCATCTAGCACAAAGGGAACGGGTTGCTTGAGAAACTTTTTCTCTGGTATCTCTGCCTGTTTCCTAGTGCCGGTTTGAAGTTCCTGCAGTTTTCACTGTAAAATCGAGTTGGAGCTTGTACCTCCCCATATATATGTAAGGAGTGGAATTTGCATCTGAAAAGAAACTTTGTTTTCCCCACAAGCTAGGTGAAGGACGGCTTTCAAACACACTTATCTCTCAGAAATGAGCATGTGGAGAGACGTTCGTTCATCCAGCACGAAGTGAACGATTTGCAGGAGAAACTTTTACTCTGGTATCTCTGTCTGTTTCCTAGTGCCGATTTGAAATTCCTGCAGTTTTCACTGTAAAACCGTGTTGGAACACGTACCTCCTCATATATATGTATGGATTGGATTTTGCATCTGAAAAGAAACTTTGTGTTCCCAACAAGTTATGTGAAGGACGGCTTTCACACACACTTATCTCTGAGAACTGAGCATGTGGAGAGACGTCCGTTCATCTAGCACAAAGGAACGGGTTGCAGGAAAAATTTTTACTCTGGTTTCTCCGTCTTTTTCCTAGTGCAGGTTTGATGTTCCTGCAGTTATCAATGTAAAACTATTTGGAGCTAGTAACTCACCATATATTTGTATGGAGTGGAGTTTGCAACTGAAAAGAAATTTTGTGTTCCCAACAGGCTCGGTGAGGGACGGCTTTCACACACGCTTATCTCTCAGAACTGAGCATGTGGTGAGACTTTCGTTCATCTAGCACCAAGGGTAAGGGTTACAGGAGAATCTTTTACTCTGGTTTCTCAGTCTGTTTCCTAGTGCCGGTTTGAAGTTCCTGCAGTTTTCACTGTAAAACCGAGTTGGTGCTAGTATCTCCCCATATATATGTATGGAATGGAGTTAGCAACTGAAAAGAAACTTTGTGTTTCCAGAAAGATAGGTGAAGGGCGGCTATCACACACACTTATCTCTCAGAATTGAGCATGTAGAGAGACGTTCGTTCATCTAGCACAAAGGGAACGGATTTCAGGAGAATCTTTTACTCTGGTTTCTCAGTCTGTTTCCTAGAGCCGGTTTGAAGTTCCTGCAGTTTTCACTGTAAAACCGAGTTGGAGCTAGTACCTCCCCATATATATGTATTGAGTGGAGTTTGCAACTGAAAAGAAACTTTGTGTTCCAAAAAGCTAGGTGAATTACGGCTTTCACACACACTAATCTCTCAGAACTGAGCATGTGGAGAGACGTTCGATCATCTAGCAAAAAGGGAACTGGTTGCAGGAAAAACTTTTACTGTGGTTACTCAGTATTTTTCCTAGTGCCGGTTTGATATTCCTGCAGTTATCACTGTAAAACCGAGTTGGAGCTAGTACCTCCCCGTATATATGTATGGAGTGGAGTTTGCAATTGAAAAGAAACTTTGTGTTTCCAACAAGCTAGGTGAAGGGCGGCTTTCACACACAATTATCTCTGAGAACTTAGCATGTGGATAGACGTTCGTTCATCTAGCACAAAGGGAACGGGTTGCAGGAGAAACTTTTTCTCTGGTATCTCTGTCTGTTTCCTAGTGCCGGTTTGAAGTTCCTGCAGTTTTCACTGTAAAATCGAGTTGGAGCTTGTACCTCCCCATATATATGTAAGGAGTGGAATTTGCATCTGAAAAGAAACTTTGTTTTCCCCACAAGCTAGGTGAAGGACGGCTTTCAAACACACTTATCTCTCAGAAATGAGCATGTGGAGAGACGTTCGTTCATCCAGCACGAAGTGAACGATTTGCAGGAGAAACTTTTACTCTGGTATCTCTGTCTGTTTCCTAGTGCCGATTTGAAATTCCTGCAGTTTTCACTGTAAAACCGTGTTGGAACACGTACCTCCTCATATATATGTATGGATTGGATTTTGCATCAGAAAAGAAACTTTGTGTTCCCAACAAGTTATGTGAAGGACGGCTTTCACACACACTTATCTCTGAGAACTGAGCATGTGGAGAGACGTCCGTTCATCTAGCACAAAGGAACGGGTTGCAGGAAAAATTTTTACTCTGGTTTCTCCGTCTTTTTCCTAGTGCCGGTTTGATTTTCCTGCAGTTATCAATGTAAAACTAGTTGGAGCTAGTAACTCACCATATATTTGTATGGAGTGGAGTATGCAAGTGAAAAGAAACTTTGGGTTCCGAACAAGCTAGTTGAAGGACGGCTTTCACACACACTTATCTCTCAGAACTGAGCATGTGGAGAGACGTTCGTTCATCTACCACAAAGGAACGGGTTGCAGGAGAAAATTTTACTCTGGTTTCCTAGTCTGTTTCCTAGTGCCGGATTGAAGTTCCTGCAGTTTTCACTGTAAAACCGAGTTGGAGCTAGTACCTACCCATATATATGTATGGAGTGGAGTTTGCATCTGAAAAGAAACTTCGTGTTCCCAAGAAGCTAGTTGAAGTACAGCTTTCACACACACTTATCTCACAGAACTGAGCATGTGGAGAGATGTTCGTTCATCTACCACAAATGGAACGGGTTGCAGGAGAATATTTTCCTCTGGTTTCTCAGTCTGTTTCCATGTGCCGGTTTGAAATTTCTGCAGGTTTCAGTGTAAAACCGAGTTGGAGCTCGTACCTCCCCATATATATGTATGGTGTGGAGTTTGCAACTGAAAAGAAACTTTTTTGTTCCCAACAAGCTAGGTGAAGGACGGCTTTCACACACACTTATCTCTCAGAAATGAGCATGTGGAGAGACGTTCGTTCATCTCGCACGAAGGGAAGGGGTTGCAGTAGAAACATTTACTCTGGTATCTCTGTCTGTTTTTTAGTGCCGGTTTGAAGTTCCTGCAGTTTTCACTGTAAAACAGAATTGGAGCTCGTACATCCCCATATATATATATGGAGTAGAGTTTGCAACTGAAAAGAATATTTGTGTTCCCAACAAGCTACGTGAAGGAAGCCTTTCACACACACTTTTCTCTCAGAACTGAGCATGTGGAGAGACGATCGTTCATCTAGCACCATGGGAACGGTTTGCAGAAGAAACGTTTACACTGGTTTCTCAGTCTGTTTCCTAGTGCCGGTATGAAGTTCCTGCAGTTTGCACTGTAAAATAGAATTGGAGCTCGTACTTCCCCATATATATGTATGGAGAGGATTTTGCATCTGAAAAGAAACTTTGTGTTCCCAACAAGTTAAGTGAAGAACGGCTTTCACACACACTTATCTCTCAGAACTGAGCATGTGGAGAGACGTTCGTTCATTTAGCACAAAGTGAATGGGTTGCAGGAGAATCTATTCAGTGGTTTCTCAGTCTGTTTCCTAGTGTCGGTTTGAAGTTCCTGCAGTTTTCACTGTAAAATAGAGTTGGAGCTTGTACCTCCCCATATATATGTAACGAGTGGAGTTTGCATCTGAAAAGAAAATTTGTGTTCCCCACAAGCTAGGTGAAGGACGGCTTTCAAACACACATATCTCTCAGAAATGAGCATGTGGAGAGACGTTCGTTCATCTAGCACGAAGTGAACGATTTGCAGGAGAAACTTTTACTCTGGTATCTCTGTCTGTTTCCTAGTGCCGATTTGAAATTCCTGCAGTTTTCACTGTAAAACCGTGTTGGAACACGAAACACTTCATATATATGTATGGATTGGATTTTGCATCTGAAAAGAAACTTTGTGTTCCCAACAAGTTATGTGAAGGACGGCTTTCACACACACTTATCTCTCAGAACTGAGCATGTGGAGAGACGTCCGTTCATCTAGCACAAAGGGAACGGGTTGCAGGAGAAACTTTTACTCTGGTTTCTCAGTCTTTTTCCTAGTGCCGGTTTGATTTTCCTGCAGTTTTCACTGTAAAAGAGAGTTGGAGCTAGTAACTCACCATATATTTCTATGGAGTGGATTTTGCAACTGAAAAGAAACTTTGTGTTCCCAACAAGCTTGGTGAAGGACGGCTTTAACACACGCTTATCCCTCAGAACTGAGCATGTGGAGAGACGTTCGTTCATCTAGCACCAAGGGAACGGGTTACAGGAGAATCTTTTACTCTGGTTTCTCAGTCTGTTTCCTAGTGCCGGTTTGAAGTTCCTGCAGTTTTCACTGTAAAACCGAGTTGGAGCTAGTATCTCCCCATATATATTTATGGAGTGGAGTTAGCAACTGAAAAGAAACTTTGTGTTTCCAAAAAGCTAGGTGAAGGGCGGCTTTCACACACACTTATCTCTCAGAATTGAGCATGTGGAGAGACGTTCGTTCATCTAGCACAAAGGGAACGGGTTACCGGAGAATCTTTTACTATGGTTTCTCAGTCTGTTTCGTAGAGCCGGTTTGAAGTTCCTGCAGTTTTCACTGTAAAACCGAGTTGGAGCGAGTACCACCCCATATATATGTATTGAGTGGTGTTTGCAACTGAAAAGAAACTTTGTGTTTCCAACAATCTAAGTAAAGGGCGGCTTTCACACACACTTTTCTCACAGAACTGAGCATGTGGATAGATGTTCGTTCATCTAGCACAAAGGGAACTGATTGCAGGAGAAACGTTACTCTGGTTTCTCAGTCTGTTTCCTAGTGCCGGTTTGAAGTTCCTGCAGTTTTCACTGTAAAACCGAGTTGGAGCCAGTACCTCCCCATATATATGTATGGAGTGGGGTTTGTAACTGAAAAGAAACTTTGTGTTTCCAACAAGCTAGGTGAATGACTGCTTTCACACACACTTATCTCTCAGAACTGAGGAAGTGGAGAGACGTACGTTCATGTAGCACAAAGGGAACGGGTTGCTTGAGAAACTTTTACTCTGGTTTCTCAGTCTGTTTCCTAGTGCCGGTTTGAAGTTCCTGCAGTTTTCAGTGTAAAACCGAGTTGGAACACGTACCTCGTCATATATATGTGTAGAGTGGATTTTGCATCTGAAAAGAAACTTTGTGTTCCCAACAAGTTATTTGAAGGACGGCTTTCCCACACACTTATCTCTCAGAAATGAGCATGTGGAGAGACGTTCGTTCATCTAGCACAAAGGGAACTGGTTGCAGGAAAAACGTTTACTCCGGTTTCTCAGTATTTTTCCTAGTGCCGGTTTGATATTCCTGCAGTTATCACTGTAAAACACAGTTGGAGCTAGTACCTCCCCATATATTTGTATGAATTGGTGTTTGCAACTGAAAAGAAACTTTGTGTTTCCAACAATCTAAGTGAAGGGCGGCTTTCACACACACTTTTCTCACAGAACTGAGCATGTGGATAGATGTCGTTCATCTAGCACAAAGGGAACTGATTGCAGGAGAAACGTTACTCTGGTTTCTCAGTCTGTTTCCTAGTGCCGGTTTGAAGTTCCTGCAGTTTTCACTGTAAAACCGAGTTGGAGCCAGTACCTCCCCATATATATGTATGGAGTGGGGTTTGTAACTGAAAAGAAACTTTGTGTTTCCAACAAGCTAGGTGAATGAGTGCTTTCACACACACTTATCTCTCAGAACTGAGGAAGTGGAGAGACGTACGTTCATGTAGCACAAAGGGAACGGGTTGCTTGAGAAACTTTTACTCTGGTTTCTCAGTCTGTTTCCTAGTGCCGGTTTGAAGTTCCTGCAGTTTTCAGTGTAAAACCGAGTTGGAACACGTACCTCGTCATATATATGTGTAGAGTGGATTTTGCATCTGAAAAGAAACTTTGTGTTCCCAACAAGTTATTTGAAGGACGGCTTTCCCACACACTTATCTCTCAGAAATGAGCATGTGGAGAGACGTTCGTTCATCTAGCACGAAATGAACGATTGGTAGGAGAAACATTTTCTCTGGTATCTCTGTCTGTTTCCTAGTGCCGTTTTGAATTTCGTGCAGTTTTCACTATAAAACGGAGTTGGAGCTAGTACCTCCCCATATATATGTATGGAATGGAGTTTGCAAGTGAAAAGAAACTTTGTGTTTCCAACAAGCTAGGTGAAGGGCGGCTTTCACACACAATTATCTCTGAGAATTGAGCATGTGGATAGACGTTCGTTCATCTAGCACAAAGGGAACGGGTTGCAGGAGAAAATTTTTCTCTGGTTTCTCAGTCTGTTTCCTAGTGCCGTTTTGATGTTCCTGCAGTCTTCACTGTAAAACCGAGTTGGAGCTAGTACCTCCCCATATATATGTATGGAGTGGAGTTTGTAACTGAAAAGAAACTTTGTGTTTCCTACAAGCTAGGTGAATGACGGCTTTCACACACACTTATCTCTCAGAACTGAGCATGTGGAGAGACTTTCGTTCATCTAGCACAAAGGGAAAGGGTTGCAGGTGAAACATTTACTCTGGTTTCTCAGTCTGTTTCCTAGTGCCGGTTTGAAGTTCCTGCAGTTTTCACTGTAAAACCGAGTTGGAGCTTGTACCTCCCCATATATATGTATGGAGTGGAGTTTGCAACTGAAAAGAAACTTTGTGTTCCCAACAAGCTAGGTGAAGGACGGCTTTCACACACGCTTATCTCTCAGAACTGAGCATTTGGAGAGACGTTCGTTCATCTAGCACAAAGGGAACGGGTTGCAGGGAACTCTTTTACTCTGGATTCTCAGTCTGTTTCCTAGTGCCGGTTTGAAGTTCCTGCAGTTTTCACTGTAAAACAGAGTTTGAGCTAGTACCTCCCCATATATATGTATGGAGTAGAGTTTGCAACTGAAAAGAAACTTTGTATTCCCAACAAGCTGGGTGAAGGACGGCTTTCACACACCCTTATCTCTCAGAACTGAGCATGTGGAGAGAAGTTCGTTCATCTAGAACAAATGGAACGGTTTGCAGGAGCAACTTTTACTCTGGTTTCTCAGTCTGTTTCCTAGTGCCGGTTTGAAGTTCCTGCAGTTTTCACTGTAAAACCGAGTTGGAGCTAGTACTTCCACATATATATTATGGAGTGGAGTTTGCAACTGAAAAGAAACTTTGTGTTCCCAACAAGCTAGTTGAAGGCCGGCTTTCACACACACTTATCTCTGAGAACTGAGTATGTGGAGAGACGTTCGTTTATCTAGCACAAAGGGAACGGTTTGCAGGAGAAACTTTTCTCTGGATTCTAAGTCTGTTTCCTAGTGCCGGTTTGAAGTTCCTGCAGTTTTCACTGTAAAACAGAGTTGGAGCTAGTACCTCCCCATATATATCTATGGAGTGGAGTTGGCAAGTGAAAATAAACTATGTGTTACCAACAATCTAGGTGAAGGACGGCTTTCACACACACTTATCTCTCAGAACTGAGCATGTGGAGAGACGTACGTTCATGTAGCACAAAGGGAACGGGTTGCTTGAGAAACTTTTACTCTGGTTTCTCAGTCTGTTTCCTAGTGCCGGTTTGAAGTTCCTGCAGTTTTCAGTGTAAAACCGAGTTGGAACACGTACCTCCTCATATATATGTGTAGAGTGGATTTTGCATCTGAAAAGAAACTTTGTGTTCCCAATAAGCTAGGTGAAGGACGGCTTTCACACACTTATCTCTCAGAACTGATCATGTGGAGAGACGTTCGTTCATCTAGCAAGAAGTGAACGATTTTCAGGGGAAACTTTTACTCTGGTTTCTCAGTCTGTTTCCTAGTGCCGGTTTGAAGTTCCTGCAGTTTTCACTGTAAAACCGAGTTGGAGCTAGTACCTCCCCATATATATGTATGGAATGGAGTTTGAAACTGAAAAGAAACTATGTGTTCCCAACAAGCTATGTGAAGGACGGCTTTCACAAACGCTTATCTCTCAGAAATGAGCATGTGGAGAGACGTTCGTTCATCTAGCACAAAGGGAACGGGTTGCAGGGAACTCTTTTACTCTGGATTCTCAGTCTGTTTCCTAGTGCCGTTTTGAAGTTCCTGCAGTTTTCACTGTAAAACCGAGTTGGAGCTTGTACCTCCCCATTTATATGTATGGAGTGGAGTTTGCAACTGAAAAGAAACTTTGTGTTCCCAACAAGCTAGGTGAAGGACGGATTTCACACACGCTTATCTCTCAGAACTGAGCATGTGGAGAGACGTTCTTTCTTCTAGCTCAAAGGGAACTGTTTGCAGGAGAACTTTTCCTCTGGTTTCTCAGTATTTTTCCTAGTGGCGGTTTGATATTCCTGCAGTTATCACTGTAAAAAAGAGTTGGAGCTAGTACCTCCCCATATTGTTGTATGGATTGGAGTTTGCAACTGAAAAGAAACTTTGTGTTTCCTACAAGCTAGGTGAATGACGGCTTTCACACACACTTATCTCTCAGAACTGAGCATGTGGAGAGACGTTCGTTCATCTAGCACAAAGGGAAAAGGTTGCAGGTGAAACATTTACTCTGGTTTCTCAGTCTGTTTCCTAGTGCCGGTTTGAAGTTCCTGCAGATTTCACTGTAAAACCGAGTTGGAGCTAGTACCTCCCCATATATATGTATGGAGTGGAATTTGCAACTGAAAAGAAACTTTGTGTTCCCAATAAGCTAGGTGAAGGACGGCTTTCACAGACGCATATCTCTCAGAAATGATCATGTGGAGAGACGTTCGTTCATCTAGCAAGAAGTGAACGATTTTCAGGGGAAACTTTTACTCTGGTTTCTCAGTCCTTTTCCTAGTGCCGGTTTGAAGTTCCTGCAGTTTTCACTGTAAAACCGAGTTGGAGCTAGTACCTCCCCATATATATGTATGGAATGGAGTTTGCAACTGAAAAGAAACTTTGTGTTCCCAACAAGCTATGTGAAGGACGGCTTTCACAAACGCTTATCTCTCAGAAATGAGCATGTGGAGAGACGTTCGTTCATCTAGCACAAAGGGAACGGGTTGCAGGGAACTCTTTTACTCTGGATTCTCAGTCTGTTTCCTAGTGCCGGTTTGAAGTTCCTGCAGTTTTCACTGTAAAACCGAGTTGGAGCTAGTACTTCCACATATATATTATGGAGTGGAGTTTGCAACTGAAAAGAAACTTTGTGTTCCCAACAAGCTAGTTGAAGGCCGGCTTTCACACACACTTATCTCTCAGAACTGAGTATGTGGAGAGACGTTCGTTTATCTAGCACAAAGGGAACGGTTTGCAGGAGAAACTTTTCTCTGGATTCTAAGTCTGTTTCCTAGTGCCGGTTTGAAGTTCCTGCAGTTTTCACTGTAAAACAGAGTTGGAGCTAGTACCTCCCCATATATATCTATGGAGTGGAGTTGGCAAGTGAAAATAAACTATGTGTTACCAACAATCTAGGTGAAGGACGGCTTTCACACACACTTATCTCTCAGAACTGAGCATGTGGAGAGACGTACGTTCATGTAGCACAAAGGGAACGGGTTGCTTGAGAAACTTTTACTCTGGTTTCTCAGTCTGTTTCCTAGTGCCGGTTTGAAGTTCCTGCAGTTTTCAGTGTAAAACCGAGTTGGAACACGTACCTCCTCATATATATGTGTAGAGTGGATTTTGCATCTGAAAAGAAACTTTGTGTTCCCAACAAGTTATTTGAAGGACGGCTTTCACACACACTTATCTCTCAGAACTGATCATGTGGAGAGACGTTCGTTCATCTAGCAAGAAGTGAACGATTTTCAGGGGAAACTTTTACTCTGGTTTCTCAGTCTGTTTCCTAGTGCCGGTTTGAAGTTCCTGCAGTTTTCACTGTAAAACCGAGTTGGAGCTAGTACCTCCCCATATATATGTATGGAATGGAGATTGCAACTGAAAAGAAACTTTGTGTTCCCAACAAGCTATGTGAAGGACGGCATTCACAAACGCTTATCTCTCAGAAATGAGCATGTGGAGAGACGTTCGTTCATCTAGCACAAAGGGAACGGGTTGCAGGGAACTCTTTTACTCTGGATTCTCAGTCTGTTTCCTAGTGCCGGTTTGATGTTCCTGCAGTTTTCACTGTAAAACCGAGTTGGAGCTAGTACTTCCACATATATATTATGGAGTGGAGTTTGCAACTGAAAAGAAACTTTGTGTTCCCAACAAGCTAGTTGAAGGCCGGCTTTCACACACACTTATCTCTCAGAACTGAGTATGTGGAGAGACGTTCGTTTATCTAGCACAAAGGGAACGGTTTGCAGGAGAAACTTTTCTCTGGATTCTAAGTCTGTTTCCTAGTGCCGGTTTGAAGTTCCTGCAGTTTTCACTGTAAAACAGAGTTGGAGCTAGTACCTCCCCATATATATCTATGGAGTGGAGTTGGCAAGTGAAAATAAACTATGTGTTACCAACAATCTAGGTGAAGGACGGCTTTCACACACACTTATCTCTCAGAACTGAGCATGTGGAGAGACGTACGTTCATGTAGCACAAAGGGAACGGGTTGCTTGAGAAACTTTTACTCTGGTTTCTCATTCTGTTTCCTAGTGCCGGTTTGAAGTTCCTGCAGTTTTCAGTGTAAAACCGAGTTGGAACACGTACCTCCTCATATATATGTGTAGAGTGGATTTTGCATCTGAAAAGAAACTTTGTGTTCCAAACAAGTTATTTGAAGGACGGCTTTCACACACACTTATCTCTCAGAAATGAGCATGTGGAGAGACGTTCGTTCATCTAGAACGAAATGAACGATTGGCAGGAGAAACATTTAATCTGGTATCTCTGTCTGTTTCCTAGTGCCGTTTTGAATTTCGTGCAGTTTTCACTATAAAACGGAGTTGGAGCTAGTACCTCCCCATATATATGTATTGAGTGGAGTTTGCAACTGAAAAGAAACTTTGTGTTTCCAACAAGCTAGGTGAATGACGGCTTTCACACACACTTATCTCTCAGAAATGAGCATGTGGAGAGACGTTCGTTCATCTAGCACGAAGTGAACGATTTGCAGGAGAAACTTTTACTCTGGTATCTCTGTCTGTTTCCTATTGCCGGTTTGAAGTTCCTGCAGTTTTCACTGTAAAACCGAGTTGGAGCTAGTACCTCCCCGTATATATTTATGGAGTGGAGTTTGCAACTGAAAAGAAACTTTGTGTTTCCAACAAGCTAGGTGAAGGGCGGCTTTCACACACAATTATATCTGAGAACTTAGCATGTGGATAGACGTTCGTTCATCTAGCACAAAGGGAACGTGTTGCAGGAGAAACTTTTTCTCTGGTATCTCTGTCTGTTTCCTAGTGCCGGTTTGAAGTTCCTGCAGTTTTCACTGTAAAATCGAGTTGGAGCTTGTACCTCCCCATATATATGTAAGGAGTGGAATTTGCATCTGAAAAGAAACTTTGTTTTCCCCACAAGCTAGGTGAAGGACGGCTTTCAAACACACTTATCTCTCAGAAATGAGCATGTGGAGAGACGTTCGTTCATCCAGCACGAAGTGAACGATTTGCAGGAGAAACTTTTCTCTGGTATCTCTGTCTGTTTCCTAGTGCCGATTTGAAATTCCTGCAGTTTTCACTGTAAAACCGTGTTGGAACACGTACCTCCTCATATATATGTATGGATTGGGTTTTGCATCTGAAAAGAAACTTTGTGTTCCCAACAAGTTATGTGAAGGACTGCTTTCACACACACTTATCTCTGAGAACTGAGCATGTGGAGAGACGTCCGTTCATCTAGCACAAAGGAACGGGTTGCAGGAAAAATTTTTACTCTGGTTTCTCCGTCTTTTTCCTAGTGCCGGTTTGATGTTCCTGCAGTTATCAATGTAAAATTAGTTGGAGCTAGTAACTCACCACATATTTGTATGGAGTGGAGTATGCAAGTGAAAAGAAACTTTGGCTTCCGAACAAGCTAGTTGAAGGACGGCTTTCACACACACTTATCTCTAAGAACTGAGCATGTGGAGAGACGTTCGTTCATCTACCACAAAGGAACGGGTTGCAGGTGAAAATTTTACTCTGGTTTCCTAGTCTGTTTCCTAGTGCCGGATTGAAATTCCTGCAGTTTTCACTGTAAAACCGAGTTGGAGCTAGTACCTACCCATATATATGTATGGAGTGGAGTTTGCATCTGAAAAGAAACTTTGTGTTCCCAAGAAGCTAGTTGAAGTACAGCTTTCACACACACTTATCTCACAGAACTGAGCATGTGGAGAGATGTTCGTTCATCTACCACAAATGGAACGGGTTGCAGGAGAATATTTTCCTCTGGTTTCTCAGTCTGTTTCCATGTGCCGGTTTGAAATTTCTGCAGGTTTCAGTGTAAAACCGAGTTGGAGCTCGTACCTCCCCATATATATGTATGGTGTGGAGTTTGCAACTGAAAAGAAACTTTTTTGTTCCCAACAAGCTAGGTGAAGGACGGCTTTCACACACACTTATCTCTCAGAAATGAGCATGTGGAGAGACGTTCGTTCATCTCGCACGAAGGGAAGGGGTTGCAGTAGAAACATTTACTCTGGTATCTCTGTCTGTTTCTTAGTGCCGGTTTGAAGTTCCTGCAGTTTTCACTGTAAAACAGAATTGGAGCTCGTACCTCCCCATATATATATA
The DNA here is from genome assembly GCF_048773025.1 of Camelus bactrianus. Lineage (NCBI taxonomy): Eukaryota > Metazoa > Chordata > Mammalia > Artiodactyla > Camelidae > Camelus > Camelus bactrianus. The sequence goes on from NC_133553.1 coordinate 7,211,576, forward strand.
TGGAGTAGAGTTTGCAACTGAAAAGAATATTTGTGTTCCCAACAAGCTACGTGAAGGAAGCCTTTCACACACACTTTTCTCTCAGAACTGAGCATGTGGAGAGACGATCGTTCATCTAGCACCATGGGAACGGGTTGCAGAATAAACGTTTACTCTGGTTTCTCAGTCTGTTTCCTAGTGCCGGTATGAAGTTCCTGCAGTTTGTACTGTAAAATAGAATTGGAGCTCGTACTTCCCCATATATATGTATGGAGTGGATTTTGCATCTGAAAAGAAACTTTGTGTTCCCAACAAGTTAAGTGAAGAATGGCTTTCACACACACTTATCTCTCAGAACTGAGCATGTGGAGAGACGTTCGATCATCTAGCACAAAGGGAACTGGTTGCAGGAAAAACTTTTACGCTGGTTACTCAGTATTTTTCCTAGTGCCGGTTTGATATTCCTGCAGTTATCACTGTAAAACACAGTTGGAGCTAGTACCTCCCCATATATTTGTATGGAGTGGAGTATGCATGTGAAAAGAAACTTTGGGTTCCGAACAAGCTAGTTGAAGGACGGCTTTCACACACACTTATCTCTCAGAACTGAGCATGTGGAGAGACGTTCGTTCATCTACCACAAAGGAACGGGTTGCAGGAGAAAATTTTACTCTGGTTTCCTAGTCTGTTTCCTAGTGCCGGATTGAAATTCCTGCAGTTTTCACTGTAAAACCGAGTTGGGGCTAGTACCTACCCATATATATGTATGGAGTGGAGTTTGCATCTGAAAAGAAACTTTGTGTTCCCATGAAGCTAGTTGAAGTACAGCTTTCACACACACTTATCTCTCAGAACTGAGCATGTGGAGAGATGTTCGTTCATCTAGCAAAAATGGAACGGGTTGCAGGAGAATATTTTCCTCTGGTTTCTCAGTCTGTTTCCATGTGCCGGTTTGAAATTTCTGCAGGTTTCAGTGTAAAACCGAGTTGGAGCTCGTACCTCCCCATATATATGTATGGTGTGGAGTTTGCAACTGAAAAGAAACTTTTTTGTTCCCAACAAGCTAGGTGAAGGACGGCTTTCACACACACTTATCTCTCAGAAATGAGCATGTGGAGAGACGTTCGTTCATCTCGCACGAAGGGAAGGGGTTGCAGGAGAAACATTTACTCTGGTATCTCTGTCTGTTTCTTAGTGCCGGTTTGAAGTTCCTGCAGTTTTCACTGTAAAACAGAATTGGAGCTCGTACCTCCCCATATATATATATGGAGTAGAGTTTGCAACTGAAAAGAAACTTTGTGTTCCCAACAAGTTACGTGAAGGAAGCCTTTCACACACACTTTTCTCTCAGAACAGAGCATGTGGAGAGACGATCGTTCATCTAGCACCAAGGGAACGGTTTGCAGAAGAAACGTTTACTCTGGTTTCTCAGTCTGTTTCCTAGTGCCGGTATGAAGTTCCTGCAGTTTGCACTGTAAAATAGAATTGGAGCTCGTACTTCCCCATATATATGAATGGAGTGGAATTTGCAAGTGAAAAGAAACTTTGTCTTCCCAACAAATAATTGAAGGACGGCTTTCACAAATACTTATCTCTCAGAACTGAGCATATGGTGAAACGTTCGTTCATCTAGCACAAAAGGAACGGGATGCAGGAGAATCTATTCACTGGTTTCTCAGTCTGTTTCCTAGTGCCGGTTTGAAGTTCCTGCAGTTTTCACTGTAAAACCGAGTTGGAGCTTGTACCTCCCCATATATATGTAAGGAGTGGAGTTTGCATCTGAAAAGAAACTTTGTGTTCCCAACAAGCTAGGTGAAGGACGGCTTTCACACACAATTATCTCTCAGAACTGAGGATGTGGAGAGACTTTCGTTCATCTAGCACAAAGGGAACGGGTTGCAGGAAAATCTTTTATTCTGGTTTCTCAGTCTGTTTCCTAGTGCCGATTTGAAATTCCTGCAGTTTTCACTGTAAAACCGTGTTGGAACACGTACCTCCTCATATATATGTATGGAGTGGATTTTGCATCTGAAAAGAAACTTTGTGTTCCCAACAAGTTAATTGAAGAACGGCTTTCACACACACTTATCTCTCAGAACTGAGCATGTGGAGAGACGTTCGTTCATCTAGCACAAGGTGAATGGGTTGCAGGAGAATCTATTCAGTGGTTTCTCAGTCTGTTTCCTAGTGTCGGTTTGAAGTTCCTGCAGTTTTCACTGTAAAATCGAGTTGGAGCTTGTACCTCCCCATATATATGTAACGAGTGGAGTTTGCATCTGAAAAGAAAATTTGTGTTCCCCACAAGCTAGGTGAAGGACGGCTTTCAAACACACTTATCTCTCAGAAATGAGCATGTGGAGAGACGTTCGTTCATCTAGCACAAAAGGAACGGGTTGCAGGGAACTCTTTTACTCTGGATTCTCAGTCTGTTTCCTAGTGCCGGTTTGAAGTTCCTGCAGTTTTCACTGTAAAACCGAGTTGCAGCTAGTACTTCCACATATATATTATGGAGTGGAGTTTGCAACTGAAAAGAAACTTTGTGTTCCCAACAAGCTAGTTGAAGGCCGGCTTTCACACACACTTATCTCTCAGAACTGAGTATGTGGAGAGACGTTCGTTTATCTAGCACAAAGGGAACGGTTTGCAGGAGATACTTTTCTCTGGATTCTAAGTCTGTTTCCTAGTGCCGGTTTGAAGTTCCTGCAGTTTTCACTGTAAAACAGAGTTGGAGCTAGTACCTCCCCATGTATATCTATGGAGTGGAGTTGGCAAGTGAAAATAAACTATGTGTTACCAACAATCTAGGTGAAGGACGGCTTTCACACACACTTATCTCTCAGAACTGAGCATGTGGAGAGACGTACGTTCATGTAGCACAAAGGGAACGGGTTGCTTGAGAAACTTTTACTCTGGTTTCTCAGTCTGTTTCCTAGTGCCGGTTTGAAGTTCCTGCAGTTTTCAGTGTAAAACCGAGTTGGAACACGTACCTCCTCATATATATGTGTAGAGTGGATTTTGCATCTGAAAAGAAACTTTGTGTTCCCAACAAGTTATTTGAAGGACGGCTTTCACACACACTTATCTCTCAGAAATGAGCATGTGGAGAGACGTTCGTTCATCTAGCACGAAATGAACGATTGGCAGGAGAAACATTTACTCTGGTATCTCTGTCTGTTTCCTAGTGCCGTTTTGAATTTCGTGCAGTTTTCACTATAAAACGGAGTTGGAGCTAGTACCTCCCCATATATATGTATGGAGTGGAGTTTGCAACTGAAAAGAAACTTTGTGTTTCCAACAAGCTAGGTGAATGACGGCTTTCACACACACTTATCTCTCAGAAATGAGCATGTGGAGAGACGTTCGTTCATCTAGCACGAAGTGAACGATTTGCAGGAGTAACTTTTACTCTGGTATCTCTGTCTGTTTCCTATTGCCGGTTTGAAGTTCCTGCAGTTTTCACTGTAAAACCGAGTTGGAGCTAGTACCTCCCCGTATATATGTATGGAGTGGAGTTTGCAACTGAAAAGAAACTTTGTGTTTCCAACAAGCTAGGTGAAGGGCGGCTTTCACACACAATTATCTCTGAGAACTTAGCATGTGGATAGACGTTCGTTCATCTAGCAAAAAGGGAACGGGTTGCAGGAGAAACTTTTTCTCTGGTATCTCTGTCTGTTTCCTAGTGCCGGTTTGAAGTTCCTGCAGTTTTCACTGTAAAATCGAGTTGGAGCTTGTACCTCCCCATATATATGTAAGGAGTGGAATTTGCATCTGAAAAGAAACTTTGTTTTCCCCACAAGCTAGGTGAAGGACGGCTTTCAAACACACATATCTCTCAGAAATGAGCATGTGGAGAGACGTTCGTTCATCCAGCACGAAGTGAACGATTTGCAGGAGAAACTTTTCTCTGGTATCTCTGTCTGTTTCCTAGTGCCGATTTGAAATTCCTGCAGTTTTCACTGTAAAACCGTGTTGGAACACGTACCTCCTCATATATATGTATGGATTGGATTTTGCATCTGAAAAGAAACTTTGTGTTCCCAACAAGTTATGTGAAGGACGGCTTTCACACACACTTATCTCTGAGAACTGAGCATGTGGAGAGACGTCCGTTCATCTAGCACAAAGGAACGGGTTGCAGGAAAAATTTTTACTCTGGTTTCTCCGTCTTTTTCCTAGTGCCGGTTTGATGTTCCTGCAGTTATCAATGTAAAACTAGTTGGAGCTAGTAACTCACCATATATTTGTATGGAGTGGAGTATGCAAGTGAAAAGAAACTTTGGGTTCCGAACAAGCTAGTTGAAGGACGGCTTTCACACACACTTATCTCTCAGAACTGAGCATGTGGAGAGACGTTCGTTCATCTACCACAAAGGAACGGGTTGCAGGAGAAAATTTTACTCTGGTTTCCTAGTCTGTTTCCTAGTGCCGGATTGAAATTCCTGCAGTTTTCACTGTAAAACCGAGTTGGAGCTAGTACCTACCCATATATATGTATGGAGTGGAGTTTGCATCTGAAAAGAAACTTTGTGTTCCCAAGAAGCTAGTTGAAGTACAGCTTTCACACACACTTATCTCACAGAACTGAGCATGTGGAGAGATGTTCGTTCATCTACCACAAATGGAACGGGTTGCAGGAGAATATTTTCCTCTGGTTTCTCAGTCTGTTTCCATGTGCCGGTTTGAAATTTCTGCAGGTTTCAGTGTAAAACCGAGTTGGAGCTCGTACCTCCCCATATATATGTATGGTGTGGAGTTTGCAACTGAAAAGAAACTTTTTTGTTCCAAAACAAGCTAGGTGAAGGACGGCTTTCACACACACTTATCTCTCAGAAATGAGCATGTGGAGAGACGTTCGTTCATCTCGCACGAAGGGAAGGGGTTGCAGTAGAAACATTTACTCTGGTATCTCTGTCTGTTTCTTAGTGCCGGTTTGAAGTTCCTGCAGTTTTCACTGTAAAACAGAATTGGAGCTCGTACCTCCCCATATATATATATGGAGTAGAGTTTGCAACTGAAAAGAATATTTGTGTTCCCAACAAGCTACGTGAAGGAAGCCTTTCACACACACTTTTCTATCAGAACTGAGCTTGTGGAGAGATGATCGTTCATCTAGCACCATGGGAACGGTTTGCAGAATAAACGTTTACTCTGGTTTCTCAGTCTGTTTCCTAGTGCCGGTATGAAGTTCCTGCAGTTTGTACTGTAAAATAGAATTGGAGCTCGTACTTCCCCATATATATGTATGGAGTGGATTTTGCATCTGAAAAGAAACTTTGTGTTCCCAACAAGTTAAGTGAAGAACGGCTTTCACACACACTTATCTCTCAGAACTGAGCATGTGGAGAGACGTTCGTTCATCTAGCACAAAGTGAATGGGTTGCAGGAGAATCTATTCAGTGGTTTCTCAGTCTGTTTCCTAGTGTCGGTTTGAAGTTCCTGCAGTTTTCACTGTAAAATCGAGTTGGAGCTAGTACCTCCCCATATATATTTAACGAGTGGAGTTTGCATCTGAAAAGAAAATTTGTGTTCCCCATAAGCTAGGTGAAGGACGGCTTTCAAACACACTTATCTCTCAGAAATGAGCATGTGGAGAGACGTTCGTTCATCTAGCACGAAGTGAACGATTTGCAGGAGAAACTTTTACTCTGGTATCTCTGTCTGTTTCCTAGTGCCGATTTGAAATTCCTGCAGTTTTCACTGTAAAACCGTGTTGGAACACGTACCACCTCATATATATGTATGGATTGGATTTTGCATCTGAAAAGAAACTTTGTGTTCCCAACAAGTTATGTGAAGGACGGCTTTCACACACAATTATCTCTCAGAACTGAGCATGTGGAGAGACGTCCGTTCATCTAGCACAAAGGGAACGGGTTGCAGGAGAAACTTTTACTCTGGTTTCTCAGTCTTTTTCCTAGTGCCGGTTTGATTTTCCTGCAGTTTTCACTGTAAAACAGAGTTGGAGCTAGTAACACACCATATATTTGTATGGAGTGGATTTTGCAACTGAAAAGAAACTTTGTGTTCCCAACAAGCTTGGTGAAGGACGGCTTTCACACACGCTTATCTCTCAGAACTGAGCATGTGGAGAGACGTTCGTTCATCTAGCACCAAGGGAACGGGTTACAGGAGAATCTTTTACTCTGGTTTCTCAGTCTGTTTCCTAGTGCCCGTTTGAAGTTCCTGCAGTTTTCACTGTAAAACCGAGTTGGAGCTAGTATCTCCCCATATATATTTATGGAGTGGGGTTAGCAACTGAAAAGAAACTTTGTGTTTCCAAAAAGCTAGGTGAAGGGCGGCTTTCACACACACTTATCTCTCAGAATTGAGCATGTGGAGATACGTTCGTTCATCTAGCACAAAGGGAACGGGTTGCAGGGGAAACTTTTACTCTGGTTTCTCAGTCTGTTTCCTAGTGCCGTTTTGAAGTTCCTGCAGTTTTCACTGTAAAACCGAGTTGGAGCTAGTACCTCCCCATATATATTTATTGAGTGGAGTTTGCAACTGAAAAGAATCTTTGTGTTTCAAACAAGCTAGGTGAATTACGGCTTTCACACACACTTATCTCTCAGAACTGAGCATGTGGAGAGACGTTCGATCATCTAGCACAAAGGGAACTGGTTGCAGGAAAAACTTTTACGCTGGTTACTCAGTATTTTTCCTAGTGCCGGTTTGATATTCCTGCAGTTATCACTGTAAAACACAGTTGGAGCTAGTACCTCCCCATATATTTGTATGGAGTGGAGTATGCATGTGAAAAGAAACTTTGGGTTCCGAACAAGCTAGTTGAAGGACGGCTTTCACACACACTTATCTCTCAAAACTGAGCATGTGGAGAGACGTTCGTTCATCTACCACAAAGGAACGGGTTGCAGGAGAAAATTTTACTCTGGTTTCCTAGTCTGTTTCCTAGTGCCGGATTGAAATTCCTGCAGTTTTCACTGTAAAACCGAGTTGGGGCTAGTACCTACCCATATATATGTATGGAGTGGAGTTTGCATCTGAAAAGAAACTTTGTGTTCCCATGAAGCTAGTTGAAGTACAGCTTTCACACACACTTATCTCTCAGAACTGAGCATGTGGAGAGATGTTCGTTCATCTAGCAAAAATGGAACGGGTTGCAGGAGAATATTTTCCTCTGGTTTCTCAGTCTGTTTCCATGTGCCGGTTTGAAATTTCTGCAGGTTTCAGTGTAAAACCGAGTTGGAGCTCGTACCTCCCCATATATATGTATGGTGTGGAGTTTGCAACTGAAAAGAAACTTTTTTGTTCCCAACAAGCTAGGTGAAGGACGGCTTTCACACACACTTATCTCTCAGAAATGAGCATGTGGAGAGACGTTCGTTCATCTCGCACGAAGGGAAGGGGTTGCAGGAGAAACATTTACTCTGGTATCTCTGTCTGTTTCTTAGTGCCGGTTTGAAGTTCCTGCAGTTTTCACTGTAAAACAGAATTGGAGCTCGTACCTCCCCATATATATATATGGAGTAGAGTTTGCAACTGAAAAGAAACTTTGTGTTCCCAACAAGTTACGTGAAGGAAGCCTTTCACACACACTTTTCTCTCAGAACTGAGCATGTGGAGAGACGATCGTTCATCTAGCACCAAGGGAACGGTTTGCAGAAGAAACGTTTACTCTGGTTTCTCAGTCTGTTTCCTAGTGCCGGTATGAAGTTCCTGCAGTTTGCACTGTAAAATAGAATTGGAGCTCGTACTTCCCCATATATATGAATGGAGTGGAATTTGCAAGTGAAAAGAAACTTTGTCTTCCCAACAAATAATTGAAGGACGGCTTTCACACATACTTATCTCTCAGAAATGAGCATGTGGTGAAACGTTCGTTCATCTAGCACAAAAGGAACGGGATGCAGGAGAATCTATTCACTGGTTTCTCAGTCTGTTTCCTAGTGCCGGTTTGAAGTTCCTGCAGTTTTCACTGTAAAATCGAGTTGGAGCTTGTACCTCCCCATATATATGTAAGGAGTGGAGTTTGCATCTGAAAAGAAACTTTGTGTTCCCAACAAGCTAGGTGAAGGACGGCTTTCACACACAATTATCTCTCAGAACTGAGGATGTGGAGAGACTTTCGTTCATCTAGCACAAAGGGAACGGGTTGCAGGAAAACCTTTTATTCTGGTTTCTCAGTCTGTTTCCTAGTGCCGATTTGAAATTCCTGCAGTTTTCACTGTAAAACCGTGTTGGAACACGTACCTAGTCATATATATGTATGGAGTGAATTTTGCATCTGAAAAGAAACTTTGTGTTCCCAACAAGTTAATTGAAGAACGGCTTTCACACACACTTATCTCTCAGAACTGAGCATGTGGAGAGACGTTCGTTCATCTAGCACAAGGTGAATGGGTTGCAGGAGAATCTATTCAGTGGTTTCTCAGTCTGTTTCCTAGTGTCGGTTTGAAGTTCCTGCAGTTTTCACTGTAAAATCGAGTTGGAGCTTGTACCTCCCCATATATATGTAACGAGTGGAGTTTGCATCTGAAAAGAAAATTTGTGTTCCCCACAAGCTAGGTGAAGGACGGCTTTCAAACACACTTATCTCTCAGAAATGAGCATGTGGAGAGACGTTCGTTCATCTAGCACGAAGTGAACGATTTGCAGGAGAAACTTTTACTCTGGTATCTCTGTCTGTTTCCTAGTGCCGATTTGAAATTCCTGCAGTTTTCACTGTAAAACCGTGTTGGAACACGTACCACCTCATATATATGTATGGATTGGATTTTGCATCTGAAAAGAAACTTTGTGTTCCCAACAAGTTATGTGAAGGACGGCTTTCACACACACTTATCACTCAGAACTGAGCATGTGGAGAGACGTCCGTTCATCTAGCACAAATGGAACGGGTTTCAGGAGAAACTTTTACTCTGGTTTCTCAGTCTTTTTCCAAGTGCCGGTTTGATTTTCCTGCAGTTTTCACTGTAAAACAGAGTTGGAGCTAGTAACTCACCATATATTTGTATGGAGTGGAGTTTGCAACTGAAAAGAAACTTTGTGTTCCCAACAAGCTAGGTGAAGGACGGCTTTCACACACGCTTATCTCTCAGAACTGAGCATGTGGAGAGACGTTCGTTCATCTAGCACCAAGGGAACGGGTTACAGGAGAATCTTTTACTCTGGTTTCTCAGTCTGTTTCCTAGTGCCGGTTTGAAGTTCCTGCAGTTTTCACTGTAAAACCGAGTTGGAGCTAGTATCTCCCCATATATATTTATGGAGTGGAGTTAGCAACTGAAAAGAAACTTTGTGTTTCCAAAAAGCTAGGTGAAGGGCGGCTTTCACACACACGTATCTCTCAGAATTGAGCATGTGGAGAGACGTTCGTTCATCTAGCACAAAGGGAACGGGTTACCGGAGAATCTTTTACTATGGTTTCTCAGTCTGTTTCGTAGCGCCGGTTTGAAGTTCCTGCAGTTTTCACTGTAAAACCGAGTTGGAGCGTGTACCTCCCCATATATATGTATTGAGTGGTGTTTGCAACTGAAAAGAAACTTTGTGTTTCAAACAAGCTAGGTGAATTACGGCTTTCACACACACTTATCTCTCAGAACTGAGCATGTGGAGAGACTTTCGTTCATCTAGCACAAAGGGAACTGGTTGCAGGAAAAACGTTTACTCCGGTTTCTCAGTATTTTTCCTAGTGCCGGTTTGATATTCCTGCAGTTATCACTGTAAAACACAGTTGGAGCTAGTACCTCCCCATATATTTGTATGAATTGGTGTTTGCAACTGAAAAGAAACTTTGTGTTTCCAACAATCTAAGTGAAGGGCGGCTTTCACACACACTTTTCTCACAGAACTGAGCATGTGGATAGATGTTCGTTCATCTAGCACAAAGGGAACTGGTTGCAGGAGAAACGTTACTCTGGTTTCTCAGTCTGTTTCCTAGTGCCGGTTTGAAGTTCCTGCAATTTTCACTGTAAAACCGAGTTGGAGCCAGTACCTCCCCATATATATGTATGGAGTGGGGTTTGTAACTGAAAAGAAACTTTGTGTTTCCAACAAGCTAGGTGAATGACGGCTTTCACACACACTTATCTCTCAGAAATGAGCATGTGGAGAGACGTTCGTTCATCTAGCACGAAGTGAACGATTTGCAGGAGAAACTTTTACTCTGGTATCTCTGTCTGTTTCCTATTGCCGGTTTGAATTTCCTGCAGTTTTCACTGTAAAACCGAGTTGGAGCTAGTACCTCCCCGTATATATGTATGGAGTGGAGTTTGCAACTGAAAAGAAACTTTGTGTTTCCAACAAGCTAGGTGAAGGGCGGCTTTCACACACAATTATCTCTGAGAACTTAGCATGTGGATAGACGTTCGTTCATCTAGCACAAATGGAACGGGTTGCAGGAGAAACTTTTTCTCTGGTATCTCTGCCTGTTTCCTAGTGCCCGTTTGAAGTTCCTGCAGTTTTCACTGTAAAATCGAGTTGGAGCTTGTACCTCCCCATATATATGTAAGGAGTGGAATTTGAATCTGAAAAGAAACTTTGTTTTCCCCACAAGCTAGGTGAAGGACTGCTTTCAAACACAATTATCTCTCAGAAATGAGCATGTGGAGAGACGTTCGTTCATCCAGCACGAAGTGAACGATTTGCAGGAGAAACTTTTACTCTGGTATCTCTGTCTGTTTCCTAGTGCCGATTTGAAATTCCTGCAGTTTTCACTGTAAAACCGTGTTGGAACACGTACCTCCTCATATATATGTATGGATTGGATTTTGCATCTGAAAAGAAACTTTGTGTTCCCAACAAGTTATGTGAAGGACGGCTTTCACACACACTTATCTCTGAGAACTGAGCATGTGGAGAGACGTCCGTTCATCTAGCACAAAGGAACGGGTTGCAGGAAAAATTTTTACTCTGGTTTCTCCGTCTTTTTCCTAGTGCAGGTTTGATGTTCCTGCAGTTATCAATGTAAAACTAGTTGGAGCTAGTAACTCACCATATATTTGTATGGAGTGGAGTTTGCAACTGAAAAGAAACTTTGTGTTCCCAACAAGCTCGGTGAAGGACGGCTTTCACACACGCTTATCTCTCAGAACTGAGCATGTGGTGAGACTTTCGTTCATCTAGCACCAAGGGTAAGGGTTACAGGAGAATCTTTTACTCTGGTTTCTCAGTCTGTTTCCTAGTGCCGGTTTGAAGTTCCTGCAGTTTTCACTGTAAAACCGAGTTAGTGCTAGTATCTCCCCATACATATGTATGGAATGGAGTTAGCAACTGAAAAGAAACTTTGTGTTTCCAGAAAGATAGGTGAAGGGCGGCTATCACACACACTTATCTCTCAGAATTGAGCATGTAGAGAGACGTTCGTTCATCTAGCACAAAGGGAACGGATTTCAGGAGAATCTTTTACTCTGGTTTCTCAGTCTGTTTCCTAGAGCCGGTTTGAAGTTCCTGCAGTTTTCACTGTAAAACCGAGTTGGAGCTAGTACCTCCCCATATATATGTATTGAGTGGAGTTTGCAACTGAAAAGAAACTTTGTGTTCCAAAAAGCTAGGTGAATTACGGCTTTCACACACACTAATCTCTCAGAACTGAGCATGTGGAGAGACGTTCGATCATCTAGCAAAAAGGGAACTGGTAGCAGGAAAAACTTTTACTGTGGTTACTCAGTATTTTTCCTAGTGCCGGTTTGATATTCCTGCAGTTATCACTGTAAAACCGAGTTGGAGCTAGTACCTCCCCGTATATATGTATGGAGTGGAGTTTGCAACTGAAAAGAAACTTTGTGTTTCCAACAAGCTAGGTGAAGGGCGGCTTTCACACACAATTATCTCTGAGAACTTAGCATGTGGATAGACGTTCGTTCATCTAGCACAAAGGGAACGGGTTGCAGGAGAAACTTTTTCTCTGGTATCTCTGTCTGTTTCCTAGTGCCGGTTTGAAGTTCCTGCAGTTTTCACTGTAAAATCGAGTTGGAGCTTGTACCTCCCCATATATATGTAAGGAGTGGAATTTGCATCTGAAAAGAAACTTTGTTTTCCCCACAAGCTAGGTGAAGGACGGCTTTCAAACACACTTATCTCTCAGAAATGAGCATGTGGAGAGACGTTCGTTCATCCAGCACGAAGTGAACGATTTGCAGTAGAAACTTTTACTCTGGTATCTCTGTCTGTTTCCTAGTGCCGATTTGAAATTCCTGCAGTTTTCACTGTAAAACCGTGTTGGAACACGTACCTCCTCATATATATGTATGGATTGGATTTTGCATCTGAAAAGAAACTTTGTGTTCCCAACAAGTTATGTGAAGGACGGCTTTCACACACACTTATCTCTGAGAACTGAGCATGTGGAGAGACGTCCGTTCATCTAGCACAAAGGAACGGGTTGCCGGAAAAATTTTTACTCTGGTTTCTCCGTCTTTTTCCTAGTGCCGGTTTGATTTTCCTGCAGTTATCAATGTAAAACTAGTTGGAGCTAGTAACTCACCATATATTTGTATGGAGTGGAGTATGCAAGTGAAAAGAAACTTTGGGTTCCGAACAAGCTAGTTGAAGGACGGCTTTCACACACACTTATCTCTCAGAACTGAGCATGTGGAGAGACGTTCGTTCATCTACCACAAAGGAACGGGTTGCAGGAGAAAATTTTACTCTGGTTTCCTAGTCTGTTTCCTAGTGCCGGATTGAAGTTCCTGCAGTTTTCACTGTAAAACCGAGTTGGAGCTAGTACCTACCCATATATATGTATGGAGTGGAGTTTGCATCTGAAAAGAAACTTTGTGTTCCCAAGAAGCTAGTTGAAGTACAGCTTTCACACACACTTATCTCACAGAACTGAGCATGTGGAGAGATGTTCGTTCATCTACCACAAATGGAACGGGTTGCAGGAGAATATTTTCCTCTGGTTTCTCAGTCTGTTTCCATGTGCCGGTTTGAAATTTCTGCAGGTTTCAGTGTAAAACCGAGTTGGAGCTCGTACCTCCCCATATATATGTATGGTGTGGAGTTTGCAACTGAAAAGAAACTTTTTTGTTCCCAACAAGCTAGGTGAAGGACGGCTTTCACACACACTTATCTCTCAGAAATGAGCATGTGGAGAGACGTTCGTTCATCTCGCACGAAGGGAAGGGGTTGCAGTAGAAACATTTACTCTGGTATCTCTGTCTGTTTCTTAGTGCCGGTTTGAAGTTCCTGCAGTTTTCAGTGTAAAACCGAGTTGAAACACGTACCTCCTCATATATATGTGTAGAGTGGATTTTGCATCTGAAAAGAAACTTTGTGTTCCCAACAAGTTATTTGAAGGACGGCTTTCACACACACTTATCTCTCAGAACTGATCATGTGGAGAGACGTTCGTTCATCTAGCAAGAAGTGAACGATTTTCAGGGGAAACTTTTACTCTGGTTTCTCAGTCTGTTTCCTAGTGCCGGTTTGAAGTTCCTGCAGTTTTCACTGTAAAACCGAGTTGGAGCTAGTACCTCCCCATATATATGTATGGAATGGAGATTGCAACTGAAAAGAAACTTTGTGTTCCCAACAAGCTATGTGAAGGACGGCATTCACAAACGCTTATCTCTCAGAAATGAGCATGTGGAGAGACGTTCGTTCATCTAGCACAAAGGGAACGGGTTGCAGGGAACTCTTTTACTCTGGATTCTCAGTCTGTTTCCTAGTGACGGTTTGATGTTCCTGCAGTTTTCACTGTAAAACCGAGTTGGAGCTAGTACTTCCACATATATATTATGGAGTGGAGTTTGCAACTGAAAAGAAACTATGTGTTCCCAACAAGCTAGTTGAAGGCCGGCTTTCACACACACTTATCTCTCAGAACTGAGTATGTGGAGAGACGTTCGTTTATCTAGCACAAAGGGAACGGTTTGCAGGAGAAACTTTTCTCTGGATTCTAAGTCTGTTTCCTAGTGCCGGTTTGAAGTTCCTGCAGTTTTCACTGTAAAACAGAGTTGGAGCTAGTACCTCCCCATATATATCTATGGAGTGGAGTTGGCAAGTGAAAATAAACTATGTGTTACCAACAATCTAGGTGAAGGACGGCTTTCACACACACTTATCTCTCAGAACTGAGCATGTGGAGAGACGTACGTTCATGTAGCACAAAGGGAACGGGTTGCTTGAGAAACTTTTACTCTGGTTTCTCAGTCTGTTTCCTAGTGCCGGTTTGAAGTTCCTGCAGTTTTCAGTGTAAAACCGAGTTGGAACACGTTCCTCCTCATATATATGTGTACAGTGGATTTTGCATCTGAAAAGAAACTTTGTGTTCCCAACAAGTTATTTGAAGGACGGCTTTCACACACACTTATCTCTCAGAAATGAGCATGTGGAGAGACGTTCGTTCATCTAGCACGAAATGAACGATTGGCAGGAGAAACATTTAATCTGGTATCTCTGTCTGTTTCCTAGTGCCGTTTTGAATTTCGTGCAGTTTTCACTATAAAACGGAGTTGGAGCTAGTACCTCCCCATATATATGTATGGAGTGGAGTTTGCAACTGAAAAGAAACTTTGTGTTTCCAACAAGCTAGGTGAATGACGGCTTTCACACACACTTATCTCTCAGAAATGAGCATGTGGAGAGACGTACGTTCATCTAGCACGAAGTGAACGATTTGCAGGAGAAACTTTTACTCTGGTATCTCTGTCTGTTTCCTATTGCCGGTTTGAAGTTCCTGCAGTTTTCACTGTAAAACCGAGTTGGAGCTAGTACCTCCCCGTATATATGTATGGAGTGGAGTTTGCAACTGAAAAGAAACTTTGTGTTTCCAACAAGCTAGGTGAAGGGCGGCTTTCACACACAATTATATCTGAGAACTTAGCATGTGGATAGACGTTCGTTCATCTAGCACAAAGGGAAAGTGTTGCAGGAGAAACTTTTTCTCTGGTATCTCTGTCTGTTTCCTAGTGCCGGTTTGAAGTTCCTGCAGTTTTCACTGTAAAATCGAGTTGGAGCTTGTACCTCCCCATATATATGTAAGGAGTGGAATTTGCATCTGAAAAGAAACTTTGTTTTCCCCACAAGCTAGGTGAAGGACGGCTTTCAAACACACTTATCTCTCAGAAATGAGCATGTGGAGAGACGTTCGTTCATCCAGCACGAAGTGAACGATTTGCAGGAGAAACTTTTCTCTGGTATCTCTGTCTGTTTCCTAGTGCCGATTTGAAATTCCTGCAGTTTTCACTGTAAAACCGTGTTGGAACACGTACCTCCTCATATATATGTATGGATTGGGTTTTGCATCTGAAAAGAAACTTTGTGTTCCCAACAAGTTATGTGAAGGACTGCTTTCACACACACTTATCTCTGAGAACTGAGCATGTGGAGAGACGTCCGTTCATCTAGCACAAAGGAACGGGTTGCAGGAAAAATTTTTACTCTGGTTTCTCCGTCTTTTTCCTAGTGCCGGTTTGATGTTCCTGCATTTATCAATGTAAAATTAGTTGGAGCTAGTAAGTCACCATATATTTGTATGGAGTGGAGTATGCAAGTGAAAAGAAACTTTGGCTTCCGAACAAGCTAGTTGAAGGACGGCTTTCACACACACTTATCTCTAAGAACTGAGCATGTGGAGAGACGTTCGTTCATCTACCACAAAGGAACGGGTTGCAGGAGAAAATTTTACTCTGGTTTCCTAGTCTGTTTCCTAGTGCCGGATTGAAATTCCTGCAGTTTTCACTGTAAAACCGAGTTGGAGCTAGTACCTACCCATATATATGTATGGAGTGGAGTTTGCATCTGAAAAGAAACTTTGTGTTCCCAAGAAGCTAGTTGAAGTACAGCTATCACACACACTTTTCTCACAGAACTGAGCATGTGGAGAGATGTTCGTTCATCTACCACAAATGGAACGGGTTGCAGGAGAATATTTTCCTCTGGTTTCTCAGTCTGTTTCCATGTGCCGGTTTGAAATTTCTGCAGGTTTCAGTGTAAAACCGAGTTGGAGCTCGTACCTCCCCATATATATGTATGGTGTGGAGTTTGCAACTGAAAAGAAACTTTTTTGTTCCCAACAAGCTAGGTGAAGGACGGCTTTCACACACACTTATCTCTCAGAAATGAGCATGTGGAGAGACGTTCGTTCATCTCGCACGAAGGGAAGGGGTTGCAGTAGAAACATTTACTCTGGTATCTCTCTCTGTTTCTTAGTGCCGGTTTGAAGTTCCTGCAGTTTTCACTGTAAAACAGAATTGGAGCTCGTACCTCCCCATATATATATATGGAGTAGAGTTTGCAACTGAAAAGAATATTTGTGTTCCCAACAAGCTACGTGAAGGAAGCCTTTCACACACACTTTTCTCTCAGAACTGAGCATGTGGAGAGACGATCGTTCATCTAGCACCATGGGAACGGTTTGCAGAAGAAACGTTTACTCTGGTTTCTCAGTCTGTTTCCTAGTGCCGGTATGAAGTTCCTGCAGTTTGCACTGTAAAATAGAATTGGAGCTCGTACTTCCCCATATATATGTATGGAGTGGATTTTGCATCTGAAAAGAAACTTTGTGTTCCCAACAAGTTAAGTGAAGAACGGCTTTCACACACACTTATCTCTCAGAACTGAGCATGTGGAGAGACGTTCGATCATCTAGCACAAAGGGAACTGGTTGCAGGAAAAACTTTTACGCTGGTTACTCAGTATTTTTCCTAGTGCCGGTTTGATATTCCTGCAGTTATCACTGTAAAACACAGTTGGAGCTAGTACCTCCCCATATATTTGTATGGAGTGGAGTATGCATGTGAAAAGAAACTTTGGGTTCCGAACAAGCTAGTTGAAGGACGGCTTTCACACACACTTATCTCTCAGAACTGAGCATGTGGAGAGACGTTCGTTCATCTACCACAAATGAACGGGTTGCAGGAGAAAATTTTACTCTGGTTTCCTAGTCTGTTTCCTAGTGCCGGATTGAAATTCCTGCAGTTTTCACTGTAAAACCGAGTTGGGGCTAGTACCTACCCATATATATGTATGGAGTGGAGTTTGCATCTGAAAAGAAACTTTGTGTTCCCATGAAGCTAGTTGAAGTACAGCTTTCACACACACTTATCTCTCAGAACTGAGCATTTGGAGAGATGTTCGTTCATCTAGCAAAAATGGAACGGGTTGCAGGAGAATATTTTCCTCTGGTTTCTCAGTCTGTTTCCATGTGCCGGTTTGAAATTTCTGCAGGTTTCAGTGTAAAACCGAGTTGGAGCTCGTACCTCCCCATATATATGTATGGTGTGGAGTTTGCAACTGAAAAGAAACTTTTTTGTTCCCAACAAGCTAGGTGAAGGACGGCTTTCACACACACTTATCTCTCAGAAATGAGCATGTGGAGAGACGTTCGTTCATCTCGCACGAAGGGAAGGGGTTGCAGTAGAAACATTTACTCTGGTATCTCTGTCTGTTTCTTAGTGCCGGTTTGAAGTTCCTGCAGTTTTCACTGTAAAACAGAATTGGAGCTCGTACCTCCCCATATATATATATGGAGTAGAGTTTGCAACTGAAAAGAAACTTTGTGTTCCCAACAAGTTACGTGAAGGAAGCCTTTCACACACACTTTTCTCTCAGAACTGAGCATGTGGAGAGACGATCGTTCATCTAGCACCAAGGGAACGGTTTGCAGAAGAAACGTTTACTCTGGTTTCTCAGTCTGTTTCCTAGTGCCGGTATGAAGTTCCTGCAGTTTGCACTGTAAAATAGAATTGGAGCTCGTACTTCCCCATATATATGAATGGAGTGGAATTTGCAAGTGAAAAGAAACTTTGTCTTCCCAACAAATAATTGAAGGACGGCTTTCACACATACTTATCTCTCAGAACTGAGCATGTGGTGAAACGTTCGTTCATCTAGCACAAAAGGAACGGGATGCAGGAGAATCTATTCACTGGTTTCTCAGTCTGTTTCCTAGTGCCGGTTTGAAGTTCCTGCAGTTTTCACTGTAAAATAGAGTTGGAGCTTGTACCTCCCCATATATATGTAACGAGTGGAGTTTGCATCTGAAAAGAAAATTTGTGTTCCCCACAAGCTAGGTGAAGGACGGCTTTCAAACACACTTATCTCTCAGAAATGAGCATGTGGAGAGACGTTCGTTCATCTAGCACAAAGGGAACGGGTTGCAGGGAACTCTTTTACTCTGGATTCTCAGTCTGTTTCCTAGTGCCGGTTTGAAGTTCCTGCAGTTTTCACTGTAAAACCGAGTTGGAGCTAGTACTTCCACATATATATTATGGAGTGGAGTTTGCAACTGAAAAGAAACTTTGTGTTCCCAACAAGCTAGTTGAAGGCCGGCTTTCACACACACTTATCTCTCAGAACTGAGTATGTGGAGAGACGTTCGTTTATCTAGCACAAAGGGAACGGTTTGCAGGAGAAACTTTTCTCTGGATTCTAAGTCTGTTTCCTAGTGCCGGTTTGAAGTTCCTGCAGTTTTCACTGTAAAAGAGAGTTGGAGCTAGTACCTCCCCATGTATATCTATGGAGTGGAGTTGGCAAGTGAAAATAAACTATGTGTTACCAACAATCTAGGTGAAGGACGGCTTTCACACACACTTATCTCTCAGAACTGAGCATGTGGAGAGACGTACGTTCATGTAGCACAAAGGGAACGGGTTGCTTGAGAAACTTTTACTCTGGTTTCTCAGTCTGTTTCCTAGTGCCGGTTTGAAGTTCCTGCAGTTTTCAGTGTAAAACCGAGTTGGAACACGTACCTCCTCATATATATGTGTAGAGTGGATTTTGCATCTGAAAAGAAACTTTGTGTTCCCAACAAGTTATTTGAAGGACGGCTTTCACACACACTTATCTCTCAGAAATGAGCATGTGGAGAGACGTTCGTTCATCTAGCACGAAATGAACGATTGGCAGGAGAAACATTTACTCTGGTATCTCTGTCTGTTTCCTAGTGCCGTTTTGAATTTCGTGCAGTTTTCACTATAAAACGGAGTTGGAGCTAGTACCTCCCCATATATATGTATGGAGTGGAGTTTGCAACTGAAAAGAAACTTTGTGTTTCCAACAAGCTAGGTGAATGACGGCTTTCACACACACTTATCTCTCAGAAATGAGCATGTGGAGAGACGTTCGTTCATCTAGCACGAAGTGAACGATTTGCAGGAGTAACTTTTACTCTGGTATCTCTGTCTGTTTCCTATTGCCGGTTTGAAGTTCCTGCAGTTTTCACTGTAAAACCGAGTTGGAGCTAGTACCTCCCCGTATATATGTATGGAGTGGAGTTTGCAACTGAAAAGAAACTTTGTGTTTCCAACAAGCTAGGTGAAGGGCGGCTTTCACACACAATTATCTCTGAGAACTTAGCATGTGGATAGACGTTCGTTCATCTAGCACAAAGGGAACGGGTTGCAGGAGAAACTTTTTCTCTGGTATCTCTGTCTGTTTCCTAGTGCCGGTTTGAAGTTCCTGCAGTTTTCACTGTAAAATCGAGTTGGAGCTTGTACCTCCCCATATATATGTAAGGAGTGGAATTTGCATCTGAAAAGAAACTTTGTTTTCCCCACAAGCTAGGTGAAGGACGGCTTTCAAACACACTTATCTCTCAGAAATGAGCATGTGGAGAGACGTTCGTTCATCCAGCACGAAGTGAACGATTTGCAGTAGAAACTTTTCTCTGGTATCTCTGTCTGTTTCCTAGTGCCGATTTGAAATTCCTGCAGTTTTCACTGTAAAACCGTGTTGGAACACGTACCTCCTCATATATATGTATGGATTGGATTTTGCATCTGAAAAGAAACTTTGTGTTCCCAACAAGTTATGTGAAGGACGGCTTTCACACACACTTATCTCTGAGAACTGAGCATGTGGAGAGACGTCCGTTCATCTAGCACAAAGGAACGGGTTGCAGGAAAAATTTTTACTCTGGTTTCTCCGTCTTTTTCCTAGTGCCGGTTTGATGTTCCTGCAGTTATCAATGTAAAACTAGTTGGAGCTAGTAACTCACCATATATTTGTATGGAGTGGAGTATGCAAGTGAAAAGAAACTTTGGGTTCCGAACAAGCTAGTTGAAGGACGGCTTTCACACACACTTATCTCTCAGAAATGAGCATGTGGAGAGACGTTCGTTCATCTACCACAAAGGAACGGGTTGCAGGAGAAAATTTTACTCTGGTTTCCTAGTCTGTTTCCTAGTGCCGGATTGAAATTCCTGCAGTTTTCACTGTAAAACCGAGTTGGAGCTTGTACCTACCCATATATATGTATGGAGTGGAGTTTGCATCTGAAAAGAAACTTTGTGTTCCCAAGAAGCTAGTTGAAGTACAGCTTTCACACACACTTATCTCACAGAACTGAGCATGTGGAGAGATGTTCGTTCATCTACCACAAATGGAACGGGTTGCAGGAGAATATTTTCCTCTGGTTTCTCAGTCTGTTTCCATGTGCCGGTTTGAAATTTCTGCAGGTTTCAGTGTAAAACCGAGTTGGAGCTCGTACCTCCCCATATATATGTATGGTGTGGAGTTTGCAACTGAAAAGAAACTTTTTTGTTCCCAACAAGCTAGGTGAAGGACGGCTTTCACACACACTTATCTCTCAGAAATGAGCATGTGGAGAGACGTTCGTTCATCACGCACGAAGGGAAGGGGTTGCAGTAGAAACATTTACTCTGGTATCTCTGTCTGTTTCTTAGTGCCGGTTTGAAGTTCCTGCAGTTTTCACTGTAAAACAGAATTGGAGCTCGTACCTCCCCATATATATATATGGAGTAGAGTTTGCAACTGAAAAGAATATTTGTGTTCCCAACAAGCTACGTGAAGGAAGCCTTTCACACACACTTTTCTATCAGAACTGAGCATGTGGAGAGACGATCGTTCATCTAGCACCATGGGAACGGTTTGCAGAATAAACGTTTACTCTGGTTTCTCAGTCTGTTTCCTAGTGCCGGTATGAAGTTCCTGCAGTTTGTACTGTAAAATAGAATTGGAGCTCGTACTTCCCCATATATATGTATGGAGTGGATTTTGCATCTGAAAAGAAACTTTGTGTTCCCAACAAGTTAAGTGAAGAACGGCTTTCACACACACTTATCTCTCAGAACTGAGCATGTGGAGAGACGTTCGTTCATCTAGCACAAAGTGAATGGGTTGCAGGAGAATCTATTCAGTGGTTTCTCAGTCTGTTTCCTAGTGTCGGTTTGAAGTTCCTGCAGTTTTCACTGTAAAATCGAGTTGGAGCTTGTACCTCCCCATATATATGTAACGAGTGGAGTTTGCATCTGAAAAGAAAATTTGTGTTCCCCATAAGCTAGGTGAAGGACGGCTTTCAAACACACTTATCTCTCAGAAATGAGCATGTGGAGAGACGTTCGTTCATCTAGCACGAAGTGAACGATTTGCAGGAGAAACTATTACTCTGGTATCTCTGTCTGTTTCCTAGTGCCGATTTGAAATTCCTGCAGTTTTCACTGTAAAACCGTGTTGGAACACGTACCACCTCATATATATGTATGGATTGGATTTTGCATCTGAAAAGAAACTTTGTGTTCCCAACAAGTTATGTGAAGGACGGCTTTCACACACACTTATCTCTCAGAACTGAGCATGTGGAGAGACGTCCGTTCATCTAGCACAAAGGGAACGGGTTGCAGGAGAAACTTTTACTCTGGTTTCTCAGTCTTTTTCAAAGTGCCGGTTTGATTTTCCTGCAGTTTTCACTGTAAAACAGAGTTGGAGCTAGTAACACACCATATATCTGTATGGAGTGGATTTTGCAACTGAAAAGAAACTTTGTGTTCCCAACAAGCTTGGTGAAGGACGGCTTTCACACACGCTAATCTCTCAGAACTGAGCATGTGGAGAGACGTTCGTTCATCTACCACAAAGGAACGGGTTGCAGGAGAAAATTTTACTCTGGTTTCCTAGTCTGTTTCCTAGTGCCGGATTGAAATTCCTGCAGTTTTCACTGTAAAACCGAGTTGGGGCTGGTACCTACCCATATATATGTATGGAGTGGAGTTTGCATCTGAAAAGAAACTTTGTGTTCCCATGAAGCTAGTTGAAGTACAGCTTTCACACACACTTATCTCTCAGAACTGAGCATGTGGAGAGATGTTCGTTCATCTAGCAAAAATGGAACGGGTTGCAGGAGAATATTTTCCTCTGGTTTCTCAGGCTGTTTCCATGTGCCGGTTTGAAATTTCTGCAGGTTTCAGTGTAAAACCGAGTTGGAGCTCGTACCTCCCCATATATATGTATGGTGTGGAGTTTGCAACTGAAAAGAAACTTTTTTGTTCCCAACAAGCTAGGTGAAGGACGGCTTTCACACACACTTATCTCTCAGAAATGAGCATGTGGAGAGACGTTCGTTCATCTCGCACGAAGGGAAGGGGTTACCGGAGAATCTTTTACTATGGTTTCTCAGTCTGTTTCGTAGAGCCGGTTTGAAGTTCCTGCAGTTTTCACTGTAAAACCGAGTTGGAGCGAGTACCACCCCATATATATGTATTGAGTGGTGTTTGCAACTGAAAAGAAACTTTGTGTTTCCAACAATCTAAGTAAAGGGCGGCTTTCACACACACTTTTCTCACAGAACTGAGCATGTGGATAGATGTTCGTTCATCTAGCACAAAGGGAACTGATTGCAGGAGAAACGTTACTCTGGTTTCTCAGTCTGTTTCCTAGTGCCGGTTTGAAGTTCCTGCAGTTTTCACTGTAAAACCGAGTTGGAGCCAGTACCTCCCCATATATATGTATGGAGTGGGGTTTGTAACTGAAAAGAAACTTTGTGTTTCCAACAAGCTAGGTGAATGACTGCTTTCACACACACTTATCTCTCAGAACTGAGGAAGTGGAGAGACGTACGTTCATGTAGCACAAAGGGAACGGGTTGCTTGAGAAACTTTTACTCTGGTTTCTCAGTCTGTTTCCTAGTGCCGGTTTGAAGTTCCTGCAGTTTTCAGTGTAAAACCGAGTTGGAACACGTACCTCGTCATATATATGTGTAGAGTGGATTTTGCATCTGAAAAGAAACTTTGTGTTCCCAACAAGTTATTTGAAGGACGGCTTTCCCACACACTTATCTCTCAGAAATGAGCATGTGGAGAGACGTTCGTTCATCTAGCACAAAGGGAACTGGTTGCAGGAAAAACGTTTACTCCGGTTTCTCAGTATTTTTCCTAGTGCCGGTTTGATATTCCTGCATTTATCACTGTAAAACACAGTTGGAGCTAGTACCTCCCCATATATTTGTATGAATTGGTGTTTGCAACTGAAAAGAAACTTTGTGTTTCCAACAATCTAAGTGAAGGGCGGCTTTCACACACACTTTTCTCACAGAACTGAGCATGTGGATAGATGTCGTTCATCTAGCACAAAGGGAACTGATTGCAGGAGAAACGTTACTCTGGTTTCTCAGTCTGTTTCCTAGTGCCGGTTTGAAGTTCCTGCAGTTTTCACTGTAAAACCGAGTTGGAGCCAGTACCTCCCCATATATATGTATGGAGTGGGGTTTGTAACTGAAAAGAAACTTTGTGTTTCCAACAAGCTAGGTGAATGAGTGCTTTCACACACACTTATCTCTCAGAACTGAGGAAGTGGAGAGACGTACGTTCATGTAGCACAAAGGGAACGGGTTGCTTGAGAAACTTTTACTCTGGTTTCTCAGTCTGTTTCCTAGTGCCGGTTTGAAGTTCCTGCAGTTTTCAGTGTAAAACCGAGTTGGAACACGTACCTCGTCATATATATGTGTAGAGTGGATTTTGCATCTGAAAAGAAACTTTGTGTTCCCAACAAGTTATTTGAAGGACGGCTTTCCCACACACTTATCTCTCAGAAATGAGCATGTGGAGAGACGTTCGTTCATCTAGCACGAAATGAACGATTGGTAGGAGAAACATTTTCTCTGGTATCTCTGTCTGTTTCCTAGTGCCGTTTTGAATTTCGTGCAGTTTTCACTATAAAACGGAGTTGGAGCTAGTACCTCCCCATATATATGTATGGAATGGAGTTTGCAAGTGAAAAGAAACTTTGTGTTTCCAACAAGCTAGGTGAAGGGCGGCTTTCACACACAATTATCTCTGAGAATTGAGCATGTGGATAGACGTTCGTTCATCTAGCACAAAGGGAACGGGTTGCAGGAGAAAATTTTTCTCTGGTTTCTCAGTCTGTTTCCTAGTGCCGTTTTGATGTTCCTGCAGTCTTCACTGTAAAACCGAGTTGGAGCTAGTACCTCCCCATATATATGTATGGAGTGGAGTTTGTAACTGAAAAGAAACTTTGTGTTTCCTACAAGCTAGGTGAATGACGGCTTTCACACACACTTATCTCTCAGAACTGAGCATGTGGAGAGACTTTCGTTCATCTAGCACAAAGGGAAAGGGTTGCAGGTGAAACATTTACTCTGGTTTCTCAGTCTGTTTCCTAGTGCCGGTTTGAAGTTCCTGCAGTTTTCACTGTAAAACCGAGTTGGAGCTTGTACCTCCCCATATATATGTATGGAGTGGAGTTTGCAACTGAAAAGAAACTTTGTGTTCCCAACAAGCTAGGTGAAGGACGGCTTTCACACACGCTTATCTCTCAGAACTGAGCATTTGGAGAGACGTTCGTTCATCTAGCACAAAGGGAACGGGTTGCAGGGAACTCTTTTACTCTGGATTCTCAGTCTGTTTCCTAGTGCCGGTTTGAAGTTCCTGCAGTTTTCACTGTAAAACAGAGTTTGAGCTAGTACCTCCCCATATATATGTATGGAGTAGAGTTTGCAACTGAAAAGAAACTTTGTATTCCCAACAAGCTGGGTGAAGGACGGCTTTCACACACCCTTATCTCTCAGAACTGAGCATGTGGAGAGAAGTTCGTTCATCTAGAACAAATGGAACGGTTTGCAGGAGCAACTTTTACTCTGGTTTCTCAGTCTGTTTCCTAGTGCCGGTTTGAAGTTCCTGCAGTTTTCACTGTAAAACCGAGTTGGAGCTAGTACTTCCACATATATATTATGGAGTGGAGTTTGCAACTGAAAAGAAACTTTGTGTTCCCAACAAGCTAGTTGAAGGCCGGCTTTCACACACACTTATCTCTGAGAACTGAGTATGTGGAGAGACGTTCGTTTATCTAGCACAAAGGGAACGGTTTGCAGGAGAAACTTTTCTCTGGATTCTAAGTCTGTTTCCTAGTGCCGGTTTGAAGTTCCTGCAGTTTTCACTGTAAAACAGAGTTGGAGCTAGTACCTCCCCATATATATCTATGGAGTGGAGTTGGCAAGTGAAAATAAACTATGTGTTACCAACAATCTAGGTGAAGGACGGCTTTCACACACACTTATCTCTCAGAACTGAGCATGTGGAGAGACGTACGTTCATGTAGCACAAAGGGAACGGGTTGCTTGAGAAACTTTTACTCTGGTTTCTCAGTCTGTTTCCTAGTGCCGGTTTGAAGTTCCTGCAGTTTTCAGTGTAAAACCGAGTTGGAACACGTACCTCCTCATATATATGTGTAGAGTGGATTTTGCATCTGAAAAGAAACTTTGTGTTCCCAATAAGCTAGGTGAAGGACGGCTTTCACACACTTATCTCTCAGAACTGATCATGTGGAGAGACGTTCGTTCATCTAGCAAGAAGTGAACGATTTTCAGGGGAAACTTTTACTCTGGTTTCTCAGTCTGTTTCCTAGTGCCGGTTTGAAGTTCCTGCAGTTTTCACTGTAAAACCGAGTTGGAGCTAGTACCTCCCCATATATATGTATGGAATGGAGTTTGAAACTGAAAAGAAACTATGTGTTCCCAACAAGCTATGTGAAGGACGGCTTTCACAAACGCTTATCTCTCAGAAATGAGCATGTGGAGAGACGTTCGTTCATCTAGCACAAAGGGAACGGGTTGCAGGGAACTCTTTTACTCTGGATTCTCAGTCTGTTTCCTAGTGCCGTTTTGAAGTTCCTGCAGTTTTCACTGTAAAACCGAGTTGGAGCTTGTACCTCCCCATTTATATGTATGGAGTGGAGTTTGCAACTGAAAAGAAACTTTGTGTTCCCAACAAGCTAGGTGAAGGACGGATTTCACACACGCTTATCTCTCAGAACTGAGCATGTGGAGAGACGTTCTTTCATCTAGCTCAAAGGGAACTGTTTGCAGGAGAACTTTTCCTCTGGTTTCTCAGTATTTTTCCTAGTGGCGGTTTGATATTCCTGCAGTTATCACTGTAAAAAAGAGTTGGAGCTAGTACCTCCCCATATTGTTGTATGGATTGGAGTTTGCAACTGAAAAGAAACTTTGTGTTTCCTACAAGCTAGGTGAATGACGGCTTTCACACACACTTATCTCTCAGAACTGAGCATGTGGAGAGACGTTCGTTCATCTAGCACAAAGGGAAAAGGTTGCAGGTGAAACATTTACTCTGGTTTCTCAGTCTGTTTCCTAGTGCCGGTTTGAAGTTCCTGCAGATTTCACTGTAAAACCGAGTTGGAGCTAGTACCTCCCCATATATATGTATGGAGTGGAATTTGCAACTGAAAAGAAACTTTGTGTTCCCAATAAGCTAGGTGAAGGACGGCTTTCACAGACGCATATCTCTCAGAAATGATCATGTGGAGAGACGTTCGTTCATCTAGCAAGAAGTGAACGATTTTCAGGGGAAACTTTTACTCTGGTTTCTCAGTCCTTTTCCTAGTGCCGGTTTGAAGTTCCTGCAGTTTTCACTGTAAAACCGAGTTGGAGCTAGTACCTCCCCATATATATGTATGGAATGGAGTTTGCAACTGAAAAGAAACTTTGTGTTCCCAACAAGCTATGTGAAGGACGGCTTTCACAAACGCTTATCTCTCAGAAATGAGCATGTGGAGAGACGTTCGTTCATCTAGCACAAAGGGAACGGGTTGCAGGGAACTCTTTTACTCTGGATTCTCAGTCTGTTTCCTAGTGCCGGTTTGAAGTTCCTGCAGTTTTCACTGTAAAACCGAGTTGGAGCTAGTACTTCCACATATATATTATGGAGTGGAGTTTGCAACTGAAAAGAAACTTTGTGTTCCCAACAAGCTAGTTGAAGGCCGGCTTTCACACACACTTATCTCTCAGAACTGAGTATGTGGAGAGACGTTCGTTTATCTAGCACAAAGGGAACGGTTTGCAGGAGAAACTTTTCTCTGGATTCTAAGTCTGTTTCCTAGTGCCGGTTTGAAGTTCCTGCAGTTTTCACTGTAAAACAGAGTTGGAGCTAGTACCTCCCCATATATATCTATGGAGTGGAGTTGGCAAGTGAAAATAAACTATGTGTTACCAACAATCTAGGTGAAGGACGGCTTTCACACACACTTATCTCTCAGAACTGAGCATGTGGAGAGACGTACGTTCATGTAGCACAAAGGGAACGGGTTGCTTGAGAAACTTTTACTCTGGTTTCTCAGTCTGTTTCCTAGTGCCGGTTTGAAGTTCCTGCAGTTTTCAGTGTAAAACCGAGTTGGAACACGTACCTCCTCATATATATGTGTAGAGTGGATTTTGCATCTGAAAAGAAACTTTGTGTTCCCAACAAGTTATTTGAAGGACGGCTTTCACACACACTTATCTCTCAGAACTGATCATGTGGAGAGACGTTCGTTCATCTAGCAAGAAGTGAACGATTTTCAGGGGAAACTTTTACTCTGGTTTCTCAGTCTGTTTCCTAGTGCCGGTTTGAAGTTCCTGCAGTTTTCACTGTAAAACCGAGTTGGAGCTAGTACCTCCCCATATATATGTATGGAATGGAGATTGCAACTGAAAAGAAACTTTGTGTTCCCAACAAGCTATGTGAAGGACGGCATTCACAAACGCTTATCTCTCAGAAATGAGCATGTGGAGAGACGTTCGTTCATCTAGCACAAAGGGAACGGGTTGCAGGGAACTCTTTTACTCTGGATTCTCAGTCTGTTTCCTAGTGCCGGTTTGATGTTCCTGCAGTTTTCACTGTAAAACCGAGTTGGAGCTAGTACTTCCACATATATATTATGGAGTGGAGTTTGCAACTGAAAAGAAACTTTGTGTTCCCAACATGCTAGTTGAAGGCCGGCTTTCACACACACTTATCTCTCAGAACTGAGTATGTGGAGAGACGTTCGTTTATCTAGCACAAAGGGAACGGTTTGCAGGAGAAACTTTTCTCTGGATTCTAAGTCTGTTTCCTAGTGCCGGTTTGAAGTTCCTGCAGTTTTCACTGTAAAACAGAGTTGGAGCTAGTACCTCCCCATATATATCTATGGAGTGGAGTTGGCAAGTGAAAATAAACTATGTGTTACCAACAATCTAGGTGAAGGACGGCTTTCACACACACTTATCTCTCAGAACTGAGCATGTGGAGAGACGTACGTTCATGTAGCACAAAGGGAACGGGTTGCTTGAGAAACTTTTACTCTGGTTTCTCAGTCTGTTTCCTAGTGCCGGTTTGAAGTTCCTGCAGTTTTCAGTGTAAAACCGAGTTGGAACACGTACCTCCTCATATATATGTGTAGAGTGGATTTTGCATCTGAAAAGAAACTTTGTGTTCCAAACAAGTTATTTGAAGGACGGCTTTCACACACACTTTTCTCACAGAACTGAGCATGTGGAGAGACGTTCGTTCATCTAGAACGAAATGAACGATTGGAAGGAGAAACATTTAATCTGGTATCTCTGTCTGTTTCCTAGTGCCGTTTTGAATTTCGTGCAGTTTTCACTATAAAACGGAGTTGGAGCTAGTACCTCCCCATATATATGTATTGAGTGGAGTTTGCAACTGAAAAGAAACTTTGTGTTTCCAACAAGCTAGGTGAATGACGGCTTTCACACACACTTATCTCTCAGAAATGAGCATGTGGAGAGACGTTCGTTCATCTAGCACGAAGTGAACGATTTGCAGGAGAAACTTTTACTCTGGTATCTCTGTCTGTTTCCTATTGCCGGTTTGAAGTTCCTGCAGTTTTCACTGTAAAACCGAGTTGGAGCTAGTACCTCCCCGTATATATTTATGGAGTGGAGTTTGCAACTGAAAAGAAACTTTGTGTTTCCAACAAGCTAGGTGAAGGGCGGCTTTCACACACAATTATATCTGAGAACTTAGCATGTGGATAGACGTTCGTTCATCTAGCACAAAGGGAACGTGTTGCAGGAGAAACTTTTTCTCTGGTATCTCTGTCTGTTTCCTAGTGCCGGTTTGAAGTTCCTGCAGTTTTCACTGTAAAATCGAGTTGGAGCTTGTACCTCCCCATATATATGTAAGGAGTGGAATTTGCATCTGAAAAGAAACTTTGTTTTCCCCACAAGCTAGGTGAAGGACGGCTTTCAAACACACTTATCTCTCAGAAATGAGCATGTGGAGAGACGTTCGTTCATCCAGCACGAAGTGAACGATTTGCAGGAGAAACTTTTCTCTGGTATCTCTGTCTGTTTCCTAGTGCCGATTTGAAATTCCTGCAGTTTTCACTGTAAAACCGTGTTGGAACACGTACCTCCTCATATATATGTATGGATTGGGTTTTGCATCTGAAAAGAAACTTTGTGTTCCCAACAAGTTATGTGAAGGACTGCTTTCACACACACTTATCTCTGAGAACTGAGCATGTGGAGAGACGTCCGTTCATCTAGCACAAAGGAACGGGTTGCAGGAAAAATTTTTACTCTGGTTTCTCCGTCTTTTTCCTAGTGCCGGTTTGATGTTCCTGCAGTTATCAATGTAAAATTAGTTGGAGCTAGTAACTCACCACATATTTGTATGGAGTGGAGTATGCAAGTGAAAAGAAACTTTGGCTTCCGAACAAGCTAGTTGAAGGACGGCTTTCACACACACTTATCTCTAAGAACTGAGCATGTGGAGAGACGTTCGTTCATCTACCACAAAGGAACGGGTTGCAGGTGAAAATTTTACTCTGGTTTCCTAGTCTGTTTCCTAGTGCCGGATTGAAATTCCTGCAGTTTT
Source organism: Camelus bactrianus (assembly GCF_048773025.1). Lineage (NCBI taxonomy): Eukaryota > Metazoa > Chordata > Mammalia > Artiodactyla > Camelidae > Camelus > Camelus bactrianus. Next base: position 7,241,365 of record NC_133553.1, read on the forward strand.
CACTGTAAAACCGAGTTGGAGCTAGTACCTACCCATATATATGTATGGAGTGGAGTTTGCATCTGAAAAGAAACTTTGTGTTCCCAAGAAGCTAGTTGAAGTACAGCTTTCACACACACTTATCTCACAGAACTGAGCATGTGGAGAGATGTTCGTTCATCTACCACAAATGGAACGGGTTGCAGGAGAATATTTTCCTCTGGTTTCTCAGTCTGTTTCCATGTGCCGGTTTGAAATTTCTGCAGGTTTCAGTGTAAAACCGAGTTGGAGCTCGTACCTCCCCATATATATGTATGGTGTGGAGTTTGCAACTGAAAAGAAACTTTTTTGTTCCCAACAAGCTAGGTGAAGGACGGCTTTCACACACACTTATCTCTCAGAAATGAGCATGTGGAGAGACGTTCGTTCATCTCGCACGAAGGGAAGGGGTTGCAGTAGAAACATTTACTCTGGTATCTCTGTCTGTTTCTTAGTGCCGGTTTGAAGTTCCTGCAGTTTTCACTGTAAAACAGAATTGGAGCTCGTACCTCCCCATATATATATATGGAGTAGAGTTTGCAACTGAAAAGAATATTTGTGTTCCCAACAAGCTACGTGAAGGAAGCCTTTCACACACACTTTTCTCTCAGAACTGAGCATGTGGAGAGACGATCGTTCATCTAGCACCATGGGAACGGGTTGCAGAATAAACGTTTACTCTGGTTTCTCAGTCTGTTTCCTAGTGCCGGTATGAAGTTCCTGCAGTTTGTACTGTAAAATAGAATTGGAGCTCGTACTTCCCCATATATATGTATGGAGTGGATTTTGCATCTGAAAAGAAACTTTGTGTTCCCAACAAGTTAAGTGAAGAATGGCTTTCACACACACTTATCTCTCAGAACTGAGCATGTGGAGAGACGTTCGATCATCTAGCACAAAGGGAACTGGTTGCAGGAAAAACTTTTACGCTGGTTACTCAGTATTTTTCCTAGTGCCGGTTTGATATTCCTGCAGTTATCACTGTAAAACACAGTTGGAGCTAGTACCTCCCCATATATTTGTATGGAGTGGAGTATGCATGTGAAAAGAAACTTTGGGTTCCGAACAAGCTAGTTGAAGGACGGCTTTCACACACACTTATCTCTCAGAACTGAGCATGTGGAGAGACGTTCGTTCATCTACCACAAAGGAACGGGTTGCAGGAGAAAATTTTACTCTGGTTTCCTAGTCTGTTTCCTAGTGCCGGATTGAAATTCCTGCAGTTTTCACTGTAAAACCGAGTTGGGGCTAGTACCTACCCATATATATGTATGGAGTGGAGTTTGCATCTGAAAAGAAACTTTGTGTTCCCATGAAGCTAGTTGAAGTACAGCTTTCACACACACTTATCTCTCAGAACTGAGCATGTGGAGAGATGTTCGTTCATCTAGCAAAAATGGAACGGGTTGCAGGAGAATATTTTCCTCTGGTTTCTCAGTCTGTTTCCATGTGCCGGTTTGAAATTTCTGCAGGTTTCAGTGTAAAACCGAGTTGGAGCTCGTACCTCCCCATATATATGTATGGTGTGGAGTTTGCAACTGAAAAGAAACTTTTTTGTTCCCAACAAGCTAGGTGAAGGACGGCTTTCACACACACTTATCTCTCAGAAATGAGCATGTGGAGAGACGTTCGTTCATCTCGCACGAAGGGAAGGGGTTGCAGGAGAAACATTTACTCTGGTATCTCTGTCTGTTTCTTAGTGCCGGTTTGAAGTTCCTGCAGTTTTCACTGTAAAACAGAATTGGAGCTCGTACCTCCCCATATATATATATGGAGTAGAGTTTGCAACTGAAAAGAAACTTTGTGTTCCCAACAAGTTACGTGAAGGAAGCCTTTCACACACACTTTTCTCTCAGAACAGAGCATGTGGAGAGACGATCGTTCATCTAGCACCAAGGGAACGGTTTGCAGAAGAAACGTTTACTCTGGTTTCTCAGTCTGTTTCCTAGTGCCGGTATGAAGTTCCTGCAGTTTGCACTGTAAAATAGAATTGGAGCTCGTACTTCCCCATATATATGAATGGAGTGGAATTTGCAAGTCTAAAGAAACTTTGTCTTCCCAACAAATAATTGAAGGACGGCTTTCACAAATACTTATCTCTCAGAACTGAGCATATGGTGAAACGTTCGTTCATCTAGCACAAAATGAACGGGATGCAGGAGAATCTATTCACTCGTTTCTCAGTCTGTTTCCTAGTGCCGGTTTGAAGTTCCTGCAGTTTTCACTGTAAAACCGAGTTGGAGCTTGTACCTCCCCATATATATGTAAGGAGTGGAGTTTGCATCTGAAAAGAAACTTTGTGTTCCCAACAAGCTAGGTGAAGGACGGCTTTCACACACAATTATCTCTCAGAACTGAGGATGTGGAGAGACTTTCGTTCATCTAGCACAAAGGGAACGGGTTGCAGGAAAATCTTTTATTCTGGTTTCTCAGTCTGTTTCCTAGTGCCGATTTGAAATTCCTGCAGTTTTCACTGTAAAACCGTGTTGGAACACGTACCTCCTCATATATATGTATGGAGTGGATTTTGCATCTGAAAAGAAACTTTGTGTTCCCAACAAGTTAATTGAAGAACGGCTTTCACACACACTTATCTCTCAGAACTGAGCATGTGGAGAGACGTTCGTTCATCTAGCACAAGGTGAATGGGTTGCAGGAGAATCTATTCAGTGGTTTCTCAGTCTGTTTCCTAGTGTCGGTTTGAAGTTCCTGCAGTTTTCACTGTAAAATCGAGTTGGAGCTTGTACCTCCCCATATATATGTAACGAGTGGAGTTTGCATCTGAAAAGAAAATTTGTGTTCCCCACAAGCTAGGTGAAGGACGGCTTTCAAACACACTTATCTCTCAGAAATGAGCATGTGGAGAGACGTTCGTTCATCTAGCACAAAAGGAACGGGTTGCAGGGAACTCTTTTACTCTGGATTCTCAGTCTGTTTCCTAGTGCCGGTTTGAAGTTCCTGCAGTTTTCACTGTAAAACCGAGTTGGAGCTAGTACTTCCACATATATATTATGGAGTGGAGTTTGCAACTGAAAAGAAACTTTGTGTTCCCAACAAGCTAGTTGAAGGCCGGCTTTCACACACACTTATCTCTCAGAACTGAGTATGTGGAGAGACGTTCGTTTATCTAGCACAAAGGGAACGGTTTGCAGGAGATACTTTTCTCTGGATTCTAAGTCTGTTTCCTAGTGCCGGTTTGAAGTTCCTGCAGTTTTCACTGTAAAACAGAGTTGGAGCTAGTACCTCCCCATATATATCTATGGAGTGGAGTTGGCAAGTGAAAATAAACTATGTGTTACCAACAATCTAGGTGAAGGACGGCTTTCACACACACTTATCTCTCAGAACTGAGCATGTGGAGAGACGTACGTTCATGTAGCACAAAGGGAACGGGTTGCTTGAGAAACTTTTACTCTGGTTTCTCAGTCTGTTTCCTAGTGCCGGTTTGAAGTTCCTGCAGTTTTCAGTGTAAAACCGAGTTGGAACACGTACCTCCTCATATATATGTGTAGAGTGGATTTTGCATCTGAAAAGAAACTTTGTGTTCCCAACAAGTTATTTGAAGGACGGCTTTCACACACACTTATCTCTCAGAAATGAGCATGTGGAGAGACGTTCGTTCATCTAGCACGAAATGAACGATTGGCAGGAGAAACATTTACTCTGGTATCTCTGTCTGTTTCCTAGTGCCGTTTTGAATTTCGTGCAGTTTTCACTATAAAACGGAGTTGGAGCTAGTACCTCCCCATATATATGTATGGAGTGGAGTTTGCAACTGAAAAGAAACTTTGTGTTTCCAACAAGCTAGGTGAATGACGGCTTTCACACACACTTATCTCTCAGAAATGAGCATGTGGAGAGACGTTCGTTCATCTAGCACGAAGTGAACGATTTGCAGGAGTAACTTTTACTCTGGTATCTCTGTCTGTTTCCTATTGCCGGTTTGAAGTTCCTGCAGTTTTCACTGTAAAACCGAGTTGGAGCTAGTACCTCCCCGTATATATGTATGGAGTGGAATTTGCAACTGAAAAGAAACTTTGTGTTTCCAACAAGCTAGGTGAAGGGCGGCTTTCACACACAATTATCTCTGAGAACTTAGCATGTGGATAGACGTTCGTTCATCTAGCAAAAAGGGAACGGGTTGCAGGAGAAACTTTTTCTCTGGTATCTCTGTCTGTTTCCTAGTGCCGGTTTGAAGTTCCTGCAGTTTTCACTGTAAAATCGAGTTGGAGCTTGTACCTCCCCATATATATGTAAGGAGTGGAATTTGCATCTGAAAAGAAACTTTGTTTTCCCCACAAGCTAGGTGAAGGACGGCTTTCAAACACACATATCTCTCAGAAATGAGCATGTGGAGAGACGTTCGTTCATCCAGCACGAAGTGAACGATTTGCAGGAGAAACTTTTCTCTGGTATCTCTGTCTGTTTCCTAGTGCCGATTTGAAATTCCTGCAGTTTTCACTGTAAAACCGTGTTGGAACACGTACCTCCTCATATATATGTATGGATTGGATTTTGCATCTGAAAAGAAACTTTGTGTTCCCAACAAGTTATGTGAAGGACGGCTTTCACACACACTTATCTCTGAGAACTGAGCATGTGGAGAGACGTCCGTTCATCTAGCACAAAGGAACGGGTTGCAGGAAAAATTTTTACTCTGGTTTCTCCGTCTTTTTCCTAGTGCCGGTTTGATGTTCCTGCAGTTATCAATGTAAAACTAGTTGGAGCTAGTAACTCACCATATATTTGTATGGAGTGGAGTATGCAAGTGAAAAGAAACTTTGGGTTCCGAACAAGCTAGTTGAAGGACGGCTTTCACACACACTTATCTCTCAGAACTGAGCATGTGGAGAGACGTTCGTTCATCTACCACAAAGGAACGGGTTGCAGGAGAAAATTTTACTCTGGTTTCCTAGTCTGTTTCCTAGTGCCGGATTGAAATTCCTGCAGTTTTCACTGTAAAACCGAGTTGGAGCTAGTACCTACCCATATATATGTATGGAGTGGAGTTTGCATCTGAAAAGAAACTTTGTGTTCCCAAGAAGCTAGTTGAAGTACAGCTTTCACACACACTTATCTCACAGAACTGAGCATGTGGAGAGATGTTCGTTCATCTACCACAAATGGAACGGGTTGCAGGAGAATATTTTCCTCTGGTTTCTCAGTCTGTTTCCATGTGCCGGTTTGAAATTTCTGCAGGTTTCAGTGTAAAACCGAGTTGGAGCTCGTACCTCCCCATATATATGTATGGTGTGGAGTTTGCAACTGAAAAGAAACTTTTTTGTTCCAAAACAAGCTAGGTGAAGGACGGCTTTCACACACACTTATCTCTCAGAAATGAGCATGTGGAGAGACGTTCGTTCATCTCGCACGAAGGGAAGGGGTTGCAGTAGAAACATTTACTCTGGTATCTCTGTCTGTTTCTTAGTGCCGGTTTGAAGTTCCTGCAGTTTTCACTGTAAAACAGAATTGGAGCTCGTACCTCCCCATATATATATATGGAGTAGAGTTTGCAACTGAAAAGAATATTTGTGTTCCCAACAAGCTACGTGAAGGAAGCCTTTCACACACACTTTTCTATCAGAACTGAGCTTGTGGAGAGATGATCGTTCATCTAGCACCATGGGAACGGTTTGCAGAATAAACGTTTACTCTGGTTTCTCAGTCTGTTTCCTAGTGCCGGTATGAAGTTCCTGCAGTTTGTACTGTAAAATAGAATTGGAGCTCGTACTTCCCCATATATATGTATGGAGTGGATTTTGCATCTGAAAAGAAACTTTGTGTTCCCAACAAGTTAAGTGAAGAACGGCTTTCACACACACTTATCTCTCAGAACTGAGCATGTGGAGAGACGTTCGTTCATCTAGCACAAAGTGAATGGGTTGCAGGAGAATCTATTCAGTGGTTTCTCAGTCTGTTTCCTAGTGTCGGTTTGAAGTTCCTGCAGTTTTCACTGTAAAATCGAGTTGGAGCTAGTACCTCCCCATATATATTTAACGAGTGGAGTTTGCATCTGAAAAGAAAATTTGTGTTCCCCATAAGCTAGGTGAAGGACGGCTTTCAAACACACTTATCTCTCAGAAATGAGCATGTGGAGAGACGTTCGTTCATCTAGCACGAAGTGAACGATTTGCAGGAGAAACTTTTACTCTGGTATCTCTGTCTGTTTCCTAGTGCCGATTTGAAATTCCTGCAGTTTTCACTGTAAAACCGTTTTGGAACACGTACCACCTCATATATATGTATGGATTGGATTTTGCATCTGAAAAGAAACTTTGTGTTCCCAACAAGTTATGTGAAGGACGGCTTTCACACACAATTATCTCTCAGAACTGAGCATGTGGAGAGACGTCCGTTCATCTAGCACAAAGGGAACGGGTTGCAGGAGAAACTTTTACTCTGGTTTCTCAGTCTTTTTCCTAGTGCCGGTTTGATTTTCCTGCAGTTTTCACTGTAAAACAGAGTTGGAGCTAGTAACACACCATATATTTGTATGGAGTGGATTTTGCAACTGAAAAGAAACTTTGTGTTCCCAACAAGCTTGGTGAAGGACGGCTTTCACACACGCTTATCTCTCAGAACTGAGCATGTGGAGAGACGTTCGTTCATCTAGCACCAAGGGAACGGGTTACAGGAGAATCTTTTACTCTGGTTTCTCAGTCTGTTTCCTAGTGCCCGTTTGAAGTTCCTGCAGTTTTCACTGTAAAACCGAGTTGGAGCTAGTATCTCCCCATATATATTTATGGAGTGGGGTTAGCAACTGAAAAGAAACTTTGTGTTTCCAAAAAGCTAGGTGAAGGGCGGCTTTCACACACACTTATCTCTCAGAATTGAGCATGTGGAGAGACGTTCGTTCATCTAGCACAAAGGGAACGGGTTGCAGGGGAAACTTTTACTCTGGTTTCTCAGTCTGTTTCCTAGTGCCGTTTTGAAGTTCCTGCAGTTTTCACTGTAAAACCGAGTTGGAGCTAGTACCTCCCCATATATATTTATTGAGTGGAGTTTGCAACTGAAAAGAATCTTTGTGTTTCAAACAAGCTAGGTGAATTACGGCTTTCACACACACTTATCTCTCAGAACTGAGCATGTGGAGAGACGTTCGATCATCTAGCACAAAGGGAACTGGTTGCAGGAAAAACTTTTACGCTGGTTACTCAGTATTTTTCCTAGTGCCGGTTTGATATTCCTGCAGTTATCACTGTAAAACACAGTTGGAGCTAGTACCTCCCCATATATTTGTATGGAGTGGAGTATGCATGTGAAAAGAAACTTTGGGTTCCGAACAAGCTAGTTGAAGGACGGCTTTCACACACACTTATCTCTCAAAACTGAGCATGTGGAGAGACGTTCGTTCATCTACCACAAAGGAACGGGTTGCAGGAGAAAATTTTACTCTGGTTTCCTAGTCTGTTTCCTAGTGCCGGATTGAAATTCCTGCAGTTTTCACTGTAAAACCGAGTTGGGGCTAGTACCTACCCATATATATGTATGGAGTGGAGTTTGCATCTGAAAAGAAACTTTGTGTTCCCATGAAGCTAGTTGAAGTACAGCTTTCACACACACTTATCTCTCAGAACTGAGCATGTGGAGAGATGTTCGTTCATCTAGCAAAAATGGAACGGGTTGCAGGAGAATATTTTCCTCTGGTTTCTCAGTCTGTTTCCATGAGCCGGTTTGAAATTTCTGCAGGTTTCAGTGTAAAACCGAGTTGGAGCTCGTACCTCCCCATATATATGTATGGTGTGGAGTTTGCAACTGAAAAGAAACTTTTTTGTTCCCAACAAGCTAGGTGAAGGACGGCTTTCACACACACTTATCTCTCAGAAATGAGCATGTGGAGAGACGTTCGTTCATCTCGCACGAAGGGAAGGGGTTGCAGGAGAAACATTTACTCTGGTATCTCTGTCTGTTTCTTAGTGCCGGTTTGAAGTTCCTGCAGTTTTCACTGTAAAACAGAATTGGAGCTCGTACCTCCCCATATATATATATGGAGTAGAGTTTGCAACTGAAAAGAAACTTTGTGTTCCCAACAAGTTACGTGAAGGAAGCCTTTCACACACACTTTTCTCTCAGAACTGAGCATGTGGAGAGACGATCGTTCATCTAGCACCAAGGGAACGGTTTGCAGAAGAAACGTTTACTCTGGTTTCTCAGTCTGTTTCCTAGTGCCGGTATGAAGTTCCTGCAGTTTGCACTGTAAAATAGAATTGGAGCTCGTACTTCCCCATATATATGAATGGAGTGGAATTTGCAAGTGAAAAGAAACTTTGTCTTCCCAACAAATAATTGAAGGACGGCTTTCACACATACTTATCTCTCAGAAATGAGCATGTGGTGAAACGTTCGTTCATCTAGCACAAAAGGAACGGGATGCAGGAGAATCTATTCACTGGTTTCTCAGTCTGTTTCCTAGTGCCGGTTTGAAGTTCCTGCAGTTTTCACTGTAAAATCGAGTTGGAGCTTGTACCTCCCCATATATATGTAAGGAGTGGAGTTTGCATCTGAAAAGAAACTTTGTGTTCCCAACAAGCTAGGTGAAGGACGGCTTTCACACACAATTATCTCTCAGAACTGAGGATGTGGAGAGACTTTCGTTCATCTAGCACAAAGGGAACGGGTTGCAGGAAAACCTTTTATTCTGGTTTCTCAGTCTGTTTCCTAGTGCCGATTTGAAATTCCTGCAGTTTTCACTGTAAAACCGTGTTGGAACACGTACCTAGTCATATATATGTATGGAGTGAATTTTGCATCTGAAAAGAAACTTTGTGTTCCCAACAAGTTAATTGAAGAACGGCTTTCACACACACTTATCTCTCAGAACTGAGCATGTGGAGAGACGTTCGTTCATCTAGCACAAGGTGAATGGGTTGCAGGAGAATCTATTCAGTGGTTTCTCAGTCTGTTTCCTAGTGTCGGTTTGAAGTTCCTGCAGTTTTCACTGTAAAATCGAGTTGGAGCTTGTACCTCCCCATATATATGTAACGAGTGGAGTTTGCATCTGAAAAGAAAATTTGTGTTCCCCACAAGCTAGGTGAAGGACGGCTTTCAAACACACTTATCTCTCAGAAATGAGCATGTGGAGAGACGTTCGTTCATCTAGCACGAAGTGAACGATTTGCAGGAGAAACTTTTACTCTGGTATCTCTGTCTGTTTCCTAGTGCCGATTTGAAATTCCTGCAGTTTTCACTGTAAAACCGTGTTGGAACACGTACCACCTCATATATATGTATGGATTGGATTTTGCATCTGAAAAGAAACTTTGTGTTCCCAACAAGTTATGTGAAGGACGGCTTTCACACACACTTATCACTCAGAACTGAGCATGTGGAGAGACGTCCGTTCATCTAGCACAAATGGAACGGGTTTCAGGAGAAACTTTTACTCTGGTTTCTCAGTCTTTTTCCAAGTGCCGGTTTGATTTTCCTGCAGTTTTCACTGTAAAACAGAGTTGGAGCTAGTAACTCACCATATATTTGTATGGAGTGGAGTTTGCAACTGAAAAGAAACTTTGTGTTCCCAACAAGCTAGGTGAAGGACGGCTTTCACACACGCTTATCTCTCAGAACTGAGCATGTGGAGAGACGTTCGTTCATCTAGCACCAAGGGAACGGGTTACAGGAGAATCTTTTACTCTGGTTTCTCAGTCTGTTTCCTAGTGCCGGTTTGAAGTTCCTGCAGTTTTCACTGTAAAACCGAGTTGGAGCTAGTATCTCCCCATATATATTTATGGAGTGGAGTTAGCAACTGAAAAGAAACTTTGTGTTTCCAAAAAGCTAGGTGAAGGGCGGCTTTCACACACACGTATCTCTCAGAATTGAGCATGTGGAGAGACGTTCGTTCATCTAGCACAAAGGGAACGGGTTACCGGAGAATCTTTTACTATGGTTTCTCAGTCTGTTTCGTAGCGCCGGTTTGAAGTTCCTGCAGTTTTCACTGTAAAACCGAGTTGGAGCGTGTACCTCCCCATATATATGTATTGAGTGGTGTTTGCAACTGAAAAGAAACTTTGTGTTTCAAACAAGCTAGGTGAATTACGGCTTTCACACACACTTATCTCTCAGAACTGAGCATGTGGAGAGACTTTCGTTCATCTAGCACAAAGGGAACTGGTTGCAGGAAAAACGTTTACTCCGGTTTCTCAGTATTTTTCCTAGTGCCGGTTTGATATTCCTGCAGTTATCACTGTAAAACACAGTTGGAGCTAGTACCTCCCCATATATTTGTATGAATTGGTGTTTGCAACTGAAAAGAAACTTTGTGTTTCCAACAATCTAAGTGAAGGGCGGCTTTCACACACACTTTTCTCACAGAACTGAGCATGTGGATAGATGTTCGTTCATCTAGCACAAAGGGAACTGGTTGCAGGAGAAACGTTACTCTGGTTTCTCAGTCTGTTTCCTAGTGCCGGTTTGAAGTTCCTGCAATTTTCACTGTAAAACCGAGTTGGAGCCAGTACCTCCCCATATATATGTATGGAGTGGGGTTTGTAACTGAAAAGAAACTTTGTGTTTCCAACAAGCTAGGTGAATGACGGCTTTCACACACACTTATCTCTCAGAAATGAGCATGTGGAGAGACGTTCGTTCATCTAGCACGAAGTGAACGATTTGCAGGAGAAACTTTTACTCTGGTATCTCTGTCTGTTTCCTATTGCCGGTTTGAATTTCCTGCAGTTTTCACTGTAAAACCGAGTTGGAGCTAGTACCTCCCCGTATATATGTATGGAGTGGAGTTTGCAACTGAAAAGAAACTTTGTGTTTCCAACAAGCTAGGTGAAGGGCGGCTTTCACACACAATTATCTCTGAGAACTTAGCATGTGGATAGACGTTCGTTCATCTAGCACAAATGGAACGGGTTGCAGGAGAAACTTTTTCTCTGGTATCTCTGCCTGTTTCCTAGTGCCCGTTTGAAGTTCCTGCAGTTTTCACTGTAAAATCGAGTTGGAGCTTGTACCTCCCCATATATATGTAAGGAGTGGAATTTGAATCTGAAAAGAAACTTTGTTTTCCCCACAAGCTAGGTGAAGGACTGCTTTCAAACACAATTATCTCTCAGAAATGAGCATGTGGAGAGACGTTCGTTCATCCAGCACGAAGTGAACGATTTGCAGGAGAAACTTTTACTCTGGTATCTCTGTCTGTTTCCTAGTGCCGATTTGAAATTCCTGCAGTTTTCACTGTAAAACCGTGTTGGAACACGTACCTCCTCATATATATGTATGGATTGGATTTTGCATCTGAAAAGAAACTTTGTGTTCCCAACAAGTTATGTGAAGGACGGCTTTCACACACACTTATCTCTGAGAACTGAGCATGTGGAGAGACGTCCGTTCATCTAGCACAAAGGAACGGGTTGCAGGAAAAATTTTTACTCTGGTTTCTCCGTCTTTTTCCTAGTGCAGGTTTGATGTTCCTGCAGTTATCAATGTAAAACTAGTTGGAGCTAGTAACTCACCATATATTTGTATGGAGTGGAGTTTGCAACTGAAAAGAAACTTTGTGTTCCCAACAAGCTCGGTGAAGGACGGCTTTCACACACGCTTATCTCTCAGAACTGAGCATGTGGTGAGACTTTCGTTCATCTAGCACCAAGGGTAAGGGTTACAGGAGAATCTTTTACTCTGGTTTCTCAGTCTGTTTCCTAGTGCCGGTTTGAAGTTCCTGCAGTTTTCACTGTAAAACCGAGTTAGTGCTAGTATCTCCCCATACATATGTATGGAATGGAGTTAGCAACTGAAAAGAAACTTTGTGTTTCCAGAAAGATAGGTGAAGGGCGGCTATCACACACACTTATCTCTCAGAATTGAGCATGTAGAGAGACGTTCGTTCATCTAGCACAAAGGGAACGGATTTCAGGAGAATCTTTTAATCTGGTTTCTCAGTCTGTTTCCTAGAGCCGGTTTGAAGTTCCTGCAGTTTTCACTGTAAAACCGAGTTGGAGCTAGTACCTCCCCATATATATGTATTGAGTGGAGTTTGCAACTGAAAAGAAACTTTGTGTTCCAAAAAGCTAGGTGAATTACGGCTTTCACACACACTAATCTCTCAGAACTGAGCATGTGGAGAGACGTTCGATCATCTAGCAAAAAGGGAACTGGTAGCAGGAAAACCTTTTACTGTGGTTACTCAGTATTTTTCCTAGTGCCGGTTTGATATTCCTGCAGTTATCACTGTAAAACCGAGTTGGAGCTAGTACCTCCCCGTATATATGTATGGAGTGGAGTTTGCAACTGAAAAGAAACTTTGTGTTTCCAACAAGCTAGGTGAAGGGCGGCTTTCACACACAATTATCTCTGAGAACTTAGCATGTGGATAGACGTTCGTTCATCTAGCACAAAGGGAACGGGTTGCAGGAGAAACTTTTTCTCTGGTATCTCTGTCTGTTTCCTAGTGCCGGTTTGAAGTTCCTGCAGTTTTCACTGTAAAATCGAGTTGGAGCTTGTACCTCCCCATATATATGTAAGGAGTGGAATTTGCATCTGAAAAGAAACTTTGTTTTCCCCACAAGCTAGGTGAAGGACGGCTTTCAAACACACTTATCTCTCAGAAATGAGCATGTGGAGAGACGTTCGTTCATCCAGCACGAAGTGAACGATTTGCAGTAGAAACTTTTACTCTGGTATCTCTGTCTGTTTCCTAGTGCCGATTTGAAATTCCTGCAGTTTTCACTGTAAAACCGTGTTGGAACACGTACCTCCTCATATATATGTATGGATTGGATTTTGCATCTGAAAAGAAACTTTGTGTTCCCAACAAGTTATGTGAAGGACGGCTTTCACACACACTTATCTCTGAGAACTGAGCATGTGGAGAGACGTCCGTTCATCTAGCACAAAGGAACGGGTTGCCGGAAAAATTTTTACTCTGGTTTCTCCGTCTTTTTCCTAGTGCCGGTTTGATTTTCCTGCAGTTATCAATGTAAAACTAGTTGGAGCTAGTAACTCACCATATATTTGTATGGAGTGGAGTATGCAAGTGAAAAGAAACTTTGGGTTCCGAACAAGCTAGTTGAAGGACGGCTTTCACACACACTTATCTCTCAGAACTGAGCATGTGGAGAGACGTTCGTTCATCTACCACAAAGGAACGGGTTGCAGGAGAAAATTTTACTCTGGTTTCCTAGTCTGTTTCCTAGTGCCGGATTGAAGTTCCTGCAGTTTTCACTGTAAAACCGAGTTGGAGCTAGTACCTACCCATATATATGTATGGAGTGGAGTTTGCATCTGAAAAGAAACTTTGTGTTCCCAAGAAGCTAGTTGAAGTACAGCTTTCACACACACTTATCTCACAGAACTGAGCATGTGGAGAGATGTTCGTTCATCTACCACAAATGGAACGGGTTGCAGGAGAATATTTTCCTCTGGTTTCTCAGTCTGTTTCCATGTGCCGGTTTGAAATTTCTGCAGGTTTCAGTGTAAAACCGAGTTGGAGCTCGTACCTCCCCATATATATGTATGGTGTGGAGTTTGCAACTGAAAAGAAACTTTTTTGTTCCCAACAAGCTAGGTGAAGGACGGCTTTCACACACACTTATCTCTCAGAAATGAGCATGTGGAGAGACGTTCGTTCATCTCGCACGAAGGGAAGGGGTTGCAGTAGAAACATTTACTCTGGTATCTCTGTCTGTTTCTTAGTGCCGGTTTGAAGTTCCTGCAGTTTTCAGTGTAAAACCGAGTTGAAACACGTACCTCCTCATATATATGTGTAGAGTGGATTTTGCATCTGAAAAGAAACTTTGTGTTCCCAACAAGTTATTTGAAGGACGGCTTTCACACACACTTATCTCTCAGAACTGATCATGTGGAGAGACGTTCGTTCATCTAGCAAGAAGTGAACGATTTTCAGGGGAAACTTTTACTCTGGTTTCTCAGTCTGTTTCCTAGTGCCGGTTTGAAGTTCCTGCAGTTTTCACTGTAAAACCGAGTTGGAGCTAGTACCTCCCCATATATATGTATGGAATGGAGATTGCAACTGAAAAGAAACTTTGTGTTCCCAACAAGCTATGTGAAGGACGGCATTCACAAACGCTTATCTCTCAGAAATGAGCATGTGGAGAGACGTTCGTTCATCTAGCACAAAGGGAACGGGTTGCAGGGAACTCTTTTACTCTGGATTCTCAGTCTGTTTCCTAGTGACGGTATGATGTTCCTGCAGTTTTCACTGTAAAACCGAGTTGGAGCTAGTACTTCCACATATATATTATGGAGTGGAGTTTGCAACTGAAAAGAAACTATGTGTTCCCAACAAGCTAGTTGAAGGCCGGCTTTCACACACACTTATCTCTCAGAACTGAGTATGTGGAGAGACGTTCGTTTATCTAGCACAAAGGGAACGGTTTGCAGGAGAAACTTTTCTCTGGATTCTAAGTCTGTTTCCTAGTGCCGGTTTGAAGTTCCTGCAGTTTTCACTGTAAAACAGAGTTGGAGCTAGTACCTCCCCATATATATCTATGGAGTGGAGTTGGCAAGTGAAAATAAACTATGTGTTACCAACAATCTAGGTGAAGGACGGCTTTCACACACACTTATCTCTCAGAACTGAGCATGTGGAGAGACGTACGTTCATGTAGCACAAAGGGAACGGGTTGCTTGAGAAACTTTTACTCTGGTTTCTCAGTCTGTTTCCTAGTGCCGGTTTGAAGTTCCTGCAGTTTTCAGTGTAAAACCGAGTTGGAACACGTACCTCCTCATATATATGTGTAGAGTGGATTTTGCATCTGAAAAGAAACTTTGTGTTCCCAACAAGTTATTTGAAGGACGGCTTTCACACACACTTATCTCTCAGAAATGAGCATGTGGAGAGACGTTCGTTCATCTAGCACGAAATGAACGATTGGCAGGAGAAACATTTAATCTGGTATCTCTGTCTGTTTCCTAGTGCCGTTTTGAATTTCGTGCAGTTTTCACTATAAAACGGAGTTGGAGCTTGTACCTCCCCATATATATGTATGGAGTGGAGTTTGCAACTGAAAAGAAACTTTGTGTTTCCAACAAGCTAGGTGAATGACGGCTTTCACACACACTTATCTCTCAGAAATGAGCATGTGGAGAGACGTTCGTTCATCTAGCACGAAGTGAACGATTTGCAGGAGAAACTTTTACTCTGGTATCTCTGTCTGTTTCCTATTGCCGGTTTGAAGTTCCTGCAGTTTTCACTGTAAAACCGAGTTGGAGCTAGTACCTCCCCGTATATATGTATGGAGTGGAGTTTGCAACTGAAAAGAAACTTTGTGTTTCCAACAAGCTAGGTGAAGGGCGGCTTTCACACACAATTATATCTGAGAACTTAGCATGTGGATAGACGTTCGTTCATCTAGCACAAAGGGAAAGTGTTGCAGGAGAAACTTTTTCTCTGGTATCTCTGTCTGTTTCCTAGTGCCGGTTTGAAGTTCCTGCAGTTTTCACTGTAAAATCGAGTTGGAGCTTGTACCTCCCCATATATATGTAAGGAGTGGAATTTGCATCTGAAAAGAAACTTTGTTTTCCCCACAAGCTAGGTGAAGGACGGCTTTCAAACACACTTATCTCTCAGAAATGAGCATGTGGAGAGACGTTCGTTCATCCAGCACGAAGTGAACGATTTGCAGGAGAAACTTTTCTCTGGTATCTCTGTCTGTTTCCTAGTGCCGATTTGAAATTCCTGCAGTTTTCACTGTAAAACCGTGTTGGAACACGTACCACCTCATATATATGTATGGATTGGGTTTTGCATCTGAAAAGAAACTTTGTGTTCCCAACAAGTTATGTGAAGGACTGCTTTCACACACACTTATCTCTGAGAACTGAGCATGTGGAGAGACGTCCGTTCATCTAGCACAAAGGAACGGGTTGCAGGAAAAATTTTTACTCTGGTTTCTCCGTCTTTTTCCTAGTGCCGGTTTGATGTTCCTGCATTTATCAATGTAAAATTAGTTGGAGCTAGTAAGTCACCATATATTTGTATGGAGTGGAGTATGCAAGTGAAAAGAAACTTTGGCTTCCGAACAAGCTAGTTGAAGGACGGCTTTCACACACACTTATCTCTAAGAACTGAGCATGTGGAGAGACGTTCGTTCATCTACCACAAAGGAACGGGTTGCAGGAGAAAATTTTACTCTGGTTTCCTAGTCTGTTTCCTAGTGCCGGATTGAAATTCCTGCAGTTTTCACTGTAAAACCGAGTTGGAGCTAGTACCTACCCATATATATGTATGGAGTGGAGTTTGCATCTGAAAAGAAACTTTGTGTTCCCAAGAAGCTAGTTGAAGTACAGCTATCACACACACTTTTCTCACAGAACTGAGCATGTGGAGAGATGTTCGTTCATCTACCACAAATGGAACGGGTTGCAGGAGAATATTTTCCTCTGGTTTCTCAGTCTGTTTCCATGTGCCGGTTTGAAATTTCTGCAGGTTTCAGTGTAAAACCGAGTTGGAGCTCGTACCTCCCCATATATATGTATGGTGTGGAGTTTGCAACTGAAAAGAAACTTTTTTGTTCCCAACAAGCTAGGTGAAGGACGGCTTTCACACACACTTATCTCTCAGAAATGAGCATGTGGAGAGACGTTCGTTCATCTCGCACTAAGGGAAGGGGTTGCAGTAGAAACATTTACTCTGGTATCTCTCTCTGTTTCTTAGTGCCGGTTTGAAGTTCCTGCAGTTTTCACTGTAAAACAGAATTGGAGCTCGTACCTCCCCATATATATATATGGAGTAGAGTTTGCAACTGAAAAGAATATTTGTGTTCCCAACAAGCTACGTGAAGGAAGCCTTTCACACACACTTTTCTCTCAGAACTGAGCATGTGGAGAGACGATCGTTCATCTAGCACCATGGGAACGGTTTGCAGAAGAAACGTTTACTCTGGTTTCTCAGTCTGTTTCCTAGTGCCGGTATGAAGTTCCTGCAGTTTGCACTGTAAAATAGAATTGGAGCTCGTACTTCCCCATATATATGTATGGAGTGGATTTTGCATCTGAAAAGAAACTTTGTGTTCCCAACAAGTTAAGTGAAGAACGGCTTTCACACACACTTATCTCTCAGAACTGAGCATGTGGAGAGACGTTCGATCATCTAGCACAAAGGGAACTGGTTGCAGGAAAAACTTTTACGCTGGTTACTCAGTATTTTTCCTAGTGCCGGTTTGATATTCCTGCAGTTATCACTGTAAAACACAGTTGGAGCTAGTACCTCCCCATATATTTGTATGGAGTGGAGTATGCATGTGAAAAGAAACTTTGGGTTCCGAACAAGCTAGTTGAAGGACGGCTTTCACACACACTTATCTCTCAGAACTGAGCATGTGGAGAGACGTTCGTTCATCTACCACAAAGGAACGGGTTGCAGGAGAAAATTTTACTCTGGTTTCCTAGTCTGTTTCCTAGTGCCGGATTGAAATTCCTGCAGTTTTCACTGTAAAACCGAGTTGGGGCTAGTACCTACCCATAAATATGTATGGAGTGGAGTTTGCATCTGAAAAGAAACTTTGTGTTCCCATGAAGCTAGTTGAAGTACAGCTTTCACACACACTTATCTCTCAGAACTGAGCATTTGGAGAGATGTTCGTTCATCTAGCAAAAATGGAACGGGTTGCAGGAGAATATTTTCCTCTGGTTTCTCAGTCTGTTTCCATGTGCCGGTTTGAAATTTCTGCAGGTTTCAGTGTAAAACCGAGTTGGAGCTCGTACCTCCCCATATATATGTATGGTGTGGAGTTTGCAACTGAAAAGAAACTTTTTTGTTCCCAACAAGCTAGGTGAAGGACGGCTTTCACACACACTTATCTCTCAGAAATGAGCATGTGGAGAGACGTTCGTTCATCTCGCACGAAGGGAAGGGGTTGCAGTAGAAACATTTACTCTGGTATCTCTGTCTGTTTCTTAGTGCCGGTTTGAAGTTCCTGCAGTTTTCACTGTAAAACAGAATTGGAGCTCGTACCTCCCCATATATATATATGGAGTAGAGTTTGCAACTGAAAAGAAACTTTGTGTTCCCAACAAGTTACGTGAAGGAAGCCTTTCACACACACTTTTCTCTCAGAACTGAGCATGTGGAGAGACGATCGTTCATCTAGCACCAAGGGAACGGTTTGCAGAAGAAACGTTTACTCTGGTTTCTCAGTCTGTTTCCTAGTGCCGGTATGAAGTTCCTGCAGTTTGCACTGTAAAATAGAATTGGAGCTCGTACTTCCCCATATATATGAATGGAGTGGAATTTGCAAGTGAAAAGAAACTTTGTCTTCCCAACAAATAATTGAAGGACGGCTTTCACACATACTTATCTCTCAGAACTGAGCATGTGGTGAAACGTTCGTTCATCTAGCACAAAAGGAACGGGATGCAGGAGAATCTATTCACTGGTTTCTCAGTCTGTTTCCTAGTGCCGGTTTGAAGTTCCTGCAGTTTTCACTGTAAAATAGAGTTGGAGCTTGTACCTCCCCATATATATGTAACGAGTGGAGTTTGCATCTGAAAAGAAAATTTGTGTTCCCCACAAGCTAGGTGAAGGACGGCTTTCAAACACACTTATCTCTCAGAAATGAGCATGTGGAGAGACGTTCGTTCATCTAGCACAAAGGGAACGGGTTGCAGGGAACTCTTTTACTCTGGATTCTCAGTCTGTTTCCTAGTGCCGTTTTGAAGTTCCTGCAGTTTTCACTGTAAAACCGAGTTGGAGCTAGTACTTCCACATATATATTATGGAGTGGAGTTTGCAACTGAAAAGAAACTTTGTGTTTCCAAAAAGCTAGTTGAAGGCCGGCTTTCACACACACTTATCTCTCAGAACTGAGTATGTGGAGAGACGTTCGTTTATCTAGCACAAAGGGAACGGTTTGCAGGAGAAAATTTTCTCTGGATTCTAAGTCTGTTTCCTAGTGCCGGTTTGAAGTTCCTGCAGTTTTCACTGTAAAAGAGAGTTGGAGCTAGTACCTCCCCATGTATATCTATGGAGTGGAGTTGGCAAGTGAAAATAAACTATGTGTTACCAACAATCTAGGTGAAGGACGGCTTTCACACACACTTATCTCTCAGAACTGAGCATGTGGAGAGACGTACGTTCATGTAGCACAAAGGGAACGGGTTGCTTGAGAAACTTTTACTCTGGTTTCTCAGTCTGTTTCCTAGTGCCGGTTTGAAGTTCCTGCAGTTTTCAGTGTAAAACCGAGTTGGAACACGTACCTCCTCATATATATGTGTAGAGTGGATTTTGCATCTGAAAAGAAACTTTGTGTTCCCAACAAGTTATTTGAAGGACGGCTTTCACACACACTTATCTCTCAGAAATGAGCATGTGGAGAGACGTTCGTTCATCTAGCACGAAATGAACGATTGGCAGGAGAAACATTTACTCTGGTATCTCTGTCTGTTTCCTAGTGCCGTTTTGAATTTCGTGCAGTTTTCACTATAAAACGGAGTTGGAGCTAGTACCTCCCCATATATATGTATGGAGTGGAGTTTGCAACTGAAAAGAAACTTTGTGTTTCCAACAAGCTAGGTGAATGACGGCTTTCACACACACTTATCTCTCAGAAATGAGCATGTGGAGAGACGTTCGTTCATCTAGCACGAAGTGAACGATTTGCAGGAGTAACTTTTACTCTGGTATCTCTGTCTGTTTCCTATTGCCGGTTTGAAGTTCCTGCAGTTTTCACTGTAAAACCGAGTTGGAGCTAGTACCTCCCCGTATATATGTATGGAGTGGAGTTTGCAACTGAAAAGAAACTTTGTGTTTCCAACAAGCTAGGTGAAGGGCGGCTTTCACACACAATTATCTCTGAGAACTTAGCATGTGGATAGACGTTCGTTCATCTAGCACAAAGGGAACGGGTTGCAGGAGAAACTTTTTCTCTGGTATCTCTGTCTGTTTCCTAGTGCCGGTTTGAAGTTCCTGCAGTTTTCACTGTAAAATCGAGTTGGAGCTTGTACCTCCCCATATATATGTAAGGAGTGGAATTTGCATCTGAAAAGAAACTTTGTTTTCCCCACAAGCTAGGTGAAGGACGGCTTTCAAACACACTTATCTCTCAGAAATGAGCATGTGGAGAGACGTTCGTTCATCCAGCACGAAGTGAACGATTTGCAGTAGAAACTTTTCTCTGGTATCTCTGTCTGTTTCCTAGTGCCGATTTGAAATTCCTGCAGTTTTCACTGTAAAACCGTGTTGGAACACGTACCTCCTCATATATATGTATGGATTGGATTTTGCATCTGAAAAGAAACTTTGTGTTCCCAACAAGTTATGTGAAGGACGGCTTTCACACACACTTATCTCTGAGAACTGAGCATGTGGAGAGACGTCCGTTCATCTAGCACAAAGGAACGGGTTGCAGGAAAAATTTTTACTCTGGTTTCTCCGTCTTTTTCCTAGTGCCGGTTTGATGTTCCTGCAGTTATCAATGTAAAACTAGTTGGAGCTAGTAACTCACCATATATTTGTATGGAGTGGAGTATGCAAGTGAAAAGAAACTTTGGGTTCCGAACAAGCTAGTTGAAGGACGGCTTTCACACACACTTATCTCTCAGAAATGAGCATGTGGAGAGACGTTCGTTCATCTACCACAAAGGAACGGGTTGCAGGAGAAAATTTTACTCTGGTTT
The DNA here is from genome assembly GCF_048773025.1 of Camelus bactrianus. Lineage (NCBI taxonomy): Eukaryota > Metazoa > Chordata > Mammalia > Artiodactyla > Camelidae > Camelus > Camelus bactrianus. The sequence continues at coordinate 7,261,960 of NC_133553.1, forward strand.
CCTAGTCTGTTTCCTAGTGCCGGATTGAAATTCCTGCAGTTTTCACTGTAAAACCGAGTTGGAGCTTGTACCTACCCATATATATGTATGGAGTGGAGTTTGCATCTGAAAAGAAACTTTGTGTTCCCAAGAAGCTAGTTGAAGTACAGCTTTCACACACACTTATCTCACAGAACTGAGCATGTGGAGAGATGTTCGTTCATCTACCACAAATGGAACGGGTTGCAGGAGAATATTTTCCTCTGGTTTCTCAGTCTGTTTCCATGTGCCGGTTTGAAATTTCTGCAGGTTTCAGTGTAAAACCGAGTTGGAGCTCGTACCTCCCCATATATATGTATGGTGTGGAGTTTGCAACTGAAAAGAAACTTTTTTGTTCCCAACAAGCTAGGTGAAGGACGGCTTTCACACACACTTATCTCTCAGAAATGAGCATGTGGAGAGACGTTCGTTCATCACGCACGAAGGGAAGGGGTTGCAGTAGAAACATTTACTCTGGTATCTCTGTCTGTTTCTTAGTGCCGGTTTGAAGTTCCTGCAGTTTTCACTGTAAAACAGAATTGGAGCTCGTACCTCCCCATATATATATATGGAGTAGAGTTTGCAACTGAAAAGAATATTTGTGTTCCCAACAAGCTACGTGAAGGAAGCCTTTCACACACACTTTTCTATCAGAACTGAGCATGTGGAGAGACGATCGTTCATCTAGCACCATGGGAACGGTTTGCAGAATAAACGTTTACTCTGGTTTCTCAGTCTGTTTCCTAGTGCCGGTATGAAGTTCCTGCAGTTTGTACTGTAAAATAGAATTGGAGCTCGTACTTCCCCATATATATGTATGGAGTGGATTTTGCATCTGAAAAGAAACTTTGTGTTCCCAACAAGTTAAGTGAAGAACGGCTTTCACACACACTTATCTCTCAGAACTGAGCATGTGGAGAGACGTTCGTTCATCTAGCACAAAGTGAATGGGTTGCAGGAGAATCTATTCAGTGGTTTCTCAGTCTGTTTCCTAGTGTCGGTTTGAAGTTCCTGCAGTTTTCACTGTAAAATCGAGTTGGAGCTTGTACCTCCCCATATATATGTAACGAGTGGAGTTTGCATCTGAAAAGAAAATTTGTGTTCCCCATAAGCTAGGTGAAGGACGGCTTTCAAACACACTTATCTCTCAGAAATGAGCATGTGGAGAGACGTTCGTTCATCTAGCACGAAGTGAACGATTTGCAGGAGAAACTATTACTCTGGTATCTCTGTCTGTTTCCTAGTGCCGATTTGAAATTCCTGCAGTTTTCACTGTAAAACCGTGTTGGAACACGTACCACCTCATATATATGTATGGATTGGATTTTGCATCTGAAAAGAAACTTTGTGTTCCCAACAAGTTATGTGAAGGACGGCTTTCACACACACTTATCTCTCAGAACTGAGCATGTGGTGAGACGTCCGTTCATCTAGCACAAAGGGAACGGGTTGCAGGAGAAACTTTTACTCTGGTTTCTCAGTCTTTTTCAAAGTGCCGGTTTGATTTTCCTGCAGTTTTCACTGTAAAACAGAGTTGGAGCTAGTAACACACCATATATCTGTATGGAGTGGATTTTGCAACTGAAAAGAAACTTTGTGTTCCCAACAAGCTTGGTGAAGGACGGCTTTCACACACGCTAATCTCTCAGAACTGAGCATGTGGAGAGACGTTCGTTCATCTACCACAAAGGAACGGGTTGCAGAAGAAAATTTTACTCTGGTTTCCTAGTCTGTTTCCTAGTGCCGGATTGAAATTCCTGCAGTTTTCACTGTAAAACCGAGTTGGGGCTGGTACCTACCCATATATATGTATGGAGTGGAGTTTGCATCTGAAAAGAAACTTTGTGTTCCCATGAAGCTAGTTGAAGTACAGCTTTCACACACACTTATCTCTCAGAACTGAGCATGTGGAGAGATGTTCGTTCATCTAGCAAAAATGGAACGGGTTGCAGGAGAATATTTTCCTCTGGTTTCTCAGGCTGTTTCCATGTGCCGGTTTGAAATTTCTGCAGGTTTCAGTGTAAAACCGAGTTGGAGCTCGTACCTCCCCATATATATGTATGGTGTGGAGTTTGCAACTGAAAAGAAACTTTTTTGTTCCCAACAAGCTAGGTGAAGGACGGCTTTCACACACACTTATCTCTCAGAAATGAGCATGTGGAGAGACGTTCGTTCATCTCGCACGAAGGGAAGGGGTTGCAGGAGAAACATTTACTCTGGTATCTCTGTCTGTTTCTTAGTGCCGGTTTGAAGTTCCTGCAGTTTTCACTGTAAAATAGAATTGGAGCTCGTAACTCCCCATATATATATATGGAGTAGAGTTTGCAACTGAAAAGAAACTTTGTGTTCCCAACAAGTTACGTGAACGAAGCCTTTCACACACACTTTTCTCTCAGAACTGAGCATGTGGAGAGACGATCGTTCATCTAGCACCAAGGGAACGGTTTGCAGAAGAAACGTTTACTCTGGTTTCTCAGTCTGTTTCCTAGTGCCGGTATGAAGTTCCTGCAGTTTGCACTGTAAAATAGAATTGGAGCTCGTACTTCCCCATATATATGAATGGAGTGGAATTTGCAAGTGAAAAGAAACTTTGTCTTCCCAACAAATAATTGAAGGACGGCTTTCACACATACTTATCTCTCAGAACTGAGCATGTGGTGAAACGTTCGTTCATCTAGCACAAAAGGAACGGGATGCAGGAGAATCTATTCACTGGTTTCTCAGTCTGTTTCCTAGTGCCGGTTTGAAGTTCCTGCAGTTTTCACTGTAAAATCGAGTTGGAGCTTGTACCTCCCCATATATATGTAAGGAGTGGAGTTTGCATCTGAAAAGAAACTTTGTGTTCCCAACAAGCTAGGTGAAGTACGGCTTTCACACACAATTATTTCTCAGAACTGAGGATGTGGAGAGACTTTCGTTCATCTAGCACAAAGGGAACGGGTTGCAGGAAAATCTTTTATTCTGGTTTCTCAGTCTGTTTCCTAGTGCCGATTTGAAATTCCTGCAGTTTTCACTGTAAAACCGTGTTGGAACACGTACCTAGTCATATATATGTATGGAGTGGATTTTGCATCTGAAAAGAAACTTTGTGTTCCCAACAAGTTAATTGAAGAACGGCTTTCACACACACTTATCTCTCAGAACTGAGCATGTGGAGAGACGTTCGTTCATCTAGCACAAGGTGAATGGGTTGCAGGAGAATCTATTCAGTGGTTTCTCAGTCTGTTTCCTAGTGTCGGTTTGAAGTTCCTGCAGTTTTCACTGTAAAATCGAGTTGGAGCTTGTACCTCCCCATATATATGTAATGAGTGGAGTTTGCATCTGAAAAGAAAATTTGTGTTCCCCACAAGCTAGGTGAAGGACGGCTTTCAAACACACTTATCTCTCAGAAATGAGCATGTGGAGAGACGTTCGTTCATCTAGCACGAAGTGAACGATTTGCTGGAGAAACTTTTACTCTGGTATCTCTGTCTGTTTCCTAGTGCCGATTTGAAATTCCTGCAGTTTTCACTGTAAAACCGTGTTGGAACACGTACCACCTCATATATATGTATGGATTGGATTTTGCATCTGAAAAGAAACTTTGTGTTCCCAACAAGTTATGTGAAGGACGGCTTTCACACACACGTATCTCTCAGAATTGAGCATGTGGAGAGACGTTCGTTCATCTAGCACAAAGGGAACGGGTTACAGGAGAATCTTTTACTCTGGTTTCTCAGTCTGTTTCCTAGTGCCGGTTTGAAGTTCCTGCAGTTTTCACTGTAAAACCGAGTTGGAGCTAGTATCTCCCCATATATATTTATGGAGTGGAGTTAGCAACTGAAAAGAAACTTTGTGTTTCCAAAAAGCTAGGTGAAGGGCGGCTTTCACACACACGTATCTCTCAGAATTGAGCATGTGTAGAGACGTTCGTTCATCTAGCACAAAGGGAACGGGTTACCGGAGAATCTTTTACTATGGTTTCTCAGTCTGTTTCGTAGAGCCGGTTTGAAGTTCCTGCAGTTTTCACTGTAAAACCGAGTTGGAGCGAGTACCTCCCCATATATATGTATTGAGTGGTGTTTGCAACTGAAAAGAAACTCTGTGTTTCAAACAAGCTAGGTGAATTACGGCTTTCACACACACTTATCTCTCAGAACTGAGCATGTGGAGAGACTTTCGTTCATCTAGCACAAAGGGAACCTGTTGCAGGAAAAACGTTTACTCCGGTTTCTCAGTATTTTTCCTAGTGCCGGTTTGATATTCCTGCAGTTATCACTGTAAAACACAGTTGGAGCTAGTACCTCCCCATATATTTGTATGAATTGGTGTTTGCAACTGAAAAGAAACTTTGTGTTTCCAACAATCTAAGTGAAGGGCGGCTTTCACACACACTTTTCTCACAGAACTGAGCATGTGGATAGATGTTCGTTCATCTAGCACAAAGGGAACTGGTTGCAGGAGAAACGTTACTCTGGTTTCTCAGTCTGTTTCCTAGTGCCGGTTTGAAGTTCCTGCAATTTTCACTGTAAAACCGAGTTGGAGCCAGTACCTCCCCATATATATGTATGGAGTGGGGTTTGTAACTGAAAAGAAACTTTGTGTTTCCAACAAGCTAGGTGAATGACGGCTTTCACACACACTTATCTCTCAGAAATGAGCATGTGGAGAGACGTTCGTTCATCTAGCACGAAGTGAACGATTTGCAGGAGAAACTTTTACTCTGGTATCTCTGTCTGTTTCCTATTGCCGGTTTGAATTTCCTGCAGTTTTCACTGTAAAACCGAGTTGGAGCTAGTACCTCCCCGTATATATGTATGGAGTGGAGTTTGCAACTGAAAAGAAACTTTGTGTTTCCAACAAGCTAGGTGAAGGGCGGCTTTCACACACAATTATCTCTGAGAACTTAGCATGTGGATAGACGTTCGTTCATCTAGCACAAATGGAACGGGTTGCAGGAGAATCTTTTTCTCTGGTATCTCTGCCTGTTTCCTAGTGCCGGTTTGAAGTTCCTGCAGTTTTCACTGTAAAATCGAGTTGGAGCTTGTACCTCCCCATATATATGTAAGGAGTGGAATTTGAATCTGAAAAGAAACTTTGTTTTCCCCACAAGCTAGGTGAAGGACTGCTTTCAAACACAATTATCTCTCAGAAATGAGCATGTGGAGAGACGTTCGTTCATCCAGCACGAAGTGAACGATTTGCAGGAGAAACTTTTACTCTGGTATCTCTGTCTGTTTCCTAGTGCCGATTTGAAATTCCTGCAGTTTTCACTGTAAAACCGTGTTGGAACACGTACCTCCTCATATATATGTATGGATTGGATTTTGCATCTGAAAAGAAACTTTGTGTTCCCAACAAGTTATGTGAAGGACGGCTTTCACACACACTTATCTCTGAGAACTGAGCATGTGGAGAGACGTCCGTTCATCTAGCACAAAGGAACGGGTTGCAGGAAAAATTTTTACTCTGGTTTCTCCGTCTTTTTCCTAGTGCAGGTTTGATGTTCCTGCAGTTATCAATGTAAAAGTAGTTGGAGCTAGTAACTCACCATATATTTGTATGGAGTGGAGTTTGCAACTGAAAAGAAACTTTGTGTTCCCAACAAGCTCGGTGAAGGACGGCTTTCACACACGCTTATCTCTCAGAACTGAGCATGTGGTGAGACTTTCGTTCATCTAGCACCAAGGGTAAGGGTTACAGGAGAATCTTTTACTCTGGTTTCTCAGTCTGTTTCCTAGTGCCGGTTTGAAGTTCCTGCAGTTTTCACTGTAAAACCGAGTTAGTGCTAGTATCTCCCCATACATATGTATGGAATGGTGTTAGCAACTGAAAAGAAACTTTGTGTTTCCAGAAAGATAGGTGAAGGGCGGCTATCACACACACTTATCTCTCAGAATTGAGCATGTAGAGAGACGTTCGTTCATCTAGCACAAAGGGAACGGATTTCAGGAGAATCTTTTACTCTGGTTTCTCAGTCTGTTTCCTAGAGCCGGTTTGAAGTTCCTGCAGTTTTCACTGTAAAACCGAGTTGGAGCTAGTACCTCCCCATATATATGTATTGAGTGGAGTTTGCAACTGAAAAGAAACTTTGTGTTCCAAAAAGCTAGGTGAATTACGGCTTTCACTCACACTAATCTCTCAGAACTGAGCATGTGGAGAGACGTTCGATCATCTAGCAAAAAGGGAACTGGTAGCAGGAAAAACTTTTACTGTGGTTACTCAGTATTTTTCCTAGTGCCGGTTTGATATTCCTGCAGTTATCACTGTAAAACCGAGTTGGAGCTAGTACCTCCCCGTATATATGTATGGAGTGGTGTTTGCAACTGAAAAGAAACTTTGTGTTTCCAACAAGCTAGGTGAAGGGCGGCTTTCACTCACAATTATCTCTGAGAACTTAGCATGTGGATAGACGTTCGTTCATCTAGCACAAAGGGAACGGGTTGCAGGAGAAACTTTTTCTCTGGTATCTCTGTCTGTTTCCTAGTGCCGGTTTGAAGTTCCTGCAGTTTTCACTGTAAAATCGAGTTGGAGCTTGTACCTCCACATATATATGTAAGGAGTGGAATTTGCATCTGAAAAGAAACTTTGTTTTCCCCACAAGCTAGGTGAAGGACGGCTTTCAAACACACTTATCTCTCAGAAATGAGCATGTGGAGAGACGTTCGTTCATCCAGCACGAAGTGAACGATTTGCAGGAGAAACTTTTACTCTGGTATCTCTGTCTGTTTCCTAGTGCCGATTTGAAATTCCTGCAGTTTTCACTGTAAAACCGTGTTGGAACACGTACCTCCTCATATATATGTATGGATTGGATTTTGCATCTGAAAAGAAACTTTGTGTTCCCAACAAGTTATGTGAAGGACGGCTTTCACACACACTTATCTCTCAGAACTGAGCATGTGGAGAGACGTTCGTTCATCTACCACAAAGGAACGGGTTGCAGGAGAAAATTTTACTCTGGTTTCCTAGTCTGTTTCCTAGTGCCGGATTGAAGTTCCTGCAGTTTTCACTGTAAAACCGAGTTGGAGCTAGTACCTACCCATATATATGTATGGAGTGGAGTTTGCATCTGAAAAGAAACTTTGTGTTCCCAAGAAGCTAGTTGAAGTACAGCTTTCACACACACTTATCTCACAGAACTGAGCATGTGGAGAGATGTTCGTTCATCTAGCACAAATGGAACGGGTTGCAGGAGAATATTTTCCTCTGGTTTCTCAGTCTGTTTCCATGTGCCGGTTTGAAATTTCTGCAGGTTTCAGTGTAAAACCGAGTTGGAGCTCGTACCTCCCCATATATATGTATGGTGTGGAGTTTGCAACTGAAAAGAAACTTTTTTGTTCCCAACAAGCTAGGTGAAGGACGGCTTTCACACACACTTATCTCTCAGAAATGAGCATGTGGAGAGACGTTCGTTCATCTCGCACGAAGGGAAGGGGTTGCAGTAGAAACATTTACTCTGGTATCTCTCTCTGTTTCTTAGTGCCGGTTTGAAGTTCCTGCAGTTTTCACTGTAAAACAGAATTGGAGCTCGTACCTCCCCATATATATATATGGAGTAGAGTTTGCAACTGAAAAGAATATTTGTGTTCCCAACAAGCTACGTGAAGGAAGCCTTTCACACAAACTTTTTTCTCAGAACTGAGCATGTGGAGAGACGATCGTTCATCTAACACCATGGGAACGGTTTGCAGAAGAAACGTTTACCCTGGTTTCTCAGTCTGTTTCCTAATGCCGGTATGAAGTTCCTGCAGTTTGCACTGTAAAATAGAATTGGAGCTCGTACTTCCCCATATATATGTATGGAGTGGATTTTGCATCTGAAAAGAAACTTTGTGTTCCCAACAAGTTAAGTGAAGAACGGCTTTCACACACAATTATCTCTCAGAACTGAGCATGTGGAGAGACGTTCGTTCATCTAGCACAAAGTGAATGGGTTGCAGGAGAATCTATTCAGTGGTTTCTCAGTCTGTTTCCTAGTGTCGGTTTGAAGTTCCTGCAGTTTTCACTGTAAAATCGAGTTGGAGCTTGTACCTCCCCATATATATGTAACGAGTGGAGTTTGCATCTGAAAAGAAAATTTGTGTTCCCCACAAGCTAGGTGAAGGACGGCTTCAAACACACATATCTCTCAGAAATGAGCATGTGGAGAGACGTTCGTTCATCTAGCACGAAGTGAACGATTTGCAGGAGAATCTTTTACTCTGGTATCTCTGTCTGTTTCCTAGTGCCGATTTGAAATTCCTGCAGTTTTCACTGTAAAACCGTGTTGGAACACGAAAAACCTCATATATATGTTTGGATTGGATTTTGCATCTGAAAAGAAACTTTGTGTTCCCAACAAGTTATGTGAAGGACGGCTTTCACACACACTTATCTCTCAGAACTGAGCATGTGGAGAGACGTCCGTTCATCTAGCACAAAGGGAACGGGTTGCAGGAGAAACTTTTACTCTGGTTTCTCAGTCTTTTTCCTAGTGCCGGTTTGATTTTCCTGCAGTTTTCACTGTAAAACAGAGTTGGAGCTAGTAACTCACCATATATTTCTATGGAGTGGATTTTGCAACTGAAAAGAAACTTTGTGTTCCCAACAAGCTTGGTGAAGGACGGCTTTAACACACGCTTATCTCTCAGAACTGAGCATGTGGAGAGACGTTCGTTCATCTAGCACCAAGGGAACGGGTTACAGGAGAATCTTTTACTCTGGTTTCTCAGTCTGTTTCCTAGTGCCGGTTTGAAGTTCCTGCAGTTTTCACTGTAAAACCGAGTTGGAGCTAGTATCTCCCCATATATATTTATGGAGTGGAGTTAGCAACTGAAAAGAAACTTTGTGTTTCCAAAAAGCTAGGTGAAGGGCGGCTTTCACACACACTTATCTCTCAGAATTGAGCATGTGGAGAGACGTTCGTTCATCTAGCACAAAGGGAACGGGTTGCAGGGGAAACTTTTACTCTGGTTTCTCAGTCTGTTTCCTAGTGCCGTTTTGAAGTTCCTGCAGTTTTCACTGTAAAACCGAGTTGGAGCTAGTACCTCCCCATATATATTTATTGAGTGGAGTTTGCAACTGAAAAGAAACTTTGTGTTTCAAACAAGCTAGGTGAATTACGGCTTTCACACACACTTATCTGTCAGAACTGAGCATGTGGAGAGACGTTCGATCATCTAGCACAAAGGGAACTGGTTGCAGGAAAAACTTTTACGCTGGTTACTCAGTATTTTTCCTAGTGCCGGTTTGATATTCCTGCAGTTATCACTGTAAAACACAGTTGGAGCTAGTACCTCCCCATATATTTGTATGGAGTGGAGTATGCATGTGAAAAGAAACTTTGGGTTCCGAACAAGCTAGTTGAAGGACGGCTTTCACACACACTTATCTCTCAGAACTGAGCATGTGGAGAGACGTTCGTTCATCTACCACAAAGGAACGGGTTGCATGAGAAAATTTTACTCTGGTTTCCTAGTCTGTTTCCTAGTGCCGGAATGAAATTCCTGCAGTTTTCACTGTAAAACCGAGTTGGGGCTAGTACCTACCCATATATATGTATGGAGTGGAGTTTGCATCTGAAAAGAAACTTTGTGTTCCCATGAAGCTAGTTGAAGTACAGCTTTCACACACACTTATCTCTCAGAACTGAGCATGTGGAGAGATGTTCGTTCATCTAGCAAAAATGGAACGGGTTGCAGGAGAATATTTTCCTCTGGTTTCTCAGTCTGTTTCCATGTGCCGGTTTGAAATTTCTGCAGGTTTCAGTGTAAAACCGAGTTGGAGCTCGTACCTCCCCATATATATGTATGGTGTGGAGTTTGCAAATGAAAAGAAATTTTTTGTTCCCAACAAGCTAGGTGAAGGACGGCTTTCACACACACTTTTCTCTCAGAAATGAGCATGTGGAGAGACGTTCGTTCATCTCGCACGAAGGGAAGGGGTTGCAGGAGAAACATTTACTCTGGTATCTCTGTCTGTTTCTTAGTGCCGGTTTGAAGTTCCTGCAGTTTTCACTGTAAAACAGAATTGGAGCTCGTACCTCCCCATATATATATATGGAGTAGAGTTTGCAACTGAAAAGAAACTTTGTGTTCCCAACAAGTTACGTGAAGGAAGCCTTTCACACACACTTTTCTCTCAGAACTGAGCATGTGGAGAGACGATCGTTCATCTAGCACCAAGGGAACTGTTTGCAGAAGAAACGTTTACTCTGGTTTCTCAGTCTGTTTCCTAGTGCCGGTATGAAGTTCCTGCAGTTTGCACTGTAAAATAGAATTGGAGCTCGTACTTCCCCATATATATGAATGGAGTGGAATTTGCAAGTGAAAAGAAACTTTGTCTTCCCAACAAATAATTGAAGGACGGCTTTCACACATACTTATCTCTCAGAACTGAGCATGTGGTGAAACGTTCGTTCATCTAGCACAAAAGGAACGGGATGCAGGAGAATCTATTCACTGGTTTCTCAGTCTGTTTCCTAGTGCCGGTTTGAAGTTCCTGCAGTTTTCACTGTAAAACCGAGTTGGAGCTAGTACCTCCCCATATATATGTATGGAATGGAGTTTGCAACTGAAAAGAAACTTTGTGTTCCCAACAAGCTATGTGAAGGACGGCTTTCACAAACGCTTATCTCTCAGAAATGAGCATGTGGAGAGACGTTCTTTCATCTAGCACAAAGGGAACGGGTTGCAGGGAACTCTTTTACTCTGGATTCTCAGTCTGTTTCCTAGTGCCGGTTTGAAGTTCCTGCAGTTTTCACTGTAAATCCGAGTTGGAGCTAGTACTTCCACATATATATTATGGAGTGGAGTTTGCAACTGAAAAGAAACTTTGTGTTCCCAACAAGCTAGTTGAAGGCCGGCTTTCACACACACTTATCTCTCAGAACTGAGTATGTGGAGAGACGTTCGTTTATCTAGCACAAAGGGAACGGTTTGCAGGAGAAACTTTTCTCTGGATTCTAAGTCTGTTTCCTAGTGCCGGTTTGAAGTTCCTGCAGTTTTCACTGTAAAACAGAGTTGGAGCTAGTACCTCCCCATATATATCTATGGAGTGGAGTTGGCAAGTGAAAATAAACTATGTGTTACCAACAATCTAGGTGAAGGACGGCTTTCACACACACTTATCTCTCAGAACTAAGCATGTGGAGAGACGTACGTTCATGTAGCACAAAGGGAACGGGTTGCTTGAGAAACTTTTACTCTGGTTTCTCAGTCTGTTTCCTAGTGCCGGTTTGAAGTTCCTGCAGTTTTCAGTGTAAAACCGAGTTGGAACACGTACCTCCTCATATATATGTGTAGAGTGGATTTTGCATCTGAAAAGAAACTTTGTGTTCCCAACAATTTATTTGAAGGACGGCTTTCACACACACTTATCTCTCAGAACTGATCATGTGGAGAGACGTTCGTTCATCTAGCAAGAAGTGAACGATTTTCAGGGGAAACTTTTACTCTGGTTTCTCAGTCTGTTTCCTAGTGCCGGTTTGAAGTTCCTGCAGTTTTCACTGTAAAACCGAGTTGGAGCTAGTACCTCCCCATATATATGTATGGAATGGAGTTTGCAACTGAAAAGAAACTTTGTGTTCCCAACAAGCTATGTGAAGGACGGCTTTCACAAACGCTTATCTCTCAGAAATAAGCATGTGGAGAGACGTTCGTTCATCTAGCACAAAGGGAACGGGTTGCAGGGAACACTTTTACTCTGGATTCTCAGTCTGTTTCCTAGTGCCGTTTTGAATTTCCTGCAGTTTTCACTGTAAAACCGAGTTGGAGCTTGTACCTCCCCATATATATGTATGGAGTGGAGTTTGCAACTGAAAAGAAACTTTGTGTTTCCTACAAGCTAAGTGAATGACGGCTTTCACACACACTTATCTCTCAGAACTGAGCATGTGGAGAGACTTTCGTTCATCTAGCACAAAGGGAAAGGGTTGCAGGTGAAACATTTACTCTGGTTTCTCAGTCTGTTTCCTAGTGCCGGTTTGACGTTCCTGCAGTTTTCACTGTAAAACCGAGTTGGAGCTTGTACCTCCCCATATATATGTATGGGGTGGAGTATGCAACTGAAAAGAAACTTTGTGTTCCCAACAAGCTAGGTGAAGGACGGCTTTCACACACGCTTATCTCTCAGAACTGAGCATGTGGAGAGACGTTCGTTCATCTAGCTCAAAGGGAACGGTTTGCAGGAGAACTTTTCCTCTGGTTTCTCAGTATTTTTCCTAGTGGCGGTTTGATATTCCTGCAGTTATCATTGTAAAACAGAGTTGGAGCTAGTACCTCCCCATATTGTTGTATGGAGTGGAGTTTGCAACTGAAAAGAAACTTTGTGTTTCCTACAAGCTAGGTGAATGACGGCTTTCACACACACTTATCTCTCAGAACTGAGCATGTGGAGAGACGTTCGTTCATCTAGCACAAAGGGAAAAGGTTGCAGGTGAAACATTTACTCTGGTTTCTCAGTCTGTTTCCTAGTGCCGGTTTGAAGTTCCTGCAGTTTTCACTGTAAAACCGAGTTGGAGCTAGTACCTCCCCATATATATGTATGGAGTGGAATTTGCAACTGAAAAGAAACTTTGTGTTCCCAATAAGCTAGGTGAAGGACGGCTTTCACAGACGCATATCTCTCAGAACTGATCATGTGGAGAGACGTTCGTTCATCTAGCAAGAAGTGAACGATTTTCAGGGGAAACTTTTACTCTGGTTTCTCAGTCTGTTTCCTAATGCCGGTTTGAAGTTCCTGCAGTTTTCACTGTAAAACCGAGTTGGAGCTAGAACCTCCCCATATATATGTATGGAATGGAGTTTGCAACTGAAAAGAAACTTTGTGTTCCCAACAAGCTATGTGAAGGACGGCTTTCACAAACGCTTATCTCTCAGAAATGAGCATGTGGAGAGACGTTCGTTCATCTAGCACAAAGGGAACGGGTTGCAGGGAACTCTTTTACTCTGGATTCTCAGTCTGTTTCCTTGTGCCGGTTTGAAGTTCCTGCAGTTTTTACTGTAAAACCGAGTTGGAGCTAGTACTTCCACATATATATTATGGAGTGGAGTTTGCAACTGAAAAGAAACTTTGTGTTCCCAACAAGCTAGTTGAAGACCGGCTTTCACACACACTTATCTCTCAGAACTGAGTATGTGGAGAGACGTTCGTTTATCTAGCACAAAGGGAACGGTTTGCAGGAGAAACTTTTCTCTGGATTCTAAGTCTGTTTCCTAGTGCCGGTTTGAAGTTCCTGCAGTTTTCACTGTAAAACAGAGTTGGAGCTAGTACCTCCCCATATATATCTATGGAGTGGAGTTGGCAAGTGAAAATAAACTATGTGTTACCAACAATCTAGGTGAAGGACGGCTTTCACACACACTTATCTCTCAGAACTGAGCATGTGGAGAGACGTACGTTCATGTAGCACAAAGGGAACGGGTTGCTTGAGAAACTTTTACTCTGGTTTCTCAGTCTGTTTCCTAGTGCCGGTTTGAAGTTCCTGCAGTTTTCAGTGTAAAACCGAGTTGGAACACGTACCTCCTCATATATATGTGTAGAGTGGATTTTGCATCTGAAAAGAAACTTTGTGTTCCCAACAATTTATTTGAAGGACGGCTTTCACACACACTTATCTCTCAGAACTGATCATGTGGAGAGACGTTCGTTCATCTAGCAAGAAGTGAACGATTTTCAGGGGAAACTTTTACTCTGGTTTCTCAGTCTGTTTCCTAGTGCCGGTTTGAAGTTCCTCAGTTTTCACTGTAAAACCGAGTTGGAGCTAGTACCTCCCCATATATATGTATGGAATGGAGATTGCAACTGAAAAGAAACTTTGTGTTCCCAACAAGATATGTGAAGGACGGCTTTCACAAACGCTTATCTCTCAGAAATGAGCATGTGGAGAGACGTTCGTTCATCTAGTACAAAGGGAACGGGTTGCAGGGAACTCTTTTACTCTGGATTCTCAGTCTGTTTCCTAGTGCCGGTTTGAAGTTCCTGCAGTTTTCACTGTAAATCCGAGTTGGAGCTAGTACTTCCACATATATATTATGGAGTGGAGTTTGCAACTGAAAAGAAACTTTGTGTTCCCAACAAGCTAGTTGAAGGCCGGCTTTCACACACACTTATCTCTCAGAACTGAGTATGTGGAGAGACGTTCGTTTATCTAGCACAAAGGGAACGGTTTGCAGGAGAAACTTTTCTCTGGATTCTAAGTCTGTTTCCTAGTGCCGGTTTGAAGTTCCTGCAGTTTTCACTGTAAAACAGAGTTGGAGCTAGTACCTCCCCATATATATCTATGGAGTGGAGTTGGCAAGTGAAAATAAACTATGTGTTACCAACAATCTAGGTGAAGGACGGCTTTCACACACACTTATCTCTCAGAACTGAGCATGTGGAGAGACGTACGTTCATGTAGCACAAAGGGAACGGGTTGCTTGAGAAACTTTTACTCTGGTTTCTCAGTCTGTTTCCTAGTGCCGGTTTGAAGTTCCTGCAGTTTTCAGTGTAAAACCGAGTTGGAACACGTACCTCCTCATATATATGTGTAGAGTGGATTTTGCATCTGAAAAGAAACTTTGTGTTCCCAACAAGTTATTTGAAGGACGGCTTTCACACACACTTATCTCTCAGAAATGAGCATGTGGAGAGACGTTCGTTCATCTAGCACGAAATGAACGATTGGCAGGAGAAACATTTACTCTGGTATCTCTGTCTGTTTCCTAGTGCCGTTTTGAATTTCGTGCAGTTTTCACTATAAAACGGAGTTGGAGCTAGTACCTCCCCATATATATGTATGGAGTGGAGTTTGCAACTGAAAAGAAACTTTGTGTTTCCAACAAGCTAGGTGAATGACGGCTTTCACACACACTTTTCTCTCAGAAATGAGCATGTGGAGAGACGTTCGTTCATCTAGCACGAAGTGAACGATTTGCAGGAGAAACTTTTACTCTGGTATCTCTGTCTGTTTCCTATTGCCGGTTTGAATTTCCTGCAGTTTTCACTGTAAAACCGAGTTGGAGCTAGTACCTCCCCGTATATATGTATGGAGTGGAGTTTGCAACTGAAAAGAAACTTTGTGTTTCCAACAAGCTAGGTGAAGGGCGGCTTTCACACACAATTATCTCTGAGAACTTAGCATGTGGATAGACGTTCGTTCATCTAGCACAAAGGGAACGTGTTGCAGGAGAAACTTTTTCTCTGGTATGTCTGTCTGTTTCCTAGTGCCGGTTTGAAGTTCCTGCAGTTTTCACTGTAAAATCGAGTTGGAGCTTGTACCTCCCCATATATATGTAAGGAGTGGAATTTGCATCTGAAAAGAAACTTTGTGTTCCCAACAAGTTATGTGAAGGACGGCTTTCACACACACTTATCTCTGAGAACTGAGCATGTGGAGAGACGTCCGTTCATCTAGCACAAAGGAACGGGATGCAGGAAAAATTTTTACTCTGGTTTCTCCGTCTTTTTCCTAGTGCCGGTTTGATGTTCCTGCAGTTATCAATGTAAAACTAGTTGGAGCTAGTAACTCACCATATATTTGTATGGGGTGGAGTATGCAAGTGAAAAGAAACTTTGGGTTCCGAACAAGCTAGTTGAAGGACGGCTTTCACACACACTTATCTCTCAGAACTGAGCATGTGGAGAGACTTTCGTTCATCTACCACAAAGGAACGGGTTGCAGGAGAAAATTTTACTCTGGTTTCCTAGTCTGTTTCCTAGTGCCGGATTGAAATTCCTGCAGTTTTCACTGTAAAACCGAGTTGGAGCTAGTACCTACCCATATATATGTATGGAGTGGAGTTTGCATCTGAAAAGAAACTTTGTGTTCCCAAGTAGCTAGTTGAAGTACAGCTTTCACACACACTTATCTCACAGAACTGAGCATGTGGAGAGATGTTCGTTCATCTAGCACAAATGGAACGGGTTGCAGGAGAATATTTTCCTCTGGTTTCTCAGTCTGTTTCCATGTGCCGGTTTGAAATTTCTGCAGGTTTCAGTGTAAAACCGAGTTGGAGCTCGTACCTCCCCATATATATGTATGGTGTGGAGTTTGCAACTGAAAAGAAACTTTTTTGTTCCCAACAAGCTAGGTGAATGACGGCTTTCACACACACTTATCTCTCAGAAATGAGCATGTGGAGAGACGTTCGTTCATCTCGCACGAAGGGAAGGGGTTGCAGTAGAAACATTTACTCTGGTATCTCTGTCTGTTTCTTAGTGCCGGTTTGAAGTTCCTGCAGTTTTCACTGTAAAACAGAATTGGAGCTCGTACCTCCCCATATATATATATGGAGTAGAGTTTGCAACTGAAAAGAATATTTGTGTTCCCAACAAGCTACGTGAAGGAAGCCTTTCACACACAATTTTCTCTCAGAACTGAGCATGTGGAGAGACGATCGTTCATCTAGCACCATGGGAACGGGTTGCAGAATAAACGTTTACTCTGGTTTCTCAGTCTGTTTCCTAGTGCCGGTATGAAGTTCCTGCAGTTTGTACTGTAAAATAGAATTGGAGCTCGTACTTCCCCATATATATGTATGGAGTGGATTTTGCATCTGAAAAGAAACTTTGTGTTCCAACAAGTTAAGTGAAGAACGGCTTTCACACACACTTATCTCTCAGAACTGAGCATGTGGAGAGACGTTCGTTTATCTAGCACAAAGGGAACGGTTTGCAGGAGAAACTTTTCTCTGGATTCTAAGTCTGTTTCCTAGTGCCGGTTTGAAGTTCCTGCAGTTTTCACTGTAAAACAGAGTTGGAGCTAGTACCTCCCCATATATATCTATGGAGTGGAGTTGGCAAGTGAAAATAAACTATGTGTTACCAACAATCTAGGTGAAGGACGGCTTTCACACACACTTATCTCTCAGAACTGAGCATGTGGAGAGACGTACGTTCATGTAGCACAAAGGGAACGGGTTGCTTGAGAAACTTTTACTCTGGTTTCTCAGTCTGTTTCCTAGTGCCGGTTTGAAGTTCCTGCAGTTTTCAGTGTAAAACCGAGTTGGAACACGTACCTCCTCATATATATGTGTAGAGTGGATTTTGCATCTGAAAAGAAACTTTGTGTTCCCAACAATTTATTTGAAGGACGGCTTTCACACACACTTATCTCTCAGAACTGATCATGTGGAGAGACGTTCGTTCATCTAGCAAGAAGTGAACGATTTTCAGGGGAAACTTTTACTCTGGTTTCTCAGTCTGTTTCCTAGTGCCGGTTTGAAGTTCCTCAGTTTTCACTGTAAAACCGAGTTGGAGCTAGTACCTCCCCATATATATGTATGGAATGGAGATTGCAACTGAAAAGAAACTTTGTGTTCCCAACAAGATATGTGAAGGACGGCTTTCACAAACGCTTATCTCTCAGAAATGAGCATGTGGAGAGACGTTCGTTCATCTAGTACAAAGGGAACGGGTTGCAGGGAACTCTTTTACTCTGGATTCTCAGTCTGTTTCCTAGTGCCGGTTTGAAGTTCCTGCAGTTTTCACTGTAAATCCGAGTTGGAGCTAGTACTTCCACATATATATTATGGAGTGGAGTTTGCAACTGAAAAGAAACTTTGTGTTCCCAACAAGCTAGTTGAAGGCCGGCTTTCACACACACTTATCTCTCAGAACTGAGTATGTGGAGAGACGTTCGTTTATCTAGCACAAAGGGAACGGTTTGCAGGAGAAACTTTTCTCTGGATTCTAAGTCTGTTTCCTAGTGCCGGTTTGAAGTTCCTGCAGTTTTCACTGTAAAACAGAGTTGGAGCTAGTACCTCCCCGTATATATCTATGGAGTGGAGTTGCCAAGTGAAAATAAACTATGTGTTACCAACAATCTAGGTGAAGGACGGCTTTCACACACACTTATCTCTCAGAACTGAGCATGTGGAGAGACGTACGTTCATGTAGCACAAAGGGAACGGGTTGCTTGAGAAACTTTTACTCTGGTTTCTCAGTCTGTTTCCTAGTGCCGGTTTGAAGTTCCTGCAGTTTTCAGTGTAAAACCGAGTTGGAACACGTACCTCCTCATATATATGTGTAGAGTGGATTTTGCATCTGAAAAGAAACTTTGTGTTCCCAACAAGTTATTTGAAGGACGGCTTTCACACACACTTATCTCTCAGAAATGAGCATGTGGAGAGACGTTCGTTCATCTAGCACGAAATGAATGATTGGCAGGAGAAACATTTACTCTGGTATCTCTGTCTGTTTCCTAGTGCCGTTTTGAATTTCGTGCAGTTTTCACTATAAAACGGAGTTGGAGCTAGTACCTCCCCATATATATGTATGGAGTGGAGTTTGCAACTGAAAAGAAACTTTGTGTTTCCAACAAGCTAGGTGAATGACGGCTTTCACACACACTTTTCTCTCAGAAATGAGCATGTGGAGAGACGTTCGTTCATCTAGCACGAAGTGAACGATTTGCAGGAGAAACTTTTACTCTGGTATCTCTGTCTGTTTCCTATTGCCGGTTTGAAGTTCCTGCAGTTTTCACTGTAAAACCGAGTTGGAGCTAGTACCTCCCCGTATATATGTATGGAGTGGAGTTTGCAACTGAAAAGAAACTTTGTGTTTCCAACAAGCTAGGTGAAGGGCGGCTTTCACACACAATTATCTCTGAGAACTTAGCATGTGGATAGACGTTCGTTCATCTAGCACAAAGGGAACGTGTTGCAGGAGAAACTTTTTCTCTGGTATGTCTGTCTGTTTCCTAGTGCCGGTTTGAAGTTCCTGCAGTTTTCACTGTAAAATCGAGTTGGAGCTTGTACCTCCCCATATATATGTAAGGAGTGGAATTTGCATCTGAAAAGAAACTTTGTGTTCCCAACAAGTTATGTGAAGGACGGCTTTCACACACACTTATCTCTGAGAACTGAGCATGTGGAGAGACGTCCGTTCATCTAGCACAAAGGAACGGGATGCAGGAAAAATTTTTACTCTGGTTTCTCCGTCTTTTTCCTAGTGCCGGTTTGATGTTCCTGCAGTTATCAATGTAAAACTAGTTGGAGCTAGTAACTCACCATATATTTGTATGGGGTGGAGTATGCAAGTGAAAAGAAACTTTGGGTTCCGAACAAGCTAGTTGAAGGACGGCTTTCACACACACTTATCTCTCAGAACTGAGCATGTGGAGAGACTTTCGTTCATCTACCACAAAGGAACGGGTTGCAGGAGAAAATTTTACTCTGGTTTCCTAGTCTGTTTCCTAGTGCCGGATTGAAATTCCTGCAGTTTTCACTGTAAAACCGAGTTGGAGCTAGTACCTACCCATATATATGTATGGAGTGGAGTTTGCATCTGAAAAGAAACTTTGTGTTCCCAAGTAGCTAGTTGAAGTACAGCTTTCACACACACTTATCTCACAGAACTGAGCATGTGGAGAGATGTTCGTTCATCTAGCACAAATGGAACGGGTTGCAGGAGAATATTTTCCTCTGATTTCTCAGTCTGTTTCCATGTGCCGGTTTGAAATTTCTGCAGGTTTCAGTGTAAAACCGAGTTGGAGCTCGTACCTCCCCATATATATGTATGGTGTGGAGTTTGCAACTGAAAAGAAACTTTTTTGTTCCCAACAAGCTAGGTGAATGACGGCTTTCACACACACTTATCTCTCAGAAATGAGCATGTGGAGAGACGTTCGTTCATCTCGCACGAAGGGAAGGGGTTGCAGTAGAAACATTTACTCTGGTATCTCTGTCTGTTTCTTAGTGCCGGTTTGAAGTTCCTGCAGTTTTCACTGTAAAACAGAATTGGAGCTCGTACCTCCCCATATATATATATGGAGTAGAGTTTGCAACTGAAAAGAATATTTGTGTTCCCAACAAGCTACGTGAAGGAAGCCTTTCACACACAATTTTCTCTCAGAACTGAGCATGTGGAGAGACGATCGTTCATCTAGCACCATGGGAACGGGTTGCAGAATAAACGTTTACTCTGGTTTCTCAGTCTGTTTCCTAGTGCCGGTATGAAGTTCCTGCAGTTTGTACTGTAAAATAGAATTGGAGCTCGTACTTCCCCATATATATGTATGGAGTGGATTTTGCATCTGAAAAGAAACTTTGTGTTCCAACAAGTTAAGTGAAGAACGGCTTTCACACACACTTATCTCTCAGAACTGAGCATGTGGAGAGACGTTCGTTCATCTAGCACAAAGTGAATGGGTTGCAGGAGAATCTATTCAGTGGTTTCTCAGTCTGTTTCCTAGTGTCGGTTTGAAGTTCCTGCAGTTTTCATTGTAAAATCGAGTTGGAGCTTGTACCTCCCCATATATATGTAACGAGTGGAGTTTGCATCTGAAAAGAAAATTTGTGTTCCCCACAAGCTAGGTGATGGACGGCTTTCAAACACACTTATCTCTCAGAAATGAGCATGTGGAGAGACGTTCGTTCATCTAGCACGAAGTGAACGATTTGCAGGAGAAACTTTTACTCTGGTATCTCTGTCTGTTTCCTAGTGCCGATTTGAAATTCCTGCAGTTTTCACTGTAAAACCGTGTTGGAACACGTACCACCTCATATATATGTATGGATTGGATTTTGCATCTGAAAAGAAACTTTGTGTTCCCAACAAGTTATGTGAAGGACGGCTTTCACACACACTTATCTCTCAGAACTGAGCATGTGGAGAGACGTCCGTTCATCTAGCACAAATGGAACGGGTTGCAGGAGAAACTTTTACTCTGGTTTCTCAGTCTTTTTCAAAGTGCCGGTTTGATTTTCCTGCAGTTTTCACTGTAAAACAGAGTTGGAGCTAGTAACACACCATATATTTGTATGGAGTGGATTTTGCAACTGAAAAGAAACTTTGTGTTCCCAACAAGCTTGGTGAAGGACGGCTTTCACACACGCTTATCTCTCAGAACTGAGCATGTGGAGAGACGTTCGTTCATCTAGCACCAAGGGAACGGGTTACAGGAGAATCTTTTACTCTGGTTTCTCAGTCTGTTTCCTAGTGCCGGTTTGAAGTTCCTGCAGTTTTCACTGTAAAACCGAGTTGGAGCTAGTATCTCCCCATATATATTTATGGAGTGGGGTTAGCAACTGAAAAGAAACTTTGTGTTTCCAAAAAGCTAGGTGAAGGGCGGCTTTCACACACACTTATCTCTCAGAATTGAGCATGTGGAGAGACGTTCGTTCATCTAGCACAAAGGGAACGGGTTGCAGGGGAAACTTTTACTCTGGTTTCTCAGTCTGTTTCCTAGTGCCGTTTTGAAGTTCCTGCAGTTTTCACTGTAAAACCGAGTTGGAGCTAGTACCTCCCCATATATATTTATTGAGTGGAGTTTGCAACTGAAAAGAATCTTTGTGTTTCAAACAAGCTAGGTGAATTACGGCTTTCACACACACTTATCTCTCAGAACTGAGCATGTGGAGAGACGTTCGATCATCTAGCACAAAGGGAACTGGTTGCAGGAAAAACTTTTACGCTGGTTACTCAGTATTTTTCCTAGTGCCGGTTTGATAATCCTGCAGTTATCACTGTAAAACACAGTTTTAGCTAGTACCTCCCCATATATTTGTATGGAGTGGAGTATGCATGTGAAAAGAAACTTTGGGTTCCGAACAAGCTAGTTGAAGGACGGCTTTCACACACACTTATCTCTCAGAACTGAGCATGTGGAGAGACGTTCGTTCATCTACCACAAAGGAACGGGTTGCAGGAGAAAATTTTACTCTGGTTTCCTAGTCTGTTTCCTAGTGCCGGATTGAAATTCCTGCAGTTTTCACTGTAAAACCGAGTTGGGGCTAGTACCTACCCATATATATGTATGGAGTGGAGTTTGCATCTGAAAAGAAACTTTGTGTTCCCATGAAGCTAGTTGAAGTACAGCTTTCACACACACTTATCTCTCAGAACTGAGCATGTGGAGAGATGTTCGTTCATCTAGCAAAAATGGAACGGGTTGCAGGAGAATATTTTCCTCTGGTTTCTCAGTCTGTTTCCAATTGCCGGTTTGAAATTTCTGCAGGTTTCAGTGTAAAACCGAGTTGGAGCTCGTACCTCCCCGTATATATGTATGGTGTGGAGTTTGCAACTGAAAAGAAACTTTTTTGTTCCCAACAAGCTAGGTGAAGGACGGCTTTCACACACACTTATCTCTCAGAAATGAGCATGTGGAGAGACGTTCGTTCATCTCGCACGAAGGGAAGGGGTTGCAGGAGAAACATTTACTCTGGTATCTCTGTCTGTTTCTTAGTGCCGGTTTGAAGTTCCTGCAGTTTTCACTGTAAAACAGAATTGGAGCTCGTACCTCCCCATATATATATATGGAGTAGAGTTTGCAACTGAAAAGAAACTTTGTGTTCCCAACAAGTTACGTGAAGGAAGCCTTTCACACACACTTTTCTCTCAGAACTGAGCATGTGGAGAGACGATCGTTCATCTAGCACCAAGGGAACGGTTTGCAGAATAAACGTTTACTCTGGTTTCTCAGTCTGTTTCCTAGTGCCGGTATGAAGTTCCTGCAGTTTGCACTGTAAAATAGAATTGGAGCTCGTACTTCCCCATATATATGAATGGAGTGGAATTTGCAAGTGAAAAGAAACTTTGTCTTCCCAACAAATAATTGAAGGACGGCTTTCACACATACTTATCTCTCAGAACTGAGCATGTGGTGAAACGTTCGTTCATCTAGCACAAAAGGAACGGGATGCAGGAGAATCTATTCACTGGTTTCTCAGTCTGTTTCCTAGTGCCGGTTTGAAGTTCCTGCAGTTTTCACTGTAAAATCGAGTTGGAGCTTGTACCTCCCCATATATATGTAAGGAGTGGAGTTTGCATCTGAAAAGAAACTTTGTGTTCCCAACAAGCTAGGTGAAGGACGGCTTTCACACACAATTATCTCTCAGAACTGAGGATGTGGAGAGACTTTCGTTCATCTAGCACAAAGGGAACGGGTTGCAGGAAAATCTTTTATTCTGGTTTCTCAGTCTGTTTCCTAGTGCCGATTTGAAATTCCTGCAGTTTTCACTGTAAAACCGTGTTGGAACACGTACCTCCTCATATATATGTATGGAGTGGATTTTGAATCTGAAAAGAAACTTTGTATTCCCAACAAGTTAATTGAAGAACGGCTTTCACACACACTTATCTCTCAGAACTGAGCATGTGGAGAGACGTTCGTTCATCTAGCCCAAGGTGAATGGGTTGCAGGAGAATCTATTCAGTGGTTTCTCAGTCTGTTTCCTAGTGTCGGTTTGAAGTTCCTGCAGTTTTCACTGTAAAATCGAGTTGGAGCTTGTACCTCCCCATATATATGTAACGAGTGGAGTTTGCATCTGAAAAGAAAATTTGTGTTCCCCACAAGCTAGGTGAAGGACGGCTTTCAAACACACTTATCTCTCAGAAATGAGCATGTGGAGAGACGTTCGTTCATCTAGCACAAAGGGAACGGGTTGCAGGGAACTCTTTTACTCTGGATTCTCAGTCTGTTTCCTAGTGCCGGTTTGAAGTTCCTGCAGTTTTCACTGTAAAACCGAGTTGGAGCTAGTACTTCCACATATATATTATGGAGTGGAGTTTGCAACTGAAAAGAAACTTTGTGTTCCCAACAAGCTAGTTGAAGGCCGGCTTTCACACACACTTATCTCTCAGAAATGAGCATGTGGAGAGACGTTCGTTCATCTAGCACAAAGGGAACGGTTTGCAGGAGAAACTTTTCTCTGGATTCTAAGTCTGTTTCCTAGTGCCGGTTTGAAGTTCCTGCAGTTTTCACTGTAAAACAGAGTTGGAGCTAGTACCTCCCCGTATATATCTATGGAGTGGAATTGGCAAGTGAAAATAAACTATGTGTTACCAACAATCTAGGTGAAGGACGGCTTTCACACACACTTATCTCTCAGAACTGAGCATGTGGAGAGACGTACGTTCATGTAGCACAAAGGGAACGGGTTGCTTGAGAAACTTTTACTCTGGTTTCTCAGTCTGTTTCCTAGTGCCGGTATGAAGTTTCTGCAGTTTTCAGTGTAAAACCGAGTTGGAACACGTACCTCCTCATATATATGTGTAGAGTGGATTTTGCATCTGAAAAGAAACTTTGTGTTCCCAACAAGTTATTTGAAGGACGGCTTTCACACACACTTATCTCTCAGAAATGAGCATGTGGAGAGACGTTCGTTCATCTAGCACGAAATGAACGATTGGCAGGAGAAACATTTACTCTGGTATCTCTGTCTGTTTCCTAGTGCCGTTTTGAATTTCGTGCAGTTTTCACTATAAAACGGAGTTGGAGCTAGTACCTCCCCATATATATGTATGGAGTGGAGTTTGCAACTGAAAAGAAACTTTGTGTTTCCAACAAGCTAGGTGAATGACGGCTTTCACACACACTTATCTCTCAGAAATGAGCATGTGGAGAGACGTTCGTTCATCTAGCACGAAGTGAACGATTTGCAGGAGAAACTTTTACTCTGGTATCTCTGTCTGTTTCCTATTGCCGGTTTGAAGTTCCTGCAGTTTTCACTGTAAAACCGAGTTGGAGCTAGTACCTCCCCGTATATATGTATGGAGTGGAGTTTGCAACTGAAAAGAAACTTTGTGTTTCCAACAAGCTAGGTGAAGGGCGGCTTTCACACACAATTATCTCTGAGAACTTAGCATGTGGATAGACGTTCGTTCATCTAGCACAAAGGGAACGGGTTGCAGGAGAAACTTTTTCTCTGGTATCTCTGTCTGTTTCCTAGTGCCGGTTTGAAGTTCCTGCAGTTTTCACTGTAAAATCGAGTTGGAGCTTGTACCTCCCCATATATATGTAAGGAGTGGAATTTGCATCTGAAAAGAAACTTTGTTTTCCCCACAAGCTAGGTGAAGGACGGCTTTCAAACACACTTATCTCTCAGAAATGAGCATGTGGAGAGACGTTCGTTCATCCAGCACGAAGTGAACGATTTGCAGGAGAAACTTTTCTCTGGTATCTCTGTCTGTTTCCTAGTGCCGATTTGAAATTCCTGCAGTTTTCACTGTAAAACCGTGTTGGAACACGTACCTCCTCATATATATGTATGGATTGGATTTTGCATCTGAAAAGAAACTTTGTGTTCCCAACAAGTTATGTGAAGGACGGCTTTCACACACACTTATCTCTGAGAACTGAGCATGTGGAGAGACGTCCGTTTATCTAGCACAAAGGAACGGGTTGCAGGAAAAATTTTTACCCTGGTTTCTCCGTCTTTTTCCTAGTGCCGGTTTGATGTTCCTGCAGTTATCAATGTAAAACTAGTTGGAGCTAGTAACTCACCATATATTTGTATGGAGTGGAGTATGCAAGTGAAAAGAAACTTTGGGTTCCGAACAAGCTAGTTGAAGGACGGCTTTCACACACACTTATCTCTCAGAACTGAGCATGTGGAGAGACGTTCGTTCATCTACCACAAAGGAACGGGTTGCAGGAGAAAATTTTACTCTGGTTTCCTAGTCTGTTTCCTAGTGCCGGATTGAAATTCCTGCAGTTTTCACTGTAAAACCGAGTTGGAGCTAGTACCTACCCATATATATGTATGGAGTGGAGTTTGCATCTGAAAAGAAACTTTGTGTTCCCAAGAAGCTAGTTGAAGTACAGCTTTCACACACACTTATCTCACAGAACTGAGCATGTGTAGAGATGTTCGTTCATCTACCACAAATGGAACGGGTTGCAGGAGAATATTTTCCTCTGGTTTCTCAGTCTGTTTCCATGTGCCGGTTTGAAATTTCTGCAGGTTTCAGTGTAAAACCGAGTTGGAGCTCGTACCTCCCCATATATATGTATGGTGTGGAGTTTGCAACTGAAAAGAAACTTTTTTGTTCCCAACAAGCTAGGTGAAGGACGGCTTTCACACACACTTATCTCTCAGAAATGAGCATGTGGAGAGACGTTCGTTCATCTCGCACGAAGGGAAGGGGTTGCAGGAGAAACATTTACTCTGGTATCTCTGTCTGTTTCTTAGTGCCGGTTTGAAGTTCCTGCAGTTTTCACTGTAAAACAGAATTGGAGCTCGTACCTCCCCATATATATATATGGAGTAGAGTTTGCAACTGAAAAGAATATTTGTGTTCCCAACAAGCTACGTGAAGGAAGCCTTTCACACACACTTTTCTCTCAGAACTGAGCATGTGGAGAGACGATCGTTCATCTAGCACCATGGGAATGGTTTGCAGAATAAACGTTTACTCTGGTTTCTCAGTCTGTTTCCTAGTGCCGGTATGAAGTTCCTGCAGTTTGTACTGTAAAATAGAATTGGAGCTCGTACTTCCCCATATATATGTATGGAGTGGATTTTGCATCTGAAAAGAAACTTTGTGTTCCCAACAAGTTAAGTGAAGAACGGCTTTCACACACAATTATCTCTCAGAACTGAGCATGTGGAGAGACGTTCGTTCATCTAGCACAAAGTGAATGGGTTGCAGGAGAATCTATTCAGTGGTTTCTCAGCCTGTTTCCTAGTGTCGGTTTGAAGTTCCTGCAGTTTTCACTGTAAAATCGAGTTGAAGCTTGTACCTCCCCATATATATGTAACGAGTGGAGTTTGCATCTGAAAAGAAAATTTGTGTTCCCCACAAGCTAGGTGAAGGACGGCTTTCAAACACACTTATCTCTCAGAACTGAGCATGTGGAGAGACGTTCGTTCATCTAGCACGAAGTGAACGATTTGCAGGAGAAACTTTTACTCTGGTATCTCTGTCTGTTTCCTAGTGCCGATTTGAAATTCCTGCAGTTTTCACTGTAAAACCGTGTTGGAACACGTACCACCTCATATATATGTATGGATTGGATTTTGCATCTGAAAAGAAACTTTGTTTTCCCAACAAGTTATGTGAAGGACGGCTTTCACACACACTTATCTCTCAGAACTGAGCATGTGGAGAGACGTCCGTTCATCTAGCACAAATGGAACGGGTTGCAGGAGAAACTTTTACTCTGGTTTCTCAGTCTTTTTCCAAGTGCCGGTTTGATTTTCCTGCAGTTTTCACTGTAAAACAGAGTTGGAGCTAGTAACACACCATATATTTGTATGGAGTGGATTTTGCAACTGAAAAGAAACTTTGTGTTCCCAACAAGCTTGGTGAAGGACGGCTTTCACACACGCTTATCTCTCAGAACTGAGCATGTGGAGAGACGTTCGTTCATCTAGCACCAAGGGAACGGGTTACAGGAGAATCTTTTACTCTGGTTTCTCAGTCTGTTTCCTAGTGCCGGTTTGAAGTTCCTGCAGTTTTCACTGTAAAACCGAGTTGGAGCTAGTATCTCCCCATATATATTTATGGAGTGGGGTTAGCAACTGAAAAGAAACTTTGTGTTTCCAAAAAGCTAGGTGAAGGGCGGCTTTCACACACACTTATCTCTCAGAATTGAGCATGTGGAGAGACGTTTGTTCATCTAGCACAAAGGGAACGGGTTGCAGGGGAAACTTTTACTCTGGTTTCTCAGTCTGATTCCTAGTGCCGTTTTGAAGTTCCTGCAGTTTTCACTGTAAAACCGAGTTGGAGCTAGTACCTCCCCATATATATTTATTGAGTGGAGTTTGCAACTGAAAAGAATCTTTGTGTTTCAAACAAGCTAGGTGAATTACGGCTTTCACACACACTTATCTCTCAGAACTGAGCATGTGGAGAGACTTTCGATCATCTAGCACAAAGGGAACTGGTTGCAGGAAAAACTTTTACGCTGGTTACTCAGTATTTTTCCTAGTGCCGGTTTGATATTCCTGCAGTTATCACTGTAAAACACAGTTGGAGCTAGTACCACCCCATATATTTTTATGGAGTGGAGTATGCATGTGAAAAGAAACTTTGGGTTCCGAACAAGCTAGTTGAAGGACGGCTTTCACACACACTTATCTCTCAAAACTGAGCATGTGGAGAGACGTTCGTTCATCTACCACAAAGGAACGGGTTGCAGGAGAAAATTTTACTCTGGTTTCCTAGTCTGTTTCCTAGTGCCGGATTGAAATTCCTGCAGTTTTCACTGTAAAACCGAGTTGGGGCTAGTACCTACCCATATATATGTATGGAGTGGAGTTTGCATCTGAAAAGAAACTTTGTGTTCCCATGAAGCTAGTTGAAGTACAGCTTTCACACACACTTATCTCTCAGAACTGAGCATGTGGAGAGACGTTCGTTCATCTAGCACGAAGTGAACGATTTGCAGGAGAAACTTTTACTCTGGTATCTCTGTCTGTTTCCTAGTGCCGATTTGAAATTCCTGCAGTTTTCACTGTAAAACCGTGTTGGAACACGTACCACCTCATATATATGTATGGATTGGATTTTGCATCTGAAAAGAAACTTTGTTTTCCCAACAAGTTATGTGAAGGACGGCTTTCACACACACTTATCTCTCAGAACTGAGCATGTGGAGAGACGTCCGTTCATCTAGCACAAATGGAACGGGTTGCAGGAGAAACTTTTACTCTGGTTTCTCAGTCTTTTTCCAAGTGCCGGTTTGATTTTCCTGCAGTTTTCACTGTAAAACAGAGTTGGAGCTAGTAACACACCATATATTTGTATGGAGTGGATTTTGCAACTGAAAAGAAACTTTGTGTTCCCAACAAGCTTGGTGAAGGACGGCTTTCACACACGCTTATCTCTCAGAACTGAGCATGTGGAGAGACGTACGTTCATGTAGCACAAAGGGAACGGGTTGCTTGAGAAACTTTTACTCTGGTTTCTCAGTCTGTTTCCTAGTGCCGGTATGAAGTTCCTGCAGTTTTCAGTGTAAAACCGAGTTGGAACACGTACCTCCTCATATATATGTGTAGAGTGGATTTTGCATCTGAAAAGAAACTTTGTGTTCCCAACAAGTTATTTGAAGGACGGCTTTCACACACACTTATCTCTCAGAAATGAGCATGTGGAGAGACGTTCGTTCATCTAGCACGAAATGAACGATTGGCAGGAGAAACATTTACTCTGGTATCTCTGTCTGTTTCCTAGTGCCGTTTTGAATTTCGTGCAGTTTTCACTATAAAACGGAGTTGGAGCTAGTACCTCCCCATATATATGTATGGAGTGGAGTTTGCAACTGAAAAGAAACTTTGTGTTTCCAACAAGCTAGGTGAATGACGGCTTTCACACACACTTATCTCTCAGAAATGAGCATGTGGAGAGACGTTCGTTCATCTAGCACGAAGTGAACGATTTGCAGGAGAAACTTTTACTCTGGTATCTCTGTCTGTTTCCTATTGCCGGTTTGAAGTTCCTGCAGTTTTCACTGTAAAACCGAGTTGGAGCTAGTACCTCCCCGTATATATGTATGGAGTGGAGTTTGCAACTGAAAAGAAACTTTGTGTTTCCAACAAGCTAGGTGAAGGGCGGCTTTCACACACAATTATCTCTGAGAACTTAGCATGTGGATAGACGTTCGTTCATCTAGCACAAAGGGAACGGGTTGCAGGAGAAACTTTTTCTCTGGTATCTCTGTCTGTTTCCTAGTGCCGGTTTGAAGTTCCTGCAGTTTTCACTGTAAAATCGAGTTGGAGCTTGTACCTCCCCATATATATGTAAGGAGTGGAATTTGCATCTGAAAAGAAACTTTGTTTTCCCCACAAGCTAGGTGAAGGACGGCTTTCAAACACACTTATCTCTCAGAAATGAGCATGTGGAGAGACGTTCGTTCATCCAGCACGAAGTGAACGATTTTCAGAAGAAACTTTTCTCTGGTATCTCTGTCTGTTTCCTAGTGCCGATTTGAAATTCCTGCAGTTTTCACTGTAAAACCGTGTTGGAACACGTACCTCCTCATATATATGTATGGATTGGATTTTGCATCTGAAAAGAAACTTTGTGTTCCCAACAAGTTATGTGAAGGACGGCTTTCACACACACTTATCTCTGAGAACTGAGCATGTGGAGAGACGTCCGTTTATCTAGCACAAAGGAACGGGTTGCAGGAAAAATTTTTACCCTGGTTTCTCCGTCTTTTTCCTAGTGCCGGTTTGATGTTCCTGCAGTTATCAATGTAAAATTAGTTGGAGCTAGTAACTCACCATATATTTGTATGGAGTGGAGTATGCAAGTGAAAAGAAACTTTGGGATCCGAACAAGCTAGTTGAAGGACGGCTTTCACACACACTTATCTCTCAGAACTGAGCATGTGGAGAGACGTTCGTTCATCTACCACAAAGGAACGGGTTGCAGGAGAAAATTTTACTCTGGTTTCTCAGTCTGTTTCCTAGTGCCGGTATGAAGTTCCTGCAGTTTGCACTGTAAAATAGAATTGGAGCTCGTACTTCCCCATATATATGAATGGAGTGGAATTTGCAAGTGAAAAGAAACTTTGTCTTCCCTACAAATAATTGAAGGACGGCTTTCACACATACTTATCTCTCAGAACTGAGCATGTGGTGAAACGTTCGTTCATCTAGCACAAAAGGAACGGGATGCAGGAGAATCTATTCACTGGTTTCTCAGTCTGTTTCCTAGTGCCGGTTTGAAGTTCCTGCAGTTTTCACTGTAAAATCGTGTTGGAGCTTGTACCTCCCCATATATATGTAAGGAGTGGAGTTTGCATCTGAAAAGAAACTTTGTGTTCCCAACAAGCTAGGTGAAGGACGGCTTTCACACACAATTATCTCTCAGAACTGAGGATGTGGAGAGACTTTCGTTCATCTAGCACAAAGGGAACGGGTTGCAGGAAAATCTTTTATTCTGGTTTCTCAGTCTGTTTCCTAGTGCCGGTTTGAAGTTCCTGCAGTTTTCAGTGTAAAACCGAGTTGGAACACGTACCTCCTCATATATATGTGTAGAGTGGATTTTGCATCTGAAAAGAAACTTTGTGTTCCCAACAAGTTATTTGAAGGACGGCTTTCACACACACTTATCTCTCAGAAATGAGCATGTGGAGAGACGTTCGTTCATCTAGCACGAAATGAACGATTGGCAGGAGAAACATTTACTCTGGTATCTCTGTCTGTTTCCTAGTGCCGTTTTGAATTTCGTGCAGTTTTCACTATAAAACGGAGTTGGAGCTAGTACCTCCCCATATATATGTATGGAGTGGAGTTTGCAACTGAAAAGAAACTTTGTGTTTCCAACAAGCTAGGTGAATGACGGCTTTCACACACACTTTTCTCTCAGAAATGAGCATGTGGAGAGACGTTCGTTCATCTAGCACGAAGTGAACGATTTGCAGGAGAAACTTTTACTCTGGTATCTCTGTCTGTTTCCTATTGCCGGTTTGAAGTTCCTGCAGTTTTCACTGTAAAACCGAGTTGGAGCTAGTACCTCCCCGTATATATGTATGGAGTGGAGTTTGCAACTGAAAAGAAACTTTGTGTTTCCAACAAGCTAGGTGAAGGGCGGCTTTCACACACAATTATCTCTGAGAACTTAGCATGTGGATAGACGTTCGTTCATCTAGCACAAAGGGAACGTGTTGCAGGAGAAACTTTTTCTCTGGTATGTCTGTCTGTTTCCTAGTGCCGGTTTGAAGTTCCTGCAGTTTTCACTGTAAAATCGAGTTGGAGCTTGTACCTCCCCATATATATGTAAGGAGTGGAATTTGCATCTGAAAAGAAACTTTGTGTTCCCAACAAGTTATGTGAAGGACGGCTTTCACACACACTTATCTCTGAGAACTGAACATGTGGAGAGACGTCCGTTCATCTAGCACAAAGGAACGGGATGCAGGAAAAATTTTTACTCTGGTTTCTCCGTCTTTTTCCTAGTGCCGGTTTGATGTTCCTGCAGTTATCAATGTAAAACTAGTTGGAGCTAGTAACTCACCATATATTTGTATGGGGTGGAGTATGCAAGTGAAAAGAAACTTTGGGTTCCGAACAAGCTAGTTGAAGGACGGCTTTCACACACACTTATCTCTCAGAACTGAGCATGTGGAGAGACTTTCGTTCATCTACCACAAAGGAACGGGTTGCAGGAGAAAATTTTACTCTGGTTTCCTAGTCTGTTTCCTAGTGCCGGATTGAAATTCCTGCAGTTTTCACTGTAAAACCGAGTTGGAGCTAGTACCTACCCATATATATGTATGGAGTGGAGTTTGCATCTGAAAAGAAACTTTGTGTTCCCAAGTAGCTAGTTGAAGTACAGCTTTCACACACACTTATCTCACAGAACTGAGCATGTGGAGAGATGTTCGTTCATCTAGCACAAATGGAACGGGTTGCAGGAGAATATTTTCCTCTGGTTTCTCAGTCTGTTTCCATGTGCCGGTTTGAAATTTCTGCAGGTTTCAGTGTAAAACCGAGTTGGAGCTCGTACCTCCCCATATATATGTATGGTGTGGAGTTTGCAACTGAAAAGAAACTTTTTTGTTCCCAACAAGCTAGGTGAATGACGGCTTTCACACACACTTATCTCTCAGAAATGAGCATGTGGAGAGACGTTCGTTCATCTCGCACGAAGGGAAGGGGTTGCAGTAGAAACATTTACTCTGGTATCTCTGTCTGTTTCTTAGTGCCGGTTTGAAGTTCCTGCAGTTTTCACTGTAAAACAGAATTGGAGCTCGTACCTCCCCATATATATATATGGAGTAGAGTTTGCAACTGAAAAGAATATTTGTGTTCCCAACAAGCTACGTGAAGGAAGCCTTTCACACACAATTTTCTCTCAGAACTGAGCATGTGGAGAGACGATCGTTCATCTAGCACCATGGGAACGGGTTGCAGAATAAACGTTTACTCTGGTTTCTCAGTCTGTTTCCTAGTGCCGGTATGAAGTTCCTGCAGTTTGTACTGTAAAATAGAATTGGAGCTCGTACTTCCCCATATATATGTATGGAGTGGATTTTGCATCTGAAAAGAAACTTTGTGTTCCAACAAGTTAAGTGAAGAACGGCTTTCACACACACTTATCTCTCAGAACTGAGCATGTGGAGAGACGTTCGTTCATCTAGCACAAAGTGAATGGGTTGCAGGAGAATCTATTCAGTGGTTTCTCAGTCTGTTTCCTAGTGTCGGTTTGAAGTTCCTGCAGTTTTCATTGTAAAATCGAGTTGGAGCTTATACCTCCCCATATATATGTAACGAGTGGAGTTTGCATCTGAAAAGAAAATTTGTGTTCCCCACAAGCTAGGTGATGGACGGCTTTCAAACACACTTATCTCTCAGAAATGAGCATGTGGAGAGACGTTCGTTCATCTAGCACGAAGTGAACGATTTGCAGGAGAAACTTTTACTCTGGTATCTCTGTCTGTTTCCTAGTGCCGATTTGAAATTCCTGCAGTTTTCACTGTAAAACCGTGTTGGAACACGTACCACCTCATATATATGTATGGATTGGATTTTGCATCTGAAAAGAAACTTTGTGTTCCCAACAAGTTATGTGAAGGACGGCTTTCACACACACTTATCTCTCAGAACTGAGCATGTGGAGAGACGTCCGTTCATCTAGCACAAATGGAACGGGTTGCAGGAGAAACTTTTACTCTGGTTTCTCAGTCTTTTTCAAAGTGCCGGTTTGATTTTCCTGCAGTTTTCACTGTAAAACAGAGTTGGAGCTAGTAACACACCATATATTTGTATGGAGTGGATTTTGCAACTGAAAAGAAACTTTGTGTTCCCAACAAGCTTGGTGAAGGACGGCTTTCACACACGCTTATCTCTCAGAACTGAGCATGTGGAGAGACGTTCGTTCATCTAGCACCAAGGGAACGGGTTACAGGAGAATCTTTTACTCTGGTTTCTCAGTCTGTTTCCTAGTGCCGGTTTGAAGTTCCTGCAGTTTTCACTGTAAAACCGAGTTGGAGCTAGTATCTCCCCATATATATTTATGGAGTGGGGTTAGCAACTGAAAAGAAACTTTGTGTTTCCAAAAAGCTAGGTGAAGGGCGGCTTTCACACACACTTATCTCTCAGAATTGAGCATGTGGAGAGACGTTCGTTCATCTAGCACAAAGGGAACGGGTTGCAGGGGAAACTTTTACTCTGGTTTCTCAGTCTGTTTCCTAGTGCCGTTTTGAAGTTCCTGCAGTTTTCACTGTAAAACCGAGTTGGAGCTAGTACCTCCCCATATATATTTATTGAGTGGAGTTTGCAACTGAAAAGAATCTTTGTGTTTCAAACAAGCTAGGTGAATTACGGCTTTCACACACACTTATCTCTCAGAACTGAGCATGTGGAGAGACGTTCGATCATCTAGCACAAAGGGAACTGGTTGCAGGAAAAACTTTTACGCTGGTTACTCAGTATTTTTCCTAGTGCCGGTTTGATAATCCTGCAGTTATCACTGTAAAACACAGTTTTAGCTAGTACCTCCCCATATATTTGTATGGAGTGGAGTATGCATGTGAAAAGAAACTTTGGGTTCCGAACAAGCTAGTTGAAGGACGGCTTTCACACACACTTATCTCTCAGAACTGAGCATGTGGAGAGACGTTCGTTCATCTACCACAAAGGAACGGGTTGCAGGAGAAAATTTTACTCTGGTTTCCTAGTCTGTTTCCTAGTGCCGGATTGAAATTCCTGCAGTTTTCACTGTAAAACCGAGTTGGGGCTAGTACCTACCCATATATATGTATGGAGTGGAGTTTGCATCTGAAAAGAAACTTTGTGTTCCCATGAAGCTAGTTGAAGTACAGCTTTCACACACACTTATCTCTCAGAACTGAGCATGTGGAGAGATGTTCGTTCATCTAGCAAAAATGGAACGGGTTGCAGGAGAATATTTTCCTCTGGTTTCTCAGTCTGTTTCCAATTGCCGGTTTGAAATTTCTGCAGGTTTCAGTGTAAAACCGAGTTGGAGCTCGTACCTCCCCGTATATATGTATGGTGTGGAGTTTGCAACTGAAAAGAAACTTTTTTGTTCCCAACAAGCTAGGTGAAGGACGGCTTTCACACACACTTATCTCTCAGAAATGAGCATGTGGAGAGACGTTCGTTCATCTCGCACGAAGGGAAGGGGTTGCAGGAGAAACATTTACTCTGGTATCTCTGTCTGTTTCTTAGTGCCGGTTTGAAGTTCCTGCAGTTTTCACTGTAAAACAGAATTGGAGCTCGTACCTCCCCATATATATATATGGAGTAGAGTTTGCAACTGAAAAGAAACTTTGTGTTCCCAACAAGTTACGTGAAGGAAGCCTTTCACACACACTTTTCTCTCAGAACTGAGCATGTGGAGAGACGATCGTTCATCTAGCACCAAGGGAACGGTTTGCAGAATAAACGTTTACTCTGGTTTCTCAGTCTGTTTCCTAGTGCCGGTATGAAGTTCCTGCAGTTTGCACTGTAAAATAGAATTGGAGCTCGTACTTCCCCATATATATGAATGGAGTGGAATTTGCAAGTGAAAAGAAACTTTGTCTTCCCAACAAATAATTGAAGGACGGCTTTCACACATACTTATCTCTCAGAACTGAGCATGTGGTGAAACGTTCGTTCATCTAGCACAAAAGGAACGGGATGCAGGAGAATCTATTCACTGGTTTCTCAGTCTGTTTCCTAGTGCCGGTTTGAAGTTCCTGCAGTTTTCACTGTAAAATCGAGTTGGAGCTTGTACCTCCCCATATATATGTAAGGAGTGGAGTTTGCATCTGAAAAGAAACTTTGTGTTCCCAACAAGCTAGGTGAAGGACGGCTTTCACACACAATTATCTCTCAGAACTGAGGATGTGGAGAGACTTTCGTTCATCTAGCACAAAGGGAACGGGTTGCAGGAAAATCTTTTATTCTGGTTTCTCAGTCTGTTTCCTAGTGCCGATTTGAAATTCCTGCAGTTTTCACTGTAAAACCGTGTTGGAACACGTACCTCCTCATATATATGTATGGAGTGGATTTTGAATCTGAAAAGAAACTTTGTATTCCCAACAAGTTAATTGAAGAACGGCTTTCACACACACTTATCTCTCAGAACTGAGCATGTGGAGAGACGTTCGTTCATCTAGCCCAAGGTGAATGGGTTGCAGGAGAATCTATTCAGTGGTT
This sequence comes from Camelus bactrianus, assembly GCF_048773025.1. Lineage (NCBI taxonomy): Eukaryota > Metazoa > Chordata > Mammalia > Artiodactyla > Camelidae > Camelus > Camelus bactrianus. The sequence continues at coordinate 7,297,761 of NC_133553.1, forward strand.
TCTCAGTCTGTTTCCTAGTGTCGGTTTGAAGTTCCTGCAGTTTTCACTGTAAAATCGAGTTGGAGCTTGTACCTCCCCATATATATGTAACGAGTGGAGTTTGCATCTGAAAAGAAAATTTGTGTTCCCCACAAGCTAGGTGAAGGACGGCTTTCAAACACACTTATCTCTCAGAAATGAGCATGTGGAGAGACGTTCGTTCATCTAGCACAAAGGGAACGGGTTGCAGGGAACTCTTTTACTCTGGATTCTCAGTCTGTTTCCTAGTGCCGGTTTGAAGTTCCTGCAGTTTTCACTGTAAAACCGAGTTGGAGCTAGTACTTCCACATATATATTATGGAGTGGAGTTTGCAACTGAAAAGAAACTTTGTGTTCCCAACAAGCTAGTTGAAGGCCGGCTTTCACACACACTTATCTCTCAGAAATGAGCATGTGGAGAGACGTTCGTTCATCTAGCACAAAGGGAACGGTTTGCAGGAGAAACTTTTCTCTGGATTCTAAGTCTGTTTCCTAGTGCCGGTTTGAAGTTCCTGCAGTTTTCACTGTAAAACAGAGTTGGAGCTAGTACCTCCCCGTATATATCTATGGAGTGGAATTGGCAAGTGAAAATAAACTATGTGTTACCAACAATCTAGGTGAAGGACGGCTTTCACACACACTTATCTCTCAGAACTGAGCATGTGGAGAGACGTACGTTCATGTAGCACAAAGGGAACGGGTTGCTTGAGAAACTTTTACTCTGGTTTCTCAGTCTGTTTCCTAGTGCCGGTATGAAGTTTCTGCAGTTTTCAGTGTAAAACCGAGTTGGAACACGTACCTCCTCATATATATGTGTAGAGTGGATTTTGCATCTGAAAAGAAACTTTGTGTTCCCAACAAGTTATTTGAAGGACGGCTTTCACACACACTTATCTCTCAGAAATGAGCATGTGGAGAGACGTTCGTTCATCTAGCACGAAATGAACGATTGGCAGGAGAAACATTTACTCTGGTATCTCTGTCTGTTTCCTAGTGCCGTTTTGAATTTCGTGCAGTTTTCACTATAAAACGGAGTTGGAGCTAGTACCTCCCCATATATATGTATGGAGTGGAGTTTGCAACTGAAAAGAAACTTTGTGTTTCCAACAAGCTAGGTGAATGACGGCTTTCACACACACTTATCTCTCAGAAATGAGCATGTGGAGAGACGTTCGTTCATCTAGCACGAAGTGAACGATTTGCAGGAGAAACTTTTACTCTGGTATCTCTGTCTGTTTCCTATTGCCGGTTTGAAGTTCCTGCAGTTTTCACTGTAAAACCGAGTTGGAGCTAGTACCTCCCCGTATATATGTATGGAGTGGAGTTTGCAACTGAAAAGAAACTTTGTGTTTCCAACAAGCTAGGTGAAGGGCGGCTTTCACACACAATTATCTCTGAGAACTTAGCATGTGGATAGACGTTCGTTCATCTAGCACAAAGGGAACGGGTTGCAGGAGAAACTTTTTCTCTGGTATCTCTGTCTGTTTCCTAGTGCCGGTTTGAAGTTCCTGCAGTTTTCACTGTAAAATCGAGTTGGAGCTTGTACCTCCCCATATATATGTAAGGAGTGGAATTTGCATCTGAAAAGAAACTTTGTTTTCCCCACAAGCTAGGTGAAGGACGGCTTTCAAACACACTTATCTCTCAGAAATGAGCATGTGGAGAGACGTTCGTTCATCCAGCACGAAGTGAACGATTTGCAGGAGAAACTTTTCTCTGGTATCTCTGTCTGTTTCCTAGTGCCGATTTGAAATTCCTGCAGTTTTCACTGTAAAACCGTGTTGGAACACGTACCTCCTCATATATATGTATGGATTGGATTTTGCATCTGAAAAGAAACTTTGTGTTCCCAACAAGTTATGTGAAGGACGGCTTTCACACACACTTATCTCTGAGAACTGAGCATGTGGAGAGACGTCCGTTTATCTAGCACAAAGGAACGGGTTGCAGGAAAAATTTTTACCCTGGTTTCTCCGTCTTTTTCCTAGTGCCGGTTTGATGTTCCTGCAGTTATCAATGTAAAACTAGTTGGAGCTAGTAACTCACCATATATTTGTATGGAGTGGAGTATGCAAGTGAAAAGAAACTTTGGGTTCCGAACAAGCTAGTTGAAGGACGGCTTTCACACACACTTATCTCTCAGAACTGAGCATGTGGAGAGACGTTCGTTCATCTACCACAAAGGAACGGGTTGCAGGAGAAAATTTTACTCTGGTTTCCTAGTCTGTTTCCTAGTGCCGGATTGAAATTCCTGCAGTTTTCACTGTAAAACCGAGTTGGAGCTAGTACCTACCCATATATATGTATGGAGTGGAGTTTGCATCTGAAAAGAAACTTTGTGTTCCCAAGAAGCTAGTTGAAGTACAGCTTTCACACACACTTATCTCACAGAACTGAGCATGTGTAGAGATGTTCGTTCATCTACCACAAATGGAACGGGTTGCAGGAGAATATTTTCCTCTGGTTTCTCAGTCTGTTTCCATGTGCCGGTTTGAAATTTCTGCAGGTTTCAGTGTAAAACCGAGTTGGAGCTCGTACCTCCCCATATATATGTATGGTGTGGAGTTTGCAACTGAAAAGAAACTTTTTTGTTCCCAACAAGCTAGGTGAAGGACGGCTTTCACACACACTTATCTCTCAGAAATGAGCATGTGGAGAGACGTTCGTTCATCTCGCACGAAGGGAAGGGGTTGCAGGAGAAACATTTACTCTGGTATCTCTGTCTGTTTCTTAGTGCCGGTTTGAAGTTCCTGCAGTTTTCACTGTAAAACAGAATTGGAGCTCGTACCTCCCCATATATATATATGGAGTAGAGTTTGCAACTGAAAAGAATATTTGTGTTCCCAACAAGCTACGTGAAGGAAGCCTTTCACACACACTTTTCTCTCAGAACTGAGCATGTGGAGAGACGATCGTTCATCTAGCACCATGGGAACGGTTTGCAGAATAAACGTTTACTCTGGTTTCTCAGTCTGTTTCCTAGTGCCGGTATGAAGTTCCTGCAGTTTGTACTGTAAAATAGAATTGGAGCTCGTACTTCCCCATATATATGTATGGAGTGGATTTTGCATCTGAAAAGAAACTTTGTGTTCCCAACAAGTTAAGTGAAGAACGGCTTTCACACACAATTATCTCTCAGAACTGAGCATGTGGAGAGACGTTCGTTCATCTAGCACAAAGTGAATGGGTTGCAGGAGAATCTATTCAGTGGTTTCTCAGCCTGTTTCCTAGTGTCGGCTTGAAGTTCCTGCAGTTTTCACTGTAAAATCGAGTTGAAGCTTGTACCTCCCCATATATATGTAACGAGTGGAGTTTGCATCTGAAAAGAAAATTTGTGTTCCCCACAAGCTAGGTGAAGGACGGCTTTCAAACACACTTATCTCTCAGAACTGAGCATGTGGAGAGACGTTCGTTCATCTAGCACGAAGTGAACGATTTGCAGGAGAAACTTTTACTCTGGTATCTCTGTCTGTTTCCTAGTGCCGATTTGAAATTCCTGCAGTTTTCACTGTAAAACCGTGTTGGAACACGTACCACCTCATATATATGTATGGATTGGATTTTGCATCTGAAAAGAAACTTTGTTTTCCCAACAAGTTATGTGAAGGACGGCTTTCACACACACTTATCTCTCAGAACTGAGCATGTGGAGAGACGTCCGTTCATCTAGCACAAATGGAACGGGTTGCAGGAGAAACTTTTACTCTGGTTTCTCAGTCTTTTTCCAAGTGCCGGTTTGATTTTCCTGCAGTTTTCACTGTAAAACAGAGTTGGAGCTAGTAACACACCATATATTTGTATGGAGTGGATTTTGCAACTGAAAAGAAACTTTGTGTTCCCAACAAGCTTGGTGAAGGACGGCTTTCACACACGCTTATCTCTCAGAACTGAGCATGTGGAGAGACGTTCGTTCATCTAGCACCAAGGGAACGGGTTACAGGAGAATCTTTTACTCTGGTTTCTCAGTCTGTTTCCTAGTGCCGGTTTGAAGTTCCTGCAGTTTTCACTGTAAAACCGAGTTGGAGCTAGTATCTCCCCATATATATTTATGGAGTGGGGTTAGCAACTGAAAAGAAACTTTGTGTTTCCAAAAAGCTAGGTGAAGGGCGGCTTTCACACACACTTATCTCTCAGAATTGAGCATGTGGAGAGACGTTTGTTCATCTAGCACAAAGGGAACGGGTTGCAGGGGAAACTTTTACTCTGGTTTCTCAGTCTGATTCCTAGTGCCGTTTTGAAGTTCCTGCAGTTTTCACTGTAAAACCGAGTTGGAGCTAGTACCTCCCCATATATATTTATTGAGTGGAGTTTGCAACTGAAAAGAATCTTTGTGTTTCAAACAAGCTAGGTGAATTACGGCTTTCACACACACTTATCTCTCAGAACTGAGCATGTGGAGAGACTTTCGATCATCTAGCACAAAGGGAACTGGTTGCAGGAAAAACTTTTACGCTGGTTACTCAGTATTTTTCCTAGTGCCGGTTTGATATTCCTGCAGTTATCACTGTAAAACACAGTTGGAGCTAGTACCACCCCATATATTTTTATGGAGTGGAGTATGCATGTGAAAAGAAACTTTGGGTTCCGAACAAGCTAGTTGAAGGACGGCTTTCACACACACTTATCTCTCAAAACTGAGCATGTGGAGAGACGTTCGTTCATCTACCACAAAGGAACGGGTTGCAGGAGAAAATTTTACTCTGGTTTCCTAGTCTGTTTCCTAGTGCCGGATTGAAATTCCTGCAGTTTTCACTCTAAAACCGAGTTGGGGCTAGTACCTACCCATATATATGTATGGAGTGGAGTTTGCATCTGAAAAGAAACTTTGTGTTCCCATGAAGCTAGTTGAAGTACAGCTTTCACACACACTTATCTCTCAGAACTGAGCATGTGGAGAGACGTTCGTTCATCTAGCACGAAGTGAACGATTTGCAGGAGAAACTTTTACTCTGGTATCTCTGTCTGTTTCCTAGTGCCGATTTGAAATTCCTGCAGTTTTCACTGTAAAACCGTGTTGGAACACGTACCACCTCATATATATGTATGGATTGGATTTTGCATCTGAAAAGAAACTTTGTTTTCCCAACAAGTTATGTGAAGGACGGCTTTCACACACACTTATCTCTCAGAACTGAGCATGTGGAAAGACGTCCGTTCATCTAGCACAAATGGAACGGGTTGCAGGAGAAACTTTTACTCTGGTTTCTCAGTCTTTTTCCAAGTGCCGGTTTGATTTTCCTGCAGTTTTCACTGTAAAACAGAGTTGGAGCTAGTAACACACCATATATTTGTATGGAGTGGATTTTGCAACTGAAAAGAAACTTTGTGTTCCCAACAAGCTTGGTGAAGGACGGCTTTCACACACGCTTATCTCTCAGAACTGAGCATGTGGAGAGACGTACGTTCATGTAGCACAAAGGGAACGGGTTGCTTGAGAAACTTTTACTCTGGTTTCTCAGTCTGTTTCCTAGTGCCGGTATGAAGTTCCTGCAGTTTTCAGTGTAAAACCGAGTTGGAACACGTACCTCCTCATATATATGTGTAGAGTGGATTTTGCATCTGAAAAGAAACTTTGTGTTCCCAACAAGTTATTTGAAGGACGGCTTTCACACACACTTATCTCTCAGAAATGAGCATGTGGAGAGACGTTCGTTCATCTAGCACGAAATGAACGATTGGCAGGAGAAACATTTACTCTGGTATCTCTGTCTGTTTCCTAGTGCCGTTTTGAATTTCGTGCAGTTTTCACTATAAAACGGAGTTGGAGCTAGTACCTCCCCATATATATGTATGGAGTGGAGTTTGCAACTGAAAAGAAACTTTGTGTTTCCAACAAGCTAGGTGAATGACGGCTTTCACACACACTTATCTCTCAGAAATGAGCATGTGGAGAGACGTTCGTTCATCTAGCACGAAGTGAACGATTTGCAGGAGAAACTTTTACTCTGGTATCTCTGTCTGTTTCCTATTGCCGGTTTGAAGTTCCTGCAGTTTTCACTGTAAAACCGAGTTGGAGCTAGTACCTCCCCGTATATATGTATGGAGTGGAGTTTGCAACTGAAAAGAAACTTTGTGTTTCCAACAAGCTAGGTGAAGGGCGGCTTTCACACACAATTATCTCTGAGAACTTAGCATGTGGATAGACGTTCGTTCATCTAGCACAAAGGGAACGGGTTGCAGGAGAAACTTTTTCTCTGGTATCTCTGTCTGTTTCCTAGTGCCGGTTTGAAGTTCCTGCAGTTTTCACTGTAAAATCGAGTTGGAGCTTGTACCTCCCCATATATATGTAAGGAGTGGAATTTGCATCTGAAAAGAAACTTTGTTTTCCCCACAAGCTAGGTGAAGGACGGCTTTCAAACACACTTATCTCTCAGAAATGAGCATGTGGAGAGACGTTCGTTCATCCAGCACGAAGTGAACGATTTGCAGAAGAAACTTTTCTCTGGTATCTCTGTCTGTTTCCTAGTGCCGATTTGAAATTCCTGCAGTTTTCACTGTAAAACCGTGTTGGAACACGTACCTCCTCATATATATGTATGGATTGGATTTTGCATCTGAAAAGAAACTTTGTGTTCCCAACAAGTTATGTGAAGGACGGCTTTCACACACACTTATCTCTGAGAACTGAGCATGTGGAGAGACGTCCGTTTATCTAGCACAAAGGAACGGGTTGCAGGAAAAATTTTTACCCTGGTTTCTCCGTCTTTTTCCTAGTGCCGGTTTGATGTTCCTGCAGTTATCAATGTAAAATTAGTTGGAGCTAGTAACTCACCATATATTTGTATGGAGTGGAGTATGCAAGTGAAAAGAAACTTTGGGATCCGAACAAGCTAGTTGAAGGACGGCTTTCACACACACTTATCTCTCAGAACTGAGCATGTGGAGAGACGTTCGTTCATCTACCACAAAGGAACGGGTTGCAGGAGAAAATTTTACTCTGGTTTCTCAGTCTGTTTCCTAGTGCCGGTATGAAGTTCCTGCAGTTTGCACTGTAAAATAGAATTGGAGCTCGTACTTCCCCATATATATGAATGGAGTGGAATTTGCAAGTGTAAAGAAACTTTGTCTTCCCTACAAATAATTGAAGGACGGCTTTCACACATACTTATCTCTCAGAACTGAGCATGTGGTGAAACGTTCGTTCATCTAGCACAAAAGGAACGGGATGCAGGAGAATCTATTCACTGGTTTCTCAGTCTGTTTCCTAGTGCCGGTTTGAAGTTCCTGCAGTTTTCACTGTAAAATCGTGTTGGAGCTTGTACCTCCCCATATATATGTAAGGAGTGGAGTTTGCATCTGAAAAGAAACTTTGTGTTCCCAACAAGCTAGGTGAAGGACGGCTTTCACACACAATTATCTCTCAGAACTGAGGATGTGGAGAGACTTTCGTTCATCTAGCACAAAGGGAACGGGTTGCAGGAAAATCTTTTATTCTGGTTTCTCAGTCTGTTTCCTAGTGCCGATTTGAAATTCCTGCAGTTTTCACTGTAAAACCGTGTTGGAACACGTACCTCCTCATATATATGTATGGAGTGGATTTTGCATCTGAAAAGAAACTTTGTGTTCCCAACAAGTTAATTGAAGAACGGCTTTCACACACACTTATCTCTCAGAACTGAGCATGTGGAGAGACGTTCGTTCATCTAGCACAAGGTGAATGGGTTGCAGGAGAATCTATTCAGTGGTTTCTCAGTCTGTTTCCTAGCGTCGGTTTGAAGTTCCTGCAGTTTTCACTGTAAAATCGAGTTGGAGCTTGTACCTCCCCATATATATGTAACGAGTGGAGTTTGCATCTGAAAAGAAAATTTGTGTTCCCCACAAGCTATGTGAAGGACGGCTTTCAAACACACTTATCTCTCAGAAATGAGCATGTGGAGAGACGTTCGTTCATCTAGCACGAAGTGAACGATTTGCAGGAGAATCTTTTACTCTGGTATCTCTGTCTGTTTCCTAGTGCCGGTTTGAAGTTCCTGCAGTCTTCACTGTAAAACCGAGTTGGAGCTAGTACCTCCCCATATATATTTATGGAGTGGAGTTTGTAACTGAAAAGAAACTTTGTGTTTCCTACAAGCTAGGTGAATGACGGCTTTCACACACACTTATCTCTCAGAACTGAGCATGTGGAGAGACTTTCGTTCATCTAGCACAAAGGGAAAGGGTTGCAGGTGAAACATTTACTCTTGTTTCTCAGTCTGTTTCCTAGTGCCGGTTTGAAGTTCCTGCAGTTTTCACTGTAAAACCGAGTTGGAGCTTGTACCTCCCCATATATATGTATGGAGTGGAGTTTGCAACTGAAAAGAAACTTTGTGTTCCCAACAAGCTAGGTGAAGGACGGCTTTCACACACGCTTATCTCTCAGAACTGAGCATGTGGAGAGATTTTCGTTCATCTAGCACAAAGGGAACGGGTTGCAGGGAACTCTTTTACTCTGGATTCTCAGTCTGTTTCCTAGTGCCGGTTTGAAGTTCCTGCAGTTTTCACTGTAAAACCGAGTTTGAGCTAGTACCTCCCCATATATATGTATGGAGTGGTGTTTGCAACTGAAAAGAAACTTTGTATTCCCAACAAGCTTGGTGAAGGTCGGCTTTCACACACACTTATCTCTCAGAACTGAGCATGTGGAGAGACGTTCGTTCATCTAGCACAAATGGAAAGGGTTGCAGGAGAAAAATTTACTCTGGTTTCTCAGTCTGCTTCCTAGTGCCGTTTTGAAGTTCCTGCAGTTTTCCCTGTAAAACCGAGTTGGAGCTAGTACCTCCCCATATATATGTATGGAGTGGAGTTTGCAACTGCAAAGAAACTTTGTGTTCCCAACAAGCTAGGTGAAGGACGGCTTTCACAAACGCTTATCTCTCAGAAATGAGCATTTGGAGAGACGTTCGTTCATGTAGCACGAAGGTTACGGGTTGCAGGGAAATCTTTTACTCTGGTTTCTCAGTCTGTTTCCTAGTGGCGGTTTGAAGTTCCTGCAGTTTTCACTGTAAAACCGAGTTTGAGCTAGTACCTCCCCATATATATGTATGGAGTGGTGTTTGCAACTGAAAAGAAACTTTGTATTCCCAACAAGCTGGGTGAAGGACGGCTTTCACACACACTTATCTCTCAGAACTGAGCATGTGGAGAGAAGTTCGTTCATCTAGCACAAATGGAACGGTTTGCAGGAGCAACTTTTACTCTGGTTTCTCAGTCTGTTTCCTAGTGCCGGTTTGAAGTTCCTGCAGTTTTCACTGTAAAACCGAGTTGGAGCTAGTACTTCCACATATATATTATGGAGTGGAGTTTGCATCTGAAAAGAAACTTTGTGTTCCCAACAAGTTATTTGAAGGACGGCTTTCACACACACTTATCTCTCAGAAATGAGCATGTGGAGAGACGTTCGTTCATCTAGCACGAAATGAACGATTGGCAGGAGAAACATTTACTCTGGTATCTCTGTCTGTTTCCTAGTGCCGTTTTGAATTTCGTGCAGTTTTCACTATAAAACGGAGTTGGAGCTAGTACCTCCCCATATATATGTATGGAATGGAGTTTGCAACTGAAAAGAAACTTTGTGTTTCCAACAAGCTAGTTGAAGGGCGCCTTTCACACACACTTATCTCTCAGAACTGAGCATGTGGAGAGACGTTCATTCATCTAGCACAAATGGAACGGGTTGCAGGAGAAACTTTTACTCTGCTTTCTCAGTCTGTTTCCTAGTGCCGGTTTGAAGTTCCTGCAGTTTTCACTGTAAAACCGAGTTTGAGCTAGTACCTCCCCATATATATTTATGGAGTGGAGTTTGCAACTGAAAAGAAACTTTGTGTTTCCAACAAGCTAGGTGAATGACGGCTTTCACACACACTTATCTCTCAGAAATGAGCATGTGGAGAGACGTTCGTTCATCTAGCACGAAGTGAACGATTTGCAGGAGAAACTTTTACTCTGGTATCTCTGTCTGTTTCCTATTGCCGGTTTGAAGTTCCTGCAGTTTTCACTGTAAAACCGAGTTGGAGCTAGTACCTCCCCGTATATATGTATGGAGTGGAGTTTGCAACTGAAAAGAAACTTTGTGTTTCCAACAAGCTAGGTGAAGGGCGGCTTTCACACACAATTATCTCTGAGAACTTAGCATGTGGATAGACGTTCGTTCATCTAGCACAAATGGAACGGGTTGCAGGAGAAACTTTTTCTCTGGTATCTCTGCCTGTTTCCTAGTGCCGGTTTGAAGTTCCTGCAGTTTTCACTGTAAAATCGAGTTGGAGCTTGTACCTCCCCATATATATGTAAGGAGTGGAGTTTGCATCTGAAAAGAAACTTTGTGTTCCCAACAAGCTAGGTGAAGGACGGCTTTCACACACAATTATCTCTCAGAACTGAGGATGTGGAGAGACTTTCGTTCATCTAGCACAAAGGGAACGGGTTGCAGGAAAATCTTTTATTCTGGTTTCTCAGTCTGTTTCCTAGTGCCGATTTGAAATTCCTGCAGTTTTCACTGTAAAACCGTGTTGGAACACGTACCTCCTCATATATATGTATGGAGTGGATTTTGCATCTGAAAAGAAACTTTGTGTTCCCAACAAGTTAATTGAAGAACGGCTTTCACACACACTTATCTCTCAGAACTGAGCATGTGGAGAGACGTTCGTTCATCTATCACAAGGTGAATGGGTTGCAGGGGAATCTATTCAGTGGTTTCTCAGTCTGTTTCCTAGTGTCGGTTTGAAGTTCCTGCAGTTTTCACTGTAAAATCGAGTTGGAGCTTGTACCTCCCCATATATATGTAACGAGTGGAGTTTGCATCTGAAAAGAAAATTTGTGTTCCCCACAAGCTAGGTGAAGGACGGCTTTCAAACACACTTATCTCTCAGAAATGAGCATGTGGAGAGACGTTCGTTCATCTAGCACGAAGTGAACGATTTGCAGGAGAAACTTTTACTCTGGTATCTCTGTCTGTTTCCTAGTGCCGGTTTGAAGTTCCTGCAGTCTTCACTGTAAAACCGAGTTGGAGCTAGTACCTCCCCATATATATGTATGGAGTGGAGTTTGTAACTGAAAAGAAACTTTGTGTTTCCTACAAGCTAGGTGAATGACGGCTTTCACACACACTTATCTCTCAGAACTGAGCATGTGGAGAGACTTTCGTTCATCTAGCACAAAGGGAAAGGGTTGCAGGTGAAACATTTACTCTTGTTTCTCAGTCTGTTTCCTAGTGCCGGTTTGAAGTTCCTGCAGTTTTCACTGTAAAACCGAGTTGGAGCTTGTACCTCCCCATATATATGTATGGAGTGGAGTTTGCAACTGAAAAGAAACTTTGTGTTCCCAACAAGCTAGGTGAAGGTCGGCTTTCACACACGCTTATCTCTCAGAACTGAGCATGTGGAGAGACGTTCGTTCATCTAGCACAAAGGGAACGGGTTGCAGGGAACTCTTTTACTCTGGATTCTCAGTCTGTTTCCTAGTGCCGGTTTGAAGTTCCTGCAGTTTTCACTGTAAAACCGAGTTTGAGCTAGTACCTCCCCATATATATGTATGGAGTGGTGTTTGCAACTGAAAAGAAACTTTGTATTCCCAACAAGCTTGGTGAAGGACGGCTTTCACACACACTTATCTCTCAGAACTGAGCATGTGGAGAGACGTTCGTTCATCTAGCACAAATGGAAAGGGTTGCAGGAGAAAAATGTACTCTGGTTTCTCAGTCTGTTTCCTAGTGCCGTTTTGAAGTTCCTGCAGTTTTCCCTGTAAAACCGAGTTGGAGCTAGTACCTCCCCATATATATGTATGGAGTGGAGTTTGCAACTGCAAAGAAACTTTGTGTTCCCAACAAGCTAGGTGAAGGACGGCTTTCACAAACGCTTATCTCTCAGAAATGAGCATTTGGAGAGACGTTCGTTCATGTAGCACGAAGGTTACGGGTTGCAGGGAAATCTTTTACTCTGGTTTCTCAGTCTGTTTCCTAGTGGCGGTTTGAAGTTCCTGCAGTTTTCACTGTAAAACCGAGTTTGAGCTAGTACCTCCCCATATATATGTATGGAGTGGTGTTTGCAACTGAAAAGAAACTTTGTATTCCCAACAAGCTGGGTGAAGGACGGCTTTCACACACACTTATCTCTCAGAACTGAGCATGTGGAGAGAAGTTCGTTCATCTAGCAAAAATGGAACGGTTTGCAGGAGCAACTTTTACTCTGGATTCTCAGTCTGTTTCCTAGTGCCGGTTTGAAGTTCCTGCAGTTTTCACTGTAAAACCGAGTTGGAGCTAGTACTTCCACATATATATTATGGAGTGGAGTTTGCAACTGAAAAGAAACTTTGTGTTCCCAACAAGCTAGTTGAAGGCCGGCTTTCACACACACTTATCACTCAGAACTGAGCATGTGGAGAGACGTTCGTTTATCTAGCACAAAGGGAACGGTTTGCAGGAGAAACTTTTCTCTGGATTCTAAGTCTGTTTCCTAGTGCCGGTTTGAAGTTCCTGCAGTTTTCAGTGTAAAACAGAGTTGGAGCTAGTACCTCCCCATATATATCTATGGAGTGGAGTTGGCAAGTGAAAATAAACTATGTGTTACCAACAATCTAGGTGAAGGACGACTTTCACACACACTTATCTCTCAAAACTGAGCATGTGGAGAGACGAACGTTCATGTAGCACAAAGGGAACGGGTTGCTTGAGAAACTTTTACTCTGGTTTCTCAGTCTGTTTCCTAGTGCCGGTTTGAAGTTCCTGCAGTTTTCAATGTAAAACCGAGTTGGAACACGTACCTCCTCATATATATGTGTAGAGTGGATTTTGCATCTGAAAAGAAACTTTGTGTTCCCAACAAGTTATTTGAAGGACGGCTTTCACACACACTTATCTCTCAGAAATGAGCATGTGGAGAGACGTTCGTTCATCTAGCACGAAATGAACGATTGGCAGGAGAAACATTTACTCTGGTATCTCTGTCTGTTTCCTAGTGCCGTTTTGAATTTCGTGCAGTTTTCACTATAAAACGGGGTTGGAGCTAGTACCTCCCCATATATATGTATGGAATGGAGTTTGCAACTGAAAAGAAACTTTGTGTTTCCAACAAGCTAGTTGAAGGGCGCCTTTCACACACACTTATCTCTCAGAACTGAGCATGTGGAGAGACGTTCATTCATCTAGCACAAATGGAACGGGTTGCAGGAGAAACTTTTACTCTGCTTTCTCAGTCTGTTTCCTAGTGCCGGTTTGAAGTTCCTGCAGTTTTCACTGTAAAACCGAGTTTGAGCTAGTACCTCCCCATATATATTTATGGAGTGGAGTTTGCAACTGAAAAGAAACTTTGTGTTTCCAACAAGCTAGGTGAATGACGGCTTTCACACACACTTATCTCTCAGAAATGAGCATGTGGAGAGACGTTCGTTCATCTAGCACGAAGTGAACGATTTGCAGGAGAAACTTTTACTCTGGTATCTCTGTCTGTTTCCTATTGCCGGTTTGAAGTTCCTGCAGTTTTCACTGTAAAACCGAGTTGGAGCTAGTACCTCCCCGTATATATGTATGGAGTGGAGTTTGCAACTGAAAAGAAACTTTGTGTTTCCAACAAGCTAGGTGAAGGGCGGCTTTCACACACAATTATCTCTGAGAACTTAGCATGTGGATAGACGTTCGTTCATCTAGCACAAATGGAACGGGTTGCAGGAGAAACTTTTCCTCTGGTATCTCTGCCTGTTTCCTAGTGCCGGTTTGAAGTTCCTGCAGTTTTCACTGTAAAAGCGAGTTGGAGCTTGTACCTCCCCATATATATGTAAGGAGTGGAATTTGCATCTGAAAAGAAACTTTGTTTTCCCCACAAGCTATGTGAAGGACGGCTTTCAAACACACTTATCTCTCACAAATGAGCATGTGGAGAGACGTTCGTTCATCCAGCACGAAGTGAACGATTTGCAGGAGAAACTTTTACTCTGGTATCTCTGTCTGTTTCCTAGTGCCGATTTGAAATTCCTGCAGTTTTCACTGTAAAAGCGTGTTGGAACACGTACCTCCTCATATATATGTATGGATTGGATTTTGCAACTGAAAAGAAACTTTGTGTTCCCAACAAGCTCGGTGAAGGACGGCTTTCACACACGCTTATCTCTCAGAACTGAGCATGTGGTGAGACTTTCGTTCATCTAGCACCAAGGGTAAGGGTTACAGGAGAATCTTTTACTCTGGTTTCTCAGTCTGTTTCCTAGTGCCGGTTTGAAGTTCCTGCAGTTTTCACTGTAAAACCGAGTTGGTGCTAGTATCTCCCCATATATATGTATGGAATGGAGTTAGCAACTGAAAAGAAACTTTGTGTTTCCAGAAAGATAGGTGAAGGGCGGCTATCACACACACTTATCACTCAGAATTGAGCATGTAGAGAGACGTTCGTTCATCTAGCACAAAGGGAACGGATTTCAGGAGAATCTTTTACTCTGGTTTCTCAGTCTGTTTCCTAGAGCCGGTTTGAAGTTCCTGCAGTTTTCACTGTAAAACCGAGTTGGAGCTAGTACCTCCCCATATATATGTATTGAGTGGAGTTTGCAACTGAAAAGAAACTTTGTGTTCCAAAAAGCTAGGTGAATTACGGCTTTCACACACACTAATCTCTCAGAACTGAGCATGTGGAGAGACGTTCGATCATCTAGCAAAAAGGGAACTGGTTGCAGGAAAAACTTTTACTGTGGTTACTCAGTATTTTTCCTAGTGCCGGTTTGATACTCCTGCAGTTATCACTGTAAAACCGAGTTGGAGCTAGAACCTCCCCGTATATATGTATGGAGTGGAGTTTGCAACTGAAAAGAAACTTTGTGTTTCCAACAAGCTAGGTGAAGGGCGGCTTTCACACACAATTATCTCTGAGAACTTAGCATGTGGATAGACGTTCGTTCATCTAGCACAAAGGGAACGGGTTGCAGGAGAAACTTTTTCTCTGGTATCTCTGTCTGTTTCCTAGTGCCGGTTTGAAGTTCCTGCAGTTTTCACTGTAAAATCGAGTTGGAGCTTGTACCTCCCCATATATATGTAAGGAGTGGAATTTGCATCTGAAAAGAAACTTTGTTTTCCCCACAAGCTAGGTGAAGGACGGCTTTCAAACACACTTATCTCTCAGAAATGAGCATGTGGAGAGACGTTCGTTCATCCAGCACGAAGTGAACGATTTGCAGGAGAAACTTTTACTCTGGTATCTCTGTCTGTTTCCTAGTGCCGATTTGAAATTCCTGCAGTTTTCACTGTAAAACCGTGTTGGAACACGTACCTCCTCATATATATGTATGGATTGGATTTTGCATCTGAAAAGAAACTTTGTGTTCCCAACAAGTTATGTGAAGGACGGCTTTCACACACACTTATCTCTGAGAACTGAGCATGTGGAGAGACGTCCGTTCATCTAGCACAAAGGAACGGGATGCAGGAAAAATTTTTACTCTGGTTTCTCCGTCTTTTTCCTAGTGCCGGTTTGATTTTCCTGCAGTTATCAATGTAAAACTAGTTGGAGCTAGTAACTCACCATATATTTGTATGGAGTGGAGTATGCAAGTGAAAAGAAACTTTGGGTTCCGAACAAGCTAGTTGAAGGACGGCTTTCACACACACTTATCTCTCAGAACTGAGCATGTGGAGAGACGTTCGTTCATCTACCACAAAGGAACGGGTTGCAGGAGAAAATTTTACTCTGGTTTCCTAGTCTGTTTCCTAGTGCCGGATTGAAGTTCCTGCAGTTTTCACTGTAAAACCGAGTTGGAGCTAGTACCTACCCATATATATGTATGGAGTGGAGTTTGCATCTGAAAAGAAACTTTGTGTTCCCAAGAAGCTAGTTGAAGTACAGCTTTCACACACACTTATCTCACAGAACTGAGCATGTGGAGAGATGTTCGTTCATCTACCACAAATGGAACGGGTTGCAGGAGAATATTTTCCTCTGGTTTCTCAGTCTGTTTCCATGTGCCGGTTTGAAATTTCTGCAGGTTTCAGTGTAAAACCGAGTTGGAGCTCGTACCTCCCCATATATATGTATGGTGTGGAGTTTGCAACTGAAAAGAAACTTTTTTGTTCCCAACAAGCTAGGTGAAGGACGGCTTTCACACACACTTATCTCTCAGAAATGAGCATGTGGAGAGACGTTCGTTCATCTCGCACGAAGGGAAGGGGTTGCAGTAGAAACATTTACTCTGGTATCTCTGTCTGTTTCTTAGTGCCGGTTTGAAGTTCCTGCAGTTTTCACTGTAAAACAGAATTGGAGCTCGTACCTCCCCATATATATATATGGAGTAGAGTTTGCAACTGAAAAGAATATTTGTGTTCCCAACAAGCTACGTGAAGGAAGCCTTTCACACACACTTTTCTCTCAGAACTGAGCATGTGGAGAGACGATCGTTCATCTAGCACCATGGGAACGGTTTGCAGAAGAAACGTTTACTCTGGTTTCTCAGTCTGTTTCCTAGTGCCGGTATGAAGTTCCTGCAGTTTGCACTGTAAAATAGAATTGGAGCTCGTACTTCCCCATATATATGTATGGAGTGGATTTTGCATCTGAAAAGAAACTTTGTGTTCCCAACAAGTTAAGTGAAGAACGGCTTTCACACACACTTATCTCTCAGAACTGAGCATGTGGAGAGACGTTCGTTCATCTAGCACAAAGTGAATGGGTTGCAGGAGAATCTATTCAGTGGTTTCTCAGTCTGTTTCCTAGTGTCGGTTTGAAGTTTCTGCAGTTTTCACTGTAAAATCGAGTTGGAACTTGTACCTCCCCATATATATGTAACGAGTGGAGTTTGCATCTGAAAAGAAAATTTGTGTTCCCCACAAGCTAGGTGAAGGACGGCTTTCAAACACACATATCTCTCAGAAATGAGCATGTGGAGAGACGTTCGTTCATCTAGCACGAAGTGAACGATTTGCAGGAGAAACTTTTACTCTGGTATCTCTGTCTGTTTCCTAGTGCCGATTTGAAATTCCTGCAGTTTTCACTGTAAAACCGTGTTGGAACACGAAACACTTCATATATATGTATGGATTGGATTTTGCATCTGAAAAGAAACTTTGTGTTCCCAACAAGTTATGTGAAGGACGGCTTTCACACACACTTATCTCTCAGAACTGAGCATGTGGAGAGACGTCCGTTCATCTAGCACAAAGGGAACGGGTTGCAGGAGAAACTTTTACTCTGGTTTCTCAGTCTTTTTCCTAGTGCCGGTTTGATTTTCCTGCAGTTTTCACTGTAAATCAGAGTTGGAGCTAGTAACTCACCATATATTTCTATGGAGTGGATTTTGCAACTGAAAAGAAACTTTGTGTTCCCAACAAGCTTGGTGAAGGACGGCTTTAACACACGCTTATCTCTCAGAACTGAGCATGTGGAGAGACGTTCGTTCATCTAGCACCAAGGGAAAGGGTTACAGGAGAATCTTTTACTCTGGTTTCTCAGTCTGTTTCCTAGTGCCGGTTTGAAGTTCCTGCAGTTTTCACTGTAAAACCGAGTTGGAGCTAGTATCTCCCCATATATATTTATGGAGTGGAGTTAGCAACTGAAAAGAAACTTTGTGTTTCCAAAAAGCTAGGTGAAGGGCGGCTTTCACACACACTTATCTCTCAGAATTGAGCATGTGGAGAGACGTTCGTTCATCTAGCACAAAGGGAACGGGTTGCAGGGGAAACTTTTACTCTGGTTTCTCAGTCTGTTTCCTAGTGCCGTTTTGAAGTTCCTGCAGTTTTCACTGTAAAACCGAGTTGGAGCTAGTACCTCCCCATATATATTTATTGATTGGAGTTTGCAACTGAAAAGAAACTTTGTGTTTCAAACAAGCTAGGTGAATTACGGCTTTCACACACACTTATCTCTCAGAACTGAGCATGTGGAGAGACGTTCGTTCATCTACCACAAAGGAACGGGTTGCAGGAGAAAATTTTACTCTGGTTTCCTAGTCTGTTTCCTAGTGCCGGATTGAAATTCCTGCAGTTTTCACTGTAAAAACGAGTTGGGGCTAGTACCTACCCATATATATGTATGGAGTGGAGTTTGCATCTGAAAAGAAACTTTGTGTTCCCATGAAGCTAGTTGAAGTACAGCTTTCACACACACTTATCTCTCAGAACTGAGCATGTGGAGAGATGTTCGTTCATCTAGCAAAAATGGAACGGGTTGCAGGAGAATATTTTCCTCTGGTTTCTCAGTCTGTTTCCATGTGCCGGTTTGAAATTTCTGCAGGTTTCAGTGTAAAACCAAGTTGGAGCTCGTACCTCCCCATATATATGTATGGTGTGGAGTTTGCAACTGAAAAGAAACTTTTTTGTTCCCAACAAGCTAGGTGAAGGACGGCTTTCACACACACTTTTCTCTCAGAAATGAGCATGTGGAGAGACGTTCGTTCATCTCGCACGAAGGGAAGGGGTTGCAGGAGAAACATTTACTCTGGTATCTCTGTCTGTTTCTTAGTGCCGGTTTGAAGTTCCTGCAGTTTTCACTGTAAAACAGAATTGGAGCTCGTACCTCCCCATATATATATATGGAGTAGAGTTTGCAACTGAAAAGAAACTTTGTGTTCCCAACAAGTTACGTGAAGGAAGCCTTTCACACACAATTTTCTCTCAGAACTGAGCATGTGGAGAGACGATCGTTCATCTATCACCAAGGTAACGGTTTGCAGAAGAAACGTTTACTCTGGTTTCTCAGTCTGTTTCCTAGTGCCGGTATGAAGTTCCTGCAGTTTGCACTGTAAAATAGAATTGGAGCTCGTACTTCCCCATATATATGAATGGAGTGGAATTTGCAAGTGAAAAGAAACTTTGTCTTCCCAACAAATAATTGAAGGACGGCTTTCACACATACTTATCTCTCAGAACTGAGCATGTGGTGAAACGTTCGTTCATCTAGCACAAAAGGAACGGGATGCAGGAGAATCTATTCACTGGTTTCTCAGTCTGTTTCCTAGTGCCGGTTTGAAGTTCCTGCAGTTTTCACTGTAAAATCGAGTTGGAGCTTGTACCTCCCCATATATATGTAAGGAGTGGAGTTTGCATCTGAAAAGAGACTTTGTGTTCCCAACAAGCTAGGTGAAGGACGGCTTGCACACACAATTATCTCTCAGAACTGAGGATGTGGAGAGACTTTCGTTCATCTAGCACAAAGGGAACGGGTTGCAGGAAAATCTTTTATTCTGTTTTCTCAGTCTGTTTCCTAGTGCCGATTTGAAATTCCTGCAGTTTTCACTGTAAAACAGTGTTGGAACACGTACCTCCTCATATATATGTATGGAGTGGATTTTGCATCTGAAAAGAATCTTTGTGTTCCAAACAAGTTAATTGAAGAACGGCTTTCACACACACTTATCTCTCAGAACTGAGCATGTGGAGAGACGTTCGTTCATCTAGCACAAAGTGAATGGGTTGCAGGAGAATCTATTCAGTGGTTTCTCAGTCTGTTTCCTAGTGTCGGTTTGAAGTTCCTGCAGTTTTCACTGTAAAATCGAGTTGGAGCTTGTACCTCCCCATATATATGTAACGAGTGGAGTTTGCATCTGAAAAGAAAATTTTTTTTCCCCACAAGCTAGGTGAAGGACGGCTTTCAAACACACTTATCTCTCAGAAATGAGCATGTGGAGAGACGTTCGTTCATCTAGCACGAAGTGAACGATTTGCAGGAGAAACTTTTACTCTGGTATCTCTGTCTGTTTCCTAGTGCCGATTTGAAATTCCTGCAGTTTTCACTGTAAAACCGTGTTGGAACACGTACCACCTCATATATATGTATGGATTGGATTTTGCATCTGAAAAGAAACTTTGTGTTCCCAACAAGTTATGTGAAGGACGGCTTTCACACACACTTATCTCTCAGAACTGAGCATGTGGAGAGACGTCCGTTCATCTAGCACAAATGGAACGGGTTGCAGGAGAAACTTTTACTCTGGTTTCTCAGTCTTTTTCCAAGTGCCGGTTTGATTTTCCTGCAGTTTTCACTGTAAAACAGAGTTGGAGCTAGTAACTCACCATATATTTGTATGGAGTGGAGTTTGCAACTGAAAAGAAACTTTGTGTTTTCAAAAAGCTAGGTGAAGGGCGGCTTTCACACACACTTATCTCTCAGAATTGAGCATGTGGAGAGACGTTCGTTCATCTAGCACAAAGGGAACGGGTTACCGGAGAATCTTTTACTATGGTTTCTCAGTCTGTTTCGTAGAGCCGGTTTGAAGTTCCTGCAGTTTTCACTGTAAAACCGAGTTGGAGCGAGTACCTCCCCATATATATGTATTGAGTGGTGTTTGCAACTGAAAAGAAACTTTGTGTTTCAAACAAGCTAGGTGAATTACGGCTTTCACACACACTTATCTCTCAGAACTGAGCATGTGGAGAGACTTTCGTTCATCTAGCACAAAGGGAACTGTTTGCAGGAAAAACGTTTACTCCGGTTTCTCAGTATTTTTCCTAGTGCCTGTTCGATATTCCTGCAGTTATCACTGTAAAACACAGTTGGAGCTAGTACCTCCCCATATATTTGTATGAATTGGTGTTTGCAACTGAAAAGAAACTTTGTGTTTCCAACAATCTAAGTAAAGGGCGGCTTTCACACACACTTTTCTCACAGAACTGAGCATGTGGATAGATGTTCGTTCATCTAGCACAAAGGGAAGTGGTTGCATGAGAAACGTTACTCTGGTTTCTCAGTCTGTTTCCTAGTGCCGGTTTGAATTTCCTGCAGTTTTCAATGTAAAACCGAGTTGGAGCTAGTACCTCCCCATATATATGTATGGAGTGGGGTTTGTAACTGAAAAGAAACTTTGTGTTTCCAACAAGCTAGGTGAATGACTGCTTTCACACACACTTATCTCTCAGAACTGAGCAAGTGGAGAGACGTACGTTCATGTAGCACAAAGGGAACGGGTTGCTTGAGAAACTTTTACTCTGGTTTCTCAGTCTGTTTCCTAGTGCCGGTTTGAAGTTCCTGCAGTTTTCAGTGTAAAACCGAGTTGGAACACGTACCTCGTCATATATATGTGTAGAGTGGATTTTGCATCTGAAAAGAAACTTTGTGTTCCCAACAAGTTATTTGAAGGACGGCTTTCCCACACACTTATCTCTCAGAAATGAGCATGTGGAGAGACGTTCGTTCATCTAGCACGAAATGAACGATTGGCAGGAGAAACATTTACTCTGGTATCTCTGTCTGTTTCCTAGTGCCGATTTGAATTTCGTGCAGTTTTCACTATAAAACGGAGTTGGAGCTAGTACCTCCCCATATATATGTATGGAATGGAGTTTGCAAGTGAAAAGAAACTTTGTGTTTCCAACAAGCTAGGTGAAGGGCGGCTTTCACACACAATTATCTCTGAGAATTGAGCATGTGGATAGACGTTCGTTCATCTAGCACAAAGGGAACGGGTTGCAGGGGAAACTTTTTCTCTGGTTTCTCAGTCTGTTTCCTAGTGACGGTTTGAAGTTCCTGCAGTCTTCACTGTAAAACCGAGTTGGAGCTAGTACCTCCCCATATATATGTATGGAGTGGAGTTTGTAACTGAAAAGAAACTTTGTGTTCCCAACAAGCTAGGTGAAGGACGGCATTCACACACGCTTATCTCTCAGAACCGAGCATGTGGAGAGACGTTCGTTCATCTAGCTCAAAGGGAACGGTTTGCAGGAGAACTTTTCCTCTGATTTCTCAGTATTTTTCCTAGTGGCGGTTTGATATTCCTGCAGTTATCACTGTAAAACAGAGTTGGAGCTAGAACCTCCCCATATAGTTGTATGGAGTGGAGTTTGCAACTGAAAAGAAACTTTGTGTTCCCAACAAGCTAGGTGAAGGACGGCTTTCACAAACGCTTATCTCTCAGAAATGAGCATTTGGAGAGACGTTCGTTCATCTAGCACGAAGGGAACGGGTTGCAGGGAAATCTTTTACTCTGGTTTCTCAGTCTGTTTCCTAGTGCCGGTTTGAAGTTCCTGCAGTTTTCACTGTAAAACCGAGTTTGAGCTAGTACCTCCCCATATATATGTATGGAGTGGTGTTTTCAACTGAATAGAAACTTTGTATTCCCAACAAGCTGGGTGAAGGACGGCTTTCACACACACTTATCTCTCAGAACTGAGCATGTGGAGAGAAGTTCGTTCATCTAGCACAAATGGAACGGTTTGCAGGAGCAACTTTTACTCTGGTTTCTCAGTCTGTTTCCTAGTGCCGGTTTGAAGTTCCTGCAGTTTTCACTGTAAAACCGAGTTGGAGCTAGTATTTCCACATATATATTATGGAGTGGAGTTTGCAACTGAAAAGAAACTTTGTGTTCCCAACAAGCTAGTTGAAGGCCGGCTTTCACACACACTTATCTCTCAGAACTGAGCATGTGGAGAGACGTTCGTTTATCTAGCACAAAGGGAACGGTTTGCAGGAGAAACTTTTCTCTGGATTCTAAGTCTGTTTCCTAGTGCCGGTTTGAAGTTCCTGCAGTTTTCAGTGTAAAACAGAGTTGGAGCTAGTACCTCCCCATATATATCTATGGAGTGGAGTTGGCAAGTGAAAATAAACTATGTGTTACCAACAATCTAGGTGAAGGACGGCTTTCACACACACTTATCTCTCAGAACTGAGCAAGTGGAGAGACGTACGTTCATGTAGCACAAAGGGAACGGGTTGCTTGAGAAACTTTTACTCTGGTTTCTCAGTCTGTTTCCTAGTGCCGGTTTGAAGTTCCTGCAGTTTTCAGTGTAAAACCGAGTTGGAACACGTACCTCCTCATATATATGTGTAGAGTGGATTTTGCATCTGAAAAGAAACTTTGTGTTCCCAACAAGTTATTTGAAGGACAGCTTTCACACACAATTATCTCTCAGAAATGAGCATGTGGAGAGACGTTCGTTCATCTAGCACGAAATGAACGATTGGCAGGAGAAACATTTACTCTGGTATCTCTGTCTGTTTCCTAGTGCCGTTTTGAATTTCGTGCAGTTTTCACTATAAAACGGAGTTGGAGCTAGTACCTCCCCATATATATGTATGGAATGGAGTTTGCAACTGAAAAGAAACTTTGTGTTTCCAACAAGCAAGTTGAAGGGCGCCTTTCACACACACTTATCTCCCAGAACTGAGCATGTGGAGAGACGTTCATTCATCTAGCACAAAGGGAACGGGTTGCAGGAGAATCTTTTACTCTGCTTTCTCAGTCTGTTTCCTAGTGCCGGTTTGAAGTTCCTGCAGTTTTCACTGTAAAACCGAGTTTGAGCTAGTACCTCCCCATAAATATGTATGGAGTGGAGTTTGCAACTGAAGAGAAACTTTGTGTTTCCAACAAGCTAGGTGAATGACGGCTTTCACACACACTTATCTCTCAGAAATGAGCATGTGGAGAGACGTTCGTTCATCTAGCACGAAGTGAACGATTTGCAGGAGAAACTTTTACTCTGGTATCTCTGTCTGTTTCCTATTGCCGGTTTGAATTTCCTGCAGTTTTCACTGTAAAACCGAGTTGGAGCTAGTACCTCCCCGTATATATGTATGGAGTGGAGTTTGCAACTGAAAAGAAACTTTGTGTTTCCAACAAGCTATGTGAAGTGCGGCTTTCACACACAATTATCTCTGAGAACTTAGCATGTGGATAGACGTTCGTTCATCTAGCACAAAGGGAACGGGTTGCAGGAGAAACTTTTTCTCTGGTTTCTCAGTCTGTTTCCTAGTGCCGGTTTGAAGTTCCTGCAGTCTTCACTGTAAAACCGAGTTGGAGCTAGTACCTCCCCATATATATGTATGGAGGGGAGTTTGTAACTGAAAAGAAACTTTGTGTTTCCAACAAGCTATTTGAATGACGGCTTTCACACACACTTATCTCTCAGAACTGAGCATGTGGAGAGACGTTCGTTCATCTAGCACAAAGGGAAAGGGTTGCAGGTGAAACATTTACTCTGGTTTCTCAGTCTGTTTCCTAGTGCCGGTTTGAAGTTCCTTCAGTCTTCACAGTAAAACCGAGTTGGAGCTAGTACCTCCCCATATATATGTATGGAGTGGAGTTTGTAACTGAAAAGAAACTTTGTGTTCCCAACAAGCTAGGTGAAGGACGGCTTTCACACACGCTTATCTCTCAGAACTGAGCATGTGGAGAAACGTTCGTTCATCTAGCTCAAAGGGAACGGTTTGCAGGAGAACTTTTCCCCTGATTTCTCAGTATTTTTCCTAGTGGCGGTTTGATATTCCTGCAGTTATCACTGTAAAACAGAGTTGGAGCTAGAACCTCCCCATATAGTTGTATGGAGTGGAGTTTGCAACTGAATAGAAACTTTGTATTCCCAACAAGCTGGGTGAAGGACGGCTTTCACACACACTTATCTCTCAGAACTGAGCATGTGGAGAGAAGTTCGTTCATCTAGCACAAATGGAACGGTTTGCAGGAGCAACTTTTACTCTGGTTTCTCAGTCTGTTTCCTAGTGCCGGTTTGAAGTTCCTGCAGTTTTCACTGTAAAACCGAGTTGGAGCTAGTACTTCCACATATATATTATGGAGTGGAGTTTGCAACTGAAAAGAAACTTTGTGTTCCCAACAAGCTAGTTGAAGGCCGGCTTTCACACACACTTATCTCTCAGAACTGAGCATGTGGAGAGACGTTCGTTTATCAAGCACAAAGGGAACGGTTTGCAGGAGAAACTTTTCTCTGGATTCTAAGTCTGTTTCCTAGTGCCGGTTTGAAGTTCCTGCAGTTTTCAGTGTAAAACAGAGTTGGAACTAGTACCTCCCCATATATATCTATGGAGTGGAGTTGGCAAGTGAAAATAAACTATGTGTTACCAACAATCTAGGTGAAGGACGGCTTTCACACACACTTATCTCTCAGAACTGAGCAAGTGGAGAGACGTACGTTCATGTAGCACAAAGGGAACGGGTTGCTTGAGAAACTTTTACTCTGGTTTCTCAGTCTGTTTCCTAGTGCCGGTTTGAAGTTCCTGCAGTTTTCAGTGTAAAACCGAGTTGGAACACGTACCTCCTCATATATATGTGTAGAGTGGATTTTGCATCTGAAAAGAAACTTTGTGTTCCCAACAAGTTATTTGAAGGACAGCTTTCACACACACTTATCTCTCAGAAATGAGCATGTGGAGAGACGTTCGTTCATCTAGCACGAAATGAACGATTGGCAGGAGAAACATTTACTCTGGTATCTCTGTCTGTTTCCTAGTGCCGTTTTGAATTTCGTGCAGTTTTCACTATAAAACGGAGTTGGAGCTAGTACCTCCCCATATATATGTATGGAATGGAGTTTGCAACTGAAAAGAAACTTTGTGTTTCCAACAAGCTAGTTGAAGGGCGCCTTTCACACACACTTATCTCCCAGAACTGAGCATGTGGAGAGACGTTCATTCATCTAGCACAAAGGGAACGGGTTGCAGGAGAATCTTTTACTCTGCTTTCTCAGTCTGTTTCCTAGTGCCGGTTTGAAGTTCCTGCAGTTTTCACTGTAAAACCGAGTTTGAGCTAGTACCTCCCCATATATATGTATGGAGTGGAGTTTGCAACTGAAAAGAAACTTTGTGTTTCCAACAAGCTAGGTGAATGACGGCTTTCACACACACTTATCTCTCAGAAATGAGCATGTGGAGAGACGTTCGTTCATCTAGCACGAAGTGAACGATTTGCAGGAGAAACTTTTACTCTGGTATCTCTGTCTGTTTCCTATTGCTGGTTTGAACTTCCTGCAGTTTTCACTGTAAAACCGATTTGGAGCTAGTACCTCCCCATATATATGTATGGAGGGGAGTTTGCAACTGAAAAGAAACTTTGTGTTTCCAACAAGCTAGTTGAATTACGGCTTTCACACACACTTATCTCTCAGAACTGAGCATGTGGAGAGACGTTCGTTCATCTAGCACAAAGGGAAAGGGTTGCATGTGAAACATTTACTCTGGTTTCTCAGTCTGTTTCCTAGTGCCGGTTTGAAGTTCCTGCAGTTTTCACTGTAAAACCGAGTTGGAGCTTGTACCTCCCCATATATATGTATGGATTTGAGTTTGCAACTGAAAAGAATCTTTGTGTTCCCAACAAGCTAGGTGAAGGACGGCTTTCACACACGCTTATCTCTCAGAACTGAGCATGTGGAGAGACGTTCTTTCATCTAGCTCAAAGGGAACGGTTTGCAGGAGAAACTATTCCTCTGGTTTCTTAGTCTGTTTCCTAGTGCCAGTTTGAAGTTCCTGCAGTTTTCACTGTAAAACCGAGTTGGAGCTAGTACCTCCCCATATATATGTATGGAGGGGAATTTGCAACTGAAAAGAAACTTTGTCTTCCCAATAAGCTAGGTGAAGTACGGCTTTCACAGACGCATATCTCTCAGAACTGAGCTTGTGGAGAGACGTTCGTTCATCTAGGAAGAAGTGAACGATTTGCAGGAGAAACTTTTACTCTGGTTTCTCAGTCTGTTTCCTAGTGCCGGTTTGAAGTTCCTGCATTTTTCACTGTAAAACCGAGTTGGAGCTAGTACCTCCCCATATATATCTATGGAGTGGAGTTTGCAACTGAAAAGAAACTTGGTGTTTCCAACAAGCTAGGTGAAGGGCGGCTTTCACACACACTTATCTCTCAGAACTGAGCATGTGGAGAGACGTTCGTTCATCTAGCACAAAGGGAACGGGTTTCATTAAAATCTTTTACTCTGGTTTCTCAGTCTGTTTCCTAGTGCCGGTTTGAAGTTCCTGCAGTTTTCCCTGTAAAAGGGAGTTGGAGCTAGTACCACCACATATATATTATGGAGTGGATTTTGCAACTTAGAAGAAACTTTTTGTTCCCAACAAGCTAGTTGAAGGACGGCTTTCACAGACAATTATCTCTCAGAACTGAGCATGTGGAGAGACGTTCGTTTATCTAGCACAAAGGGAACGGTTTGCTGGAGAAACTTTTACTCTGGATTCTAAGTCTGTTTCCTAGTGCCGGTTTGAAGTTCCTGCAGTTTTCACTGTAAAACCGAGTTGGAGCTAGTACCTCCCCATATATATGTATAGAGTGGATTTTGCATCTGAAAAGAAACTTTGTGTTCCCAACAAGTTAATTGAAGGACGGCTTTCACACACACTTATCTCTCAGAAATGAGCATGTGGAGAGACGTTCGTTCATCTAGCACGAAGTGAACGATTTGCAGGGGAAACTTTTACTCTGGTATCTCTGTCTGTTTCCTAGTGCCGGTTTGAATTTCCTGCAGTTTTCACTATAAAACGGAGTTGGAGCTAGTGCCTCCCCATATATATGTATGGAATGGAGTTTGCAACTGAAAAGAAACTTTGTGTTTCCAACAAGCTAGTTGAAGGGCGCCTTTCACACACACTTATCTCTCAGAACTGAGCATGTGGAGAGACGTTCATTCATCTAGCACAAAGGGAACGGGTTTCAGGAGAATCTTTTACTCTGCTTTCTCAGTCTGTTTTCTAGTGCCGGTTTGAAGTTCCTGCAGTTTTCACTGTAAAACAGAGTTTGAGCTAGTACCTCCCCATATATATGTATGGAGTGGAGTTTGCAACTGAAAAGAAATTTTGGGTTCCGAACAAGCTAGTTGAAGGACGGCTTTCACACACACTTATCTCTCAGAACTGAGCATGTGGAGAGACGTTCGTTCATCTACCACAAAGGAACGGATTGCAGGAGAAAATTTTACTCTGGTTTCCTAGTCTGTTTCCTAGTGCCGGGTTGAAATTCCTGCAGTTTTCACTGTAAAACCGAGTTGGAGCTAGTACCTACCCATATATATGTATGGAGTGGAGTTTGCATCTGAAAAGAAACTTTGTGTTCCCAAGAAGCTAGTTGAAGTACAGCTTTCACACACACTTATCTCACAGAACTGAGCATGTGGAGATATGTTCGTTCATCTAGCACAAATGGAACGGGTTGCAGGAGAATATTTTCCTCTGGTTTCTCAGTCTGTTTCCATGTGCCGGTTTGAAATTTCTGCAGGTTTCAGTGTAAAACCGAGTTGGAGCTCGTACCTCCCCATATATATGTATGGTGTGGAGTTTGCAACTGAAAAGAAACTTTTTTGTTCCCAACAAGCTAGGTGAAGGACGGCTTTCACACACACTTATCTCTCAGAAATGAGCATGTGGAGAGACGTTCGTTCATTTCGCACGAAGGGAAGGGGTTGCAGTAGAAACATTTACTCTGGTATCTCTGTCTGTTTCTTAGTGCCGGTTTGAAGTTCCTGCAGTTTTCACTGTAAAACAGAATTGGAGCTCGTACCTCCCCATATATATATATGGAGTAGAGTTGGCAACTGAAAAGAATCTTTGTGTTCCCAACAAGCTACGTGAAGGAAGCCTTTCACACACACTTTTCTCTCAGAACTGAGCATGTGGAGAGACGATCGTTCATCTAGCACCAAGGGAACGGTTTGCAGAAGAAACGTTTACTCTGGTTTCGCAGTCTGTTTCCTAGTGCCGGTATGAAGTTCCTGCAGTTTGCACTGTAAAATAGAATTGGAGCTCGTACTTCCCCATATATATGTATGGAATGGATTTTTCATCTGAAAAGAAACTTTGTGTTCCCCACAAGTTATGTGAAGGACGGCTTTCACACACACTTATCTCTCAGAACTGAGCATGTGGAGAGACGTCCGTTCATCTAGCACAAAGGGAACGGGTTGCAGGAGAAACTTTTACTCTGGTTTCTCAGTCTTTTTCCTAGTGCCGGTTTGATTTTCCTGCAGTTTTCACTGTAAAACAGAGTTGGAGCTAGTAACTCACCATATATTTGTATGGAGTGGATTTTGCAACTGAAAAGAAACTTTGTGTTCCCAACAAGCTTGGTGAAGGACGGCTTTCACACACGCTTATCTCTCAGAACTGAGCATGTGGAGAGACGTTCGTTCATCTAGCACCAAGGGAACGGGTTACAGGAGAATCTTTTACTCTGGTTTCTCAGTCTGTTTCCTAGTGCCGGTTTGAAGTTCCTGCAGTTTTCACTGTAAAACCGAGTTTGAGCTAGTACCTCCCCATAAATATGTATGGAGTGGAGTTTGCAACTGAAAAGAAACTTTGTGTTTCCAACAAGCTAGGTGAATGACGGCTTTCACACACACTTATCTCTCAGAAATGAGCATGTGGAGAGACGTTCGTTCATCTAGCACGAAGTGAACGATTTGCAGGAGAAACTTTTACTCTGGTATCTCTGTCTGTTTCCTATTGCCGGTTTGAAGTTCCTGCAGTTTTCACTGTAAAACCGAGTTGGAGCTAGTACCTCCCCGTATATATGTATGGAGTGGAGTTTGCAACTGAAAAGAAACTTTGTGTTTCCAACAAGCTAGGTGAAGGGCGGCTTTCACACACAATTATCTCTGAGAACTTAGCATGTGGATAGACGTTCGTTCATCTAGCACAAAAGGAACGGGTTGCAGGAGAAACTTTTTCTCTGGTTTCTCAGTCTGTTTCCTAGTGCCGGTTTGAAGTTCCTGCAGTCTTCACTGTAAAACCGAGTTGGAGCTAGTACCTCCCCATATATATGTATGGAGGGGAGTTTGTAACTGAAAAGAAACTTTGTGTTTCCAACAAGCTATTTGAATGACGGCTTTCACACACACTTATCTCTCAGAACTGAGCATGTGGAGAGACGTTCGTTCATCTAGCACAAAGGGAAAGGGTTGCAGGTGAAACATTTACTCTGGTTTCTCAGTCTGTTTCCTAGTGCCGGTTTGAAGTTCCTGCAGTCTTCACAGTAAAACCGAGTTGGAGCTTGTACCTCCCCATATATATGTATGGAGTGGAGTTTGTAACTGAAAAGAAACTTTGTGTTCCCAACAAGCTAGGTGAAGGACGGCTTTCACACACACTTATCTCTCAGAACTGAGCATGTGGAGAGACGTTCGTTCATCTAGCTCAAAGGGAACGGTTTGCAGGAGAACTTTTCCTCTGATTTCTCAGTATTTTTCCTAGTGGCGGTTTGATATTCCTGCAGTTATCACTGTAAAACAGAGTTGGAGCTAGAACCTCCCCATATAGTTGTATGGAATGGAGTTTGCAACTGAAAAGAAACTTTGTGTTCCCAACAAGCTAGGTGAAGGACGGCTTTCACAAACGCTTATCTCTCAGAAATGAGCATTTGGAGAGACGTTCGTTCATCTAGCACGAAGGGAACGGGTTGCAGGGAAATCTTTTACTCTTTTTTCTCAGTCTGTTTCCTAGTGCCGGTTTGAAGTTCCTGCAGTTTTCACTGTAAAACCGAGTTTGAGCTAGTACCTCCCCATATATATGTATGGAGTGGTGTTTGCAACTGAATAGAAACTTTGTATTCCCAACAAGCTGGGTGAAGGACGGCTTTCACACACACTTATCTCTCAGAACTGAGCATGTGGAGAGAAGTTCGTTCATCTAGCACAAATGGAACGGTTTGCAGGAGCAACTTTTACTCTGGTTTCTCAGTCTGTTTCCTAGTGCCGGTTTGAAGTTCCTGCAGTTTTCACTGTAAAACCGAGTTGGAGCTAGTACTTCCACATATATATTATGGAGTGGAGTTTGCAACTGAAAAGAAACTTTGTGTTCCCAACAAGCTATTTGAAGGCCGGCTTTCACACACACTTATCTCTCAGAACTGAGCATGTGGAGAGACGTTCGTTTATCTAGCACAAAGGGAACGGTTTGCAGGAGAAACTTTTCTCTGGATTCTAAGTCTGTTTCCTAGTGCCGGTTTGAAGTTCCTGCAGTTTTCAGTGTAAAACAGAGTTGGAGCTAGTACCTCCCCATATATATCTATGGAGTGGAGTTGGCAAGTGAAAATAAACTATGTGTTACCAAAAATCTAGGTGAAGGACGGCTTTCACACACACTTATCTCTCAGAACTGAGCAAGTGGAGAGACGTACGTTCATGTAGCACAAAGGGAACGGGTTGCTTGAGAAACTTTTACTCTGGTTTCTCAGTCTGCTTCCTAGTGCCGGTTTGAAGTTCCTGCAGTTTTCAGTGTAAAACCGAGTTGGAACACGTACCTCCTCATATATATGTGTAGAGTGGATTTTGCATCTGAAAAGAAACTTTGTGTTCCCAACAAGTTATTTGAAGGACAGCTTTCACACACACTTATCTCTCAGAAATGAGCATGTGGAGAGACGTTCGTTCATCTAGCACGAAATGAACGATTGGCATGAGAAACATTTACTCTGGTATCTCTGTCTGTTTCCTAGTGCCGTTTTGAATTTCGTGCAGTTTTCACTATAAAACGGAGTTGGAGCTAGTACCTCCCCATATATATGTATGGAATGGAGTTTGCAACTGAAAAGAAACTTTGTGTTTCCAACAAGCTAGTTGAAGGGCGCCTTTCACACACACTTATCTCCCAGAACTGAGCATGTGGAGAGACGTTCATTCATCTAGCACAAAGGGAACGGGTTGCAGGAGAATCTTTTACTCTGCTTTCTCAGTCTGTTTCCTAGTGCCGGTTTGAAGTTCCTGCAGTTTTCACTGTAAAACCGAGTTTGAGCTAGTACCTCCCCATATATATGTATGGAGTGGAGTTTGCAACTGAAAAGAAACTTTGTGTTTCCAACAAGCTAGGTGAATGACGGCTTTCACACACACTTATCTCTCAGAAATGAGCATGTGGAGAGACGTTCGTTCATCTAGCACGAAGTGAACGATTTGCAGGAGAAACTTTTACTCTGGTATCTCTGTCTGTTTCCTATTGCTGGTTTGAACTTCCTGCAGTTTTCACTGTAAAACCGATTTGGAGCTAGTACCTCCCCATATATATGTATGGAGGGGAGTTTGCAACTGAAAAGAAACTTTGTGTTTCCAACAAGCTAGTTGAATTACGGCTTTCACACACACTTATCTCTCAGAACTGAGCATGTGGAGAGACGTTCGTTCATCTAGCACAAAGGGAAAGGGTTGCAGGTGAAACATTTACTCTGGTTTCTCAGTCTGTTTCCTAGTGCCGGTTTGAAGTTCCTGCAGTTTTCACTGTAAAACCGAGTTGGAGCTTGTACCTCCCCATATATATGTATGGATTTGAGTTTGCAACTTAAAAGAAACTTTGTGTTCCCAACAAGCTAGGTGAAGGACGGCTTTCACACACGCTTATCTCTCAGAACTGAGCATGTGGAGAGACGTTCTTTCATCTAGCTCAAAGGGAACGGTTTGCAGGAGAAACTATTCCTCTGGTTTCTTAGTCTGTTTCCTAGTGCCAGTTTGAAGTTCCTGCAGTTTTCACTGTAAAACCGAGTTGGAGCTAGTACCTCCCCATATATATGTATGGAGGGGAATTTGCAACTGAAAAGAAACTTTGTCTTCCCAATAAGCTAGGTGAAGTACGGCTTTCACAGACGCATATCTCTCAGAACTGAGCTTGTGGAGAGACGTTCGTTCATCTAGCAAGAAGTGAACGATTTGCAGGAGAAACTTTTACTCTGGTTTCTCAGTCTGTTTCCTAGTGCCGGTTTGAAGTTCCTGCATTTTTCACTGTAAAACCGAGTTGGAGCTAGTACCTCCCCATATATATCTATGGAGTGGAGTTTGCAACTGAAAAGAAACTTGGTGTTTCCAACAAGCTAGGTGAAGGGCGGCTTTCACACACACTTATCTCTCAGAACTGAGCATGTGGAGAGACGTTCGTTCATCTAGCACAAAGGGAACGGGTTTCATTAAAATCTTTTACTCTGGTTTCTCAGTCTGTTTCCTAGTGCCGGTTTGAAGTTCCTGCAGTTTTCCCTGTAAAAGGGAGTTGGAGCTAGTACCACCACATATATATTATGGAGTGGATTTTGCAACTTAGAAGAAACTTTTTGTTCCCAACAAGCTAGTTGAAGGACGGCTTTCACAGACAATTATCTCTCAGAACTGAGCATGTGGAGAGACGTTCGTTTATCTAGCACAAAGGGAACGGTTTGCTGGAGAAACTTTTACTCTGGATTCTAAGTCTGTTTCCTAGTGCCGGTTTGAAGTTCCTGCAGTTTTCACTGTAAAACCGAGTTGGAGCTAGTACCTCCCCATATATATGTATAGAGTGGATTTTGCATCTGAAAAGAAACTTTGTGTTCCCAACAAGTTAATTGAAGGACGGCTTTCACACACACTTATCTCTCAGAACTGAGCATGTGGAGAGACTTTCGTTCATCTAGCACAAAGGGAACTGTTTGCAGGAAAAACGTTTACTCCGGTTTCTCAGTATTTTTCCTAGTGCCTGTTCGATATTCCTGCAGTTATCACTGTAAAACACAGTTGGAGCTAGTACCTCCCCATATTTTTGTATGAATTGGTGTTTGCAACTGAAAAGAAACTTTGTGTTTCCAACAATCTAAGTAAAGGGCGGCTTTCACACACACTTTTCTCACAGAACTGAGCATGTGGATAGATGTTCGTTCATCTAGCACAAAGGGAAGTGGTTGCATGAGAAACGTTACTCTGGTTTCTCAGTCTGTTTCCTAGTGCCGGTTTGAATTTCCTGCAGTTTTCAATGTAAAACCGAGTTGGAGCTAGTACCTCCCCATATATATGTATGGAGTGGGGTTTGTAACTGAAAAGAAACTTTGTGTTTCCAACAAGCTAGGTGAATGACGGCTTTCACACACACTTATCTCTCAGAACTGAGCAAGTGGAGAGACGTACGTTCATGTAGCACAAAGGGAACGGGTTGCTTGAGAAACTTTTACTCTGGTTTCTCAGTCTGTTTCCTAGTGCCGGTTTGAAGTTCCTGCAGTTTTCAGTGTAAAACCGAGTTGGAACACGTACCTCGTCATATATATGTGTAGAGTGGATTTTGCATCTGAAAAGAAACTTTGTGTTCCCAACAAGTTATTTGAAGGACGGCTTTCCCACACACTTATCTCTCAGAAATGAGCATGTGGAGAGACGTTCGTTCATCTAGCACGAAATGAACGATTGGCAGGAGAAACATTTACTCTGGTATCTCTGTCTGTTTCCTAGTGCCGATTTGAATTTCGTGCAGTTTTCACTATAAAACGGAGTTGGAGCTAGTACCTCCCCATATATATGTATGGAATGGAGTTTGCAAGTGAAAAGAAACTTTGTGTTTCCAACAAGCTAGGTGAAGGGCGGCTTTCACACACAATTATCTCTGAGAATTGAGCATGTGGATAGACGTTCGTTCATCTAGCACAAAGGGAACGGGTTGCAGGGGAAACTTTTTCTCTGGTTTCTCAGTCTGTTTCCTAGTGACGGTTTGAAGTTCCTGCAGTCTTCACTGTAAAACCGAGTTGGAGCTAGTACCTCCCCATATATATGTATGGAGTGGAGTTTGTAACTGAAAAGAAACTTTGTTTTCCCAACAAGCTAGGTGAAGGACGGCTTTCACACACGCTTATCTCTCAGAACCGAGCATGTGGAGAGACGTTCGTTCATCTAGCTCAAAGGGAACGGTTTGCAGGAGAACTTTTCCTCTGATTTCTCAGTATTTTTCCTAGTGGCGGTTTGATATTCCTGCAGTTATCACTGTAAAACAGAGTTGGAGCTAGAACCTCCCCATATAGTTGTATGGAGTGGAGTTTGCAACTGAATAGAAACTTTGTATTCCCAACAAGCTGGGTGAAGGACGGCTTTCACACACACTTATCTCTCAGAACTGAGCATGTGGAGAGAAGTTCGTTCATCTAGCACAAATGGAACGGTTTGCAGGAGCAACTTTTACTCTGGTTTCTCAGTCTGTTTCCTAGTGCCGGTTTGAAGTTCCTGCAGTTTTCACTGTAAAACCGAGTTGGAGCTAGTATTTCCACATATATATTATGGAGTGGAGTTTGCAACTGAAAAGAAACTTTGTGTTCCCAACAAGCTAGGTGAAGGCCGGCTTTCACACACACTTATCTCTCAGAACTGAGCATGTGGAGAGACGTTCGTTTATCTAGCACAAAGGGAACGGTTTGCAGGAGAAACTTTTCTCTGGATTCTAAGTCTGTTTCCTAGTGCCGGTTTGAAGTTCCTGCAGTTTTCAGTGTAAAACAGAGTTGGAGCTAGTACCTCCCCATATATATCTATGGAGTGGAGTTGGCAAGTGAAAATAAACTATGTGTTACCAACAATCTAGGTGAAGGACGGCTTTCACACACACTTATCTCTCAGAACTGAGCAAGTGGAGAGACGTACGTTCATGTAGCACAAAGGGAACGGGTTGCTTGAGAAACTTTTACTCTGGTTTCTCAGTCTGTTTCCTAGTGCCGGTTTGAAGTTCCTGCAGTTTTCAGTGTAAAACCGAGTTGGAACACGTACCTCCTCATATATATGTGTAGAGTGGATTTTGCATCTGAAAAGAAACTTTGTGTTCCCAACAAGTTATTTGAAGGACAGCTTTCACACACACTTATCTCTCAGAAATGAGCATGTGGAGAGACGTTCGTTCATCTAGCACGAAATGAACGATTGGCAGGAGAAACATTTACTCTGGTATCTCTGTCTGTTTCCTAGTGCCGTTTTGAATTTCGTGCAGTTTTCACTATAAAACGGAGTTGGAGCTAGTACCTCCCCATATATATGTATGGAATGGAGTTTGCAACTGAAAAGAAACTTTGTGTTTCCAACAAGCAAGTTGAAGGGCGCCTTTCACACACACTTATCTCCCAGAACTGAGCATGTGGAGAGACGTTCATTCATCTAGCACAAAGGGAACGGGTTGCAGGAGAATCTTTTACTCTGCTTTCTCAGTCTGTTTCCTAGTGCCGGTTTGAAGTTCCTGCAGTTTTCACTGTAAAACCGAGTTTGAGCTAGTACCTCCCCATAAATATGTATGGAGTGGAGTTTGCAACTGAAAAGAAACTTTGTGTTTCCAACAAGCTAGGTGAATGACGGCTTTCACACACACTTATCTCTCAGAAATGAGCATGTGGAGAGACGTTCGTTCATCTAGCACGAAGTGAACGATTTGCAGGAGAAACTTTTACTCTGGTATCTCTGTCTGTTTCCTATTGCCGGTTTGAAGTTCCTGCAGTTTTCACTGTAAAACCGAGTTGGAGCTAGTACCTCCCCGTATATATGTATGGAGTGGAGTTTGCAACTGAAAAGAAACTTTGTGTTTCCAACAAGCTAGGTGAAGGGCGGCTTTCACACACAATTATCTCTGAGAACTTAGCATGTGGATAGACGTTCGTTCATCTAGCACAAAGGGAACGGGTTGCAGGAGAAACTTTTTCTCTGGTTTCTCAGTCTGTTTCCTAGTGCCGGTTTGAAGTTCCTGCAGTCTTCACTGTAAAACCGAGTTGGAGCTAGTACCTCCCCATATATATGTATGGAGGGGAGTTTGTAACTGAAAAGAAACTTTGTGTTTCCAACAAGCTATTTGAATGACGGCTTTCACACACACTTATCTCTCAGAACTGAGCATGTGGAGAGACGTTCGTTCATCTAGCACAAAGGGAAAGGGTTGCAGGTGAAACATTTACTCTGGTTTCTCAGTCTGTTTCCTAGTGCCGGTTTGAAGTTCCTGCAGTCTTCACAGTAAAACCGAGTTGGAGCTAGTACCTCCCCATATATATGTATGGAGTGGAGTTTGTAACTGAAAAGAAACTTTGTGTTCCCAACAAGCTAGGTGAAGGACGGCTTTCACACACGCTTATCTCTCAGAACTGAGCATGTGGAGAGACGTTCGTTCATCTAGCTCAAAGGGAACGGTTTGCAGGAGAACTTTTCCTCTGATTTCTCAGTATTTTTCCTAGTGGCGGTTTGATATTCCTGCAGTTATCACTGTAAAACAGAGTTGGAGCTAGAACCTCCCCATATAGTTGTATGGAGTGGAGTTTGCAACTGAAAAGAAACTTTGTGTTCCCAACAAGCTAGGTGAAGGACGGCTTTCACAAACGCTTTTCTCTCAGAAATGAGCATTTGGAGAGACGTTCGTTCATCTAGCACGAAGGGAACGGGTTGCAGGGAAATCTTTTACTCTGGTTTCTCAGTCTGTTTCCTAGTGCCGGTTTGAAGTTCCTGCAGTTTTCACTGTAAAACCGAGTTTGAGCTAGTACCTCCCCATATATATGTATGGAGTGGTGTTTGCAACTGAATAGAAACTTTGTATTCCCAACAAGCTGGGTGAAGGACGGCTTTCACACACACTTATCTCTCAGAACTGAGCATGTGGAGAGAAGTTCGTTCATCTAGCACAAATGGAACGGTTTGCAGGAGCAACTTTTACTCTGGTTTCTCAGTCTGTTTCCTAGTGCCGGTTTGAAGTTCCTGCAGTTTTCACTGTAAAACCGAGTTGGAGCTAGTACTTCCACATATATATTATGGAGTGGAGTTTGCAACTGAAAAGAAACTTTGTGTTCCCAACAAGCTAGTTGAAGGCCGGCTTTCACACACACTTATCTCTCAGAACTGAGCATGTGGAGAGACGTTCGTTTATCTAGCACAAAGGGAACGGTTTGCAGGAGAAACTTTTCTCTGGATTCTAAGTCTGTTTCCTAGTGCCGGTTTGAAGTTCCTGCAGTTTTCAGTGTAAAACAGAGTTGGAACTAGTACCTCCCCATATATATCTATGGAGGGGAGTTGGCAAGTGAAAATAAACTATGTGTTACCAACAATCTAGGTGAAGGACGGCTTTCACACACACTTATCTCTCAGAACTGAGCAAGTGGAGAGACGTACGTTCATGTAGCACAAAGGGAACGGGTTGCTTGAGAAACTTTTACTCTGGTTTCTCAGTCTGTTTCCTAGTGCCGGTTTGAAGTTCCTGCAGTTTTCAGTGTAAAACCGAGTTGGAACACGTACCTCCTCATATATATGTGTAGAGTGGATTTTGCATCTGAAAAGAAACTTTGTGTTCCCAACAAGTTATTTGAAGGACAGCTTTCACACACACTTATCTCTCAGAAATGAGCATGTGGAGAGACGTTCGTTCATCTAGCACGAAATGAACGATTGGCAGGAGAAACATTTACTCTGGTATCTCTGTCTGTTTCCTAGTGCCGTTTTGAATTTCGTGCAGTTTTCACTATAAAACGGAGTTGGAGCTAGTACCTCCCCATATATATGTATGGAATGGAGTTTGCAACTGAAAAGAAACTTTGTGTTTCCAACAAGCTAGTTGAAGGGCGCCTTTCACACACACTTATCTCCCAGAACTGAGCATGTGGAGAGACGTTCATTCATCTAGCACAAAGGGAACGGGTTGCAGGAGAATCTTTTACTCTGCTTTCTCAGTCTGTTTCCTAGTGCCGGTTTGAAGTTCCTGCAGTTTTCACTGTAAAACCGAGTTTGAGCTAGTACCTCCATATATATATGTATGGAGTGGAGTTTGCAACTGAAAAGAAACTTTGTGTTTCCAACAAGCTAGGTGAATGACGGCTTTCACACACACTTATCTCTCAGAAATGAGCATGTGGAGAGACGTTCGTTCATCTAGCACGAAGTGAACGATTTGCAGGAGAAACTTTTACTCTGGTATCTCTGTCTGTTTCCTATTGCTGGTTTGAACTTCCTGCAGTTTTCACTGTAAAACCGATTTGGAGCTAGTACCTCCCCATATATATGTATGGAGGGGAGTTTGCAACTGAAAAGAAACTTTGTGTTTCCAACAAGCTAGTTGAATTACGGCTTTCACACACACTTATCTCTCAGAACTGAGCATGTGGAGAGACGTTCGTTCATCTAGCACAAAGGGAAAGGGTTGCAGGTGAAACATTTACTCTGGTTTCTCAGTCTGTTTCCTAGTGCCGGTTTGAAGTTCCTGCAGTTTTCAGTGTAAAACCGAGTTGGAGCTTGTACCTCCCCATATATATGTATGGATTTGAGTTTGCAACTGAAAAGAAACTTTGTGTTCCCAACAAGCTAGGTGAAGGACGGCTTTCACACACGCTTATCTCTCAGAACTGAGCATGTGGAGAGACGTTCTTTCATCTAGCTCAAAGGGAACGGTTTGCAGGAGAAACTATTCCTCTGGTTTCTTAGTCTGTTTCCTAGTGCCAGTTTGAAGTTCCTGCAGTTTTCACTGTAAAACCGAGTTGGAGCTAGTACCTCCCCATATATATGTATGGAGGGGAATTTGCAACTGAAAAGAAACTTTGTCTTCCCAATAAGCTAGGTGAAGTACGGCTTTCACAGACGCATATCTCTCAGAACTGAGCTTGTGGAGAGACGTTCGTTCATCTAGCAAGAAGTGAACGATTTGCAGGAGAAACTTTTACTCTGGTTTCTCAGTCTGTTTCCTAGTGCCGGTTTGAAGTTCCTGCATTTTTCACTGTAAAACCGAGTTGGAGCTAGTACCTCCCCATATATATCTATGGAGTGGAGTTTGCAACTGAAAAGAAACTTGGTGTTTCCAACAAGCTAGGTGAATGACGGCTTTCACACACACTTATCTCTCAGAACTGAGCATGTGGAGAGACGTTCGTTCATCTAGCACAAAGGGAACGGGTTTCATTAAAATCTTTTACTCTGGTTTCTCAGTCTGTTTCCTAGTGCCGGTTTGAAGTTCCTGCAGTTTTCCCTGTAAAAGGGAGTTGGAGCTAGTACCACCACATATATATTATGGAGTGGATTTTGCAACTTAGAAGAAACTTTTTGTTCCCAACAAGCTAGTTGAAGGACGGCTTTCACAGACAATTATCTCTCAGAATTGAGCATGTGGAGAGACGTTCGTTTATCTAGCACAAAGGGAACGGTTTGCTGGAGAAACTTTTACTCTGGATTCTAAGTCTGTTTCCTAGTGCCGGTTTGAAGTTCCTGCAGTTTTCACTGTAAAACCGAGTTGGAGCTAGTACCTCCCCATATATATGTATAGAGTGGATTTTGCATCTGAAAAGAAACTTTGTGTTCCCAACAAGTTAATTGAAGGACGGCTTTCACACACACTTATCTCTCAGAAATGAGCATGTGGAGAGACGTTCGTTCATCTAGCACGAAGTGAACGATTTGCAGGGGAAACTTTTACTCTGGTATCTCTGTCTGTTTCCTAGTGCCGGTTTGAATTTCCTGCAGTTTTCACTATAAAACGGAGTTGGAGCTAGTGCCTCCCCATATATATGTATGGAATGGAGTTTGCAACTGAAAAGAAACTTTGTGTTTCCAATAAGCTAGTTGAAGGGCGCCTTTCACACACACTTATCTCTCAGAACTGAGCATGTGGAGAGACGTTCATTCATCTAGCACAAAGGGAACGGGTTTCAGGAGAATCTTTTACTCTGCTTTCTCAGTCTGTTTTCTAGTGCCGGTTTGAAGTTCCTGCAGTTTTCACTGTAAAACAGAGTTTGAGCTAGTACCTCCCCATATATATGTATGGAGTGGAGTTTGCAACTGAAAAGAAATTTTGGGTTCCGAACAAGCTAGTTGAAGGACGGCTTTCACACACACTTATCTCTCAGAACTGAGCATGTGGAGAGACGTTCGTTCATCTACCACAAAGGAACGGATTGCAGTAGAAAATTTTACTCTGGTTTCCTAGTCTGTTTCCTAGTGCCGGGTTGAAATTCCTGCAGTTTTCACTGTAAAACCGAGTTGGAGCTAGTACCTACCCATATATATGTATGGAGTGGAGTTTGCATCTGAAAAGAAACTTTGTGTTCCCAAGAAGCTAGTTGAAGTACAGCTTTCACACACACTTATCTCACAGAACTGAGCATGTGGAGATATGTTCGTTCATCTAGCACAAATGGAACGGGTTGCAGGAGAATATTTTCCTCTGGTTTCTCAGTCTGTTTCCATGTGCCGGTTTGAAATTTCTGCAGGTTTCAGTGTAAAACCGAGTTGGAGCTCGTACCTCCCCATATATATGTATGGTGTGGAGTTTGCAACTGAAAAGAAACTTTTTTGTTCCCAACAAGCTAGGTGAAGGACGGCTTTCACACACACTTATCTCTCAGAAATGAGCATGTGGAGAGACGTTCGTTCATTTCGCACGAAGGGAAGGGGTTGCAGTAGAAACATTTACTCTGGTATCTCTGTCTGTTTCTTAGTGCCGGTTTGAAGTTCCTGCAGTTTTCACTGTAAAACAGAATTGGAGCTCGTACCTCCCCATATATATATATGGAGTAGAGTTGGCAACTGAAAAGAATCTTTGTGTTCCCAACAAGCTACGTGAAGGAAGCCTTTCACACACACTTTTCTCTCAGAACTGAGCATGTGGAGAGACGATCGTTCATCTAGCACCAAGGGAACGGTTTGCAGAAGAAACGTTTACTCTGGTTTCGCAGTCTGTTTCCTAGTGCCGGTATGAAGTTCCTGCAGTTTGCACTGTAAAATAGAATTGGAGCTCGTACTTCCCCATATATATGTATGGAGTGGATTTTTCATCTGAAAAGAAACTTTGTGTTCCCCACAAGTTATGTGAAGGACGGCTTTCACACACACTTATCTCTCAGAACTGAGCATGTGGAGAGACGTCCGTTCATCTAGCACAAAGGGAACGGGTTGCAGGAGAAACTTTTACTCTGGTTTCTCAGTCTTTTTCCTAGTGCCGGTTTGATTTTCCTGCAGTTTTCACTGTAAAACAGAGTTGGAGCTAGTAACTCACCATATATTTGTATGGAGTGGATTTTGCAACTGAAAAGAAACTTTGTGTTCCCAACAAGCTTGGTGAAGGACGGCTTTCACACACGCTTATCTCTCAGAACTGAGCATGTGGAGAGACGTTCGTTCATCTAGCACCAAGGGAACGGGTTACAGGAGAATCTTTTACTCTGGTTTCTCAGTCTGTTTCCTAGTGCCGGTTTGAAGTTCCTGCAGTTTTCACTGTAAAACCGAGTTTGAGCTAGTACCTCCCCATAAATATATATGGAGTGGAGTTTGCAACTGAAAAGAAACTTTGTGTTTCCAACAAGCTAGGTGAATGACGGCTTTCACACACACTTATCTCTCAGAAATGAGCATGTGGAGAGACGTTCGTTCATCTAGCACGAAGTGAACGATTTGCAGGAGAAACTTTTACTCTGGTATCTCTGTCTGTTTCCTATTGCCGGTTTGAAGTTCCTGCAGTTTTCACTGTAAAACCGAGTTGGAGCTAGTACCTCCCCGTATATATGTATGGAGTGGAGTTTGCAACTGGAAAGAAACTTTGTGTTTCCAACAAGCTAGGTGAAGGGCGGCTTTCACACACAATTATCTCTGAGAACTTAGCATGTGGATAGACGTTCGTTCATCTAGCACAAAGGGAACGGGTTGCAGGAGAAACTTTTTCTCTGGTTTCTCAGTCTGTTTCCTAGTGCCGGTTTGAAGTTCCTGCAGTCTTCACTGTAAAACCGAGTTGGAGCTAGTACCTCCCCATATATATGTATGGAGGGGAGTTTGTAACTGAAAAGAAACTTTGTGTTTCCAACAAGCTATTTGAATGACGGCTTTCACACACACTTATCTCTCAGAACTGAGCATGTGGAGAGACGTTCGTTCATCTAGCACAAAGGGAAAGGGTTGCAGGTGAAACATTTACTCTGGTTTCTCAGTCTGTTTCCTAGTGCCGGTTTGAAGTTCCTGCAGTCTTCACAGTAAAACCGAGTTGGAGCTAGTACCTCCCCATATATATGTATGGAGTGGAGTTTGTAACTGAAAAGAAACTTTGTGTTCCCAACAAGCTAGGTGAAGGACGGCTTTCACACACACTTATCTCTCAGAACTGAGCATGTGGAGAGACGTTCGTTCATCTAGCTCAAAGGGAACGGTTTGCAGGAGAACTTTTCCTCTGATTTCTCAGTATTTTTCCTAGTGGCGGTTTGATATTCCTGCAGTTATCACTGTAAAACAGAGTTGGAGCTAGAACCTCCCCAAATATATGTATGGAGTGGAGTTTGCAACTGAAAAGAAACTTTGTGTTCCCAACAAGCTAGGTGAAGGACGGCTTTCACAAACGCTTATCTCTCAGAAATGAGCATTTGGAGAGACGTTCGTTCATCTAGCACGAAGGGAACGGGTTGCAGGGAAATCTTTTACTCTGGTTTCTCAGTCTGTTTCCTAGTGCCGGTTTGAAGTTCCTGCAGTTTTCACTGTAAAACCGAGTTTGAGCTAGTACCTCCCCATATATATGTATGGAGAGGTGTTTGCAACTGAATAGAAACTTTGTATTCCCAACAAGCTGGGTGAAGGACGGCTTTCACACACACTTATCTCTCAGAACTGAGCATGTGGAGAGAAGTTCGTTCATCTAGCACAAATGGAACGGTTTGCAGGAGCAACTTTTACTCTGGTTTCTCAGTCTGTTTCCTAGTGCCGGTTTGAAGTTCCTGCAGTTTTCACTGTAAAACCGAGTTGGAGCTAGTACTTCCACATATATATTATGGAGTGGAGTTTGCAACTGAAAAGAAACTTTGTGTTCCCAACAAGCTATTTGAAGGCCGGCTTTCACACACACTTATCTCTCAGAACTGAGCATGTGGAGAGACGTTCGTTTATCTAGCACAAAGGGAACGGTTTGCAGGAGAAACTTTTCTCTGGATTCTAAGTCTGTTTCCTAGTGCCGGTT
Organism: Camelus bactrianus; assembly: GCF_048773025.1. Taxonomy (NCBI): domain Eukaryota; kingdom Metazoa; phylum Chordata; class Mammalia; order Artiodactyla; family Camelidae; genus Camelus; species Camelus bactrianus. The sequence goes on from NC_133553.1 coordinate 7,341,065, forward strand.
TGAAGTTCCTGCAGTTTTCAGTGTAAAACAGAGTTGGAGCTAGTACCTCCCCATATATATCTATGGAGTGGAGTTGGCAAGTGAAAATAAACTATGTGTTACCAAAAATCTAGGTGAAGGACGGCTTTCACACACACTTATCTCTCAGAACTGAGCAAGTGGAGAGACGTACGTTCATGTAGCACAAAGGGAACGGGTTGCTTGAGAAACTTTTACTCTGGTTTCTCAGTCTGTTTCCTAGTGCCGGTTTGAAGTTCCTGCAGTTTTCAGTGTAAAACCGAGTTGGAACACGTACCTCCTCATATATATGTGTAGAGTGGATTTTGCATCTGAAAAGAAACTTTGTGTTCCCAACAAGTTATTTGAAGGACAGCTTTCACACACACTTATCTCTCAGAAATGAGCATGTGGAGAGACGTTCGTTCATCTAGCACGAAATGAACGATTGGCAGGAGAAACATTTACTCTGGTATCTCTGTCTGTTTCCTAGTGCCGTTTTGAATTTCGTGCAGTTTTCACTATAAAACGGAGTTGGAGCTAGTACCTCCCCATATATATGTATGGAATGGAGTTTGCAACTGAAAAGAAACTTTGTGTTTCCAACAAGCTAGTTGAAGGGCGCCTTTCACACACACTTATCTCCCAGAACTGAGCATGTGGAGAGACGTTCATTCATCTAGCACAAAGGGAACGGGTTGCAGGAGAATCTTTTACTCTGCTTTCTCAGTCTGTTTCCTAGTGCCGGTTTGAAGTTCCTGCAGTTTTCACTGTAAAACCGAGTTTGAGCTAGTACCTCCCCATATATATGTATGGAGTGGAGTTTGCAACTGAAAAGAAACTTTGTGTTTCCAACAAGCTAGGTGAATGACGGCTTTCACACACACTTATCTCTCAGAAATGAGCATGTGGAGAGACGTTCGTTCATCTAGCACGAAGTGAACGATTTGCAGGAGAAACTTTTACTCTGGTATCTCTGTCTGTTTCCTATTGCTGGTTTGAACTTCCTGCAGTTTTCACTGTAAAACCGATTTGGAGCTAGTACCTCCCCATATATATGTATGGAGGGGAGTTTGCAACTGAAAAGAAACTTTGTGTTTCCAACAAGCTAGTTGAATTACGGCTTTCACACACACTTATCTCTCAGAACTGAGCATGTGGAGAGACGTTCGTTCATCTAGCACAAAGGGAAAGGGTTGCAGGTGAAACATTTACTCTGGTTTCTCAGTCTGTTTCCTAGTGCCGGTTTGAAGTTCCTGCAGTTTTCACTGTAAAACCGAGTTGGAGCTTGTACCTCCCCATATATATGTATGGATTTGAGTTTGCAACTTAAAAGAAACTTTGTGTTCCCAACAAGCTAGGTGAAGGACGGCTTTCACACACGCTTATCTCTCAGAACTGAGCATGTGGAGAGACGTTCTTTCATCTAGCTCAAAGGGAACGGTTTGCAGGAGAAACTATTCCTCTGGTTTCTTAGTCTGTTTCCTAGTGCCAGTTTGAAGTTCCTGCAGTTTTCACTGTAAAACCGAGTTGGAGCTAGTACCTCCCCATATATATGTATGGAGGGGAATTTGCAACTGAAAAGAAACTTTGTCTTCCCAATAAGCTAGGTGAAGTACGGCTTTCACAGACGCATATCTCTCAGAACTGAGCTTGTGGAGAGACGTTCGTTCATCTAGCAAGAAGTGAACGATTTGCAGGAGAAACTTTTACTCTGGTTTCTCAGTCTGTTTCCTAGTGCCGGTTTGAAGTTCCTGCATTTTTCACTGTAAAACCGAGTTGGAGCTAGTACCTCCCCATATATATCTATGGAGTGGAGTTTGCAACTGAAAAGAAACTTGGTGTTTCCAACAAGCTAGGTGAAGGGCGGCTTTCACACACACTTATCTCTCAGAACTGAGCATGTGGAGAGACGTTCGTTCATCTAGCACAAAGGGAACGGGTTTCATTAAAATCTTTTACTCTGGTTTCTCAGTCTGTTTCCTAGTGCCGGTTTGAAGTTCCTGCAGTTTTCCCTGTAAAAGGGAGTTGGAGCTAGTACCACCACATATATATTATGGAGTGGATTTTGCAACTTAGAAGAAACTTTTTGTTCCCAACAAGCTAGTTGAAGGACGGCTTTCACAGACAATTATCTCTCAGAATTGAGCATGTGGAGAGACGTTCGTTTATCTAGCACAAAGGGAACGGTTTGCTGGAGAAACTTTTACTCTGGATTCTAAGTCTGTTTCCTAGTGCCGGTTTGAAGTTCCTGCAGTTTTCACTGTAAAACCGAGTTGGAGCTAGTACCTCCCCATATATATGTATAGAGTGGATTTTGCATCTGAAAAGAAACTTTGTGTTCCCAACAAGTTAATTGAAGGACGGCTTTCACACACACTTATCTCTCAGAAATGAGCATGTGGAGAGACGTTCGTTCATCTAGCACGAAGTGAACGATTTGCAGGGGAAACTTTTACTCTGGTATCTCTGTCTGTTTCCTAGTGCCGGTTTGAATTTCCTGCAGTTTTCACTATAAAACGGAGTTGGAGCTAGTGCCTCCCCATATATATGTATGGAATGGAGTTTGCAACTTAAAAGAAACTTTGTGTTTCCAACAAGCTAGTTGAAGGGCGCCTTTCACACACACTTATCTCTCAGAACTGAGCATGTGGAGAGACGTTCATTCATCTAGCACAAAGGGAACGGGTTTCAGGAGAATCTTTTACTCTGCTTTCTCAGTCTGTTTTCTAGTGCCGGTTTGAAGTTCCTGCAGTTTTCAATGTAAAACAGAGTTTGAGCTAGTACCTCCCCATATATATGTATGGAGTGGAGTTTGCAACTGAAAAGAAACTTTTTGTTCCCAAAAAGCTAGGTGAAGGACGGCTTTCACACACACATATCTCTCAGAACTGAGCATGTGGAGAGACGTTCGTTCATGTAGCACAATGGGAACGGTTTGCAGGAAAATCTTTTACTCTTGTTTCTCAGTCTGTTTCCTAGTGCCGGTTTGAAATTCCTGCAGTTTTCACTGTAAAACCGAGTTGGAACACGTACCTCCTCATATATATGTATGGAGTGGATTTTGCATCTGAAAAGAAACTTTGTGTTCCCAACAAGTTAGTTGAAGGACGGCTTTCACACACACTTATCTCTCAGAAATGAGCATGTGGAGAGACGTTCGTTCATCTAGCACAAAGGGAATGGGTTGCAGGAGAATCTTTTACTCTGGTATCTCAGTCTGTTTCCTAGAGCCGGTTTGAATTTCCTGCAGTTTTCACTGTAAAACCGAGTTGGAGCTAGTACCTCCCCATATATATGTATTGAGTGGGGTTTGCAACTGAAAAGAAACTTTGTGTTTCAAACAAGCTAGGTGAATTACGGCTTTCACACACACTTATCTCTCAGAACTGAGCATGTGGAGAGACGTTCGATCATCTTGCACAAAGGGAACTGGTTGCAGGAAAAACTTTTACTCTGGTTACTCAGTATTTTTCCTAGTGCCGGTTTGATATTAATGCAGTTATCACTGTAAAACACAGTTGGAGCTAGTACCTCCCAATATATTTGTATGGAGTGGAGTATGCAAGTGAAAAGAAACTTTGGGTTCCGAACAAGCTAGTTGAAGGACGGCTTTCACACACACTTATCTCTCAGAACTGAGCATGTGGAGAGACGTTCGTTTATCTAGCACAAAGGGAACGGTTTGCAGGAGAAACTTTTTCTCTGGTTTCTCAGTCTGTTTCCTAGTGCCGGTTTGAAGTTCCTGCAGTCTTCACTGTAAAACCGAGTTGGAGCTAGTACCTCCCCATATATATGTATGGAGGGGAGTTTGTAACTGAAAAGAAACTTTGTGTTTCCAACAAGCTATTTGAATGACGGCTTTCACACACACTTATCTCTCAGAACTGAGCATGTGGAGAGACGTTCGTTCATCTAGCACAAAGGGAAAGGGTTGCAGGTGAAACATTTACTCTGGTTTCTCAGTCTGTTTCCTAGTGCCGGTTTGAAGTTCCTGCAGTCTTCACAGTAAAACCGAGTTGGAGCTTGTACCTCCCCATATATATGTATGGAGTGGAGTTTGTAACTGAAAAGAAACTTTGTGTTCCCAACAAGCTAGGTGAAGGACGGCTTTCACACACACTTATCTCTCAGAACTGAGCATGTGGAGAGACGTTCGTTCATCTAGCTCAAAGGGAACGGTTTGCAGGAGAACTTTTCCTCTGATTTCTCAGTATTTTTCCTAGTGGCGGTTTGATATTCCTGCAGTTATCACTGTAAAACAGAGTTGGAGCTAGAACCTCCCCATATAGTTGTATGGAGTGGAGTTTGCAACTGAAAAGAAACTTTGTGTTCCCAACAAGCTAGGTGAAGGACGGCTTTCACAAACGCTTATCTCTCAGAAATGAGCATTTGGAGAGACGTTCGTTCATCTAGCACGAAGGGAACGGGTTGCAGGGAAATCTTTTACTCTGGTTTCTCAGTCTGTTTCCTAGTGCCGGTTTGAAGTTCCTGCAGTTTTCACTGTAAAACCGAGTTTGAGCTAGTACCTCCCCATATATATGTATGGAGTGGTGTTTGCAACTGAATAGAAACTTTGTATTCCCAACAAGCTGGGTGAAGGACGGCTTTCACACACACTTATCTCTCAGAACTGAGCATGTGGAGAGAAGTTCGTTCATCTAGCACAAATGGAACGGTTTGCAGGAGCAACTTTTACTGTGGTTTCTCAGTCTGTTTCCTAGTGCCGGTTTGAAGTTCCTGCAGTTTTCACTGTAAAACCGAGTTGGAGCTAGTACTTCCACATATATATTATGGAGTGGAGTTTGCAACTGAAAAGAAACTTTGTGTTCCCAACAAGCTATTTGAAGGCCGGCTTTCACACACACTTATCTCTCAGAACTGAGCATGTGGAGAGACGTTCGTTTATCTAGCACAAAGGGAACGGTTTGCAGGAGAAACTTTTCTCTGGATTCTAAGTCTGTTTCCTAGTGCCGGTTTGAAGTTCCTGCAGTTTTCAGTGTAAAACAGAGTTGGAGCTAGTACCTCCCCATATATATCTATGGAGTGGAGTTGGCAAGTGAAAATAAACTATGTGTTACCAAAAATCTAGGTGAAGGACGGCTTTCACACACACTTATCTCTCAGAACTGAGCAAGTGGAGAGACGTACGTTCATGTAGCACAAAGGGAACGGGTTGCTTGAGAAACTTTTACTCTGGTTTCTCAGTCTGTTTCCTAGTGCCGGTTTGAAGTTCCTGCAGTTTTCAGTGTAAAACCGAGTTGGAACTCGTACCTCCTCATATATATGTGTAGAGTGGATTTTGCATCTGAAAAGAAACTTTGTGTTCCCAACAAGTTATTTGAAGGACAGCTTTCACACACACTTATCTCTCAGAAATGAGCATGTGGAGAGACGTTCGTTCATCTAGCACGAAATGAACGATTGGCAGGAGAAACATTTACTCTGGTATCTCTGTCTGTTTCCTAGTGCCGTTTTGAATTTCGTGCAGTTTTCACTATAAAACGGAGTTGGAGCTAGTACCTCCCCATATATATGTATGGAATGGAGTTTGCAACTGAAAAGAAACTTTGTGTTTCCAACAAGCTAGTTGAAGGGCGCCTTTCACACACACTTATCTCCCAGAACTGAGCATGTGGAGAGACGTTCATTCATCTAGCACAAAGGGAACGGGTTGCAGGAGAATCTTTTACTCTGCTTTCTCAGTCTGTTTCCTAGTGCCGGTTTGAAGTTCCTGCAGTTTTCACTGTAAAACCGAGTTTGAGCTAGTACCTCCCCATATATATGTATGGAGTGGAGTTTGCAACTGAAAAGAAACTTTGTGTTTCCAACAAGCTAGGTGAATGACGGCTTTCACACACACTTATCTCTCAGAAATGAGCATGTGGAGAGACGTTCGTTCATCTAGCACGAAGTGAACGATTTGCAGGAGAAACTTTTACTCTGGTATCTCTGTCTGTTTCCTATTGCTGGTTTGAACTTCCTGCAGTTTTCACTGTAAAACCGATTTGGAGCTAGTACCTCCCCATATATATGTATGGAGGGGAGTTTGCAACTGAAAAGAAACTTTGTGTTTCCAACAAGCTAGTTGAATTACGGCTTTCACACACACTTATCTCTCAGAACTGAGCATGTGGAGAGACGTTCGTTCATCTAGCACAAAGGGAAAGGGTTGCAGGTGAAACATTTACTCTGGTTTCTCAGTCTGTTTCCTAGTGCCGGTTTGAAGTTCCTGCAGTTTTCACTGTAAAACCGAGTTGGAGCTTGTACCTCCCCATATATATGTATGGATTTGAGTTTGCAACTTAAAAGAAACTTTGTGTTCCCAACAAGCTAGGTGAAGGACGGCTTTCACACACGCTTATCTCGCAGAACTGAGCATGTGGAGAGACGTTCTTTCATCTAGCTCAAAGGGAACGGTTTGCAGGAGAAACTATTCCTCTGGTTTCTTAGTCTGTTTCCTAGTGCCAGTTTGAAGTTCCTGCAGTTTTCACTGTAAAACCGAGTTGGAGCTAGTACCTCCCCATATATATGTATGGAGGGGAATTTGCAACTGAAAAGAAACTTTGTCTTCCCAATAAGCTAGGTGAAGTACGGCTTTCACAGACGCATATCTCTCAGAACTGAGCTTGTGGAGAGACGTTCGTTCATCTAGCAAGAAGAGAACGATTTGCAGGAGAAACTTTTACTCTGGTTTCTCAGTCTGTTTCCTAGTGCCGGTTTGAAGTTCCTGCATTTTTCACTGTAAAACCGAGTTGGAGCTAGTACCTCCCCATATATATCTATGGAGTGGAGTTTGCAACTGAAAAGAAACTTGGTGTTTCCAACAAGCTAGGTGAAGGGCTGCTTTCACACACACTTATCTCTCAGAACTGAGCATGTGGAGAGACGTTCGTTCATCTAGCACAAAGGGAACGGGTTTCATTAAAATCTTTTACTCTGGTTTCTCAGTCTGTTTCCTAGTGCCGGTTTGAAGTTCCTGCAGTTTTCCCTGTAAAAGGGAGTTGGAGCTAGTACCACCACATATATATTATGGAGTGGATTTTGCAACTTAGAAGAAACTTTTTGTTCCCAACAAGCTAGTTGAAGGACGGCTTTCACAGACAATTATCTCTCAGAACTGAGCATGTGGAGAGACGTTCGTTTATCTAGCACAAAGGGAACGGTTTGCTGGAGAAACTTTTACTCTGGATTCTAAGTCTGTTTCCTAGTGCCGGTTTGAAGTTCCTGCAGTTTTCACTGTAAAACCGAGTTGGAGCTAGTACCTCCCCATATATATGTATAGAGTGGATTTTGCATCTGAAAAGAAACTTTGTGTTCCCAACAAGTTAATTGAAGGACGGCTTTCACACACACTTTTCTCTCAGAACTGAGCATGTGGAGAGACGATCGTTCATCTAGCACCAAGGGAACGGTTTGCAGAAGAAACGTTTACTCTGGTTTCGCAGTCTGTTTCCTAGTGCCGGTATGAAGTTCCTGCAGTTTGCACTGTAAAATAGAATTGGAGCTCGTACTTCCCCATATATATGTATGGAGTGGATTTTTCATCTGAAAAGAAACTTTGTGTTCCCCACAAGTTATGTGAAGGACGGCTTTCACACACACTTATCTCTCAGAACTGAGCATGTGGAGAGACGTCCGTTCATCTAGCACAAAGGGAACGGGTTGCAGGAGAAACTTTTACTCTGGTTTCTCAGTCTTTTTCCTAGTGCCGGTTTGATTTTCCTGCAGTTTTCACTGTAAAACAGAGTTGGAGCTAGTAACTCACCATATATTTGTATGGAGTGTATTTTGCAACTGAAAAGAAACTTTGTGTTCCCAACAAGCTTGGTGAAGGACGGCTTTCACAGACGCATATCTCTCAAACTGATCATGTGGAGAGACGTTCGTTCATCTAGCAAGAAGTGAACGATTTTCAGGGTAAACTTTTACTCTGGTTTCTCAGTCTGTTTCCTAGTGCCGGTTTGAAGTTCCTGCAGTTTTCACTGTAAAACCGAGTTGGAGCTAGTACCTCCCCATATATATGTATGGAATGGAGTTTGCAACTGAAAAGAAACTTTGTGTTCCCAACAAGCTATGTGAAGGACGGCTTTCACAAACGCTTATCTCTCAGAAATGAGCATTTGGATAGACGTTCGTTCATCTAGCACGAAGGGAACGGGTTGCAGGGAAATCTTTTACTCTGGTTTCTCAGTCTGTTTCCTAGTGCCGGTTTGAAATTCCTGCAGTTTTCACTGTAAAACCGAGTTTGAGCTAGTACCTCCCCATATATATGTATGGAGTGGTGTTTGCAACTGAAAAGAAACTTTGTATTCCCAACAAGCTGGGTGAAGGACGGCTTTCACACACACTTATCTCTCAGAACTGAGCATGTGGAGAGAAGTTCGTTCATCTAGCATAAATGGAACGGTTTGCAGGAGCAACTTTTACTCTGGTTTTTCAGTCTGTTTCCTAGTGCCGGTTTGAAGTTCCTGCAGTTTTCACTGTAAAACCGAGTTGGAGCTAGTACTTCCACATATATATTATGGAGTGGAGTTTGCAACTGAAAAGAAACTTTGTGTTCCCAACAAGCTAGTTGAAGGCCGGCTTTCACACACACTTATCTCTCAGAACTGAGCATGTGGAGAGACGTTCGTTTATCTAGCACAAATGGAACGGTTTGCAGGAGAAAATTTCTCTGGATTCTAAGTCTGTTTCCTAGTGCCGGTTTGAAGTTCCTGCAGTTTTCAGTATAAAAGAGAGTTGGAGCTAGTACCTCCCCATATATATCTATGGAATGGATTTGGCAAGTGAAAATAAACTATGTGTTACCAACAATCTAGGTGAAGGACGGCTTTCACACACACTTATCTCTCAGAACTGAGCAAGTGGAGAGACGTACGTTCATGTAGCACAAAGGGAACGGGTTGCTTGAGAAACTTTTACTCTGGTTTCTCAGTCTGTTTCCTAGTGCCGGTTTGAAGTTCCTGCAGTTTTCAGTGTAAAACCGAGTTGGAACACGTACCTCCTCATATATATGTGTAGAGTTCATTTTGCATCTGAAAAGAAACTTTGTGTTCCCAACAAGTTATTTGAAGGACGGCATTCACACACACTTATCTCTCAGAAATGAGCATGTGGAGAGACGATCGTTCATCTAGCACGAAATGAACGATTGGCAGGAGAAACATTTACTCTGGTATCTATGTCTGTTTCCTAGTGCCGTTTTGAATTTCGTGCAGTTTTCACTATAAAACGGAGTTGGAGCTAGTACCTCCCCATATATATGTATGGAATGGAGTTTGCAACTGAAAAGAAACATTGTGTTTCCAACAAGCTAGTTGAAGGGCGCCATTCACACACAATTATCTCTCAGAACTGAGCATGTGGAGAGACGTTCATTCATCTAGCACAAAGGGAACGGGTTGCAGGAGAATCTTTTACTCTGCTTTCTCAGTCTGTTTCCTAGTCCCGGTTTGAAGTTCCTGCAGTTTTCACTGTAAAACCGAGGTTGAGCTAGTACCTCCCCATATATATGTATGGAGTGGAGTTTGCAACTGAAAAGAAACTTTGTGTTTCCAACAAGCTAGGTGAATGACGGCTTTCACACACACTTATCTCTCAGAACTGAGCAAGTGGAGAGACGTACGTTCATGTAGCACAAAGGGAACGGGTTGCTTGAGAAACTTTTACTCTGGTTTCTCAGTCTGTTTCCTAGTGCCGGTTTGAAGTTCCTGCAGTTTTCAGTGTAAAACCGAGTTGGAACTCGTACCTCCTCATATATATGTGTAGAGTGGATTTTGCATCTGAAAAGAAACTTTGTGTTCCCAACAAGTTATTTGAAGGACAGCTTTCACACACACTTATCTCTCAGAAATGAGCATGTGGAGAGACGTTCGTTCATCTAGCACGAAATGAACGATTGGCAGGAGAAACATTTACTCTGGTATCTCTGTCTGTTTCCTAGTGCCGTTTTGAATTTCGTGAAGTTTTCACTATAAAACGGAGTTGGAGCTAGTACCTCCCCATATATATGTATGGAGTGGAGTTTGCAACTGAAAAGAAACTTTGTGTTTCCAACAAGCTAGGTGAATGACGGCTTTCACACACACTTATCTCTCAGAAATGAGCATGTTGAGAGACGTTCGTTCATCTAGCACGAAGTGAACGATTTGCAGGAGAAACTTTTACTCTGGTATCTCAGTCTGTTTCCTATTGACGGTTTGAAGTTCCTGCAGTTTTCACTGTAAAACCGAGTTGGAGCTAGTACCTCCCCGTATATATGTATTTAGTGGAGTTTGCAACTGAAAAGAAACTTTGTGTTTCCAACAAGCTAGGTGAAGGGCGGCTTTCACACACAATTATCTCTGAGAACTTAGCATGTGGATAGACGTTCGTTCATCTAGCACAAAGTGAACGGGTTGCAGGAGAAACTTTTTCTCTGGTTTCTCAGTCTGTTTCCTAGTGCCGGTTTGAAATTCCTGCAGTTTTCACTGTAAAACCGAGTTTGAGCTAGTACCTCCCCAAATATATGTATGGAGTGGTGTTTGCAACTGAAAAGATACTTTGTATTCCCAACAAGCTGGGTGAAGGGCGGCTTTCACACACACTTATCTCTCAGAACTGAGCATGTGGAGAGAAGTTCGTTCATCTAGCACAAATGGAACGGTTTGCAGGAGCAACTTTTACTCTGGTATCTCTGTCTGTTTCCTATTGCCGGTTTGAAGTTCCTGCAGTTTTCACTGTAAAACCGAGTTGGAGCTAGTACCTCCCCATATATATGTATGGAGTGGAGTTTGCAACTGAAAAGAAACTTTGTGTTTCCAACAAGCTAGGTGAATGACGGCTTTCACACACACTTATCTATCAGAAATGAGCATGTGGAGAGACGTTCGTTCATTTAGCACGAAGTGAACGATTTGCAGGAGAAACTTTTACTCTGGTATCTCTGTCTGTCTCCTATTGCCGGTTTGAAGTTCCTGCAGTTTTCACTGTAAAACCGAGTTGGAGGTAGTACCTCCCCATATATATGTATGGAGTGGAGTTTGCAACTGAAAAGAAACTTTGTGTTTCTAACAAGCTAGGTGAAGGGCGGCTTTCACACACAATTATCTCTGAGTACTTAGCATGTGGATAGACGTTCGTTCATCTAGCACAAAGGGAACGGGTTGCAGGAGAAACTTTTTCTCTGGTTTCTCAGTCTGTTTCCTAGTGCCGGTTTGAAGTTCCTGCAGTTTTCACTGTAAAACCGAGTTGGAACACGTACCTCCTCATATATATGTGTAGAGTGGATTTTGCATCTGAAAAGAAACTTTGTGTTCCCAACAAGTTATTTGAAGGACGGCTTTCACACACACTTATCTCTCAGAAATGAGCATGTGGAGAGACGTTCGTTCATCTAGCACGAAATGAACGATTGGCAGGAGAAACATTTACTCTGGTATCTCTGTCTGTTTCCTAGTGCCGTTTTGAATTTCGTGCAGTTTTCACTATAAAACGGAGTTGGAGCTAGTACCTCCCCATATATATGTATGGAATGGAGTTTGCAACTGAAAAGAAACTTTGTGTTTCCGACAAGCTAGTTGAAGGGCGCCTTTCACACACACTTATCTCTCAGAACTGAGCATGTGGAGAGACGTTCATTCATCTAGCACAAAGGGAACGGGTTGCAGGAGAATCTTTTACTCTGCTTTCTCATTCTGTTTCCTAGTGCCGGTTTGAAGTTCCTGCAGTTTTCACTGTAAAACCGAGTTGGAGCTAGTACTTCCACATATATATTATGGAGTGGAGTTTGCAACTGAAAAGAAACTTTGTGTTCCCAACAAGCTAGTTGAAGGCCGGCTTTCACACACACTTATCTCTCAGAAATGAGCATGTGGAGAGACGTTCGTTCATCTAGCACAAAGGGAACGGTTTGCAGGAGAAACTTTTCTCTGGATTCTAAGTCTGTTTCCTAGTGCCGGTTTGAAGTTCCTGCAGTTTTCACTGTAAAACAGAGTTGGAGCTAGTACCTCCCCGTATATATCTATGGAGTGGAATTGGCAAGTGAAAATAAACTATGTGTTACCAACAATCTAGGTGAAGGACGGCTTTCACACACACTTATCTCTCAGAACTGAGCATGTGGAGAGACGTACGTTCATGTAGCACAAAGGGAACGGGTTGCTTGAGAAAATTTTACTCTGGTTTCTCAGTCTGTTTCCTAGTGCCGGTATGAATTTCCTGCAGTTTTCAGTGTAAAACCGAGTTGGAACACGTACCTCCTCATATATATGTGTAGAGTGGATTTTGCATCTGAAAAGAAACTTTGTGTTCCCAACAAGTTATTTGAAGGACGGCTTTCACACACACTTATCTCTCAGAAATGAGCATGTGGAGAGACGTTCGTTCATCTAGCACGAAATGAACGATTGGCAGGAGAAACATTTACTCTGGTATCTCTGTCTGTTTCCTAGTGCCGTTTTGAATTTCGTGCAGTTTTCACTATAAAACGGAGTTGGAGCTAGTACCTCCCCATATATATGTATGGAGTGGAGTTTGCAACTGAAAAGAAACTTTGTGTTTCCAACAAGCTAGGTGAATGACGGCTTTCACACACACTTATCTCTCAGAAATGAGCATGTGGAGAGACGTTCGTTCATCTAGCACGAAGTGAACGATTTGCAGGAGAAACTTTTACTCTGGTATCTCTGTCTGTTTCCTATTGCCGGTTTGAAGTTCCTGCAGTTTTCACTGTAAAACCGAGTTGGAGCTAGTACCTCCCCGTATATATGTATGGAGTGGAGTTTGCAACTGAAAAGAAACTTTGTGTTTCCAACAAGCTAGGTGAAGGGCGGCTTTCACACACAATTATCTCTGAGAACTTAGCATGTGGATAGACGTTCGTTCATCTAGCACAAAGGGAACGGGTTGCAGGAGAAACTTTTTCTCTGGTATCTCTGTCTGTTTCCTAGTGCCGGTTTGAAGTTCCTGCAGTTTTCACTGTAAAATCGAGTTGAAGCTTGTACCTCCCCATATATATGTAAGGAGTGGAATTTGCATCTGAAAAGAAACTTTGTTTTCCCCACAAGCTAGGTGAAGGACGGCTTTCAAACACACTTATCTCTCAGAAATGAGCATGTGGAGAGACGTTCGTTCATCCAGCACGAAGTGAACGATTTGCAGGAGAAACTTTTCTCTGGTATCTCTGTCTGTTTCCTAGTGCCGATTTGAAATTCCTGCAGTTTTCACTGTAAAACCGTGTTGGAACACGTACCTCCTCATATATATGTATGGATTGGATTTTGCATCTGAAAAGAAACTTTGTGTTCCCAACAAGTTATGTGAAGGACGGCTTTCACACACACTTATCTCTGAGAACTGAGCATGTGGAGAGACGTCCGTTTATCTAGCACAAAGGAACGGGTTGCAGGAAAAATTTTTACCCTGGTTTCTCCGTCTTTTTCCTAGTGCCGGTTTGATGTTCCTGCAGTTATCAATGTAAAATTAGTTGGAGCTAGTAACTCACCATATATTTGTATGGAGTGGAGTATGCAAGTGAAAAGAAACTTTGGGATCCGAACAAGCTAGTTGAAGGACGGCTTTCACACACACTTATCTCTCAGAACTGAGCATGTGGAGAGACGTTCGTTCATCTACCACAATGGAACGGGTTGCAGGAGAAAATTTTACTCTGGTTTCCTAGTCTGTTTCCTAGTGCCGGATTGAAATTCCTGCAGTTTTCACTGTAAAACCGAGTTGGAGCTAGTACCTACCCATATATATGTATGGAGTGGAGTTTGCATCTGAAAAGAAACTTTGTGTTCCCAAGAAGCTAGTTGAAGTACAGCTTTCACACACACTTATCTCACAGAACTGAGCATGTGGAGAGATGTTCGTTCATCTACCACAAATGGAACGGGTTGCAGGAGAATATTTTCCTCTGGTTTCTCAGTCTGTTTCCATGTGCCGGTTTGAAATTTCTGCAGGTTTCAGTGTAAAACCGAGTTGGAGCTCGTACCTCCCCATATATATGTATGGTGTGGAGTTTGCAACTGAAAAGAAACTTTTTTGTTCCCAACAAGCTAGGTGAAGGACGGCTTTCACACACACTTATCTCTCAGAACTGAGCATGTGGAGAGAAGTTCGTTCATCTAGCACAAATGGAACGGTTTGCAGGAGCAACTTTTACTCTGGTTTCTCAGTCTGTTTCCTAGTGCCGGTTTGAAGTTCCTGCAGTTTTCACTGTAAAACCGAGTTGGAGCTAGTACTTCCACATATATATTATGGAGTGGAGTTTGCAACTGAAAAGAAACTTTGTGTTCCCAACAAGCTAGTTGAAGGCCGGCTTTCACACACACTTATCTCTCAGAACTGAGCATGTGGAGAGACGTTCGTTTATCTAGCACAAATGGAACGGTTTGCAGGAGAAAATTTCTCTGGATTCTAAGTCTGTTTCCTAGTGCCGGTTTGAAGTTCCTGCAGTTTTCAGTATAAAAGAGAGTTGGAGCTAGTACCTCCCCATATATATCTATGGAATGGATTTGGCAAGTGAAAATAAACTATGTGTTACCAACAATCTAGGTGAAGGACGGCTTTCACACACACTTATCTCTCAGAACTGAGCAAGTGGAGAGACGTACGTTCATGTAGCACAAAGGGAACGGGTTGCTTGAGAAACTTTTACTCTGGTTTCTCAGTCTGTTTCCTAGTGCCGGTTTGAAGTTCCTGCAGTTTTCAGTGTAAAACCGAGTTGGAACACGTACCTCCTCATATATATGTGTAGAGTTCATTTTGCATCTGAAAAGAAACTTTGTGTTCCCAACAAGTTATTTGAAGGACGGCATTCACACACACTTATCTCTCAGAAATGAGCATGTGGAGAGACGATCGTTCATCTAGCACGAAATGAACGATTGGCAGGAGAAACATTTACTCTGGTATCTATGTCTGTTTCCTAGTGCCGTTTTGAATTTCGTGCAGTTTTCACTATAAAACGGAGTTGGAGCTAGTACCTCCCCATATATATGTATGGAATGGAGTTTGCAACTGAAAAGAAACATTGTGTTTCCAACAAGCTAGTTGAAGGGCGCCATTCACACACAATTATCTCTCAGAACTGAGCATGTGGAGAGACGTTCATTCATCTAGCACAAAGGGAACGGGTTGCAGGAGAATCTTTTACTCTGCTTTCTCAGTCTGTTTCCTAGTGCCGGTTTGAAGTTCCTGCAGTTTTCACTGTAAAACCGAGTTTGAGCTAGTACCTCCCCATATATATGTATGGAGTGGAGTTTGCAACTGAAAAGAAACTTTGTGTTTCCAACAAGCTAGGTGAATGACGGCTTTCACACACACTTATCTCTCAGAACTGAGCAAGTGGAGAGACGTACGTTCATGTAGCACAAAGGGAACGGGTTGCTTGAGAAACTTTTACTCTGGTTTCTCAGTCTGTTTCCTAGTGCCGGTTTGAAGTTCCTGCAGTTTTCAGTGTAAAACCGAGTTGGAACTCGTACCTCCTCATATATATGTGTAGAGTGGATTTTGCATCTGAAAAGAAACTTTGTGTTCCCAACAAGTTATTTGAAGGACGGCTTTCACACACACTTATCTCTCAGAAATGAGCATGTGGAGAGACGTTCGTTCATCTAGCACGAAATGAACGATTGGCAGGAGAAACATTTACTCTGGTATCTCTGTCTGTTTCCTAGTGCCGTTTTGAATTTCGTGAAGTTTTCACTATAAAACGGAGTTGGAGCTAGTACCTCCCCATATATATGTATGGAGTGGAGTTTGCAACTGAAAAGAAACTTTGTGTTTCCAACAAGCTAGGTGAATGACGGCTTTCACACACACTTATCTCTCAGAAATGAGCATGTTGAGAGACGTTCGTTCATCTAGCACGAAGTGAACGATTTGCAGGAGAAACTTTTACTCTGGTATCTCAGTCTGTTTCCTATTGACGGTTTGAAGTTCCTGCAGTTTTCACTGTAAAACCGAGTTGGAGCTAGTACCTCCCCGTATATATGTATTTAGTGGAGTTTGCAACTGAAAAGAAACTTTGTGTTTCCAACAAGCTAGGTGAAGGGCGGCTTTCACACACAATTATCTCTGAGAACTTAGCATGTGGATAGACGTTCGTTCATCTAGCACAAAGTGAACGGGTTGCAGGAGAAACTTTTTCTCTGGTTTCTCAGTCTGTTTCCTAGTGCCGGTTTGAAATTCCTGCAGTTTTCACTGTAAAACCGAGTTTGAGCTAGTACCTCCCCAAATATATGTATGGAGTGGTGTTTGCAACTGAAAAGAAACTTTGTATTCCCAACAAGCTGGGTGAAGGGCGGCTTTCACACACACTTATCTCTCAGAACTGAGCATGTGGAGAGAAGTTCGTTCATCTAGCACAAATGGAACGGTTTGCAGGAGCAACTTTTACTCTGGTATCTCTGTCTGTTTCCTATTGCCGGTTTGAAGTTCCTGCAGTTTTCACTGTAAAACCGAGTTGGAGCTAGTACCTCCCCATATATATGTATGGAGTGGAGTTTGCAACTGAAAAGAAACTTTGTGTTTCCAACAAGCTAGGTGAATGACGGCTTTCACACACACTTATCTATCAGAAATGAGCATGTGGAGAGACGTTCGTTCATTTAGCACGAAGTGAACGATTTGCAGGAGAAACTTTTACTCTGGTATCTCTGTCTGTCTCCTATTGCCGGTTTGAAGTTCCTGCAGTTTTCACTGTAAAACCGAGTTGGAGGTAGTACCTCCCCGTATATATGTATGGAGTGGAGTTTGCAACTGAAAAGAAACTTTGTGTTTCTAACAAGCTAGGTGAAGGGCGGCTTTCACACACAATTATCTCTGAGTACTTAGCATGTGGATAGACGTTCGTTCATCTAGCACAAATGGAACGGGTTGCAGGAGAAACTTTTTCTCTGGTTTCTCAGTCTGTTTCCTAGTGCCGGTTTGAAGTTCCTGCAGTTTTCACTGTAAAACCGAGTTGGAACACGTACCTCCTCATATATATGTGTAGAGTGGATTTTGCATCTGAAAAGAAACTTTGTGTTCCCAACAAGTTATTTGAAGGACGGCTTTCACACACACTTATCTCTCAGAAATGAGCATGTGGAGAGACGTTCGTTCATCTAGCACGAAATGAACGATTGGCAGGAGAAACATTTACTCTGGTATCTCTGTCTGTTTCCTAGTGCCGTTTTGAATTTCGTGCAGTTTTCACTATAAAACGGAGTTGGAGCTAGTACCTCCCCATATATATGTATGGAATGGAGTTTGCAACTGAAAAGAAACTTTGTGTTTCCAACAAGCTATTTGAAGGGCGCCTTTCACACACACTTATCTCTCAGAACTGAGCATGTGGAGAGACGTTCATTCATCTAGCACAAAGGGAACGGGTTGCAGGAGAATCTTTTACTCTGCTTTCTCATTCTGTTTCCTAGTGCCGGTTTGAAGTTCCTGCAGTTTTCACTGTAAAACCGAGTTGGAGCTAGTACTTCCACATATATATTATGGAGTGGAGTTTGCAACTGAAAAGAAACTTTGTGTTCCCAACAAGCTAGTTGAAGGCCGGCTTTCACACACACTTATCTCTCAGAAATGAGCATGTGGAGAGACGTTCGTTCATCTAGCACAAAGGGAACGGTTTGCAGGAGAAACTTTTCTCTGGATTCTAAGTCTGTTTCCTAGTGCCGGTTTGAAGTTCCTGCAGTTTTCACTGTAAAACAGAGTTGGAGCTAGTACCTCCCCGTATATATCTATGGAGTGGAATTGGCAAGTGAAAATAAACTATGTGTTACCAACAATCTAGGTGAAGGACGGCTTTCACACACACTTATCTCTCAGAACTGAGCATGTGGAGAGACGTACGTTCATGTAGCACAAAGGGAACGGGTTGCTTGAGAAACTTTTACTCTGGTTTCTCAGTCTGTTTCCTAGTGCCGGTATGAAGTTCCTGCAGTTTTCAGTGTAAAACCGAGTTGGAACACGTACCTCCTCATATATATGTGTAGAGTGGATTTTGCATCTGAAAAGAAACTTTGTGTTCCCAACAAGTTATTTGAAGGACGGCTTTCACACACACTTATCTCTCAGAAATGAGCATGTGGAGAGACGTTCGTTCATCTAGCACGAAATGAACGATTGGCAGGAGAAACATTTACTCTGGTATCTCTGTCTGTTTCCTAGTGCCGTTTTGAATTTCGTGCAGTTTTCACTATAAAACGGAGTTGGAGCTAGTACCTCCCCATATATATGTATGGAGTGGAGTTTGCAACTGAAAAGAAACTTTGTGTTTCCAACAAGCTAGGTGAATGACGGCTTTCACACACACTTATCTCTCAGAAATGAGCATGTGGAGAGACGTTCGTTCATCTAGCACGAAGTGAACGATTTGCAGGAGAAACTTTTACTCTGGTATCTCTGTCTGTTTCCTATTGCCGGTTTGAAGTTCCTGCAGTTTTCACTGTAAAACCGAGTTGGAGCTAGTACCTCCCCGTATATATGTATGGAGTGGAGTTTGCAACTGAAAAGAAACTTTGTGTTTCCAACAAGCTAGGTGAAGAGCGGCTTTCACACACAATTATCTCTGAGAACTTAGCATGTGGATAGACGTTCGTTCATCTAGCACAAAGGGAACGGGTTGCAGGGGAAACTTTTTCTCTGGTATCTCTGTCTGTTTCCTAGTGCCGGTTTGAAGTTCCTGCAGTTTTCACTGTAAAATCGAGTTGGAGCTTGTACCTCCCCATATATATGTAAGGAGTGGAATTTGCATCTGAAAAGAAACTTTGTTTTCCCCAGAAGCTAGGTGAAGGACGGCTTTCAAACACACTTATCTCTCAGAAATGAGCATGTGGAGAGACGTTCGTTCATCCAGCACGAAGTGAACGATTTGCAGGAGAAACTTTTCTCTGGTATCTCTGTCTGTTTCCTAGTGCCGATTTGAAATTCCTGCAGTTTTCACTGTAAAACCGTGTTGGAACACGTACCTCCTCATATATATGTATGGATTGGATTTTGCATCTGAAAAGAAACTTTGTGTTCCCAACAAGTTATGTGAAGGACGGCTTTCACACACACTTATCTCTGAGAACTGAGCATGTGGAGAGACGTCCGTTTATCTAGCACAAAGGAACGGGTTGCAGGAAAAATTTTTACCCTGGTTTCTCCGTCTTTTTCCTAGTGCCGGTTTGATGTTCCTGCAGTTATCAATGTAAAATTAGTTGGAGCTAGTAACTCACCATATATTTGTATGGAGTGGAGTATGCAAGTGAAAAGAAACTTTGGGATCCGAACAAGCTAGTTGAAGGACGGCTTTCACACACACTTATCTCTCAGAACTGAGCATGTGGAGAGACGTTCGTTCATCTACCACAAAGGAACGGGTTGCAGGAGAAAATTTTACTCTGGTTTCCTAGTCTGTTTCCTAGTGCCGGATTGAAGTTCCTGCAGTTTTCACTGTAAAACCGAGTTGGAGCTAGTACCTACCCATATATATGTATGGAGTGGAGTTTGCATCTGAAAAGAAACTTTGTGTTCCCAAGAAGCTAGTTGAAGTACAGCTTTCACACACACTTATCTCACAGAACTGAGCATGTGGAGAGATGTTCGTTCATCTACCACAAATGGAACGGGTTGCAGGAGAATATTTTCCTCTGGTTTCTCAGTCTGTTTCCATGTGCCGGTTTGAAATTTCTGCAGGTTTCAGTGTAAAACCGAGTTGGAGCTCGTACCTCCCCATATATATGTATGGTGTGGAGTTTGCAACTGAAAAGAAACTTTTTTGTTCCCAACAAGCTAGGTGAAGGACGGCTTTCACACACACTTATCTCTCAGAAATGAGCATGTGGAGAGACGTTCGTTCATCTCGCACGAAGGGAAGGGGTTGCAGGAGAAACATTTACTCTGGTATCTCTGTCTGTTTCTTAGTGCCGGTTTGAAGTTCCTGCAGTTTTCACTGTAAAACAGAATTGGAGCTCGTACCTCCCCATATATATATATGGAGTAGAGTTTGCAACTGAAAAGAATATTTCTGTTCCCAACAAGCTACGTGAAGGAAGCCTTTCACACACACTTTTCTCTCAGAACTGAGCATGTGGAGAGACGATCGTTCATCTAGCACGAAGTGAACGATTTGCAGAATAAACGTTTACTCTGGTTTCTCAGTCTGTTTCCTAGTGCCGGTATGAAGTTCCTGCAGTTTGTACTGTAAAATAGAATTGGAGCTCGTACTTTCCCATATATATGTATGGAGTGGATTTTGCATCTGAAAAGAAACTTTGTGTTCCCAACAAGTTAAGTGAAGAACGGCTTTCACACACAATTATCTCTCAGAACTGAGCATGTGGAGAGACGTTCGTTCATCTAGCACAAAGTGAATGGGTTGCAGGAGAATCTATTCAGTGGTTTCTCAGCCTGTTTCCTAGTGTCGGTTTGAAGTTCCTGCAGTTTTCACTATAAAATCGAGTTGAAGCTTGTACCTCCCCATATATATGTAAAGAGTGGAGTTTGCATCTGAAAAGAAAATTTGTGTTCCCCACAAGCTAGGTGAAGGACGGCTTTCAAACACACTTATCTCTCAGAACTGAGCATGTGGAGAGACGTTCGTTCATCTAGCACGAAGTGAACGATTTGCAGGAGAAACTTTTACTCTGGTATCTCTGTCTGTTTCTAGTGCCGATTTGAAATTCCTGCAGTTTTCACTGTAAAACCGTGTTGGAACACGTACCACCTCATATATATGTATGGATTGGATTTTGCATCTGAAAAGAAACTTTGTTTTCCCAACAAGTTATGTGAAGGACGGCTTTCACACACACTTATCTCTCAGAACTGAGCATGTGGAGAGACGTCCGTTCATCTAGCACAAATGGAACGGGTTGCAGGAGAAACTTTTACTCTGGTTTCTCAGTCTTTTTCCAAGTGCCGGTTTGATTTTCCTGCAGTTTTCACTGTAAAACAGAGTTGGAGCTAGTAACACACCATATATTTGTATGGAGTGGATTTTGCAACTGAAAAGAAACTTTGTGTTCCCAACAAGCTTGGTGAAGGACGGCTTTCACACACGCTTATCTCTCAGAACTGAGCATGTGGAGAGACGTACGTTCATGTAGCACAAAGGGAACGGGTTGCTTGGGAAACTTTTACTCTGGTTTCTCAGTCTGTTTCCTAGTGCCGGTATGAAGTTCCTGCAGTTTTCAGTGTAAAACCGATTTGGAACACGTACCTCCTCATATATATGTGTAGAGTGGATTTTGCATCTGAAAAGAAACTTTGTGTTCCCAACAAGTTATTTGAAGGACGGCTTTCACACACACTTATCTCTCAGAAATGAGCATGTGGAGAGACGTTCGTTCATCTAGCACGAAATGAACGATTGGCAGGAGAAACATTTACTCTGGTATCTCTGTCTGTTTCCTAGTGCCGTTTTGAATTTCGTGCAGTTTTCACTATAAAACGGAGTTGGAGCTAGTACCTCCCCATATATATGTATGGAGTGGAGTTTGCAACTGAAAAGAAACTTTGTGTTTCCAACAAGCTAGGTGAATGACGGCTTTCACACACACTTATCTCTCAGAAATGAGCATGTGGAGAGACGTTCGTTCATCTAGCACGAAGTGAACGATTTGCAGGAGAAACTTTTACTCTGGTATCTCTGTCTGTTTCCTATTGCCGGTTTGAAGTTCCTGCAGTTTTCACTGTAAAACCGAGTTGGAGCTAGTACCTCCCCGTATATATGTATGGAGTGGAGTTTGCAACTGAAAAGAAACTTTGTGTTTCCAACAAGCTAGGTGAAGGGCGGCTTTCACACACAATTATCTCTGAGAACTTAGCATGTGGATAGACGTTCGTTCATCTAGCACAAAGGGAACGGGTTGCAGGAGAAACTTTTTCTCTGGTATCTCTGTCTGTTTCCTAGTGCCGGTTTGAAGTTCCTGCAGTTTTCACTGTAAAATCGAGTTGGAGCTTGTACCTCCCCATATATATGTAAGGAGTGGAATTTGCATCTGAAAAGAAACTTTGTTTTCCCCACAAGCTAGGTGAAGGACGGCTTTCAAACACACTTATCTCTCAGAAATGAGCATGTGGAGAGACGTTCGTTCATCCAGCACGAAGTGAACGATTTGCAGGAGAAACTTTTCTCTGGTATCTCTGTCTGTTTCCTAGTGCCGATTTGAAATTCCTGCAGTTTTCACTGTAAAACCGTGTTGGAACACGTACCTCCTCATATATATGTATGGATTGGATTTTGCATCTGAAAAGAAACTTTGTGTTCCCAACAAGTTATGTGAAGGACGGCTTTCACACACACTTATCTCTGAGAACTGAGCATGTGGAGAGACGTCCGTTTATCTAGCACAAAGGAACGGGTTGCAGGAAAAATTTTTACCCTGGTTTCTCCGTCTTTTTCCTAGTGCCGGTTTGATGTTCCTGCAGTTATCAATGTAAAATTAGTTGGAGCTAGTAACTCACCATATATTTGTATGGAGTGGAGTATGCAAGTGAAAAGAAACTTTGGGATCCGAACAAGCTAGTTGAAGGACGGCATTCACACACACTTATCTCTCAGAACTGAGCATGTGGAGAGACGTTCGTTCATCTACCACAAAGGAACGGGTTGCAGGAGAAAATTTTACTCTGGTTTCCTAGTCTGTTTCCTAGTGCCGGATTGAAATTCCTGCAGTTTTCACTGTAAAACCGAGTTGGAGCTAGTACCTACCCATATATATGTATGGAGTGGAGTTTGCATCTGAAAAGAAACTTTGTGTTCCCAAGAAGCTAGTTGAAGTACAGCTTTCACACACACTTATCTCACAGAACTGAGCATGTGGAGAGATGTTCGTTCATCTACCACAAATGGAACGGGTTGCAGGAGAATATTTTCCTCTGGTTTCTCAGTCTGTTTCCATGTGCCGGTTTGAAATTTCTGCAGGTTTCAGTGTAAAACCGAGTTGGAGCTCGTACCTCCCCATATATATGTATGGTGTGGAGTTTGCAACTGAAAAGAAACTTTTTTGTTCCCAACAAACTAGGTGAAGGACGGCTTTCACACACACTTATCTCTCAGAAATGAGCATGTGGAGAGACGTTCGTTCATCTCGCACGAAGGGAAGGGGTTGCAGGAGAAACATTTACTCTGGTATCTCTGTCTGTTTCTTAGTGCCGGTTTGAAGTTCCTGCAGTTTTCACTGTAAAACAGAATTGGAGCTCGTACCTCCCCATATATATATATGGAGTAGAGTTTGCATCTGAAAAGAAACTTTGTGTTCCCAACAAGTTAAGTGAAGAACGGCTTTCACACACAATTATCTCACAGAACTGAGCATGTGGAGAGATGTTCGTTCATCTACCACAAATGGAACGGGTTGCAGGAGAATATTTTCCTCTGGTTTCTCAGTCTGTTTCCATGTGCCGGTTTGAAATTTCTGCAGGTTTCAGTGTAAAACCGAGTTGGAGCTCGTACCTCCCCATATATATGTATGGTGTGGAGTTTGCAACTGAAAAGAAACTTTTTTGTTCCCAACAAGCTAGGTGAAGGACGGCTTTCACACACACTTATCTCTCAGAAATGAGCATGTGGAGAGACGTTCGTTCATCTCGCACGAAGGGAAGGGGTTGCAGGAGAAACATTTACTCTGGTATCTCTGTCTGTTTCTTAGTGCCGGTTTGAAGTTCCTGCAGTTTTCACTGTAAAACAGAATTGGAGCTCGTACCTCCCCATATATATATATGGAGTAGAGTTTGCAACTGAAAAGAATATTTGTGTTCCCAACAAGCTACGTGAAGGAAGCCTTTCACACACACTTTTCTCTCAGAACTGAGCATGTGGAGAGACGATCGTTCATCTAGCACCATGGGAACGGTTTGCAGAATAAACGTTTACTCTGGTTTCTCAGTCTGTTTCCTAGTGCCGGTATGAAGTTCCTGCAGTTTGTACTGTAAAATAGAATTGGAGCTCGTACTTCCCCATATATATGTATGGAGTGGATTTTGCATCTGAAAAGAAACTTTGTGTTCCCAACAAGTTAAGTGAAGAACGGCTTTCACACACAATTATCTCTCAGAACTGAGCATGTGGAGAGACGTTCGTTCATCTAGCACAAAGTGAATGGGTTGCAGGAGAATCTATTCAGTGGTTTCTCAGCCTGTTTCCTAGTGTCGGTTTGAAGTTCCTGCAGTTTTCACTGTAAAATCGAGTTGAAGCTTGTACCTCCCCATATATATGTAACGAGTGGAGTTTGCATCTGAAAAGAAAATTTGTGTTCCCCACA
Source organism: Camelus bactrianus (assembly GCF_048773025.1). Classification (NCBI taxonomy): domain Eukaryota; kingdom Metazoa; phylum Chordata; class Mammalia; order Artiodactyla; family Camelidae; genus Camelus; species Camelus bactrianus. Next base: position 7,365,298 of record NC_133553.1, read on the forward strand.
AGCTAGGTGAAGGACGGCTTTCAAACACACTTATCTCTCAGAACTGAGCATGTGGAGAGACGTTCGTTCATCTAGCACGAAGTGAACGATTTGCAGGAGAAACTTTTACTCTGGTATCTCTGTCTGTTTCCTAGTGCCGATTTGAAATTCCTGCAGTTTTCACTGTAAAACCGTGTTGGAACACGTACCACCTCATATATATGTATGGATTGGATTTTGCATCTGAAAAGAAACTTTTTTTTCCCAACAAGTTATGTGAAGGACGGCTTTCACACACACTTATCTCTCAGAACTGAGCATGTGGAGAGACGTCCGTTCATCTAGCACAAATGGAACGGGTTGCAGGAGAAACTTTTACTCTGGTTTCTCAGTCTTTTTCCAAGTGCCGGTTTGATTTTCCTGCAGTTTTCACTGTAAAACAGAGTTGGAGCTAGTAACACACCATATATTTGTATGGAGTGGATTTTGCAACTGAAAAGAAACTTTGTGTTCCCAACAAGCTTGGTGAAGGACGGCTTTCACACACGCTTATCTCTCAGAACTGAGCATGTGGAGAGACGTTCGTTCATCTAGCACCAAGGGAACGGGTTGCAGGGAAATATTTTACTCTGGTTTCTCAGTCTGTTTCCTAGTGCCGGTTTGAAGTTCCTGCAGTTTTCACTGTAAAACCGAGTTGGAGCTAGTATCTCCCCATATATATTTATGGAGTGGGGTTAGCAACTGAAAAGAAACTTTGTGTTTCCAAAAAGCTAGGTGAAGGGCGGCTTTCACACACACTTATCTCTCAGAATTGAGCATGTGGAGAGACGTTTGTTCATCTAGCACAAAGGGAACGGGTTGCAGGGGAAACTTTTACTCTGGTTTCTCAGTCTGATTCCTAGTGCCGTTTTGAAGTTCCTGCAGTTTTCACTGTAAAACCGAGTTGGAGCTAGTACCTCCCCATATATATTTATTGAGTGGAGTTTGCAACTGAAAAGAATCTTTGTGTTTCAAACAAGCTAGGTGAATTACGGCTTTCACACACACTTATCTCTCAGAACTGAGCATGTGGAGAGACTTTCGATCATCTAGCACAAAGGGAACTGGTTGCAGGAAAAACTTTTACGCTGGTTACTCAGTATTTTTCCTAGTGCCGGTTTGATATTCCTGCAGTTATCACTGTAAAACACAGTTGGAGCTAGTACCACCCCATATATTTTTATGGAGTGGAGTATGCATGTGAAAAGAAACTTTGGGTTCCGAACAAGCTAGTTGAAGGACGGCTTTCACACACACTTATCTCTCAAAACTGAGCATGTGGAGAGACGTTCGTTCATCTACCACAAAGGAACGGGTTGCAGGAGAAAATTTTACTCTGGTTTCCTAGTCTGTTTCCTAGTGCCGGATTGAAATTCCTGCAGTTTTCACTGTAAAACCGAGTTGGGGCTAGTACCTACCCATATATATGTATGGAGTGGAGTTTGCATCTGAAAAGAAACTTTGTGTTCCCATGAAGCTAGTTGAAGTACAGCTTTCACACACACTTATCTCTCAGAACTGAGCATGTGGAGAGATGTTCGTTCATCTAGCAAAAATGGAACCGGTTGCAGGAGAATATTTTCCTCTGGTTTCTCAGTCTGTTTCCATGTGCCGGTTTGAAATTTCTGCAGGTTTCAGTGTAAAACCGAGTTGGAGCTCGTACCTCCCCATATATATGTATGGTGTGGAGTTTGCAACTGAAAAGAAACTTTTTTGTTCCCAACAAGCTAGGTGAAGGACGGCTTTCACACACACTTATCTCTCAGAAATGAGCATGTGGAGAGACGTTCGTTCATCTCGCACGAAGGGAAGGGGTTGCAGGAGAAACATTTACTCTGGTATATCTGTCTGTTTCTTAGTGCCGGTTTGAAGTTCCTGCAGTTTTCACTGTAAAACAGAATTGGAGCTCGTACCTCCCCATATATATATATGGAGTAGAGTTTGCAACTGAAAAGAAACTTTGTGTTCCCAACAAGTTACGTGAAGGAAGCCTTTCACACACACTTTTCTCTCAGAACTGAGCATGTGGAGAGACGATCGTTCATCTAGCACCAAGGGAACGGTTTGCAGAATAAACGTTTACTCTGGTTTCTCAGTCTGTTTCCTAGTGCCGGTATGAAGTTCCTGCAGTTTGCACTGTAAAATAGAATTGGAGCTCGTACTTCCCCATATATATGAATGGAGTGGAATTTGCAAGTGAAAAGAAACTTTGTCTTCCCAACAAATAATTGAAGGACGGCTTTCACACATACTTATCTCTCAGAACTGAGCATGTGGTGAAACGTTCGTTCATCTAGCACAAAAGGAACGGGATGCAGGAGAATCTATTCACTGGTTTCTCAGTCTGTTTCCTAGTGCCGGTTTGAAGTTCCTGCAGTTTTCACTGTAAAATCGTGTTGGAGCTTGTACCTCCCCATATATATGTAAGGAGTGGAGTTTGCATCTGAAAAGAAACTTTGTGTTCCCAACAAGCTATGTGAAGGACGGCTTTCACACACAATTATCTCTCAGAACTGAGGATGTGGAGAGACTTTCGTTCATCTAGCACAAAGGGAACGGGTTGCAGGAAAATCTTTTATTCTGGTTTCTCAGTCTGTTTCCTAGTGCCGATTTGAAATTCCTGCAGTTTTCACTGTAAAACCGTGTTGGAACACGTACCTCCTCATATATATGTATGGAGTGGATTTTGCATCTGAAAAGAAACTTTGTGTTCCCAACAAGTTAATTGAAGAACGGCTTTCACACACACTTATCTCTCAGAACTGAGCATGTGGAGAGACGTTCGTTCATCTAGCACAAGGTGAATGGGTTGCAGGAGAATCTATTCAGTGGTTTCTCAGTCTGTTTCCTAGTGTCGGTTTGAAGTTCCTGCAGTTTTCACTGTAAAATCGAGTTGGAGCTTGTACCTCCCCATATATATGTAACGAGTGGAGTTTGCATCTGAAAAGAAAATTTGTGTTCCCCACAAGCTAGGTGAAGGACGGCTTTCAAACACACTTATCTCTCAGAAATGAGCATGTGGAGAGACGTTCGTTCATCTAGCACGAAGTGAACGATTTGCAGGAGAAACTTTTACTCTGGTATCTCTGTCTGTTTCCTAGTGCCGGTTTGAAGTTCCTGCAGTCTTCACTGTAAAACCGAGTTGGAGCTAGTACCTCCCCATATATATTTATGGAGTGGAGTTTGTAACTGAAAAGAAACTTTGTGTTTCCTACAAGCTAGGTGAATGACGGCTTTCACACACACTTATCTCTCAGAACTGAGCATGTGGAGAGACTTTCGTTCATCTAGCACAAAGGGAAAGGGTTGCAGGTGAAACATTTACTCTTGTTTCTCAGTCTGTTTCCTAGTGCCGGTTTGAAGTTCCTGCAGTTTTCACTGTAAAACCGAGTTGGAGCTTGTACCTCCCCATATATATGTATGGAGTGGAGTTTGCAACTGAAAAGAAACTTTGTGTTCCCAACAAGCTAGGTGAAGGACGGCTTTCACACACGCTTATCTCTCAGAACTGAGCATGTGGAGAGACGTTCGTTCATCTAGCACAAAGGGAACGGGTTGCAGGGAACTCTTTTACTCTGGATTCTCAGTCTGTTTCCTAGTGCCGGTTTGAAGTTCCTGCAGTTTTCACTGTAAAACCGAGTTTGAGCTAGTACCTCCCCATATATATGTATGGAGTGGTGTTTGCAACTGAAAAGAAACTTTGTATTCCCAACAAGCTTGGTGAAGGTCGGCTTTCACACACACTTATCTCTCAGAACTGAGCATGTGGAGAGACGTTCGTTCATCTAGCACAAATGGAAAGGGTTGCAGGAGAAAAATTTACTCTGGTTTCTCAGTCTGTTTCCTAGTGCCGTTTTGAAGTTCCTGCAGTTTTCCCTGTAAAACCGAGTTGGAGCTAGTACCTCCCCATATATATGTATGGAGTGGAGTTTGCAACTGCAAAGAAACTTTGTGTTCCCAACAAGCTAGGTGAAGGACGGCTTTCACAAACGCTTATCTCTCATAAATGAGTATGTGGAGAGACGTTCGTTCATGTAGCACGAAGGTTACGGGTTGCAGGGAAATCTTTTACTCTGGTTTCTCAGTCTGTTTCCTAGTGGCGGTTTGAAGTTCCTGCAGTTTTCACTGTAAAACCGAGTTTGAGCTAGTACCTCCCCATATATATGTATGGAGTGGTGTTTGCAACTGAAAAGAAACTTTGTATTCCCAACAAGCTGGGTGAAGGACGGCTTTCACACACACTTATCTCTCAGAACTGAGCATGTGGAGAGAAGTTCGTTCATCTAGCACAAATGGAACGGTTTGCAGGAGCAACTTTTACTCTGGTTTCTCAGTCTGTTTCCTAGTGCCGGTTTGAAGTTCCTGCAGTTTTCACTGTAAAACCGAGTTGGAGCTAGTACTTCCACATATATATTATGGAGTGGAGTTTGCAACTGAAAAGAAACTTTGTGTTCCCAACAAGCTAGTTGAAGGCCGGCTTTCACACACACTTATCACTCAGAACTGAGCATGTGGAGAGACGTTCGTTTATCTAGCACAAAGGGAACGGTTTGCAGGAGAAACTTTTCTCTGGATTCTAAGTCTGTTTCCTAGTGCCGGTTTGAAGTTCCTGCAGTTTTCAGTGTAAAACAGAGTTGGAGCTAGTACCTCCCCATATATATCTATGGAGTGGAGTTGGCAAGTGAAAATAAACTATGTGTTACCAACAATCTAGGTGAAGGACGGCTTTCACACACACTTATCTCTCAAAACTGAGCATGTGGAGAGACGTACGTTCATGTAGCACAAAGGGAACGGGTTGCTTGAGAAACTTTTACTCTGGTTTCTCAGTCTGTTTCCTAGTGCCGGTTTGAAGTTCCTGCAGTTTTCAGTGTAAAACCGAGTTGGAACACGTACCTCCTCATATATATGTGTAGAGTGGATTTTGCATCTGAAAAGAAACTTTGTGTTCCCAACAAGTTATTTGAAGGACGGCTTTCACACACACTTATCTCTCAGAAATGAGCATGTGGAGAGACGTTCGTTCATCTAGCACGAAATGAACGATTGGCAGGAGAAACATTTACTCTGGTATCTCTGTCTGTTTCCTAGTGCCGTTTTGAATTTCGTGCAGTTTTCACTATAAAACGGGGTTGGTGCTAGTACCTCCCCATATATATGTATGGAATGGAGTTTGCAACTGAAAAGAAACTTTGTGTTTCCAACAAGCTAGTTGAAGGGCGCCTTTCACACACACTTATCTCTCAGAACTGAGCATGTGGAGAGACGTTCATTCATCTAGCACAAATGGAACGGGTTGCAGGAGAAACTTTTACTCTGCTTTCTCAGTCTGTTTCCTAGTGCCGGTTTGAAGTTCCTGCAGTTTTCACTGTAAAACCGAGTTTGAGCTAGTACCTCCCCATATATATTTATGGAGTGGAGTTTGCAACTGAAAAGAAACTTTGTGTTTCCAACAAGCTAGGTGAATGACGGCTTTCACACACACTTATCTCTCAGAAATGAGCATGTGGAGAGACGTTCGTTCATCTAGCACGAAGTGAACGATTTGCAGGAGAAACTTTTACTCTGGTATCTCTGTCTGTTTCCTATTGCCGGTTTGAAGTTCCTGCAGTTTTCACTGTAAAACCGAGTTGGAGCTAGTACCTCCCCGTATATATGTATGGAGTGGAGTTTGCAACTGAAAAGAAACTTTGTGTTTCCAACAAGCTAGGTGAAGGGCGGCTTTCACACACAATTATCTCTGAGAACTTAGCATGTGGATAGACGTTCGTTCATCTAGCACAAATGGAACGGGTTGCAGGAGAAACTTTTTCTCTGGTATCTCTGCCTGTTTCCTAGTGCCGGTTTGAAGTTCCTGCAGTTTTCACTGTAAAATCGAGTTGGAGCTTGTACCTCCCCATATATATGTAAGGAGTGGAATTTGCATCTGAAAAGAAACTTTGTTTTCCCCACAAGCTATGTGAAGGACGGCTTTCAAACACACTTATCTCTCACAAATGAGCATGTGGAGAGACGTTCGTTCATCCAGCACGAAGTGAACGATTTGCAGGAGAAACTTTTACTCTGGTATCTCTGTCTGTTTCCTAGTGCCGATTTGAAATTCCTGCAGTTTTCACTGTAAAAGCGTGTTGGAACACGTACCTCCTCATATATATGTATGGATTGGATTTTGCAACTGAAAAGAAACTTTGTGTTCCCAACAAGCTCGGTGAAGGACGGCTTTCACACACGCTTATCTCTCAGAACTGAGCATGTGGTGAGACTTTCGTTCATCTAGCACCAAGGGTAAGGGTTACAGGAGAATCTTTTACTCTGGTTTCTCAGTCTGTTTCCTAGTGCCGGTTTGAAGTTCCTGCAGTTTTCACTGTAAAACCGAGTTGGTGCTAGTATCTCCCCATATATATGTATGGAATGGAGTTAGCAACTGAAAAGAAACTTTGTGTTTCCAGAAAGATAGGTGAAGGGCGGCTATCACACACACTTATCACTCAGAATTGAGCATGTAGAGAGACGTTCGTTCATCTAGCACAAAGGGAACGGATTTCAGGAGAATCTTTTACTCTGGTTTCTCAGTCTGTTTCCTAGAGCCGGTTTGAAGTTCCTGCAGTTTTCACTGTAAAACCGAGTTGGAGCTAGTACCTCCCCATATATATGTATTGAGTGGAGTTTGCAACTGAAAAGAAACTTTGTGTTCCAAAAAGCTAGGTGAATTACGGCTTTCACACACACTAATCTCTCAGAACTGAGCATGTGGAGAGACGTTCGATCATCTAGCAAAAAGGGAACTGGTTGCAGGAAAAACTTTTACTGTGGTTACTCAGTATTTTTCCTAGTGCCGGTTTGATATTCCTGCAGTTATCACTGTAAAACCGAGTTGGAGCTAGTACCTCCCCGTATATATGTATGGAGTGGAGTTTGCAACTGAAAAGAAACTTTGTGTTTCCAACAAGCTAGGTGAAGGGCGGCTTTCACACACAATTATCTCTGAGAACTTAGCATGTGGATAGACGTTCGTTCATCTAGCACAAAGGGAACGGGTTGCAGGAGAAACTTTTTCTCTGGTATCTCTGTCTGTTTCCTAGTGCCGGTTTGAAGTTCCTGCAGTTTTCACTGTAAAATCGAGTTGGAGCTTGTACCTCCCCATATATATGTAAGGAGTGGAATTTGCATCTGAAAAGAAACTTTGTTTTCCCCACAAGCTATGTGAAGGACGGCTTTCAAACACACTTATCTCTCACAAATGAGCATGTGGAGAGACGTTCGTTCATCCAGCACGAAGTGAACGATTTGCAGGAGAAACTTTTACTCTGGTATCTCTGTCTGTTTCCTAGTGCCGATTTGAAATTCCTGCAGTTTTCACTGTAAAAGCGTGTTGGAACACGTACCTCCTCATATATATGTATGGATTGGATTTTGCAACTGAAAAGAAACTTTGTGTTCCCAACAAGCTCGGTGAAGGACGGCTTTCACACACGCTTATCTCTCAGAATTGAGCATGTGGTGAGACTTTCGTTCATCTAGCACCAAGGGTAAGGGTTACAGGAGAATCTTTTACTCTGGTTTCTCAGTCTGTTTCCTAGTGCCGGTTTGAAGTTCCTGCAGTTTTCACTGTAAAACCGAGTTGGTGCTAGTATCTCCCCATATATATGTATGGAATGGAGTTAGCAACTGAAAAGAAACTTTGTGTTTCCAGAAAGATAGGTGAAGGGCGGCTATCACACACACTTATCACTCAGAATTGAGCATGTAGAGAGACGTTCGTTCATCTAGCACAAAGGGAACGGATTTCAGGAGAATCTTTTACTCTGGTTTCTCAGTCTGTTTCCTAGAGCCGGTTTGAAGTTCCTGCAGTTTTCACTGTAAAACCGAGTTGGAGCTAGTACCTCCCCATATATATGTATTGAGTGGAGTTTGCAACTGAAAAGAAACTTTGTGTTCCAAAAAGCTAGGTGAATTACGGCTTTCACACACACTAATCTCTCAGAACTGAGCATGTGGAGAGACGTTCGATCATCTAGCAAAAAGGGAACTGGTTGCAGGAAAAACTTTTACTGTGGTTACTCAGTATTTTTCCTAGTGCCGGTTTGATATTCCTGCAGTTATCACTGTAAAACCGAGTTGGAGCTAGTACCTCCCCGTATATATGTATGGAGTGGAGTTTGCAACTGAAAAGAAACTTTGTGTTTCCAACAAGCTAGGTGAAGGGCGGCTTTCACACACAATTATCTCTGAGAACTTAGCATGTGGATAGACGTTCGTTCATCTAGCACAAAGGGAACGGGTTGCAGGAGAAACTTTTTCTCTGGTATCTCTGTCTGTTTCCTAGTGCCGGTTTGAAGTTCCTGCAGTTTTCACTGTAAAATCGAGTTGGAGCTTGTACCTCCCCATATATATGTAAGGAGTGGAATTTGCATCTGAAAAGAAACTTTGTTTTCCCCACAAGCTATGTGAAGGACGGCTTTCAAACACACTTATCTCTCACAAATGAGCATGTGGAGAGACGTTCGTTCATCCAGCACGAAGTGAACGATTTGCAGGAGAAACTTTTACTCTGGTATCTCTGTCTGTTTCCTAGTGCCGATTTGAAATTCCTGCAGTTTTCACTGTAAAAGCGTGTTGGAACACGTACCTCCTCATATATATGTATGGATTGGATTTTGCAACTGAAAAGAAACTTTGTGTTCCCAACAAGCTCGGTGAAGGACGGCTTTCACACACGCTTATCTCTCAGAATTGAGCATGTGGTGAGACTTTCGTTCATCTAGCACCAAGGGTAAGGGTTACAGGAGAATCTTTTACTCTGGTTTCTCAGTCTGTTTCCTAGTGACGGTTTGAAGTTCCTGCAGTTTTCACTGTAAAACCGAGTTGGTGCTAGTATCTCCCCATATATATGTATGGAATGGAGTTAGCAACTGAAAAGAAACTTTGTGTTTCCAGAAAGATAGGTGAAGGGCGGCTATCACACACACTTATCACTCAGAATTGAGCATGTAGAGAGACGTTCGTTCATCTAGCACAAAGGGAACGGATTTCAGGAGAATCTTTTACTCTGGTTTCTCAGTCTGTTTCCTAGAGCCGGTTTGAAGTTCCTGCAGTTTTCACTGTAAAACCGAGTTGGAGCTAGTACCTACCCATATATATGTATTGAGTGGAGTTTGCAACTGAAAAGAAACTTTGTGTTCCAAAAAGCTAGGTGAATTACGGCTTTCACACACACTAATCTCTCAGAACTGAGCATGTGGAGAGACGTTCGATCATCTAGCAAAAAGGGATCTGGTTGCAGGAAAAACTTTTACTGTGGTTACTCAGTATTTTTCCTAGTGCCGGTTTGATATTCCTGCAGTTATCACTGTAAAACCGAGTTGGAGCTAGTACCTCCCCGTATATATGTATGGAGTGGAGTTTGCAACTGAAAAGAAACTTTGTGTTTCCAACAAGCTAGGTGAAGGGCGGCTTTCACACACAATTATCTCTGAGAACTTAGCATGTGGATAGACGTTCGTTCATCTAGCACAAAGGGAACGGGTTGCAGGAGAAACTTTTTCTCTGGTATCTCTGTCTGTTTCCTAGTGCCGGTTTGAAGTTCCTGCAGTTTTCACTGTAAAATCGAGTTGGAGCTTGTACCTCCCCATATATATGTAAGGAGTGGAATTTGCATCTGAAAAGAAACTTTGTTTTCCCCACAAGCTAGGTGAAGGACGGCTTTCAAACACACTTATCTCTCAGAAATGAGCATGTGGAGAGACGTTCGTTCATCCAGCACGAAGTGAACGATTTGCAGGAGAAACTTTTACTCTGGTATCTCTGTCTGTTTCCTAGTGCCGATTTGAAATTCCTGCAGTTTTCACTGTAAAACCGTGTTGGAACACGTACCTCCTCATATATATGTATGGATTGGATTTTGCATCTGAAAAGAAACTTTGTGTTCCCAACAAGTTATGTGAAGGACGGCTTTCACACACACTTATCTCTGAGAACTGAGCATGTGGAGAGACGTCCGTTCATCTAGCACAAAGGAACGGGATGCAGGAAAAATTTTTACTCTGGTTTCTCCGTCTTTTTCCTAGTGCCGGTTTGATTTTCCTGCAGTTATCAATGTAAAACTAGTTGGAGCTAGTAACTCACCATATATTTGTATGGAGTGGAGTATGCAAGTGAAAAGAAACTTTGGGTTCCGAACAAGCTAGTTGAAGGACGGCTTTCACACACACTTATCTCTCAGAACTGAGCATGTGGAGAGACGTTCGTTCATCTACCACAAAGGAACGGGTTGCAGGAGAAAATTTTACTCTGGTTTCCTAGTCTGTTTCCTAGTGCCGGATTGAAGTTCCTGCAGTTTTCACTGTAAAACCGAGTTGGAGCTCGTACCTACCCATATATATGTATGGAGTGGAGTTTGCATCTGAAAAGAAACTTTGTGTTCCCAAGAAGCTAGTTGAAGTACAGCTTTCACACACACTTATCTCACAGAACTGAGCATGTGGAGAGATGTTCGTTCATCTACCACAAATGGAACGGGTTGCAGGAGAATATTTTCCTCTGGTTTCTCAGTCTGTTTCCATGTGCCGGTTTGAAATTTCTGCAGGTTTCAGTGTAAAACCGAGTTGGAGCTCGTACCTCCCCATATATATGTATGGTGTGGAGTTTGCAACTGAAAAGAAACTTTTTTGTTCCCAACAAGCTAGGTGAAGGACGGCTTTCACACACACTTATCTCTCAGAAATGAGCATGTGGAGAGACGTTCGTTCATCTCGCACGAAGGGAAGGGGTTGCAGTAGAAACATTTACTCTGGTATCTCTGTCTGTTTCTTAGTGCCGGTTTGAAGTTCCTGCAGTTTTCACTGTAAAACAGAATTGGAGCTCGTACCTCCCCATATATATATATGGAGTAGAGTTTGCAACTGAAAAGAATATTTGTGTTCCCAACAAGCTACGTGAAGGAAGCCTTTCACACACACTTTTCTCTCAGAACTGAGCATGTGGAGAGACGATCGTTCATCTAGCACCATGGGAACGGTTTGCAGAAGAAACGTTTACTCTGGTTTCTCAGTCTGTTTCCTAGTGCCGGTATGAAGTTCCTGCAGTTTGCACTGTAAAATAGAATTGGAGCTCGTACTTCCCCATATATATGTATGGAGTGGATTTTGCATCTGAAAAGAAACTTTGTGTTCCCAACAAGTTAAGTGAAGTACGGCTTTCACACACACTTATCTCTCAGAACTGAGCATGTGGAGAGACGTTCGTTCATCTAGCACAAAGTGAATGGGTTGCAGGAGAATCTATTCAGTGGTTTCTCAGTCTGTTTCCTAGTGTCGGTTTGAAGTTCCTGCAGTTTTCACTGTAAAATCGAGTTGGAACTTGTACCTCCCCATATATATGTAACGAGTGGAGTTTGCATCTGAAAAGAAAATTTGTGTTCCCCACAAGCTAGGTGAAGGACGGCTTTCAAACACACATATCTCTCAGAAATGAGCATGTGGAGAGACGTTCGTTCATCTAGCACGAAGTGAACGATTTGCAGGAGAAACTTTTACTCTGGTATCTCTGTCTGTTTCCTAGTGCCGATTTGAAATTCCTGCAGTTTTCACTGTAAAACCGTGTTGGAACACGAAACACTTCATATATATGTATGGATTGGATTTTGCATCTGAAAAGAAACTTTGTGTTCCCAACAAGTTATGTGAAGGACGGCTTTCACACACACTTATCTCTCAGAACTGAGCATGTGGAGAGACGTCCGTTCATCTAGCACAAAGGGAACGGGTTGCAGGAGAAACTTTTACTCTGGTTTCTCAGTCTTTTTCCTAGTGCCGGTTTGATTTTCCTGCAGTTTTCACTGTAAAACAGAGTTGGAGCTAGTAACTCACCATATATTTCTATGGAGTGGATTTTGCAACTGAAAAGAAACTTTGTGTTCCCAACAAGCTTGGTGAAGGAAGGCTTTAACACACGCTTATCTCTCAGAACTGAGCATGTGGAGAGACGTTCGTTCATCTAGCACCAAGGGAACGGGTTACACGAGAATCTTTTACTCTGGTTTCTCAGTCTGTTTCCTAGTGCCGGTTTGAAGTTCCTGCAGTTTTCACTGTAAAACCGAGTTGGAGCTAGTATCTCCCCATATATATTTATGGAGTGGAGTTAGCAACTGAAAAGAAACTTTGTGTTTCCAAAAAGCTAGGTGAAGGGCGGCTTTCACACACACTTATCTCTCAGAATTGAGCATGTGGAGAGACGTTCGTTCATCTAGCACAAAGGGAACGGGTTGCAGGGGAAACTTTTACTCTGGTTTCTCAGTCTGTTTCCTAGTGCCGTTTTGAAGTTCCTGCAGTTTTCACTGTAAAACCGAGTTGGAGCTAGTACCTCCCCATATATATTTATTGAGTGGAGTTTGCAACTGAAAAGAAACTTTGTGTTTCAAACAAGCTAGGTGAATTACGGCTTTCACACACACTTATCTCTCAGAACTGAGCATGTGGAGAGACGTTCGTTCATCTACCACAAAGGAACGGGTTGCAGGAGAAAATTTTACTCTGGTTTCCTAGTCTGTTTCCTAGTGCCGGATTGAAATTCCTGCAGTTTTCACTGTAAAAACGAGTTGGAGCTAGTACCTACCCATATATATGTATGGAGTGGAGTTTGCATCTGAAAAGAAACTTTGTGTTCCCATGAAGCTAGTTGAAGTACAGCTTTCACACACACTTATCTCTCAGAACTGAGCATGTGGAGAGATGTTCGTTCATCTAGCAAAAATGGAACGGGTTGCAGGAGAATATTTTCCTCTGGTTTCTCAGTCTGTTTCCATGTGCCGGTTTGAAATTTCTGCAGGTTTCAGTGTAAAACCAAGTTGGAGCTCGTACCTCCCCATACATATGTATGGTGTGGAGTTTGCAACTGAAAAGAAACTTTTTTGTTCCCAACAAGCTAGGTGAAGGACGGCTTTCACACACACTTTTCTCTCAGAAATGAGCATGTGGAGAGACGTTCGTTCATCTCGCACGAAGGGAAGGGGTTGCAGGAGAAACATTTACTCTGGTATCTCTGTCTGTTTCTTAGTGCCGGTTTGAAGTTCCTGCAGTTTTCACTCTAAAACAGAATTGGAGCTCGTACCTCCCCATATATATATATGGAGTAGAGTTTGCAACTGAAAAGAAACTTTGTGTTCCCAACAAGTTACGTGAAGGAAGCCTTTCACACACACTTTTCTCTCAGAACTGAGCATGTGGAGAGACGATCGTTCATCTATCACCAAGGTAACGGTTTGCAGAAGAAACGTTTACTCTGGTTTCTCAGTCTGTTTCCTAGTGCCGGTATGAAGTTCCTGCAGTTTGCACTGTAAAATAGAATTGGAGCTCGTACTTCCCCATATATATGAATGGAGTGGAATTTGCAAGTGAAAAGAAACTTTGTCTTCCCAACAAATTATTGAAGGACGGCTGTCACACATACTTATCTCTCAGAACTGAGCATGTGGTGAAACGTTCGTTCATCTAGCACAAAAGGAACGGGATGCAGGAGAATCTATTCACTGGTTTCTCAGTCTGTTTCCTAGTGCCGGTTTGAAGTTCCTGCAGTTTTCACTGTAAAATCGAGTTGGAGCTTGTACCTCCCCATATATATGTAAGGAGTGGAGTTTGCATCTGAAAAGAGACTTTGTGTTCCCAACAAGCTAGGTGAAGGACGGCTTGCACACACAATTATCTCTCAGAACTGAGGATGTGGAGAGACTTTCGTTCATCTAGCACAAAGGGAACGGGTTGCAGGAAAATCTTTTATTCTGGTTTCTCAGTCTGTTTCCTAGTGCCGATTTGAAATTCCTGCAGTTTTCACTGTAAAACAGTGTTGGAACACGTACCTCCTCATATATATGTATGGATTGGATTTTGCATCTGAAAAGAATCTTTGTGTTCCAAACAAGTTAATTGAAGAACGGCTTTCACACACACTTATCTCTCAGAACTGAGCATGTGGAGAGACGTTCGTTCATCTAGCACAAGGTGAATGGGTTGCAGGAGAATCTATTCAGTGGTTTCTCAGTCTGTTTCCTAGTGTCGGTTTGAAGTTCCTGCAGTTTTCACTGTAAAATCGAGTTGGAGCTTGTACCTCCCCATATATATGTAACGAGTGGAGTTTGCATCTGAAAAGAAAATTTTTTTTCCCCACAAGCTAGGTGAAGGACGGCTTTCAAACACACTTATCTCTCAGAAATGAGCATGTGGAGAGACGTTCGTTCATCTAGCACGAAGTGAACGATTTGCAGGAGAAACTTTTACTCTGGTATCTCTGTCTGTTTCCTAGTGCCGATTTGAAATTCCTGCAGTTTTCACTGTAAAACCGTGTTGGAACACGTACCACCTCATATATATGTATGGATTGGATTTTGCATCTGAAAAGAAACTTTGTGTTCCCAACAAGTTATGTGAAGGACGGCTTTCACACACACTTATCTCTCAGAACTGAGCATGTGGAGAGACGTCCGTTCATCTAGCACAAATGGAACGGGTTGCAGGAGAAACTTTTACTCTGGTTTCTCAGTCTTTTTCCAAGTGCCGGTTTGATTTTCCTGCAGTTTTCACTGTAAAACAGAGTTGTAGCTAGTAACTCACCATATATTTGTATGGAGTGGAGTTTGCAACTGAAAAGAAACTTTGTGTTCCCAACAAGCTAGGTGAAGGACGGCTTTCACACACGCTTATCTCTCAGAACTGAGCATGTGGAGAGACGTTCGTTCATCTAGCACCAAGGGAAAGGGTTACAGGAGAAACTTTTACTCTGGTTTCTCAGTCTGTTTCCTAGTACCGGTTTGAAGTTCCTGCAGTTTTCACTGTAAAACCGAGTTGGAGCTAGTATCTCCCCATATATATTTATGGAGTGGAGTTAGCAACTGAAAAGAAACTTTGTGTTTTCAAAAAGCTAGGTGAAGGGCGGCTTTCACACACACTTATCTCTCAGAATTGAGCATGTGGAGAGACGTTCGTTCATCTAGCACAAAGGGAACGGGTTACCGGAGAATCTTTTACTATGGTTTCTCAGTCTGTTTCGTAGAGCCGGTTTGAAGTTCCTGCAATTTTCACTGTAAAACCGAGTTGGAGCGAGTACCTCCCCATATATATGTATTGAGTGGTGTTTGCAACTGAAAAGAAACTTTGTGTTTCAAACAAGCTAGGTGAATTACGGCTTTCACACACACTTATCTCTCAGAACTGAGCATGTGGAGAGACTTTCGTTCATCTAGCACAAAGGGAACTGTTTGCAGGAAAAACGTTTACTCCGGTTTCTCAGTATTTTTCCTAGTGCCTGTTCGATATTCCTGCAGTTATCACTGTAAAACACAGTTGGAGCTAGTACGTCCCCATATATTTGTATGAATTGGTGTTTGCAACTGAAAAGAAACTTTGTGTTTCCAACAATCTAAGTAAAGGGCGGCTTTCACACACACTTTTCTCACAGAACTGAGCATGTGGATAGATGTTCGTTCATCTAGCACAAAGGGAACTGGTTGCATGAGAAACGTTACTCTGGTTTCTCAGTCTGTTTCCTAGTGCCGGTTTGAATTTCCTGCAGTTTTCAATGTAAAACCGAGTTGGAGCTAGTACCTCCCCATATATATGTATGGAGTGGGGTTTGTAACTGAAAAGAAACTTTGTGTTTCCAACAAGCTAGGTGAATGACTGCTTTCACACACACTTATCTCTCAGAACTGAGCAAGTGGAGAGACGTACGTTCATGTAGCACAAAGGGAACGGGTTGCTTGAGAAACTTTTACTCTGGTTTCTCAGTCTGTTTCCTAGTGCCGGTTTGAAGTTCCTGCAGTTTTCAGTGTAAAACCGAGTTGGAACACGTACCTCGTCATATATATGTGTAGAGTGGATTTTGCATCTGAAAAGAAACTTTGTGTTCCCAACAAGTTATTTGAAGGACGGCTTTCCCACACACTTATCTCTCAGAAATGAGCATGTGGAGAGACGTTCGTTCATCTAGCACGAAATGAACGATTGGCAGGAGAAACATTTACTCTGGTATCTCTGTCTGTTTCCTAGTACCGATTTGAATTTCGTGCAGTTTTCACTATAAAACGGAGTTGGAGCTAGTACCTCCCCATATATATGTATGGAATGGAGTTTACAAGTGAAAAGAAACTTTGTGTTTCCAACAAGCTAGGTGAAGGGCGGCTTTCACACACAATTATCTCTGAGAATTGAGCATGTGGATAGACGTTCGTTCATCTAGCACAAAGGGAACGGGTTGCAGGGGAAACTTTTTCTCTGGTTTCTCAGTCTGTTTCCTAGTGACGGTTTGAAGTTCCTGCAGTCTTCACTGTAAAACCGAGTTGGAGCTAGTACCTCCCCATATATATGTATGGAGTGGAGTTTGTAACTGAAAAGAAACTTTGTGTTCCCAACAAGCTAGGTGAAGGACGGCTTTCACACACGCTTATCTCTCAGAACCGAGCATGTGGAGAGACGTTCGTTCATCTAGCTCAAAGGGAACGGTTTGCAGGAGAACTTTTCCTCTGATTTCTCAGTATTTTTCCTTGTGGCGGTTTGATATTCCTGCAGTTATCACTGTAAAACAGAGTTGGAGCTAGAACCTCCCCATATAGTTGTATGGAGTGGAGTTTGCAACTGAAAAGAAACTTTGTGTTCCCAACAAGCTAGGTGAAGGACGGCTTTCACAAACGCTTATCTCTCAGAAATGAGCATTTGGAGAGACGTTCGTTCATCTAGCACGAAGGGAACGGGTTGCAGGGAAATCTTTTACTCTGGTTTCTCAGTCTGTTTCCTAGTGCCGGTTTGAAGTTCCTGCAGTTTTCACTGTAAAACCGAGTTTGAGCTAGTACCTCCCCATATATATGTATGGAGTGGTGTTTGCAACTGAATAGAAACTTTGTATTCCCAACAAGCTGGGTGAAGGACGGCTTTCACACACACTTATCTCTCAGAACTGAGCATGTGGAGAGAAGTTCGTTCATCTAGCACAAATGGAACGGTTTGCAGGAGCAACTTTTACTCTGGTTTCTCAGTCTGTTTCCTAGTGCCGGTTTGAAGTTCCTGCAGTTTTCACTGTAAAACCGAGTTGGAGCTAGTATTTCCACATATATATTATGGAGTGGAGTTTGCAACTGAAAAGAAACTTTGTGTTCCCAACAAGCTAGTTGAAGGCCGGCTTTCACACACACTTATCTCTCAGAACTGAGCATGTGGAGAGACGTTCGTTTATCTAGCACAAAGGGAACGGTTTGCAGGAGAAACTTTTCTCTGGATTCTAAGTCTGTTTCCTAGTGCCGGTTTGAAGTTCCTGCAGTTTTCAGTGTAAAACAGAGTTGGAGCTAGTACCTCCCCATATATATCTATGGAGTGGAGTTGGCAAGTGAAAATAAACTATGTGTTACCAACAATCTAGGTGAAGGACGGCTTTCACACACACTTATCTCTCAGAACTGAGCAAGTGGAGAGACGTACGTTCATGTAGCACAAAGGGAACGGGTTGCTTGAGAAACTTTTACTCTGGTTTCTCAGTCTGTTTCCTAGTGCCGGTTTGAAGATCCTGCAGTTTTCAGTGTAAAACCGAGTTGGAACACGTACCTCCTCATATATATGTGTAGAGTGGATTTTGCATCTGAAAAGAAACTTTGTGTTCCCAACAAGTTATTTGAAGGACAGCTTTCACACACACTTATCTCTCAGAAATGAGCATGTGGAGAGACGTTCGTTCATCTAGCACGAAATGAACGATTGGCAGGAGAAACATTTACTCTGGTATCTCTGTCTGTTTCCTAGTGCCGTTTTGAATTTCGTGCAGTTTTCACTATAAAACGGAGTTGGAGCTAGTACCTCCCCATATATATGTATGGAATGGAGTTTGCAACTGAAAAGAAACTTTGTGTTTCCAACAAGCTAGTTGAAGGGCGCCTTTCACACACACTTATCTCCCAGAACTGAGCATGTGGTGAGACGTTCATTCATCTAGCACAAAGGGAACGGGTTGCAGGAGAATCTTTTACTCTGCTTTCTCAGTCTGTTTCCTAGTGCCGGTTTGAAGTTCCTGCAGTTTTCACTGTAAAACCGAGTTTGAGCTAGTACCTCCCCATAAATATGTATGGAGTGGAGTTTGCAACTGAAAAGAAACTTTGTGTTTCCAACAAGCTAGGTGAATGACGGCTTTCACACACACTTATCTCTCAGAAATGAGCATGTGGAGAGACGTTCGTTCATCTAGCACGAAGTGAACGATTTGCAGGAGAAACTTTTACTCTGGTATCTCTGTCTGTTTCCTATTGCCGGTTTGAAGTTCCTGCAGTTTTCACTGTAAAACCGAGTTGGAGCTAGTACCTCCCCGTATATATGTATGGAGTGGAGTTTGCAACTGAAAAGAAACTTTGTGTTTCCAACAAGCTAGGTGAAGGGCGGCTTTCACACACAATTATCTCTGAGAACTTAGCATGTGGATAGACGTTCGTTCATCTAGCACAAAGGGAACGGGTTGCAGGAGAAACTTTTTCTCTGGTTTCTCAGTCTGTTTCCTAGTGCCGGTTTGAAGTTCCTGCAGTCTTCACTGTAAAACCGAGTTGGAGCTAGTACATCCCCATATATATGTATGGAGGGGAGTTTGTAACTGAAAAGAAACTTTGTGTTTCCAACAAGCTATTTGAATGACGGCTTTCACACACACTTATCTCTCAGAACTGAGCATGTGGAGAGACGTTCGTTCATCTAGCACAAAGGGAAAGGGTTGCAGGTGAAACATTTACTCTGGTTTCTCAGTCTGTTTCCTAGTGCCGGTTTGAAGTTCCTGCAGTCTTCACAGTAAAACCGAGTTGGAGCTAGTACCTCCCCATATATATGTATGGAGTGGAGTTTGTAACTGAAAAGAAACTTTGTGTTCCCAACAAGCTAGGTGAAGGACGGCTTTCACACACGCTTATCTCTCAGAACTGAGCATGTGGAGAGACGTTCGTTCATCTAGCTCAAAGGGAACGGTTTGCAGGAGAACTTTTCCTCTGATTTCTCAGTATTTTTCCTAGTGGCGGTTTGATATTCCTGCAGTTATCACTGTAAAACAGAGTTGGAGCTAGAACCTCCCCATATAGTTGTATGGAGTGGAGTTTGCAACTGAAAAGAAACTTTGTGTTCCCAACAAGCTAGGTGAAGGACGGCTTTCACAAACGCTTATCTCTCAGAAATGAGCATTTGGAGAGACGTTCGTTCATCTAGCACGAAGGGAACGGGTTGCAGGGAAATCTTTTACTCTGGTTTCTCAGTCTGTTTCCTAGTGCCGGTTTGAAGTTCCTGCAGTTTTCACTGTAAAACCGAGTTTGAGCTAGTACCTCCCCATATATATGTATGGAGTGGTGTTTGCAACTGAATAGAAACTTTGTATTCCCAACAAGCTGGGTGAAGGACGGCTTTCACACACACTTATCTCTCAGAACTGAGCATGTGGAGAGAAGTTCGTTCATCTAGCACAAATGGAATTGTTTGCAGGAGCAACTTTTACTCTGGTTTCTCAGTCTGTTTCCTAGTGCCGGTTTGAAGTTCCTGCAGTTTTTACTGTAAAACCGAGTTGGAGCTAGTACTTCCACATATATATTATGGAGTGGAGTTTGCAACTGAAAAGAAACTTTGTGTTCCCAACAAGCTAGGTGAAGGCCGGCTTTCACACACACTTATCTCTCAGAACTGAGCATGTGGAGAGACGTTCGTTTATCTAGCACAAAGGGAACGGTTTGCAGGAGAAACTTTTCTCTGGGTTCTAAGTCTGTTTCCTAGTGCCGGTTTGAAGTTCCTGCAGTTTTCAGTGTAAAACAGAGTTGGAGCTAGTACCTCCCCATATATATCTATGGAGTGGAGTTGGCAAGTGAAAATAAACTATGTGTTACCAACAATCTAGGTGAAGGACGGCTTTCACACACACTTATCTCTCAGAACTGAGCAAGTGGAGAGACGTACGTTCATGTAGCACAAAGGGAACGGGTTGCTTGAGAAACTTTTACTCTGGTTTCTCAGTCTGTTTCCTAGTGCTGGTTTGAAGTTCCTGCAGTTTTCAGTGTAAAACCGAGTTGGAACACGTACCTCCTCATATATATGTGTAGAGTGGATTTTGCATCTGAAAAGAAACTTTGTGTTCCCAACAAGTTATTTGAAGGACAGCTTTCACACACACTTATCTCTCAGAAATGAGCATGTGGAGAGACGTTCGTTCATCTAGCACGAAATGAACGATTGGCAGGAGAAACATTTACTCTGGTATCTCTGTCTGTTTCCTAGTGCCGTTTTGAATTTCGTGCAGTTTTCACTATAAAACGGAGTTGGAGCTAGTACCTCCCCATATATATGTATGGAATGGAGTTTGCAACTGAAAAGAAACTTTGTGTTTCCAACAAGCTAGTTGAAGGGCGCCTTTCACACACACTTATCTCCCAGAACTGAGCATGTGGAGAGACGTTCATTCATCTAGCACAAAGGGAACGGGTTGCAGGAGAATCTTTTACTCTGCTTTCTCAGTCTGTTTCCTAGTGCCGGTTTGAAGTTCCTGCAGTTTTCACTGTAAAACCGAGTTTGAGCTAGTACCTCCCCATATATATGTATGGAGTGGAGTTTGCAACTGAAAAGAAACTTTGTGTTTCCAACAAGCTAGGTGAATGACGGCTTTCACACACACTTATCTCTCAGAAATGAGCATGTGGAGAGACGTTCGTTCATCTAGCACGAAGTGAACGATTTGCAGGAGAAACTTTTACTCTGGTATCTCTGTCTGTTTCCTATTGCTGGTTTGAACTTCCTGCAGTTTTCACTGTAAAACCGATTTGGAGCTAGTACCTCCCCATATATATGTATGGAGGGGAGTTTGCAACTGAAAAGAAACTTTGTGTTTCCAACAAGCTTGTTGAATTACGGCTTTCACACACACTTATCTCTCAGAACTGAGCATGTGGAGAGACGTTCGTTCATCTAGCACAAAGGGAAAGGGTTGCAGGTGAAACATTTACTCTGGTTTCTCAGTCTGTTTCCTAGTGCCGGTTTGAAGTTCCTGCAGTTTTCACTGTAAAACCGAGTTGGAGCTTGTACCTCCCCATATATATGTATGGATTTGAGTTTGCAACTGAAAAGAAACTTTGTGTTCCCAACAAGCTAGGTGAAGGACGGCTTTCACACACGCTTATCTCTCAGAACTGAGCATGTGGAGAGACGTTCTTTCATCTAGCTCAAAGGGAACGGTTTGCAGGAGAAACTATTCCTCTGGTTTCTTAGTCTGTTTCCTAGTGCCAGTTTGAAGTTCCTGCAGTTTTCACTGTAAAATCGAGTTGGAGCTAGTACCTCCCCATATATATGTATGGAGGGGAATTTGCAACTGAAAAGAAACTTTGTCTTCCCAATAAGCTAGGTGAAGTACGGCTTTCACAGACGCATATCTCTCAGAACTGAGCTTGTGGAGAGACGTTCGTTCATCTAGCAAGAAGTGAACGATTTGCAGGAGAAACTTTTACTCTGGTTTCTCAGTCTGTTTCCTAGTGCCGGTTTGAAGTTCCTGCATTTTTCACTGTAAAACCGAGTTGGAGCTAGTACCTCCCCATATATATCTATGGAGTGGAGTTTGCAACTGAAAAGAAACTTGGTGTTTCCAACAAGCTAGGTGAAGGGCGGCTTTCACACACACTTATCTCTCAGAACTGAGCATGTGGAGAGACGTTCGTTCATCTAGCACAAAGGGAACGGGTTTCATTAAAATCTTTTACTCTGGTTTCTCAGTCTGTTTCCTAGTGCCGGTTTGAAGTTCCTGCAGTTTTCCCTGTAAAAGGGAGTTGGAGCTAGTACCACCACATATATATTATGGAGTGGATTTTGCAACTTAGAAGAAACTTTTTGTTCCCAACAAGCTAGTTGAAGGACGGCTTTCACAGACAATTATCTCTCAGAACTGAGCATGTGGAGAGACGTTCGTTTATCTAGCACAAAGGGAACGGTTTGCTGGAGAAACTTTTACTCTGGATTCTAAGTCTGTTTCCTAGTGCCGGTTTGAAGTTCCTGCAGTTTTCACTGTAAAACCGAGTTGGAGCTAGTACCTCCCCATATATATGTATAGAGTGGATTTTGCATCTGAAAAGAAACTTTGTGTTCCCAACAAGTTAATTGAAGGACGGCTTTCACACACACTTATCTCTCAGAAATGAGCATGTGGAGAGACGTTCGTTCATCTAGCACGAAGTGAACGATTTGCAGGGGAAACTTTTACTCTGGTATCTCTGTCTGTTTCCTAGTGCCGGTTTGAATTTCCTGCAGTTTTCACTATAAAACGAGTTGGAGCTAGTGCCTCCCCATATATATGTATGGAATGGAGTTTGCAACTGAAAAGAAACTTTGTGTTTCCAACAAGCTAGTTGAAGGGCGCCTTTCACACACACTTATCTCTCAGAACTGAGCATGTGGAGAGACGTTCATTCATCTAGCACAAAGGGAACGGGTTTCAGGAGAATCTTTTACTCTGCTTTCTCAGTCTGTTTTCTAGTGCCGGTTTGAAGTTCCTGCAGTTTTCACTGTAAAACAGAGTTTGAGCTAGTACCTCCCCATATATATGTATGGAGTGGAGTTTGCAACTGAAAAGAAACTTTTTGTTCCCAAAAAGCTAGGTGAAGGACGGCTTTCACACACACATAACTCTCAGAACTGAGCATGTGGAGAGACGTTCGTTCATGTAGCACAATGGGAACGGTTTGCAGGAAAATCTTTTACTCTTGTTTCTCAGTCTGTTTCCTAGTGCCGGTTTGAAATTCCTGCAGTTTTCACTGTAAAATCGAGTTGGAACACGTACCTCCTCATATATATGTATGGAGTGGATTTTGCATCTGAAAAGAAACTTTGTGTTCCCAACAAGTTAGTTGAAGGACGGCTTTCACACACACTTATCTCTCAGAAATGAGCATGTGGAGAGACGTTCGTTCATCTAGCACAAAGGGAACGGGTTGCAGGAGAATCTTTTACTCTGGTATCTCAGTCTGTTTCCTAGAGCCGGTTTGAATTTCCTGCAGTTTTCACTGTAAAACCGAGTTGGAGCTAGTACCTCCCCATATATATGTATTGAGTGGGGTTTGCAACTGATAAGAAACTTTGTGTTTCAAACAAGCTAGGTGAATTACGGCTTTCACACACACTTATCTCTCAGAACTGAGCATGTGGAGAGACGTTCGATCATCTAGCACAAAGGGAACTGGTTGCAGGAAAAACTTTTACTCTGGTTACTCAGTATTTTTCCTAGTGCCGGTTTGATATTCCTGCAGTTATCACTGTAAAACACAGTTGGAGCTAGTACCTCCCCATATATTTGTATGGAGTGGAGTATGCAAGTGAAAAGAAACTTTGGGTTCCGAACAAGCTAGTTGAAGGACGGCTTTCACACACACTTATCTCTCAGAACTGAGCATGTGGAGAGACGTTCGTTCATCTACCACAAAGGAACGGATTGCAGGAGAAAATTTTACTCTGGTTTCCTAGTCTGTTTCCTAGTGCCGGGTTGAAATTCCTGCAGTTTTCACTGTAAAACCGAGTTGGAGCTAGTACCTACCCATATATATGTATGGAGTGGAGTTTGCATCTGAAAAGAAACTTTGTGTTCCCAAGAAGCTAGTTGAAGTACAGCTTTCACACACACTTATCTCACAGAACTGAGCATGTGGAGAGATGTTCTTTCATCTAGCACAAATGGAACGGGTTGCAGGAGAATATTTTCCTCTGGTTTCTCAGTCTGTTTCCATGTGCCGGTTTGAAATTTCTGCAGGTTTCAGTGTAAAACCGAGTTGGAGCTCGTACCTCCCCATATATATGTATGGTGTGGAGTTTGCAACTGAAAAGAAACTTTTTTGTTCCCAACAAGCTAGGTGAAAGACGGCTTTCACACACACTTATCTCTCAGAAATGAGCATGTGGAGAGACGTTCGTTCATTTCGCACGAAGGGAAGGGGTTGCAGTAGAAACATTTACTCTGGTATCTCTGTCTGTTTCTTAGTGCCGGTATGAAGTTCCTTCAGTTTTCACTGTAAAACAGAATTGGAGCTCGTACCTCCCCATATATATATATGGAGAAGAGTTGGCAACTGAAAAGAATCTTTGTGTTCCCAACAAGCTACGTGAAGGAAGCCTTTCACACACACTTTTCTCTCAGAACTGAGCATGTGGAGAGACGCTCGTTCATCTAGCACCAAGGGAACGGTTTGCAGAAGAAACGTTTACTCTGGTTTCGCAGTCTGTTTCCTAGTGCCGGTATGAAGTTCCTGCAGTTTGCACTGTAAAATAGAATTGGAGCTCGTACTTCCCCATATATATGTATGGAGTGGATTTTTCATCTGAAAAGAAACTTTGTGTTCCCCACAAGTTATGTGAAGGACGGCTTTCACACACACTTATCTCTCAGAACTGAGCATGTGGAGAGACGTCCGTTCATCTAGCACAAAGGGAACGGGTTGCAGGAGAAACTTTTACTCTGGTTTCTCAGTCTTTTTCCTAGTGCCGGTTTGATTTTCCTGCAGTTTTCACTGTAAAACAGAGTTGGAGCTAGTAACTCACCATATATTTGTATGGAGTGGATTTTGCAACTGAAAAGAAACTTTGTGTTCCCAACAAGCTTGGTGAAGGACGGCTTTCACACACGCTTATCTCTCAGAACTGAGCATGTGGAGAGACGTTCGTTCATCTAGCACCAAGGGAACGGGTTACAGGAGAATCTTTTACTCTGGTTTCTCAGTCTGTTTCCTAGTGCCGGTTTGAAGTTCCTGCAGTTTTCACTGTAAAACCGAGTTTGAGCTAGTACCTCCCCATAAATATGTATGGAGTGGAGTTTGCAACTGAAAAGAAACTTTGTGTTTCCAACAAGCTATTTGAATGACGGCTTTCACACACACTTATCTCTCAGAACTGAGCATGTGGAGAGACGTTCGTTCATCTAGCACAAAGGGAAAGGGTTGCAGGTGAAACATTTACTCTGGTTTCTCAGTCTGTTTCCTAGTGCCGGTTTGAAGTTCCTGCAGTCTTCACAGTAAAACCGAGTTGGAGCTAGTACCTCCCCATATATATGTATGGAGTGGAGTTTGTAACTGAAAAGAAACTTTGTGTTCCCAACAAGCTAGGTGAAGGACGGCTTTCACACACGCTTATCTCTCAGAACTGAGCATGTGGAGAGACGTTCGTTCATCTAGCTCAAAGGGAACGGTTTGCAGGAGAACTTTTCCTCTGATTTCTCAGTATTTTTCCTAGTGGCGGTTTGATATTCCTGCAGTTATCACTGTAAAACAGAGTTGGAGCTAGAACCTCCCCATATAGTTGTATGGAGTGGAGTTTGCAACTGAAAAGAAACTTTGTGTTCCCAACAAGCTAGGTGAAGGACGGCTTTCACAAACGCTTATCTCTCAGAAATGAGCATTTGGAGAGACGTTCGTTCATCTAGCACGAAGGGAACGGGTTGCAGGGAAATCTTTTACTCTGGTTTCTCAGTCTGTTTCCTAGTGCCGGTTTGAAGTTCCTGCAGTTTTCACTGTAAAACCGAGTTTGAGCTAGTACCTCCCCTTATATATGTATGGAGTGGTGTTTGCAACTGAATAGAAACTTTGTATTCCCAACAAGCTGGGTGAAGGACGGCTTTCACACACACTTATCTCTCAGAACTGAGCATGTGGAGAGAAGTTCGTTCATCTAGCACAAATGGAACGGTTTGCAGGAGCAACTTTTACTCTGGTTTCTCAGTCTGTTTCCTAGTGCCGGTTTGAAGTTCCTGCAGTTTTCACTGTAAAACCGAGTTGGAGCTAGTACTTCCACATATATATTATGGAGTGGAGTTTGCAACTGAAAAGAAACTTTGTGTTCCCAACAAGCTAGTTGAAGGCCGGCTTTCACACACACTTATCTCTCAGAACTGAGCATGTGGAGAGACGTTCGTTTATCTAGCACAAAGGGAACGGTTTGCAGGAGAAACTTTTCTCTGGATTCTAAGTCTGTTTCCTAGTGCCGGTTTGAAGTTCCTGCAGTTTTCAGTGTAAAACAGAGTTGGAGCTAGTACCTCCCCATATATATCTATGGAGTGGAGTTGGCAAGTGAAAATAAACTATGTGTTACCCACAATCTAGGTGAAGGACGGCTTTCACACACACTTATCTCTCAGAACTGAGCAAGTGGAGAGACGTACGTTCATGTAGCACAAAGGGAACGGGTTGCTTGAGAAACTTTTACTCTGGTTTCTCAGTCTGTTTCCTAGTGCCGGTTTGTAGTTCCTGCAGTTTTCAGTGTAAAACCGAGTTGGAACACGTACCTCCTCATATATATGTGTAGAGTGGATTTTGCATCTGAAAAGAAACTTTGTGTTCCCAACAAGTTATTTGAAGGACAGCTTTCACACACACTTATCTCTCAGAAATGAGCATGTGGAGAGACGTTCGTTCATCTAGCACGAAATGAACGATTGGCAGGAGAAACATTTACTCTGGTATCTCTGTCTGTTTCCTAGTGCCGTTTTGAATTTCGTGCAGTTTTCACTATAAAACGGAGTTGGAGCTAGTACCTCCCCATATATATGTATGGAATGGAGTTTGCAACTGAAAAGAAACTTTGTGTTTCCAACAAGCTAGTTGAAGGGCGCCTTTCACACACACTTATCTCCCAGAACTGAGCATGTGGAGAGACGTTCATTCATCTAGCACAAAGGGAACGGGTTGCAGGGGAATCTTTTACTCTGCTTTCTCAGTCTGTTTCCTAGTGCCGGTTTGAAGTTCCTGCAGTTTTCACTGTAAAACCGAGTTTGAGCTAGTACCTCCCCATATATATGTATGGAGTGGAGTTTGCAACTGAAAAGAAACTTTGTGTTTCCAACAAGCTAGGTGAATGACGGCTTTCACACACACTTATCTCTCAGAAATGAGCATGTGGAGAGACGTTCGTTCATCTAGCACGAATTGAACGATTTGCAGGAGAAACTTTTCCTCTGGTATCTCTGTCTGTTTCCTATTGCTGGTTTGAACTTCCTGCAGTTTTCACTGTAAAACCGATTTGGAGCTAGTACCTCCCCATATATATGTATGGAGGGGAGTTTGCAACTGAAAAGAAACTTTGTGTTTCCAACAAGCTAGTTGAATTACGGCTTTCACACACACTTATCTCTCAGAACTGAGCATGTGGAGAGACGTTCGTTCATCTAGCACAAAGGGAAAGGGTTGCAGGTGAAACATTTACTCTGGTTTCTCAGTCTGTTTCCTAGTGCCGGTTTGAAGTTCCTGCAGTTTTCACTGTAAAACCGAGATGGAGCTTGTACCTCCCCATATATATGTATGGATTTGAGTTTGCAACTGAAAAGAAACTTTGTGTTCCCAACAAGCTAGGTGAAGGACGGCTTTCACACACGCTTATCTCTCAGAACTGAGCATGTGGAGAGACGTTCTTTCATCTAGCTCAAAGGGAACGGTTTGCAGGAGAAACTATTCCTCTGGTTTCTTAGTCTGTTTCCTAGTGCCAGTTTGAAGTTCCTGCAGTTTTCACTGTAAAACCGAGTTGGAGCTAGTACCTCCCCATATATATGTATGGAGGGGAATTTGCAACTGAAAAGAAACTTTGTCTTCCCAATAAGCTAGGTGAAGTACGGCTTTCACAGACGCATATCTCTCAGAACTGAGCTTGTGGAGAGACGTTCGTTCATCTAGCAAGAAGTGAACGATTTGCAGGAGAAACTTTTACTCTGGTTTCTCAGTCTGTTTCCTAGTGCCGGTTTGAAGTTCCTGCATTTTTCACTGTAAAACCGAGTTGGAGCTAGTACCTCCCCATATATATCTATGGAGTGGACTTTGCAACTGAAAAGAAACTTGGTGTTTCCAACAAGCTAGGTGAAGGGCGGCTTTCACACACACTTATCTCTCAGAACTGAGCATGTGGAGAGACGTTCGTTCATCTAGCACAAAGGGAACGGGTTTCATTAAAATCTTTTACTCTGGTTTCTCAGTCTGTTTCCTAGTGCCGGTTTGAAGTTCCTGCAGTTTTCCCTGTAAAAGGGAGTTGGAGCTAGTACCACCACATATATATTATGGAGTGGATTTTGCAACTTAGAAGAAACTTTTTGTTCCCAACAAGCTAGTTGAAGGACGGCTTTCACAGACAATTATCTCTCAGAACTGAGCATGTGGAGAGACGTTCGTTTATCTAGCACAAAGGGAACGGTTTGCTGGAGAAACTTTTACTCTGGATTCTAAGTCTGTTTCCTAGTGCCGGTTTGAAGTTCCTGCAGTTTTCACTGTAAAACCGAGTTGGAGCTAGTACCTCCCCATATATATGTATAGAGTGGATTTTGCATCTGAAAAGAAACTTTGTGTTCCCAACAAGTTAATTGAAGGACGGCTTTCACACACACTTATCTCTCAGAAATGAGCATGTGGAGAGACGTTCGTTCATCTAGCCCGAAGTGAACGATTTGCAGGGGAAACTTTTACTCTGGTATCTCTGTCTGTTTCCTAGTGCCGGTTTGAATTTCCTGCAGTTTTCACTATAAAACGGAGTTGGAGCTAGTGCCTCCCCATATATATGTATGGAATGGAGTTTGCAACTGAAAAGAAACTTTGTGTTTCCAACAAGCTAGTTGAAGGGCGCCTTTCACACACACTTATCTCTCAGAACTGAGCATGTGGAGAGACGTTCATTCATCTAGCACAAAGGGAACGGGTTTCAGGAGAATCTTTTACTCTGCTTTCTCAGTCTGTTTTCTAGTGCCGGTTTGAAGTTCCTGCAGTTTTCACTGTAAAACAGAGTTTGAGCTAGTACCTCCCCATATATATGTATGGAGTGGAGTTTGCAACTGAAAAGAAACTTTTTGTTCCCAAAAAGCTAGGTGAAGGACGGCTTTCACACACACATATCTCTCAGAACTGAGCATGTGGAGAGACGTTCGTTCATGTAGCACAATGGGAACGGTTTGCAGGAAAATTTTTTACTCTTGTTTCTCAGTCTGTTTCCTAGTGCCGGTTTGAAATTCCTGCAGTTTTCACTGTAAAACCGAGTTGGAACACGTACCTCCTCATATATATGTATGGAGTGGATTTTGCATCTGAAAAGAAACTTTGTGTTCCCAACAAGTTAGTTGAAGGACGGCTTTCACACACACTTATCTCTCAGAAATGAGCATGTGGAGAGACGTTCGTTCATCTAGCACAAAGGGAACGGGTTGCAGGAGAATCTTTTACTCTGGTATCTCAGTCTGTTTCCTAGAGCCGGTTTGAATTTCCTTCAGTTTTCACTGTAAAACCGAGTTGGAGCTAGAATCTCCCCATATATATGTATTGAGTGGGGTTTGCAACTGAAAAGAAACTTTGTGTTTCAAACAAGCTAGGTGAATTACGGCTTTCACACACACTTATCTCTCAGAACTGAGCATGTGGAGAGACGTTCGATCATCTAGCACAAAGGGAACTGGTTGCAGGAAAAACTTTTACTCTGGTTACTCAGTATTTTTCCTAGTGCCGGTTTGATATTCCTGCAGTTATCACTGTAAAACACAGTTGGAGCTAGTACCTCCCAATATATTTGTATGGAGTGGAGTATGCAAGTGAAAAGAAACTTTGGGTTCCGAACAAGCTTGTTGAAGGACGGCTTTCACACACACTTATCTCTCAGAACTGAGCATGTGGAGAGACGTTCGTTCATCTACCACAAAGGAACGGATTGCAGGAGAAAATTTTACTCTGGTTTCCTAGTCTGTTTCCTAGTGCCGGGTTGAAATTCCTGCAGTTTTCACTGTAAAACCGAGTTGGAGCTAGTACCTACCCATATATATGTATGGAGTGGAGTTTGCATCTGAAAAGAAACTTTGTGTTCCCAAGAAGCTAGTTGAAGTACAGCTTTCACACACACTTATCTCACAGAACTGAGCATGTGGAGAGATGTTCGTTCATCTAGCACAAATGGAACGGGTTGCAGGAGAATATTTTCCTCTGGTTTCTCAGTCTGTTTCCATGTGCCGGTTTGAAATTTCTGCAGGTTTCAGTGTAAAACCGAGTTGGAGCTCGTACCTCCCCATATATATGTATGGTGTGGAGTTTGCAACTGAAAAGAAACTTTTTTGTTCCCAACAAGCTAGGTGAAGAACGGCTTTCACACACACTTATCTCTCAGAAATGAGCATGTGGAGAGACGTTCGTTCATTTCGCACGAAGGGAAGGGGTTGCAGTAGAAACATTTACTCTGGTATCTCTGTCTGTTTCTTAGTGCCGGTTTGAAGTTCCTGCAGTTTTCACTGTAAAACAGAATTGGAGCTCGTACCTCCCCATATATATATATGGAGTAGAGTTGGCAACTGAAAAGAATCTTTGTGTTCCCAACAAGCTACGTGAAGGAAGCCTTTCACACACACTTTTCTCTCAGAACTGAGCATGTGGAGAGACGATCGTTCATCTAGCACCAAGGGAACGGTTTGCAAAAGAAACGTTTACTCTGGTTTCGCAGTCTGTTTCCTAGTGCCGGTATGAAGTTCCTGCAGTTTGCACTGTAAAATAGAATTGGAGCTCGTACTTCCCCATATATATGTATGGAGTGGATTTTTCATCTGAAAAGAAACTTTGTGTTCCCCACAAGTTATGTGAAGGACGGCTTTCACAAACAATTATCTCTCAGAACTGAGCATGTGGAGAGACGTCCGTTCATCTAGCACAAAGGGAACGGGTTGCAGGAGAAACTTTTACTCTGGTTTCTCAGTCTTTTTCCTAGTGCCGGTTTGATTTTCCTGCAGTTTTCACTGTAAAACAGAGTTGGAGCTAGTAACTCACCATATATTTGTATGGAGTGGATTTTGCAACTGAAAAGAAACTTTGTGTTCCCAACAAGCTTGGTGAAGGACGGCTTTCACACACGCTTATCTCTCAGAACTGAGCATGTGGAGAGACGTTCGTTCATCTAGCACCAAGGGAACGGGTTACAGGAGAATCTTTTACTCTGGTTTCTCAGTCTGTTTCCTAGTGCCGGTTTGATGTTCCTGCAGTTTTCACTGTAAAACCGAGTTGGAGCTAGTATCTCCCCATATATATTTATGGAGTGGAGTTAGCAACTGAAAAGAAACTTTGTGTTTCCAAAAAGCTAGGTGAAGGGCGGCTTTCACACACACTTGTCTCTCAGAATTGAGCATGTGGAGAGACGTTCGTTCATCTAGCACAAAGGGAACGGGTTGCAGGGGAAACTTTTACTCTGGTTTCTCAGTCTGTTTCCTAGTGCCGTTTTGAAGTTCCTGCAGTTTTCACTGTAAAACCGAGTTGGAGCTAGTACCTCCCCATATATATTTATTGAGTGGAGTTTGCAACTGAAAAGAAACTTTGTGTTTCAAACAAGCTAGGTGAATTACGGCTTTCACACACACTTATCTCTCAGAACTGAGCATGTGGAGAGACGTTCGATCATCTAGCTCAAAGGGATCGGTTTGCAGGAGAATTTTTCCTCTGGTTTCTCAGTATTTTTCCTAGTGGCGGTTTGATATTCCTGCAGTTATCACTGTAAAACAGAGTTGGAGCTAGTACCTCCCCATATAGTTGTATGGAGTGGAGTTTGCAACTGAAAAGAAACTTTGTGTTTCCTACAAGCTAGGTGAATGACGGCTTTCACACACACTTATCTCTCAGAACTGAGCATGTGGAGAGACGTTCGTTCATCTAGCACAAAGGGAAAAGGTTGCAGGTGAAACATTTACTCTGGTTTCTCAGTCTGTTTCCTAGTGCCGGTTTGAATTTCCTGCAGTTTTCACTGTAAAACCGAGTTGGAGCTAGTACCTCCCCGTATATATGTATGGAGTGGAGTTTGCAACTGAAAAGAAACTTTGTGTTTCCAACAAGCTAGGTGAAGGGCGGCTTTCACACACAATTATCTCTGAGAACTTAGCATGTGGATAGACTTTCGTTCATCTAGCACAAAGGGAACGGGTTGCAGGAGAAACTTTTTCTCTGGTTTCTCAGTCTGTTTCCTAGTGCCGGTTTGAAGTTCCTGCAGTTTTCACTGTAAAACCGAGTTGGAGCTTGTACCTCCCCATATATATGTATGGAGTTGAGTTTGCAACTGAAAAGAAACTTTGTGTTCCCAACAAGCTAGGTGAAGGACGGGTTTCACACACGCTTATCTCTCAGAACTGAGCATGTGGAGAGACGTTCGTTCATCTAGCTCAAAGGGAACGGTTTGCAGGAGAAACTATTCCTCTGGTTTCTTAGTCTGTTTCATAGTGCCGGTTTGAAGTTCCTGCAGTTTTCACTGTAAAACCGAGTTGGAGCTAGTACCTCCCCATATATATGTATGGAGTGGAATTTGCAACTGAAAAGAAACTTTGTCTTCCCAATAAGCTAGGTGAAGTACGGCTTTCACAGACGCATATCTCTCAGAACTGAGCTTGTGGAGAGACGTTCGTTCATCTAGCAAGAAGTGAACGATTTTCAGGAGAAACTTTTACTCTGGTTTCTCAGTCTGTTTCCTAGTGCCGGTTTGAAGTTCCTGCAGTTTTCTCTGTAAAACCGAGTTGGAGCTAGTACCTCCCCATATATATCTATGGAGTGGATTTTGCAACTGAAAAGAAACTTTGTGTTTCCAACAAGCTAGGTGAAGGGCGGCTTTCACACACACTTATCTCTCAGAACTGAGCATGTGGAGAGACGTTCGTTCATCTAGCACAAAGGGAACGGGTTGCATTAAAATCTTTTACTCTGGATTCTAAGTCTGTTTCCTAGTGCCGGTTTGAAGTTCCTGCAGTTTTCACTGTAAAACCGTGTTGGAGCTAGTACCTCCCCATATATATGTATAGAGTGGATTTTGCATCTGAAAAGAAACTTTGTGTTCCCAACAAGTTAATTGAAGGACGGCTTTCACACACACTTATCTCTCAGTAATGAGCATGTGGAGAGACGTTCGTTCATCTAGCACGAAGTGAACGATTTGCAGGGGAACCTTTTACTCTGGTATCTCTGTCTGTTTCCTAGTGCCGGTTTGAATTTCCTGCAGTTTTCACTATAAAACGGATTTGGAGCTAGTGCCTCCCCATATATACGTATGGAATGGAGTTTGCAACTGAAAAGAAACTTTGTGTTTCCAACAAGCTAATTGAAGGGCGCCTTTCACACACACTTATCTCTCAGAACTTAGCATGTGGAGAGACGTTCATTCATCTAGCACAAACGGAACGGGTTTCAGGAGAATCTTTTACTCTGCTTTCTCAGTCTGTTTTCTAGTGCCGGTTTGAAGTTCCTGCAGTTTTCACTGTAAAACAGAGTTTGAGCAAGTACCTCCCCATATATATGTATGGAGTGGAGTTTGCAACTGAAAAGAAACTTTGTGTTCCCAAAAAGCTAGGTGAAGGACGGCTTTCACACACACATATCTCTCAGAACTGAGCATGTGGAGAGACGTTCGTTCATGTAGCAAAATGGGAACGGTCTGCAGGAAAATCTTTTACTCTTGTTTCTCAGTCTGTTTCCTAGTGCCGGTTTGAAATTCCTGCAGTTTTCACTGTAAAACCGAGTTGGAACACGTACCTCCTCATATATATGTATGGAGTGGATTTTGCATCTGAAAAGAAACTTTGTGTTCCCAACAAGTTAGTTGAAGGACGGCTTTCACACACACTTATCTCTCAGAAATGAGCATGTGGAGAGACGTTCGTTCATCTAGCACAAAGGGAACGGGTTGCAGGAGAATCTTTTACTCTGGTTTCTCAGTCTGTTTCCTAGAGCCGGTTTGAATTTCCTGCAGTTTTCACTGTAAAACCGAGTTGGAGCTAGTACCTCCCCATATATATGTATTGAGTGGAGTTTGCAACTGAAAAGAAACTTTGTGTTTCAAACAAGCTAGGTGAATTACGGCTTTCACACACACTTATCTCTCAGAACTGAGCATGTGGAGAGACGTTCGATCATCTAGCACAAAGGGAACTGGTTGCAGGAAAAACTTTTACTCTGGTTACTCAGTATTTTTCCTAGTGCCGGTTTGATATTCCTGCAGTTATCACTGTAAAACACAGTTGGAGCTAGTACCTCCCCATATATTTGTATGGAGTGGAGTATGCAAGTGAAAAGAAACTTTGGGTTCCGAACAAGCTAGTTGAAGGACGGCTTTCACACACACTTATCTCTCAGAAATGAGCATGTGGAGAGACGTTCGTTCATCTACCACAAAGGAACGGGTTGCAGGAGAAAATTTTACTCTGGTTTCCTAGTCTGTTTCCTAGTGCCGGATTGAAATTCCTGCAGTTTTCACTGTAAAACCGAGTTGGAGCTAGTACCTACCCATATATATGTATGGAGTGGAGTTTGCATCTGAAAAGAAACTTTGTGTTCCCAAGAAGCTAGTTGAAGTACAGCTTTCACACACACTTATCTCACAGAACTGAGCATGTGGAGAGATGTTCGTTCATCTAGCACAAATGGAACGGGTTGCAGGAGAATATTTTCCTCTGGTTTCTCAGTCTGTTTCCATGTGCCGGTTTGAAATTTCTGCAGGTTTCAGTGTAAAACCGAGTTGGAGCTCGTACCTCCCCATATATATGTATGGTGTGGAGTTTGCAACTGAAAAGAAACTTTTTTGTTCCCAACAAGCTAGGTGAAGGACGGCTTTCACACACACTTATCTCTCAGAAATGAGCATGTGGAGAGACGTTCGTTCATTTCGCACGAAGGGAAGGGGTTGCAGTAGAAACATTTACTCTGGTATCTCTGTCTGTTTCTTAGTGCCGGTTTGAAGTTCCTGCAGTTTTCACTGTAAAACAGAATTGGAGCTCGTACCTCCCCATATATATATATGGAGTAGAGTTGGCAACTGAAAAGAATCTTTGTGTTCCCAACAAGCTACGTGAAGGAAGCCTTTCACACACACTTTTCTCTCAGAACTGAGCATGTGGAGAGACGATCGTTCATCTAGCACCAAGGGAACGGTTTGCAGAAGAAACGTTTACTCTGGTTTCGCAGTCTGTTTCCTAGTGCCGGTATGAAGTTCCTGCAGTTTGCACTGTAAAATAGAATTGGAGCTCGTACTTCCCCATATATATGTATGGAGTGGATTTTGCATCTGAAAAGAAACTTTGTGTTCCCAACAAGTTAAGTGAAGAACGGCTTTCATACACAATTATCTCTCAGAACTGAGCATGTGGAGATACGTTCGTTCATCTAGCACAAACTGAATGGGTTGCAGGAGAATCTATTCAGTGGTTTCTCAGTCTGTTTCCTAGTGTCGGTTTGAAGTTCCTGCAGTTTTCACTGTAAAATCGAGTTGGAGCTTGTACCTCCCCATATATATGTAACGAGTGGTGTTTGCATCTGAAAAGAAAATTTGTGTTCCCCACAAGTTATGTGAAGGACGGCTTTCACACACACTTATCTCTCAGAACTGAGCATGTGGAGAGACGTCCGTTCATCTAGCACAAAGGGAACGGGTTGCAGGAGAAACTTTTACTCTGGTTTCTCAGTCTTTTTCCTAGTGCCGGTTTGATTTTCCTGCAGTTTTCACTGTAAAACAGAGTTGGAGCTAGTAACTCACCATATATTTGTATGGAGTGGATTTTGCAACTGAAAAGAAACTTTGTGTTCCCAACAAGCTTGGTGAAGGACGGCTTTCACACACGCTTATCTCTCAGAACTGAGCATGTGGAGAGACGTTCGTTCATCTAGCACCAAGGGAACGGGTTACAGGAGAATCTTTTACTCTGGTTTCTCAGTCTGTTTCCTAGTGCCGGTTTGATGTTCCTGCAGTTTTCACTGTAAAACCGAGTTGGAGCTAGTATCTCCCCATATATATTTATGGAGTGGAGTTAGCAACTGAAAAGAAACTTTGTGTTTCCAAAAAGCTAGGTGAAGGGCGGCTTTCACACACACTTATCTCTCAGAATTGAGCATGTGGAGAGACGTTCGTTCATCTAGCACAAAGGGAACGGGTTGCAGGGGAAACTTTTACTCTGGTTTCTCAGTCTGTTTCCTAGTGCCGTTTTGAATTTCCTGCAGTTTTCACTGTAAAACCGAGTTGGAGCTAGTACCTCCCCATATATATTTATTGAGTGGAGTTTGCAACTGAAAAGAAACTTTGTGTTTCAAACAAGCTAGGTGAATTACGGCTTTCACACACACATATCTCTCAGAACTGAGCATGTGGAGAGACGTTCGATCATCTAGCTCAAAGGGAACGGTTTGCAGGAGAATTTTTCCTCTGGTTTCTCAGTATTATTCCTAGTGGCGGTTTGATATTCCTGCAGTTATCACTGTAAAACAGAGTTGGAGCTAGTACCTCCCCTATAGTTGTATGGAGTGGAGATTGCAACTGAAAAGAAACTTTGTGTTTCCTACAAGCTAGGTGAATGACGGCTTTCACACACACTTATCTCTCAGAACTGAGCATGTGGTGAGACGTTCGTTCATCTAGCACAAAGGGAAAAGGTTGCAGGTGAAACATTTACTCTGGTTTCTCAGTCTGTTTCCTAGTGCCGGTTTGAAGTTCCTGCAGTTTTCACTGTAAAACCGAGTTGGAGCTAGTACCTCCCCATATATATGTATGGAGTGGAATTTGCAACTGAAAAGAAACTTTGTGTTCCCAATAAGATAGGTGAAGGACGGCTTTCACAGACGCATATCTCTCAAACTGATCATGTGGAGAGACGTTCGTTCATCTAGCAAGAAGTGAACGATTTTCAGGGGAAACTTTTACTCTGGTTTCTCAGTCTGTTTCCTAGTGCCGGTTTGAAGTTCCTGCAGTTTTCACTGTAAAACCGAGTTGGAGCTAGTACCTCCCCATATATATATATGGAATGGAGTTTGCAACTGAAAAGAAACTTTGTGTTCCCAACAAGCTATGTGAAGGACGGCTTTCACAAACGCTTATCTCTCAGAAATGAGCATGTGGAGAGACGTTCGTTCATCTAGCACAAAGGGAACGGGTTGCAGGGAAATCTTTTACTCTGGATTCTCAGTCAGTTTCCTAGTGCCGGTTTGAAGTTCCTGCAGTTTTCACTGTAAAATCGAGTTTGAGCTAGTACCTCCCCATATATATGTATGGAGTGGTGTTTGCAACTGAAAAGAAACTTTGTATTCCCAACAAGCTTGGTGAAGGACGGCTTTCACACACACTTATCTCTCAGAACTGAGCATGTGGAGAGACGTTCGTTCATCTAGCACAAATGGAAAGGGTTGCAGGAGAAAAATTTACTCTGGTTTCTCAGTCTGTTTCCTAGTGCCGGTTTGAAGTTCCTGCAGTTTTCCCTGTAAAACCGAGTTGGAGCTAGTACCTCCCCATATATATGTATGGAGTGGAGTTTGCAACTGAAAAGAAACTTTGTGTTCCCAACAAGCTAGGTGAAGGACGGCTTTCACAAACGCTTATCTCTCAGAAATGAGCATTTGGATAGACGTTCGTTCATCTAGCACGAAGGGAACGGGTTGCAGGGAAATCTTTTACTCTGGTTTCTCAGTCTGTTTCCTAGTGCCGGTTTGAAGTTCCTGCAGTTTTCACTGTAAAACCGATTTTGAGCTAGTACCTCCCCATATATATGTATGGAGTGGTGTTTGCAACTGAAAAGAAACTTTGTATTCCCAACAAGCTGGGTGAAGGA
The DNA here is from genome assembly GCF_048773025.1 of Camelus bactrianus. NCBI lineage: Eukaryota > Metazoa > Chordata > Mammalia > Artiodactyla > Camelidae > Camelus > Camelus bactrianus. Next base: position 7,402,879 of record NC_133553.1, read on the forward strand.
CGGCTTTCACACACACTTATCTCTCAGAACTGAGCATGTGGAGAGAAGTTCGTTCATCTAGCACAAATGGAACGGTTTGCAGGAGCAACTTTTACTCTGGTTTCTCAGTCTGTTTCCTAGTGCCGGTTTGAAGTTCCTGCAGTTTTCACTGTAAAACCGAGTTGGAGCTAGTACTTCCACATATATATTATGGAGTGGAGTTTGCAACTGAAAAGAAACTTTGTGTTCCCAACAAGCTAGTTGAAGGCCGGCTTTCACACACACTTATATCTCAGATCTGAGCATGTGGAGAGACGTTCGTTTATCTAGCACAAATGGAACGGTTTGCAGGAGAAAATTTCTCTGGATTCTAAGTCTGTTTCCTAGTGCCGGTTTGAAGTTCCTGCAGTTTTCAGTATAAAAGGGAGTTGGAGCTAGTACCTCCCCATATATATCTATGGAATGGAGTTGGCAAGTGAAAATAAACTATGTGTTACCAACAATCTAGGTGAAGGACGGCTTTCACACACACTTATCTCTCAGAACTGAGCAAGTGGAGAGACGTACGTTCATGTAGCACAAAGGGAACGGGTTGCTTGAGAAACTTTTACTCTGGTTTCTCAGTCTGTTTCCTAGTGCCGGTTTGAAGTTCCTGCAGTTTTCAGTGTAAAACCGAGTTGGAACACGTACCTCCTCATATATATGTGTAGAGTTCATTTTGCATCTGAAAAGAAACTTTGTGTTCCCAACAAGTTATTTGAAGGACGGCATTCACACACACTTATCTCTCAGAAATGAGCATGTGGAGAGACGATCGTTCATCTAGCACGAAATGAACGATTGGCAGGAGAAACATTTACTCTGATATCTATGTCTGTTTCCTAGTGCCGTTTTGAATTTCGTGCAGTTTTCACTATAAAACGGAGTTGGAGCTAGTACCTCCCCATATATATGTATGGAATGGAGTTTGCAACTGAAAAGAAACATTGTGTTTCCAACAAGCTAGTTGAAGGGCGCCATTCACACACAATTATCTCTCAGAACTGAGCATGTGGAGAGACGTTCATTCATCTAGCACAAAGGGAACGGGTTGCAGGAGAATCTTTTACTCTGCTTTCTCAGTATGTTTCCTAGTCCCGGTTTGAAGTTCCTGCAGTTTTCACTGTAAAACCGAGTTTGAGCTAGTACCTCCCCATATATATGTATGGAGTGGAGTTTGCAACTGAAAAGAAACTTTGTGTTTCCAACAAGCTAGGTGAATGACGGCTTTCACACACACTTATCTCTCAGAACTGAGCAAGTGGAGAGACGTACGTTCATGTAGCACAAAGGGAACGGGTTGCTTGAGAAACTTTTACTCTGGTTTCTCAGTCTGTTTCCTAGTGCCGGTTTGAAGTTCCTGCAGTTTTCAGTGTAAAACCGAGTTGGAACTCGTACCTCCTCATATATATGTGTAGAGTGGATTTTGCATCTGAAAAGAAACTTTGTGTTCCCAACAAGTTATTTGAAGGACGGCTTTCACACACACTTATCTCTCAGAAATGAGCATGTGGAGAGACGTTCGTTCATCTAGCACGAAATGAACGATTGGCAGGAGAAACATTTACTCTGGTATCTCTGTCTGTTTCCTAGTGCCGTTTTGAATTTCGTGAAGTTTTCACTATAAAACGGAGTTGGAGCTAGTACCTCCCCATATATATGTATGGAGTGGAGTTTGCAACTGAAAAGAAACTTTGTGTTTCCAACAAGCTAGGTGAATGACGGCTTTCACACACACTTATCTCTCAGAAATGAGCATGTTGAGAGACGTTCGTTCATCTAGCACGAAGTGAACGATTTGCAGGAGAAACTTTTACTCTGGTTTCTCAGTCTGTTTCCTATTGACGGTTTGAAGTTCCTGCAGTTTTCACTGTAAAACCGAGTTGGAGCTAGTACCACCCCGTATATATGTATTTAGTGGAGTTTGCAACTGAAAAGAAACTTTGTGTTTCCAACAAGCTAGGTGAAGGGCGGCTTTCACACACAATTATCTCTGAGAACTTAGCATGTGGATAGACGTTCGTTCATCTAGCACAAAGTGAACGGGTTGCAGGAGAAACTTTTTCTATGGTTTCTCAGTCTGTTTCCTAGTGCCGGTTGGAAATTCCTGCAGTTTTCACTGTAAAACCGAGTTTGAGCTAGTAGCTCCACAAATATATGTATGGAGTGGTGTTTGCAACTGAAAAGAAACTTTGTATTCCCAACAAGCTGGGTGAAGGGCGGCTTTCACACACACTTATCTCTCAGAACTGAGCATGTGGAGAGAAGTTCGTTCATCTAGCACAAATGGAACGGTTTGCAGGAGCAACTTTTACTCTGGTATCTCTGTCTGTTTCCTATTGCCGGTTTGAAGTTCCTGCAGTTTTCACTGTAAAACCGAGTTGGAGCTAGTACCTCCCCATATATATGTATGGAGTGGAGTTTGCAACTGAAAAGAAACTTTGTGTTTCCAACAAGCTAGGTGAATGACGGCTTTCACACACACTTATCTATCAGAAATGAGCATGTGGAGAGACGTTCGTTCATTTAGCACGAAGTGAACGATTTGCAGGAGAAACTTTTACTCTGGTATCTCTGTCTGTTTCCTATTGCCGGTTTGAAGTTCCTGCAGTTTTCACTGTAAAACCGAGTTGGAGGTAGTACCTCCCCGTATATATGTATGGAGTGGAGTTTGCAACTGAAAAGAAACTTTGTGTTTCTAACAAGCTAGGTGAAGTGCGGCTTTCACACACAATTATCTCTGAGTACTTAGCATGTGGATAGACGTTCGTTCATCTAGCACAAAGGGAACGGGTTGCAGGAGAAACTTTTTCTCTGGTTTCTCAGTCTGTTTCCTAGTGCCGGTTTGAAGTTCCTGCAGTTTTCACTGTAAATCCGAGTTGGAACACGTACCTCCTCATATATATGTGTAGAGTGGATTTTGCATCTGAAAAGAAACTTTGTGTTCCCAACAAGTTATTTGAAGGACGGCTTTCACACACACTTATCTCTCAGAAATGAGCATGTGGAGAGACGTTCGTTCATCTAGCACGAAATGAACGATTGGCAGGAGAAACATTTACTCTGGTATCTCTGTCTGTTTCCTAGTGCCGTTTTGAATTTCGTGCAGTTTTCACTATAAAACGGAGTTGGAGCTAGTACCTCCCCATATATATGTATGGAATGGAGTTTGCAACTGAAAAGAAACTTTGTGTTTCCAACAAGCTAGTTGAAGGGCGCCTTTCACACACACTTATCTATCAGAACTGAGCATGTGGAGAGACGTTCATTCATCTAGCACAAAGGGAACGGGTTGCAGGAGAATCTTTTACTCTGCTTTCTCATTCTGTTTCCTAGTGCCGGTTTGAAGTTCCTGCAGTTTTCACTGTAAAACCGAGTTTGAGCTAGTACCTCCCCATATATATGTATGGAGTGGAGTTTGCAACTGAAAAGAAACTTTGTGTTTCCAACAAGCTAGGTGAATGACGGCTTTCACACACACTTATCTCTCAGAAATGAGCATGTGGAGAGACGTTCGTTCATCTAGCACGAAGTGAACGATTTGCAGGGGAAACTTTTACTCTGGTATCTCTGTCTGTTTCCTATTGCCGGTTTGAAGTTCCTGCAGTTTTCACTGTAAAACCGAGTTGGAGCTATTACCTCCCCGTATATATGTATGGAGTGGAGTTTGCAACTGAAAAGAAACTTTGTGTTTCCAACAATCTAGGTGAAGGGCGGCTTTCACACACAATTATCTCTGAGAACTTAGCATGTGGATAGAAGTTCGTTCATCTAGCACAAAGTGAACGGGTTGCAGGAGAAACTTTTTCTCTGGTTTCTCAGTCTGTTTCCTAGTGCCAGTTTGAAGTTCCTGCAGTCTTCACTGTAAAACCGATTTGGAGCTAGTACCACCAAATATATATTATGGAGTGGAGTTTGCAACTTAGAAGAAACTTTTTGTTCCCAACAAGCTAGTTGAAAGACGGCTTTCACAGACACTTATCTCTCAGAACTGAGCATGTGGAGAGACGTTCTTTTATCTAGCACAAAGGGAACCGTTTGCTGGAGAAACTTTTACTCTGGATTCTAAGTCTGTTTCCTAGTGCCGGTTTGAAGTTCCTGCACTTTTCACTGTAAAACCGAGTTGGAGCTAGTACCTCCCCATATATATGTATAGAGTGGATTTTGCATCTGAAAAGAAACTTTGTGTTCCCAACAAGTTAATTGAAGGACGGCTTTCACACACACTTATCTCTCAGAAATGAGCATGTGGAGAGACGTTCGTTCATCTAGCACGAAGTGAACGATTTGCAGGGGAAACTTTTACTCTGGTATCTCTGTCTGTTTCCTAGTGCCGGTTTGAATTTCCTGCAGTTTTCACTATAAAACGGAGTTGGAGCTAGTGCCTCCCCATATATATGTATGGAATGGAGTTTGCAACTGAAAAGAAACTTTGTGTTTCCAACAAGCTAGTTGAAGGGCGCCTTTCACACACACTTATCTCTCAGAACTGAGCATGTGGAGAGACGTTCATTCATCTAGCACAAAGGGAACGGGTTTCAGGAGAATCTTTTACTCTGCTTTCTCAGTCTGTTTTCTAGTGCCGGTTTGAAGTTCCTGCAGTTTTCACTGTAAAACAGATTTTGAGCTAGTACCTCCCCATATATATCTATGGAGTGGAGTTTGCAACTGAAAAGAAACTTTGTGTTCCCAAAAAGCTAGGTGAAGGACGGCTTTCACACACACATATCTCTCAGAACTGAGCATGTGGAGAGACGTTCGTTCATGTAGCACAATGGGAACGGTTTGCAGGAAAATCTTTTACTCTTGTTTCTCAGTCTGTTTCCTAGTGCCGGTTTGAAATTCCTGCAGTTTTCACTGTAAAACCGAGTTGGAACACGTACCTCCTCATATATATGTATGGAGTGGATTTTGCATTGAAAAGAAACTTTGTGTTTCCAACAAGCTAGGTGAATGACGGCTTTCACACACACTTATCTCTCAGAAATGAGCATGTGGAGAGACGTTCGTTCATCTAGCACGAAGTGAACGATTTGCAGGAGAAACTTTTACTCTGGTATCTCTGTCTGTTTCCTATTGCCGGTTTGAAGTTCCTGCAGTTTTCACTGTAAAACCGAGTTGGAGCTAGTACCTCCCCGTATATATGTATGGAGTGGAGTTTGCAACTGAAAAGAAACTTTGTGTTTCCAACAAGCTAGGTGAAGGGCGGCTTTCACACACAATTATCTCTGAGAACTTAGCATGTGGATAGACGTTCGTTCATCTAGCAGAAAGGGAACGGGTTGCAGGAGAAACTTTTTCTCTGGTTTCTCAGTCTGTTTCCTAGTGCCGGTTTGAAGTTCCTGCAGTCTTCACTGTAAAACCGATTTGGAGCTAGTACCTCCCCATATATATGTATGGAGTGGAGTTTGTGACTGAAAAGAAACTTTGTGTTTCCAACAAGCTAGTTGAATGACGGCTTTCACACACACTTATCTCTCAGAACTGAGCATGTGGAGAGACGTTCGTTCATCTAGCACAAAGGGAAAGTGTTGCAGGTGAAACATTTACTCTGGTTTCTCAGTCTGTTTCCTAGTGCCGGTTTGAAGTTCCTGCAGTTTTCACTGTAAAACCGAGGTGGAGCTTGTACCTCCCCATATATATGTATGGAGTTGAGTTTGCAACTGAAAAGAAACTTTGTGTTCCCAACAAGCTAGGTGAAGGACGGCTTTCACACACGCTTATCTCTCAGAACTGAGCATGTGGAGAGACGTTCGTTCATCTAGCTCAAAGGGAACGGTTTGCAGGAGAAACTATTCCTCTGGTTTCTTAGTCTGTTTCCTAGTGCCGGTTTGAAGTTCCTGCATTGTTCACTGTAAAACCGAGTTGGAGCTAGTACCTCCCCATATATATGTATGGAGTGGAATTTGCAACTGAAAAGAAACTTTGTCTTCCCAATAAGCTAGGTGAAGTACGGCTTTCACAGACGCATATCTCTAAGAAATGAGCATGTGGAGAGACGTTCGTTCATCTAGCAAGAAGTGAACGATTTGCAGGAGAAACTTTTATTCTGGTTTCTCAGTCTGTTTCCTAGTGCCGGTTTAAAGTTCCTGCAGTTTTCACTGAAAAACCGAGTTTGAGCTAGTACCCCCCCAAATATATGTATGGAGTGGTGTTTGCAACTGAAAAGAAACTTTGTATTCCCAACAAGCTGGGTGAAGGGCGGCTTTCACACACACTTATCTCTCAGAACTGAGCATGTGGAGAGAAGTTCGTTCATCTAGCACAAATGGAACGGTTTGCAGGAGCAACTTTTACTCTGGTATCTATGTCTGTTTCCTATTGCCGGTTTGAAGTTCCTGCAGTTTTCACTGTAAAACCGAGTTGGAGCTAGTACCTCCCCATATATATGTATGGAGTGGAGTTTGCAACTGAAAAGAAACTTTGTGTTTCCAACAAGCTAGGTGAATGACGGCTTTCACACACACTTATCTATCAGAAATGAGCATGTGGAGAGACGTTCGTTCATTTAGCACGAAGTGAACGATTTGCAGGAGAAACTTTTACTCTGGTATCTCTGTCTGTTTCCTATTGCCGGTTTGAAGTTCCTGCAGTTTTCACTGTAAAACCGAGTTGGAGGTAGTACCTCCCCGTATATATGTATGGAGTGGAGTTTGCAACTGAAAAGAAACTTTGTGTTTCTAACAAGCTAGGTGAAGGGCGGCTTTCACACACAATTATCTCGGAGTACTTAGCATGTGGATAGACGTTCGTTCATCTAGCACAAAGGGAACGGGTTGCAGGAGAAACTTTTTCTCTGGTTTCTCAGTCTGTTTCCTAGTGCCGGTTTGAAGTTCCTGCAGTTTTCACTGTAAATCCGAGTTGGAACACGTACCTCCTCATATATATGTGTAGAGTGGATTTTGCATCTGAAAAGAAACTTTGTGTTCCCAACAAGTTATTTGAAGGACGGCTTTCACACACACTTATCTCTCAGAAATGAGCATGTGGAGAGACGTTCGTTCATCTAGCACGAAATGAACGATTGGCAGGAGAAACATTTACTCTGGTATCTCTGTCTGTTTCCTAGTGCCGTTTTGAATTTCGTGCAGTTTTCACTATAAAACGGAGTTGGAGCTAGTACCTCCCCATATATATGTATGGATTGGAGTTTGCAACTGAAAAGAAACTTTGTGTTTCCAACAAGCTAGTTGAAGGGCGCCTTTCACACACACTTATCTCTCAGAACTGAGCATGTGGAGAGACGTTCATTCATCTAGCACAAAGGGAACGGGTTGCAGGAGAATCTTTTACTCTGCTTTCTCATTCTGTTTCCTAGTGCCGGTTTGAAGTTCCTGCAGTTTTCACTGTAAAACCGAGTTTGAGCTAGTACCTCCCCATATATATGTATGGAGTGGAGTTTGCAACTGAAAAGAAACTTTGTGTTTCCAACAAGCTAGGTGAATGACGGCTTTCACACACACTTATCTCTCAGAAATGAGCATGTGGAGAGACGTTCGTTCATCTAGCACGAAGTGAACGATTTGCAGGGGAAACTTTTACTCTGGTATCTCTGTCTGTTTCCTATTGCCGGTTTGAAGTTCCTGCAGTTTTCACTGTAAAACCGAGTTGGAGCTAGTACCTCCCCTTATATATGTATGGAGTGGAGTTTGCAACTGAAAAGAAACTTTGTTTTTCCAACAATCTAGGTGAAGGGCGGCTTTCACACACAATTATCTCTGAGAACTTAGCATGTGGATAGAAGTTCGTTCATCTAGCACAAAGTGAACGGGTTGCAGGAGAAACTTTTTCTCTGGTTTCTCAGTCTGTTTCCTAGTGCCAGTTTGAAGTTCCTGCAGTCTTCACTGTAAAACCGATTTGGAGCTAGTACCACCAAATATATATTATGGAGTGGAGTTTGCAACTTAGAAGAAACTTTTTGTTCCCAACAAGCTAGTTGAAAGACGGCTTTCACAGACACTTATCTCTCAGAACTGAGCATGTGGAGAGACGTTCTTTTATCTAGCACAAAGGGAACGGTTTGCTGGAGAAACTTTTACTCTGGATTCTAAGTCTGTTTCCTAGTGCCGGTTTGAAGTTCCTGCACTTTTCACTGTAAAACCGAGTTGGAGCTATTACCTCCCCATATATATGTATAGAGTGGATTTTGCATCTGAAAAGAAACTTTGTGTTCCCAACAAGTTAATTGAAGGACGGCTTTCACACACACTTATCTCTCAGAAATGAGCATGTGGAGAGACGTTCGTTCATCTAGCACGAAGTGAACGATTTGCAGGGGAAACTTTTACTCTGGTATCTCTGTCTGTTTCCTAGTGCCGGTTTGAATTTCCTGCAGTTTTCACTATAAAACGGAGTTGGAGCTAGTGCCTCCCCATATATATGTATGGAATGGAGTTTGCAACTGAAAAGAAACTTTGTGTTTCCAACAAGCTAGTTGAAGGGCGCCTTTCACACACACTTATCTCTCAGAACTGAGCATGTGGAGAGACGTTCATTCATCTAGCACAAAGGGAACGGGTTTCAGGAGAATCTTTTACTCTGCTTTCTCAGTCTGTTTTCTAGTGCCGGTTTGAAGTTCCTGCAGTTTTCACTGTAAAACAGATTTTGAGCTAGTACCTCCCCATATATATCTATGGAGTGGAGTTTGCAACTGAAAAGAAACTTTGTGTTCCCAAAAAGCTAGGTGAAAAACGGCTTTCACACACACATATCTCTCAGAACTGAGCATGTGGAGAGACGTTCGTTCATGTAGCACAATGGGAACGGTTTGCAGGAAAATCTTTTACTCTTGTTTCTCAGTCTGTTTCCTAGTGCCGGTTTGAAATTCCTGCAGTTTTCACTGTAAAACCGAGTTGGAACACGTACCTCCTCATATATATGTATGGAGTGGATTTTGCATTGAAAAGAAACTTTGTGTTTCCAACAAGCTAGGTGAATGACGGCTTTCACACACACTTATCTCTCAGAAATGAGCATGTGGAGAGACGTTCGTTCATCTAGCACGAAGTGAACGATTTGCAGGAGAAACTTTTACTCTGGTATCTCTGTCTGTTTCCTATTGCCGGTTTGAAGTTCTTGCAGTTTTCACTGTAAAACCGAGTTGGAGGTAGTACCTCCCCGTATATATGTATGGAGTGGAGTTTGCAACTGAAAAGAAACTTTGTGTTTCCAACAAGCTAGGTGAAGGGCGGCTTTCACACACAATTATCTCTGAGAACTTAGCATGTGGATAGACGTTCGTTCATCTAGCACAAAGGGAAAGGGTTGCAGGAGAAACTTTTTCTCTGGTTTCTCAGTCTGTTTCCTAGTGCCGGTTTGAAGTTCCTGCAGTCTTCACTGTAAAACCGATTTGGAGCTAGTACCTCCCCATATATATGTATGGAGTGGAGTTTGTAACTGAAAAGAAACTTTGTGTTTCCAACAAGCTAGTTGAATGACGGCTTTCACACACACTTATCTCTCAGAACTGAGCATGTGGAGAGACGTTCGTTCATCTAGCACAAAGGGAAAGGGTTGCAGGTGAAACATTTACTCTGGTTTCTCAGTCTGTTTCCTAGTGCCGGTTTGAAGTTCCTGCAGTTTTCACTGTAAAACCGAGTTGGAGCTTGTACCTCCCCATATATATGTATGGAGTTGAGTTTGCAACTGAAAAGAAACTTTGTGTTCCCAACAAGCTAGGTGAAGGACGGCTTTCACACACGCTTATCTCTCAGAACTGAGCATGTGGAGAGACGTTCGTTCATCTAGCTCAAAGGGAACGGTTTGCAGGAGAAACTATTCCTCTGGTTTCTTAGTCTGTTTCCTAGTGCCGGTTTGAAGTTCCTGCAGTTTTCACTGTAAAACCGAGTTGGAGCTAGTACCTCCCCATATATATGTATGGAGTGGAATTTGCAACTGAAAAGAAACTTTGTCTTCCCAATAAGCTAGGTGAAGTACGGCTTTCACAGACGCATATCTCTCAGAACTGAGCATGTGGAGAGACGTTCGTTCATCTAGCAAGAAGTGAACGATTTGCTGGAGAAACTTTTACTCTGGTTTCTCAGTCTGTTTCCTAGTGCCGGTTTAAAGTTCCTGCAGTTTTCACTGTAAAACCGAGTTGGAGCTAGTACCTCCCCATATATATCTATGGAATGGAGTTTGCAACTGAAAAGAAACTTTGTGTTTCCAACAAGCTAGGTGAAGGGCGGCTTTCACACACACTTATCTCTCAGAACTGAGCATGTGGAGAGACGTTCGTTCATCTAGCACAAAGGGAACGGGTTGCATTAAAATCTTTTACTCTGGTTTCTCAGTCTGTTTCCTAGTGCCGGTTTGAAGTTCCTGCAGTTTTCCCTGTAAAAAGGAGTTGGAGCTAGTACCACCACATATATATTTTGGAGTGGATTTTGCAACTTAGAAGAAACTTTTTGTTCCCAACAAGCTAGTAGAAGGACGGCTTTCACAGACAATTATCTCTCAGAACTGAGCATGTGGAGAGACGTTCGTTTATCTAGCACAAAGGGAACGGTTTGCTGGAGAAACTTTTACTCTGGATTCTAAGTCTGTTTCCTAGTGCCGGTTTGAAGTTCCTGCAGTTTTCACTGTAAAACCGAGTTGGAGCTATTACCTCCCCATATATATGTATAGAGTGGATTTTGCATCTGAAAAGAAACTTTGTGTTCCCAACAAGTTAATTGAAGGACGGCTTTCACACACACTTATCTCTCAGAAATGAGCATGTGGAGAGACGTTCGTTCATCTAGCACGAAGTGAACGATTTGCAGGGGAAACTTTTACTCTGGTATCTCTGTCTGTTTCCTAGTGCCGGTTTGAATTTCCTGCAGTTTTCACTATAAAACGGAGTTGGAGCTAGTGCCTCCCCATATATATGTATGGAATGGAGTTTGCAACTGAAAAGAAACTTTGTGTTTCCAACAAGCTAGTTGAAGGGCGCCTTTCACACATACTTATCTCTCAGAACTGAGCATGTGGAGAGACTTTCATTCATCTAGCACAAAGGGAACGGGTTTCAGGAGAATCTTTTACTCTGCTTTCTCAGTCTGTTTTCTAGTGCCGGTTTGAAGTTCCTGCAGTTTTCACTGTAAAACAGAGTTTGAGCTAGTACCTACCCATATATATGTATGGAGTGGAGTTTGCAACTGAAAAGAAACTTTGTGTTCCCAAAAAGCTAGGTGAAGGATGGCTTTCACACACACATATCTCTGAGAACTGAGCATGTGGAGAGACGTTCGTTCATGTAGCACAATGGGAACGGTTTGCAGGAAAACCTTTTACTCTTGATTCTCAGTCTGTTTCCTAGTGCCGGTTTGAAATTCCTGCAGTTTTCACTGTAAAAACGAGTTGGAACACGTACCTCCTCATATATATGTATGGAGTGGATTTTGCATCTGAAAAGAAACTTTGCGTTCCCAACAAGTTAGGTGAAGGACGGCTTTCACACACACTTATCTCTCAGAAATGAGCATGTGGAGAGACGTTCGTTCATATAGCACAAAGGGAACGGGTTTCAGGAGAATCTTTTACTCTGGTTTCTCAGTCTGTTTCCTAGAGCCGGTTTGAATTTCATGCAGTTTTCACTGTAAAACCGAGTTGGAGCTAGTACCTCCCCATATATATGTATTGAGTGGAGTTTGCAACTGAAAAGAAACTTTGTGTTTCAAACAAGCTAGGTGAATTACGGCTTTCACACACACTTATCTCTCAGAACTGAGCATGTGGAGAGACGTTCGATCATCTAGCACAAAGGGAACTGGTTGCAGGAAAAACTTTTACTCTGGTTACTCAGTATTTTTCCTAGTGCCGGTTTGATATTCCTGCAATTATCACTGTAAAACACAGTTGGAGCTAGTACCTCCCCATATATTTGTATGGAGTGGAGTATGCAAGTGAAAAGAAACTTTGGGTTCCGAACAAGCTAGTTGAAGGACGGCTTTCTCACACACTTATGTCTCAGAACTGAGCATGTGGAGAGACGTTCGTTCATCTACCACAAAGGAACGGGTTGCAGGAGAAAATTTTACTCTGGTTTCCTAGTCTGTTTCCTAGTGCCGGATTGAAATTCCTGCAGTTTTCACTGTAAAACCGAGTTGGAGCTAGTACCTACCCATATATATGTATGGAGTGGAGTTTGCATCTGAAAAGAAACTTTGTGTTCCCAAGAAGCTAATTGAAGTACAGCTTTCACACACACTTATCTCACAGAACTGAGCATGTGGAGAGATGTTTGTTCATCTAGCACAAATGGAACGGGTTGCAGGAGAATATTTTCCTCTGGTTTCTCAGTCTGTTTCCATGTGCCGGTTTGAAATTTCTGCAGGTTTCAGTGTAAAACCGAGTTGGAGCTCGTACCTCCCCATATATATGTATGGTGTGGAGTTTGCAACTGAAAAGAAACTTTTTTGTTCCCAACAAGCTAGGTGAAGGACGGCTTTCACACACACTTATCTCTCAGAAATGAGCATGTGGAGAGACGTTCGTTCATTTCGCACGAAGGGAAGGGGTTGCAGTAGAAACATTTACTCTGGTATCTCTGTCTGTTTCTTAGTGCCGGTTTGAAGTTCCTGCAGTTTTCACTGTAAAACAGAATTGGAGCTCGTACCTCCCCATATATATATATGGAGTAGAGTTTGCAACTGAAAAGAATCTTTGTGTTCCCAACAAGCTACGTGAAGGAAGCCTTTCACACACACTTTTCTCTCAGAACTGAGCATGTGGAGAGACGATCGTTCATCTAGCACCAAGGGAACGGTTTACAGAAGAAAGTTTACTCTGGTTTCGCAGTCTGTTTCCTAGTGCCGGTATGAAGTTCCTGCAGTTTGCACTGTAAAATAGAATTGGAGCTCGTACTTCCCCATATATATGTATGGAGTGGATTTTGCATCTGAAAAGAAACTTTGTGTTCCCAACAAGTTAAGTGAAGAACGGCTTTCATACACAATTATCTCTCAGAACAGAGCATGTGGAGATACGTTCGTTCATATAGCACAAAGTGAATGGGTTGCAGGAGAATCTATTCAGTGGTTTCTCAGTCTGTTTCCTAGTGTCAGTTTGAAGTTCCTGCAGTTTTCACTGTAAAATCGAGTTGGAGCTTGTACCTCCCCATATATATGTAACGAGTGGAGTTTGCATCTGAAACGAAAATTTGTGTTCCCCACAAGTTATGTGAAGGACGGCTTTCACACACACTTATCTCTCAGAACTGAGCATGTGGAGAGACGTCCGTTCATCTAGCACAAAGGGAACGGGTTGCAGGAGAAACTTTTACTCTGGTTTCTCAGTCTTTTTCCTAGTGCCGGTTTGATTTTCCTGCAGTTTTCACTGTAAAACAGAGTTGGAGCTAGTAACTCACCATATATTTGTATGGAGTGGATTTTGCAACTGAAAAGAATCTTTGTGTTCCCAACAAGCTTGGTGAAGGACGGCTTTCACACACGCTTATCTCTCAGAACTGAGCATGTGGAGAGACGTTCGTTCATCTAGCACCAAGGGAACGGGTTACAGGAGAATCTTTTACTCTGGTTTCTCAGTCTGTTTCCTAGTGCCGGTTTGATGTTCCTGCAGTTTTCACTGTAAAACCGAGTTGGAGCTAGTATCTCCCCATATATATTTATGGAGTGGAGTTAGCAACTGAAAAGAAACTTTGTGTTTCCAAAAAGCTAGGAGAAGGGCGGCTTTCACACACACTTATCTCTCAGAATTGAGCATGTGGAGAGACGTTCGTTCATCTAGCACAAAGGGAACGGGTTGCAGGGGAAACTTTTACTCTGGTTTCTCAGTCTGTTTCCTAGTGCCGTTTTGAAGTTCCTGCAGTTTTCACTGTAAAACCGAGTTGGAGCTAGTACCTCCCCATATATATTTATTGAGTGGAGTTTGCAACTGAAAAGAAACTTTGTGTTTCAAACAAGCTAGGTGAATTACGGCTTTCACACACACTTATCTCTCAGAACTGAGCATGTGGAGAGACGTTCGATCATCTAGCTCAAAGGGAACGGTTTGCAGGAGAATTTTTCCTATGGTTTCTCAGTATTTTTCCTAGTGGCGGTTTGATATTCCTGCAGTTATCACTGTAAATCAGAGTTGGAGCTAGTACCTCCCCATATAGTTGTATGGAGTGGAGTTTGCAACTGAAAAGAAACTTTGTGTTTCCTACAAGCTAGGTGAATGACGGCTTTCACACACAATTATCTCTCAGAACTGAGCATGTGGAGAGACGTTCGTTCATCTAGCACAAAAGGAAAAGGTTGCAGGTGAAACATTTACTCTGGTTTCTCAGTCTGTTTCCTAGTGCCGGTTTGAAGTTCCTGCAGTTTTCACTGTAAAACCGAGTTGGAGCTAGTACCTCCCCATATATATGTATGGAGTGGATTTTGCAACTGAAAAGAAACTTTGTGTTCCCAATAAGATAGGTGAAGGACGGCTTTCACAGACGCATATCTCTCAAACTGATCATGTGGAGAGACGTTCGTTCATCTAGCAAGAAGTGAACGATTTTCAGGGGAAACTTATACTCTGGTTTCTCAGTCTGTTTCCTAGTGCCGATTTGAAGTTCCTGCAGTTTTCACTGTAAAACCGAGTTGGAGCTAGTACCTCCCCATATATATGTATGGAATGGAGTTTGCAACTGAAAAGAAACTTTGTGTTCCCAACAAGCTATGTGAAGGACGGCTTTCACAAACGCTTATCTCTCAGAAATGAGCATGTGGAGAGACGTTCGTTCATCTAGCACAAAGGGAACGGGTTGCAGGGAAATCTTTTACTCTGGATTCTCAGTCTGTTTCCTAGTGCCGGTTTGAAGTTCCTGCAGTTTTCACTGTAAAATCGAGTTTGACTAGTACCTCCCCATATATATGTATGGAGTGGTGTTTGCAACTGAAAAGAAACTTTGTATTCCCAACAAGCTTGGTGAAGGACGGCTTTCACACACACTTATCTCTCAGAACTGAGCATGTGGAGAGACGTTCGTTCATCTAGCACAAATTGAAAGGGTTGCAGGAGAAAAATTTACTCTGGTTTCTCAGTCTGTTTCCTAGTGCCGGTTTGAAGTTCCTGCAGTTTTCCCTGTAAAACCGAGTTGGAGCTAGTACCTCCCCATATATATGTATGGAGTGGAGTTTGCAACTGAAAAGAAACTTTGTGTTCCCAACAAGCTAGGTGAAGGACGGCTTTCACAAACTCATATCTCTCAGAAATGAGCATTTGGAGAGACGTTCGTTCATCTAGCACGAAGGGAACGGGTTGCAGGGTAATCTTTTACTCTAGTTTCTCAGTCTGTTTCCTAGTGCCGGTTTGAAGTTCCTGCAGTTTTCACTGTAAAACCGAGTTGGAGCTAGTACTTCCACATATATATTATGGAGTGGAGTTTGCAACTGAAAAGAAACTTTGTGTTCCCAACAAGCTAGTTGAAGGCCGGCTTTCACACACACTTATCTCTCAGAACTGAGCATGTGGAGAGACGTTCGTTTATCTAGCACAAAGGGAACGGTTTGCAGGAGAAACTTTTCTCTGGATTCTAAGTCTGTTTCCTAGTGCCGGTTTGAAGTTCCTGCAGTTTTCAGTGTAAGAGAGAGTTGGAGCTAGTACCTCCCCATATATATCTATGGAATGGAGTTGGCAAGTGAAAATAAACTATGTGTTACCAACAATCTAGGTGAAGGACGGCTTTCACACACACTTATCTCTCAGAACTGAGCAAGTGGAGAGACGTACGTTCATGTAGCACAAAGGGAACGGGTTGCTTGAGAAACTTTTACTCTGGTTTCTCAGTCTGTTTCCTAGTGCCGGTTTGAAGTTCCTGCAGTTTTCAGTGTAAAACCGAGTTGGAACACGTACCTCCTCATATATATGTGTAGAGTTCATTTTGCATCTGAAAAGAAACTTTGTGTTCCCAACAAGTTATTTGAAGGACGGCTTTCACACACACTTATCTCTCAGAAATGAGCATGTGGAGAGACGATCGTTCATCTAGCACGAAATGAACGATTGGCAGGAGAAACATTTACTCTGATATCTCTGTCTGTTTCCTAGTGCCGTTTTGAATTTCGTGCAGTTTTCACTATAAAACGGAGTTGGAGCTAGTACCTCCCCATATATATGTATGGAATGAAGTTTGCAACTGAAAAGAAACTTTGTGTTTCCAACAAGCTAGTTGAAGGGCGCCTTTCACACACACTTATCTCTCAGAACTGAGCATGTGGAGAGACGTTCGTTTATCTAGCACAAAGGGAACGGTTTGCAGGAGAAACTTTTCTCTGGATTCTAAGTCTGTTTCCTAGTGCCGGTTTGAAGTTCCTGCAGTTTTCAGTGTAAGAGAGAGTTGGAGCTAGTACCTCCCCATATATATCTATGGAATGGAGTTGGCAAGTGAAAATAAACTATGTGTTACCAACAATCTAGGTGAAGGACGGCTTTCACACACACTTATCTCTCAGAACTGAGCAAGTGGAGAGACGTACGTTCATGTAGCACAAAGGGAACGGGTTGCTTGAGAAACTTTTACTCTGGTTTCTCAGTCTGTTTCCTAGTGCCGGTTTGAAGTTCCTGCAGTTTTCAGTGTAAAACCGAGTTGGAACACGTACCTCCTCATATATATGTGTAGAGTTCATTTTGCATCTGAAAAGAAACTTTGTGTTCCCAACAAGTTATTTGAAGGACGGCTTTCACACACACTTATCTCTCAGAAATGAGCATGTGGAGAGACGATCGTTCATCTAGCACGAAATGAACGATAGGCAGGAGAAACATTTACTCTGATATCTCTGTCTGTTTCCTAGTGCCGTTTTGAATTTCGTGCAGTTTTCACTATAAAACGGAGTTGGAGCTAGTACCTCCCCATATATATGTATGGAATGAAGTTTGCAACTGAAAAGAAACTTTGTGTTTCCAACAAGCTAGTTGAAGGGCGCCTTTCACACACACTTATCTCTCAGAACTGAGCATGTGGAGAGACGTTCATTCATCTAGCACAAAGGGAACGGGTTGCAGGAGAATCTTTTACTCTGCTTTCTCAGTCTGTTTCCTAGTGCCGGTTTGAAGTTCCTGCAGTTTTCACTGTAAAACCGAGTTTGAGCTAGTACCTCCCCTTATATATGTATGGAGTGGAGTTTGCAACTGAAAAGAAACTTTGTGTTTCCAACAAGCTAGGTGAATGACGGCTTTCACACACACTTATCTCTCAGAAATGAGCATGTGGAGAGACGTTCGTTCATCTAGCACGAAGTGAACGATTTGCAAGAGAAACTTTTACTCTGGTATCTCTGTCTGTTTCCTATTGCCGGTTTGAATTTCCTGCAGTTTTCACTGTAAAACCGAGTTGGAGCTAGTACCTCCCCGTATATATGTATGGAGTGGAGTTTGCAACTGAAAAGAAACTTTGTGTTTCCAACAAGCTAGGTGAAGGGCGGCTTTCACACACAATTATCTCTGAGATCTTAGCATGTGGATAGACGTTCGTTCATCTAGCACAAAGTGAACGGGTTGCAGGAGAAACTTTTTCTCTGGTTTCTCAGTCTGTTTCCTAGTGCCGGTTTGAAGTTCCTGCAGTCTTCACTGTAAAACCGATTTGGAGCTAGTACCACCACATATATATTATGGAGTGGAGTTTGCAACTTAGAAGAAACTTTTTGTTCCCAACAAGCTAATTGAAGGACGGCTTTCACAGACACTTATCTCTCAGAACTGAGCATGTGGAGAGACGTTCGTTTATCTAGCACAAAGGGAACGGTATGCTGGAGAAACTTTTACTCTGGATTCTAAGTCTGTTTCCTAGTGCCGGTTTGAAGTTCCTGCAGTTTTCACTGTAAAACCGAGTTGGAGCTAGTACCTCCCCATATATATGTATGGAGTGGAATTTGCAACTGAAAAGAAACTTTGTGTTCCCAATAAGATAGGTGAAGGACGGCTTTCACAGACGCATATCTCTCAAACTGATCATGTGGAGAGACGTTCGTTCATCTAGCAAGAAGTGAACGATTTTCAGGGGAAACTTATACTCTGGTTTCTCAGTCTGTTTCCTAGTGCCGAATTGAAGTTCCTGCAGTTTTCACTGTAAAACCGAGTTGGAGCTAGTACCTCCCCATATATATGTATGGAATGGAGTTTGCAACTGAAAAGAAACTTTGTGTTCCCAACAAGCTATGTGAAGGACGGCTTTCACAAACGCTTATCTCTCAGAAATGAGCATGTGGAGAGACGTTCGTTCATCTAGCACAAAGGGAACGGGTTGCAGGGAAATCTTTTACTCTGGATTCTCAGTCTGTTTCCTAGTGCCGGTTTGAAGTTCCTGCAGTTTTCACTGTAAAATCGAGTTTGACTAGTACCTCCCCATATATATGTATGGAGTGGTGTTTGCAACTGAAAAGAAACTTTGTATTCCCAACAAGCTTGGTGAAGGACGGCTTTCACACACACTTATCTCTCAGAACTGAGCATGTGGAGAGACGTTCGTTCATCTAGCACAAATTGAAAGGGTTGCAGGAGAAAAATTTACTCTGGTTTCTCAGTCTGTTTCCTAGTGCCGGTTTGAAGTTCCTGCAGTTTTCCCTGTAAAACCGAGTTGGAGCTAGTACCTCCCCATATATATGTATGGAGTGGAGTTTGCAACTGAAAAGAAACTTTGTGTTCCCAACAAGCTAGGTGAAGGACGGCTTTCACAAACGCATATCTCTCAGAAATGAGCATTTGGAGAGACGTTCGTTCATCTAGCACGAAGGGAACGGGTTGCAGGGTAATCTTTTACTCTAGTTTCTCAGTCTGTTTCCTAGTGCCGGTTTGAAGTTCCTGCAGTTTTCACTGTAAAACCGAGTTTGAGCTAGTACCTCCCCATATATATGTATGGAGTGGTGTTTGCAACTGAAAAGAAACTTTGTATTCCCAACAAGCTGGGTGAAGGACGGCTTTCACACACACTTATCTCTCAGAACTGAGCATGTGGAGAGAAGTTCGTTCATCTAGCACAAATGGAACGGTTTGCAGCAGCAACTTTTACTCTGGTTTCTCAGTCTGTTTCCTAGTGCCGGTTTGAAGTTCCTGCAGTTTTCACTGTAAAACCGAGTTGGAGCTAGTACTTCCACATATATATTATGGAGTGGAGTTTGCAACTGAAAAGAAACTTTGTGTTCCCAACAAGCTAGTTGAAGGCCGGCTTTCACACACACTTATCTCTCAGAACTGAGCATGTGGAGAGACGTTCGTTTATCTAGCACAAAGGGAACGGTTTGCAGGAGAAACTTTTCTCTGGATTCTAAGTCTGTTTCCTAGTGCCGGTTTGAAGTTCCTGCAGTTTTCAGTGTAAAAGAGAGTTGGAGCTAGTACCTCCCCATATATATCTATGGAATGGAGTTGGCAAGTGAAAATAAACTATGTGTTACCAACAATCTAGGTGAAGGACGGCTTTCACACACACTTATCTCTCAGAACTGAGCAAGTGGAGAGACGTACGTTCATGTAGCACAAAGGGAACGGGTTGCTTGAGAAACTTTTACTCTGGTTTCTCAGTCTGTTTCCTAGTGCCGGTTTGAAGTTCCTGCAGTTTTCAGTGTAAAACCGAGTTGGAACACGTACCTCCTCATATATATGTGTAGAGTTCATTTTGCATCTGAAAAGAAACTTTGTGTTCCCAACAAGTTATTTGAAGGACGGCTTTCACACACACTTATCTCTCAGAAATGAGCATGTGGAGAGACGATCGTTCATCTAGCACGAAATGAACGATTGGCAGGAGAAACATTTACTCTGGTATCTCTGTCTGTTTCCTAGTGCCGTTTTGAATTTCGTGCAGTTTTCACTATAAAACGGAGTTGGAGCTAGTACCTCCCCATATATATGTATGGAATGGAGTTTGCAACTGAAAAGAAACATTGTGTTTCCAACAAGCTAGTTGAAGGGCGCCTTTCACACACAATTATCTCTCAGAACTGAGCATGTGGAGAGACGTTCATTCATCTAGCACAAAGGGAACGGGTTGCAGGAGAATCTTTTACTCTGCTTTCTCAGTCTGTTTCCTAGTGCCGGTTTGAAGTTCCTGCAGTTTTCACTGTAAAACCGAGTTTGAGCTAGTACCTCCCCATATATATGTATGGAGTGGAGTTTGCAACTGAAAAGAAACTTTGTGTTCCCAACAAGTTATTTGAAGGACGGCTTTCACACACACTTATCTCTCAGAAATGAGCATGTGGAGAGACGTTCGTTCATCTAGCACGAAATGAACGATTGGCAGGAGAAACATTTACTCTGGTATCTCTGTCTGTTTCCTAGTGCCGTTTTGAATTTCGTGCAGTTTTCACTATAAAACGGAGTTGGAGCTAGTACCTCCCCATATATATCTATGGAGTGGAGTTGGCAAGTGAAAATAAACTATGTGTTACCAACAATCTAGGTGAAGGACGGCTTTCACACACACTTATCTCTCAGAACTGAGCATGTGGAGAGACATACGTTCATGTAGCACAAAGGGAACGGGTTGCTTGAGAAACTTTTACTCTGGTTTCTCAGTCTGTTTCCTAGTGCCGGTTTGAAGTTCCTGCAGTTTTCAGTGTAAAACCGAGTTGGAACACGTACCTCCTCATATATATGTGTAGAGTGGATTTTGCATCTGAAAAGAAACTTTGTGTTCCCAACAAGTTATTTGAAGGACGGCTTTCACACACACTTATCTCTCAGAAATGAGCATGTGGAGAGACGTTCGTTCATCTAGCACGAAATGAACGATTGGCAGGAGAAACATTTACTCTGGTATCTCTGTCTGTTTCCTAGTGCCGTTTTGAATTTCGTGCAGTTTTCACTATAAAACGGAGTTGGAGCTAGTACCTCCCCATATATATGTATGGAATGAAGTTTGCAACTGAAAAGAAACTTTGTGTTTCCAACAAGCTAGTTGAAGGGCGCCTTTCACACACACATATCTCTCAGAACTGAGCATGTGGAGAGACGTTCATTCATCTAGCACAAAGGGAACGGGTTGCAGGAGAATCTTTTACTCTGCTTTCTCAGTCTGTTTCCTAGTGCCGGTTTGAAGTTCCTGCAGTTTTCACTGTAAAACCGAGTTTGAGCTAGTACCTCCCCTTATATATTTATGGAGTGGAGTTTGCAACTGAAAAGAAACTTTGTGTTTCCAACAAGCTAGGTGAATGACGGCTTTCACACACACTTATCTCTCAGAAATGAGCATGTGGAGAGACGTTCGTTCATCTAGCACGAAGTGAACGATTTGCAAGAGAAACTTTTACTCTGGTATCTCTGTCTGTTTCCTATTGCCGGTTTGAATTTCCTGCAGTTTTCACTGTAAAACCGAGTTGGAGCTAGTACCTCCCCATATATATGTATGGAGTGGAGTTTGCAACTGAAAAGAAACTTTGTGTTTCCAACAAGCTAGGTGAAGGGCGGCTTTCACACACAATTATGTCTGAGATCTTAGCATGTGGATAGACGTTCGTTCATCTAGCACAAAGTGAACGGGTTGCAGGAGAAACTTTTTCTGTGGTTTCTCAGTCTGTTTCCTAGTGCCGGTTTGAAGTTCCTGCAGTCTTCACTGTAAAACCGATTTGGAGCTAGTACCACCACATATATATTATGGAGTGGAGTTTGCAACTTAGAAGAAACTTTTTGTTCCCAACAAGCTAGTTGAAGGACGGCTTTCACAGACACTTATCTCTCAGAACTGAGCATGTGGAGAGACGTTCGTTTATCTAGCACAAAGGGAACGGTATGCTGGAGAAACTTTTACTCTTGATTCTAAGTCTGTTTCCTAGTGCCGGTTTGAAGTTCCTGCAGTTTTCACTGTAAAACCGAGTTGGAGCTAGTACCTCCCCATATATATGTATAGAGTGGATTTTGCATCTGAAAAGAAACTTTGTGTTCCCAACAAGTTAATTGAAGGACGGCTTTCACACACACTTATCTCTCAGAAATGAGCATGTGGAGAGACTTTCGTTCATCTAGCACGAAGTGAACGATTTGCAGGGGAAACTTTTACTCTGGTATCTCTGTCTGTTTCCTAGTGCCGGTTTGAATTTCCTGCAGTTTTCACTATAAAACGGAGTTGGAGCTAGTGCCTCCCCATATACATGTATGGAATGGAGTTTGCAACTGAAAAGAAACTTTGTGTTTCCAACAAGCTAGTTGAAGGGCGCCTTTCACACACACTTATCTCTCAGAACTGAGCATGTGGAGAGACGTTCATTCATCTAGCACAAAGGGAACGGGTTGCAGGAGAATCTTTTACTCTGCTTTCTCAGTCTGTTTGCTAGTGCCGGTTTGAAGTTCCTGCAGTTTTCACTGTAAAACCGAGTTGGAGCTAGTACCTCCCCATATATATGTATAGAGTGGATTTTGCATCTGAAAAGAAACTTTGTGTTCCCAACAAGTTAATTGAAGGACGGCTTTCACACACACTTATCTCTCAGAAATGAGCATGTGGAGAGACGTTCGTTCATCTAGCACGAAGTGAACGATTTGCAGGGGAAACTTTTACTCTGGTATCTCTGTCTGTTTCCTAGTGCCGGTTTGAATTTCCTGCAGTTTTCACTATAAAACGGAGTTGGAGCTAGTGCCTCCCCATATATATGTATGGAGTGGAGTTTGCAACTGAAAAGAAACTTTGTGTTTCCAAAAGCTAGGTGAATGACGGCTTTCACACACACTTATCTCTCAGAAATGAGCATGTGGAGAGACGTTCGTTCATCTAGCACGAAGTGAACGATTTGCAGGAGAAACTTTTACTCTGGTTTCTCAGTCTGTTTCCTAGTGCCAGTTTGAATTTCCTGCAATTTTCACTGTAAAACCGAGTTGGAGCTAGTACCTCCCATATATATGTATGGAGTGGAGTTTGCAACTGAAAAGAAACTTTGTGTTCCCAACATGATAGGTGAAGGATGGCTTTCACACACACTTATCTCTCAGAACTGAGCATGTGGAGAGACGTTCGATCATCTAGCACAAAGGGAACTGCCTGCAGGAAAAACTTTTACTCTGGTTACTCAGTATTTTTCCTAGTGCCGGTTTGATATTCCTGCAGTTATCACTGTAAAACACAGATGGAGCTAGTACCTCCCCATATATTTGTATGGAGTGGAGTATGCAAGTGAAAAGAATCCTTGGGTTCCGAACAAACTAGTTGAAGGACGGCTTTCACACTCACTTATCTCTCAGTACTGAGCATGTGGAGAGACGTTCGTTCATCTACCACAAAGGAACGGGTTGCAGGAGAAAATTTTACTCTGGTTTCCTAGTCTGTTTCCTAGTGCCGGATTGAAATTCCTGCGGTTTTCACTGTAAAACCGAGTTGGAGCTAGTACCTACCCATATATATGTATGGAGTGGAGTTTGCATCTGAAAAGAAACTTTGTGTTCCCAAGAAGCTAGTTGAAGTACAGCTTTCACACACACTTATCTCACAGAACTGAGCATGTGGAGAGATGTTCGTTCATCTAGCACAAATGGAACGGGTTGCAGGAGAATATTTTCCTCTGGTTTCTCAGTCTGTTTCCATGTGCCGGTTTGAAATTTCTGCAGGTTTCAGTGTAAAACCGAGTTGGAGCTCGTACCTCCCCATATATATGTATGGTGTGGAGTTTGCAACTGAAAAGAAACTTTTTTGTTCCCAACAAGCTAGGTGAAGGACGGCTTTCACACACACTTATCTCTCAGAAATGAGCATGTGGAGAGACGTTCGTTCATTTCGCACGAAGGGAAGGGGTTGCAGTAGAAACATTTACTCTGGTATCTCTGTCTGTTTCTTAGTGCCGGTTTGAAGTTCCTGCAGTTTTCACTGTAAAACAGAATTGGAGCTCGTACCTCCCCATATATATATATGGAGTAGAGTTTGCAACTAAAAAGAATCTTTGTGTTCCCAACAAGCTACGTGAAGGAAGCCTTTCACACACACTTTTCTCTCAGAACTGAGCATGTGGAGAGACGATCGTTCATCTAGCACCAAGGGAACGGTTTGCAGAAGAAACGTTTACTCTGGTTTCGCAGTCTGTTTCCTAGTGCCGGTATGAAGTTCCTGCAGTTTGCACTGTAAAATAGAATTGGAGCTCGTACTTCCCCATATATATGCATGGAGTGGATTTTGCATCTGAAAAGAAACTTTGTGTTCCCAACAAGTTAAGTGAAGAACGGCTTTCACACACACTTATCTCTCAGAACTGAGCATGTGGAGAGACGTTCGTTCATCTAGCACAAAGTGAATGGGTTGCAGGAGAATCTATTCAGTGGTTTCTCAGTCTGTTTCCTAGTGTCGGTTTGAAGTTCCTGCAGTTTTCACTGTAAAATCGAGTTGGAGCTTGTACCTCCCCATATATATGTAACGAGTGGAGTTCGCATCTGAAAAGAAAATTTGTGTTCCCCACAAGTTATGTGAAGGACGGCTTTCACACACACTTATCTCTCAGAACTGAGCATGTGGACAGACGTCCGTTCATCTAGCACAAAGGGAACGGGTTGCAGGAGAAACTTTTACTCTGGTTTCTCAGTCTTTTTCCTAGTGCCGGTTTGATTTTCCTGCAGTTTTCACTGTAAAACAGAGTTGGAGCTAGTAACTCACCATATATTTGTATGGAGTGGATTTTGCTACTGAAAAGAAACTTTGTGTTCCCAACAAGCTTGGTGAAGGACGGCTTTCACACACGTTTATCTCTCAGAACTGAGCATGTGGAGAGACGTTCGTTCATCTAGCACCAAGGGAACGGGTTACAGGAGAATCTTTTACTCTGGTTTCTCAGTCTGTTTCCTAGTGCCGGTTTGATGTTCCTGCAGTTTTCACTGTAAAACCGAGTTGGAGCTAGTATCTCCCCATATATATTTATGGAGTGGAGTTAGCAACTGAAAAGAAACTTTGTGTTTCCAAAAAGCTAGGTGAAGTGCGGCTTTCACACACACTTATCTCTCAGAATTGAGCATGTGGAGAGACGTTCGTTCATCTAGCACAAAGGGAACGGGTTGCTTGAGAAACTTTTACTCTGGTTTCTCAGTCTGTTTCCTAGTGCCGGTTTGAAGTTCCTGCAGTTTTCAGTGTAAAACCGAGTTGGAACACGTACCTCCTCATATATATGTGTAGAGTTCATTTTGCATCTGAAAAGAAACTTTGTGTTCCCAACAAGTTATTTGAAGGACGGCTTTCACACACACTTATCTCTCAGAAATGAGCATGTGGAGAGACGATCGTTCATCTAGCACGAAATGAACGATTGGCAGGAGAAACATTTACTCTGGAATCTCTGTCTGTTTCCTAGTGCCGTTCTGAATTTCGTGCAGTTTTCACTATAAAACGGAGTTGGAGCTAGTACCTCCCCATATATATGTATGGAGTGGAGTTTGCAACTGAAAAGAAACTTTGTGTTCCCAACAAGTTATTTGAAGGACGGCTTTCACACACACTTATCTCTCAGAAATGAGCATGTGGAGAGACGTTCGTTCATCTAGCACGAAATGAACGATTGGCAGGAGAAACATTTACTCTGGTATCTCTGTCTGTTTCCTAGTGCCGTTTTGAATTTCGTGCAGTTTTCACTATAAAACGGAGTTGGAGCTAGTACCTCCCCATATATATCTATGGAGTGGAGTTGGCAAGTGAAAATAAACTATGTGTTACCAACAATCTAGGTGAAGGACGGCTTTCACACACACTTATCTCTCAGAACTGAGCATGTGGAGAGACATACGTTCATGTAGCACAAAGGGAACGGGTTGCTTGAGAAACTTTTACTCTGGTTTCTCAGTCTGTTTCCTAGTGCCGGTTTGAAGTTCCTGCAGTTTTCAGTGTAAAACCGAGTTGGAACACGTACCTCCTCATATATATGTGTAGAGTGGATTTTGCATCTGAAAAGAAACTTTGTGTTCCCAACAAGTTATTTGAAGGACGGCTTTCACACACACTTATCTCTCAGAAATGAGCATGTGGAGAGACGTTCGTTCATCTAGCACGAAATGAACGATTGGCAGGAGAAACATTTACTCTGGTATCTCTGTCTGTTTCCTAGTGCCGTTTTGAATTTCGTGCAGTTTTCACTATAAAACGGAGTTGGAGCTTGTACCTCCCCATATATATGTATGGAATGTAGTTTGCAACTGAAAAGAAACTTTGTGTTTCCAACAAGCTAGTTGAAGGGCGCCTTTCACACACACTTATCTCTCAGAACTGAGCATGTGGAGAGACGTTCATTCATCTAGCACAAAGGGAACGGGTTGCAGGAGAATCTTTTACTCTGCTTTCTCAGTCTGTTTCCTAGTGCCGGTTTGAAGTTCCTGCAGTTTTCACTGTAAAACCGAGTTTGAGCTAGTACCTCCCCTTATATATGTATGGAATGGAGTTTGCAACTGAAAAGAAACTTTGTGTTTCCAACAAGCTAGGTGAATGACGGCTTTCACACACACTTATCTCTCAGAAATGAGCATGTGGAGAGACGTTCGTTCATCTAGCACGAAGTGAACGATTTGCAAGAGAAACTTTTACTCTGGTATCTCTGTCTGTTTCCTATTGCCGGTTTGAATTTCCTGCAGTTTTCACTGTAAAACCGAGTTGGAGCTAGTACCTCCCCGTATATATGTATGGAGTGGAGTTTGCAACTGAAAAGAAACTTTGTGTTTCCAACAAGCTAGGTGAAGGGCGGCTTTCACACACAATTATCTCTGAGAACTTAGCATGTGGATAGACGTTCGTTCATCTAGCACAAAGTGAACGGGTTGCAGGAGAAACTTTTTCTCTGGTTTTTCAGTCTGTTTCCTAGTGCCGGTTTGAAGTTCCTGCAGTCTTCACTGTAAAACCGATTTGGAGCTAGTACCACCACATATATATTATGGAGTGGAGTTTGCAACTTAGAAGAAACTTTTTGTTCCCAACAAGCTAGTTGAAGGACGGCTTTCACAGACACTTATCTCTCAGAACTGAGCATGTGGAGAGACGTTCGTTTATCTAGCACAAAGGGAACGGTATGCTGGAGAAACTTTTACTCTGTATTCTAAGTCTGTTTCCTAGTGCCGGTTTGAAGTTCCTGCAGTTTTCACTGTAAAACCGAGTTGGAGCTAGTACCTCCCCATATATATGTATAGAGTGGATTTTGCATCTGAAAAGAAACTTTGTGTTCCCAACAAGTTAATTGAAGGACGGCTTTCACACACACTTATCTCTCAGAAATGAGCATGTGGAGAGACTTTCGTTCATCTAGCACGAAGTGAACGATTTGCAGGGGAAACTTTTACTCTGGTATCTCTGTCTGTTTCCTAGTGCCGGTTTGAATTTCCTGCAGTTTTCACTATAAAACGGAGTTGGAGCTAGTGCCTCCCCATATACATGTATGGAATGGAGTTTGCAACTGAAAAGAAACTTTGTGTTTCCAACAAGATAGTTGAAGGGCGCCTTTCACACACACTTATCTCTCAGAACTGAGCATGTGGAGAGACGTTCATTCATCTAGCACAAAGGGAACGGGTTGCAGGAGAATCTTTTACTCTGCTTTCTCAGTCTGTTTGCTAGTGCCGGTTTGAAGTTCCTGCAGTTTTCACTGTAAAACCGAGTTGGAGCTAGTACCTCCCCATATATATGTATAGAGTGGATTTTGCATCTGAAAAGAAACTTTGTGTTCCCAACAAGTTAATTGAAGGACGGCTTTCACACACACTTATCTCTCAGAAATGAGCATGTGGAGAGACGTTCGTTCATCTAGCACGAAGTGAACGATTTGCAGGGGAAACTTTTACTCTGGTATCTCTGTCTGTTTCCTAGTGCCGGTTTGAATTTCCTGCAGTTTTCACTATAAAACGGAGTTGGAGCTAGTGCCTCCCCATATATATGTATGGAGTGGAGTTTGCAACTGAAAAGAAACTTTGTGTTTCCAAAAGCTAGGTGAATGACGGCTTTCACACACACTTATCTCTCAGAAATGAGCATGTGGAGAGACGTCCGTTCATCTAGCACGAAGTGAACGATTTGCAGGAGAAACTTTTACTCTGGTTTCTCAGTCTGTTTCCTAGTGCCGGTTTGAATTTCCTGCAATTTTCACTGTAAAACCGAGTTGGAGCTAGTACCTCCCATATATATGTATGGAGTGGAGTTTGCTACTGAAAAGAAACTTTGTGTTCCCAACATGATAGGTGAAGGATGGCTTTCACACACACTTATCTCTCAGAACTGAGCATGTGGAGAGACGTTCGATCATCTAGCACAAAGGGAACTGCCTGCAGGAAAAACTTTTACTCTGGTTACTCAGTATTTTTCCTAGTGCCGGTTTGATATTCCTGCAGTTATCACTGTAAAACACAGATGGAGCTAGTACCTCCCCATATATTTGTATGGAGTGGAGTATGCAAGTGAAAAGAATCCTTGGGTTCCGAACAAGCTAGTTGAAGGACGGCTTTCACACACACTTATCTCTCAGTACTGAGCATGTGGAGAGACGTTCGTTCATCTACCACAAAGGAACGGGTTGCAGGAGAAAATTTTACTCTGGTTTCCTAGTCTGTTTCCTAGTGCCGGATTGAAATTCCTGCAGTTTTCACTGTAAAACCGAGTTGGAGCTAGTACCTACCCATATATATGTATGGAGTGGAGTTTGCATCTGAAAAGAAACTTTGTGTTCCCAAGAAGCTAGTTGAAGTACAGCTTTCACACACACTTATCTCACAGAACTGAGCATGTGGAGAGATGTTCGTTCATCTAGCACAAATGGAACGGGTTGCAGGAGAATATTTTCCTCTGGTTTCTCAGTCTGTTTCCATGTGCCGGTTTGAAATTTCTGCAGGTTTCAGTGTAAAACCGAGTTGGAGCTCGTACCTCCCCATATATATGTATGGTGTGGAGTTTGCAACTGAAAAGAAACTTTTTTGTTCCCAACAAGCTAGGTGAAGGACGGCTTTCACACACACTTATCTCTCAGAAATGAGCATGTGGAGAGACGTTCGTTCATTTCGCACGAAGGGAAGGGGTTGCAGTAGAAACATTTACTCTGGTATCTCTGTCTGTTTCTTAGTGCCGGTTTGAAGTTCCTGCAGTTTTCACTGTAAAACAGAATTGGAGCTCGTACCTCCCCATATATATATATGGAGTAGAGTTTGCAACTAAAAAGAATCTTTGTGTTCCCAACAAGCTACGTGAAGGAAGCCTTTCACACACACTTTTCTCTCAGAACTGAGCATGTGGAGAGACGATCGTTCATCTAGCACCAAGGGAACGGTTTGCAGAAGAAACGTTTACTCTGGTTTCGCAGTCTGTTTCCTAGTGCCGGTATGAAGTTCCTGCAGTTTGCACTGTAAAATAGAATTGGAGCTCGTACTTCCCCATATATATGTATGGAGTGGATTTTGCATCTGAAAAGAAACTTTGTGTTCCCAACAAGTTAAGTGAAGAACGGCTTTCACACACACTTATCTCTCAGAACTGAGCATGTGGAGAGACGTTCGTTCATCTAGCACAAAGTGAATGGGTTGCAGGAGAATCTATTCAGTGGTTTCTCAGTCTGTTTCCTAGTGTCGGTTTTTAAGTTCTTGCAGTTTTCACTGTAAAATCGAGTTGGAGCTTGTACCTCCCCATATATATGTAACGAGTGGAGTTCGCATCTGAAAAGAAAATTTGTGTTCCCCACAAGTTATGTGAAGGACGGCTTTCACACACACTTATCTCTCAGAACTGAGCATGTGGACAGACGTCCGTTCATCTAGCACAAAGGGAACGGGTTGCAGGAGAAACTTTTACTCTGGTTTCTCAGTCTTTTTCCTAGTGCCGGTTTGATTTTCCTGCAGTTTTCACTGTAAAACAGAGTTGGAGCTAGTAACTCACCATATATTTGTATGGAGTGGATTTTGCTACTGAAAAGAAACTTTGTGTTCCCAACAAGCTTGGTGAAGGACGGCTTTCACACACGTTTATCTCTCAGAACTGAGCATGTGGAGAGACGTTCGTTCATCTAGCACCAAGGGAACGGGTTACAGGAGAATCTTTTACTCTGGTTTCTCAGTCTGTTTCCTAGTGCCGGTTTGATGTTCCTGCAGTTTTCACTGTAAAACCGAGTTGGAGCTAGTATCTCCCCATATATATTTATGGAGTGGAGTTAGCAACTGAAAAGAAACTTTGTGTTTCCAAAAAGCTAGGTGAAGGGCGGCTTTCACACACACTTATCTCTCAGAATTGAGCATGTGGAGAGACGTTCGTTCATCCAGCACAAAGGGAACGGGTTGCAGGGGAAACTTTTACTCTGGTTTCTCAGTCTGTTTCCTAGTGCCGTTTTGAAGTTCCTGCAGTTTTCACTGTAAAACCGAGTTGGAGCCAGTACCTCCCCATATATATTTATTGAGTGGAGTTTGCAACTGAAAAGAAACTTTGTGTTTCAAACAAGCTAGGTGAATTACGGCTTTCACACACACTTATCTCTCAGAACTGAGCATGTGGAGAGACGTTCGATCATCTAGCACAAAGGGAACTGGTTGCAGGAAAAACTTTTACTCTGGTTACTCAGTATTTTTCCTAGTGCCGGTTTGATAATCCTGCAGTTATCACTGTAAAACACTGTTGGAGCTAGTACCTCCCCATATATTTGTATGGAGTGGAGTATGCAAGTGAAAAGGAACTTTGGGTTCCGAACAAGCTATTTGTAGGACGGCTTTTACACACACTTATCTCTCAGAACTGAGCATGTGGAGAGACGTTCGTTCATCTACCACAAAGGAACGGGTTGCAGGAGAAAATTTTACTCTGGTTTCCTAGTCTGTTTCCTAGTGCCGGATTGAAATTCCTGCAGTTTTCACTGTAAAACCGAGTTGGAGCTCGTACCTCCCCATATATATATATGGATTAGAGTTTGCAACTGAAAAGAAACTTTGTGTTCCCAACAAGTTATGTGAAGGAATCCTTTCACACACACTTTTCTCTCAGAACTGAGCATGTGGAGAGACGATCGTTCATCTAGCACAAAGGGAACGGTTTGCAGAAGAAACGTTTACTCTGGTTTCTCTGTCTGTTTCCTAGTGCCGGTATGAAGTTCCTGCAGTTTGCACTGTAAAATAGAATTGGAGCTCGTACTTCCCCATATATATGAATGGAGTGGAATTTGCAAGTGAAAAGAAACTTTGTCTTCCCAACAAATAATTGAAGGACGTCTTTCACACATACTTATCTCTCAGAACTGAGCATGTGGTGAAACGTTCGTTCATCTAGCACAAAAGGAACGGGATGCAGGAGAATCTATTCACTGTTTTCTCAGTCTGTTTCCTAGTGCCGGTTTGAAGTTCCTGCAGTTTTCACTGTAAAATCGAGTTGGAGCTTGTACCTCCCCATATATATGTAAGGAGTGGAGTTTGCATCTGAAAAGAAACTTTGTGTTCCCAACAAGCTAGGTGAAGGACGGCTTTCACACACACTTATCTCTCAGAACTGAGGATGTGGAGAGACTTTCGTTCATCTAGCACAAAGGGAACGTGTTGCAGGAAAATCTTTTATTCTGGTTTCTCAGTCTGTTTCCTAGTGCCGATTTGAAATTCCTGCAGTTTTCAGTGTAAAACCGTGTTGGAACACGTACCTCCTCATATATATGTATGGAGTGGATTTTGCATCTGAAAGAAACTTTGTGTTCCCAACAAGTTAAGTGAAGAACGGCTTTCACACACACTTTTCTCTCAGAACTGAGCATGTGGAGAGACGTTCGTTCATCTAGCACAAAGTGAATGGGTTGCAGGAGAATCTATTCAGTGGTTTCTCAGTCTGTTTCCTAGTGTCGGTTTGAAGTTCCTGCAGTTTTCACTGTAAAATCGAGTTGGAGCTTGTACCTCCCCATATATATGTAACGAGTGGAGTTTGCATCTGAAAAGAAAATTTGTGTTCCCCACAAGCTAGGTGAAGGACGGCTTTCAAACACACTTATCTCTCAGAAATGAGCATGTGGAGAGACGTTCGTTCATCTAGCACGAAGTGAACGATTTGCAGGAGAAACTTTTACTCTGGTATCTCTGTCTGTTTCCTAGTGCCGATTTGAAATTCCTGCAGTTTTCACTGTAAAACCGTGTTGGAACACGTACCACCTCATATATATGTATGGATTGGATTTGCATCTGAAAATAAACTTTGTGTTCCCAACAAGTTATGTGAAGGACGGCTTTCACACACACTTATCTCTCAGAACTGAGCATGTGGAGAGACGTCCGTTCATCTAGCACAAATGGAACGGGTTGCAGGAGAAACTTTTACTCTGGTTTCTCAGTCTTTTTCCAAGTGCTGGTTTGATTTTCCTGCAGTTTTCACTGTAAAACAGATTTGGAGCTAGTAACTCACCATATATTTGTATGGAGTGGAGTTTGCAACTGAAAAGAAACTTTGTGTTCCCAACAAGCTAGGTGAAGGACGGCTTTCACACACGCTTATCTCTCAGAACTGAGCATGTGGAGAGACGTTCGTTCATCTAGCACCAAGGGAACGGGTTACAGGAGAATCTTTTACTACGGTTTCTCAGTCTGTTTCGTAGAGCCGGTTTGAAGTTCCTGCAGTTTTCACTGTAAAACCGAGTTGGAGCTAGTACCTCCCCATATATATTTATTGAGTGGAGTTTGCAACTGAAAAGAAACTTTGTGTTTCAAACAAGCTAGGTGAATTACGGCTTTCACACACACTTATCTCTCAGAACTGAGCATGTGGAGAGACGTTCGTTCATCTACCACAAAGGAACGGGTTGCAGGAGAAAATTTTACTCTGGTTTCCTAGTCTGTTTCCTAGTGCCGGATTGAAATTCCTGCAGTTTTCACTGTAAAACCGAGTTGGAGCTAGTACCTACCCATATATATGTATGGAGTGGAGTTTGCATCTGAAAAGAAACTTTGTGTTCCCAAGAAGCTAGTTGAAGTACAGCTTTCACACACACTTATCTCACAGAACTGAGCATGTGGAGAGATGTTCGTTCATCTAGCACAAATGGAACGGGTTGCAGGAGAATATTTTACTCTGGTTTCCTAGTCTGTTTCCTAGTGCCGGATTGAAATTCCTGCAGTTTTCACTGTAAAACCGAGTTGGAGCTAGTACCTACCCATATATATGTATGGAGTGGAGTTTGCATCTGAAAAGAAACTTTGTGTTCCCAAGAAGCTAGTTGAAGTACAGCTTTCACACACACTTATCTCACAGAACTGAGCATGTGGAGAGATGTTCGTTCATCTAGCACAAATGGAACGGGTTGCAGGAGAATATTTTCCTCTGGTTTCTCAGTCTGTTTCCATGTGCCGGTTTGAAATTTCTGCAGGTTTCAGTGTAAAACCGAGTTGGAGCTCGTACCTCCCCATATATATGTATGGTGTGGAGTTTGCAACTGAAAAGAAACTTTTTTGTTCCCAACAAGCTAGGTGAAGGACGGCTTTCACACACACTTATCTCTCAGAAATGAGCATGTGGAGAGACGTTCGTTCATTTCGCACGAAGGGAAGGGGTTGCAGTAGAAACATTTACTCTGGTATCTCTGTCTGTTTCTTAGTGCCGGTTTGAAGTTCCTGCAGTTTTCACTGTAAAACAGAATTGGAGCTCGTACCTCCCCATATATATATATGGAGTAGAGTTTGCAACTAAAAAGAATCTTTGTGTTCCCAACAAGCTACGTGAAGGAAGCCTTTCACACACACTTTTCTCTCAGAACTGAGCATGTGGAGAGACGATCGTTCATCTAGCACCAAGGGAACGGTTTGCAGAAGAAACGTTTACTCTGGTTTCGCAGTCTGTTTCCTAGTGCCGGTATGAAGTTCCTGCAGTTTGCACTGTAAAATAGAATTGGAGCTCGTACTTCCCCATATATATGTATGGAGTGGATTTTGCATCTGAAAAGAAACTTTGTGTTCCCAACAAGTTAAGTGAAGAACGGCTTTCACACACACTTATCTCTCAGAACTGAGCATGTGGAGAGACGTTCGTTCATCTAGCACAAAGTGAATGGGTTGCAGGAGAATCTATTCAGTGGTTTCTCAGTCTGTTTCCTAGTGTCGGTTTGAAGTTCTTGCAGTTTTCACTGTAAAATCGAGTTGGAGCTTGTACCTCCCCATATATATGTAACGAGTGGAGTTCGCATCTGAAAAGAAAATTTGTGTTCCCCACAAGTTATGTGAAGGACGGCTTTCACACACACTTATCTCTCAGAACTGAGCATGTGGACAGACGTCCGTTCATCTAGCACAAAGGGAACGGGTTGCAGGAGAAACTTTTACTCTGGTTTCTCAGTCTTTTTCCTAGTGCCGGTTTGATTTTCCTGCAGTTTTCACTGTAAAACAGAGTTGGAGCTAGTAACTCACCATATATTTGTATGGAGTGGATTTTGCTACTGAAAAGAAACTTTGTGTTCCCAACAAGCTTGGTGAAGGACGGCTTTCACACACGTTTATCTCTCAGAACTGAGCATGTGGAGAGACGTTCGTTCATCTAGCACCAAGGGAACGGGTTACAGGAGAATCTTTTACTCTGGTTTCTCAGTCTGTTTCCTAGTGCCGGTTTGATGTTCCTGCAGTTTTCACTGTAAAACCGAGTTGGAGCTAGTATCTCCCCATATATATTTATGGAGTGGAGTTAGCAACTGAAAAGAAACTTTGTGTTTCCAAAAAGCTAGGTGAAGGGCGGCTTTCACACACACTTATCTCTCAGAATTGAGCATGTGGAGAGACGTTCGTTCATCCAGCACAAAGGGAACGGGTTGCAGGGGAAACTTTTACTCTGGTTTCTCAGTCTGTTTCCTAGTGCCGTTTTGAAGTTCCTGCAGTTTTCACTGTAAAACCGAGTTGGAGCCAGTACCTCCCCATATATATTTATTGAGTGGAGTTTGCAACTGAAAAGAAACTTTGTGTTTCAAACAAGCTAGGTGAATTACGGCTTTCACACACACTTATCTCTCAGAACTGAGCATGTGGAGAGACGTTCGATCATCTAGCACAAAGGGAACTGGTTGCAGGAAAAACTTTTACTCTGGTTACTCAGTATTTTTCCTAGTGCCGGTTTGATAATCCTGCAGTTATCACTGTAAAACACTGTTGGAGCTAGTACCTCCCCATATATTTGTATGGAGTGGAGTATGCAAGTGAAAAGGAACTTTGGGTTCCGAACAAGCTATTTGTAGGACGGCTTTTACACACACTTATCTCTCAGAACTGAGCATGTGGAGAGACGTTCGTTCATCTACCACAAAGGAACGGGTTGCAGGAGAAAATTTTACTCTGGTTTCCTAGTCTGTTTCCTAGTGCCGGATTGAAATTCCTGCAGTTTTCACTGTAAAACCGAGTTGGAGCTCGTACCTCCCCATATATATATATGGATTAGAGTTTGCAACTGAAAAGAAACTTTGTGTTCCCAACAAGTTATGTGAAGGAATCCTTTCACACACACTTTTCTCTCAGAACTGAGCATGTGGAGAGACGATCGTTCATCTAGCACAAAGGGAACGGTTTGCAGAAGAAACGTTTACTCTGGTTTCTCTGTCTGTTTCCTAGTGCCGGTATGAAGTTCCTGCAGTTTGCACTGTAAAATAGAATTGGAGCTCGTACTTCCCCATATATATGAATGGAGTGGAATTTGCAAGTGAAAAGAAACTTTGTCTTCCCAACAAATAATTGAAGGACGTCTTTCACACATACTTATCTCTCAGAACTGAGCATGTGGTGAAACGTTCGTTCATCTAGCACAAAAGGAACGGGATGCAGGAGAATCTATTCACTGTTTTCTCAGTCTGTTTCCTAGTGCCGGTTTGAAGTTCCTGCAGTTTTCACTGTAAAATCGAGTTGGAGCTTGTACCTCCCCATATATATGTAAGGAGTGGAGTTTGCATCTGAAAAGAAACTTTGTGTTCCCAACAAGCTAGGTGAAGGACGGCTTTCACACACACTTATCTCTCAGAACTGAGGATGTGGAGAGACTTTCGTTCATCTAGCACAAAGGGAACGTGTTGCAGGAAAATCTTTTATTCTGGTTTCTCAGTCTGTTTCCTAGTGCCGATTTGAAATTCCTGCAGTTTTCAGTGTAAAACCGTGTTGGAACACGTACCTCCTCATATATATGTATGGAGTGGATTTTGCATCTGAAAGAAACTTTGTGTTCCCAACAAGTTAAGTGAAGAACGGCTTTCACACACACTTTTCTCTCAGAACTGAGCATGTGGAGAGACGTTCGTTCATCTAGCACAAAGTGAATGGGTTGCAGGAGAATCTATTCAGTGGTTTCTCAGTCTGTTTCCTAGTGTCGGTTTGAAGTTCCTGCAGTTTTCACTGTAAAATCGAGTTGGAGCTTGTACCTCCCCATATATATGTAACGAGTGGAGTTTGCATCTGAAAAGAAAATTTGTGTTCCCCACAAGCTAGGTGAAGGACGGCTTTCAAACACACTTATCTCTCAGAAATGAGCATGTGGAGAGACGTTCGTTCATCTAGCACGAAGTGAACGATTTGCAGGAGAAACTTTTACTCTGGTATCTCTGTCTGTTTCCTAGTGCCGATTTGAAATTCCTGCAGTTTTCACTGTAAAACCGTGTTGGAACACGTACCACCTCATATATATGTATGGATTGGATTTGCATCTGAAAATAAACTTTGTGTTCCCAACAAGTTATGTGAAGGACGGCTTTCACACACACTTATCTCTCAGAACTGAGCATGTGGAGAGACGTCCGTTCATCTAGCACAAATGGAACGGGTTGCAGGAGAAACTTTTACTCTGGTTTCTCAGTCTTTTTCCAAGTGCTGGTTTGATTTTCCTGCAGTTTTCACTGTAAAACAGATTTGGAGCTAGTAACTCACCATATATTTGTATGGAGTGGAGTTTGCAACTGAAAAGAAACTTTGTGTTCCCAACAAGCTAGGTGAAGGACGGCTTTCACACACGCTTATCTCTCAGAACTGAGCATGTGGAGAGACGTTCGTTCATCTAGCACCAAGGGAACGGGTTACAGGAGAATCTTTTACTACGGTTTCTCAGTCTGTTTCGTAGAGCCGGTTTGAAGTTCCTGCAGTTTTCACTGTAAAACCGAGTTGGAGCGAGTACCTCCCCATATATATGTATTGAGTGGTGTTTGCAACTGAAAAGAAACTTTGTGTTTCAAACAAGCTAGGTGAATTACGGCTTTCACACACACTTATCTCTCAGAACTGAGCATGTGGAGAGACGTTCGTTCATCTAGCACAAAGGGAAATGGTTGCAGGAAAAACGTTTACTCCGGTTTCTCAGTATTTTTCCTAGTGCCGGTTTGATATTCCTGCAGTTATCACTGTAAAACACAGTTGGAGCTAGTACCTCCCCATATATTTGTATGAATTGGTGTTTGCATCTGAAAAGAAATTTTGTGTTCCCAACAAGCTAGATGAAGGACGGCTTTCACGCACAGTTATCTTTTATAAATGAGCATGTGGAGAGACGTTCGTTCATCTAGCACAAAGTGAAGGGGTTGCAGGAGAATCTTTTACTCTGTTTTCTCAGTCTGTTTCCTAGTGCCGGTTTGAAGTTCGTGCAGTTTTCAATGTAAAACTGAGTTGGAGCTAGTACCTACCCATATATATGTATGGATTGGAGTATGCATCTGAAAAAAACTTTGTGTTCCCAAAAAGCTAGGTGAAGGACGGCTTTCACACACACTTATCTCTCAGAACTGAGCATGTGGAGAGACGTTCGTTCATGTAGCACAATGTGAACGGGTTGCAGGAAAATCTTTTAGTCTGGTTTCTCAGTCTGTTTCCTAGTGCCGGTTTGAAATTCCTGCAGTTTTCTCTGTAAAACCGAGATGGAACTCGTACCTCCCCGTATATATGTATGGAGTGGAGTTTGCAACTGAAAAGAAACTTTGTGTTTCCAACAAGCTAGGTGAAGGGCGGCTTTCACACACAATTATCTCTGAGAAATTAACATGTGGAGAGACGTTCGTTCATTTAGCACGAAGTGAACGATTTGCAGGAGAAACTTTTACTCTGGTATCTCTGTCTGTTTCCTAGTGCCGGTTTGAAGTTCCTGCAGTTTTCACTGTAAAACCGAGTTGGAGCTAGTACCTCCCCGTATATATGTATGGAGTGGAGTCTGCAACTGAAAAGAAACTTTGTGTTTCCAACAATCTAAGTGAAGGGCGGCTTTCACACACACTTTTCTCACAGAACTGAGCATGTGGATAGATGTTCGTTCATCTAGCACAAAGGGAACTGGTTGCAGGAGAAACGTTACTCTGGTTTCTCAGTCTGTTTCCTAGTGCCGGTTTGAAGTTCCTGCAGTTTTCACTGTAAAACCGAGTTGGTGCTCGTACCTCCCCATATATATGTATGGAGTGGGGTTTGTAACTGAAAAGAAACTTTGTGTTTCCAACAAGCTATGTGAATGACGGCTTTCACACACAATTATCTCTCAGAACTGAGCAAGTGGAGAGACGTACGTTCATGTAGCACAAAGGGAACGGGTTGCTTGAGAAACTTTTACTCTGGTTTCTCAGTCTGTTTCCTAGTGCCGGTTTGAAGTTCCTGCAGTTTTCAGTGTAAAAGAGAGTTGGAGCTAGTACCTCCCCATATATATCTATGGAATGGAGTTGGCAAGTGAAAATAAACTATGTGTTACCAACAATCTAGGTGAAGGACGGCTTTCACACACACTTATCTCTCAGAACTGAGCAAGTGGAGAGACGTACGTTCATGTAGCACAAAGGGAACGGGTTGCTTGAGAAACTTTTACTCTGGTTTCTCAGTCTGTTTCCTAGTGCCGGTTTGAAGTTCCTGCAGTTTTCAGTGTAAAACCGAGTTGGAACACGTACCTCCTCATATATATGTGTAGAGTTCATTTTGCATCTGAAAAGAAACTTTGTGTTCCCAACAAGTTATTTGAAGGACGGCTTTCACACACACTTATCTCTCAGAAATGAGCATGTGGAGAGACGATCGTTCATCTAGCACGAAATGAATGATTGGCAGGAGAAACATTTACTCTGGTATCTCTGTCTGTTTCCTAGTGCCGTTTTGAATTTCGTGCAGTTTTCACTATAAAACGGAGTTGGAGCTAGTACCTCCCCATATATATGTATGGAATGGAGTTTGCAACTGAAAAGAAACTTTGTGTTTCCAACAAGCTAGTTGAAGGGCGCCTTTCACACACAATTATCTCTCAGAACTGAGCATGTGGAGAGACGTTCATTCATCTAGCACAAAGGGAACGGGTTGCAGGAGAATCTTTTACTCTGCTTTCTCAGTCTGTTTCCTAGTGCCGGTTTGAAGTTCCTGCAGTTTTCACTGTAAAACCGAGTTTGAGCTAGTACCTCCCCATATATATGTATGGAGTGGAGTTTGCAACTGAAAAGAAATTTTGTGTTTCCAACAAGCTAGGTGAATGACGGCTTTCACACACACTTATCTCTCAGAAATGAGCATGTGGAGAGACGTTCGTTCATCTAGCATGAAGTGAACGATTTGCAGGAGAAACTTTTACTCTGGTATCTCTGTCTGTTTCCTATTGCCGGTTTGAAGTTCCTGCAGTTTTCACTGTAAAACCGAGTTGGAGCTAGTACCTCCCCGTATATTTATATGGAGTGGAGTTTGCAACTGAAAAGAAACTTTGTGTTTCCAACAAGCTAGGTGAAGGGCGGCTTTCACACACAATTATCTCTGAGAAATTAACATGTGGAGAGACGTTCGTTCATTTAGCACGAAGTGAACGATTTGCAGGAGAAACTTTTACTCTGGTATCTCTGTCTGTTTCCTAGTGCCGGTTTGAAGATCCTGCAGTTTTCACTGTAAAACCGAGTTGGAGCTAGTACCTCCCCGTATATATGTATGGAGTGGAGTCTGCAACTGAAAAGAAACTTTGTGTTTCCAACAATCTAAGTGAAGGGCGGCTTTCACACACACTTTTCTCACAGAACTGAGCATGTGGATAGATGTTCGTTCATCTAGCACAAAGGGAACTGGTTGCAGGAGAAACGTTACTCTGGTTTCTCAGTCTGTTTCCTAGTGCCGGTTTGAAGTTCCTGCAGTTTTCACTGTAAAACCGAGTTGGAGCTCGTACCTCCCCATATATATGTATGGAGTGGGGTTTGTAACTGAAAAGAAACTTTGTGTTTCCAACAAGCTATGTGAATGACGGCTTTCACACACACTTATCTCTCAGAACTGAGCAAGTGGAGAGACGTACGTTCATGTAGCACAAAGGGAACGGGTTGCTTGAGAAACTTTTACTCTGGTTTCTCAGTCTGTTTCCTAGTACCGGTTTGAAGTTCCTGCAGTTTTCAGTGTAAAACCGAGTTGGAACACGTACCTCGTCATATATATGTGTAGAGTGGATTTTGCATCTGAAAAGAAACTTTGTGTTCCCAACAAGTTATTTGAAGGACGGCTTTCACACACACTTATCTCTCAGAAATGAGCATGTGGAGAGACGTTCGTTCATCTAGCACGAAATGAACGATTGGCAGGAGAAACATTTACTCTGGTATCTCTGTCTGTTTCCTAGTGCCGTTTAGAATTTCGTGCAGTTTTCACTATAAAAAGGAGTTGGAGCTAGTACCTCCCCATATATATGTATGGAATGGAGTTTGCAACTGAAAAGAAACTTTGTGTTTCCAACAATCTAGTTGAAGGGCGCCT
This sequence comes from Camelus bactrianus, assembly GCF_048773025.1. Taxonomy (NCBI): domain Eukaryota; kingdom Metazoa; phylum Chordata; class Mammalia; order Artiodactyla; family Camelidae; genus Camelus; species Camelus bactrianus. The sequence continues at coordinate 7,443,427 of NC_133553.1, forward strand.
TTAACACACACTTATCTCTCAGAACTGAGCATGTGGAGAGACGTTCATTCATCTAGCACAAAGGAAACGGTTTGCAGGAGAATCTCTTACTCTGCTTTCTCAGTCTGTTTCCTAGTGCCGGTTTGAAGTTCCTGCAGTTTTCTCTGTAAAACAGAGTTTGAGCTAGTACCTCCCCATATATATGTATGGAGTGGAGTTTGCAACTGAAAAGAAACTTTGTGTTTCCAACAAGCTATGTGAATGACGGCTTTCACACACACTTATTTCTCAGAATTGAGCATGTGGAGAGACGTTCGTTCATCTAGCACGAAGTGAACGATTTGCAGGAGAAACTTTTACTCTGGTATTTCTGTCTGTTTCCTAGTGCCGGTTTGAAGTTCCTGCAGTTTTCACTGTAAAACCGAGTTGGAGCTAGTACCTCCCCGTATATATGTATGGAGTGGTGTTTGCAAGTGAAACGAAACTTTGTGTTTCCAAGAAGCTACGTGAAGGGCGGCTTTCACACACAATTATCTCTGAGAACTGAGCATGTGGAGAGACGTTCGTTCATCTAGCACAAAGTGAACGGGTTGCAGGAGAAACTTTTTCTCTGGTTTCTCAGTCTGTTTCCTAGTGCCGGTTTGAAGTTCCTGCAGTCTTCACTGTAAAACCGAGTTGGAGCTAGTATCTCCCCATATATATGTATCGAGTGGAGTTTGTAACTGAAAAGAAACTTTGTGTTTCCTACAAGCTAGGTGAATGACGGCTTTCACACACACTTATCTCTCAGAACTGAGCATGTGGAGAGACGTTCGTTCATCTAGCACAAAGGGAAAGGGTTGCAGGTGAAACATTTACTCTGGTTTCTCAGTCTGTTTCCTAGTTCCGGTTTGAAGTTCCTGCAGTTTTCACTGTAAAACCGAGTTTGAGCTAGTACCTCCCCATATAAATGTATGGAGTGGTGTTTGCAACTGAAAAGAAACTTTGTATTCCCAACAAGCTGGGTGAAGGACGGCTTTCACACACACTTATCTCTCAGAACTGAGCATGTGGAGAGAAGTTCGTTCATCTAGCACAAATGGAACGGTTTGCAGGAGCAACTTTTACTCTGGTTTCTCAGTCTGTTTCCTAGTGCCGGTTTGAAGTTCCTGCAGTTTTCACTGTAAAACCGAGTTGGAGCTAGTACTTCCACATATAAATTATGGAGTGGAGTTTGCAACTGAAAAGAAACTTTGTGTTCCCAACAAGCTAGTTGATGGCCGGCTTTCACACACACTTATCTCTCAGAACTGAGCATGTGGAGAGACGTTCGTTTATCTAGCACAAAGGGAACGGTTTGCAGGAGAAACTTTTCTCTGGATTCTAAGTCTGTTTCCTAGTGCCGGTTTGAAGTTCCTGCAGTTTTCAGTGTAAAAGAGAGTTGGAGCTACTACCTCCCCATATATATCTATGGAATGGAGTTGGCAAGTGAAAATAAACTATGTGTTACCAACAATCTAGGTGAAGGACGGCTTTCACACACACTTATCTCTCAGAACTGAGCAAGTGGAGAGACGTACGTTCATGTAGCACAAAGGGAACGGGTTGCTTGAGAAACTTTTACTCTGGTTTCTCAGTCTGTTTCCTAGTGCCGGTTTGAAGTTCCTGCAGTTTTCAGTGTAAAACCGAGTTGGAACACGTACCTCCTCATATATATGTGTAGAGTTCATTTTGCATCTGAAAAGAAACTTTGTGTTCCCAACAAGTTATTTGAAGGACGGCTTTCACACACACTTATCTCTCAGAAATGAGCATGTGGAGAGACGATCGTTCATCTAGCACGAAATGAACGATTGGCAGGAGAAACATTTACTCTGGTATCTCTGTCTGTTTCCTAGTGCCGTTTTGAATTTCGTGCAGTTTTCACTATAAAACGGAGTTGGAGCTAGAACCTCCCCATATATATGTATGGAATGGAGTTTGAAACTGAAAAGAAACTTTGTGTTTCCAACAAGCTAGTTGAAGGGCGCCTTTCACACACAATTATCTCTCAGAACTGAGCATGTGGAGAGACGTTCATTCATCTAGCACAAAGGGAACGGGTTGCAGGAGAATCTTTTACTCTGCTTTCTCAGTCTGTTTCCTAGTGCCGGTTTGAAGTTCCTGCAGTTTTCACTGTAAAACCGAGTTTGAGCTAGTACCTCCCCATATATATGTATGGAGTGGAGTTTGCAACTGAAAAGAAATTTTGTGTTTCCAACAAGCTAGGTGAATGACGGCTTTCACACACACTTATCTCTCAGAAATGAGCATGTGGAGAGACGTTCGTTCATCTAGCATGAAGTGAACGATTTGCAGGAGAAACTTTTACTCTGGTATCTCTGTCTGTTTCCTATTGCCGGTTTGAAGTTCCTGCAGTTTTCACTGTAAAACCGAGTTGGAGCTAGTACCTCCCCGTATATATGTATGGAGTGGAGTTTGCAACTGAAAAGAAACTTTGTGTTTCCAACAAGCTAGGTGAAGTGCGGCTTTCACACACAATTATCTCTGAGAACTTAGCATGTGGATAGACGTTCTTTCATCTAGCACAAAGGGAACGGGTTGCAGGGGAAACTTTTTCTCTGGTTTCTCAGTCTGTTTCCTAGTGCCGGTTTGAAGTTCCTGCAGTTTTCACTGTAAAACCGAGTTTGAGCTAGTACCTCCCCATATATATGTATGGAGTGGTGTTTGCAACTGAAAAGAAACTTTGTATTCCCAACAAGCTGGGTGAAGGACGGCTTTCACACTCACTTATCTCTCAGAACTGAGCAAGTGGAGAGAAGTTCGTTCATCTAGCACAAATGGAACGGTTTGCAGGAGCAACTTTTACTCTGGTATCTCTGTCTGTTTCCTAGTGCCGGTTTGAAGTTCCTGCAGTTTTCACTGTAAAACCGAGTTGGAGCTAGTACCTCCCCATATATATGTATGGAGTGGAGTTTGCAACTGAAAAGAAACTTTGTGTTTCCAACAAGCTAGGTGAATGACGGCTTTAACACACACTTATTTATCAGAAATGAGCATGTGGAGAGACGTTCGTTCATTTAGCACGAAGTGAACGATTTGCAGGAGAAACTTTTACTCTGGTATCTCTGTCTGTTTCCTATTGCCGGTTTGAAGTACCTGCAGTTTTCACTGTAAAACCGAGTTGGAGGTAGTACCTACCCGTATATATGTATGGAGTGGAGTTTGCAACTGAAAAGAAACTTTGTGTTTCCAACAAGCTAGGTGAAGGGCGGCTTTCACACACAATTATCTCTGAGAACTTAGCATGTGGATAGACGTTCGTTCATCTAGCACAAAAGGAACGGGTTGCAGGAGAAACTTTTTCTCTGGTTTCTCAGTCTGTTTCCTAGTGCCGGTTTGAAGTTCCTGCAGTTTTCACTGTAAAACCGAGTTGGAGCTAGTACCTCCCCATATATATGTATAGAGTGGATTTTGCATCTGAAAAGAAACTTTGTGTTCCCAACAAGTTAATTGAAGGACGGCTTTCACACACACTTATCTCTCAGAAATGAGCATGTGGAGAGACTTTCGTTCATCTAGCACGAAGTGAACGATTTGCAGGGGAAACTATTACTCTGGTATCTCTGTCTGTTTCCTAGTGCCGGTTTGAATTTCCTGCAGTTTTCACTATAAAACGGAGTAGGAGCTAGTGCCTCCCCATATACATGTATGGAATGGAGTTTGCAACTGAAAAGAAACTTTGTGTTTCCAACAAGCTAGTTGAAGGGCGCCTTTCACACACACTTATCTCTCAGAACTGAGCATGTGGAGAGACGTTCATTCATCTAGCACAAAGGGAACGGGTTGCAGGAGAATCTTTTACTCTGCTTTCTCAGTCTGTTTGCTAGTGCCGGTTTGAAGTTCCTGCAGTTTTCACTGTAAAACCGAGTTGGAGCTAGTACCTCCCCATATATATGTATAGAGTGGATTTTGCATCTGAAAAGAAACTTTGTGTTCCCAACAAGTTAATTGAAGGACGGCTTTCACACACACTTATCTCTCAGAAATGAGCATGTGGAGAGACGTTCGTTCATCTAGCACGAAGTGAACGATTTGTAGGGGAAACTTTTACTCCGGTATCTCTGTCTGTTTCCTAGTGCCGGTTTGAATTTCCTGCAGTTTTCACTATAAAACGGAGTTGGAGCTAGTGCCTCCCCATATATATGTATGGAGTGGAGTTTGCAACTGAAAAGAAACTTTGTGTTTCCAACAAGCTAGGTGAATGACGGCTTTCACACACACTTATCTCTCAGAAATGAGCATGTGGAGAGACGTTCGTTCATCTAGCACGAAGTGAACGATTTGCAGGAGAAACTTTTACACTGGTTTCTCAGTCTGTTTCCTAGTGCCGGTTTGAATTTCCTGCAATTTTCACTGTAAAACCGAGTTGGAGCTAGTACCACCCATATATATGTATGGAGTGGAGTTTGCAACTGAAAAGAAACTTTGCGTTCCCAACATGATAGGTGAAGGATGGCTTTCACATACACTTATCTCTCAGAACTGAGCATGTGGAGAGACGTTCGATCATCTAGCACAAAGGGAACTGCCTGCAGGAAAAACTTTTACTCTGGTTACTCAGTATTTTTCCTAGTGCCGGTTTGATATTCCTGCAGTTATCACTGTAAAACACAGATGGAGCTAGTACCTCCCCATATATTTGTATGGAGTGGAGTATGCAAGTGAAAAGAATCTTTGGGTTCCGAACAAGCTAGTTGAATGACGGCTTTCACACACACTTATCTCTCAGAACTGAGCATGTGGAGAGACGTTCGTTCATCTACCACAAAGGAACGGGTTGCAGGAGAAAATTTTACTCTGGTTTCCTAGTCTGTTTCCTAGTGCCGGATTGAAATTCCTGCAGTTTTCACTGTAAAACCGAGTTGGAGCTAGTACCTACCCATATATATGTATGGAGTGGAGTTTGCATCTGAAAAGAAACTTTGTGTCCCCAAGAAGCTAGTTGAAGTACAGCTTTCACACACAATTATCTCACAGAACTGAGCATGTGGAGAGATGTTCGTTCATCTAGCACAAATGGAACGGGTTGCAGGAGAATATTTTCCTCTGGTTTCTCAGTCTGTTTCCATGTGCCGGTTTGAAATTTCTGCAGGTTTCAGTGTAAAACCGAGTTGGAGCTCGTACCTCCCCATATATATGTATGGTGTGGAGTTTGCAACTGAAAAGAAACTTTTTTGTTCCAAAACAAGCTAGGTGAAGGACGGCTTTCACACACACTTATCTCTCAGAAATGAGCATGTGGAGAGACGTTCGTTCATTTCGCACGAAGGGAAGGGGTTGCAGTAGAAACATTTACTCTGGTATCTCTGTCTGTTTCTTAGTGCCGGTTTGAAGTTCCTGCAGTTTTCACTGTAAAACAGAATTGGAGCTCGTACCTCCCCATATATATATATGGAGTAGAGTTTGCAACTAAAAAGAATCTTTGTGTTCCCAACAAGCTACGTGAAGGAAGCCTTTCACACACAATTTTCTCTCAGAACTGAGCATGTGGAGAGACGATCGTTCATCTAGCACCAAGGGAACGGTTTGCAGAAGAAACGTTTACTCTGGTTTCGCAGTCTGTTTCCTAGTGCCGGTATGAAGTTCCTGCAGTTTGCACTGTAAAATAGAATTGGAGCTCGTACTTCCCCATATATATGTATGGAGTGGATTTTGCATCTGAAAAGAAACTTTGTGTTCCCAACAAGTTAAGTGAAGAACGGCTTTCACACACACTTATCTCTCAGAACTGAGCATGTGGAGAGACGTTCGTTCATCTAGCACAAAGTGAATGGGTTGCAGGAGAATCTATTCAGTGGTTTCTCAGTCTGTTTCCTAGTGTCGGTTTGAAGTTCCTGCAGTTTTCACTGTAAAATCGAGTTGGAGCTTGTACCTCCCCATATATATGTAACGAGTGGAGTTCGCAGCTGAAAAGAAAATTTGTGTTCCCCACAAGTTATGTGAAGTACGGCTTTCACACACACTTATCTCTCAGAACTGAGCATGTGGACAGACGTCCGTTCATCTAGCACAAAGGGAACGGGTTGCAGGAGAAACTTTTACTCTGGTTTCTCAGTCTTTTTCCTAGTGCCGGTTTGATTTTCCTGCATTTTTCACTGTAAAACAGAGTTGGAGCTAGTAACTCACCATATATTTGTATGGAGTGGATTTAGCTACTGAAAAGAAACTTTGTGTTCCCAACAAGCTTGGTGAAGGACGGCTTTCACACACGTTTATCTCTCAGAACTGAGCATGTGGAGAGACGTTCGTTCATCTAGCACCAAGGGAACGGGTTACAGGAGAATCTTTTACTCTGGTTTCTCAGTCTGTTTCCTAGTGCCGGTTTGATGTTCCTGCAGTTTTCACTGTAAAACCGAGTTGGAGCTAGTATCTCCCCATATATATTTATGGAGTGGAGTTAGCAACTGAAAAGAAACTTTGTGTTTCCAAAAAGCTAGGTGAAGGGCGGCTTTCACACACTCTTATCTCTCAGAATTGAGCATGTGGAGAGACGTTCGTTCATTCAGCACAAAGGGAACGGGTTGCAGGGGAAACTTTTACTCTGGTTTCTCAGTCTGTTTCCTAGTGCCGGATTGAAATTCCTGCAGTTTTCACTGTAAAACCGAGTTGGGGCTAGTACCTACCCATATATATGTGTGGAGTGGTGTTTGCATCTGAAAAGAAACTTTGTGTTCCCAAGAAGCTAGTTGAAGTACAGCTTTCACACACACTTATCTCTCAGAACTGAGCATGTGGAGAGATGTTCGTACATCTAGCAAAAATGGAACGGGTTGCAGGAGAATATTTTCCTCTGGTTTCTCAGTCTGTTTCCATGTGCCGGTTTGAAATTTCTGCAGGTTTCAGTGTAAAACCGAGTTGGAGCTCGTACCTCCCCATATATATATATGGAGTAGAGTTTGCAACTGAAAAGAAACTTTGTGTTCCCAACAAGTTATGTGAAGGAATCCTTTCACACACACTTTTCTCTCAGAACTGAGCATGTGGAGAGACGATCGTTCATCTAGCACCAAGGGAACGGTTTGCAGAAGAAACGTTTACTCTGGTTTCTCAGTCTGTTTCCTAGTGCCGGTATGAAGTTCCTGCAGTTTGCACTGTAAAATAGAATTGGAGCTCGTACTTCCCCATATATATGAATGGAGTGGAATTTGCAAGTGAAAAGAATCTTTGTCTTCCCAACAAATAATTGAAGGACGGCTTTCACACATACTTATCTCTCAGAACTGAGTATGTGGTGAAACGTTCGTTCATCTAGCACAAAAGGAACGGGATGCAGGAGAATCTATTCACTGTTTTCTCAGTCTGTTTCCTAGTGCCGGTTTGAAGTTCCTGCAGTTTTCACTGTAAAATCGAGTTGGAGCTTGTACCTCCCCATATATATGTAAGGATTGGAGTTTGCATCTGAAAAGAAACTTTGTGTTCCCAACAAGCTAGGTGAAGGACGGCTTTCACACACACTTATCTCTCAGAACTGAGGATGTGGAGAGACTTTCGTTCATCTAGCACAAAGGGAACGTGTTGCAGGAAAATCTTTTATTCTGGTTTCTCAGTCTGTTTCCTAGTGCCGATTTGAAATTCCTGCAGTTTTCAGTGTAAAACCGTGTTGGAACACGTACCTCCTCATATATATGTATGGAGTGGATTTTGCATCTGAAAAGAAACTTTGTGTTCCCAACAAGTTAAGTGAAGAACGGCTTTCACACACACTTTTCTCTCAGAACTGAGCATGTGGAGAGACGTTCGTTCATCTAGCACAAGTTGAATGGGTTGCAGGAGAATCTATTCAGTGGTTTCTCAGTCTGTTTCCTAGTGTCGGTTTGAAGTTCCTGCAGTTTTCACTGTAAAATCGAGTTGGAGCTTGTACCTCCCCATATATATGTAACGAGTGGAGTTTGCATCTGAAAAGAAAATTTGTGTTCCCCACAAGCTAGGTGAAGGACGGCTTTCAAACACACTTATCTCTCAGAAATGAGCATGTGGAGAGACGTTCGTTCATCTAGCACGAAGTGAACGATTTGCAGGAGAAACTTTTACTCTGGTATCTCTGTCTGTTTCCTAGTGCCGATTTGAAATTCCTGCAGTTTTCACTGTAAAACCGTGTTGGAACACGTACCACCTCATATACATGTATGGATTGGATTTGCATCTGAAAATAAACTTTGTGTTCCCAACAAGTTATGTGAAGGACGGCTTTCACACACACTTATCTCTCAGAACTGAGCATGTGGAGAGACGTCCGTTCATCTAGCACAAATGGAACGGGTTGCAGGAGAAACTTTTACTCTGGTTTCTCAGTCTTTTTCCAAGTGCCGGTTTGATTTTCCTGCAGTTTTCACTGTAAAACAGAGTTGGAGCTAGTAACTCACCATATATTTGTATGGAGTGGAGTTTGCAACTGAAACGAAACTTTGTGTTCCCAACAAGCTAGGTGAAGGACGGCTTTCACACACGCTTATCTCTCAGAACTGAGCATGTGGAGAGACGTTCGTTCATCTAGCACCAAGGGAACGGGTTACAGGGAATCTTTTACTACGGTTTCTCAGTCTGTTTCGTAGAGCCGGTTTGAAGTTCCTGCAGTTTTCACTGTAAAACCGAGTTGGAGCGAGTACCTCCCCATATATATGTATTGAGTGGTGTTTGCAACTGAAAAGAAACTTTGTGTTTCAAACAAGCTAGGTGAATTACGGCTTTCACACACATGTATCTCTCAGAACTGAGCATGTGGAGAGACGTTCGTTCATCTAGCACAAAGGGAAATGGTTGCAGGAAAAACGTTTACTCCGGTTTCTCAGTATTTTTCCTAGTGCCGGTTTGATATTCCTGCAGTTATCACTGTAAAACACAGTTGGAGCTAGTACCTCCCCATATATTTGTATGAATTGGTGTTTGCATCTGAAAAGAAATTTTGTGTTCCCAACAAGCTAGATGAAGGACGGCTTTCACGCACAGTTATCTTTTATAAATGAGCATGTGGAGAGACGTTCGTTCATCTAGCACAAAGTGAAGGGGTTGCAGGAGAATCTTTTACTCTATTTTCTCAGTCTGTTTCCTAGTGCCGGTTTGAAGTTCGTGCAGTTTTCAATGTAAAACTGAGTTGGAGCTAGTACCTACCCATATATATGTATGGATTGGAGTATGCATCTGAAAAAAACTTTGTGTTCCCAAAAAGCTAGGTGAAGGACGGCTTTCACACACACTTATCTCTCAGAACTGAGCATGTGGAGAGACGTTCGTTCATGTAGCACAATGTGAACGGGTTGCAGGAAAATCTTTTAGTCTGGTTTCTCAGTCTGTTTCCTAGTGCCGGTTTGAAGTTCCTGCAGTTTTCAGTGTAAAACCGAGTTGGAACACGTACCTCGTCATATATATGTGTAGAGTGGATTTTGCATCTGAAAAGAAACTTTGTGTTTCCAACTAGCTAGGTGAATGACGGATTTCACACACACTTATCTCTCAGAACTGAGCATGTGGAGAGACGTTCGTTCATCTAGCACAAAGGGAAAGGGTTGCAGGAGAAACATTTACTCTGGATTTTCAGTCTGTTTCCTAGTGCCGTTTTGAAATTCCTGCAGTTTTCACTGTAAAACCGAGTTGGAACACGTACCTCCTCATATATATGTATGGAATGGATTTTGCATCTGAAAAGAAACTTTGTGTTCCCAACAAGTTAGTTGAAGGACGGCTTTCACACACACTTATCTCTCAGAAATGAGCATGTGGAGAGACGTTCGTTCATCTAGCCCGAAGTGAACGATTGGCAGGAGAAACTTTTACTCTGGTATCTCTGTCTCTTTCCTAGTACCGGTTTGAAGTTCGTGCAGTTTTCACTGTAAAACCGAGTTGGAGCTAGTACCTCCCCATATATATGTATTTATTGGAATTTGCAACTGAAAAGAAACTTTGTATTCCCAACAAGCTTGGTGAAGAATGGCATTTACACACATTTATCTCTCAGAACTGAGCATGTGGAGAGACGTTCGTTCATCTAGCACAAAGGGAAAGGGTTGCAGGGGCAACTTTTACTCTGGTTTCTCAGTCTGTTTCCTATTGCCGGTTTGAAGTTCCTGCAGTTTTCACTGTAAAACCGATTTGGAGCTAGTACTTCCACATATATATTATGGAGTGGAGTTTGCAACTGAAAAGAAACTTTGTGTTCCCAATAAGCTAGGTGAAGGACGGCTTTCACAGACGCATATCTCTCAGAACTGAGCATGTGGAGAGACGTTCGTTCATCTAGCAAGAAGTGAACGATTTTCAGGGGAAACTTTTACTCTGGTTTCTCAGTCTGTTTCCTAGTGACGGTTTGAAGTTCCTGCAGTTTTCACTGTAAAACCGATTTGGAGCTTGTACCTCCCCATATATATGTATGGAATGGTGTTTGCAACTGAAAAGAAACTTTGTATTCCCAACAAGCTGGGTGAAGGACGGCTTTCACACACACTTATCTCTCAGAACTGAGCATGTGGAGAGAAGTTCGTTCATCTAGCACAAATGGAACGGTTTGCAGGAGCAATTTTACTCTGGTTTCTCAGTCTGTTTCCTAGTGCCGGTTTGAAGTTCCTGCAGTTTTCACTGTAAAACCGAGTTGGAGCTAGTACTTCCACATATATATTATGGAGTGGAGTTTGCAACTGAAAAGAAACTTTGTGTTCCCAACAAGCTAGTTGAAGGCCGGCTTTCACACACACTTATCTCTCAGAACTGAGCATGTGGAGAGACGTTCGTTTATCTAGCACAAAGGGAACGGTTTGCAGGAGAAACTTTTCTCCGGATTCTAAGTCTGTTTCCTAGTGCCGGTTTGAAGTTCCTGCAGTTTTCAGTGTAAAACAGAGTTGGAGCTAGTACCTCCCCATATATATCTATGGAGTGGAGTTGGCAAGTGAAAATAAACTATGTGTTACCAACAATCTAGGTGAAGGACGGCTTTCACACACACTTATCTCTCAGAACTGAGCAAGTGGAGAGACGTACGTTCATCTAGCACAAAGGGAACGGGTTGCAGGGGAAACTTTTACTCTGGTTTCTCAGTCTGTTTCCTAGTGCCGGTTTGAAGTTCCTGCAGTTTTCAGTGTAAAACCGAGTTGGAACACGTACCTCCTCATATATATGTGTAGAGTGGATTTTGCATCTGAAAAGAAACTTTGTGTTCCCAACAAGTAATTTGAAGGACGGCTTTCACACACACTTATCTCTCAGAAATGAGCATGTGGAGAGACGTTCGTTCATCTAGCACGAAATGAACGATTGGCAGGAGAAACATTTACTCTGGTATCTCTGTCTGTTTCCTAGTGCCGTTTTGAATTTCGTGAAGTTTTCACTATAAAACGGAGTTGGAGCTAGTACCTCCCCATATATATGTATGGAATGGAGTTTGCAACTGAAAAGAAACTTTGTGTTTCCAACAAGCTAGTTGAAGGGCGCCTTTCACACACACTTATCTCTCAGAACTGAGCATGTGGAGAGACGTTCATTCATCTAGCACAAAGGGAACGGGTTGCAGGAGAATCATTTACTCTGCTTTCTCAGTCTGTTTCCTAGTGCCGGTTTGAAGTTCCTGCAGTTTTCACTGTAAAACCGAGTTTGAGCTAGTACCTCCCCATATATATGTATGGAGTGGAGTTTGCAACTGAAAAGAAACTTTGTGTTTCCAACAAGCTAGGTGAATGACGGCTTTCACACACACTTATCTCTCAGAACTGAGCATGTGGAGAGACGTTCGTTCATCTAGCACGAAGTGAACGATTTGTAGGAGAAACTTTTACTCTGGTATCTCTGTCTGTTTCCTATTGCCGGTTTGAAGTTCCTGCAGTTTTCACTGTAAAACCGAGTTGGAGCTAGTACCTCCCCGTATATATGTATGGAGTGGAGTTTGCAACTGAAAAGAAACTTTGTGTTTCCAACAAGCTAGGTGAAGGGCGGCTTTCACACACAATTATCTCTGAGAACTTAGCATGTGGATAGACGTTCGTTCATCTATCACAAAGGGAACGGTTTGCAGGAGAAACTTTTTCTCTGGTTTCTCAGTCTGTTTCCTAGTGCCGTTTTGAAGTTCCTGCAGTCTTCACAGTAAAACCGAGTTGGAGCTAGTACCTCCCCATATATATGTATGGAGTGGAGTTTGTAACTGAAAAGAAACTTTGTGTTTCCAACAAGCTAGGTGAATGACGGCTTTCACACACACATATCTCTCAGAACTGAGCATGTGGAGAGACGTTCGTTCATCTAGCACAAAGGGAAAGGGTTGCAGGTGAAACATTTACTCTGGTTTCTCAGTCTGTTTCCTAGTGCCGGTTTGAAGTTCCTGCAGTTTTCACTGTAAAACCGAGTTGGAGCTTGTGCCTCCCCATATATATGTATGGAGTGGAGTTTGCAACTGAAAAGAAACTTTGTGTTCCCAACAAGCTAGGTGAAGGACGGCTTTCACACACGCTTATCTCTCAGAACTGAGCATGTGGAGAGACGTTCGTTCATCTAGCTCAAAGGGAACGGTTTGCAGGAGAAACTTTTCCTCTGGTTTCTTAGTCTGTTTCCTAGTGCCGGTTTGAAGTTCCTGCAGTTTTCACTGTAAAACCGAGTTGGAGCTAGTACCTCCCCATATATATGTATGGAATTGAATTTGCAACTGAAAAGAAACTTTGTGTTCCCAATAAGCTAGGTGAAGGACGGCTTTCACAGACGCATATCTCTCAGAACTGAGCATGTGGAGAGACGTTCGTTCACCTAGCAAGAAGTGAACGATTTGCAGGAGAAACTTTTACTCTGGTTTCTCAGTCTGTTTCCTAGTGCCGGTTTGAAGTTCCTGCAGTTTTCACTGTAAAACCGAGTTGGAGCTAGTACCTCCCCATATATATCTATGGAGTGGAGTTTGCAACTGAAAAGAAACTGTGTGTTTCCAACAAGCTAGGTGAAGGGCGGCTTTCACACACACTTATCTCTCAGAACTGAGCATGTGGAGAGACGTTCGTTCATCTAGCACAAAGGGAACGGGTTGCATTAAAAGCTTTTACTCTGGTTTCTCAGTCTGTTTCCTAGTGCCGGTTTGAAGTTCCTGCAGTTTTCCCTGTAAAAAGGAGTTGGAGCTAGTACCACCACATTTATATTATGGAGTGGAGTTTGCAACTTAGAATAAACTTTTTGTTCCCAACAAGCTAGTTGAAGGACGGCTTTCACAGACACTTATCTCTCAGAACTGAGCATGTGGAGAGACGTTCGTTTATCTAGCACAAATGGAACGGTTTGCAGGAGAAACTTTTACTCTGGATTCTAAGACTGTTTCCTAGTGCCGGTTTGAAGTTCCTGCAGTTTTCACTGTAAAACCGAGTTGGAGCTAGTACCTCCCCATATATATGTATAGAGTGGATTTTGCATCTGAAAAGAAACTTTGTGTTCCCAACAAGTTAATTGAAGGACGGCTTTCACACACACTTATCTCTCAGAAATGAGCATGTGGAGAGACGTTCGTTCATCTAGCACGAAGTGAACGATTTGCAGGGGAAACTTTTACTCTGGTATCTCTGTCTGTTTCCTAGTGCCGGTTTGAATTTCCTGCAGTTTTCAATATAAAACGGAGTTGGAGCTAGTGCCTCCCCATATATATGTATGGAATGGAGTTTGCAACTGAAAAGAAACTTGGTGTTTCCAACAAGCTAGTTGAAGGGCGCCTTTCACACACACTTATCTCTCAGAACTGAGCATGTGGAGAGACGTTCATTCATCTAGCACAAATGGAACGGGTTTCAGGAGAATCTTTTACTCTGCTTTCTCAGTCTGTTTTCTAGTGCCGGTTTGAAGTTCCTGCAGTTTTCACTGTAAAAGAGATTTTGAGCTAGTACCTCCCCATATATATGTATGGAGTGGAGTTTGCAACTGAAAAGAAACTTTGTGTTCCCAACAAGCTAGGTGAAGGACGGCTTTCACACACACATATCTCTCAGAACTGAGCATGTGGAGAGACGTTCGTTCTTGTAGCACAATGGGAACGGTTTGCAGGAAAATCTTTTACTCTTGTTTCTCAGTCTGTTTCCTAGTGCCGGTTTGAAATTCCTGAAGTTTTCACTGTAAAACCGAGTTGGAACACGTATCTCCTCATATATATGTATGGAGTGGATTTTGCATCTGAAAAGGAACTTTGTGTTCCCAACAAGTTAGGTGAAGGACGGCTTTCACACACACTTATCTCTCAGAAATGAGCATGTGGAGAGACGTTCGTTCATTTAGCACGAAGTGAAAGATTTGCAGGAGAAACGTTACTCTGGTTTCTCAGTCTGTTTCCTAGTGCCGGTTTGAAGTTCCTGCAGTTTTCACTGTAAAACCGAGTTGGAGCTAGTACCTAGACATATATATGTATGGAGTGGTTTTTGTAACTGAAAAGAAACTTTGTGTTTCAAACTAGCTAGGTGAATGACGGCTTTCACACACACTTATCTCTCAGAACTGAGCATGTGGAGAGACGTTCGTTCATCTAGCACAAAGGGAAAGGGTTGCAGGAGAAATATTTACTCTGGATTTTCAGTCTGTTTCCTAGTGCCGGTTTGAAGTTCCTGCAGTTTTCACTGTAAAACCGAGTTGGACCACGTACCTCCTCATATATATGTATGGAATGGATTTTGCATCTGAAAAGAAACTTTGTGTTCCCAACAAGTTAGTTGAAGGACGGCTTTCACACACACTTATCTCTCAGAAATGAGCATGTGGAGAGACGTTCGTTCATCTAGCTCGAAGTGAACGATTGGCAGGAGAAACTTTTACTCTTGTATCTCTGTCTCTTTCCTAGTACCGGTTTGAAGTTCGTGCAGTTTTCACTGTAAAACCGAGTTGGAGCTAGTACCTCCCCATAGATATGTATTTATTGGAATTTGCAACTGAAAAGAAACTTTGTATTCCCAACAAGCTTGGTGAAGGATGGCATTTACACACAGTTATCTCTCAGAACTGAGCATGTGGAGAGACGTTCGTTCATCTAGCACAAATGGAACGGTTTGCAGGAGCAACATTTATTCTGGTTTCTCAGTCTGTTTCCTAGTGCCGGTTTGAAGTTCCTGCAGTTTTCACTGTAAAACCGAGTTGGAGCTAGTACTTCCACATATATATTATGGAGTGGAGTTTGCAACTGAAAAGAAACTGTGTGTTCCCAACAAGCTAGTTGAAGGCCGGCATTCACACACACTTATCTCTCAGAACTGAGCATGTGGAGAGACGTTCGTTTATCTAGCACAAAGGGAACGGTTTGCAGGAGAAACTTTTCTCTGGATTCTAAGTCTGTTTCCTAGTGCCGGTTTGAAGTTCCTGCAGTTTTCAGTGTAAAACCGAGTTGGAGCTAGAACCTCCCCATATATATCTATGGAGTGGAGTTTGCAAGTGAAAAGAAACTATGTGTTCCCAACAAGCTAGTTGAAGGACGGCTTTCACACACACTTATCTCTCAGAACTGAGCAAGTGGAGAGACGTACGTTCATGTAGCCAAAGGGAACGGGTTGCAGGAGAAACTTTTACTCTGGATTCTCAGTCTGTTTCTTAGTGCCGGTTGGAAGTTCCTGCAGTTTTCAGTGTAAAACCGAGTTGGAACACGTACCTCCTCATATATATGTGTAGAGTGGATTTTGCATCTGAAAAGAAACTTTGTGTTCCCAACAAGTTATTTGAAGGACGGCATTCACACACACTTATCTCTCAGAAATGAGCATGTGGAGAGACGTTCGTTCATCTAGCACGAAGTGAACGATTGGCAGGAGAAACATTTACTCTGGTATCTCGGTCTGTTTCCTAGTGCCGTTTTGAAATTCGTGCAGTTTTCACTATAAAACGGAGTTGGAGCTAGTACCTCCCCATATATATGTATGGAATAGAGTTTGCAAATGAAAAGAAACTTTGTGTTTCCAACAAGCTAGTTGAAGGGCGCCTTTCACACACACATATCTCTCAGAACTGAGCATGTGGAGAGACGTTCATTCATCTAGCACAAAGGGAAAGGGTTGCAGGAGAATCTTTTACTCTGGTTTCTCAGTCTGTTTCCTAGTGCCGGTTTGAAGTTCGTGCAGTTTTCAATGTAAAACTGAGTTGGAGCTAGTACCTACCCATATATATGTACGGAGTGGAGTATGCATCTGAAAATAACTTTGTGTTCCCAACAAGCTAGGTGAAGGACGGCTTTCACACACACTTATCTCTCAGAACTGAGCATGTGGAGAGACGTTCGTTCATGTAGCACAATGTGAACGGGTTGCAGGAAAATCTTTTAGTCTGGTTTCACAGTCTGTTTCCTAGTGCCGGTTTGAAATTCCTGCAGTTTTCACTGTAAAACCGAGTTGGAACTCGTACCTCCTCATACATATGTATGGAGTGGATTTTGCATCTGAAAAGAAACTTTGTGTTCCCAACAAGTTAAGTGAAGGACGGCTTTCACACACACTTATCTCTCAGAACTGAGCATGTGGTGAGACGTTCGTTCATCTAGCAAGAAGTGAACGATTTGCAGGAGAAACTTTTACTCTGGTTTCTCAGTCTGTTTCCTAGTGCCGGTTTGAAGTTCCTGCAGTTTTCACTGAAAAACCGAGTTGGAGCTTGTACCTCCCCATATATATCTATGGAGTGGAGTTTGCAACTGAAAAGAAACTTTGTGTTCCCAACAAGCTAGGTGAAGGACGGCTTTCACACACGCTTATATCTAAGAACTGAGCATGTGGAGAGACGTTCGTTCATCTAGCTCAAAGGGAACGGTTTGCAGGAGAAACTTTTCCTCTGATTTCTTAGTCTGTTTCCTAGTGCCGGTTTGAAGTTCCTGCAGTTTTCACTGTAAAACCGAGTTGGAGCTTGTACCTCCCCATATATATGTATGGAGTGGAATTTGCAACTGAAAAGAAACTTTGTGTTCCCAATAAGCTAGGTGAAGGATGGCTTTCACAGACGCATATCTCTCAGAACTGAGCATGTGGAGAGACGTTCGTTCATCTAGCAAGAAGTGAACGATTTGCAGGAGAAACTTTTACTCTGGTTTCTCAGTCTGTTTCCTAGTGCCGGTTTGAAGTTCCTGCAGTTTACACTGTAAAACCGAGTTGGAGCTAGTACCTCCCCATATATATCTATGGAGTGGAGTTTGCAACTGAAAAGAAACTTTGTGTTTCCAACAAGCTAGGTAAAGGGAGGCTTTCACACAATCTTATCTCTCAGAACTGAGCATGTGGAGAGACGTTCGTTCATCTAACACAAAGGGAACGGGTTGCATTAAAATCTTTTACTCTGGTTTCTCAGTCTGTTTCCTAGTGCCGGTTTGAAGTTCCTGAAGTTTTCCCTGTAAAAAGGAGTTGGAGCTAGTACCACCACATATATATTATGGAGTGGAGTTTGCAACTTAGAAGAAACTTTTTTTTCCCAACAAGCTAGTTGAAGGACGGCTTTCACAGACACTTATCTCTCAGAACTGAGCATGTGGAGAGACGTTTGTTTATCTAGCACAAAGGGAACGGTTTGCAGGAGAAACTTTTACTCTGGATTCTAAGTCTGTTTCCTACTCGGTTTGAAGTTCCTGCAGTTTTCACTGTAAAACCGAGTTGGAGCTAGTACCTCCCCATATATATGTATAGAGTGGATTTTGCATCTGAAAAGAAACTTTGTGTTCCCAACAAGTTAATTGAAGGACAGCTTTCACACACACTTATCTCTCAGAAATGAGCATGTGGAGAGACGTTCGTTCATCTAGCACGAAGTGAACGATTTGCAGGGGAAACTTTTACTCTGGTATCTCTGTCTGTTTCCTAGTGCCGGTTTGAAGTTCCTGCAGTTTTCACTATAAAACGGAGTTGGAGCTAGTGCCTCCTCATATATATGTATGGAATGGAGTTTGCAACTGAAAAGAAACTTTATGTTTCCAACAAGCTAGTTGAAGGGCGCCTTTCACACACACTTATCTCTCAGAACTGAGCATGTGGAGAGACGTTCATTCATCTAGAACACAGGGAACGGGTTTCAGGAGAATCTTTTACTCTGCTTTCTCAGTCTGTTTTCTAGTGCCGGTTTGAAGTTCCTGCAGTTTTCACTGTAAAAACGAGTTGGAGCTAGTACTTCCACATATATATTATGGAGTGGAGTTTGCAACTGAAAAGAAACTGTGTGTTTCCAACAAGCTAGGTGAAGGACGGCTTTCACACACACTTATATCTCAGAACTGAGCATGTGGAGAGACGTTCGTTTATCTAGCACAATAGGAACGGTTTGCAGGAGAAACTTTTCTCTGGATTCTAAGTCTGTTTCCTAGTGCCGGTTTGAATTTCCTGCAGTTTTCAGTGTAAAACCGAGTTGGAGCTAGTACCACCCCATATATATCTATGGAGTGGATTTTGCAAGTGAAAAGAAACTATGTGTTCAAAACAAGCTAGGTGAAGGACGGCTTTCAAACACACTTATCTCTCAGAACTGAGCAAGTGGAGAGACGTACGTTCATGTATCACAAAGGGAACGGGTTGCAGGAGAAACTTTTACTCAGGATTCTCAGTCTGTTTCCTAGTGCCGGTTTGAAATTCCTGCAGTTTTCAGTGTAAAACCGAGTTGGAACACGTACCTCCTCATATATATGTGAAGAGTGGATTTTGCATCTGAAAAGAAACTTTGTGTTCCCAAAAAGTAAATTGAAGGACGGCTTTCACACACATTTATCTCTCAGAAATGAGCATGTGGAGAGACGTTCGTTCATCTAGCACGAAGTGAACGATTGGCAGGAGAAACATTTACTCTGGTATCTCTGTCTGTTTCCTAGTGCCGTTTTGAATTTCGTGCAGTTTTCACTATAAAACGGAGTTGGAGCTAGTACCTCCCCATATATATGTTTGGAATGGAGTTTGCAACTGAAAAGAAACTTTGTGTTTCCAACAAGCTATTTGAAGGGCGCCTTTCACACACGCTTATCTCTCAGAAATGAGCATGTGGAGAGACGTTCGTTCATCTAGCACAAATTGAACGGGTTGCAGTTGAAACTTTTACTCTGGTTTCTCAGTCTTTTTCCTAGTGCCGGTTTGATGTTCGTGCAGTTTTCACTGTAATCCCGAGTTGGAGCTAGTACCTCCCCATATATATGTATGGATTGGAGTTTGCAACTGAAAAGAAACTTTGTGTTCCCAACAAGCTAGTTGAAGGACGGCTTTCACACACGCTTATCTCTCAGAATTGAGCATGTGGAGAGACTTTCGTTCATCTAGCACAAAGGGAACGGGTTGCAGGAGAATCTATTCACTGGTTTCTCAGTCTGTTTCCTAGTGCCGGTTTTAAGTTCCTGCAGTTTTCACTGTAAAAACGAGTTGGAGCTTGTACCTCCCCATATAGATGTATGGAGTGGAGTTTGCATCTGAAAAGAAACTTTGATTTTCCCACAAGCTAGGTGAAGGACGGCTTTCACACACAATTATCTCTCAGAAATGAGCATGTGGAGAGACGTTCGTTCATGTACCAAAAAGGGAACGGGTTGCAGGAGAAAATTTTACTCTGGTTTCCTAGTCTGTTTCCTAGTGCCGGATTGAAATTCCTTCATTTTTCTCTGTAAAACCGAGTTGGAGCTAGTACATACCCATATACATGTATGGAATGGAGTTTGCATCTGGAAAGAAACTTTGTGTTCCCAAGAAGCTAGTTGAAGTACAGCTTTCACACACACTTATCTCTCAGAACTGAGCATGTGGAGAGATGTTCGTTCATCTAGCACAAAGGGAACGTGTTGCAGGAGAATATTTTCCTCTGGTTTCTCAGTCTGTTTCCTTGTGCCGCTTTGAAATTCCTGCAGGTTTCAGTGTAAAACCGAGTTGGAGCTCGTACCTCCCCATATATATGTATGGTGTGGAGTTTGCAACTGAAAAGAAACTTTTTTTTCCCAACAATCTAGGTGAAGGACGGCTTTCACACACACTTATCTCTCAGAAATGAGCATGTGGGGAGACGTTCGTTCATCTAGCACGAAGTGAACGATTAGCAGGAGAAACGTTTACACTGGTATCTCTGTCTGTTTCCTAGTGCCGATTTGAAATTCCTGCATTTTTCACTGTAAAACCGTTTTGGAACACGTACCTCCTCATATATAAGTATGGATTGGATTTTGCATCAAAAAGAAACTTTGTGTTCCCAACAAGTTATGTGAAGGACGGCTTTCACACACACTTATCTCTCAGAACTGAGCATGTGGAGAGACGTCCGTTCATCTAGCACAAAGGGAACGGGTTGCAGGTGAAACTTTTACTCTGGTTTCTCAGTCTTTTTCCTAGTGCCGGTTTGATGTTCGTGCAGTTTTCACTGTAATCCCGAGTTGGAGCTAGTACCTCCCCATATATATGTATGGATTGGAGTTTGCAACTGAAAAGAAACTTTGTGTTCCCAACAAGCTTGGTGAAGGACGGCTTTCACACACGCTTATCTCTCAGAATTGAGCATGTGGAGAGACTTTCGTTCATCTAGCACAAAGGGAACGGGTTGCAGGAGAATCTATTCACTGGTTTCTCAGTCTGTTTCCTAGTGCCGGTTTTAAGTTCCTGCAGTTTTCACTGTAAAAACGAGTTGGAGCTTGTACCTCCCCATATAGATGTATGGAGTGGAGTTTGCATCTGAAAAGAAACTTTGATTTTCCCACAAGCTAGGTGAAGGACGGCTTTCACACACAATTATCTCTCAGAAATGAGCATGTGGAGAGACGTTCGTTCATCTACCAAAAAGGGAACGGGTTGCAGGAGAAAATTTTACTCTGGTTTCCTAGCCTGTTTCCTAGTGCCGGATTGAAATTCCTGCATTTTTCTCTGTAAAACCGAGTTGGAGCTAGTACATACCCATATACATGTATGGAATGGAGTTTGCATCTGGAAAGAAACTTTGTGTTCCCAAGAAGCTAGTTGAAGTACAGCTTTCACACACACTTATCTCTCAGAACTGAGCATGTGGAGAGATGTTCGTTCATCTAGCACAAAGGGAACGTGTTGCAGGAGAATATTTTCCTCTGGTTTCTCAGTCTGTTTCCTTGTGCCGGTTTGAAATTCCTGCAGGTTTCAATGTAAAACCGAGTTGGAGCTCGTACCTCCCCATATATATGTATGGTGTGGAGTTTGCAACTGAAAAGAAACTTTTTTTTCCGAACAGTCTAGGTGAAGGACGGCTTTCACACACACTTATCTCTCAGAAATGAGCATGTGGGGAGACGTTCGTTCATCTAGCACGAAGTGAACGATTTGCAGGAGAAACGTTTACTCTGGTATCTCTGTCTGTTTCCTAGTGCCGATTTGAAATTCCTGCAGTTTTCACTGTAAAACCGTTTTGGAACACGTACCTCCTCATATATAAGTATGGATTGGATTTTGCATCAAATAGAAACTTTGTGTTTCCAAAAAGCTAGGTGAAGGGCGGCTTTCACACACACTTATCTCTCAGAATTGAGCATGTGGAGAGACGTTCGTTCATCTAGCACAAAGGGAACGGGTTGCAGGAGAACCTTTAACTCTGGTTTCTCAGTCTGTTTCCTAGTGCCTGTTTGAAGTTCCTGCAGTTTTCAGTGTAAAACAGAGTTGGAGCTAGTACCCCCCCATATATATGTATTGAGTGGAGATAGCAACTGAAAAAAAACTTTGTGTTTCAAACAAGCTAGGTGAATTACGGCTTCACACACATTTTTCTCTCAGAACTGAGCATTTGGAGAGACGTTCGTTCATCTAGCACAAAGGTAACGGGTTACAGGAGAATGTTTTACTCTGGTTTCTCAGTCTGTTTCCTAGTGCCGGTTTGAAGTTCGTGCAGTTTTCACTGTAAAACCGAGTTGGAGCTAATACCTCCCCATATATATGTATGGAGTGGAGTTTGCAACTGAAAGGAACTTTGTGTTCCCAACAAGCTAGGTGAAGGACGGCTTTCACACACACTTATCTCTCAGAACTGAGCATGTGGTGAGACGTTCGTTCATCTAGCACAAAGGGAACGGGTTGCAGGAGAAACTTTTACTCTGGTTTCTCAGTCTTTTTCCTAGTGTCGGTTTGATGTTCGTGCAGTTTTCACTGTAAACACGAGTTGGAGCTAGTACCTCCCCATATATATGTATGGAGTGGAGTTTCCAACTGAAAAGAATCTTTGTGTTCCCAACAAGCTAGGTGAAGGACGGCTTTCACACACGCTTATCTCTCAGAACTGAGCATGTGGAGAGACTTTCGTTCATCTAGCACAAAGGGAACGGGTTGCAGGAGAATCTATTCACTGGTTTCTCAGTCAGTTTCCTAGTGCCGGTTTGAAGTTCCTGCAGTTTTCACTGTAAAATATAGTTGGAACTTGTACCTTCCCATATAGATGTATGGAGTGGAGTTTGCACCTGAAAAGAAACTTTGAGTTTCCCACAAGCTAGTTGAAGGACGGCTTTCACACACACTTATCTCTCAGAAATGAGCATGTGAAGAGACGTTCGTTCATCTAGCACAAAGGGAAAGGGTTGCAGGTGGAACATTTACTCTGGTCTTTTAGTCTGTTTCCTAGTGCCGGTTTGAAGTTCCTGCAGTTATCACTGTAAAACCGAGTTGGAGCTAGTACCTCCCCATATATATGTATGGAGTGGAGTTTGCAACTGAAAAGAAACTTTGTGTTCCCAACAAGCTAGGTGAAGGACGGCTTTCACACACGCTTATCTCTCAGAACTGAGCATGTGGAGAGACGTTCGTTCATCTAGCTCAAAGGGAACGGTTTGCAGGAGAAACTTTTCCTCTGGTTTCTTAGTCTGTTTCCTAGTGCCGTTTTGAAGTTCCTGCAGTTTCCACTGTAAAACCGAGTTGGAGCTAGTACCTCCCCATATATATGTATGGAGTGGAATTTGCAACTGAAAACAAACTTTGTGTTCCCAACAAGCTAGGTGAAGGACGGCTTTCACAGACGCTTATCTCTCAGAACTGAGCACGTGGAGAGACGTTCGTTCATCTAGCAAGAAGTGAACGATTTGCAGGAGAAACTTTTACTCTGGTTTCTCAGTCTGTTTCCTAGTGCCGGTTTTAAGTTCCTGCAGTTTTCACTGTAAAAACGAGTTGGAGCTTGTACCTCCCCATATAGATGTATGGAGTGGAGTTTGCATCTGAAAAGAAACTTTTATTTTCCCACAAGCTAGGTGAAGGACGGCTTTCACACACAATTATCTCTCAGAAATGAGCATGTGGAGAGACGTTCGTTCATCTACCAAAAAGGGAACGGGTTGCAGGAGAAAATTTTACTCTGGATTCCTAGTCTGTTTCCTAGTGCCGGATTGAAATTCCTGCAGTTTTCTCTGTAAAACCGAGTTGGAGCTAGTACATACCCATATACATGTATGGAATGGAGTTTGCATCTGGAAAGAAACTTTGTGTTCCCAAGAAGCTAGTTGAAGTACAGCTTTCACACACACTTATCTCTCAGAACTGAGCATGTGGAGAGATGTTCATTCATCTAGCACAAAGGGAACGTGTTCCCGGAGAATATTTTCCTCTGGATTCTCAGTCTGTTTCCTTGTGCCGGTTTGAAATTCCTGCAGGTTTCAGTGTAAAACCGAGTTGGAGCTCGTACCTCCCCATATATATGTATGGTGTGGAGTTTGCAACTGAAAACAAACTTTTTTTTCCCAACAATCTAGGTGAAGGACGGCTTTCACAAACACTTATCTCTCAGAAATGAGCATGTGGGGAGACGTTCGTTCATCTAGCACGAAGTGAACGATTTGCAGGAGAAACGTTTACTCTGGTATCTCTGTCTGTTTCCTAGTGCCGATTTGAAATTCCTGCAGTTTTCACTGTAAAACCGTGTTGGAACACGTACCTCCTCATATATAAGTATGGATTGGATTTTGCATCAAAAAGAAACTTTGTGTTCCCAACAAGTTATGTGAAGGACGGCTTTCACACACACTTATCTCTCAGAACTGAGCATGTGGAGAGACGTCCGTTCATCTAGCACAAAGGGAATGGGTTGCAGGTGAAACTTTTACTCTGGTTTCTCAGTCTTTTTCCTAGTGCCGGTTTGATGTTCCTGCAGTTTTCACTGTAAAACCGAGTTGGAGCTAGTAACTCACCATATATTTGTATGGATTGGAGTTTGCAACCGAAAAGAATCTTTGTGTTCCCAACAAGCTAGGTGAAGGACGGCTTTCACACACGCTTATCTCTCAGAACTGAGCATGTGGAGAGACGTTCGTTCATCTAGCACCAAGGGAACGGGTTACAGGAGAATCTTTTACTCTGGTTTCTCAGTCTGTTTCCTAGAGCCGGTTTGAAGTTCGTGCAGTTTTCACTGTAAAACCGAGTTCTAGCTAGTATCTCCCCATATATATTTATGGAGTGAAGTTAGCAACTGAAAAGAAACTTTGTGTTTCCAAAAAGCTAGGTGAAGGGCGGCTTTCACACACACTTATCTCTCAGAATTGAGCATGTGGAGAGACGTTCGTTCATCTAGCACAAAGGGAACGGGTTGCAGGAGAACATTTAACTCTGGTTTCTCAGTCTGTTTCCTAGTGCCGGTTTGAAGTTCCTGCAGTTTTCACTGTAAAACCGAGTTGGAGCTAGTACCCCCCCATATATATGTATTGAGTGGAGATTGCAATTGAAAAAAAACTTTGTGTTTCAAACAAGCTAGGTGAATTACGGCTTTCACACACACTTATCTCTCAGAACTGAGCATTTGGAGAGACGTTCGTTCATCTAGCACAAAGGTAACGGGTTACAGGAGAATCTTTTACTCTGGTTTCTCAGTCTGTTTCCTAGTGCCGGTTTGAAGTTCGTGCAGTTTTCACTGTAAAACCGAGTTGGAGCTAGTACCTCTCCATATATATGTATGGAGTGGAGTTTGCAACTGAAAGGAACTTTGTGTTCCAAACAAGCTAGGTGAAGGACGGCTTTCACACACACTTATCTCTCAGAACTGAGCATGTGGTGAGACGTTCGTTCATCTAGCACAAAGGGAACGGGTTGCAGGGGAAACTTTTACTCTGGTTTCTCAGTCTTTTTCCTAGTGTCGGTTTGATGTTCGTGCAGTTTTCACTGTAAACCCGAGTTGGAGCTAGTACCTCCCCATATATATGTATGGAGTGGAGTTTCCAACTGAAAAGAAACTTTGTGTTCCCAACAAGCTAGGTGAAGGACGGCTTTCACACACGCTTATCTCTCAGAACTGAGCATGTGGAGAGACTTTCGTTCATCTAGCACAAAGGGAACGGGTTGCAGGAGAATCTATTCACTGGTTTCTCAGTCTGTTTCCTAGTGCCGGTTTGAATTTCCTGCAGTTTTCACTGTAAAATCTAGTTGGAACTTGTACCTTCCCATATAGATGTATGGAGTGGAGTTTGCATCTGAAAAGAAACTTTGAGTTTCCCACAAGCTAGTTGAAGGACGGCGTTCACACACACTTATCTCTCAGAAATGAGCATGTGAAGAGACGTTCGTTCATCTAGCACAAAGGGAAAGGGATGCAGGAGAAAATTTTACTGTGGTTTCCTAGTCTGTTTCCTAGTGCCGGATTGAAGTTCCTGCAGTTTTCACTGTAAAATCGAGTTGGAGCTAGTACCTACCCATATATATGTATGCAGTGTAGTTTGCATCTGAAAAGAAACTCTGTGTTCCCAACAAGCTAGTTGAAGGACGGCTTTCACGCACAGTTATCTTTCAGAAATGAGCATGTGGAGAGACGTTCGTTCATCTAGCACGAAGGGAACGGGTTGCAGGTGAATCTATTCACTGGTTTCTCAGTCTGTTTCCTAGTGCCGGTTTAAACTTCCTGCAGTTTTCACTGTAAAATCGAGTTGGAGCTAGTACCACCCCATATATATGTACGGAGTGGAGTTTGCAACTGAAAGGAATTTGTGTTCCCAACAAGCTAGGTGAAGGACGGCTTTAACACACACTTATCTCTCAGAACTGAGCATGTGGAGAGACGTTCGTTCATCTAGCACAAAGGGAACGGGTTGCAGGAGAAACTTTTACTCTGGTTTCTCAGTCTGTTTCCTAATGCCGGATTGAAGTTCCTGCAGTTTTCATTGTAAAACCGAGTTGGAGCTAGTACTTCCACATATATATTATGCAGTGGATTTTGCAACTGAAAAGAAACATTGTGTTCCCAACAAGCTAGTTGAAGGCCATTTTTCACACACACTTATCTCTCAGAACTGAGCATGTGGAGAGACGTTCGTTTATCTAGCACAAAGGGAACGGTTTGCAGGAGAAACTTTTACTCTGGATTCTAAGTCTGTTTCGTAGTCCCGGTTTGAAGTTCCTGCAGTTTTCACTGTAAAACCGAGTTGGAGCTATTACCTCCCCATATATATCTATGGAATGGAGTTTGCAAGTGAAAAGAAACTATGTGTTCCCAACCAGCTGTGTGAAGGACGGCTTTCACACACACTTATCTCTCAGAATAGAGCAAGTGGAGAGACGTACGTTCATGTAGCACAAAGGGAACGGGTTGCAGGGGAAACTTTTACTCTGGTTTCTCAGTCTGTTTCCTAGTGCCGGTTTGAAGTTCCTGCAGTTTTCAGTGTAAAACCGAGTTGGAACACGTACCTCCTCATATATATGTATAGAGTGGATTTTGCATCTGAAAAGAAACTTTGTGTTCCCAACAAGTTATTTGAAGGACGGCTTTCACACACACTTATCTCTCAGAAATGAGCATGTGGAGAGACGTTCGTTCATCTAGCACGAAGTGAACGATTTGCAGGAGAAACTTTTTATCTGTTATCTCTGTCTGTTTCCTAGTACCGTTTTGAATTTCCTGCAGTTTTCACTATAAAATGGAGTTGGAGCTATTACCTCCCCATATATATGTATGGAATGGGGTTTGCAACTTGAAAGAAACTTTGTGTTTCCAACAAGCTAGTTGAAGGGCGCCTTTCACACACACTTATCTCTCAGAAATGAGCATGTGGAGAGACGTTCGTTCATCTAGCACAAAGTGAATGGGTTGCAGGAGAATCTATTCAGTGGTTTCTCAGTCTGTTTCCTAGTGTCGGTTTGAAGTTCCTGCAGTTTACACTGTAAAATCGAGTTGGAGCTTGTACCTCCCCATATATATGTGACGAGTGGAGTTTGCATCTGAAAAGAAACTTTGTGTTCCCCACAAGCTAGGTGAAGGACGGCTTTCAAACACACTTATCTCTCAGAAATGAGCATGTGGAGAGACGTTCGTTCATCTAGCACGAAGTGAACGATTTGCAGGAGAAACTTTTACTCTGGTATCTCTGTCTGTTTCCTAGTGCCGATTTGAAATTCCTGCAGTTTTCACTGTAAAACCGTGTTGGAACACGTACCACCTCATATATATGTATGGATTGGATTTTGCATCTGAAAAGAAACTTTGTGTTCCCAACAAGTTATGTGAAGGACGGCTTTCACACACACTTATCTCTCAGAACTGAGCATGTGGAGAGACGTCCGTTCATCTAGCACAAATGGAACGGGTTGCAGGTGAAACTTTTACTCTGGTTTCTCAGTCTTTTTCCTAGTGCCGGTTTGATTTTCCTGCACCTTTCACTATAAAACAGAGTTGGAGTTAGTAACTCACCATATATTTGTATGGAGTGGAGTTTGCAACTGAAAAGAAACTTTGTGTTCCCAACAAGCTAGGTGAAGGACGGCTTTCACACACGCTTATCTCTCAGAACTGAGCATGTGGAGAGACGTTCGTTCATCTAGCACCAAGGGAACGGGTTACAGGAGAATCTTTTACTCTGGTTTCTCAGTCTGTTTCCTAGTGCCGGTTTGAAGTTCCTGCAGTTTTCACTGTAAAACCGAGTTGGAGCTAGTATCTCCCCATATATATTTATGGAGAGGAGTTAGCAACTGAAAAGAAACTTTGTGTTTCCAAAAAGCTAGGTGAAGGGCGGCTTTCACACACACTTATCTCTCAGAATTGAGCATGTGGAGAGACGTTCGTTCATCTAGCACAAAGGGAACGGGTTGCAGGAGAATCTTTTACTATGGTTTCTCAGTCTGTTTCGTAGAGCCGGTTTGAAGTTCCTGCAGTTATCACTGTAAAACCGAGTTGGAGCGAGTACCTCCCCATATATATGTATTGAGTGGAGTTTGCAACTGAAAAGAAACTTTGTGTTTCAAACAAGCTAGATGAATTACGGCTTTCACACACACTTATCTCTCAGAACTGAGCATGTGGAGAGACGTTCGTTCATCTAGCACAAAGGGAACTGGTTGCAGGAAAAACTTTTAACGGTTTCTCAGTATTTTTCCTAGTGCCGGTTTGATAATCCTGCAGTTATCACTGTAAAACACAGTTGGAGCTAGTACCTCCCAATATATTTGTATGAATTGGTGTTTGCATCTGAAAAGAAACTTTGTGTTCCCAACAAGCTAGTTGAAGGACGGCTTTCACGCACAGTTATCTTTCATAAAAGAGCATGTGGAGAGACGTTCGTTCATCTAGCACGAAAGGAACGGGTTGCAGGGGAATCTATTCACTGGTTTCTCAGTCTGTTTCCTAATGCCGGTTTAAAGTTCCTGCCGTTTTCACTGTAAAACCGAGTTGGAGCTTGTACCACCCCATATATATGTAAGGAGTGGAGTTTGCATCTGAAAAGAAACTTTGTGTTCCCAACAAGCTAGGTGAAGGACGGCTTTCACACACACTTATCTCTCAGAACTGAGCATGTGGAGAGACTTTCGTTCATCTAGCACAAAGGGAAAGGGTTGTAGGAAAATCTTTTACTGTGGTTTCTCAGTCTGTTTCCTAGTGCCGGTTTGAAATTCCTGCAGTTTTCACTGTAAAACCGAGTAGGAACACGTACCTCCTCCTATATATGTATGGATTGGATTTTGAATCTGAAAAGATACATTGTGTTCCCAACAAGTTAGATGAAGGACGGTTTTCACACACACTTATCACTCAGAAATGAGCATGTGGAGAGACATTCGATCATCTAGCACGAAATGAACGATTTGCAGGGGAAAATTTTACTCTGGTATCTCTGTCTGTTTCCTAGTGCCGGTTTGAAATTTCTGCAGTTTTCACTGTAAAACCGAGTTGGAGCTAGTACCTCCCCATATATATGTATGGAGTGGAGTTTGCAACTGAAAAGAAACTTTGTGTTTCCAACAAGCTAGGTGTAGGGCGGCTTTCACACACACTTATCTCTCAGAACTGAGCATTTGGAGAGACGTTCGTTCATCTAGCAAAAAGGGAACGAGTTGCCGGAGAATCTTTTACTCTGGTTTCTCAGTCTGTTTCCTAGTGCCTGTTTGAAGTTCCTGCAGTTTTCACTGTAAAACCGAGTTGGAGATTGTACCTCCCCATATATATGTATGGAGTGGTGTTTGCTACTGAAAAGAAACTTTGTGTTCCCAACAAGCTT
The DNA here is from genome assembly GCF_048773025.1 of Camelus bactrianus. NCBI lineage: Eukaryota > Metazoa > Chordata > Mammalia > Artiodactyla > Camelidae > Camelus > Camelus bactrianus. Next base: position 7,472,753 of record NC_133553.1, read on the forward strand.
GGTGAAGGACGGCTAACACACACACTAATCTCTCAGAAATTAGCACGTGGAGAGAGGTTCGTTCATCTAGCACAACTGGAACGGGTTGCAGGTGAAAATTTTACTCTGGTTTCTCAGTCTGTTTCCTAGTGCTGGATTGAAGTTCCTGCAGTTTTCCCTGTAATAACGAGTTGGAGCTAGTACCTCCACATATATATTATGGAGTGGAGTTTGCAACTGAAAAGAAACTTTTTGTTCCCAACAAGCTAGTTGAAGGACTGCTTTCACACACACTTATCTCTCAGAACTGAGCATGTGGAGAGATGTTCGTTTATCTAGCACAAAGGGAACGGTTTGCAGGAGAAACTTTTACTCTGGATTCTAAGTCTGTTTCCTAGTGCCGGTTTGAAGTTCCTGCAGTTTTCAGTGTAAAACAGAGTTGGAGCTACTACCTCCCCATATATATCTATGGAGTGGAGTTTGCAAGTGAAAATAAACTATGTGTTACCAACAAGCTAGGTGAAGTTCGGCTTTCACACACACTTATCTCTCAGAACTGAGCAAGTGGAGAGACGTACGTTCATGTAGCACAAAGGGAACGGGTTGCAGGAGAAACTTTTACTCTGGTTTCTCAGTCTGTTTCCTAGTGCCGGTTTGAAGTTCCTGCAGTTTTCAGTGTAAAACCGAGTTGGAACACGTACCTCCTCATATATATGTGTAGAGTGGATTTTGCATCTGAAAAGAAACTTTGTGTTCCCAACAAGTTATTTGAAGGACGGCTTTCACACACACTTATCTCTCAGAAATGAGCCTGTGGAGAGACGTTCGTTCATCTAGCAAGAAATGAACGATTGGCAGGAGAAACATTTACTCTGGTATCTCTGTCTGTTTCCTAGTGCCGTTTTGAATTACGTGCAGTTTTCACTATAAAACGGAGTTGGAGCTAGTACCTCCCCATATATATGTATGAAATGGAGTTTGCAACTGAAAAGAAACTTTGTTTTTCCAACAAGCTAGTTGAAGGGCGCCTTTCACACACACTTATCTCTCAGAACTGAGCATGTGGAGAGACGTTCATTCATCTAGCAAAAAGGGAACGGGTTGCAGGAGAATCTTTTACTCTGCTTTCTCAGTCTTTTTCCTAGTGCCGGTTTGAAGTTCCTGCAGTTTTCACTGTAAAACCGAGTTTGAGCTAGTACCTCCCCATATATATGTATGGAGTGGAGTTTGCAACTGAAAAGAAACTTTGTGTTTCCAACAAGCTAGTTGAAGGACGGCTTTCACACACAATTATCACTCAGAAATGAGCATGTGGAGAGACGTTCGTTCATCTAGCACAAAGGGAAAGGTTTGTAGGAAAATCTTTTACTCTGGTTTCTCAGTCTGTTTCCTAGTGCCGGTTTGAAATTCCTGCAGTTTTCACTGTAAAACCGAGTTGGAACACGTACCTCCTCATATATATATATGGATTGTATTTTGAATCTGAAAAGATACTTTGTGTTCCCAACAAGTTAGATGAAGGACGGCTTTCACACACACTTATCTCTCAGAAATGAGCATGTGGAGAGACATTCGATCATCTAGCACGAAATGAACGATTTGCAGGGGAAAATTTTACTCTGCTTTCTCAGTCTGTTTCCTAGTGCCGGTTTGAAGTTCCTGCAGTTTTCACTGTAAAACCGAGTTTGAGCTAGTACCTCCCCATATATATGTATGGAGTGGAGTTTGCAACTGAAAAGAAACTTTGTGTTTCCAACAAGCTAGGTGAAGGACGGCTTTCACACACACTTATCACTCAGAAATGAGCATGAGGAGAGACGTTCGTTAATCTAGCACAAAGGGAACGGGTTTCAGGAGAATCTTTTACTCTGGTTTCTCAATCTGTTTCCTAGTGCCGGTTTGAAGTTCGTGCAGTTTTCACTGTAAAACTGAGTTGGAGCTAGTACCTACCCATATATATGTATGGAGTGGAGTATGCATCTGAAAAAAACTTTGTGTTCCCAACAAGCTAGGTGAAGGACGGCTTTCACACACACTTATCTCTCAGAACTGAGCATGTGGAGAGACGTTCGTTCATGTAGCACAATGTGAACTGGTTGCAGGGAAATCTTTTTGTCTGGTTTCTCAGTCTGTTTCCTAGTGCCGGTTTGAAATTCCTGCAGTTTTCACTGTAAAACCGAGTTGGAACTCGTACCTCCTCATATATATGTATGGAGAGGATTTTGCAACTGAAAAGAAACTTTGTGTTCCCAACAAGTTAGGTGAAGGACGGCTTACACACACACTTATCTCTCAGAAATGAGCATGTGGAGAGACGTTCGTTCATCTAGCACGAAGTGAACGATTTGCAGGAGAAACTTTTACTCTGGTATCTCTGTCTGTTTCCTAGTGCCGGTTTGAAGTTCCTGCAGTTTTCTCTGTAAAACCGAGTTGGAGCTAGTACCTCCCCATATATAAGTATGGAGTGGAGTTTGCAACTGAAAAGAAACTTTGTGTTTCCAACAAGCTAGGTGAAGGGCGGCTTTCACACACAATTATCTCTGAGAACTGAGCATGTGGATAGACGTTCGTTCATCTAGCACAAAGGGAACGGGTTGCAGGAGAAACTTTTTCTCTGGTTTCTCAGTCTGTTTCCTAGTGCCGGTTTGAAGTTCCTGCAGTCTTCACTGTAAAACCGAGTTGGAGCTAGTACCTCCCCATATATATGTATGGAGTGGAGTTTGTAACTGAAAAGAAACTTTGTGTTTCCAACAAGCTAGGTGAATGACGGCTTTCACACACACTTTTCTCTCAGAACTGAGCATGTGGAGAGACGTTCGTTCATCTAGCACAAAGGGAAAGGGTTGCATGTGAAACATTTACTCTGGTTTCTTAGTCTGTTTCCTAGTGCCGGTTTGAAGTTCGTGCAGTTTTCACTGTAAAACCGAGTTGGAGCTTGTACCTCCCCATATATATGTTTGGAGTGGAGTTTGCAACTGAAAAGAAACTTTGTGTTCCCAACAAGTTAGGTGAAGGACGGCTTACACACACACTTATCTCTCAGAAATGAGCATGTGGAGAGACGTTCGTTTATCTAGCACAAAGGGAACGGGTTTCAGGAGAATTTTTTACTCTGGTTTCTCAATCTGTTTCCTAGTGCCGGTTTGAAGTTCGTGCAGTTTTCACTGTAAAACTGAGTTGGAGCTTGTATCTACCCATATATATGTATGGAGTGGAGTATGCATCTGAAAAAAACTTTGTGTTCCCAACAAGCTAGGTGAAGGACGGCTTACACACACACTTATCTCTCAGAAATGAGCATGTGGAGAGACGTTCGTTAATGTAGCACAATGTGAACGGGTTGCAGGAAAATCTTTTTGTCTGGTTTCTCAGTCTGTTTCCTAGTGCCGGTTTGAAATTCCTGCAGTTTTCACTGTAAAACCGAGTTGGAACTCGTACCTCCTCATATATATGTATGGAGAGGATTTTGCATCTGAAAAGAAACTTTGTGTTCCCAACAAGTTATGTGAAGGACGGCTTACACACACACTTATCTCTCAGAAATGAGCATGTGGAGAGACGTTCGTTCATCTAGCACAAAGGGAACGTGTTGCAGGAGAAACTTTTACTCTGGTATCTCTGTCTGTTTCCTAGTGCCGGTTTGATGTTCCTGCAGTTTTCACTGTAAAACCGAGTTGGAGCTAGTACCTCCCCATATATAAGTATGGAGTGGAGTTTGCAACTGGAAAGAATCTTTGTGTTTCCAACAAGATAGGTGAAGGGCGGCTTTCACACACAATTATCTCTGAGAACTGAGCATGTGGATAGACGTTCGTTCATCTAGCACAAAGGGAACGGGTTGAATGAGAAACTTTTTCTCTGGTTTCTCAGTCTGTTTCCTAGTGCCGGTTTGAAGTTCCTGCAGTCTTCACTGTAAAACCGAGTTGGAGCTAGTACCTCCCCATATATATGTATGGAGTGGAGTTTGTAACTGAAAAGAAACTTTGTGTTTCCAACAAGCTAGGTGAATGACGGCTTTCACACACACTTATCTCTCAGAACTGAGCATGTGGAGAGACGTTCGTTCATCTAGCACAAAGGGAAAGGGTTGCAGGTGAAACATTTACTCTGGTTTCTTAGTCTGTTTCCTAGTGCCGGTTTGAAGTTCCTGCAGTTTTCACTGTAAAACCGAGTTGGAGCTTGTACCTCCCCATATATATGTTTGGAGTGGAGTTTGCAACTGAAAAGAAACTTTGTGTTCCCAACAAGCAAGGTGAAGGACGGCTTTCACACACGCTTATCTCTCAGAACTGAGCATGTGGAGAGACGTTCGTTCATCTAGCTCAAAGGGAACGGTTTGCAGGAGAAACTTTTCCTCTGGTTTCTTAGTCTGTTTCCTAGTGCCGGTTTGAAGTTCCTGCAGTTTTCACTGTAAAACCGAGTTGGAGCTAGTACCTCCCCATATATATGTATGGAGTGGAATTTGCAACTGAAAAGAAACTTTGTGTTCCCAATAAGCTAGGTGAAGGCGGCTTTCACAGACGCATATCTCTCAGAACTGAGCATGTGGAGAGACGTTCGTTCATCTAGCAAGAAGTGAACGATTTGCAGGAGAAAATTTTACTCTGGATTCTCAGTCTGTTTCCTAGTGCCGGTTTGAAGTTCCTGCAGTTTTCACTGTAAAACCGAGTTGGAGGTAGTACCTCCCCATATATATCTATGGAGTGGAGTTTGCAACTGAAAAGAAACTTTGTGTTTCCAACAAGAAATGTGAAGGGCGGCTTTCACACACACTTATCTCTCAGAACTGAGCATGTGGAGAGACGTTCGTTCATCTAGCACAAAGGGAACGGGTTGCAGGAGAATCTTTTACTCTGGTTTCTCAGTCTGTTTCCTAGTGCCGGTTTGAAGTTCCTGCAGTTTTCCCTGTAAAAAGGAGTTGGACCTAGTACCTCCACATATATATTATGGAGTGGAGTTTGCAACTTAAAAGAAACTTTGTGTTCCCAACAAGCTAGTTGAAGGACGGCTTTCACAGACACATGTCTCTCAGAACTGAGCATGTTGAGAGACGTTCGTTTATCTAGCACGAAGGGAACGGTTTGCAGGAGAAACTTTACTCTGGATTCTAAGTCTGTTTCCTAGTGCCGGTTTGAAGTTCCTGCAGTTTTCACTGTAAAACCGAGTTGGAGCTAGTACCTCCCCATATATATGTATGGAATGGAGTTTGCAACTGAAAAGAAACTTTGTGTTTCCAACAAGTTAATTGAAGGACGGCTTTCACACACACTTATCTCTCAGAAATGAGCATGTGGAGAGACGTTCGTTCATCCTTCACGAAGTGAACGATTTGCAGGGGAAACTTTTAATCTGGTATCTCTGTCTGTTTCCTAGTGCCGGTTTGAATTTCCTGCAGTTTTCACTATAAAACGGAGTTGGACTAGTGCCTCCCCATATATATGTATGGAATGGAGTTTGCAACTTAAAAGAAACTTTGTGTTTCCAACAAGCTAGTTGAAGGGTGCCTTTCACACACAATTATCTCTCAGAACTGAGCATGTGGAGAGACGTTCATTCATCTAGCACAAAGGGAACGGGTTTCAGGAGAATCTTTTACTCTGCTTTCTCAGTCTGTTTTCTAGTGCCGGTTTGAAGTTCCTGCAGTTTTCACTGTAAAACAGAGTTCGAGCTAGTACCTCCCCATATATATGTATGGAGTGGAGTTTGCAACTGAAAAGAAACTTTGTGTTTAAAACAAGCTAGGTGAATGACGGTTTTCACACACAATTATCTCTCAGAAATGAGCATGTGGAGAGACGTTCGTTCATCTAGCACTAAGGGAAGGGGTTGCAGGAGAATCTTTTACTCTGGTTTCTCAGTCTGTTTCCTAGTGCCGGTTTGAAGTTCGTGCAGTTTTCACTGTAAAACTGAGTTGGAGCTAGTACCTACCCATATATATGTATGGATAGGAGTATGCATCTGAAAAAAACTTTGTGTTCCCAAAAAGCTAGGTGAAGGACGGCTTTCACACACACTTATCTCTCAGAACTGAGCATGTGGATAGATGTTCGTTCATCTAGCACAAAGGGAACGGGTTGCAGGAGAAACGTTACTCTGGTTTCTCAGTCTGTTTCCTAGTGCCGGTTTGAAGTTCCTGCAGTTTTCACTGTAAAACCGAGTTGGAGCTAGTACCTACCCATATATATGTATGGAGTGGTTTTTGTAACTGAAAAGAAACTTTGTGTTTCCAACAAGCTAGGTGAAAGAAGGCTTGCACACACACTTATCTCTCAGAACTGAGCATGTGGAGAGACGTTCGTTCATCTAGCACAAAGGGAAAGGTTTGCAGGAGAAACATTTACTCTGGATTTTCAGTCTGTTTCCTAGTGCCGGTTTGAAGTTCCTGCAGTTTTCACTATAAAACCGAGTTGGAACACGTACCTCCTCATATATATGTATGGAATGGATTTTGCATCTTAAAAGAAACTTTGTGTTCCCAACAAGTTAGTTGAAGGACGGCTTTCACACACAATTATCTCTCAGAACTGAGCATGTGGAGAGACGTTCATTCATCTAGCACAAAGGGAACGGATTTCAGGAGAATCTTTTACTCTGCTTTCTCAGTCTGTTTTCTAGTGCCGGTTTGAAGTTCCTGCAGTTTTCACTGTAAAACAGAGTTTGAGCTAGTACCTCCCCATATATATGTATGGAGTGGAGTTTGCAACTGAAAAGAAACTTTGTGTTTAAAACAAGCTAGGTGAATGACGGCTTTCACACACAATTATCACTCAGAAATGAGCATATGGAGAGACGTTCGTTCATCTAGCACTAAGGGAAGGGGTTGCAGGAGAATCTTTTACTCTGGTTTCTCAGTCTGTTTCCTAGTGCCGGTTTGAAGTTCGTGCAGTTTTCACTGTAAAACTGAGTTGGAGCTAGTACCTACCCATATATATGTATGGATTGGAGTATGCATCTGAAAAAAACTTTGTGTTCCCAAAAAGCTAGGTGAAGGACGGCTTTCACACACACTTATCTCTCAGAACTGAGCATGTGGATAGATGTTCGTTCATCTAGCACAAAGGGAACGGGTTGCAGGAGAAACGTTACTCTGGTTTCTCAGTCTGTTTCCTAGTGCCGGTTTGAAGTTCCTGCAGTTTTCACTGTAAAACCGAGTTGGAGCTAGTACCTACCAATATATATGTATGGAGTGGTTTTTGTAACTGAAAAGAAACTTTGTGTTTCCAACAAGCTAAGTGAATGACGGCTTGCACACACACTTATCTCTCAGAACTGAGCATGTGGAGAGACGTTCGTTCATCTAGCACAAAGGGAAAGGTTTGCAGGAGAAACATTTACTCTGGATTTTCAGTCTGTTTCCTAGTGCCGGTTTGAAGTTCCTGCAGTTTTCACTGTAAAACCGAGTTGGAACACGTACCTCCTCATATATATGTATGGAATGGATTTTGCATCTGAAAAGAAACTTTGTGTTCCCAACAAGTTAGTTGAAGAACGGCTATCACACAATTATCTCTCAGAACTGAGCATGTGGAGAGACGTTCATTCATCTAGCACGAAGGGAACGGGTTGCAGGGGAATTTATTCACTGGTTTCTCAGTCTGTTTCCTAGTGCCGGTTTAAACTTCCTGCAGTTTTCACTGTAAAATCGAGTTGGAGCTTGTACCACCCCATATATATGTAAGCAGTGGAGTTTGCATCTGAAAAGAAACTAAGTGTTCCCAACAAGCTAGGTGAATGACGGCTTTCACACACACTTATCTCTCAGAACTGAGCATGTGGAGAGACGTTCGTTCATCTAGCACAAAGGGAACGGGTTGTAGGAAAATCTTTTACTCTGGTTTCTCAGTCTGTTTCCAAGTGCCGGTTTGAAATTCCTGCAGTTTCACTGTAAAACCGTGTTGGAACACGTACTTCCTCATATATATGTATGGATTGGATTTTGCATCAAAAAGAAACTTTGTGTTCCCAACAAGTTATGTGAAGGACTGCTTTCACACACACTTATCTCTCATAACTGATCATGTGGAGAGACGTCCGTTCATCTAGCACAAAGGGAACAGGTTGCAGGAGAAACTTTTACTCTGGTTTCTCAGTCTGTTTCCTAGTGCCTGTTTGATGTTCCTGCAGTTTTCACTGTAAAACCGAGTTGGAGCTAATAACTCACCATATATTTGTATGGAGTGGGGTTTGCAACTGAAAAGAATCTTTGTGTTCCCAACAATCTAGGTGAAGGATGGCTTTCACACACGCTTATCTCTCAGAACTGAGCATGTGGAGAGACGTTCGTTCATCTAGCACAAAGGGAACGGGTTAAAGGAGAATCTTTTACTCTGCTTTCTCAGTCTGTTTCCTAGAGCCGGTTTGAAGTTCCTGCAGTTTTCACTGTAAATCCGAGTTGGAGCTAGTATCTCCCCATATATATATATGGAGTGGAGTTAGCAACTGAATAGACACTTTGTGTTTCCAAAAAGCTAGGTGAAGGGCGGCTTTCACACACACTTATCTCTCAGAAGTGAGCATGTGGAGAGACGTTCGTTCATCTAGCTCAAAGGGAACGGGTGGCAGGAGAAACTTTCACTCTGGTTTCTCAGTCTGTTTGCTAGTGCCGGTTTGAAATTCCTGCAGGTTTCAGTGTAAAACCGATTTGGAGCTCGTACCTCCCCATATATATGTATGGTGTGGAATTTGCAACTGAAAATAACCTTTTTTGTTCCAACAAGCTAGGTGAAGGACGGCTTTCACACACACATATCTCTCTGAACTGAGCATGTGGAGAGACGTTCTTTCATCTCGCACGAAGGGAACGGGTTGCAGGAGAAACTTTTACTCTGGTATCTCAGTCTGTTTCCTAGTGCCGGTTTGAAATTCCTGCAGTTTTCACTGTAAAACAGAATTGGAGCTCGTACCTCCCCACATATATATATGGAGTGGAGTTTGCAACTGAAAAGAAACTTTGTGTTCCCAACAAGCTAAGTGAAGGAAGCCTTTCACACACACTTTTCTCTCAGAACTGAGCATGTGGAGAGACGTTCGTTCATCTAGCACCAAGGGAACGGGTTGCAGAAGAAACGTTTACTCTTGTTTCTCAGTCTGTTTCCTAGTGCCGGTTTGAAGTTAATGCAGTTTGCACTGTAAAATAGAATTGGAGCTCGTACTTCCCCATATATATATATGGAGTGGAGTTTGCAATTGAAAAGAAACTTTGTCTTCCCAACAACTATTTGAAGGACGGTTTTCACACATACTTATCTCTCAGAACTGAGCATGTGGAGAGACTTTCGTTCATCTAGCACAAAGGGAACGGGTTGCAGGAAAATCTTTACTCTGATTTCTCAGTCTGTTTCCTAGTGCCGGTTTGATGTTCCTGCAGTTTACACTGTAAAATGGAGTTGGAGCTAGTATCTCCCCATATATATGTATGGAGTGGAGTTAGCAACTGAAAAGAAACTTTGTGTTTCCAAAAAGCTAGGTGAAGGGGGGCTTTCACACACCCTTATCTCTCAGAATTGAGCATGTGGATAGACGTTCGTCCATCTAGCACAAAGGGAACGGGTTGCAGGAGAACCTTTTACTCTGGTTTCTCAGTCTGTTTCCTAGTGCCGGTTTGAAGTTCCTGCAGTTTTCACTGTAAAACCGAGTTGGAGCTTGTACCCCCCCATATATATGTATTGAGTGGAGATTGCAACTGAAAAAAAACTTTGTGTTTCAAACAAGCTAGGTGAATTACGGCTTTCACACACACTTATCTCTCAGAACTGAGCATGTGGAGAGACGTTCGTTCATCTAGCACAAATGTAACTGGTTACAGGAGAATCTTTTACTCTGGTTTCTCAGTCTGTTTCCTAGTGCAGGTTTGAAGTTCCTGCAGTTTTCACTGTAAAACCGATTTGGAGCTAGTACCTCCCCATATATATGTATGGAGTGGAGTTTGCAACTGAAAAGAAACTTTGTGTTCCCAACAAGCTAGGTGAAGGACGGCTTTCACACACACTTATCTCTCAGAAATGAGCATGTGGAGAGACGTTCGTTCATCTAGCACAAAGGGAACGGGTTGCAGGAGAAACTTTTACTCTGGTTTCTCAGTATTTTTCCTAGTGCCGGTTTGATATTCCTGCAGTTATCACTGTAAAACAGAGTTGGAGCTAGTACCTCCCCATATATTTGTATGGAGTGGAGTTTGCAACTGAAAAGAAACTTTGTGTTCCCAACAAGCAAGGTAAAGGACGGCTTTCACACACGATTATCTCTCAGAACTGAGCATGTGGAGAGACGTTCGTTCATATAGCACAATGGGAACGGGTTGCAGGAGCATCTATTCACTGGTTTCTCAGTCTGTTTCCTAGTGCCGGTTTGAAGTTCTTGCATTTTTCACTGTAAAATCGAGTTGGAGCTTGTACCTCCCCATATATATGTAAGGAGTGGAGTTTGCATCTGAAAAGAAACTTTGAGTTTCCCACAAGCTAGGTGAATGACGGCTTTCACACACACTTATCTCTCAGAAATGAGCATGTGAAGAGACGTTCGTTCATCTAGCACAAAGGGATCGGGTTGCAGGAGAAAATTTTACTGTGGTTTCCTAGTCTGTTTCCTAGTGCCGGATTGAAGTTCCTGCAGTTTTCACTGTAAAATAGAGTTGGAGCTAGAACCTACGCATATATATGTATGCAGTTTAGTTTGCATCTGAAAAGAAACTTTGTGTTCCCAACAAGCTATTTGAAGGACGGCTTTCACGCACAGTTATCTTTCAGAAATGAGCATGTGGAGAGACGTTCGTTCATCTAGCACGAAGGAAACGAGTTGCAGGGGAATCTATTCACTGGTTTCTCTGTCTGTTTCCTATTGCCGGTTTAAACTTCCTGCAGTTTTCACTGTAAAACCGAGTTGGAGCTTGTACCACCCCATATATATGTAAGGAGTGGAGTTTGCATCTGAAAAGAAAGTATGTGTTCCCAACAAGCTAGGTGAATGACGGCTTTCACACACACTTATCTCTCAGACCTGAGCATGTGGAGAGACGTTCGTTCATCTAGCACAAAGGGAACGGTTTGTAGGAAAATCTTTTACTCTGGTTTCTCAGTCTGTTTCCTAGTGCCGGTTTGAAATTCCTGGAGTTTTCACTGTAAAACCGAGTTGGAACACGTACCTCCTCATACATATGTATGGAGTGGATTTTGCATCTGAAAAGATACTTTGTGTTCCCAACAAGTTAGATGAAGGACGGCTTTCACACACAATTATCTCTCAGAACTGAGCATGTGGAGAGACGTTCGTTCATCTAGCACGAAGTGAACGATTTGCAGGAGAAACTTTTACTCTGGTTTCTCTGTCTGTTTCCTAGTGCCGATTTCAAATTCCTGCAGTATTCCCTGTAAAACCGTGTTGGAACACGTACCTCCTCATGTATATGTATGGATTGGATTTTGCATCAAAAAGAAACTTTGTGTTCCCAACAAGTTATGTGAAGGACGGCTTTCACACACACATATCTCTCAGAACTGAGCATGTGGAGAGACGTCCGTTCATCTAGCACAAAGGGAACGGGTTGCAGGAGAATATTTTCCTCTGATTTCTCAGTCTTTTTCCTATGCCGGTTTGAAATTCATGCAGGTTTCAGTGTAAAACCGATTTGGAGCTCGTACCTCCCCATATATATGTATGGTGTGGAGTTTGCAACTGAAAATAACCTTATTTGTTCCAACAAGCTAGGTGAAGGACGGCTTTCACACACACTTATCTCTCAGAACTGAGCATGTGGAGAGACGTTCTTTCATCTCGCACGAAGGGAACGGGTTGCAGGAGAAACATTTACTCTGGTATCTCTGTCTGTTTCTTAGTGCCGGTTTGAAGTTCCTGCAGTTTTCATTGTAAAACAGAATTGGAGCTCGTACCTCCCCACATATATATATGGAGTGGAGTTTGCAACTGAAAAGAAACTTTGTGTTCCCAACAAGCTACGTGAAGGAAGCCTTTCACACACACTTTTCTCTCAGAACTGAGCATGTGTAGAGACGTTCGTTCATCTAGCAAGAAAGGGAACGGGTTGCAGAAGAAATGTTTACTCTGGTTTCTCAGTCTGTTTCCTAGTGCCGGTTTGAAGTTCCTGCAGTTTGCACTGTAAAATAGAATTGGAGCTCGTACTTCCCCATATATATATATGGAGTGGAGTTTGCAAGTGAAAAGAAACTTTGTCTTCCCAACAACTATTTGAAGGACGGCATTCACACATACTTATCTCTCAGAACTGAGCATGTGGAGAGACTTTCGTTCATCTAGCACAAATGGAACGGGTTGCAGGAAAATCTTTTACTCTGATTTCTCAGTCTGTTTCCTAGTACCGATTTGATATTCCTGCAGTTTTCACTGTAAAACCGTATTGGAACACGTACCTCCTCATATATATGTATGGAGTGGATTTTGCATCTGAAAAGAAACTTTGTGTTCCCAACAAGTTAAGTGTAGAACTCCTTTCACACACACTTATCTCTCAGAACTGAGCATGTGGAGAGACGATCGTTCATGTAGCACAAAGGGAATGGGTTGCAGGAGAATCTATTCAGTGGTTTCTCAGTCTGTTTCCTAGTGTCGGTTTGATGTTCCTGCAGTTTTCACTGTAAAATCGAGTTGGAACTTGTGCCTCCCCATATATATGTAAGGAGTGGAGTTTGCATTTGAAAAGAAACTTTTTGTTCCCCACAAGCTAGGTGAATGACGGCTTTCAAACTCATTTATCTCTTAGAAATGAGCATGTGGAGAGACGTTCGTTCATCTAGCACGAAGTGAACGATTTGCAGGAGAAACTTTTACTCTGGTATCTCTGTCTGTTTCATAGTGCCGATTTGAAATTCCTGCATTTTTCACTGTAAAACCGTGTTGGAACACGTACCTCCTCATATATATGTATGGATTGGATTTTGCATCTGAAAAGAAACTTTGTGTTCCCATCAAGTTATGTGAAGGACGGCTTTCACACACACTTATCTCTCAGAACTGAGCATGTGGAGAGACGTTCGTTCATCTAGCACAAAGGGAACGGGTTGCAGGAGAAACTTTTACTCTGGTTTCTCCGTCTTTTTCCTAGTGCCGGTTTGATGTTCCTGCAGTTTTCACTGTAAAATGGAGTTGGAGCTAGTATCTCCCCATATATATGTATGGAGTGGAGTTAGCAACTGAAAAGAAACTTTGTGTTTCCAAAATGCTAGGTGAAGGGGGCCTTTCACACACCCTTATCTCTCAGAATTGAGCATGTGGAGAGACGTTCGTTCATCTAGCACAAAGGGAACGGGTTGCAGGAGAACCTTTTACTCTGGTTTCTCAGTATGTTTCCTAGTGCCGGTTTGATGTTCCTGCAATTTTCACTGTAAAATGGAGTTGGAGCTTGTACCCCCCCATATATATGTATTGATTGGAGATTGCAACTGAAAAAAAACTTTGTGTTTCAAACAAGCTATGTGAATTACGGCTTTCACACACACTTATCTCTCAGAACTGAGCATGTGGAGAGACGTTCGTTCATCTAGCACAAATGTAACGGGTTACAGGAGAATCTTTTACTCTGGTTTCTCAGTCTGTTTCCTAGTGCAGGTTTGAAGTTCCTGCAGTTTTCACTGTAAAACCGATTTGGAGCTAGTACCTCCCCATATATATGTATGGAGTGGAGTTTGCAACTGAAAAGAAACTTTGTGTTCCCAACAAGCTAGGTGAAGGACGGCTTTCACACACACTTATCTCTCAGAACTGAGCATGTGGAGAGACCTCCGTTCATCTAGCACAAAGGGAACGGGTTGCAGGAGAAACTTTTACTCTGGTTTCTCAGTCTTTTTCCTAGTGCCGGTTTGATGTTCCTGCAGTTTTCACTGTAAAACCGAGTTGGAGCTAATAACTCACCATATATTTGTATGGAGTGGAGTTTGCAACTGAAAAGAATCTTTGTGTTCCCAACAAGATAGGTGAAGGACGGCTTTCACACACGCTGATCACTCAGAACTGAGCATGTGGAGAGACGTTCGTTCATCTAGCACCAAGGGAACGGGTTACAGGAGAATCTTTTACTCTGGTTTCTCAGTCTGTTTCCTAGAGCCGGTTTGAAGTTCCTGCAGTTTTCACTGTAAAATCGAGTTGGAGCTAGTACCCCCCCATATATATGTATTGAGTGGAGATTGCAACTGAAAAAAAACTTTGTGTTTCAAACAAGGTAGGTGAATTACGGCTTTCACACACACTTATCTCTCAGAACTGAGCATGTGGAGAGACGTTCGTCCATCTAGCACAAAGGTAACGGGTTACAGGAGAATCTTTTACTATGGTTTCTCAGTCTGTTTCCTAGTGCCTGTTTGAAGTTCCTGCAATTTTTACTGTAAAATAGAGTTGGAGCTTGTACCTCCCCATATATATGTAAGGTGTGGAGTTTGCATCTGAAAAGAAACTTTGAGTTTCCCACAAGCTAGGTGAAGGACGGCTTTCACACACACTTATCTCTCAGAAATGAGCATGTGAAGAGACGTTCGTTCATCTAGCACAAAGGGATCGGGTTGCAGGAGGAAATTTTACTGTGGTTTCCTAGTCTGTTTCCTAGTGCCGGATTGAAGTTCCTGCAGTTTTCACTGTAAAACCGATTTGGAGCTTGTACCTACCCATATATATGTATGCAGTGTAGTTTGCATCTGAAAAGAAACTTTGTGTTCCCAACAAGCTAGTTGAAGGTCGGCTTTCACGCACAGTTATCTTTCAGAAATGAGCATGTGGAAAGACGTTCGTTCATCTAGCACGAAGGGAACGGGTTGCAGGGGAATATATTCACTGGTTTCTCAGTCTGTTTCCTAGTGCCGGTTTGAAGTTCCTGCAGTTTTCACTGTAAAACCGAGTTGGAGCTTGTACCTCCCCATATATATGTAAGGAATGGAGTTTGCATCTGAAAAGAAACATTGTGTTCCCAACAAGCTAGGTGAAGGACGGCTTTCAAACACATTTATCTCTCAGAAATGAGCATGTGGAGAGACGTTCGTTCATCTAGCACGAAGTGAACGATTTGCAGGAGAAACTTTTACTCTGGTATCTCTGTCTGTTTCATTGTGCCGATTTGAAATTCCTGCAGTTTTCACTGTAAAACCGTGTTGGAACACGTACCTCCTCATATATATGTAAGGATTGGATTTTGCATCTGAAAAGAAACTTTGTGTTCCCATCAAGTTATGTGAAGGACGGCTTTCACACACACTTATCTCTCAGAACTGAGCATGTGGAGAGACGTTCTTTCATCTAGCACAAATGGAACGGGTTGCAGGAGAAACTTTTACTCTGGTTTCTCAGTCTTTTTCCTAGTGCCGGTTTGATGTTCCTGCAGTTTTCACTGTAAAATCGAGTTGGAGCTAGTATCTCCCCATATATATGTATGGAGTGGAGTTAGCAACTGAAAAGAAACTTTGTGTTTCCTAAAAGCTAGGTGAAGGGCGGCTTTCACACACACTTATCTCTCAGAATTGAGCATGTGGAGAGACGTTCGTTCATCTAGCACAAAGGGAACGGGTTGCAGGAGAATCTTTTACTCTGGTTTCTCAGTCTGTTTCCTAGTGCCGGTTTGAAGTTCCTGCAGTTTTCACTGTAAAACCGAGTTGGAGCTAGTACCTACCCATATATATGTATGGAGTGGAGTTTGCAACTGAAAAGAAACTTTGTGTTCCCAACAAGCTAGGTGAAGGACGGCTTTCACACACAATTATCTCTCAGAACTGAGCATGTGGAGAGACGTTCGTTCATCTAGCACATAGGGAACGGGTTGCAGGAGAAACTTTTACTCTGGTTTCTCAGTATTTTTCCTAGTGGCGGTTTGATATTCCTGCAGTTATCACTGTAAAACAGAGTTGGAACTAGTACCTCCCCATATAGTTGTATGGAGTGGAGTTTGCATCTGAAAAGAAACTTCGTGTTTCCAACAAGCTAGTTGAAGGACGGCTTTCACGCACAGTTATCTTTCAGAAATGAGCATTTGGAGAGACGTTCGTTCATCTAGCACAAAGGGAACGGGTTGCAGGGGAATCTATTCACCGGTTTCTCACTCTGTTTCCTAGTGCCAGTTTAAAGTTCCTGCAGTTTTCACTGTAAAACCGAGTTGGAACTTGTACCACCCCATATATATGTAAGGATTGGAGTTTGATCTGAAAAGAAATTTTGTGTTCCCAACAAGATAGGTGAATGACGACATTCACACACACTTATCTCTCAGAACTGAGCATGTGGAGAGACGTTCGTTCATCTAGCACAAAGGGAACGGTTTGTAGGAAAATCTTTTACTCTGGTTTCTCAGTCTGTTTCCTTGTGCCAGTTTGAAATTCCTGCAGTTTTCACTGTAAAACCGAGTTGGAACACGTAACACCTCATATATATGTATGGAGTGAATTTTGCATCTGAAAGGATACTTTGGGTTCCCAACAAGTTAGATGAAGGACGGCTTTCACACACGCTTATCTCTCAGAACTTAGCATGTGGAGAGACGTTCGTTCATCTAGCACCAAGGGAACGGGTTACAGGAGAATCTTTTACTCTGGTTTCTCAGTCTGTTTCCTAGAGCCGGTTTGAAGTTCCTGCAGTTTTCACTGTAAAACCGAGTTGGAGCTAGTACCCCCCCATATATATGTATTGAGTGGAGATTGCAACTGAAAAAAAACTTTGTGTTTCAAACAAGCTAGGTGAATTACGGCTTTCACACACACTTATCTCTCAGAACTGAGCATGTGGAGAGACGTTCGTCCATCTAGCACAAATGTAACGGATTACAGGAGAATCTATTAATCTGGTTTCTCAGTCTGTTTCCTAGTGCCGGTTTGAAGTTCCTGCAATTTTTACTGTAAAATCGAGTTGGAGCTTGTACCTCCCCATATATATGTAAGGAGTGGAGTTTGCATCTGAAAAGAAACTTTGAGTTTCCCACAAGCTAGGTGAAGGACGGCTTTCACACACACTTATCTCTCAGAAATGAGCATGTGAAGAGACGTTCGTTCATCTAGCACAAAGGGATCGGGTTGCAGGAGGAAATTTTACTGTGGTTTCCTAGACTGTTTCCTAGTGCCGGATTGAAGTTCCTGCATTTTTCACTGTAAAACCGAGTTGGAGCTAGTACCTACCCATATATATGTATGCAGTGTAGTTTGCATCTGAAAAGAAACTTTGTGTTCCAAACAAGCTAGTTGAAGGACGGCTTTCACGCACAGTTATCTTTCAGAAATGAGCATGTGGAAAGACTTTCGTTCATCTAGCACGAAGGGAACGGTTTGCAGGAGAATATTTTCCTCTGGTTTCTCAGTCTGTTTCCTAGTGCCGGTTTGAAGTTCCTGCAGTTTTCACTGTAAAACCGAGTTGGAGCTAGTACCTCCCCATATATATGTATGGAGTGGAGTTTGCCCCTGAAAAGAAACTTTGTGTTTCCAACAAGCTAGGTGAAGAACGGCTTTCACACACAGGTATCTCTCAGAAATGAGCATGTGGAGAGACGTTCGTTCATCTCGCACGAAGGGAACGGGTTGCAGGAGAAACTTTAACTCTGGTATCTCTGTCTGTTTCTTAGTGCCGGTTTGAAGTTCCTGCAGTTTTCACTGAAAACCAGAATTGGAGCTCGTACCTCCCCATATATATAGATGGAGTGGAGTTTGCAACTGAAAAGAAACTTTGTGTTCCCAACAAGCTACGTGAAGGAAGCCTTTCACACACACTTTTCTGTCAGAACTGAGCATGTGGAGAGACGTTCGTTCATCTAGCACCAAGGGAACGGTTTGCAGAAGAAACGTTTACTCTGGTTTCTCAGTCTGTTTCCTAGTGCCGGTTTGAAGTTCCTGCAGTTTGCACTGTAAAATAGAATTGGAGCTCGTACTTCCCCATATATATATATGGAGTGGAGTTTGCAAGTGAAAAGAAACTTTGTCTTCCCAACAACTATTTGAAGGACGGCTTTCACACATACTTATCTCTCAGACCTGAGCATGTGGTGAAACGTTCGTTCATCTAGCACAAAAGGAACGGGATGCAGGAGAATCTATTCCCTGGTTTCTCAGTCTGTTTCCTAGTGCCGGTTTGAATTTCCTGCAGTTTTCACTGTAAAATCGAGTTGGAGCTTGTACCTCCCCATATATATGTAAGGAGTGGAGTTTGCATCTGAAAAGAAACATTGTGTTCCCAACAAGCTAGGTGAAGGACGGCTTTCAAACACATTTATCTCTCAGAAATGAGCATGTGGAGAGACGTTCCTTCATCTAGCACGAAGTGAACGATTTGCAGGAGAAACTTTTACTCTGGTATCTCTGTCTGTTTCATAGTGCCGATTTGAAATTCCTGCAGTTTTCACTGTAAAACCGTGTTGGAACTCGTACCTCCTCATATATATGTATGGATTGGATTTTGCATCTGAAAAGAAACTTTGTGTTCCCATCAAGTTATGTGAAGGACGGCTTTCACACACACTTATCTCTCAGAACTGAGCATGTGGAGAGACGTTCTTTCATCTAGCACAAAGGGAACGGGTTGCAGGAGAAACTTTTACTCTGGTTTCTCAGTCTTTTTCCTAGTGCCTGTTTGATGTTCCTGCAGTTTTCACTGTAAAATCGAGTTGGAGCTAGTATCTCCCCATATATATGTATGGAGTGGAGTTAGCAACTGAAAAGAAACTTTGTGTTTCCTAAAAGCTAGGTGAAGGGCGGCTTTCACACACACTTATCTCTCAGAATTGAGCATGTGGAGAGACGTTCGTTCATCTAGCACAAAGGGAACGGGTTGCAGGAGAATCTTTTACTCTGGTTTCTCAGTCTGTTTCCTAGTGCCGGATTGAAGTTCCTGCAGTTTTCACTGTAAAACCGAGTTGGAGCTAGTACCTACCCATATATATTTATTTAGTGAAGTTTGTAACTGAAAAGAAATTTTGTGTTTCAAACAAGCTATGTGAATTACGGCTTTCACACACACTTTTCTCTCAGAACTGAGCATGTGGAGAGACATTCTTTCATCTAGCACAAAGGGAACTGGTTGCAGGAAAATCTTTTACTCTGGTTTCTCAGTCTGTTTCCTAGTGCTGGTTTGAAGTTCGTGCAGTTTTCACTGTAAAAGCGATTTGGAGCTAGTACCTCCCCATATATATGTATGGAGTGGAGTTTGCAACTGAAAAGAAACTTTGTGTTCCCAACAAGCTAGGTGAAGGACGGCTTTCACACACACTTATCTCTCAGAACTGAGCATGTGGAGAGACGTTCGTTCATGTAGCAAAATGTGAACGGGTTGCAGGAAAATCTTTTAGTCTGGTTTCTCAGTCTGTTTCCTAGTGCCGGTTTGAAATTCCTGCAGTTTTCACTGTAAAACCGAGATGGAACTCGTACCTCCTCATATATATGTATGGAGTGGATTTTGCATCTGAAAAGAAACTTTGTGTTCCCAACAAGTTAGGTGAAGGACGGCTTTCACACACACTTATCTCTCAGAAATGAGCATGTGGAGAGACGTTCGTTCATCTAGCACGAAGTGAACGATTTGCAGTTGAAACATTTACTCTGGTATCTCTGACTGTTTCCTAGTGCCGGTTTGAATTTCCTGCAGTTTTCACTATAAAACGGAGTTGGAGCTAGTACCTCCCCATATATATGTATGGAATGGAGTTTGCAACTGAAAAGAACTTTGTGTTTCCAACAAGCTAGTTGAAGGGCGCCTTTCACACACACTTTTCTGTCAGAACTGAGCATGTGGAGAGACGTTCATTCATCCTGCACAAAGGGAACGGGTTGCAGGAGAATCTTTTACTCTGCTTTCTCAGTCTGTTTCCTAGTGCCGGTTTGAAGTTCCTGCAGTTTTCACTGTAAAACCGTGTTTGAGCTAGTACCTCCCCATATATATGTATGGAGTGGAGTTTGCAACTGAAAAGAAATTTTGTGTTTCCAACAAGCTAGTTGAATGACGGCTTTCACACAAATTAATCTCTCAGGAATGAGCATGCGGAGAGACGTTCGTTCATCTAGCACAAAGGGAACGGGTTGCAGGAGAAACTTTTACTCTGGTTTCTCAGTGTGTTTCCTAGTCCCGGTTTGAAGTTCCTGCAGTTTTCACTGTGAAACCGAGTTGGAGCTAGTACCTACCCATATATATGTATTTAGTGAAGTTTGCAACTGAAAAGAAAGTTTGTGTTTCAATCAAGCTATGTGAATTACGGCTTTCACACACCCTTATCTCTCAGAACTGAGCATGTGGAGAGACGTTCGTTCATCTAGCACAAAGGGAACTGGTTGCAGGAAAATCTTTTACTCTGGTTTCTCAGTCTGTTTCCTAGTGCCGGTTTGAAGTTCGTGCAGTTTTCTCTGTAAAATCGATTTGGAGCTAGTACCTCCCCATATATATGTATGGATTGGAGTATGCATCTGAAAAAAACTTTGTGTTCCCAACAAGCTAGGTGAAGGACGCTTTCACACACACTTATCTCTCAGAACTGAGCATGTGGATAGACGTTCGTTCATGTAGCAAAATGTGAACGGGTTGCAGGAAAATCTTTTTGTCTGGTTTCTCAGTCTGTTTCCTAGTGCCGGTTTGAAATTCCTGCAGTTTTCCCTGTAAAAACGAGTTGGAGCTTGTACCTCCACATATATATTATGGAGTGGATTTTGCAACTGAAAAGGAAATTTTTGTTCCCAACAAGGTAGTTGAAGGACGGCTTTCACACACACTTATCTCTCAGAACTGAGCATGTGGAGAGACGTTCGTTTATCTAGCACAAAGGGAACGGTTTGCAGGAGAAACTTTTACTCTGGATTCTAAGTCTGTTTCATAGTGCCGGTTTGAAGTTACTGCAGTTTTCACTGTAAAACCGATTTGGAGCTAGTACCTCCCCATATATATATATGGAGTGGAGTTTGCAACTGAAAGGATCTTTGTGTTCCCATCAAGCTAGGTGAAGGACGGCTTTCACACACACTTATCTCTCAGAACTGAACATGTGGAGAGACGTTCGTTCATCTAGCACAAAGGGAACGGGTTGCAGGAGAAACTTTTACTCTGGTTTCTCAGAATTTTTCCTAGTGCCGGTTTGATATTCCTGCAGTTATCACTGTAAAACTGAGTTGGAGCTAGTACCTCCCCATATATTTGTATGGAGTGGAGTTTGCAACTGAAAAGAAACTTTGTGTTCCCAACAAGCTAGGTAAAGGACTGCTTTCACACACGCTTATCTCTCAGAACTGAGCATGTGGAGAGACGTTCGTTCATATAGTACAATGGAACGGGTTGCAGAAGAATCTATTCACTGGTTTCTCAGTCTGTTTCCTAGTGCCGGTTTGAAGTTCCTGCATTTTTCACTGTAAAATCGAGTTGGAGCTTGTACCTCCCCATATATATGTAAGGAGTGGAGTTTGCATCTGAAAAGAAACTTTGAGTTTCCCACAAGCTAGTTGTAGGACGGCTTTCACACACACAGATCTCTCAGAAATGAGCATGTGAAGAGACGTTCGTTCATCTAGCACAAAGTGATCGGGTTGCAGGAGAAAATTTTACTGTGGTTTCCTAGTCTGTTTCCTAGTGCCGGATTGAAGTTCCTGCAGTTTTCACTGTAAAATCGAGTTGGAGCTAGTACCTACCCTTATATATGTATGCAGTGTAGTTTGCTTCTGAAAAGAAACTTTGTGTTCCCAAAAAGCTAGTTGAAGTACGGCTTTCACGCACAGTTATCTTTCAGAAATGAGCATGTGGAGAGACGTTCGTTCATCTAGCACGAAGGGAACGGGTTGCAGGGGAATCTATTCACTGGTTTCTCAGTCTGTTTCCTAGTGCCGGTTTAAACTTCCTGCAGTTTTCACTGTAAAATCGAGTTAGAGCTTGTACCACCCCATATATATGTAAGTAGTGGAGTTTGCATCTGAAAATAAACTATGTGTTCCCAACAAGCTAGGTGAATGACGGCTTTCACACACACTTATCTCTCAGAACTGAGCATGTGTAGAGACGTTCGTTCATCTAGCACAAAGGGAACGGTTTGTAGGAAAATCTTTTACTCTGGTTTCTCAGTCTGTTTCCAAGTGCCGGTTTGAAATTCCTGCAGTATTCACTGTAAAACCGAGTTGGAACACTTACCTCCTCATATATATGTATGGAGTTGATTTTGTATCTGAAAAGATACTATGTGTTCCCAACAAGTTAGATGAAGGACGGCTTTCACACACACTTATCTCTCAGAACTGAGCATGTGGAGAGACGTTCGTTCATCTAGCACGAAGTGAACTATTTGCAGGAGAAAATTTACTCTGGTATCTCTGTCTGTTTCCTAGTGCCGATTTGAAATACCTGCAGTTTTCCCTGTAAAACCGTGTTGGAACACGTACCTCCTCATATATATGTATGGATTGGATTTTGCATCAAAATGAAACTTTGTGTTCCCAACAAGTTTTTTGAAGGACGGCTTTCACACACACTTATCTCTCAGAACTGAGCATGTGGAGAGACGTCCGTTCATCTAGCACAAAGGGAACGTGTTGCAGGAGAAACTTTTATTCTGGTTTCTCAGTCTTTTTCCTAGTGCCGTTTTGATGTTCCTGCAGTTTTCACTGTAAAACCGAGTTGGAGCTAATAACTCACCATATATTTGTATGGAGTGGAGTTTGCAACTGAAAAGAATCTTTGTGTTCCCAACAAGCTAGGTGAAGGACGGCTTTCACACACGCTTATCTCTCAGAACTGATCATGTGGAGAGACGTTCGTTCATCTAGAACAAAGGGAACGGGTTAAAGGAGAAACTTTTACTCTGGTTTCTCAGTCTGTTTCCTAGAGCCGGTTTGAAGTTCCTGCAGTTTTCACTGTAAAACCGACTTGGAGCTAGTATCTCCCCATATATATGTATGGAGTGGAGTTAGCAACTGAAAAGACACTTTGTGTTTCCAAAAAGCTAGGTGAAGTGCGGCTTTCTCACACACTTATCTCTCAGAATTGAGCATGTGGAGAGTCGTTCGTTCATCTAGCACAAAGGGAACGGGTTGCAGGAGAACCTTTCACTCTGGTTTCTCAGTCTGTTTCCTAGTGCCAGTTTGAAGTTCCTGCAGTTTTCACTGTAAAACCGAGTTGGAGCTAGCAGCCCCCCATATATATGTATTGAGTGGAGATTGCAACTGAAAACAAACTTTGTGTTTCAAACAAGCTAGGTGAATTACGGCTTTCACACACACTTATCTCTCAGAACTGAGCATGTGGAGAGACGTTCGTTCATCTAGCACAAAAGTAACGGGTTACAGGAGAATCTTTTACTCTGGTTTCTCAGTCTGTTTCCTAGTGCCGGTTTGAAGTTCCTGCAATTTTCACTGTAAAATCGAGTTGGAGCTTGTACCTCCCCATATATATGTAAGGAGTGGAGTTTGCATCTGAAAAGAAACTTTGTGTTCCCAACAAGCTACGTGACTGAAGCCTTTCACACACAATTTTCTCTCAGAACTGAGCATGTGTAGAGACGTTCGTTCATCTAGCACCAAGGGAACGGGTTGCAGAAGAAACGTTTACTCTGGTTTCTCAGTCTGTTTCCTAGTGCCGGTTTGAAGTTCCTGCAGTTTGCACTGTAAAATAGAATTGGAGCTCGTACTTCCCCATATATATATATGGAGTGGAGTTTGCAAGTGAAAAGAAACTTTGTCTTCCCAACAACTAATTGAAGGACGGCTTTCACACATACTTATCTCTCAGAACTGAGCATGTGGTGAAACGTTCGTTCATCTAGCACAAAAGGAACGGGATGCAGGAGAATCTATTCACTGGTTTCTCAGTCTGTTTCCTAGTGCCGGTTTGAAGTTCCTGCAGTTTTCACTGTAAAATCGAGTTGGAGCTTGTACCTCCCCATATATATGTAAGGAGTGGAGTTTGCATCTGAAAAGAAACTTTGTGTTCCCAACAAGCTAGGTGAAGGACGGCTTTCACACATACTTATCTCTCAGAACTGAGCATGTGGAGAGACATTCGTTCATCAAGCACAATGGGAACGGGTTGCAGGAAAATCTTTTACTCTGATTTCTCAGTCTGTTTCCTAGTGTCGGTTTGATGTTCCTGCAGTTTTCAATGTAAAATCGAGTTGGAACTTGTGCCTCCCCATATATATGTAAGGAGTGGAGTTTGCATCTGAAAAGAAACTTTGTGTTCCCCACAAGCTAGGTGAAGGACGGCTTTCAAACACATTTATCTCTCAGAAATGAGCATGTGGAGAGATGTTCGTTCATCTAGCACGAAGTGAACGATTTGCAGGAGAAACTTTTACTCTGGTATCTCTGTTGTTTCCTAGTGCCGATTTGAAATTCCTGCAGTTTTCACTGTAAAACCGTGTTGGAACACGTACCTCTTCATATATATGTATGGATTGGATTTTGCATCTGAAAAGAAACTTTGTGTTCCCATCAAGTTATGTGAAGGACGGCTTTCACACACACTTATCTCTCAGAACTGAGCAAGTGGAGAGACGTTCGTTCATCTAGCACAAAGGGAACGGGTTGCAGGGAAACATTTACTCTGGTTTCTCAGTCTTTTTCCTAGTGCCGGTTTGATGTTCCTGCAGTTTTCACTGTAAAATCGAGTTGGAGCTAGTATCTCCCCATATATATGTATGGATTGGAGTTAGAAACTGAAAAGAAACTTTGTGTTTCCAAAAAGCTAAGTGAAGTGTGGCTTTCACACACACTTATCTCTCAGAATTGAGCATGTGGAGAGACGTTCGTTCATCTACCACAAAGGGAACGGGTTGCAGGAGAACCTTTTACTCTGGTTTCTCAGTCTGTTTCCTAGTGCCGGTTTGAAGTTCCTGCAGTTTTCACTGTAAAACCGAGTTGGAGCTAGTACCCCCCCATATATATGTATTGATTGGAGATTGCAACTGAAAAAAAACTTTGTGTTTCAAACAAGCTAGGTGAATTACGGCTTTCACACACCCTTATCTCTCAGAACTGAGCATGTGGAGAGACGTTCGTTCATCTAGCAAAAAAGGGAACGGGTTGCAGGAGAACCTTTCACTCTGGTTTCTCAGTCTGTTTCCTAGTGCCAGTTTGAAGTTCCTGCAGTTTTCACTGTAAAACCGAGTTGGAGCTAGCAGCCCCCCATATATATGTATTGAGTGGAGATTGCAACTGAAAAAAAACTTTGTGTTTCAAACAAGCTAGGTGAATTACGGCTTTCACACACACTTATCTCTCAGAACTGAGCATGTGGAGAGACGTTCGTTCATCTAGCACAAAAGTAACGGGTTACAGGAGAATCTTTTACTCTGGTTTCTCAGTCTGTTTCCTAGTGCCGGTTTGAAGTTCCTGCAATTTTCACTGTAAAATCGAGTTGGAGCTTGTACCTCCCCATATATATGTAAGGATTGGAGTTTGCATCTGAAAAGAAACTTTGTGTTCCCAACAAGCTACGTGAAGGAAGCCTTTCACACACAATTTTCTCTCAGAACTGAGCATGTGTAGAGACGTTCGTTCATCTAGCACCAAGGGAACGGGTTGCAGAAGAAACGTTTACTCTGGTTTCTCAGTCTGTTTCCTAGTGCCGGTTTGAAGTTCCTGCAGTTTGCACTGTAAAATAGAATTGGAGCTCGTACTTCCCCATATATATATATGGAGTGGAGTTTGCAAGTGAAAAGAAACTTTGTCTTCCCAACAACTAATTGAAGGACGGCTTTCACACATACTTATCTCTCAGAACTGAGCATGTGGTGAAACGTTCGTTCATCTAGCACAAAAGGAACGGGATGCAGGAGAATCTATTCACTGGTTTCTCAGTCTGTTTCCTAGTGCCGGTTTGAAGTTCCTGCAGTTTTCACTGTAAAATCGAGTTGGAGCTTGTACCTCCCCATATATATGTAAGGAGTGGAGTTTGCATCTGAAAAGAAACTTTGTGTTCCCAACAAGCTAGGTGAAGGACGGCTTTCACACATACTTATCTCTCAGAACTGAGCATGTGGAGAGACATTCGTTCATCAAGCACAAAGGGAACGGGTTGCAGGAAAATCTTTTACTCTGATTTCTCAGTCTGTTTCCTAGTGCCGATTTGAAATTCCTGCAGTTTTCACTGTAAAACCGTGTTGGAACACGTACCTCCTCATATATATGTATGGAGTGGATTTTGCATCTGAATAGAAACTTTGTGTTCCCAACAAGTTAAGTGAAGAACGGCTTTCACACACACTTATCTCTCAGAACTGAGCATGTGGAGAGACGATCGTTCATCTAGCACAAATGGAATGGGTTGCAGGAGAATCTATTCAGTGGTTTCTCAGTCTGTTTCCTAGTGTCGGTTTGATGTTCCTGCAGTTTTCAATGTAAAATCGAGTTGGAACTTGTGCCTCCCCATATATATGTAAGGAGTGGAGTTTGCATCTGAAAAGAAACTTTGTGTTCCCCACAAGCTAGGTGAAGGACGGCTTTCAAACACATTTATCTCTCAGAAATGAGCATGTGGAGAGATGTTCGTTCATCTAGCACGAAGTGAACGATTTGCAGGAGAAACTTTTACTCTGGTATCTCTGTTGTTTCCTAGTGCCGATTTGAAATTCCTGCAGTTTTCACTGTAAAACCGTGTTGGAACACGTACCTCTTCATATATATGTATGGATTGGATTTTGCATCTGAAAAGAAACTTTGTGTTCCCATCAAGTTATGTGAAGGACGGCTTTCACACACACTTATCTCTCAGAACTGAGCAAGTGGAGAGACGTTCCTTCATCTAGCACAAAGGGAACGGGTTGCAGGGAAACATTTACTCTGGTTTCTCAGTCTTTTTCCTAGTGCCGGTTTGATGTTCCTGCAGTTTTCACTGTAAAATCGAGTTGGAGCTAGTATCTCCCCATATATATGTATGGATTGGAGTTAGAAACTGAAAAGAAACTTTGTGTTTCCAAAAAGCTAAGTGAAGTGTGGCTTTCACACACACTTATCTCTCAGAATTGAGCATGTGGAGAGACGTTCGTTCATCTACCACAAAGGGAACGGGTTGCAGGAGAACCTTTTACTCTGGTTTCTCAGTCTGTTTCCTAGTGCCGGTTTGAAGTTCCTGCAGTTTTCACTGTAAAACCGAGTTGGAGCTAGTACCCCCCCATATATATGTATTGATTGGAGATTGCAACTGAAAAAAAACTTTGTGTTTCAAACAAGCTAGGTGAATTACGGCTTTCACACACCCTTATCTCTCAGAACTGAGCATGTGGAGAGACGTTCGTTCATCTAGCACAAAGGGAACGGGTTACAGGAGAATCTTTTACTCTGGTTTCTCAGTCTGTTTCCTAGTGCCGGTTTGAAGTTCGTGCAGTTTTCACTGTAAATCCGAGTTGGAGCTAGTACCTCCCCATATATATGTATGGAGTGGAGTTTGCAACTGAAAAGAAACTTTGTGTTCCCAACAAGCTAGGTGAAGGACGGCTTTCACACACACTTATCTCTCAGAAATGAGCATGTGAAGAGACGTTCGTTCATCTAGCACAAAGGGATCGGGTTGCAGGAGATAATTTTACTGTGGTTTCCTAGTCTGTTTCCTAGTGCCGGATTGATGTTCCTGCAGTTTTCACTGTAAAATCGAGTTGGAGCTAGTACCTCCCCATATATATGTATGCAGTGTATTTTGCATCTGAAAAGAAACTTTGTGTTCCCAACAAGCTAGTTGAAGGCGGCTTTAACGCACAGTTATCTTTCAGAAATGAGCATGTGGAGAGACGTTCGTTCATCTAGCACGAAGGGAAAGGGTTGCAGGGGAATCTATTCACTGGTTTCTCTGTCTGTTTCCTAGTGCCGCTTTAAACTTCCTGCAGTTTTCACTGTAAAATCGAGTTGGAGCTTGTACCACCCCATATATATGTAAGGAGAGGAGTTTGCATCTGAAAAGAAACTATGTGTTTCCAACAAGCTAGGTGAATGACGGCTTTCACACACACTTATCTCTCAGAACTGAGCATGTGGAGAGACGTTCGTTCATCTAGCACAAAGGGAACGGGTTGTAGGAAAATCTTTTACTCTGGTTTCTTAGTATGTTTCTTAGTGCCGGTTTGAAATTCCTGCAGTTTTCACTGTAAAACCGAGTTGGAACTCGTACCTCCTCATATATATGTATGGAGTGGATTTTGCATCTGAAAAGATACTTTGTGTTCCCAAAAAGTTAGTTGAAGGACGGCATTCACACACACTTATCTCTCAGAACTGAGCATGTGGAGAGACGTTCGTTCATCTAGCACGAAGTGAACGATTTGCAGGAGAAACTTTTCTCTGGTATCTCTGTCTGTTTCCTAGTGCCGATTTGAAATTCCTGCAGTTTTCCCTGTAAAACCGTGTTGGAACACGTACCTCCTCATATATATGTATGGATTGGATTTTGCATCAAAAAGAAACTTTGTGTTCCCAACAAGTTATGTGAAGGACGGCTTTCACACACACTTATCTCTCAGAACTGAGCATGTGGAGAGACGTCCGTTCATCTAGCACAAAGGGAACGGGTTGCAGGAGAAACTTTTACTCTGGTTTCTCAGTCTTTTTCCTAGTGCCGGTTGGATGTTCCTGCAGTTTTCACTGTAAAACCGAGTTGGAGCTAATAACTCACCATATATATGTATGGAGTGGAGTTTGCAACTGAAAAGAATCTTTGTGTTCCCAACAAGTTAGGTGAACGACGGCTTTCACACACGCTTATCTCTCAGAACTGAGCATGTGGAGAGACGTTCGTTCATCTAGCACTAAGGGAACGGGTTACAGGAGAATCTTTTACTCTGGTTTCTCAGTCTGTTTCCTAGAGCCGGTTTGAAGTTCCTGCAGTTTTCACTGTAAAACCGAGTTGGAGCTAGTATCTCCCCATATATATGTATGGAGTGGAGTTAGCAACTGAAAAGAAACTTTGTGTTTCCAAAAAACTAGGTGAAGGGCGGCTTTCACACACACTTATCTCTCAGAATTGAGCATGTAGAGAGACGTTCGTTCATCTAGCACAAAAGGATCGGTTTGCAGGAGAAATTTTTACTCTGGTTTCTCAGTCTGTTTCCTAGTGCCGATTTGAAATTCCTGCAGTTTTCACAGTAAAACCGTGTTGGAACACGTACTTCCTCATATATATGTATGGAGTGGATTTTGCATCTGAAAAGAAACTTTGTGTTCCCAACAAGTTAAGTGAAGAACAGCTTTCACACACACTTATCTCTGAGAACTGAGCATGTGGAGAGACGATCGTTCATCTAGCACAAAGGGAATGGGTTGCAGGTGAATCTATTCAGTGGTTTCTCAGTCTGTTTCCTAGTGTCGGTTTGATGTTCCTGCAGTTTTCAATGTAAAATCGAGTTGGAACTTGTGCCTCCCCATATATATGTATGGAGTGGAGTTTGCAACTGAAAAGAAACTTTGTGTTTCCAAAAAGCTAGGTGAAGGGGGGCTTTCACACACACTTATCTCTCAGAATTGAGCATGTAGAGAGACGTTCGTTCATCTAGCACAAAGGGAACGGGTTGCAGGAGAATCTTTTACTCTGGTTTCTCAGTCTGTTTCCTAGTTCCGGTTTGAAGTTCCTGCTGTTTTCACTGTAAAACCGAGTTGGAGCTAGTACCCCCCCATATATATGTATTGAGTGGAGATTGCAACTGAAAAAAAACTTTGTGTTTCAAACAAGATTGTTGAATTACGGCTTTCACACACACTTATCTCTCAGAACTGAGCATGTGGAGAGACGTTCGTTCATCTAGCACAAAAGTAACGGGTTACAGGAGAATCTTTTACTCTGGTTTCTCAGTCTGTTTCCTAGAGCCGGTTTGAAGTTCGTGCAGTTTTCACGGTAAAACCGAGTTGGAGCTAGTACCTCTCCATATATATGTATGGAGTGGAGTTTGCAAGTGAAAAGAAACTTTGTTTTCCCAACAAGCTAGGTGAAGGACGGCTTACACACACACTTATCTCTCAGAACTGAGCATGTGGAGAGACATTCGTTCATCTAGCACAAAGGGAACGAGTTGCAGGTGAAAGTTTTACTCTGGTTTCTCAGTATTTTTCCTAGTGGTGGTTTGATATTCCTGCAGTTATCAATGTAAAACAGAGTTGGAGCTAGTACCTCCCCATATATTTGTATGGAGTGGAGTTTGCATCTGAAAAGAAACTTTGTGTTTCCAACAAGCTAGTTGAAGGACGGCTTTCACGCACAGTTATCTTTCAGAAATGAGCATGTGGAGAGTCGTTCGTTCATCTAGCACGAAGGGAACGGGTTGCAGGGGAATCTATTCACCGGTTTCTCAGTCTGTTTCCTAGTGCCGGTTTAAAGTTCCTGCAGTTTTCACTGTAAAACCGAGTTGGAACTTGTACCACCCCATATATATGTAAGGAGTGGAGTTTGATCTGAAAAGAAATTTGGTGTTCCCAACAAGATAGGTGAATGACGGCTTTCAAACACACTTATCTCTCAGAACTGAGCATGTGGAGAGACGTTCGTTCATTTAGCACAAAGGGAACGGGTTGTAGGAAAATCTTTTTCTCTGGTTTCTCAGTCTGTTTCCTAGTGTCGGTATGAAATTCCTGCAGTTTTCACTGTAAAACCGAGTTGGAACACGTACCTCCTCATATATATGTATGGAGTGGATTTTGCATCAAAAGGATACTTTGGGTTCCCAACAAGTTAGATGAAGGACGGCTTTCACACACACTTATATCTCAGAACTGAGCATGTGGAGAGACATTCGTTCATCTAGCACGAAGTGAACGATTTTCAGGGGAAAATTTTACTCTGGTATCTCTGTCTGTTTCCTAGTGCCGGTTTGAAGTTCCTGCAGTTTTCACTGTAAAACCGATTTGGAGCTTGTACCTACCCATATATATGTATGGAGTGGAGTTTGCAACTGAAAAGAATCTTTGTGTTTCCAACAAACTAGGTGAAGTGCGGCTTTCACACACACTTATCTCTCAGAACTGAGCATTTGGAGAGACGTTCGTTCATCTAGCACAAAGGGAATGGGTTGCAGGGGAATGTTTTACTCTGGTTTCTCAGTCTGTTTCCTAGTGCCGGTTTGAAGTTACTGCAGTTTTCACTGTAAAACCGAGTTGGAGATAGTACCTCCCCATATATATGTATGGAGTGGAGTTTGCACCTGTAAAGAAACTTTGTGTTTCCAACAAGCTAGGTGAAGGACGGCTTTCACACACACTTATCTCTCAGAACTGAGCATGTGGAGAGACGTTCGTTCATCTAGCACAAAGGGAACGGGTTGCAGGGGAATCTTATACTCTGGTTTCTCAGTCTGTTTCCTAGTGCCGTTTTGAAGTTCGTGCAGTTTTCACTGTAAAAACGATTTGGAGCTAGTACCTCCCCATATATATGTAAGGAGTGGAGTGTGCATCTGAAAAGAAACTTTGTGTTCCCCACAAGCTAGGTGAAGGACGGCTTTCACACACACTTATCTCTCAGAACTGAGCATGTGGAGAGACGTTCATTAATCTAGCACAAAGGGAAGGGGTTGCAGGAAAATCTTTTACTCTGGTTTCTCAGTCTGTTTCCTAGTGCCAGTTTGACGTTCCTGTAGTTTTCACTGTAAAACCGAGTTGGAGCTAGTACCTCCACATATATATGTATGGAGTGGTGTTTGCTACTGAAAAGAAACTTTGTGTTCCCAACAAGCTTGGTGAAGGACGGCTTTCACACACACTTATCTCTCAGAAATGAGCACGTGGAGAGACGTTCGTTCATCTAGCACAACTGGAACAGGTTGCAGTAGAAACTTTTACTCTGATTTCTCAGTCTGTTTCCTAGTGACGGTTTGAAGTTCCTGCAGTTTTCCCTGTAAAAACGAGTTGGATCTAGTACCTCCACATATATATTATGGAGTGGAGTTTGCAACTGAAAAGAAATTTTTGTTCCCAACAAGCTAGTTGAAGGACGGCTTTCACACACACTTATCTCTCAAAACTGAGCATGTGGAGGGACGTTCGTTTATCTAGCACAAAGGGAACGGTTTGCAGGAGAAACTTTTACTCTGGATTCTAAGTCTGTTTCCTAGTGCCGGTTTGAAGTTCCTGCAGTTTTCACTGTAAAACCGATTTGGAGCTATTACCTCCCCATATATATGTATGGAGTGGATTTTGCATCTGAAAAGAAACTTTGTGTTCCCAACAAGTTAATTGAAGGACGGCTTTCACACACACTTATCTCTCAGAAATGAGCATGTGGAGAGACGTTCGTTCATCTAGCACGAAGTGAACGATTTGCAGGGGAAACTTTTACTCTGGTATCTCTGTCTGTTTCCTAGTGCCGGTTTGAATTTCCTGCAGTTTTCACTATAAAACGGAGTTGGAGCTAGTACCTCCCCATATATATGTATGGAATGGAGTTTGCAACTGAAAAGAAACTTTGTGTTTCCAACAAGCTAGTTGAAGGGCGCCTTTCACACACACTTTTCTCTCAGAACTGAGCATGTGGAGAGACGTTCATTCATCTAGCACAAAGGGAACTGGTTGCAGGAGAATCTTTTACTCTGCTTTCTCAGTCTGTTTCCTAGTGCCGGTTTGAAGTTCGTGCAGTTTTCACTGTAAAACCGAGTTTGAGCTAGTACCTCCCCATATATATGTATGGAGTGGATTTTGCAACTGAAAAGAAACTTTGTGTTTCCAACAAGCTAGTTGAATGACGGCTTTCACACACACTTATCTCTCAGAAATGAGCATGTGGAGAGACGTTCGTTCATCTAGCACAAAGGGAACGTGTTGCAAGCGAATCATATACTCGGATTTCTCAGTCTGTTTCCTAGTGCCGGTTTGATGTTCGTGCAGTTTTCACTCTAAAACTGAGTTGTAGCTAGTACCTACCCATATATATGTATGGATTGGAGTATGCATCTGAAAAAAACTTTGTGTTCCCAACAAGCTAGGTGAAGGACGGCTTTCACACACACTTATCTCTCAGAACTGAGCATGTGGAGAGACGTTCGTTCATGTAGCAAAATGTGAACGGGTTGCAGGAAAATCTTTAATCTGGTTTCTCAGTCTGTTTCCTAGTGCCGGTTTGAAATTCCTGCAGTTTTCCCTGTAAAAACGAGTTGGAGCTTGTACCTCCACATATATATTATGGAGTGGAGTTTGCAACTGAAAAGAAATTTTTGTTCCCAACAAGCTAGTTGAAGGACGGCTTTCACACACTTATCTCTCAGAACTGAGCATGTGGAGAGACGTTCGTTTATCTAGCACAAAGGGAACGGTTTGCAGGAGAAACTTTTACTCTGGATTCTAAGTCTGTTTCCTAGTGCCGGTTTGAAGTTCCTGCAGTTTTCACTATAAAACGGAGTTGGAGCTAGTACCTCCCCATATATATGTATGGAATGGAGTTTGCAACTGAAAAGAAACTTTGTGTTTCCAACAAGCTAGTTTAAGGGCGCCTTTCACACACACTTTTCTCTCAGAACTGAGCATGTGGAGAGACGTTCATTCATCTAGCAAAAAGGGAACGGGTTGCAGGAGAATCTTTTACTCTGATTTCTCAGTCTGTTTCCTAGTGCCGGTTTGAAATTCCTGCAGTTTTCACTGTAAAACCGAGTTGGAACTCGTACCTCCTCATATATATCTATGGAGTGGATTTTACATCTGAAAAGAAACTTTGTGTTCCCAACAAGTTAGGTGAAGGACGGCTTTCACACACACTTATCTCTCAGAACTGAGCATGTGGAGAGACGTTCGTTCATCTAGCACGAAGTGAACAATTTGCAGGAGAAACTTTTATTCTGGTATCTCTGTCTGTTTCCTAGTGCCGGTTTGAAGTTCCTGCAGTTTTCACTGTAAAACCGAGTTGGAGCTAGTACCTCCCCGTATATATGTATGGAGTGGAGTTTGCAACTGAAAAGAAACTTTGTGTTTCCAACAAGCTAAGTGAAGGGCGGCTTTCACACACACTTATCTCTCAGAACTGAGCATGTGGATAGATATTCGTTCATGTAGCACAAAGGGAACAAGTTGCAGGAGAAACTTTTACTCTGGTTTCTCAGTCTGTTTCCTAGTGCCGGTTTGAAATTCCTACAGTTTTCACTGTAAAACCGTGTTGGAGCTTGTACCTCCCCATATATATTTATGGAGTGGAGTTTGTAACTGAAAAGAAACTTTGTGTTTCCAACAAGCTTGGTGAATGACGGCTTTCACACACACTTTTCTCTCAGAACTGAGCAAGTGGAGAGACTTACGTTCATGTAGCACAAAGGGAACGGGTTGCAATAGAAACTTTTACTCTGGTTTCTCAGTCTGTTTCCTAGTGCCGGTTTGAAGTTCCTGCAGTTTTCACTGTAAAACCGAGTTTGAGCTAGTACCACCCCATATATATGTATGGAGTGGATTATGCAACTAAAAAGAAACTTTGTGTTTCCAACATGCTAGTTGAATGACGGCTTTCACACACACTTATCTCTCAGAAATGAGCATGTGGAGAGACGTTCGTTCATCTAGCACAAAGGGAACGGGTTGCAAGCGAATCTTATACTCTGGTTTCTCAGTCTGTTTCCTAGTGCCGGTTTGAAGTTCGTGCAGTTTTCACTCTAAAACTGAGTTGGAGCTAGTACCTACGCATATATATGTATGGATTGGAGTATGCATGTGAAAAAAAAAATGTGTTCCCAACAAGCTAGGTGAAGGACGGCTTTCAAACACACTTATATCTCAGAACTGAGCATGTGGAGAGACGTTCGTTCATGTAGCAAAATGTGAACGGGTTGCAGGAAAATCTTTTAGTCTGGTTTCTCAGTCTGTTTCCAAGTGCCGGTTTGAAATTCCTGCAGTTTTCACTGTAAAACCGAGTTGGAACTCGTACCTCCTTATATATATTTATGGAGTGGATTTTGCATCTGAAAAGAAACTTTGTGTTCCCAACAAGTTAGGTGAAGGACGGCTTTAACACACACTTATCTCTCAGAAATGAGCATGTGGATAGACGTTCGTTCATCTAGCACGAAGTGAACGATTTGCAGGTGAAACATTTATTCTGGTATCTCTGTCTGTTTCCTAGTGCCGGTTTGAAGTTCGTGCAGTTTTCACGGTAAAACCGAGTTGGAGCTAGTACCTCCCCATATATATGTATGGAGTGGAGTTTGCAACTGAAAAGAAACTTTGTGTTCCCAAGAAGCTAGGTGAACGACGGCTTTCACACACACTTATCTCTCAGAACTTAGCATGTGGAGAGACGTTCGTTCATCTAGCACAAAGGGAACGAGTTGCAGGGGAAAGTTTTACTCTGGTTTCTCAGTATTTTTCCTAGTGGCGGTTTGATATTCCTGCAGTTATCAATGTAAAACAGAGTTGGAGCTAGTACCTCCCCATATATTTGTATGGAGTGGAGTTTGCATCTGAAAAGAAACTTTGTGTTTCCAACAAGCTAGTTGAAGGACGGCTTTCACGCACAGTTATCTTTCAGAAATGAGCATGTGGAGAGACGTTCGTTCATCTAGCACGAAGGGAACGGGTTGCAGGGGAATCTATTCACCGGTTTCTCAGTCTGTTTCCTAGTGCCGGTTTAAAGTTCCTGCAGTTTTCACTGTAAAACCGAGTTGGAACTTGTACCACCCAATATATATGTAAGGAGTGGAGTTTGATCTGAAAAGAAATTTGGTGTTCCCAACAAGATAGGTGAATGACGGCTTTCAAACACACTTATCTCTCAGAACTGAGCATGTGGAGAGACGTTCGTTCATTTAGCACAAAGGGAACGGGTTGTAGGAAAATCTTTTTCTCTGGTTTCTCAGTCTGTTTCCTAGTGTCGGTATGAAATTCCTGCAGTTTTCACTGTAAAACCGAGTTGGAACACGTACCTCCTCATATATATGTATGGAGTGGATTTTGCATCAAAAGGATACTTTGGGTTCCCAACAAGTTAGATGAAGGACGGCTTTCACACACACTTATCTCTCAGAACTGAGCATGTGGAGAGACATTCGTTCATCTAGCACGAAGTGAACGATTTTCAGGGGAAAATTTTACTCTGGTATCTCTGTCTGTTTCCTAGTGCCGGTTTGAAGTTCCTGCAGTTTTCACTGTAAAACCGATTTGGAGCTTGTACCTACCCATATATATGTATGGAGTGGAGTTTGCAACTGAAAAGAATCTTTGTGTTTCCAACAAACTAGGTGAAGTGCGGCTTTCACACACACTTATCTCTCAGAACTGAGCATTTGGAGAGACGTTCGTTCATCTAGCACAAAGGGAATGGGTTGCAGGGGAATGTTTTACTCTGGTTTCTCAGTCTGTTTCCTAGTGCCGGTTTGAAGTTACTGCAGTTTTCACTGTAAAACCGAGTTGGAGATAGTACCTCCCCATATATATGTATGGAGTGGAGTTTGCACCTGTAAAGAAACTTTGTGTTTCCAACAAGCTAGGTGAAGGACGGCTTTCACACACACTTATCTCTCAGAACTGAGCATGTGGAGAGGCGTTCGTTCATCTAGCACAAAGGGAACGGGTTGCAGGGGAATCTTATACTCTGGTTTCTCAGTCTGTTTCCTAGTGCCGTTTTGAAGTTCGTGCAGTTTTCACTGTAAAAACGATTTGGAGCTAGTACCTCCCCATATATATGTAAGGAGTGGAGTGTGCATCTGAAAAGAAACTTTGTGTTCCCCACAAGCTAGGTGAAGGACGGCTTTCACACACACTTATCTCTCAGAACTGAGCATGTGGAGAGACGTTCATTAATCTAGCACAAAGGGAAGGGGTTGCAGGAAAATCTTTTACTCTGGTTTCTCAGTCTGTTTCCTAGTGCCAGTTTGACGTTCCTGTAGTTTTCACTGTAAAACCGAGTTGGAGCTAGTACCTCCACATATATATGTATGGAGTGGTGTTTGCTACTGAAAAGAAACTTTGTGTTCCCAACAAGCTTGGTGAAGGACGGCTTTCACACACACTTATCTCTCAGAAATGAGCACGTGGAGAGACGTTCGTTCATCTAGCACAACTGGAACAGGTTGCAGTAGAAACTTTTACTCTGATTTCTCAGTCTGTTTCCTAGTGACGGTTTGAAGTTCCTGCAGTTTTCCCTGTAAAAACGAGTTGGATCTAGTACCTCCACATATATATTATGGAGTGGAGTTTGCAACTGAAAAGAAATTTTTGTTCCCAACAAGCTAGTTGAAGGACGGCTTTCACACACACTTATCTCTCAGAAATGAGCATGTGGAGAGACGTTCGTTCATCTAGCACAAAGGGAACGTGTTGCAAGCGAATCATATACTCGGATTTCTCAGTCTGTTTCCTAGTGCCGGTTTGATGTTCGTGCAGTTTTCACTCTAAAACTGAGTTGTAGCTAGTACCTACCCATATATATGTATGGATTGGAGTATGCATCTGAAAAAAACTTTGTGTTCCCAACAAGCTAGGTGAAGGACGGCTTTCACACACACTTATCTCTCAGAACTGAGCATGTGGAGAGACGTTCGTTCATGTAGCAAAATGTGAACGGGTTGCAGGAAAATCTTTAATCTGGTTTCTCAGTCTGTTTCCTAGTGCCGGTTTGAAATTCCTGCAGTTTTCCCTGTAAAAACGAGTTGGAGCTTGTACCTCCACATATATATTATGGAGTGGAGTTTGCAACTGAAAAGAAATTTTTGTTCCCAACAAGCTAGTTGAAGGACGGCTTTCACACACTTATCTCTCAGAACTGAGCATGTGGAGAGACGTTCGTTTATCTAGCACAAAGGGAACGGTTTGCAGGAGAAACTTTTACTCTGGATTCTAAGTCTGTTTCCTAGTGCCGGTTTGAAGTTCCTGCAGTTTTCACTATAAAACGGAGTTGGAGCTAGTACCTCCCCATATATATGTATGGAATGGAGTTTGCAACTGAAAAGAAACTTTGTGTTTCCAACAAGCTAGTTTAAGGGCGCCTTTCACACACACTTTTCTCTCAGAACTGAGCATGTGGAGAGACGTTCATTCATCTAGCAAAAAGGGAACGGGTTGCAGGAGAATCTTTTACTCTGATTTCTCAGTCTGTTTCCTAGTGCCGGTTTGAAATTCCTGCAGTTTTCTCTGTAAAACAGAGTTGGAACTCGTACCTCCTCATATATATCTATGGAGTGGATTTTACATCTGAAAAGAAACTTTGTGTTCCCAACAAGTTAGGTGAAGGACGGCTTTCACACACACTTATCTCTCAGAACTGAGCATGTGGAGAGACGTTCGTTCATCTAGCACGAAGTGAACGATTTGCAGGAGAAACTTTTATTCTGGTATCTCTGTCTGTTTCCTAGTGCCGGTTTGAAGTTCCTGCAGTTTTCACTGTAAAACCGAGTTGGAGCTAGTACCTCCCCGTATATATGTATGGAGTGGAGTTTGCAACTGAAAAGAAACTTTGTGTTTCCAACAAGCTAAGTGAAGGGCGGCTTTCACACACACTTATCTCTCAGAACTGAGCATGTGGATAGATATTCGTTCATGTAGCACAAAGGGAACAAGTTGCAGGAGAAACTTTTACTCTGGTTTCTCAGTCTGTTTCCTAGTGCCGGTTTGAAATTCCTGCAGTTTTCACTGTAAAACCGAGTTGGAGCTTGTACCTCCCCATATATATTTATGGAGTGGAGTTTGTAACTGAAAAGAAACTTTGTGTTTCCAACAAGCTTGGTGAATGACGGCTTTCACACACACTTTTCTCTCAGAACTGAGCAAGTGGAGAGACTTACGTTCATGTAGCACAAAGGGAACGGGTTGCAATAGAAACTTTTACTCTGGTTTCTCAGTCTGTTTCCTAGTGCCGGTTTGAAGTTCCTGCAGTTTTCA
The DNA here is from genome assembly GCF_048773025.1 of Camelus bactrianus. Classification (NCBI taxonomy): domain Eukaryota; kingdom Metazoa; phylum Chordata; class Mammalia; order Artiodactyla; family Camelidae; genus Camelus; species Camelus bactrianus. The sequence goes on from NC_133553.1 coordinate 7,511,431, forward strand.
CTGTAAAACCGAGTTTGAGCTAGTACCTCCCCATATATATGTATGGAGTGGATTTTGCAACTAAAAAGAAACTTTGTGTTTCCAACATGCTACTTGAATGACGGCTTTCACACACAATTATCTCTCAGAAATGAGCATGTGGAGAGACGTTCGTTCATCTAGCACAAAGGGAACGGGTTGCAAGCGAATCTTATACTCTGGTTTCTCAGTCTGTTTCCTAGTGCCGGTTTGAAGTTCGTGCAGTTTTCACTCTAAAACTGAGTTGGAGCTAGTACCTACGCATATATATGTATGGATTGGAGTATGCATGTGAAAAAAAAAATGTGTTCCCAACAAGCTAGGTGAAGGACGGCTTTCACACACACTTATATCTCAGAACTGAGCATGTGGAGAGACGTTCGTTCATGTAGCAAAATGTGAACGGGTTGCAGGAAAATCTTTTAGTCTGGTTTCTCAGTCTGTTTCCAAGTGCCGGTTTGAAATTCCTGCAGTTTTCACTGTAAAACCGAGTTGGAACTCGTACCTCCTTATATATATTTATGGAGTGGATTTTGCATCTGAAAAGAAACTTTGTGTTCCCAACAAGTTAGGTGAAGGACGGCTTTCACACACACTTATCTCTCAGAAATGAGCATGTGGAGAGACGTTCGTTCATCTAGCACGAATTGAACGATTTGCTGGAGAAACTTTTATTCTGGTATCTCTGTCTGTTTCCTAGTGCCGGTTTGAAGTTCCTGCAGTTTTCACTGTAAAACCGATTTGGAGCTAGTACCTCCCCATATATATGTAAGGAGTGGAGTGTGCATCTGAAAAGAAACTTTGTTTTCCCCACAAGCTAGGTGAAGGACGGCTTTCACACACACTTATCTCTCAGAACTGAGCATGTGGAGAGACGTTCGTTAATCTAGCACAAATGGAAGGGGTTGCAGGAGAAACTTTTACTCTGGTTTCTCAGTCTGTTTCCTAGTGCCGGTTTGAAGTTCCTGCAGTTTTCCCTGTAAAAACGAGTTGGAGCTAGTACCTCCACATATATATTATGGAGTGGAGATTGCAACTGAAAAGAAACTTTTTGTTCCCAACAAGCTAGTTGAAGGACGGCTTTCACACACTTATCTCTCAGACCTGAGCATGTGGAGAGACATTCGTTTATCTAGCACAAAGGGAACGGATTGCAGGAGAAACTTTTACTCTGGATTCTAAGACTGTTTCCTAGTGCCGGTTTGAAGTTCCTGCAGTTTTCACTGTAAACCCGATTTGGAGCTAGTACCTCCCCATATAGATTTATGGAGTGGATTTTGCATCTGAAAAGAAACTTTGTGTTCCCAACAAGTTAATTGAAGTACGGCTTTCACAAACACTTATCTCTCAGAAATGAGCATGTGGAGAGAAATTCGTTCATCTAGCACGAAATGAACGATTTGCAGGGGAAACTTTTACTCTGGTATCTCAGTCTGTTTCCTAGTGCCGGTTAGAAGTTCCTGCAATTTTCAGTGTAAAACCGAGTTCGAACACGTACCTCCTCATATATATGTATATAGTGGATTTTGCTTCTGAAAAGAAACTTTGTGTTCCCAACAAGTTATTTGAAGGACGGCTTTCACACACACTTATCTCTCATAAATGAGCATGTGGAGAGACGTTCGTTCATCTAGCACGAAGTGAACGATTTTTAGGGGAAACTTTTACTCTGTTATCTGTGTCTGTTTCCTAGTGCCGGTTTGAATTTCCTGCAGTTTTCACTATAAAACGGAGTTGGAGCTAGTACCTCCCCATATATATGTATGGAATGGAGTTTGCAACTGAAAAGAAACTTTGTGTTTCCAACAAGCTAGTTGAAGGGCGCCTTTCACACACACTTTTCTCTCAGAACTGAGCATGTGGAGAGACGTTCATTCATCTAGCACAAAGGGAACGGGTTGCAGGAGAATCTTTTACTCTGCTTTCTCAGTCTGTTTCCTAGTGCCGGTTTGAAGTTCCTGCAGTTTTCACTGTAAAACCGAGTTTGAGCTAGTACCTCCCCATATATATATATGGAGTGGAGTTTGCAACTAAAAAGAAACTTTGTGTTTCCAACAAGCTAGTTGAATGACGGCTTTCGCACACACTTATCTCTCAGAAATGAGCATGTGGAGAGACGTTCGTTCATCTAGCACAAAGGGAACGGTTTGCAAGCGAATCTTATACTCTGTTTTCTCAGTCTGTTTCCTAGTGCCGGTTTGAAGTTCGTGCAGTTTTCACTCTAAAACTGAGTTGGAGCTAGTACCTACCCATATATATGTATGGATTGGAGTATGCATGTGAAAAAAAAATTGTGTTCCCAACAAGCTAGGTGAAGGACGGCTTTCACACACACTTATCTCTCAGAACTGAGCAAGTGGAGAGACGTACGTTCATGTAGCACAAAGGGAACGGGTTGCAGGAGAAACTTTTACTCTGGTTTCTCAGTCTGTTTCCTAGTGCCGGTTTGAAGTTCCTGCAGTTTTCAGTGTAAAACCGAGTTCGAACACGTACCTCCTCATATATATGTATAGAGTGGATTTTGCATCTGAAAAGAAACTTTGTGTTCCCAACAAGTTATTTGAAGGACGGCTTTCACACACACTTATCTCTCAGAAATGAGTGTGTGGAGAGACGTTCGTTCATCTAGCTCGAAGTGAACGATTTGCAGGAGAAACTTTTACTCGGGTATCTCTGTCTGTTTCCTAGTGCCGTTTTTAATTTCCTGCAGTTTTCACTATAAAACGGAGTTGGAGCTAGTACCTCCCCATATATATGTATGGAATGGAGTTTGCAAGTGAAAAGAAACTTTGTGTTTCCAACAAGCTAGTTGAAGGGCGCCTTTCACACACACTTATCTCTCAGAACTGAGCATGTGGAGAGACGTTCATTCATCTAGCACAAAGGGAACGGGTTGCAGAAGAATCTTTTACTCTGCTTTCTCAGTCTGTTTCCTAGTGCCGGTTTGAAGTTCCTGCAGTTTTCACTGTAAAACCGAGTTTGAGCTAGTACCTCCCCATATATATGTATGGAGTGGAGTTAGCAACTGAAAAGAAACTTTGTGTTCCCAACAAGTTAGATGAAGAACGGCTTTCACACACACTTATCTCTCAGAAATGAGCATGTGGAGAGACGTTCGTTCATCTAGCACAAAGGGAACGGGTTGCAGGGGAAACTTTTACTCTGGTTTCTCAGTCTGTTTCCTAGTGCCGGTTTGAAGTTCATGCAGTTTTCACTGTAAAACTGAGTTGGAGCTTGTACCTACCCATATATATGTATGGAGTGGAGTATGCATCTGAATAAAACTTTGTGTTCCCAACAAGCTAGGTGAAGGACGGCTTTCACACACACTTATCTCTCAGATCTGAGCATGTGGAGAGAAGTTCGTTCATCTATCACAATGGGAACGGGTTGCAGGAGAATCTATTCACTGGTTTCTCAGTCTGTTTCCTAGTGCCGGTTTGATGTTCCTGCAATTTTCACTGTAAAATCGAGTTGGAGCTTGTACTTCCCCATATATATGTAAGGAGTGGAGTTTGCATCTGAAAAGAAACTTTGATTTTCCCACAAGCAAGGTGAAGGACGGCTTTCACACACACTTATCTCTCAGAAATGAGCATGTGGAGAGACGTTCGTTCATCTAGCACAAAGGGATCGGTTTGCAGGAGAAAATTTTACTGTGGTTTCCTAGTCTGTTTCCTAGTGCCGGATTGAAGTTCCTGCAGTTTTCACTGTAAAACCGAGTTGGAGCTAGTACCTCCCCATATATATGTATGGAATGGAGTTTGCAACTGAAAAGAAACTTTGTGTTTCCAACAAGCTAGTTGAAGGGCGCCTTTCACACACACATTTCTCTCAGAACTGAGCATGTGGAGAGACGTTCATTCATCTAGCACAAAGGGAACGGGTTGCAGGAGAAGCTTTTACTCTGCTTTCTCAGTCTGTTTCCTAGTGCCGGTTTGAAGTTCCTGCAGTTTTCACTGTAAAACCGAGTTTGAGCTAGTACCTCCCCATATATATGTATGGAGTGGAGTTTGCAACTGAAAAGAAACTTTGTGTTTCCAACAAGCTAGTTGAATGACGGCTTTCACACACACTTATCTCTCAGAAATGAGCATGTGGAGAGACGTTCGTTCATCTAGCACAAAGGGAACGGGTTGCAAGCGAATCATATACTCGGGTTTCTCAGTCTGTTTCCTAGTGCCGGTTTGATGTTCGTGCAGTTTTCACTCTAAAACTGAGTTGGAACTAGTACCTACCCATATATATGTATGGATTGGAGTATGCATCTGAAAAAAACTTTGTGTTCCCAACAAGCTAGTTGAAGGACGGCTTTCACACACACTTATCTCTCAGAACTGAGCATGTGGAGAGACGTTCGTTCATGTAGCAAAATGTGAACGGGTTGCAGGAAAATCTTTTAGTCTGGTTTCTCAGTCTGTTTCCTAGTGCCGGTTTGAAATTCCTGCAGTTTTCACTGTAAAACCGAGATGGAACTCGTACCTCCTCATATATATGTATGGAGTGGATTTTGCATCTGAAAAGAAACTTTGTGTTCCCAACAAGTTAGGTGAAGGACGGCTTTCACACACACTTATATCTCAGAAATGAGCATGTGGAGAGACGTTCGTTCATCTAGCACGAATTGAACGATTTGCTGGAGAAACTTTTATTCTGGTATCTCTGTCTGTTTCCTAGTGCCGGTTTGAAGTTCCTGCAGTTTTCACTGTAAAACCGATTTGGAGCTAGTACCTCCCCATATATATGTAAGGAGTGGAGTGTGCATCTGAAAAGAAACTTTGTTTTCCCCACAAGCTAGGTGAAGGACGGCTTTCACACACACTTATCTCTCAGAACTGAGCATGTGGAGAGACGTTCGTTAATCTAGCACAAAGGGAATGGGTTGCAGGGGAATGTTTTACTCTAGTTTCTCAGTCTGTTTCCTAGTGCCGGTTTGAAGTTACTGCAGTTTTCACTGTAAAACCGAGTTGGAGATAGTACCTCCCCATATATATGTATGGAGTGGAGTTTGCACCTGTAAAGAAACTTTGTGTTTCCAACAAGCTAGGTGAAGGACGGCTTTCACACACACTTATCTCTCAGAACTGAGCATGTGGAGAGACGTTCGTTCATCTAGCACAAAGGGAACGGGTTGCAGGGGAATCTTATACTCTGGTTTCTCAGTCTGTTTCCTAGTGCCGTTTTGAAGTTCGTGCAGTTTTCACTGTAAAAACGATTTGGAGCTAGTACCTCCCCATATATATGTAAGGAGTGGAGTGTGCATCTGAAAAGAAACTTTGTGTTCCCCACAAGCTAGGTGAAGGACGGCTTTCACACACACTTATCTCTCAGAACTGAGCATGTGGAGAGACGTTCATTAATCTAGCACAAAGGGAAGGGGTTGCAGGAAAATCTTTTACTCTGGTTTCTCAGTCTGTTTCCTAGTGCCAGTTTGACGTTCCTGTAGTTTTCACTGTAAAACCGAGTTGGAGCTAGTACCTCCACATATATATGTATGGGGTGGTGTTTGCTACTGAAAAGAAACTTTGTGTTCCCAACAAGCTTGGTGAAGGACGGCTTTCACACACACTTATCTCTCAGAAATGAGCACGTGGAGAGACGTTCGTTCATCTAGCACAACTGGAACAGGTTGCAGTAGAAACTTTTACTCTGATTTCTCAGTCTGTTTCCTAGTGACGGTTTGAAGTTCCTGCAGTTTTCCCTGTAAAAACGAGTTGGATCTAGTACCTCCACATATATATTATGGAGTGGAGTTTGCAACTGAAAAGAAATTTTTGTTCCCAACAAGCTAGTTGAAGGACGGCTTTCACACACACTTATCTCTCAAAACTGAGCATGTGGAGGGACGTTCGTTTATCTAGCACAAAGGGAACGGTTTGCAGGAGAAACTTTTACTCTGGATTCTAAGTCTGTTTCCTAGTGCCGGTTTGAAGTTCCTGCAGTTTTCACTGTAAAACCGATTTGGAGCTATTACCTCCCCATATATATGTATGGAGTGGATTTTGCATCTGAAAAGAAACTTTGTGTTTCCAACAAGCTAGTTGAAGGACGGCTTTCACGCACAGTTATCTTTCAGAAATGAGCATGTGGAGAGACGTTCGTTCATCTAGCACGAAGGGAACGGGTTGCAGGGGAATCTATTCACCGGTTTCTCAGTCTGTTTCCTAGTGCCGGTTTAAAGTTCCTGCAGTTTTCACTGTAAAACCGAGTTGGAACTTGTACCACCCCATATATATGTATGGAGTGGAGTTTGATCTGAAAAGAAATTTGGTGTTCCCAACAAGATAGGTGAATGACGGCTTTCAAACACACTTATCTCTCAGAACTGAGCATGTGGAGAGACGTTCGTTCATTTAGCACAAAGGGAACGGGTTGTAGGAAAATCTTTTTCTCTGGTTTCTCAGTCTGTTTCCTAGTGTCGGTATGAAATTCCTGCAGTTTTCACTGTAAAACCGAGTTGGAACACGTACCTCCTCATATATATGTATGGAGTGGATTTTGCATCAAAAGGATACTTTGGGTTCCCAACAAGTTAGATGAAGGACGGCTTTCACACACACTTATATCTCAGAACTGAGCATGTGGAGAGACATTCGTTCATCTAGCACGAAGTGAACGATTTTCAGGGGAAAATTTTACTCTGGTATCTCTGTCTGTTTCCTAGTGCCGGTTTGAAGTTCCTGCAGTTTTCACTGTAAAACCGATTTGGAGCTTGTACCTACCCATATATATGTATGGAGTGGAGTTTGCAACTGAAAAGAATCTTTGTGTTTCCAACAAACTAGGTGAAGTGCGGCTTTCACACACACTTATCTCTCAGAACTGAGCATTTGGAGAGACGTTCGTTCATCTAGCACAAAGGGAATGGGTTGCAGGGGAATGTTTTACTCTGGTTTCTCAGTCTGTTTCCTAGTGCCGGTTTGAAGTTACTGCAGTTTTCACTGTAAAACCGAGTTGGAGATAGTACCTCCCCATATATATGTATGGAGTGGAGTTTGCACCTGTAAAGAAACTTTGTGTTTCCAACAAGCTAGGTGAAGGACGGCTTTCACACACACTTATCTCTCAGAACTGAGCATGTGGAGAGACGTTCGTTCATCTAGCACAAAGGGAACGGGTTGCAGGGGAATCTTATACTCTGGTTTCTCAGTCTGTTTCCTAGTGCCGTTTTGAAGTTCGTGCAGTTTTCACTGTAAAAACGATTTGGAGCTAGTACCTCCCCATATATATGTAAGGAGTGGAGTGTGCATCTGAAAAGAAACTTTGTGTTCCCCACAAGCTAGGTGAAGGACGGCTTTCACACACACTTATCTCTCAGAACTGAGCATGTGGAGAGACGTTCATTAATCTAGCACAAAGGGAAGGGGTTGCAGGAAAATCTTTTACTCTGGTTTCTCAGTCTGTTTCCTAGTGCCAGTTTGACGTTCCTGTAGTTTTCACTGTAAAACCGAGTTGGAGCTAGTACCTCCACATATATATGTATGGAGTGGTGTTTGCTACTGAAAAGAAACTTTGTGTTCCCAACAAGCTTGGTGAAGGACGGCTTTCACACACACTTATCTCTCAGAAATGAGCACGTGGAGAGACGTTCGTTCATCTAGCACAACTGGAACAGTTTGCAGTAGAAACTTTTACTCTGATTTCTCAGTCTGTTTCCTAGTGACGGTTTGAAGTTCCTGCAGTTTTCCCTGTAAAAACGAGTTGGATCTAGTACCTCCACATATATATTATGGAGTGGAGTTTGCAACTGAAAAGAAATTTTTGTTCCCAACAAGCTAGTTGAAGGACGGCTTTCACACACACTTATCTCTCAAAACTGAGCATGTGGAGGGACGTTCGTTTATCTAGCACAAAGGGAACGGTTTGCAGGAGAAACTTTTACTCTGGATTCTAAGTCTGTTTCCTAGTGCCGGTTTGAAGTTCCTGCAGTTTTCACTGTAAAACCGATTTGGAGCTATTACCTCCCCATATATATGTATGGAGTGGATTTTGCATCTGAAAAGAAACTTTGTGTTCCCAACAAGTTAATTGAAGGACGGCTTTCACACACACTTATCTCTCAGAAATGAGCATGTGGAGAGACGTTCGTTCATCTAGCACGAAGTGAACGATTTGCAGGGGAAACTTTTACTCTGGTATCTCTGTCTGTTTCCTAGTGCCGGTTTGAATTTCCTGCAGTTTTCACTATAAAACGGAGTTGGAGCTAGTACCTCCCCATATATATGTATGGAATGGATTTTGCAACTGAAAAGAAACTTTGTGTTTCCAACAAGCTAGTTGAAGGGCGCCTTTCACACACACTTTTCTCTCAGAACTGAGCATGTGGAGAGACGTTCATTCATCTAGCACAAAGGGAACTGGTTGCAGGAGAATCTTTTACTCTGCTTTCTCAGTCTGTTTCCTAGTGCCGGTTTGAAGTTCGTGCAGTTTTCACTGTAAAACCGAGTTTGAGCTAGTACCTCCCCATATATATGTATGGAGTGGAGTTTGCAACTGAAAAGAAACTTTGTGTTTCCAACAAGCTAGTTGAATGACGGCTTTCACACACACTTATCTCTCAGAAATGAGCATGTGGAGAGACGTTCGTTCATCTAGCACAAAGGGAACGTGTTGCAAGCGAATCATATACTCGGATTTCTCAGTCTGTTTCCTAGTGCCGGTTTGATGTTCGTGCAGTTTTCACTCTAAAACTGAGTTGTAGCTAGTACCTACCCATATATATGTATGGATTGGAGTATGCATCTGAAAAAAACTTTGTGTTCCCAACAAGCTAGGTGAAGGACGGCTTTCACACACACTTATCTCTCAGAACTGAGCATGTGGAGAGACGTTCGTTCATGTAGCAAAATGTGAACGGGTTGCAGGAAAATCTTTAATCTGGTTTCTCAGTCTGTTTCCTAGTGCCGGTTTGAAATTCCTGCAGTTTTCCCTGTAAAAACGAGTTGGAGCTTGTACCTCCACATATATATTATGGAGTGGAGTTTGCAACTGAAAAGAAATTTTTGTTCCCAACAAGCTAGTTGAAGGACGGCTTTCACACACTTATCTCTCAGAACTGAGCATGTGGAGAGACGTTCGTTTATCTAGCACAAAGGGAACGGTTTGCAGGAGAAACTTTTACTCTGGATTCTAAGTCTGTTTCCTAGTGCCGGTTTGAAGTTCCTGCAGTTTTCACTATAAAACGGAGTTGGAGCTAGTACCTCCCCATATATATGTATGGAATGGAGTTTGCAACTGAAAAGAAACTTTGTGTTTCCAACAAGCTAGTTTAAGGGCGCCTTTCACACACACTTTTCTCTCAGAACTGAGCATGTGGAGAGACGTTCATTCATCTAGCAAAAAGGGAACGGGTTGCAGGAGAATCTTTTACTCTGATTTCTCAGTCTGTTTCCTAGTGCCGGTTTGAAATTCCTGCAGTTTTCACTGTAAAACCGAGTTGGAACTCGTACCTCCTCATATATATCTATGGAGTGGATTTTACATCTGAAAAGAAACTTTGTGTTCCCAACAAGTTAGGTGAAGGACGGCTTTCACACACACTTATCTCTCAGAACTGAGCATGTGGAGAGACGTTCGTTCATCTAGCACGAAGTGAACGATTTGCAGGAGAAACTTTTATTCTGGTATCTCTGTCTGTTTCCTAGTGCCGGTTTGAAGTTCCTGCAGTTTTCACTGTAAAACCGAGTTGGAGCTAGTACCTCCCCGTATATATGTATGGAGTGGAGTTTGCAACTGAAAAGAAACTTTGTGTTTCCAACAAGCTAAGTGAAGGGCGGCTTTCACACACACTTATCTCTCAGAACTGAGCATGTGGATAGATATTCGTTCATGTAGCACAAAGGGAACAAGTTGCAGGAGAAACTTTTACTCTGGTTTCTCAGTCTGTTTCCTAGTGCCGGTTTGAAATTCCTGCAGTTTTCACTGTAAAACCGTGTTGGAGCTTGTACCTCCCCATATATATTTATGGAGTGGAGTTTGTAACTGAAAAGAAACTTTGTGTTTCCAACAAGCTTGATGAATGACGGCTTTCACACACACTTTTCTCTCAGAACTGAGCAAGTGGAGAGACTTACGTTCATGTAGCACAAAGGGAACGGGTTGCAATAGAAACTTTTACTCTGGTTTCTCAGTCTGTTTCCTAGTGCCGGTTTGAAGTTCCTGCAGTTTTCACTGTAAAACCGAGTTTGAGCTAGTACCTCCCCATATATATGTATGGAGTGGATTATGCAACTAAAAAGAAACTTTGTGTTTCCAACATGCTAGTTGAATGACGGCTTTCACACACACTTATCTCTCAGAAATGAGCATGTGGAGAGACGTTCGTTCATCTAGCACAAAGGGAACGGGTTGCAAGCGAATCTTATACTCTGGTTTCTCAGTCTGTTTCCTAGTGCCTGTTTGAAGTTCGTGCAGTTTTCACTCTAAAACTGAGTTGGAGCTAGTACCTACGCATATATATGTATGGATTGGAGTATGCATGTGAAAAAAAAAATGTGTTCCCAACAAGCTAGGTGAAGGACGGCTTTCAAACACACTTATATCTCAGAACTGAGCATGTGGAGAGACGTTCGTTCATGTAGCAAAATGTGAACGGGTTGCAGGATAATCTTTTAGTCTGGTTTCTCAGTCTGTTTCCAAGTGCCGGTTTGAAATTCCTGTAGTTTTCACTGTAAAACCGAGTTGGAACTCGTACCTCCTTATATATATTTATGGAGTGGATTTTGCATCTGAAAAGAAACTTTGTGTTCCCAACAAGTTAGGTGAAGGACGGCTTTAACACACACTTATCTCTCAGAAATGAGCATGTGGATAGACGTTCGTTCATCTAGCACGAAGTGAACGATTTGCAGGTGAAACATTTATTCTGGTATCTCTGTCTGTTTCCTAGTGCCGGTTTGAAGTTCGTGCAGTTATCACGGTAAAACCGAGTTGGAGCTAGTACCTCCCCATATATATGTATGGAGTGGAGTTTGCAACTGAAAAGAAACTTTGTGTTCCCAAGAAGCTAGGTGAACGACGGCTTTCACACACACTTATCTCTCAGAACTTAGCATGTGGAGAGACGTTCGTTCATCTAGCACAAAGGGAACGAGTTGCAGGGGAAAGTTTTACTCTGGTTTCTCAGTATTTTTCCTAGTGGCGGTTTGATATTCCTGCAGTTATCAATGTAAAACAGAGTTGGAGCTAGTACCTCCCCATATATTTGTATGGAGTGGAGTTTGCATCTGAAAAGAAACTTTGTGTTTCCAACAAGCTAGTTGAAGGACGGCTTTCACGCACAGTTATCTTTCAGAAATGAGCATGTGGAGAGACGTTCGTTCATCTAGCACGAAGGGAACGGGTTGCAGGGGAATCTATTCACCGGTTTCTCAGTCTGTTTCCTAGTGCCGGTTTAAAGTTCCTGCAGTTTTCACTGTAAAACCGAGTTGGAACTTGTACCACCCCATATATATGTAAGGAGTGGAGTTTGATCTGAAAAGAAATTTGGTGTTCCCAACAAGATAGGTGAATGACGGCTTTCAAACACACTTATCTCTCAGAACTGAGCATGTGGAGAGACGTTCGTTCATTTAGCACAAAGGGAACGGGTTGTAGGAAAATCTTTTTCTCTGGTTTCTCAGTCTGTTTCCTAGTGTCGGTATGAAATTCCTGCAGTTTTAACTGTAAAACCGAGTTGGAACACGTACCTCCTCATATATATGTATGGAGTGGATTTTGCACCTGTAAAGAAACTTTGTGTTTCCAACAAGCTAGGTGAAGGACGGCTTTCACACACACTTATATCTCAGAACTGAGCATGTGGAGAGACATTCGTTCATCTAGCACGAAGTGAACGATTTTCAGGGGAAAATTTTACTCTGGTATCTCTGTCTGTTTCCTAGTGCCGGTTTGAAGTTCCTGCAGTTTTCACTGTAAAACCGATTTGGAGCTTGTACCTACCCATATATATGTATGGAGTGGAGTTTGCAACTGAAAAGAATCTTTGTGTTTCCAACAAACTAGGTGAAGTGCGGCTTTCACACACACTTATCTCTCAGAACTGAGCATTTGGAGAGACGTTCGTTCATCTAGCACAAAGGGAATGGGTTGCAGGGGAATCTTTTACTCTGGTTTCTCAGTCTGTTTCCTAGTGCCGGTTTGAAGTTACTGCAGTTTTCACTGTAAAACCGAGTTGGAGATAGTACCTCCCCATATATATGTATGGAGTGGAGTTTGCACCTGTAAAGAAACTTTGTGTTTCCAACAAGCTAGGTGAAGGACGGCTTTCACACACACTTATCTCTCAGAACTGAGCATGTGGAGAGACGTTCGTTCATCTAGCACAAAGGGAACGGGTTGCAGGGGAATCTTATACTCTGGATTCTCAGTCTGTTTCTTAGTGCCGTTTTGAAGTTCGTGCAGTTTTCACTGTAAAAACGATTTGGAGCTAGTACCTCCCCATATATATGTAAGGAGTGGAGTGTGCATCTGAAAAGAAACTTTGTGTTCCCCACAAGCTAGGTGAAGGACGGCTTTCACACACACTTATCTCTCAGAACTGAGCATGTGGAGAGACGTTCATTAATCTAGCACAAAGGGAAGGGGTTGCAGGAAAATCTTTTACTCTGGTTTCTCAGTCTGTTTCCTAGTGCCAGTTTGACGTTCCTGTAGTTTTCACTGTAAAACCGAGTTGGAGCTAGTACCTCCACATATATATGTATGGAGTGGTGTTTGCTACTGAAAAGAAACTTTGTGTTCCCAACAAGCTTGGTGAAGGACGGCTTTCACACACACTTATCTCTCAGAAATGAGCACGTGGAGAGACGTTCGTTCATCTAGCACAACTGGAACAGGTTGCAGTAGAAACTTTTACTCTGATTTCTCAGTCTGTTTCCTAGTGACGGTTTGAAGTTCCTGCAGTTTTCCCTGTAAAAACGAGTTGGATCTAGTACCTCCACATATATATTATGGAGTGGAGTTTGCAACTGAAAAGAAATTTTTGTTCCCAACAAGCTAGTTGAAGGACGGCTTTCACACACACTTATCTCTCAAAACAGAGCATGTGGAGGGACGTTCGTTTATCTAGCACAAAGGGAACGGTTTGCAGGAGAAACTTTTCTCTGGATTCTAAGTCTGTTTCCTAGTGCCGGTTTGAAGTTCCTGCAGTTTTCACTGTAAAACCGATTTGGAGCTATTACCTCCCCATATATATGTATGGAGTGGATTTTGCATCTGAAAAGAAACTTTGTGTTCCCAACAAGTTAATTGAAGGACGGCTTTCACACACACTTATCTCTCAGAAATGAGCATGTGGAGAGACGTTCGTTCATCTAGCACGAAGTGAACGATTTGCAGGGGAAACTTTTACTCTGGTATCTCTGTCTGTTTCCTAGTGCCGGTTTGAATTTCCTGCAGTTTTCACTATAAAACGGAGTTGGAGCTAGTACCTCCCCATATATATGTATGGAATGGAGTTTGCAACTGAAAAGAAACTTTGTGTTTCCAACAAGCTAGTTGAAGGGCGCCTTTCACACACACTTTTCTCTCAGAACTGAGCATGTGGAGAGACGTTCATTCATCTAGCACAAAGGGAACTGGTTGCAGGAGAATCTTTTACTCTGCTTTCTCAGTCTGTTTCCTAGTGCCGGTTTGAAGTTCGTGCAGTTTTCACTGTAAAACCGAGTTTGAGCTAGTACCTCCCCATATATATGTATGGAGTGGAGTTTGCAACTGAAAAGAAACTTTGTTTTTCCAACAAGCTAGTTGAATGACGGCTTTCACACACACTTATCTCTCAGAAATGAGCATGTGGAGAGACGTTCGTTCATCTAGCACAAAGGGAACGTGTTGCAAGCGAATCATATACTCGGATTTCTCAGTCTGTTTCCTAGTGCCGGTTTGATGTTCGTGCAGTTTTCACTCTAAAACTGAGTTGTAGCTAGTACCTACCCATATATATGTATGGATTGGAGTATGCATCTGAAAAAAACTTTGTGTTCCCAACAAGCTAGGTGAATGACGGCTTTCACACACACTTATCTCTCAGAACTGAGCATGTGGAGAGACGTTCGTTCATGTAGCAAAATGTGAACGGGTTGCAGGAAAATCTTTAATCTGGTTTCTCAGTCTGTTTCCTAGTGCCGGTTTGAAATTCCTGCAGTTTTCCCTGTAAAAACGAGTTGGAGCTTGTACCTCCACATATATATTATGGAGTGGAGTTTGCAACTGAAAAGAAATTTTTGTTCCCAACAAGCTAGTTGAAGGACGGCTTTCACACACACTTATCTCTCAGAAATGAGCATGTGGAGAGACGTTCGTTTATCTAGCACAAAGGGAACGGTTTGCAGGAGAAACTTTTACTCTGGATTCTAAGTCTGTTTCCTAGTGCCGGTTTGAAGTTCCTGCAGTTTTCACTATAAAACGGAGTTGGAGCTAGTACCTCCCCATATATATGTATGGAATGGAGTTTGCAACTGAAAAGAAACTTTGTGTTTCCAACAAGCTAGTTTAAGGGCGCCTTTCACACACACTTTTCTCTCAGAACTGAGCATGTGGAGAGACGTTCATTCATCTAGCAAAAAGGGAACGGGTTGCAGGAGAATCTTTTACTCTGATTTCTCAGTCTGTTTCCTAGTGCCGGTTTGAAATTCCTGCAGTTTTCACTGTAAAACAGAGTTGGAACTCGTACCTCCTCATATATATCTATGGAGTGGATTTTACATCTGAAAAGAAACTTTGTGTTCCCAACAAGTTAGGTGAAGGACGGCTTTCACACACACTTATCTCTCAGAACTGAGCATGTGGAGAGACGTTCGTTCATCTAGCACGAAGTGAACGATTTGCAGGAGAAACTTTTATTCTGGTATCTCTGTCTGTTTCCTAGTGCCGGTTTGAAATTCCTGCAGTTTTCACTGTAAAACCGAGTTGGAGCTAGTACCTCCCCGTATATATGTATGGAGTGGAGTTTGCAACTGAAAAGAAACTTTGTGTTTCCAACAAGCTAAGTGAAGGGCGGCTTTCACACACACTTATCTCTCAGAACTGAGCATGTGGATAGATATTCGTTCATGTAGCACAAAGGGAACAAGTTGCAGGAGAAACTTTTACTCTGGTTTCTCAGTCTGTTTCCTAGTGCCGGTTTGAAATTCCTGCAGTTTTCACTGTAAAACCGAGTTGGAGCTTGTACCTCCCCATATATATTTATGGAGTGGAGTTTGTAACTGAAAAGAAACTTTGTGTTTCCAACAAGCTTGGTGAATGACGGCTTTCACACACACTTTTCTCTCAGAACTGAGCAAGTGGAGAGACTTACGTTCATGTAGCACAAAGGGAACGGGTTGCAATAGAAACTTTTACTCTGGTTTCTCAGTCTGTTTCCTAGTGCCGGTTTGAAGTTCCTGCAGTTTTCACTGTAAAACCGAGTTTGAGCTAGTACCTCCCCATATGTATGTATGGAGTGGATTTTGCAACTAAAAAGAAACTTTGTGTTTCCAACATGCTACTTGAATGACGGCTTTCACACACACTTATCTCTCAGAAATGAGCATGTGGAGAGACGTTCGTTCATCTAGCACAAAGGGAACGGGTTGCAAGCGAATCTTATACTCTGGTTTCTCAGTCTGTTTCCTAGTGCCGGTTTGAAGTTCGTGCAGTTTTCACTCTAAAACTGAGTTGGAGCTAGTACCTACGCATATATATGTATGGATTGGAGTATGCATGTGAAAAAAAAAATGTGTTCCCAACAAGCTAGGTGAAGGACGGCTTTCACACACACTTATATCTCAGAACTGAGCATGTGGAGAGACGTTCGTTCATGTAGCAAAATGTGAACGGGTTGCAGGAAAATCTTTTAGTCTGGTTTCTCAGTCTGTTTCCAAGTGCCGGTTTGAAATTCCTGCAGTTTTCACTGTAAAACCGAGTTGGAACTCGTACCTCCTTATATATATTTATGGAGTGGATTTTGCATCTGAAAAGAAACTTTGTGTTCCCAAGGAGTTAGGTGAAGGACGGCTTTCACACACACTTATCTCTCAGAAATGAGCATGTGGATAGACGTTCGTTCATCTAGCACGAAGTGAACGATTTGCAGGTGAAACTTTTATTCTGGTATCTCTGTCTGTTTCCTAGTGCCGGTTTGATGTTCCTGCAGTTTTCACTGTAAAACCGTGTTGGAGCTAGTACCTCCCCATATATATCTATGGAGTGGAGTTTGCAAGTGGAAAGAAACTATGTGTTCCCAACAAGCTAGGTGAAGGACGGCTTTCACACACACTTATCTCTCAGAACTGAGCAAGTGGAGAGACGTACGTTCATGTAGCACAAAGGGAACGGGTTGCAGGAGAAACTTTTACTCTGGTTTCTCAGTCTGTTTCCTAGTGCCGGTTTGAAGTTCCTGCAGTTTTCAGTGTAAAACCGAGTTCGAACACGTACCTCCTCATATATATGTATAGAGTGGATTTTGCATCTGAAAAGAAACTTTGTGTTCCCAACAAGTTATTTGAAGGACGGCTTTCACACACACTTATCTCTCAGAAATGAGCGTGTGGAGAGACGTTCGTTCATCTAGCTCGAAGTGAACGATTTGCAGGAGAAACATTTACTCGGGTATCTCTGTCTGTTTCCTAGTGCCGTTTTAAATTTCCTGCAGTTTTCACTATAAAACGGAGTTGGAGCTAGTACCTCCCCATATATATGTATGGAATGGAGTTTGCAAGTGAAAAGAAACTTTGTGTTTCCAACAAGCTAGTTGAAGGGCGCCTTTCACACACACTTATCTCTCAGAACTGAGCATGTGGAGAGACGTTCATTCATCTAGCACAAAGGGAACGGGTTGCAGAAGAATCTTTTACTCTGCTTTCTCAGTCTGTTTCCTAGTGCCGGTTTGAAGTTCCTGCAGTTTTCACTGTAAAACCGAGTTTGAGCTAGTACCTCCCCATATATATGTATGGAGTGGAGTTAGCAACTGAAAAGAAACTTTGTGTTCCCAACAAGTTAGATGAAGAACGGCTTTCACACACACTTATCTCTCAGAAATGAGCATGTGGAGAGACGTTCGTTCATCTAGCACAAAGGGAACGGGTTGCAGGGGAAACTTTTACTCTGGTTTCTCAGTCTGTTTCCTAGTGCCGGTTTGAAGTTCATGCAGTTTTCACTGTAAAACTGAGTTGGAGCTAGTACCTACCCATATATATGTATGGAGTGGAGTATGCATCTGAATAAAACTTTGTGTTCCCAACAAGCTAGGTGAAGGACGGCTTTCACACACACTTATCTCTCAGATCTGAGCATGTGGAGAGAAGTTCGTTCATCTAGCACAATGGGAACGGGTTGCAGGAGAATCTATTCACTGGTTTCTCAGTCTGTTTCCTAGTGCCGGTTTGATGTTCCTGCAATTTTCACTGTAAAATCGAGTTGGAGCTTGTACTTCCCCATATATATGTAAGGAGTGGAGTTTGCATCTGAAAAGAAACTTTGATTTTCCCACAAGCAAGGTGAAGGACGGCTTTCACACACACTTATCTCTCAGAAATGAGCATGTGGAGAGACGTTCGTTCATCTAGCACAAAGGGATCGGTTTGCAGGAGAAAATTTTACTGTGGTTTCCTAGTCTGTTTCCTAGTGCCGGATTGAAGTTCCTGCAGTTTTCACTGTAAAACCGAGTTGGAGCTAGTACCTCCCCATAAATATGTATGGAATGGAGTTTGCAACTGAAAAGAAACTTTGTGTTTCCAACAAGCTAGTTGAAGGGCGCCTTTCACACACACTTTTCTCTCAGAACTGAGCATGTGGAGAGACGTTCATTCATCTAGCACAAAGGGAACGGGTTGCAGGAGAATCTTTTACTCTGCTTTCTCAGTCTGTTTCCTAGTGCCGGTTTGAAGTTCCTGCAGTTTTCACTGTAAAACCGAGTTTGAGCTAGTACCTCCCCATATATATGTATGGAATGGAGTTTGCAACTGAAAAGAAACTTTGTGTTTCCAACAAGCTAGTTGAATGACGGCTTTCACACACACTTATCTCTCAGAAATGAGCATGTGGAGAGACGTTCGTTCATCTAGCACAAAGGGAACGGGTTGCAAGCGAATCATATACTCGGGTTTCTCAGTCTGTTTCCTAGTGCCGGTTTGATGTTCGTGCAGTTTTCACTCTAAAACTGAGTTGGAACTAGTACCTACCCATATATATGTATGGATTGGAGTATGCATCTGAAAAAAACTTTGTGTTCCCAACAAGCTAGTTGAAGGACGGCTTTCACACACACTTATCTCTCAGAACTGAGCATGTGGAGAGACGTTCGTTCATGTAGCAAAATGTGAACGGGTTGCAGGAAAATCTTTTAGTCTGGTTTCTCAGTCTGTTTCCTAGTGCCGGTTTGAAATTCCTGCAGTTTTCACTGTAAAACCGAGATGGAACTCGTACCTCCTCATATATATGTATGGAGTGGATTTTGCATCTGAAAAGAAACTTTGTGTTCCCAACAAGTTAGGTGAAGGACGGCTTTCACACACACTTATCTCTCAGAAATGAGCATGTGGAGAGACGTTCGTTCATCTAGCACGAATTGAACGATTTGCTGGAGAAACTTTTATTCTGGTATCTCTGTCTGTTTCCTAGTGCCGGTTTGAAGTTCCTGCAGTTTTCACTGTAAAACCGATTTGGAGCTAGTACCTCCCCATATATATGTAAGGAGTGGAGTGTGCATCTGAAAAGAAACTTTGTTTTCCCCACAAGCTAGGTGAAGGACGGCTTTCACACACACTTATCTCTCAGAACTGAGCATGTGGAGAGACGTTCGTTAATCTAGCACAAATGGAAGGGGTTGCAGGAGAAACTTTTACTCTGGTTTCTCAGTCTGTTTCCTAGTGCCGGTTTGAAGTTCCTGCAGTTTTCCCTGTAAAAACGAGTTGGAGCTAGTACCTCCACATATATATTATGGAGTGGAGATTGCAACTGAAAAGAAACTTTTTGTTCCCAACAAGCTAGTTGAAGGACGGCTTTCACACACTTATCTCTCAGACCTGAGCATGTGGAGAGACATTCGTTTATCTAGCACAAAGGGAACGGATTGCAGGAGAAACTTTTACTCTGGATTCTAAGTCTGTTTCCTAGTGCCGGTTTGAAGTTCCTGCAGTTTTCACTGTAAACCCGATTTGGAGCTAGTACCTCCCCATATATATTTATGGAGTGGATTTTGCATCTGAAAAGAAACTTTGTGTTCCCAACAAGTTAATTGAAGTACGGCTTTCACAAACACTTATCTCTCAGAAATGAGCATGTGGAGAGAAATTCGTTCATCTAGCACGAAATGAACGATTTGCAGGGGAAACTTTTACTCTGGTATCTCAGTCTGTTTCCTAGTGCCGGTTAGAAGTTCCTGCAATTTTCAGTGTAAAACCGAGTTCGAACACGTACCTCCTCATATATATGTATAGAGTGGATTTTGCTTCTGAAAAGAAACTTTGTGTTCCCAACAAGTTATTTGAAGGACGGCTTTCACACACACTTATCTCTCATAAATGAGCATGTGGAGAGACGTTCGTTCATCTAGCACGAAGTGAACGATTTTTAGGGGAAACTTTTACTCTGTTACCTGTGTCTGTTTCCTAGTGCCGGTTTGAATTTCCTGCAGTTTTCACTATAAAACGGAGTTGGAGCTAGTACCTCCCCATATATATGTAAGGAATGGAGTTTGCAACTGAAAAGAAACTTTGTGTTTCCAACAAGCTAGTTGAAGGGCGCCTTTCACACACACTTTTCTCTCAGAACTGAGCATGTGGAGAGACGTTCATTCATCTAGCACAAAGGGAACGGGTTGCAGGAGAATCTTTTACTCTGCTTTCTCAGTCTGTTTCCTAGTGCCGGTTTGAAGTTCCTGCAGTTTTCACTGTAAAACCGAGTTTGAGCTAGTACCTCCCCATATATATGTATGGAGTGGAGTTTGCAACTAAAAAGAAACTTTGTGTTTCCAACAAGCTAGTTGAATGACGGCTTTCGCACACACTTATCTCTCAGAAATGAGCATGTGGAGAGACGTTCGTTCATGTAGCACAAACGGAACGGTTTGCAAGCGAATCTTATACTCTGTTTTCTCAGTCTGTTTCCTAGTGCCGGTTTGAAGTTCGTGCAGTTTTCACTCTAAAACTGAGTTGGAGCTAGTACCTACCCATATATATGTATGGATTGGAGTATGCATGTGAAAAAAAAATTGTGTTCCCAACAAGCTAGGTGAAGGACGGCTTTCACACACACTTATCTCTCAGAACTGAGCAAGTGGAGAGACGTACGTTCATGTAGCACAAAGGGAACGGGTTGCAGGAGAAACTTTTACTCTGGTTTCTCAGTCTGTTTCCTAGTGCCGGTTTGAAGTTCCTGCAGTTTTCAGTGTAAAACCGAGTTCGAACACGTACCTCCTCATATATATGTATAGAGTGGATTTTGCATCTGAAAAGAAACTTTGTGTTCCCAACAAGTTATTTGAAGGACGGCTTTCACACACACTTATCTCTCAGAAATGAGCGTGTGGAGAGACGTTCGTTCATCTAGCTCGAAGTGAACGATTTGCAGGAGAAACTTTTACTCGGGTATCTCTGTCTGTTTCCTAGTGCCGTTTTAAATTTCCTGCAGTTTTCACTATAAAACGGAGTTGGAGCTAGTACCTCCCCATATATATGTATGGAATGGAGTTTGCAACTGAAAAGAAACTTTGTGTTTCCAACAAGCTAGTTGAAGGGCGCCTTTCACACACAATTATCTCTCAGAACTGAGCATGTGGAGAGACGTTCATTCATCTAGCACAAAGGGAACGGGTTGCAGAAGAATCTTTTACTCTGCTTTCTCAGTCTGTTTCCTAGTGCCGGTTTGAAGTTCCTGCAGTTTTCACTGTAAAACCGAGTTTGAGCTAGTACCTCCCCATATATATGTATGGAGTGGAGTTTGCAACTGAAAAGAAACTTTGTGTTCCCAACAAGTTAGATGAAGAACGGCTTTCACACACACTTATCTCTCAGAAATGAGCATGTGGAGAGACGTTCGTTCATCTAGCACAAAGTGAACGGGTTGCAGGGGAAACTTTTACTCTGGTTTCTCAGTCTGTTTCCTAGTGCCGGTTTGAAGTTCATGCAGTTTTCACTGTAAAACTGAGTTGGAGCTTGTACCTACCCATATATATGTATGGAGTGGAGTATGCATCTGAATAAAACTTTGTGTTCCCAACAAGCTAGGTGAAGGACGGCTTTCACACACACTTATCTCTCAGATCTGAGCATGTGGAGAGAAGTTCGTTCATCTAGCACAATGGGAACGGGTTGCAGGAGAATTTATTCACTGGTTTCTCAGTCTGTTTCCTAGTGCCGGTTTGATGTTCCTGCAATTTTCACTGTAAAATCGAGTTGGAGCTTGTACTTCCCCATATATATGTAAGGAGTGGAGTTTGCATCTGAAAAGAAACTTTGATTTTCCCACAAGCAAGGTGAAGGACGGCTTTCACACACACTTATATCTCAGAAATGAGCATGTGGAGAGACGTTCGTTCATCTAGCACAAAGGGATCGGTTTGCAGGAGAAAATTTTACTGTGGTTTCCTAGTCTGTTTCCTAGTGCCGGATTGAAGTTCCTGCAGTTTTCACTGTAAAACCGAGTTGGAGCTAGTACCTCCCCATATATATGTATGGAATGGAGTTTGCAACTGAAAAGAAACTTTGTGTTTCCAACAAGCTAGTTGAAGGGCGCCTTTCACACACACTTTTCTCTCAGAACTGAGCATTTGGAGAGACGTTCATTCATCTAGCACAAAGGGAACGGGTTGCAGGAGAAGCTTTTACTCTGCTTTCTCAGTCTGTTTCCTAGTGCCGGTTTGAAGTTCCTGCAGTTTTCACTGTAAAACCGAGTTTGAGCTAGTACCTCCCCATATATATGTATGGAGTGGAGTTTGCAACTGAAAAGAAACTTTGTGTTTCCAACAAGCTAGTTGAATGACGGCTTTCACACACACTTATCTCTCAGAAATGAGCATGTGGAGAGACGTTCGTTCATCTAGCACAAAGGGAACGGGTTGCAAGCGAATCATATACTCGGGTTTCTCAGTCTGTTTCCTAGTGCCGGTTTGATGTTCGTGCAGTTTTCACTCTAAAACTGAGTTGGAACTAGTACCTACCCATATATATGTATGGATTGGAGTATGCATCTGAAAAAAACTTTGTGTTCCCAACAAGCTAGTTGAAGGACGGCTTTCACACACACTTATCTCTCAGAACTGAGCATGTGGAGAGACGTTCGTTCATGTAGCAAAATGTGAACGGGTTGCAGGAAAATCTTTTAGTCTGGTTTCTCAGTCTGTTTCCTAGTGCCGGTTTGAAATTCCTGCAGTTTTCACTGTAAAACCGAGATGGAACTCGTACCTCCTCATATATATGTATGGAGTGGATTTTGCATCTGAAAAGAAACTTTGTGTTCCCAACAAGTTAGGTGAAGGACGGCTTTCACACACACTTATATCTCAGAAATGAGCATGTGGAGAGACGTTCGTTCATCTAGCACGAATTGAACGATTTGCTGGAGAAACTTTTATTCTGGTATCTCTGTCTGTTTCCTAGTGCCGGTTTGAAGTTCCTGCAGTTTTCACTGTAAAACCGATTTGGAGCTAGTACCTCCCCATATATATGTAAGGAGTGGAGTGTGCATCTGAAAAGAAACTTTGTTTTCCCCACAAGCTAGGTGAAGGACGGCTTTCACACACACTTATCTCTCAGAACTGAGCATGTGGAGAGACGTTCGTTAATCTAGCACAAATGGAAGGGGTTGCAGGAGAAACTTTTACTCTGGTTTCTCAGTCTGTTTCCTAGTGCCGGTTTGAAGTTCCTGCAGTTTTCCCTGTAAAAACGAGTTGGAGCTAGTACCTCCAAATATATATTATGGAGTGGAGATTGCAACTGAAAAGAAACTTTTTGTTCCCAACAAGCTAGTTGAAGGACGGCTTTCACACACTTATCTCTCAGACCTGAGCATGTGGAGAGACATTCGTTTATCTAGCACAAAGGGAATGGTTTGCAGGAGAAACTTTTACTCTGGATTCTAAGTCTGTTTCCTAGTGCCGGTTTGAAGTTCCTGCAGTTTTCACTGTAAACCCGATTTGGTGCTAGTACCTCCCCATATATATTTATGGAGTGGATTTTGCATCTGAAAAGAAACTTTGTGTTCCCAACAAGTTAATTGAAGTACGGCTTTCACAAACACTTATCTCTCAGAAATGAGCATGTGGAGAGAAATTCGTTCATCTAGCACGAAATGAACGATTTGCAGGGGAAACTTTTACTCTGGTATCTCAGTCTGTTTCCTAGTGCCGGTTAGAAGTTCCTGCAATTTTCAGTGTAAAACCGAGTTCGAACACCTACCTCCTCATATATATGTATAGAGTGGATTTTGCTTCTGAAAAGAAACTTTGTGTTCCCAACAAGTTATTTGAAGGACGGCTTTCACACACACTTATCTCTCATAAATGAGCATGTGGAGAGACGTTCGTTCATCTAGCACGAAGTGAACGATTTTTAGGGGAAACTTTTACTCTGTTATCTGTGTCTGTTTCCTAGTGCCGGTTTGAATTTCCTGCAGTTTTCACTATAGAACGGAGTTGGAGCTAGTACCTCCCCATATATATGTAAGGAATGGAGTTTGCAACTGAAAAGAAACTTTGTGTTTCCAACAAGCTAGTTGAAGGGCGCCTTTCACACACACTTTTCTCTCAGAACTGAGCATGTGGAGAGACGTTCATTCATCTAGCACAAAGGGAACGGGTTGCAGGAGAATCTTTTACTGTGCTTTCTCAGTCTGTTTCCTAGTGCCGGTTTGAAGTTCCTGCAGTTTTCACTGTAAAACCGAGTTTGAGCTAGTACCTCCCCATATATATGTATGGAGTGGAGTTTGCAACTAAAAAGAAACTTTGTGTTTCCAACAAGCTAGTTGAATGACGGCTTTCACACACACTTATCTCTCAGAAATGAGCATGTGGAGAGACGTTCGTTCATCTAGCACAAAGGGAACGGTTTGCAAACGAAACTTATACTCTGTTTTCTCAGTCTGTTTCCTAGTGCCGGTTTGAAGTTCGTGCAGTTTTCACTCTAAAACTGAGTTGGAGCTAGTACCTACCCATATATATGTATGGATTGGAGTATGCATGTGAAAAAAAAATTGTGTTCCCAACAAGCTAGGTGAAGGACGGCTTTCACACACACTTATATCTCAGAACTGAGCATGTGGAGAGACGTTCTTTCATGTAGCAAAATGTGAACGGGTTGCAGGAAAATCTTTTAGTCTGGATTCTCAGTCTGTTTTCTAGTGCCGATTTGAAATTCCTGCAGTTTTCACTGTAAAACCGAGTTGGAACTCGTACCTCCTTATATATATTTATGGAGTGGATTTTGCATCTGAAAAGAAACTTTGTGTTCCCAACAAGTTAGGTGAAGGACGGCTTTCACACACACTTATCTCTCAGAAATGAGCATGTGGAGAGACGTTCGTTCATCTAGCACGAAGTGAACGATTTGCAGGAGAAACTTTTATTCTGGTATCTCTGTCTGTTTCCTAGTGCCGGTTTGAAGTTCCTGCAGTTTTCACTGTAAAACCGAGTTGGAGCTAGTACTTCCACATATATATTATGGAGTGGAGTTTGCAACTGAAAAGAAACTGTGTCTTCCCAACAAGCTAGTTGAAAGCCGGCTTTCACTCACACTTATCTCTCAGAACTGAGCATGTGGAGAGACGTTCGTTTATCTAGCACAAAGGGAACGGTTTGCAGGAGAAACTTTTACTCTGGATTCTAAGTCTGTTTCCTAGTGCCGGTTTGAAGTTCCTGCAGTTTTCACTGTAAAACCGTGTTGGAGCTAGTACCTCCCCATATATATCTATGGAGTGGAATTTGCAAGTGGAAAGAAACTATGTGTTCCCAACAAGCTAGGTGAAGGACGGCTTTCACACACACTTATCTCTCAGAACTGAGCAAGTGGAGAGAAGTACGTTCATGTAGCACAAAGGGAACGGGTTGCAGGAGAAACTTTTACTCTGGTTTCTCAGTCTGTTTCTTAGTGCCGGTTTGAAGTTCCTGCATTTTTCAGTGTAAAACCGAGTTCGAACACGTACCTCCTCATATAAAAGTATAGAGTGGATTTGGCATCTGAAAAGAAACTTTGTGTTCCCAACAAGTTATTTGAAGGACGGCTTTCACACACACTTATCTCTCAGAAATGAGCATGTGGAGAGACGTTCGTTCATCAAGCACGAAGTGAACGATTTGCAGGAGAAACTTTTACTCTGGTATCTCTGTCTGTTTCCTAGTGCCGTTTTAAATTTCCTGCATTTTTCACTATAAAACGGAGTTGGAGCTTGTACCTCCCCATATATATGTATGGAATGGAGTTTGCAACTGAAAAGAAACTTTGTGTTTCCAACAAGCTAGTTGAAGGGCGCCTTTCACACACACTTATCTCTCAGAACTGAGCATGTGGAGAGACGTTCATTCATCTAGCACAAAGGGAACGGGTTGCAGGAGAATCTTTTACTCTGCTTTCTCAGTCTATTTCCTAGTGCCGGTTTGAAGTTCCTGCAGTTTTCACCGTAAAACCGAATTTGAGCTAGTACCTCCCCATATATATGTATGGAGTGGAGTTTGCAACTGAAAAGAAACTTTGTGTTCCCAACAAGTTAGATGAAGGACGGCTTTCACACACACTTATCTCTCAGAAATGAGCATGTGGAGAGACGTTCGTTCATCTAGCCCAAAGGGAACGGGTTGCAGGAGAAACTTTTACTGTGGTTTCTCAGTCTGTTTCCTAGTGCCGGTTTGAAGTTCATGCAGTTTTCACTGTAAAACTGAGTTGGAGCTAGTACCTACACATATATATGTATGGAGTGGAGTATGCATCTGAAAAAAACTTTGTGTTCCCAACAAGCTAGGTGAAGGACGGCTTTCACACACACTTATCTCTCAGAACTGAGCATGTGGAGAGAAGTTCGTTCATCTAGCACAATGGGAACGGGTTACAGGAGAATCTATTCACTGGTTTCTCAGTCTGTTTCCTGGTGCCGGTTTGATGTTCCTGCAATTTTCACTGTAAAATTGAGTTGGAGCTTGTACTTCCCCATATATATGTAAGGAGTGGAGTTTGCATCTGAAAAGAAACTTTGATTTTCCCACAAGCAAGGTGAAGGACGGCTTTCACACACACTTATCTCTCTGAAATGATCATGTGGAGAGACTTTCGTTCATCTAGCACAAAGGGATCGGTTTGCAGGAGAAAATTTTACTGTGGTTTCCTAGTCTGTTTCCTAGTGCCGGATTGAAGTTCCTGCAGTTTTCACTGTAAAACCGAGTTGGAGCTAGTACCTCCCCATATATATGTATGGAATGGAGTTTGCAACTGAAAAGAAACTTTGTGTTTCCAACAAGCTAGTTGAAGGGCGCCTTTCACACACACTTTTCTCTCAGAACTGAGCATGTGGAGAGACGTTCATTCATCTAGCACAAAGGGAACGGGTTGCAGGAGAATCTTTTACTCTGCTTTCTCAGTCTGTTTCCTAGTGCCGGTTTGAAGTTCCTGCAGTTTTCACTGTAAAACCTAGTTTGAGCTAGTACCTCCCCATATATATTTATGGAGTGGAGTTTGCAACTGAAAAGAAACTTTGTGTTTCCAACAAGCTAGTTGAATGACGGCTTTCACACACACTTATCTCTCAGAAATGAGCATGTGGAGAGACGTTCGTTCATCTAGCACAAAGGGAACGGGTTGCAAGCGAATCATATACTCGGGTTTCTCAGTCTGTTTCCTAGTGCCGGTTTGATGTTCGTGCAGTTTTCACTCTAAAACTGAGTTGGAGCTAGTACCTACCCATATATATGTATGGATTGGTGTATGCATCTGAAAAAAACTTTGTGTTCCCAACAAGCTAGGTGAAGGACGGCTTTCACACACACTTATCTCTCAGAACTGAGCATGTGGAGAGACGTTCGTTAATCTTGCACAAAGGGAAGGGGTTGCAGGAGAAACTTTTACTCTGGTTTCTCAGTCTGTTTCCTAGTGCCGGTTTGAAGTTCCTGCAGTTTTCCCTGTAAAAACGAGTTGGAGCTAGTACCTCCACATATATATTATGGAGTGGAGTTTGCAACTGAAAAGAAACTTTTTTTCCCAACAAGCTATTTGAAGGACGGCTTTCACACACTTATCTCTCAGACCTGAGCATGTGGAGAGACTTTCGTTTATCTAGCACAAAGGGAACGGTTTGCAGGAGAAACTTTTACTCTGGATTCTAAGTCTGTTTCCTAGTGCCGGTTTGAAGTTCCTGCAGTTTTCACTGTAAAACCGATTTGGAGCTAGTACCTCCCCATATATATGTATGGAATGGAGTTTGCAACTGAAAAGAAACTTTGTGTTTCCAACAAGCTAATATAAGGGCGCCTTTCACACACATTTTTCTTTCAGAACTGAGCATTTGGAGAGACGTTCATTCATCTAGCACAAAGGGAACGGGTTGCAGGAGAATCTTTTACTCTGCTTTCTCAGTCTGTTTCCTAGTGCCGGTTTGAAATTCCTGCAGTTTTCACTGTAAAACCGAGTTGGAACTCGTAACTACTCATATATATCTATGGAGTGGATTTTACATCTGAAAAGAAACTTTGTGTTCCCAACAAGTTAGGTGAAGGACGGCTTTCACACACACTTATCTCTCAGAACTGAGCATGTGGAGAGACGTTCGTTCATCTAGCACAAAGGAACGGGTTGCAGGAGAAACTTTTATTCTGGAATCTCTGTCTGTTTCCTAGTGCCGGTTTGAAGTTCCTGCAGTTTTCACTGTAAAACCGTTTTGGAGCTAGTACCTCCCCATATATAACTATGGAGTGGAGTTTGCAAGTGGAAAGAAACTTTGTGTTCCCAACAAGCTATGTGAAGGACGGCATTCACACACACTTTCCTCTCAGAACTGAGCAAGTGGAGAGACTTACGTTCATGTAGCACAAGGGGAACGGGTTGCAGGAGAAACTTTTACTCTGGTTTCTCAGTCTGTTTCCTAGTGCCGGTTTGAAGTTCCTGCAGTTTTCAGTGTAAAACCGAGTTCGAACACGTACCTCCTCATATATATGTATAGAGTGGATTTTGCATCTGAAAAGAAACTTTGTGTTCCCAACAAATTATTTGAAGGACGGCTTTCACACACACTTATCTCTCAGAAATGAGCATGTGGAGAGACGTTCGTTCATCTAGCACGAAGTGAACGATTTGTAGGGGAAACTATTACTCTGTTATCTCTGTCTGTTTCCTAGTGCCGGTTTGAATTTCCTGCAGTTTTCACTATAAAACGGAGTTGGAGCTAGTACCTCCCCATATATATGTATGGAATGGAGTTTGCAACTGAAAAGAAACTTTGTGTTTCCAACAAGCTAGGTGAAGGGCTGCTTTCACACACACTTTTCTCTCAGAACTTAGCATGTGGAGAGACGTTCGTTCATCTAGCACAAAGGGAAATGGTTGCAGGAGAATCTTTTACTCTGCTTTCTCAGTCTGTTTCCTAGTGCCGGTTTGAAGTTCCTGCAGTTTTCACTGTAAAACCGAGTTTGAGCTAGTACCTCCCCATATATATGTATGGATTGGAGTTTGCATCTAAAAAGAAACTTTGTGTTTCCAACAAGCTAGTTGAATGACGGCTTTCACACACACTTATCTCTCAGAAATGAGCATGTGGAGAGACGTTCGTTCATCTAGCACAAAGGGAACGGGTTGCAAGCGAATCTTATACTCTGGTTTCTCAGTCTGTTTCCAAGTGCCGGTTTGAAGTTCGTGCAGTTTTCACTCTAAAACTGATTTGGAGCTAGTACCTACCCATATATATGTATGGATTGGAGTATGCATGTGAAAAAAAAAATGTGTTCCCAACAAGCTAGGTGAAGGACGGCTTTCACACACACTTATCTCTCAGAACTGAGCATGTGGAGAGACGTTCGTTTATCTAGCACAAAGGGAACGGTTTGCAGGAGAAACTTTTACTCTGGATTCTAAGTCTGTTTCCTAGTGCCGGTTTGAAGTTCCTGCAGTTTTCACTGTAAAACCGTGTTGGAGCTAGTACCTCCCCATATATATCTATGGAGTGGAGTTTGCAAGTGGAAAGAATCTATGTGTTCCCAACAAGCTAGGTGAAGGACGGCTTTCACACACACTTATCTCTCAGAACTGAGCAAGTGGAGAGACGTACGTTCATGTAGCACAAACGGAACGGGTCCTGGAGAAACTTTTACTCTGGTTTCTCAGTCTGTTTCCTAGTGCCGGTTTGAAGTTCCTGCAGTTTTCAGTGTAAAACCGAGTTCGAACACGTACCTTCTCATATATATGTATAGAGTGGATTTTGCATCTGAAAAGAAACTTTGTGTTCCCAACAAGTTATTTGAACGACGGCTTTCACACACACTTATCTCTCAGAAATGAGCATGTGGAGAGACGTTCGTTCATCTAGCACGAACTGAACGATTTGCAGGAGAAACTTTTACTCTGGTATCTCTGTCTGTTTCCTAGTGCCGTTTTAAATTTCCTGCAGTTTTCACTATAAAACGGAGTTGGAGCTAGTACCTCCCCATATATATGTATGGAATGGAGTTTGCAACTGAAAAGAAACTTTGTGTTTCCAACAAGCTAGTTGAAGGGCGCCTTTCACACACACTTATCTCTCAGAACTGAGCATGTGGAGAGACGTTCATTCATCTAGCACAAAGGGAACGGGTTGCAGAAGGATCTTTTACTCTGCTTTCTCAGTCTGTTTCCTAGTGCCGGTTTGAAGTTCCTGCAGTTTTCACTGTAAAACCGAGTTTGAGCTAGTACCTACCCATATATATGTATGGAGTGGAGTTTGCAACTGAAAAGAAACTTTGTGTTCCCAACAAGTTAGATGAAGGACGGCTTTCACACACACTTATCTCTCAGAAATGAGCATGTGGAGAGACGTTCGTTCATCTAGCCCAAAGGGAACGGTTGGCAGGAGAAACTTTTACTCTGGTTTCTCAGTCTGTTTCCTAGTGCCGGTTTGAAGTTCATGCAGTTTTCACTGTAAAACTGATTTGGAGCTAGTACATACCCATATATATGTATGGAGTGGAGTATGCATCTGAAAAGAACTTTGTGTTCCCAACAAGCTAGGTGAAGTTCGGCTTTCACACACACTTATCTCTCAGAACTGAGCATGTGGAGAAAAGTTCGTTCATCTAGCACAATGGGAACGGGTTGCAGGAGAATCTATTCACTGGTTTCTCAGTCTGTTTCCTAGTGCCGGTTTGATGTTCCTGCAATTTTCACTGTAAAATCGAGTTGGAGCTTGTACTTCCCCATATATATGTAAGGAGTGGAGTTTGCATCTGAAAAGAAACTTTGATTTTCCCACAAGCAAGGTGAAGGACGGCTTTCACACACACTTATCTCTCAGAAATGAGCATGTGGAGAGACGTTCGTTCATCTAGCACAAGGGGATCGGTTTGCAGGAGAAAATTTTACTGTGGTTTCCTAGTCTGTTTCCTAGTGCCGGATTGAAGTTCCTGCAGTTTTCACTGTAAAACCGAGTTGGAGCTAGTACCTACCCATATATATGTATGCAGTGTAGTTTGCATCTGAAAAGAAACTTTGTGTTCCCAACAAGTTAGATGAAGGACGGCTTTTACACACACTTATCTCTCAGAAATGAGCATGTGGAGAGACATTCGTTCATCTAGCACGAAGTGAACGATTTGCAGGGGAAAATTTTACTCTGGTATCTCTGTCTGTTTCCTAGTGCCGGTTTGAAGTTCCTGCAGTTTTCACTGTAAAATCGAGTTGGAGCTTGTACCTCCCCATATATATGTAAGGAGTGGAGTTCGCATCTGAAAAGAAACTTTGAGTTACCCACAAGCTAGGTGAAGGACGGATTTCACACACACTTATCTCTCAGAAATGAGCATGTGGATAGACGTTCGTTCATCTAGCACGAAGTGAACGATTTGCAGGAGAAACTTTTACTCTGGTATCTCTGTCTGTTTCCTAGTGCCGGTTTGAAGTTCCTGCAGTATTCAATGTTAAACCGTGTCGGAGCTAGTACCTCCCCATATATATGTAAGGAGTGGTTTATGCAAGTGAAAAGAAACTTTGGGTTCCCAACAAGCTAGTTGAAGGAAGGCTTTCACACACACTTATCTCTCAGATCTGAGCATGTGGATAGACTTTCGTTCATCTAGCACAAAGGGAACGGGTTGCAGGAGAATCTTTTTCTCTTGTTTCTCAGTCTGTTTCCTAGTGCCGGTTTGAAGTTCGTGCAGTTTTCACTGTAAAACTGAGTTGGAGCTAGTACCTACCCATATATATGTATGGAGTGGAGTTTGCATCTGAAAAAAACTTTGTGTTCCAAACAAGCTAGGTGAAGAACGGCATTCACACACATTTATCTCTCAGAACTGAGCATAAGGAGAGACATTCTTTCATGTAGCACAAATGGAACAAGTTATAGGACAATCTTTTAATCTTGTTTCTCAGTCTGTTTCCTAGTGCCGGTTTGAAATTCCTGCAGTTTTCACTGTAAAACCGAGTTGGAGCTAGTACCTCCCCATATATATGTTTGGAGTGGAGTTTGCAACTGAAAAAAAACTTTGTGTTTCCAACAAGCTAAGTGAAGGGCGGCTTTCACACACACTTATCTCTCAGAACTGAGCATGTGGAGAGACGTTCGTTCATCTAGCACATAGGGAAAGGGTTGCAGGAGAAACATTTACTCTGGTTTCTCAGTCTGTTTCCTAGTGCCGTTTTGAAGTTCCTGCAGCTTTCACTGTAAAACCGAGTTGGAGCTAGTACCTCCCCATATATATGTATGGAGTGGAGTTTGAAACTGAAAAGAAACTTTGTGTTCCCAACAAGCTAGGTGAAGGACGGCTTTCACACACGCTTATCTCTCAGAACTGAGCATGTGGAGAGACGTTCGTTCATCTAGCACAAAGGGAACGGGTTGCAGGAAAAACTTTTACTCTGGTTTCTCAGTCTGTTTCCTAGTGCCGGTTTGAAATTCCTGCAGTTTTCACTGTAAAACCGAGTTGGAACACGTACCTCCTCATATATATGTATGGAGTGGATGTTGCATCTGAAAAGATTCTTTGTGTTCCCAACAAGTTAGATGAAGGACAGCTTTCACACACACTTATCTCTCAGAAATTAGCATGTGGAGAGACATTCGTTCATCTAGCACGTAGTGAACGATTTGCAGGAGAAACTTTTACTCTGGTATCTCTGTCTGTTTCCTAGTGCCGGTTTGAAGTTCCTGCAGTTTTCACTGTAAAATCGAGTTGGAGCTAGTACCTCCCCATATATATGTATGGAGTGGAGTTTGCAACTGAAAAGGAACTTTGTTTTTCCAACAAGCTAGGTGAATGACGGCTTTCACACACAATTATCTATCAGAAATGAGCATGTGGAGAGTCGTTCGTTCATCTAGCACAAAGGGAATGGTTTGCAGGAGAACCTTTTACTCATGTTTCTCAGTCTGTTTCCTAGTGCCGGTTTGAAATTCGTGCAGTTTTCACTGTAAAACAGAGCTGGAGCTAGTACCTACCCATATATATGTATGGAGTGGAGTTTGCATCTGAAAAAACTTTGTGTTCCAAATAACCTAGGTGAAGGACGGCTTTCACACACAATTATCTCTCAGAACTGAGCATGTGGAGAGAATTTCGTTCATGTAGCACAAAGGGAACAAGTTGTAGGAAAATCTTTTAGTCTGGTTTCTCAGTCTGTTTCCTAGTGCCGGTTTGAAATTCCTGCAGTTTTCACTGTAAAACCGAGTTGGAACACGTACCTCCTCATATATATGTATGGAGTGGATTTTGCATCTGAAAAGAAACTTTGTGTTCCCAACAAGTTAGGTGAAGGACGGCTTTCACACACACTTATCTCTCAGAAATGAGCATGTGGAGAGACGTTCGTTCATCTAGCCCGAAGTGAACGATTTGCAGGAGAAACTTTTACACTGGTATCTCTGTCTCTTTCCTAGTGCCGGTTTGAAGTTCGTGCAGTTTTCACTGTAAAACCGAGTTGGAACACGTACCTCCTCATATATATGTATGGAGTGGATTTTGCATCTGAAAAGATACTTTGTGTTCCCAACAAGTTAGATGAAGGACGGCTTTCACACACACTTATCTCTCAGAATTGAGCATGTGGAGAGACGTTCGTTCATCTAGCACAAAGAGAACGGTTTGCAGGAGAAATTTTTACTCTGGTTTCTCAGTCTGTTTCCTAGTGCCGGTTGGAAGTTCCTGCAGTTTTCACTGTAAAACCGAGTTGGAGCCTGTACCCCCCCATATATATTTATTGAGTGGAGATTGCAACTGAAAAAAAACTTTGTGTTTCAAACAAGCTAGGTGAATTACGGCTTTCACACACACTTATCTCTCAGAACTGAGCATGTGGAGAGACGTTCGTTCATATAGTACAATGGGAACGGGTTGCAGGAGAATCTATTCACTGGTTTCTCAGTCTGTTTCCTAGTGCCGGTTTGATGTTCCTGCATTTTTCACTGTAAAATCGAGTTGGAGCTTGTACCTCCCCATATATATGTAAGGAGTGGAGTTTGCATCTGAAAAGAAACTTTGAGTTTCCCACAAGCTAGTTGTAGTACGGCTTTCACACACACTTATCTCTCAGAAATGAGCATGTGAAGAGACGTTCGTTCATCTAGCACAAAGGGATCGGGTTGCAGGAGAAAATTTTACTGTGGTTTCCTAGTCTGTTTCCTAGTGCCGGATTGAAGTTCCTGCAGTTTTCACTGTAAAACCGAGTTGGAGCTAGTACCTACCCATATATATTTATGCAGTGTAGTTTGCATCTGAAAAGAAACTTTGTGTTCCCAACAAGCTAGTTGAAGTACGGCTTTCACGCACAGTTATCTTTCAGAAGTGAGCATGTGGAGAGACGTTCGTTCATCTAGCACGAAGGGAACGGGTTGCAGGGGAATCTATTCACTGGTTTCTCAGTCTGTTTCATAGTGCCGGTTTAAACTTCCTGCAGTTTTCACTGTAAAATCGAGTTGGAGCTTGTACCACCCCATATATATGTAAGGAGTGGAGTTTGCATCTGAAAATAAACTATGTGTTCCCCACAAGCTAGGTGAATGACGGCTTTCACACACACTTATCTCTCAGAACTGAGCATGTGGAGAGACGATCGTTCATCTAGCACAAAGGGAACGGGTTGTAGGAAAATCTTTTACTCTGGTTTCTCAGTCTGTTTCCAAGTGCCGGTTTGAAATTGCTGCAGTTTTCACTGTAAAACCGAGTTGGAACACGTACCTCCTCATATATATGTATGGAGTGGATTTTGCATCTGAAAAGATAATTTGTGTTCCCAACAAGTTAGATGAAGGACGGCTTTCACACACACTTATCTCTCAGAACTGAGCATGTGGTGAGACGTTCGTTCATCTAGCACGAAGTGAACGATTTGCAGGAGAAACTTTTACTCTGGTATCTCTGTCTGTTTCCTAGTGCCGATTTGAAATACCTGCAGTTTTCCCTGTAAAACCGTGTTGGAACACGTACCTCCTCATATATATATTTGGATTGGATTTTGCATCAATAAGAAACTTTGTGTTCCCAACAAGTTATGTGAAGGACGGCTTTCACACACACTTATCTCTCAGAATTGAGCATGTGGAGAGACGTCCGTTCATCTAGCACAAAGGGAACGTGTTGCAGGAGAAACTTTTATTCTGGTTTCTCAGTGTTTTTCCTAGTGCCGTTTTGATGTTCCTGCAGTTTTCACTGTAAAACCGAGCTGGAGCTAATAACTCACCATATATTTGTATGGAGTGGAGTTTGCAACTGAAAAGAATCTTTGTGTTCCCAACAAGCTAGGTGAAGGACGGCTTTCACACACGCTTATCTCTCAGAACTGAGCATGTTGAGAGACGTTCGTTCATCTAGCACAAAGTGAACGGGTTAAAGGAGAATCTTTTACTCTGGTTTCTCAGTCTGTTTCCTAGAGCCGGTTTGAAGTTCCTGCAGTTTTCTCTGTAAAACCGAGTTGGAGCTAGTAGCCCCCCATATATATGTATTGAGTGGAGATTGCAACTGAAAAAAAACTTTGTGTTTCAAACAAGCTAGGTGAATTACGGATTTCACACACACTTATCTCTCAGAACTGAGCATGTGGAGAGACGTTCGTTCATCTAGCACAACGGTAACGGGTTACAGGAGAATCTTTTACTCTGGTTTCTCAGTCTGTTTCCTAGTGCCGGTTTGAAGTTCCTGCAATTTTCACTGTAAAATAGAGTTGGAGCTTGTACCTCCCCATATATATATGAAGTGGAGTTTGCAACTGAAAAGAAACTTTGAGTTTCCCACAAGCTAGGTGAAGGACGGCTTTCACACACACTTATCCCTCAGAACTGAGCATGTGAAGAGACGTTCGTTCATCTAGCACAAAGGGATCGGGTTGCAGGAGGAAATTTTACTGTGGTTTCCTAGTCTGTTTCCTAGTGCCGGATTGAAGTTCCTGCAGTTTTCACTGTAAAACCGAGTTGGAGCTAGTACCTACCCAAATATATGTATGCAGTGTAGTTGGCATCTGAAAAGAAACTTTGTGTTCCCAACAACCTAGTTGAAGGACGGCTTTCACGCACATTTATCTTTCAGAAATGAGCATGAGGAAAGATATTCGTTCATCTAGCACGAAGGGAACGGGTTGCAGGGGAATCTATTCACTGGTTTCTCAGTCTGTTTCCTAGTGCCGGTTTGAAGTTCCTGCAGTTTTCACTGTAAAACCGAGTTGGAGATAGTACCTCCCCATATATATGTATGGAGTGGAGTTTGCAGCTGAAAAGAAACTTTGTGTTTCCAACAAGCTAGGTGAAGGACGGCTTTCACACACACTTATCTCTCAGAACTGAGCATGTGGAGAGATGTTCGTTCATCTAGCACAAAAGGAACGGGTTGCAGGAGAATATTTTCCTCTGGTTTCTCAGTCTGTTTCCTTGTGCCGGTTTGAAATTCCTGCAGGTTTCACTGTAAAACATAATTGGAGCTCGTACCTCCCCATATATATATATGGAGTGTAGTTTGCAACTGAAAAGAAACTTTGTGTTCCCAACAAGCTACGTGAAGGAAGCCTTTCACACACACTTTTCTCTCAGAACTGAGCATGTGGAGAGACGTTCGTTCATCTAGCACCAAGGGAACGGGTTGCAGAAGAAACGTTTACTCTGGTTTCTCAGTCTGTTTCCTAGTGCCGGTTTGAAGTTCCTGCAGTTTGCACTGTAAAATAGAATTGGAGCTCGTACTTCCCCATATATATATATGGAGTGGAGTTTGCAAGTGAAAAGAAACTTTGTCTTCCCAACAACTAATTGAAGGACGGCTTTCACACATACTTATCTCTCAGAACTGAGCATGTGGTGAAACGTTCGTTCATCTAGCACAAAAGGAACGGGACGCAGGAGAATCTTTTCACTGGTTTCTCAGTCTGTTTCCTAGTGCCGGTTTGAAGTTCCTGCAGTTTTCACTGTAAAATCGAGTTGGAGCTTGTACCTCCCCATATATATATAAGGATTGGAGTTTGCATCTGAAAAGAAACTTTGTGTTCCCAACAAGCTAGGTGAAGGACGGCTTTCACACATACTTATCTCTCAGAAATGAGCATGTGGAGAGACGTTCGTTCATCTAGCACGAAGTGAACGATTTGCAGGAGAAACTTTTACTCTGGTATCTCTGTCTGTTTCCTAGTGCCGATTTGAAATTCCTGCAGTTTTCACTGTAAAACCGTGTTGGAACACGTACCTCCTCATATATATGTATGGATTGGATTTTGCATCTGAAAAGAAACTTTGTGTTCCCATCAAGTTATGTGAAGGACGGCTTTCACACACACTTATCTCTCAGAAATGAGCAAGTGGAGAGAAGTTCGTTCATCTAGCACAAAGGGATCGGGTTGCAGGAGAAACTTTTACTCTGGTTTCTCAGTCTTTTTCCTAGTGCCGGTTTGATGTTCCTGCAATTTTCACTGTAAAATAGAGTTGGAGCTAGTATCTCCCCATATATATGTATGGAGTGGAGTTTGCAACTGAAAAGAAATTTTGTGTTTCCAAAAAGCTAGGTGAAGTGCGGCTTTCACACACACTTATCTCTCAGAATTGAGCATGTAGAGAGACGTTCGTTCATCTAGCAAAAAGGGAACGGGTTGCAGGAGAACCTTATACTCTGGTTTCTCAGTCTGTTTCCTAGTTCCGGTTTGAAGTTCCTGCTGTTTTCACTGTAAAACCGAGTTGGAGCTTGTACCCCCCCATATATATTTATTGAGTGGAAATTGCAACTGAAAAAAAAATTTGTGTTTCAAACAAGATAGGTGAATTACGGCTTTCACACACACTTATCATTCAGAACTGGGCATGTGGAGAGACGTTCGTTCATCTAGCACAAAGGTAACGGGTTACAGGAGAATCTTTTTCTCTGGTTTCTCAGTATTTTTCCTAGTGCCGGTTTGATATTCCTAAAGTTACCACTGTAAAACAGATTTGGAGCTAGTACCTCCCCATATATATATATGGAGTATAGTTTGCAACTGAAAAGAAACTTTGTGTTCCCAACAAGCTAAGTAAAGGACGGCTTTCACACACGCTTATCTCTCAGAACTGAGCATGTGGAGAGACATTCGTTCATCTAGCACGAAGTGAACGATTTTCAGGGGAAAATTTTACTCTGGTATCTCTGTCTGTTTCCTAGTGCCGTTTTGAAGTTCCTGCAGTTTTCACCGTAAAACCGATTTGGAGCTTGTACCTACCCATATATA
Source organism: Camelus bactrianus (assembly GCF_048773025.1). Taxonomy (NCBI): domain Eukaryota; kingdom Metazoa; phylum Chordata; class Mammalia; order Artiodactyla; family Camelidae; genus Camelus; species Camelus bactrianus. The sequence continues at coordinate 7,549,248 of NC_133553.1, forward strand.
TGTATGGAGTGGAGTTTTCAACTGAAAAGAAACTTTGTGTTCCCAACAATGTAGGTGAAGGACGGCTTTCACACACGCTTATCTCTCAGAACTGAGCATGTGGAGAGACGTTCGTTCATCTAGCACAAAGGGAACGGGTTGCAGGAGAATCTATTCACTGGTTTCTCAGTCTGATTCCTAGTGCTTGTATGAAGTTCCTGCAGTTTTCACTGTAAAATCGAGTTGGAACTTGTACCTCCCCATATATATGTAAAGAGTGGAGTTTGCATCTGAAAAGAAACTTTGAGTTCCCCACAAGCCAGGTGAAGGACGGATTTCACACACACTTATCTCTCAGAAATGAGCATGTGGATAGACGTTCGTTCATCTAGCACGAAGTGAACGATTTGCAGGAGAAACTTTTACTCTGGTATCTCTGTCTGTTTCCTAGTGCCGATTTGAAATACCTGCAGTTTTCCCTGTAAAACCGTGTTGGAACACGTACCTCCTCATATATATGTATGGAGTGGATTTTGCATCTGAAAAGATACTTTGTGTTCCCAACAAGTTAGATGAAGGACGGCTTTCACACACACTTATCTCTCAGAATTGAGCATGTGGAGAGACGTTCGTTCATCTAGCACAAAGAGAAAGGTTTGCAGGAGAAATTTTTACTCTGGTTTCTCAGTCTGTTTCCTAGTGCCGGTTGGAAGTTCCTGCAGTTTTCACTGTAAAACCGAGTTGGAGCCTGTACCCCCCCATATATATGTATTGAGTGGAGATTGCAACTGAAAAAAAACTTTGTGTTTCAAACAAGCTAGGTGAATTACGGCTTTCACACCCACTTATCTCTCAGAACTGAGCATGTGGAGAGACGTTCGTTCATATAGTACAATGGGAACGGGTTGCAGGAGAATCTATTCACTGGTTTCTCAGTCTGTTTCCTAGTGCCGGTTTGATGTTCCTGCATTTTTCACTGTAAAATCGAGTTGGAGCTTGTACCTCCCCATATATATGTAAGGAGTGGAGTTTGCATCTGAAAAGAAACTTTGAGTTTCCCACAAGCTAGTTGTAGTACGGCTTTCACACTCACTTATCTCTCAGAAATGAGCATGTGAAGAGACGTTCGTTCATCTAGCACAAAGGGACCGGGTTGCAGGAGAAAATTTTACTGTGGTTTCCTAGTCTGTTTCCTAGTGCCGGATTGAAGTTCCTGCAGTTTTCACTGTAAAACCGAGTTGGAGCTAGTACCTACCCATATATATTTATGCAGTGTAGTTTGCATCTGAAAAGAAACTTTGTGTTCCCAACAAGCTAGTTGAAGTACGGCTTTCACGCACAGTTATCTTTCAGAAGTGAGCATGTGGAGAGACGTTCGTTCATCTAGCACGAAGGGAACGGGTTGCAGGGGAATCTATTCACTGGTTTCTCAGTCTGTTTCATAGTGCCGGTTTAAACTTCCTGCAGTTTTCACTGTAAAATCGAGTTGGAGCTAGTACCACCCCATATATATGTAAGGAGTGGAGTTTGCATCTGAAAATAAACTATGTGTTCCCCACAAGCTAGGTGAATTACGGCTTTCACACACACTTATCTCTCAGAATTGAGCATGTGGAGAGGCGATCGTTCATCTAGCACAAAGGGAACGGGTTGTAGGAAAATCTTTTACTCTGGTTTCTCAGTCTGTTTCCAAGTGCCGGTTTGAAATTGCTGCAGTTTTCACTGTAAAACCGAGTTGGAACACGTACCTCCTCATATATATGTATGGAGTGGATTTTGCATCTGAAAAGATAATTTGTGTTCCCAACAAGTTAGATGAAGGACGGCTTTCACACACACTTATCTCTCAGAACTGAGCATGTGGTGAGACGTTCGTTCATCTAGCACGAAGTGAACGATTTGCAGGAGAAACTTTTACTCTGGTATCTCTGTCTGTTTCCTAGTGCCGATTTGAAATACCTGCAGTTTTCCCTGTAAAACCGTGTTGGAACACGTACCTCCTTATATATATATTTGGATTGGATTTTGCATCAATAAGAAACTTTGTGTTCCCAACAAGTTATGTGAAGGACGGCTTTCACACACACTTATCTCTCAGAATTGAGCATGTGGAGAGACGTCCGTTCATCTAGCACAAAGGGAACGTGTTGCAGGAGAAACTTTTATTCTGGTTTCTCAGTGTTTTTCCTAGTGCCGTTTTGATGTTCCTGCAGTTTTCACTGTAAAACCGAGCTGGAGCTAATAACTCACCATATATTTGTATGGAGTGGAGTTTGCAACTGAAAAGAATCTTTGTGTTCCCAACAAGCTAGGTGAAGGACGGCTTTCACACACGCTTATCTCTCAGAACTGAGCATGATGAGAGACGTTCGTTCATCTAGCACAAAGTGAACGGGTTAAAGGAGAATCTTTTACTCTGGTTTCTCAGTCTGTTTCCTAGAGCCGGTTTGAAGTTCCTGCATTTTTCACTGTAAAACCGAGTTGGAGCTAGTAGCCCCCCATATATATGTATTGAGTGGAGATTGCAACTGAAAAAAAACTTTGTGTTTCAAACAAGCTAGGTGAATTACGGCTTTCACACACACTTATCTCTCAGAACTGAGCATGTGGAGAGACGTTCGTTCATCTAGCACAACGGTAACGGGTTACAGGAGAATCTTTTACTCTGGTTTCTCAGTCTGTTTCCTAGTGCCGGTTTGAAGTTCCTGCAATTTTCACTGTAAAATAGAGTTGGAGCTTGTACCTCCCCATATATATATGAAGTGGAGTTTGCAACTGAAAAGAAACTTTGAGTTTCCCACAAGCTAGGTGAAGGACGGCTTTCACACACATTTATCCCTCAGAACTGAGCATGTGAAGAGACGTTCGTTCATCTAGCACAAAGGGATCGGGTTGCAGGAGGAAATTTTACTGTGGTTTCCTAGTCTGTTTCCTAGTGCCGGATTGAAGTTCCTGCAGTTTTCACTGTAAAACCGAGTTGGAGCTAGTACCTACCCAAATATATGTATGCAGTGTAGTTGGCATCTGAAAAGAAACTTTGTGTTCCCAACAACCTAGTTGAAGGACGGCTTTCACGCACAGTTATCTTTCAGAAATGAGCATGAGGAAAGATATTCTTTCATCTAGCACGAAGGGAACGGGTTGCAGGGGAATCTATTCACTGGTTTCTCAGTCTGTTTCCTAGTGCCGGTTTGAAGTTCCTGCAGTTTTCACTGTAAAACCGAGTTGGAGCTAGTACCTCCCCATATATATGTATGGAGTGGAGTTTGCAGCTGAAAAGAAACTTTGTGTTTCCAACAAGCTAGGTGAAGGACGGCTTTCACACACACTTATCTCTCAGAACTGAGCATGTGGAGAGATGTTCGTTCATCTAGCACAAAAGGAACGGGTTGCAGGAGAATATTTTCCTCTGGTTTCTCAGTCTGTTTCCTTGTGCCGGTTTAAATTTCCTGCAGTTTGCACTGTAAAATAGAATTGGAGCTCGTACTTCCCCATATATATATATGGAGTGGAGTTTGCAAGTGAAAAGAAACTTTGTCTTCCCAACAACTAATTGAAGGACGGCTTTCACACACACTTATCTCTCAGAAATGAGCATGTGGTGAAACGTTCGTTCATCTAGCACAAAGGAACGGGATGCAGGAGAATCTTTTCACTGGTTTCTCAGTCTGTTTCCTAGTGCCGGTTTGAAGTTCCTGCAGTTTTCACTGTAAAATCGAGTTGGAGCTTGTACCTCCCCATATATATGTAAGGATTGGAGTTTGCATTTGAAAAGAAACTTTGTGTTCCCAACAAGCTAGGTGAAGGACGGCTTTCACACATACTTATCTCTCAGAAATGAGCATGTGGAGAGACTTTCGTTCATCTAGCACGAAGTGAACGATTTGCAGGAGAAACTTTTACTCTGGTATCTCTGTCTGTTTCCTAGTGCCGATTTGAAATTCCTGCAGTTTTCACTGTAAAACCGTGTTGGAACACGTACCTCCTCATATATATGTATGGATTGGATTTTGCATCTGAAAAGAAACTTTGTGTTCCCATCAAGTTATGTGAAGGACGGCTTTCACACACACTTATCTCTCAGAAATGAGCAAGTGGAGAGAAGTTCGTTCATCTAGCACAAAGGGATCGGGTTGCAGGAGAAACTTTTACTCTGGTTTCTCAGTCTTTTTCCTAGTGCCGGTTTGATGTTCCTGCAATTTTCACTGTAAAATAGAGTTGGAGCTAGTATCTCCCCATATATATGTATGGAGTGGAGTTTGCAACTGAAAAGAAACTTTGTGTTTCCAAAAAGCTAGGTGAAGGGGGGCTTTCACACACACTTATCTCTCAGAATTGAGCATGTAGAGAGACGTTCGTTCATCTAGCACAAAGGGAACGGGTTGCAGGAGAACCTTATACTCTGATTTCTCAGTCTGTTTCCTAGTTCCGGTTTGAAGTTCCTGCTGTTTTCACTGTAAAACCGAGTTGGAGCTTGTACCCCCCCATATATATGTATTGAGTGGAAATTGCAACTGAAAAAAAAATTTGTGTTTCAAACAAGATAGGTGAATTACGGCTTTCACACACACTTATCTCTCAGACCTGGGCATGTGGAGAGACGTTCGTTCATCTAGCACAAAGGTAACGGGTTACAGGAGAATCTTTTTCTCTGGTTTCTCAGTATTTTTCCTAGTGCCGGTTTGATATTCCTAAAGTTACCACTGTAAAACAGATTTGGAGCTAGTACCTCCCCATATATATGTATGGAGTATAGTTTGCAACTGAAAAGAAACTTTGTGTTCCCAACAAGCTAAGTAAAGGACGGCTTTCACACACGCTTATCTCTCAGAACTGAGCATGTGGAGAGACATTCGTTCATCTAGCACGAAGTGAACGATTTTCAGGGGAAAATTTTACTCTGGTATCTCTGTCTGTTTCCTAGTACCGTTTTGAAGTTCCTGCAGTTTTCACCGTAAAACCGATTTGGAGCTTGTACCTACCCATATATATGTATGGAGTGGAGTTTGCAACTGAAAAGAAACTTTGTGTTTCCAACAAACTAGGTGAAGTGCGGCTTTCACACACACTTATCTCTCAGAACTGAGCATTTGGAGAGACGTTCGTTCATCTAGCACAAAGGGAACGGGTTGCAGGGGAATCTTTTACTCTGGTTTCTCAGTCTGTTTCCTAGTGCCGGTTTGAAGTTACTGCAGTTTTCACTCTAAAACCGAGTTGGAGATAGTACCTCCCAATATATATGTATGGAGTGGAGTTTGCACCTGTAAAGAAACTTTGTGTTTCCAACAAGCTAGGTGAAGGACGGCTTTCACACACACTTATCTCTCAGAAATGAGCATGTGGAGAGACGTTCGTTCATCTAGCACAAAGGGAACGGGTTGCAGGGGAATCTTTTACTCTGGTTTCTCAGTCTGTTTCCTAGTGCCGGTTTGAAGTTACTGTAGTTTTCACTGTAAAAACGATTTGGAGCTAGTACCTCCCCATATATATGTAAGGAGTGGAGTGTGCATCTGAAAAGAAACTTTGTGTTCCCCACAAGCTAGGTTAAGGACGGCTTTCACACACATTTATCTCTCAGAACTGAGCATGTGGAGAGACGTTCATTAATCTAGCACAAAGGGAAGGGGTTGCAGGAAAATCTTTTACTCTGGTTTCTCAGTCTGTTTCCTAGTGCCAGTTTGACGTTCCTGTAGTTTTCACTGTAAAACCGAGTTGGAGCTAGTACCTCCCCATATATATGTATGGAGTGGTGTTTGCTACTGAAAAGAAACTTTGTGTTCCCAACAAGCTAGGTGAAGGACAGCTTTCACACACACTTATCTCTCAGAACTGAGCATGTGGAGAGACGTTCGTTCATCTAGCACAAAGGGAACAGGTTGCAGGGGAATCTTTTACTCTGGTTTCTCAGTCTGTTTCCTAGTGCCGGTTTGAAGTTACTGTAGTTTTCACTGTAAAAACGATTTGGAGCTAGTACCTCCCCATATATATGTAAGGAGTGGAGTGTGCATCTGAAAAGAAACTTTGTGTTCCCCACAAGCTAGGTTAAGGACGGCTTTCACACACATTTAACTCTCAGAACTGAGCATGTGGAGAGACGTTCATTAATCTAGCACAAAGGGAAGGGGTTGCAGGAAAATCTTTTACTCTGGTTTCTCAGTCTGTTTCCTAGTGCCAGTTTGACGTTCCTGTAGTTTTCACTGTAAAACCGAGTTGGAGCTAGTACCTCCCCATATATATGTATGGAGTGGTGTTTGCTACTGAAAAGAAACTTTGTGTTCCCAACAAGCTTGGTGAAGGACGGCTTTCACACACACTTATCTCTCAGAAATGAGCACGTGGAGAGACGTTCGTTCATCTAGCACAACTGGAACAGGTTGCAGGAGAAACTTTTACTCTGATTTCTCAGTCTGTTTCCTAGTGACGGTTTGAAGTTCCTGCAGTTTTCCCTGTAAAAACGAGTTGGAGCTAGTACTTCCACATATATATTATGGTGTGGAGTTTGCAACTGAAAAGAAATTTTTGTTCCCAACAAGCTAGTTGAAGGACGGCTTTCACACACACTTATCTCTCAAAACTGAGCATGTGGAGGGACGTTCTTTTATCTAGCACAAAGGGAACGGTTTGCAGGAGAAACTTTTACTCTGGATTCTAAGTCTGTTTCCTAGTGCCGGTTTGAAGTTCCTGCAGTTTTCACTGTAAAACCGAGTTGGAGCTATTACCTCCCCATATATATTTATGGAGTGGATTTTGCTTCTGAAAAGAAACTTTGTGTTCCCAACAAGTTAATTGAAGGACGGCTTTCACACACACTTATCTCTCAGAAATGAGCATGTGGAGAGACGTTCGTTCATCTAGCACGAAGTGAACGATTTGTAGGGGAAACTTTAACTCTGGTATCTCTGTCTGTTTCCTAGTGCCGGTTTGAATTTCCTGCAGTTTTCACTATAAAACGGAGTTGGAGCTAGAACCTCCCCATATATATGTATGGAATGGAGTTTGCAACTGAAAAGAAACTTTGTGTTTCCAACAAGCTAGTTGAAGGGCGCCTTTCACACACACTTTTCTCTCAGAACTGAGCATGTGGAGAGACGTTCATTCATCTAGCACAAAGGGAACGAGTTGCAGGAGAATATTTTACTCTTTTTTTTCAGTCTGTTTCCTTGTGCTGGTTTGAAGTTCCTGTAGTTTTCACTGTAAAACCGAGTTTGAGCTAGTACCTCCACATATATATGTATGGAGTGGAGTTTGCAACTGAAAAGAAACTTTGTGTTTCCAACAAGCTAGTTGAATGACGGCTTTCACACACACTTATCTCTCAGAAATGAGCATGTGGAGAGACGTTCGTTCATCTAGCACAAAGGGAACGGGTTGCAAGCGAATCATATACTCGGGTTTCTCAGTCTGTTTCCTAGTGCCGGTTTGATGTTCGTGCAGTTTTCACTCTAAAACTGAGTTGTAGCTAGTACCTACCCATATATATGTATGGATTGGAGTATGAATCTGAAAAAAACTTTGTGTTCCCAACAAGCTAGGTGAAGGACGGCTTTCACACACACTTATCTCTCAGAACTGAGCATGTGGAGAGACGTTCGTTCATGTAGCAAAATGTGAACGGGTTGCAGGAAAATCTTTAATCTGGTTTCTCTGTCTGTTTCCTAGTGCCGGTTTGAAATTCCTGCAGTTTTCCCTGTAAAAACGAGTTGGAGCTAGTACCTCCACATATATATTATGGAGTAGAGTTTGCAACTGAAAAGAAATTTTTGTTCCCAACAAGCTAGTTGAAGGACGGCTTTCACACACTTATCTCTCAGAACTGAGCATGTGGAGAGACGTTCGTTTATCTAGCACAAAGGGAACGGTTTGCAGGAGAAACTTTTACTCTGGATTCTAAGTCTGTTTCCTAGTGCCGGTTTGAAGTTCCTGCAGTATTCACTGTAAAACCGATTTGGAGCTAGTACTTCCCCATATATATTTATGGAGTGGATTTTGCATCTGAAAAGAAACTTTGTGTTCCCAACAAGTTAATTGAAGGACGGCTTTCACACACACTTATCTCTCAGAAATGAGCATGTGGAGAGACGTTCGTTCATCTAGCGTGAAATGAACGATTTGCAGGGGAAACTTTTTCTCTGGTATCTCTGTCTGTTTCCTAGTGCCGGTTTGAAATTCCTGCAGTTTTCACTGTAAAACCGAGTTGGAGCTTGTACCTCCCCATATATATTTATAGAATGGAGTTTGTAACTGAAAAGAAACTTTGTGTTTCCAACAAGCTTGGTGAATGACGGCTTTCACACACACTTATCTCTCAGAACTGAGCATGTGGAGAGACGTTCGTTTATCTAGCACAAAGGGAACGGTTTGCAGGAGAAACTTTTACTCTGGATTCTAAGTCTGTTTCCTAGTGCCGGTTTGAAGTTCCTGCAGTTTTCACTGTAAAACCGTTTTGGAGCTACTACCTCCCCATATATATCTATGGAGTGGAGTTTGCAAGTGGAAAGAAACTATGTGTTCCCAACCAGCTAGGTGAAGGACGGAATTCACACACACTTTCCTCTCAGAACTGAGCAAGTGGAGAGACTTACGTTCATGTAGCACAAAGGGAACGGGTTGCAGGAGAAACTTTTACTCTGGTTTCTCAGTCTGTTTCCTAGTGCCGGTTTGAAGTTCCTGCAGTTTTCAGTGTAAAACCGAGTTCGAACACGTACCTCCTCATATATATGTATAGAGTGGATTTTGCATCTGAAAAGAAACTATGTGTTCCCAACAAGTTATTTGAAGGACGGCTTTCACACACACTTATCTCTCAGAAATGAGCATGTGGAGAGACGTTCGTTCATCTAGCACGAAGTGAACGATTTGTAGGGGAAACTTTTACTCCGGTATCTCTGTCTGTTTCCTAGTGCCGGTTTGAATTTCCTGCAGTTTTCACTATAAAACGGAGTTGGAGCTAGTACCTCCCCATATATATGTATGGAATGGAGTTTGCAACTGAAAAGAAACTTTGTGTTTCCAACAAGCTAGTTGAAGGGCGCCTTTCACACACACTTTTCTCTCAGAACTGAGCATGTGGAGAGACGTTCATTCATCTAGCACAAAGGGAAAGGGTTGCTGGGGAATCTTTTACTCTGCTTTCTCAGTCTGTTTCCTAGTGCCGGTTTGAAGTTCCTGCAGTTTTCACTGTAAAACCGAGTTTGAGCAAGTACCACCCCATATATATGTATGGAGTGGAGTTTGCAACTAAAAAGAAACTTTGTGTTTCCAACATGCTAGTTGAATGACGGCTTTCACACACACTTATCTCTCAGAAATGAGCATGTGGAGAGACGTTCGTTCATCTAGCACAAAGGGAACGGGTTGCAAGCGAATCTTATACTCTGGTTTCTCAGTCTGTTTCCTAGTGCCGGTTTGAAGTTCGTGCAGTTTTCACTCTAAAACTGAGTTGGAACTAGAACCTACCCATATATATGTATGGATTGGAGTATGCATCTGAAAAAAACTTTGTGTTCCCAACAAGCTAGGTGAAGGACGGCTTTCACACACACTTATCTCTCAGAACTGAGCATGTGGAGAGACGTTCGTTCATGTAGCAAAATGTGAACGGGTTGCAGGAAAATCTTTTAGTCTGGTTTCTCAGTCTGTTTCCTAGTGCCGGTTTGAAATTCCTGCAGTTTTCACTGTAAAACCGAGATGGAACTCGTACCTCCTCATATATATGTATGGAGTGGATTTTGCATCTGAAAAGAAACTTTCTGTTCCCAACAAGTTAGGTGAAGGACGGCTTTCACACACACTTATCTCTCAGAAATGAGCATGTGGAGAGACGTTCGTTCATCTAGCACGAAGTGAACGATTTGCTGGAGAAACTTTTATTCTGGTATCTCTGTCTGTTTCCTAGTGCCGGTTTGAAGTTCCTACAGTTTTCACTGTAAATCCGATTTGGAGCTAGTACCTCCCCATATATATGTAAGGAGTGGAGTGTGCATCTGAAAAGAAACTTTGTTTTCCCCACAAGCTAGGTGAAGGACGGCTTTCACACACACTTATCTCTCAGAACTGAGCATGTGGAGAGACGTTCGTTCATCTAGCACAAAGGGAAGGGGTTGCAGGAGAAACTTTTACTCTGGTTTCTCAGTCTGTTTCCTAGTGCCGGTTTGAAGATCCTGCAGTTTTCCCTGTAAAAACGAGTTGGAGCTAGTACCTCCACATATATATTATGGAGTGGAGATTGCAACTGAAAAGAAAATTTTTGTTCCCAACAAGCTAGTTGAAGGACGGCTTTCACACACTTATCTCTCAGACCTGAGCATGTGGAGAGACTTTCGTTTATCTAGCACAAAGGGAACGGTTTGCAGGAGAAACTTGTACTCTGGATTCTAAGTCTGTTTCCTAGTGCCGGTTTGAAGTTCCTGCAGTTTTCACTGTAAAACCGATTTGGAGCTAGTACCTCCCCATATATATTTATGGAGTGGATTTTGCATCTGAAAAGAAACTTTGTGTTCCCAACAAGTTAATTGAAGTACGGCTTTCACAAACACTTATCTCTCAGAAATGAGCATGTGGAGAGAAATTCGTTCATCTAGCACGAAATGAACGATTTGCAGGGGAAACTTTTACTCTGGTATCTCTGTCTGTTTCCTAGTGCCGGTTTGAATTCCTGCAGTTTTCACTATAAAACGGAGTTGGAGCTAGTACCTCCCCATATATATGTATGGAATGGAGTTTGCAACTGAAAAGAAACTTTGTGTTTCCAACAAGCTAGTTTAAGGGCGCCTTTCACACACACTTTTCTCTCAGAACTGAGCATTTGGAGAGACGTTCATTCATCTAGCACAAAGGGAACGGGTTGCAGGAGAATCTTTTACTCTGCTTTCTCAGTCTGTTTCCTAGTGCCGGTTTGAAATTCCTGCAGTTTTCACTGTAAAACCGAGTTGGAACTCGTACCTCCTCATATATATGTATGGAGTGGGTTTTACATCTGAAAAGAAACTTTGTGTTCCCAACAAGTTAGGTGAAGGACGGCTTTCACACACAATTATCTCTCAGAAATGAGCATGTGGAGAGACGTTCGTTCATCTAGCACGAAGTGAACGATTTGCAGGAGAAACTTTTATTCTGGTATCTCTGTCTGTTTCCTAATGCCGGTTTGAAGTTACTGCAGTTTTCACTGTAAAACCGAGTTGGAGCTAGTACCTCCCCGTATATATGTAAGGAGTGGAGTGTGCATCTGAAAAGAAACTTTGTGTTCCCCACAAGCTAGGTGAAGGACGGCTTTCACACACACTTATCTCTCAGAACTGAGCATGTGGAGAGACGTTCGTTAATCTAGCACAAAGGGAAGGGGTTGCAGGAGAAACATTTACTCTGGTTTCTCTGTCTGTTTCCTAGTGCCGGTTTGAAGTTCCTGCAGTTTTCCCTGTAAAAACGAGTTGGAGCTAGTACCTCCACATATATATTATGGAGTGGATTTTGCAACTGAAAAGAAACTTTTTGTTCCCAACAAGCTAGTTGAAGGACGGCTTTCACACACTTATCTCTCAGAACTGAGCATGTGGAGAGACGTTCGTTTATCTAGCACAAAGGGAACGGTTTGCAGGAGAAACTTTTACTCTGGATTCTAAGTCTGTTTCCTAGTGCCGGTTTGAAGTTCCTGCAGTTTTCACTGTAAAACCGATTTGGAGCTAGTACCTCCCCATATATATTTATGGAGTGGATTTTGCATCTGAAAAGAAACTTTGTGTTCCCAACAAGTTAATTGAAGGACGGCTTTCACACACACTTATCTCTCAGAAATGAGCATGTGGAGAGAAATTCGTTCATCTAGCACGATATGAACGATTTGCAGAGGAAACTTTTACTCTGGTATCTCTGTCTGTTTCCTAGTGCCGGTTTGAATTTCCTGCAGTTTTCACTATAAAACGGATTTGGAGCTAATACCTCCCCATATATATGTATGGAATGGAGTTTGCAACTGAAAAGAAACTTTGTGTTTCCAACAAGCTAGTTTAAGGGCGCCTTTCACACACACTTTTCTCTCAGAACTGAGCATGTGGAGAGACGTTCATTCATCTAGCCAAAGGGAACGGGTTGCAGGAGAATCTTTTACACTGCTTTCTCAGTCTGTTTCCTAGTGCCGGTTTGAAATTCCTGCAGTTTTCACTGTAAAACCGAGTTGGAACTCGTACCTACTCATATATATCTATGGAGTGGATTTTACATCTGAAAAGAAACTTTGTGTTCCCAACAAGTTAGGTGAAGGACGGCTTTCACACACACTTATCTCTCAGAACTGAGCATGTGGAGAGACGTTCGTTCATCTAGCACGAAGTGAACGATTTGCAGGAGAAACTTTTATTCTGGTATCTCTGTCTGTTTCCTAGTGCCGGTTTGAAGTTCCTGCAGTTTTCACTGTAAAACCGAGTTGGAGCTTGTACCTCCCCGTATATATGTATGGAGTGGAGTTTGCAACTGAAAAGAAACTTTGTGTTTCCAACAAGCTAAGTGAAGGGCGGCTTTCACACACACTTATCTCTCAGAACTGAGCATGTGGATAGATATTCGTTCATGTAGCACAAAGGGAACAAGTTGCAGGAGAAACTTTTACTCTGGTTTTTCAGTCTGTTTCCTAGTGCCGGTTTGAAATTCCTGCAGTTTTCACTGTAAAACCGAGTTGGAGCTTGTACCTCCCCATATATATGTATGGAATGGAGTTTGCAACTGAAAAGAAACTTTGTGTTTCCAACAAGTTAGTTGAAGGGCGCCTTTCACACACACTTTTCTCTCAGAACTGAGCATGTGGAGAGACGTTCATTCATCTAGCACAAAGGGAACGGGTTGCAGGAGAATCTTTTACTCTGCTTTCTCAGTCTGTTTCCTAGTGCCGGTTTGAAGTTCCTGCAGTTTTCACTCTAAAACCGAGTTTGAGCTAGTACTTCCCCATATGTATGTATGGAGTGGAGTTTGCAACTAAAAAGAAACTTTGTGTTTCCAACAAGCTAGTTGAATGACGGCTTTCACACACACTTATCTCTCAGAACTGAGCATGTGGAGAGACGTTCGTTCATCTAGCACAAAGGGAACGGGTTGCAAGCGAATCTTATACTCTCGTTTCTCAGTCTGTTTCCTAGTGCCGGTTTGAAATTCCTGCAGTTTTCACTGTAAAACCGAGATGGAAATCGTACCTCCTCATATATATGTATGGAGTGGATTTTGCATCTGAAAAGAAACTTTGTGTTCCCAACAAGTTAGGTGAAGGACGGCTTTCACACACACTTATCTCTCAGAAATGAGCATGTGGAGAGACGTTCGTTCATCTAGCACGAAAAAAAAGAATTGCAGGAGAAACTTTTACTCTGGTATCTCTGTCTGTTTCCTAGTGCCGGTTTGAAGTTCCTGCAGTTTTCACTGTAAAACCGATTTGGAGCTAGTACCTCCCCATATATATGTAAGGAGTGGAGTGTGCATCTGAAAAGAAACTTTGTTTTCCCCACAAGCTAGGTGAAGGACGGCTTTCACACACACTTATCTCTCAGAACTGAGCATGTGGAGAGACGTTCGTTAATCTAGCACAAAGGGAAGGGGTTGCAGGAGAAACATTTACTCTGGTTTCTCTGTCTGTTTCCTAGTGCCGGTTTGAAGTTCCTGCAGTTTTCCCTGTAAAAACGAGTTGGAGCTAGTACCTCCACATATATATTATGGAGTGGAGTTTGCAACTGAAAAGAAACTTTTTGTTCCCAACAAGCTAGTTGAAGGACGGCTTTCACACACTTATCTCTCAGAACTGAGCATGTGGAGAGACGTTCGTTTATCTAGCACAAAGGGAATGGTTTGCAGGAAAACTTTTACTCTGGATTCTAAGTCTATTTCCTAGTGCCGGTTTGAAGTTCCTGCAGTTTTCACTGTAAAAACGATTTGGAGCTAGTACCTCCCCATATATATTTATGGAGTGGATTTTGCATCTGAAAAGAAACTTTGTGTTCCCAACAAGTTAACTGAAGGACGGCTTTCACACACACTTATCTCTCAGAAATGAGCATGTGGAGAGACTTTCGTTCATCTAGCACAAAATGAACGATTTGCAGGGGAAACTTTTACTCTGGTATCTCTGTCTGTTTCCTAGTGCCGGTTTGAATTTCCTGCAGTTTTCACATTAAAACGGAGTTGGAGCTAATACTTCCCCATATATATGTATGGAATGGAGTTTGCAACTGAAAAGAAACTTTGTGTTTCCAACAAGCTAGTTTAAGGGCGCCTTTCACACACACTTTTCTCTCAGAACTGAGCATGTGGAGAGACGTTCATTCATCTAGCCAAAGGGAACGGGTTGCAGGAGAATCTTTTACTCTACTTTCTCAGTCTGTTTCCTAGTGCCGGTTTGATATTCCTGCAGTTTTCACTGTAAAACCGAGTTGGAACTCGTACCTCCTCATATATATCTATGGAGTGGATTTTACATCTGAAAAGAAACTTTGTGTTCCCAACAAGTTAGGTGAAGGACGGCTTTCACACACACTTATCTCTCAGAACTGAGCATGTGGAGAGACGTTCGTTCATCTAGCACGAAGTGAACGATTTGCAGGAGAAACTTTTATTCTGGTATCTCTGTCTGTTTCCTAGTGCCGGTTTGAAGTTCCTGCAGTTTTCACTGTAAAACCGAGTTGGAGCTAGTACCTCCCCGTATATATGTATGGAGTGGAGTTTGCAACTGAAAAGAAACTTTGTGTTTCCAACAAGCTAAGTGAAGGGCGGCTTTCACACACACTTATCTCTCAGAACTGAGCATGTGGATAGATATTCGTTCATGTAGCACAAAGGGAACAAGTTGCAGGAGAAAATTTTACTCTGGTTTCTCAGTCTGTTTCCTAGTGCCGGTTTGAAATTCCTGCAGTTTTCACTGTAAAACCGAGTTGGAGCTTGTACCTCCCCATATATATTTATGGAGTGGAGTTTGTAACTGAAAAGAAACTTTGTGTTTCCAACAAGCTTGGTGAATGATGGCTTTCACACACACTTATCTCTCAGAACTGAGCATGTGGAGAGACGTTCGTTTATCTAGCACAAAGGGAACGGTTTGCAGGAGAAACTTTTACTCTGGATTCTAAGTCTGTTTCCTAGTGCCGGTTTGAAGTTCCTGCAGTTTTCACTGTAAAACCGTTTTGTAGCTAGTACCTCCCCATATATAACTATGGAGTGGAGTTTGCAAGTGAAAAGGAACTATGTGTTCCCAACAAGCTAGGTGAAGGACGGCTTTCACACACACTTTTCTCTCAGAACTGAGCAAGTGGAGAGAGTTACGTTCATGTAGCACAAAGGGAACGGGTTGCAGGAGAAACTTTTACTCTGGTTTCTCAGTCTGTTTCCTAGTGCCGGTTTGAAGTTCCTGCAGTTTTCAGTGTAAAACCGAGTTCGAACACGTACCTCCTCATATATATGTATAGAGTGGATTTTGCATCTGAAAAGAAACTTTGTGTTCCCAACAAGTTATTTGAAGGACGGCTTTCACACACACTTATCTCTCATAAATGAGTATGTGGAGAGACGTTCGTTCATCTAGCACGAAGTGAACGATTTCTAGGGGAAACTTTTACTCTGTTATCTCTGTCTGTTTCCTAGTGCCGGTTTGAATTTCCTGCAGTTTTCACTATAAAACCGAGTTGGAGCTAGTACCTCCCCATATATATGTATGGAATGGAGTTTGCAACTGAAAAGAAACTTTGTGTTTCCAACAAGTTAGTTGAAGGGCGCCTTTCACACACACTTTTCTCTCAGAACTGAGCATGTGGAGAGACGTTCATTCAACTAGCACAAAGGGAACGGGTTGCAGGAGAATCTTTTACTCTGCTTTCTTAGTCTGTTTCCTAGTGCCGGTTTGAAGTTCCTGCAGTTTTCACTGTAAAACCGAGTTTGAGCTAGTACCTCCCCATATATATGTATGGAGTGGAGTTTGCAACTAAAAAGAAACTTTGTGTTTCCAACAAGCTAGTTGAATGACGGCTTTCACACACACTTATCTCTCAGAAATGAGCATGTGGAGAGACGTTCGTTCATCTAGCACAAAGGGAACGGGTTGCAAGCGAATCTTATACTCTGGTTTCTCAGTCTGTTTCCTAGTGCCGGTTTGAAGTTCGTGCAGTTTTCACTCTAAACCTGAGTTGGAGCTAGTACCTACCCATATATATGTATGGATTGGAGTATGCATGTGAAAAAAAAATTGTGTTCCCAACAAGCTAGGTGAAGGACGGCTTTCACACACACTTATATCTCAGAACTGAGCATGTGGAGAGACGTTCTTTCATGTAGCAAAATGTGAACGGGTTGCAGGAAAATCTTTTAGTCTGGATTCTCAGTCTGTTTTCTAGTGCCGGTTTGAAATTCCTGCAGTTTTCACTGTAAAACCGAGTTGGAACTCGGACCTCCTTATATATATTTATGGAGTGGATTTTGCATCTGAAAAGAAACTTTGTGTTCCCAACAAGTTAGGTGAAGGACGGCTTTCACACACACTTATCTCTCAGAAATGAGCATGTGGAGAGACGTTCGTTCATCTAGCACGAAGTGAACGATTTGCAGGAGAAACTTTTATTCTGGTATCTCTGTCTGTTTCCTAGTGCCGGTTTGAAGTTCCTGCAGTTTTCACTGTAAAACCGAGTTGGAGCTAGTACTTCCACATATATATTATGGAGTGGAGTTTGCAACTGAAAAGAAACTTTGTGTTCCCAACAAGCTAGTTGAAAGCCGGCTTTCACTCACACTTATCTCTCAGAACTGAGCATGTGGAGAGACGTTCATTCATCTAGCACAAAGGGAACGGTTTGCAGGAGAAACTTTTACTCTTTATTCTAAGTCTGTTTCCTAGTGCCGGTTTGAAGTTCCTGCAGTTTTCAGTGTAAAACCGAGTTCGAACACGTACCTCCTCATATAAAAGTATAGAGTGGATTTGGCTTCTGAAAAGAAACTTTGTGTTCCCAACAAGTTATTTGAAGGACGGCTTTCACACACACTTATCTCTCAGAAATGAGCATGTGGAGAGACGTTCGTTCATCTAGCACGAAGTGAACGATTTGCAGGAGAAACTTTTACTCTGGTATCTCTGTCTGTTTCCTAGTGCCGTTTTAAATTTCCTGCAGTTTTCACTATAAAACGGAGTTGGAGCTAGTACCTCCCCATATATATGTATGGAATGGGGTTTGCAACTGAAAAGAAACTTTGTGTTTCCAACAAGCTAGTTGAAGGGCGCCTTTCACACACAATTATCTCTCAGAACTGAGCATGTGGAGAGACGTTCATTCATCTAGCACAAAGGGAACGGGTTGCAGGAGAATCTTTTACTCTGCTATCTCAGTCTGTTTCCTAGTGCCGGTTTGAAGTTCCTGCAGTTTTCTCTGTAAAACCGAATTTGAGCTAGTACCTCCCCATATATATGTATGGAGTGGAGTTTGCAACTGAAAAGAAACTTTGTGTTCCCAACAAGCTAGGTGAAGGACGGCTTTCACACACACTTATCTCTCAGAACTGAGCATGTGGAGAGACGTTCGTTGATGTAGCAAAATGTGAACGGGTTGCAGGAAAATCTTTTAGTCTGGTTTCTCAGTCTGTTTCCTAGTGCCGGTTTGAAATTCCTGCAGTTTTCACTGTAAAACCGAGATGGAAATCGTACCTCCTCATATATATGTATGGAGTGGATTTTGCATCTGAAAAGAAACTTTGTGTTCCCAACAAGTTAGGTGAAGGACGGCTTTCACACACACTTATCTATCAGAAATGAGCATGTGGAGAGACGTTCGTTCATCTAGCACGAAAAAAAAGAATTGCAGGAGAAACTTTTACTCTGGTATCTCTGTCTGTTTCCTAGTGCCGGTTTGAAGTTCCTGCAGTTTTCACTGTAAAACCGATTTGGAGCTAGTACCTCCCCATATATATGTAAGGAGTGGAGTGTGCATCTGAAAAGAAACTTTGTTTTCCCCACAAGCTAGGTGAAGGACGGCTTTCACACACACTTATCTCTCAGAACTGAGCATGTGGAGAGACGTTCGTTAATCTAGCACAAAGGGAAGGGGTTGCAGGAGAAACATTTACTCTGGTTTCTCTGTCTGTTTCCTAGTGCCGGTTTGAAGTTCCTGCAGTTTTCCCTGTAAAAACGAGTTGGAGCTAGTACCTCCACATATATATTATGGAGTGGAGTTTGCAACTGAAAAGAAACTTTTTGTTCCCAACAAGCTAGTTGAAGGACGGCTTTCACACACTTATCTCTCAGAACTGAGCATGTGGAGAGACGTTCGTTTATCTAGCAAAAAGGGAACGGTTTGCAGGGGAAACTTTTACTCTGGATTCTAAGTCTGTTTCCTAGTGCCGGTTTGAAGTTCCTGCAGTTTTCACTGTAAAACCGATTTGGAGCTAGTACCTCCCCATATATAATTATGGAGTGGATTTTGCATCTGAAAAGAAACTTTGTGTTCCCAA
Organism: Camelus bactrianus; assembly: GCF_048773025.1. NCBI lineage: Eukaryota > Metazoa > Chordata > Mammalia > Artiodactyla > Camelidae > Camelus > Camelus bactrianus. The sequence continues at coordinate 7,567,683 of NC_133553.1, forward strand.
CAAGTTAATTGAAGGAAGGCTTTCACACACACTTATCTCTCAGAAATGAGCATGTGGAGAGAAATTCGTTCATCTAGCACGAAATGAACGATTTGCAGGGGAAACTTTTACTCTGGTATCTCTGTCTGTTTCCTAGTGCCGGTTTGAATTTCCTGCAGTTTTCACTATAAAACGGAGTTGGAGCTAATACTTCCCCATATATATGTATGGAATGGAGTTTGCAACTGAAAAGAAACTTTGTGTTTCCAACAAGCTAGTTTAAGGGCGCCTTTCACACACACTTTTCTCTCAGAACTGAGCATGTGGAGAGACGTTCATTCATCTAGCCAAAGGGAACGGGTTGCAGGAGAATCTTTTACTCTGCTTTCTCAGTCTGTTTCCTAGTGCCGGTTTGAAATTCCTGCAGTTTTCACTGTAAAACCGAGTTGGAACTCGTACCTCCTCATATATATCTATGGAGTGGATTTTACATCTGAAAAGAAACTTTGTGTTCCCAACTAGTTAGGTGAAGGACGGCTTTCACACACACTTATCTCTCAGAACTGAGCTTGTGGAGAGACGTTCGTTCATCTAGCACGAAGTGAACGATTTGCAGGAGAAACTTTTATTCTGGTATCTCTGTCTGTTTCCTAGTGCCGGTTTGAAGTTCCTGCAGTTTTCACTGTAAAACCGAGTTGGAGCTAGTACCTCCCCGTATATATGTATGGAGTGGAGTTTGCAACTGAAAAGAAACTTTGTGTTTCCAACAAGCTAAGTGAAGGGCGGCTTTCACACACACTTATCTCTCAGAACTGAGCATGTGGATAGATATTCGTTCATGTAGCACAAAGGGAACAAGTTGCAGGAGAAACTTTTACTCTGGTTTCTCAGTCTGTTTCCTAGTGCCGGTTTGAAATTCCTGCAGTTTTCACTGTAAAACCGAGTTGGAGCTTGTACCTCCCCATATATATTTATGGAGTGGAGTTTGTAACTGAAAAGAAACTTTGTGTTTCCAACAAGCTTTTTGAATGACGGCTTTCACACACACTTATCTCTCAGAACTGAGCATGTGGAGAGACGTTCGTTTATCTAGCACAAAGGGAACGGTTTGCAGGAGAAACTTTTACTCTGGATTCTAAGTCTGTTTCCTAGTGCCTGTTTGAAGTTCCTGCAGTTTTCACTGTAAAACCGTTTTGTAGCTAGTACCTCCCCATATATAACTATGGAGTGGAGTTTGCAAGTGAAAAGGAACTATGTGTTCCCTACAAGCTAGGTGAAGGACGGCTTTCACACACACTTTTCTCTCAGAACTGAGCAAGTGGAGAGAGTTACGTTCATGTAGCACAAAGGGATCGGGTTGCAGGAGAAACTTTTACTCTGGTTTCTCAGTCTGTTTCCTAGTGCCGGTTTGAAGTTCCTGCAGGTTTCAGTGTAAAACCGAGTTCGAACACGTACCTCCTCATATATATGTATAGAGTGGATTTTGCATCTGAAAAGAAACTTTGTGTTCCCAACAAGTTATTTGAAGGACGGCTTTCACACACACTTATCTCTCATAAATGAGTATGTGGAGAGACGTTCGTTCATCTAGCACGAAGTGAACGATTTCTAGGGGAAACTTTTACTCTGTTATCTCTGTCTGTTTCCTAGTGCCGGTTTGAATTACCTGCAGTTTTCACTATAAAACGGAGTTGGAGCTAGTACCTCCCCATATATATGTATGGAATGGAGTTTGCAACTGAAAAGAAACTTTGTGTTTCCAACAAGTTAGTTGAAGGGCGCCTTTCACACACACTTTTCTCTCAGAACTGAGCATGTGGAGAGACGTTCATTCATCTAGCACAAAGGGAACGGGTTGCAGGAGAATATTTTACTCTGCTTTCTCAGTCTGTTTCCTAGTGCCGGTTTGAAGTTCCTGCAGTTTTCATTCTAAAACCGAGTTTGAGCTAGTACTTCCCCATATATATGTATGGAGTGGAGTTTGCAACTAAAAAGAAACTTTGTGTTTCCAACAAGCTAGTTGAATGACGGCTTTCACACACACTTATCTCTCAGAACTGAGCATGTGGAGAGACGTTCGTTCATCTAGCACAAAGGGAACGGGTTGCAAGCGAATCTTATACTCTCGTTTCTCAGTCTGTTTCCTAGTGCCGGTTTGAAGTTCGTGCAGTTTTCACTCTAAAACTGAGTTGGAGCTAGTACCTACCCATATATATATATGGATTGGAGTATGCATGTGAAAAAAAAATTGTGTTCCCAACAAGCTAGGTGAAGGACGGCTTTCACACACACTTATATCTCAGAACTGAGCATGTGGAGAGACGTTCTTTCATGTAGCAAAATGTGAACGGGTTGCAGGAAAATCTTTTAGTCTGGATTCTCAGTCTGTTTTCTAGTGCCGGTTTGAAATTCCTGCAGTTTTCACTGTAAAACCGAGTTGGAACTCGTACCTCCTTATATATATTTATGGAGTGGATTTTGCATCTGAAAAGAAACTTTGTGTTCCCAACAAGTTAGGTGAAGGACGGCTTTCACACACACTTATCTCTCAGAAATGAGCATGTGGAGAGACGTTCGTTCATCTAGCACGAAGTGAACGATTTGCAGGAGAAACTTTTATTCTGGTATCTCTGTCTGTTTCCTAGTGCCGGTTTGATGTTCCTGCAATTTTCACTGTAAAATCGAGTTGGAGCTTGTACTTCCCCATATATATGTAAGGAGTGGAGTTTGCCTCTGAAAAGAAACTTTGTTTTTCCCACAAGCAAGGTGAAGGACGGCTTTCACACACACTTATCTCTCAGAAATGAGCATGTGGAGAGACGTTCGTTCATCTAGCACAAAGGGATCTGTTTGCAGGAGAAAATTTTACTGTGGTTTCCTAGTCTGTTTCCTAGTGCCGGATTGAAGTTCCTGCAGTTTTCACTGTAAAACCGAGTTGGAGCTAGTACCTCCCCATATATATGTATGGAATGGAGTTTGCAACTGAAAAGAAACTTTGTGTTTCCAACAAGCTAGTTGAAGGGCGCCTTTCAAACACACACTTTTCTCTCAGAACTGAGCATGTGGAGAGACGTTCATTCATCTAGCAAAAAGGGAACGGGTTGCAGGAGAATCTTTTACTCTGCTTTCTCAGTCTGTTTCCTAGTGCCGGTTTGAAGTTCCTGCAGTTTTCACTGTAAAACCGAGTTTGAGCTAGTACCTCCCCATATATATGTATGGAGTGGAGTTTGCAACTGAAAAGAAACTTTGTGTTTCCAACAAGCTAGTTGAATGACGGCTTTCACACACACTTATCTCTCAGAAATGAGCATGTGGAGAGACGTTCGTTCATCTAGCACAAAGGGAACGGGTTGCAAGCGAATCATATACTCGGGATTCTCAGTCTGTTTCCTAGTGCCGGTTTGATGTTCGTGCAGTTTTCACTCTAAAACTGAGTTGGAACTAGTACCTACCCATATATATGTATGGATTGGAGTATGCTTCTGAAAAAACTTTGTGTTCCCAACAAGCTAGGTGAAGGACGGCTTTCACACACACTTATATCTCAGAACTGAGCATGTGGAGAGACGTTCGTTCATGTAGCAAAATGTGAACGGGTTGCAGGAAAATCTTTTAGTCTGGTTTCTCAGTCTGTTTCCTAGTGCCGGTTTGAAATTCCTGCAGTTTTCACTGTAAAACCGAGATGGAACTCGTACCTCCTGATATATATGTATGGAGTGGATTTTGCATCTGAAAAGAAACTTTGTGTTCCCAACAAGTTAGGTGAAGGACGGCTTTCACACACAATTATCTCTCAGAAATGAGCATGTGGAGAGACGTTCGTTCATCTAGCACGAAGTGAACGATTTGCTGGAGAAACTTTTATTCTGGTATCTCTGTCTGTTTCCTAGTGCCGGTTTGAATTCCTGCAGTTTTCACTATAAAACGGTGTTGGAGCTAGTACCTCCCCATATATATGTATGGAATGGAGTTTGCAACTGAAAAGAAACTTTGTGTTTCCAACAAGCTAGTTTAAGGGCGCCTTTCACACACACTTTTCTCTCAGAACTGAGCATTTTGAGAGACGTTCATTCATCTAGCACAAAGGGAACGGGTTGCAGGAGAATCTTTTACTCTGCTTTCTCAGTCTGTTTCCTAGTGCCGGTTTGAAATTCCTGCAGTTTTCACTGTAAAACCGAGTTGGAACTCGTACCTCCTCATATATATGTATGGAGTGGATTTTACATCTGAAAAGAAACTTTGTGTTCCCAACAAGTTAGGTGAAGGACGGCTTTCACACACACTTATCTCTCAGAAATGAGCATGTGGAGAGACGTTCGTTCATCTAGCACGAAGTGAACGATTTGCAGGAGAAACTTTTATTCTGGTATCTCTGTCTGTTTCCTAATGCCGGTTTGAAGTTCCTGCAGTTTTCACTGTAAAACCGAGTTGGAGCTAGTACCTCCCCGTATATATGTAAGGAGTGGAGTGTGCATCTGAAAAGAAACTTTGTGTTCCCCACAAGCTAGGTGAAGGACGGCTTTCACACACACTTATCTCTCAGAACTGAGCATGTGGAGAGACGTTCGTTAATCTAGCACAAAGGGAAGGGGTGGCAGGAGAAACTTTTACTCTGGTTTCTCTGTCTGTTTCCTAGTGCCGGTTTGAAGTTCCTGCTGTTTTCCCTGTAAAAACGAGTTGGAGCTAGTACCTCCACATATATATTATGGAGTGGAGTTTGCAACTGAAAAGAAACTTTTTGTTCCCAACAAGCTAGTTGAAGGACGGCTTTCACACACTTATCTCTCAGAACTGAGCATGTGGAGAGACGTTCGTTTATCTAGCACAAAGGGAACGGTTTGCAGGAGAAACTTTTACTCTGGATTCTAAGTCTGTTTCCTAGTGCCGGTTTGAAGTTCCTGCAGTTTTCACTGTAAAACCGATTTGGAGCTAGTACCTCCCCATATATATTTATGGAGTGGATTTTGCATCTGAAAAGAAACTTTGTGTTCCCAACAAGTTAACTGAAGGACGGCTTTCACACACACTTATCTCTCAGAAATGAGCATGTGGAGAGACTTTCGTTCATCTAGCACAAAATGAACGATTTGCAGGGGAAACTTTTACTCTGGTATCTCTGTCTGTTTCCTAGTGCCGGTTTGAATTTCCTGCAGTTTTCACATTAAAACGGAGTTGGAGCTAATACCTCCCCATATATATGTATGGAATGGAGTTTGCAACTGAAAAGAAACTTTGTGTTTCCAACAAGCTAGTTTAAGGGCGCCTTTCACACACACTTTTCTCTCAGAACTGAGCATGTGGAGAGACGTTCATTCATCTAGCCAAAGGGAACGGGTTGCAGGAGAATCTTTTACTCTGCTTTCTCAGTCTGTTTCCTAGTGCCGGTTTGAAATTCCTGCAGTTTTCACTGTAAAACCGAGTTGGAACTCGTACCTCCTCATATATATCTATGGACTGGATTTTACATCTGAAAAGAAACTTTGTGTTCCCAACAAGTTAGGTGAAGGACGGCTTTCACACACACTTATCTCTCAGAACTGAGCATGTGGAGAGACGTTCGTTCATCTAGCACGAAGTGAACGATTTGCAGGAGAAACTTTTATTCTGGTATCTCTGTCTGTTTCCTAGTGCCGGTTTGAAGTTCCTGCAGTTTTCACTGTAAAACCGAGTTGGAGCTAGTACCTCCCCTTATATATGTATGGAGTGGAGTTTGCAACTGAAAAGAAACTTTGTGTTTCCAAGAAGCTAAGTGAAGGGCGGCTTTCACACACACTTATCTCTCAGAACTGAGCATGTGGATAGATATTCGTTCATGTAGCACAAAGGGAACAAGTTGCAGGAGAAACTTTTACTCTGGTTTCTCAGTCTGTTTCCTAGTGCCGGTTTGAAATTCCTGCAGTTTTCACTGTAAAACCGAGTTGGAGCTTGTACCTCCCCATATATATTTATGGAGTGGAGTTTGTAACTGAAAAGAAACTTTGTGTTTCCAACAAGCTTGGTGAATGACGGCTTTCACACACACTTATCTCTCAGAACTGAGCATGTGGAGAGACGTTCGTTTATCTAGCACAAAGGGAACGGTTTGCAGGAGAAACTTTTACTCTGGATTCTAAGTCTGTTTCCTAGTGCCGGTTTGAAGTTCCTGCAGTTTTCACTGTAAAACCGTTTTGTAGCTAGTACCTCCCCATATATAACTATGGAGTGGAGTTTGCAAGTGAAAAGGAACTATGTGTTCCCAACAAGCTAGATGAAGGACGGATTTCACACACACTTTTCTCTCAGAACTGAGCAAGTGGAGAGAGTTACGTTCATGTAGCACAAAGGGAACGGGTTGCAGGAGAAACTTTTACTCTGGTTTCTCAGTCTGTTTCCTAGTGCCGGTTTGAAGTTCCTGCAGATTTCAGTGTAAAACCGAGTTCGAACACGTACCTCGTCATATATATGTATAGAGTGGATTTTGCATCTGAAAAGAAACTTTGTGTTCCCAACAAGTTATTTGAAGGACCGCTTTCACACACACTTATCTCTCATAAATGAGTATGTGGAGAGACGTTCGTTCATCTAGCACGAAGTGAACGATTTCTAGGGGAAACTTTTACTCTGTTATCTCTGTCTGTTTCCTAGTGCCGGTTTGAATTTCCTGCAGTTTTCACTATAAAACTGAGTTGGAGCTAGTACCTCCCCATATATATGTATGGAATGGAGTTTGCAACTGAAAAGAAACTTTGTGTTTCCAACAAGCTAGTTGAAGGGCGCCTTTCACACACACATTTCTCTCAGAACTGAGCATGTGGAGAGACGTTCATTCAACTAGCACAAAGGGAACGGGTTGCAGGAGAATCTTTTACTCTGCTTTCTTAGTCTGTTTCCTAGTGCCGGTTTGAAGTTCCTGCAGTTTTCACTGTAAAACCGAGTTTGAGCTAGTACCTCCCCATATATATGTATGGAGTGGAGTTTGCAACTAAAAAGAAACTTTGTGTTTCCAACAAGCTAGTTGAATGACGGCTTTCACACACACTTATCTCTCAGAAATGAGCATGTGGAGAGACGTTCGTTCATCTAGCACAAAGGGAACGGGTTGCAAGCGCATCTTATACTCTGGTTTCTCAGTCTGTTTCCTAGTGCCGGTTTGAAGTTCGTGCAGTTTTCACTCTAAACCTGAGTTGGAGCTAGTACCTACCCATATATATGTATGGATTGGAGTATGCATGTGAAAAAAAAATTGTGTTCCCAACAAGCTAGGTGAAGGACGGCTTTCACACACACTTATATCTCAGAACTGAGCATGTGGAGAGACGTTCTTTCATGTAGCAAAATGTGAACGGGTTGCAGGAAAATCTTTTAGTCTGGATTCTCAGTCTGTTTTCTAGTGCCGGTTTGAAATTCCTGCAGTTTTCACTGTAAAACCGAGTTGGAACTCGGACCTCCTTATATATATTTATGGAGTGGATTTTGCATCTGAAAAGAAACTTTGTGTTCCCAACAAGTTAGGTGAAGGACGGCTTTCACACACACTTATCTCTCAGAAATGAGCATGTGGAGAGACGTTCGTTCATCTAGCACGAAGTGAACGATTTGCAGGAGAAACTTTTATTCTGGTATCTCTGTCTGTTTCCTAGTGCCGGTTTGAAGTTCCTGCAGTTTTCACTGTAAAACCGAGTTGGAGCTAGTACTTCCACATATATATTATGGAGTGGAGTTTGCAACTGAAAAGAAACTTTGTGTTCCCAACAAGCTAGTTGAAAGCCGGCTTTCACTCACACTTATCTCTCAGAACTGAGCATGTGGAGAGACGTTCGTTTATCTAGCACAAAGGGAACGGTTTGCAGGAGATACTTTTACTCTTTATTCTAAGTCTGTTTCCTAGTGCCGGTTTGAAGTTCCTGCATTTTTCACTGTAAATCCGTGTTGGAGCTAGTACCTCCCCATATATATCTATGGAGTGGAGTTTACAAGTGGAAAGAAACTATGTGTTCCCAACAAGCTAGGTGAAGGACGGCTTTCACACACACTTATCTCTCAGAACTGAGCAAGTGGAGAGACGTACGTTCATGTAGCACAAAGGGAACGGGTTGCAGGAGAAACTTTTACTCTGGTTTCTCAGTCTGTTTCCTAGTGCCGGTTTGAAGTTCCTGCAGTTTTCAGTGTAAAACCGAGTTCGAACACGTACCTCCTCATATAAAAGTATAGAGTGGATTTGGCATCTGAAAAGAAACTTTGTGTTCCCAACAAGTTATTTGAAGGACGGCTTTCACACACACTTATCTCTCAGAAATGAGCATGTGGAGAGACGTTCGTTTATCTAGCACAAAGGGAACGGTTTGCAGGAGAAACTTTTACTCTGGATTCTAAGTCTGTTTCCTAGTGCCGGTTTGAAGTTCCTGCAGTTTTCACTGTAAAACCGTTTTGTAGCTAGTACCTCCCCATATATAACTATGGAGTGGAGTTTGCAAGTGAAAAGGAACTATGTGTTCCCAACAAGCTAGATGAAGGACGGATTTCACACACACTTTTCTCTCAGAACTGAGCAAGTGGAGAGAGTTACGTTCATGTAGCACAAAGGGAACGGGTTGCAGGAGAAACTTTTACTCTGGTTTCTCAGTCTGTTTCCTAGTGCCGGTTTGAAGTTCCTGCAGTTTTCAGTGTAAAACCGAGTTCGAACACGTACCTCCTCATATATATGTATAGAGTGGATTTTGCATCTGAAAAGAAACTTTGTGTTCCCAACAAGTTATTTGAAGGACCGCTTTCACACACACTTATCTCTCATAAATGAGTATGTGGAGAGACGTTCGTTCATCTAGCACGAAGTGAACGATTTCTAGGGGAAACTTTTACTCTGTTATCTCTGTCTGTTTCCTAGTGCCGGTTTGAATTTCCTGCAGTTTTCACTATAAAACTGAGTTGGAGCTAGTACCTCCCCATATATATGTATGGAATGGACTTTGCAACTGAAAAGAAACTTTGTGTTTCCAACAAGCTAGTTGAAGGGCGCCTTTCACACACACTTTTCTCTCAGAACTGAGCATGTGGAGAGACGTTCATTCAACTAGCACAAAGGGAACGGGTTGCAGGAGAATCTTTTACTCTGCTTTCTTAGTCTGTTTCCTAGTGCCGGTTTGAAGTTCCTGCAGTTTTCACTGTAAAACCGAGTTTGAGCTAGTACCTCCCCATATATATGTATGGAGTGGAGTTTGCAACTAAAAAGAAACTTTGTGTTTCCAACAAGCTAGTTGAATGACGGCTTTCACACACACTTATCTCTCAGAAATGAGCATGTGGAGAGACGTTCGTTCATCTAGCACAAAGGGAACGGGTTGCAAGCGCATCTTATACTCTGGTTTCTCAGTCTGTTTCCTAGTGCCGGTTTGAAGTTCGTGCAGTTTTCACTCTAAACCTGAGTTGGAGCTAGTACCTACCCATATATATGTATGGATTGGAGTATGCATGTGAAAAAAAAATTGTGTTCCCAACAAGCTAGGTGAAGGACGGCTTTCACACACACTTATATCTCAGAACTGAGCATGTGGAGAGACGTTCTTTCATGTAGCAAAATGTGAACGGGTTGCAGGAAAATCTTTTAGTCTGGATTCTCAGTCTGTTTTCTAGTGCCGGTTTGAAATTCCTGCAGTTTTCACTGTAAAACCGAGTTGGAAATCGGACCTCCTTATATATATTTATGGAGTGGATTTTGCATCTGAAAAGAAACTTTGTGTTCCCAACAAGTTAGGTGAAGGACGGCTTTCACACACACTTATCTCTCAGAAATGAGCATGTGGAGAGACGTTCGTTCATCTAGCACGAAGTGAACGATTTGCAGGAGAAACTTTTATTCTGGTATCTCTGTCTGTTTCCTAGTGCCGGTTTGAAGTTCCTGCAGTTTTCACTGTAAAACCGAGTTGGAGCTAGTACTTCCACATATATATTATGGAGTGGAGTTTGCAACTGAAAAGAAACTTTGTGTTCCCAACAAGCTAGTTGAAAGCCGGCTTTCACTCACACTTATCTCTCAGAACTGAGCATGTGGAGAGACGTTCGTTTATCTAGCACAAAGGGAACGGTTTGCAGGAGATACTTTTACTCTTTATTCTAAGTCTGTTTCCTAGTGCCGGTTTGAAGTTCCTGCATTTTTCACTGTAAATCCGTGTTGGAGCTAGTACCTCCCCATATATATCTATGGAGTGGAGTTTACAAGTGGAAAGAAACTATGTGTTCCCAACAAGCTAGGTGAAGGACGGCTTTCACACACACTTATCTCTCAGAACTGAGCAAGTGGAGAGACGTACGTTCATGTAGCACAAAGGGAACGGGTTGCAGGAGAAACTTTTACTCTGGTTTCTCAGTCTGTTTCCTAGTGCCGGTTTGAAGTTCCTGCAGTTTTCAGTGTAAAACCGAGTTCGAACACGTACCTCCTCATATAAAAGTATAGAGTGGATTTGGCATCTGAAAAGAAACTTTGTGTTCCCAACATGTTATTTGAAGGACGGCTTTCACACACACTTATCTCTCAGAAATGAGCATGTGGAGAGACGTTCGTTCATCTAGCACGAAGTGAACAATTTGCAGGAGAAACTTTTACTCTGGTATCTCTGTCTGTTTCCTAGTGCCGTTTTAAATTTCCTGCAGTTTTCACTATAAAACGGAGTTGGAGCTAGTACCTCCCCATATATATGTATGGAATGGGGTTTGCAACTGAAAAGAAACTTTGTGTTTCCAACAAGCTAGTTGAAGGGCGCCTTTCACACACAATTATCTCTCAGAACTGAGCATGTGGAGAGACGTTCATTCATCTAGCACAAAGGGAACGGGTTGCAGGAGAATCTTTTACTCTGCTTTCTCAGTCTGTTTCCTAGTGCCGGTTTGAAGTTCCTGCAATTTTCACTGTAAAACCGAATTTGAGCTAGTACCTCCCATATATATGTATGGAGTGGAGTTTGCAACTGAAAAGAAACTTTGTGTTCCCAACAAGCTAGGTGAAGGACGGCTTTCACACACACTTATCTCTCAGAACTGAGCATGTGGAGAGACGTTCGTTGATGTAGCAAAATGTGAACGGGTTGCAGGAAAATCTTTTAATCTGGTTTCTCAGTCTGTTTCCTAGTGCCGGTTTGAAATTCCTGCAGTTTTCACTGTAAAACCGAGATGGAAATCGTACCTCCTCATATATATGTATGGAGTGGATTTTGCATCTGAAAAGAAACTTTGTGTTCCCAACAAGTTAGGTGAAGGACGGCTTTCACACACACTTATCTCTCAGAAATGAGCATGTGGAGAGACGTTCGTTCATCTAGCACGAAAAAAAAGAATTGCAGGAGAAACTTTTACTCTGGTATCTCTGTCTGTTTCCTAGTGCCGGTTTGAAGTTCCTGCAGTTTTCACTGTAAAACCGATTTGGAGCTAGTACCTCCCCATATATATGTAAGGAGTGGAGTGTGCATCTGAAAAGAAACTTTGTTTTCCCCACAAGCTAGGTGAAGGACGGCTTTCACACACACTTATCTCTCAGAACTGAGCATGTGGAGAGACGTTCGTTAATCTAGCACAAAGGGAAGGGGTTGCAGGAGAAACTTTTACTCTGGTTTCTCAGTCTGTTTCCTAGTGCCGGTTTGAAGTTCCTGCAGTTTTCCCTGTAAAAACGAGTTGGAGCTAGTACCTCCATATATATATTATGGAGTGGAGTTTGCAACTGAAAAGAAACTTTGTGTTTCCAACAAGCTAGTTTAAGGGCGCCTTTCACACACATTTTTCTTTCAGAACTGAGCATTTGGAGAGACGTTCATTCATCTAGCACAAAGGGAACGGGTTGCAGGAGAATCTTTTACTCTGCTTTCTCAGTCTGTTTCCTAGTGCCGGTTTGAAATTCCTGCAGTTTTCACTGTAAAACCGAGTTGGAACTCGTACCTCCTCATATATATGTATGGAGTGGATTTTACATCTGAAAAAAAACTTTGTGTTCCCAACAAGTTAGGTGAAGGACGGCTTTCACACACACTTATCTCTCAGAAATGAGCATGTGGAGAGACGTTCGTTCATCTAGCACAAAATGAACGATTTGCAGGAGAAACTTTTATTCTGGTATTTCTGTCTGTTTCCTAGTGCCGGTTGGAAGTTCCTGCAGTTTTCACTGTAAAACCGAGTTGGAGCTAGTACCTCCCCGTATATATGTAAGGAGTGGAGTGTGCATCTGAAAAGAAACTTTGTGTTCCCCACAAGCTAGGTGAAGGACGGCTTTCACACACACTTATCTCTCAGAACTGAGCATGTGGAGAGACGTTCGTTTATCTAGCACAAAGGGAACGGTTTGCAGGAGAAACTTTTACTCTGGATTCTAAGTCTGTTTCCTAGTGCCGGTTTGAAGTTCCTGCAGTTTTCACTGTAAAACCGATTTGGAGCTAGTACCTCCCCATATATATTTATGGAGTGGATTTTGCATCTGAAAAGAAACTTTGTGTTCCCAACAAGTTAATTGAAGGACGGCTTTCACACACACTTATCTCTCAGAAATGAGCATGTGGAGAGACGTTCGTTCATCTAGCACAAAGGGAACGGGTTGCAAGCGAATCATATACTCGGGTTTCTCAGTCTGTTTCCTAGTGCCGGTTTGATGTTCGTGCAGTTTTCACTCTGAAACTGAGTTGGAGCTAGTACCTACCCATATATATGTATGGATTGGAGTATGCATCTGAAAAAAACTTTGTGTTCCCAACAAGCTAGGTGAAGGACGGTTTCACACACACTTATCTCTCAGAACTGAGCATGTGGAGAGACGTTCGTTGATGTAGCAAAATGTGAACGGGTTGCAGGAAAATCTTTTAGTCTGGTTTCTCAGTCTGTTTCCTAGTGCCGGTTTGAAATTCCTGCAGTTTTCACTGTAAAACCGAGATGGAAATCGTACCTCCTCATATATATGTATGGAGTGGATTTTGCATCTGAAAAGAAACTTTGTGTTCCCAACAAGTTAGGTGAAGGACGGCTTTCACACACACTTATCTCTCAGAAATGAGCATGTGGAGAGACGTTCGTTCATCTAGCACGAAAAAAAAGAATTGCAGGAGAAACTTTTACTCTGGTATCTCTGTCTGTTTCCTAGTGCCGGTTTGAAGTTCCTGCAGTTTTCACTGTAAAACCGAGTTGGAGCTAGTACCTCCCCATATATATGTAAGGAGTGGAGTGTGCATCTGAAAAGAAACTTTGTTTTCCCCACAAGCTAGGTGAAGGACGGCTTTCACACACACTTATCTCTCAGAACTGAGCATGTGGAGAGACGTTCGTTAATCTAGCACAAAGGGAAGGGGTTGCAGGAGAAACTTTTACTCTGGTTTCTCAGTCTGTTTCCTAGTGCCGGTTTGAAGTTCCTGCAGTTTTCCCTGTAAAAACGAGTTGGAGCTAGTACCTCCACATATATATTATGGAGTGGAGTTTGCAACTGAAAAGAAACTTTGTGTTTCCAACAAGCTAGTTTAAGGGCGCCTTTCACACACATTTTTCTTTCAGAACTGAGCATTTGGAGAGACGTTCATTCATCTAGCACAAAGGGAACGGGTTGCAGGAGAAACTTTTACTCTGCTTTCTCAGTCTGTTTCCTAGTGCCGGTTTGAAATTCCTGCAGTTTTCACTGTAAAACCGAGTTGGAACTCGTACCTCCTCATATATATGTATGGAGTGGATTTTACATCTGAAAAAAAACTTTGTGTTCCCAACAAGTTATTTGAAGGACGGCTTTCACACACACTTATCTCTCAGAAATGAGCATGTGGAGAGACGTTCGTTCATCTAGCACAAAGTGAACGATTTGCAGGAGAAACTTTTATTCTGGTATTTATGTCTGTTTCCTAGTGCCGGTTGGAAGTTCCTGCAGTTTTCACTGTAAAACCGAGTTGGAGCTAGTACCTCCCCGTATATATGTAAGGAGTGGAGTGTGCATCTGAAATGAAAATTTGTGTTCCCCACAAGCTAGGTGAAGGACGGCTTTCACACACACTTATCTCTCAGAACTGAGCATGTGGAGAGACGTTCGTTAATCTAGCACAAAGGGAAGGGGTTGCAGGAGAAACTTTTACTCTGGTTTCTCTGTCTGTTTCCTAGTGCCGGTTTGAAGTTCCTGCAGTTTTCCCTGTAAAAACGAGTTGGAGCTAGTACCTCCACATATATATTATGGACTGGAGTTTGCAACTGAAAAGAAATTTTTGTTCCCTACAAGCTAGTTGAAGGACGGCTTTCACACACTTATCTCTCAGAACTGAGCATGTGGAGAGACGTTCGTTTATCTAGCACAAAGGGAACGGTTTGCAGGAGAAATTTTTACTCTGGATTCTAAGTCTGTTTCCTAGTGCCGGTTTGAAGTTCCTGCAGTTTTCACTGTAAAACCGAGTTGGAACTCGTAACTCCTCATATATATCTATGGAGTGGATTTTACATCTGAAAAGAAACTTTGTGTTCCCAACAAGTTAGGTGAACGACGGCTTTCACACACACTTATCTCTCAGAACTGAGCATGTGGAGAGACGTTCGTTCATCTAGCACAAAGGGAACGGGTTGCAGGAGAAACTTTTATTCTGGTATCTCTGTCTGTTTCCTAGTGCCGGTTTGAAGTTCCTGCAGTTTTCACTGTAAAACCGAGTTGGAGCTAGTACCTCCCCGTATATATGTATGGAGTGGAGTTTGCAACTGAAAAGAAACATTGTGTTTCCAACAAGCTACGTTAAGGGCGGCTTTCACACACACTTATCTCTCAGAACTGAGCATGTGGATAGATATTCGTTCACGTAGCACAAAGGGAACAAGTTGCAGGAGAAACTTTTACTCTGGTTTCTCAGTCTGTTTCCTAGTGCCGGTTTGAAATTCCTGCAGTTTTCACTGTAAAACCGAGTTGGAGCTTGTACCTCCCCATATATATTTATGGAGTGGAGTTTGTAACTGAAAAGAAACTTTGTGTTTCCAACAATCTAGGTGAAGGGCGGCTTTCACACACACTTTTCTCTCAGAACTGAGCATGTGGAGAGACGTTCATTCATGTAGCACAATGGGAACGGGTTGCAGGAGAATCTTTTACTCTGCTTTCTCAGTCTGTTTCCTAGTGCCGGTTTGAAGTTCCTGCAGTTTTCACTGTAAAACCGAGTTTGAGCTAGTACCTCCCCATATATATGTATGGAGTGGAGATTGCAAATAAAAAGAAACTTTGTGTTTCCAACAAGCTAGTTGAATGACGGCTTTCACACACACTTATCTCTCAGAAATGAGCATGTGGAGAGACGTTCATTCATCTAGCACAAAGGGAACGGGTTGCAAGCGAACCTTATACTCTGGTTTCTCAGTCTGTTTCCTAGTGCCGGGTTGAAGTTCGTGCAGTTTTCACTCTAAAACTGATTTGGAGCTAGTACCTACCCATATATATGTATGGATTGGAGTATGCATGTGAAAAAAATATTGTGTTCCCAACAAGCTAGTTGAAGGACGGCTTTCACACACACTTATCTCTCAGAAATGAGCATGTGGAGAGACGTTCGTTCATCTAGCCCAAAGGGAACGGGTTGCAGGAAAAACTTTTACTCTGGTTTCTCAGTCTGTTTCCTAGTGACGGTTTGAAGTTCATGCAGTTTTCACTGTAAAACTGATTTGGAGCTAGTACCTACCCATATATATGTATGGAGTGGAGTATGCATCTGAAAAGATCTTTGTGTTCCCAACAAGCTAGGTGAAGGACGGCTTTCACACACACTTATCTCTCAGAACTGAGCATGTGGAGAAAAGTTCGTTCATCTAGCACAATGGGAACGGGTTGAAGGAGAATCTATTCACTGGTTTCTCAGTCTGTTTCCTAGTGCCGGTTTGATGTTCCTGCAATTTTCACTGTAAAATCGATTTGGAGCTTGTACTTCCCCATATATATGTAAGGAGTGGAGTTTGCATCTGAAAAGAAACTTTGATTTTCCCAACAAGTTAGGTGAAGGACGGCTTTCACACACACTTATCTCTCAGAAATGAGCATGTGGAGAGACGTTCGTTCATCTAGCACAAAGTGAACGATTTGCAGGAGAAACTTTTATTCTGGTATTTCTGTCTGTTTCCTAGTGCCGGTTGGAAGTTCCTGCAGTTTTCACTGTAAAACCGAGTTGGAGCTAGTACCTCCCCGTATATATGTAAGGAGTGGAGTGTGCATCTGAAAAGAAACTTTGTGTTCCCCACAAGCTAGGTGAAGGACGGCTTTCACACACACTTATCTCTCAGAACTGAGCATGTGTAGAGACGTTCGTTAATCTAGCACAAAGGGAAGGGGTTGCAGGAGAAACTTTTACTCTGGTTTCTCTGTCTGTTTCCTAGTGCCGGTTTGAAGTTCCTGCAGTTTTCCCTGTAAAAACGAGTTGGAGCTAGTACCTCCACATATATATTATGGACTGGAGTTTGCAACTGAAAAGAAACTTTTTGTTCCCTACAAGCTAGTTGAAGGACGGCTTTCACACACTTATCTCTCAGAACTGAGCATGTGGAGAGACGTTCGTTTATCTAGCACAAAGGGAACGGTTTGCAGGAGAAACTTTTACTCTGGATTCTAAGTCTGTTTCCTAGTGCCGGTTTGAAGTTCCTGCAGTTTTCACTGTAAAACCGATTTGGAGCTAGTACCTCCCCATATATATTTATGGAGTGGATTTTGCATCTGAAAAGAAACTTTGTGTTCCCAACAAGTTAATTGAAGGACGGCTTTCACACACACTTATCTCTCAGAAATGAGCATGTGGAGAGACGTTCGTTCATCTAGCACAAAGGGAACGGGTTGCAAGCGAATCATATACTCGGGTTTCTCAGTCTGTTTCCTAGTGCCGGTTTGATGTTCGTGCAGTTTTCACTCTGAAACTGATTTGGAGCTAGTACCTACCCATATATATGTATGGATTGGAGTATGCATCTGAAAAAAACTTTGTGTTCCCAACAAGCTAGGTGAAGGACGGTTTCACACACACTTATCTCTCAGAACTGAGCATGTGGAGAGACGTTCGTTGATGTAGCAAAATGTGAACGGGTTGCAGGAAAATCTTTTAGTCTGGTTTCTCAGTCTGTTTCCTAGTGCCGGTTTGAAATTCCTGCAGTTTTCACTGTAAAACCGAGATGGAAATCGTACCTCCTCATATATATGTATGGAGTGGATTTTGCATCTGAAAAGAAACTTTGTGTTCCCAACAAGTTAGGTGAAGGACGGCTTTCACACACACTTATCTCTCAGAAATGAGCATGTGGAGAGACGTTCGTTCATCTAGCACGAAAAAAAAGAATTGCAGGAGAAACTTTTACTCTGGTATCTCTGTCTGTTTCCTAGTGCCGGTTTGAAGTTCCTGCAGTTTTCACTGTAAAACCGAGTTGGAGCTAGTACCTCCCCATATATATGTAAGGAGTGGAGTGTGCATCTGAAAAGAAACTTTGTTTTCCCCACAAGCTAGGTGAAGGACGGCTTTCACACACACTTATCTCTCAGAACTGAGCATGTGGAGAGACGTTCGTTAATCTAGCACAAAGGGAAGGGGTTGCAGGAGAAACTTTTACTCTGGTTTCTCAGTCTGTTTCCTAGTGCCGGTTTGAAGTTCCTGCAGTTTTCCCTGTAAAAACGAGTTGGAGCTAGTACCTCCACATATATATTATGGAGTGGAGTTTGCAACTGAAAAGAAACTTTGTGTTTCCAACAAGCTAGTTTAAGGGCGCCTTTCACACACATTTTTCTTTCAGAACTGAGCATTTGGAGAGACGTTCATTCATCTAGCACAAAGGGAACGGGTTGCAGGAGAAACTTTTACTCTGCTTTCTCAGTCTGTTTCCTAGTGCCGGTTTGAAATTCCTGCAGTTTTCACTGTAAAACCGAGTTGGAACTCGTACCTCCTCATATATATGTATGGAGTGGATTTTACATCTGAAAAAAAACTTTGTGTTCCCAACAAGTTATTTGAAGGACGGCTTTCACACACACTTATCTCTCAGAAATGAGCATGTGGAGAGACGTTCGTTCATCTAGCACAAAGTGAACGATTTGCAGGAGAAACTTTTATTCTGGTATTTATGTCTGTTTCCTAGTGCCGGTTGGAAGTTCCTGCAGTTTTCACTGTAAAACCGAGTTGGAGCTAGTACCTCCCCGTATATATGTAAGGAGTGGAGTGTGCATCTGAAATGAAACTTTGTCTTCCCCACAAGCTAGGTGAAGGACGGCTTTCACACACACTTATCTCTCAGAACTTAGCATGTGGAGAGACGTTCGTTAATCTAGCACAAAGGGAAGGGGTTGCAGGAGAAACTTTTACTCTGGTTTCTCTGTCTGTTTCCTAGTGCCGGTTTGAAGTTCCTGCAGTTTTCCCTGTAAAAACGAGTTGGAGCTAGTACCTCCACATATATATTATGGACTGGAGTTTGCAACTGAAAAGAAACTTTTTGTTCCCTACAAGCTAGTTGAAGGACGGCTTTCACACACTTATCTCTCAGAACTGAGCATGTGGAGAGACGTTCGTTTATCTAGCACAAAGGGAACGGTTTGCAGGAGAAACTTTTACTCTGGATTCTAAGTCTGTTTCCTAGTGCCGGTTTGAAGTTCCTGCAGTTTTCACTGTAAAACCGAGTTGGAACTCGTAACACCTCATATATATCTATGGAGTGGATTTTACATCTGAAAAGAAACTTTGTGTTCCCAACAAGTTAGGTGAACGACGGCTTTCACACACACTTATCTCTCAGAACTGAGCATGTGGAGAGACGTTCGTTCATCTAGCACAAAGGGAACGGGTTGCAGGAGAAACTTTTATTCTGGTATCTCTGTCTGTTTCCTAGTGCCGGTTTGAAGTTCCTGCAGTTTTCACTGTAAAACCGAGTTGGAGCTAGTACCTCCCCGTATATATGTATGGAGTGGAGTTTGCAACTGAAAAGAAACATTGTGTTTCCAACAAGCTACGTTAAGGGCGGCTTTCACACACACTTATCTCTCAGAACTGAGCATGTGGATAGATATTCGTTCACGTAGCACAAAGGGAACAAGTTGCAGGAGAAACTTTTACTCTGGTTTCTCAGTCTGTTTCCTAGTGCCGGTTTGAAATTCCTGCAGTTTTCACTGTAAAACCGAGTTGGAGCTTGTACCTCCCCATATATATTTATGGAGTGGAGTTTGTAACTGAAAAGAAACTTTGTGTTTCCAACAATCTAGGTGAAGGGCGGCTTTCACACACACTTTTCTCTCAGAACTGAGCATGTGGAGAGACGTTCATTCATGTAGCACAATGGGAACGGGTTGCAGGAGAATCTTTTACTCTGCTTTCTCAGTCTGTTTCCTAGTGCCGGTTTGAAGTTCCTGCAGTTTTCACTGTAAAACCGAGTTTGAGCTAGTACCTCCCCATATATATGTATGGAGTGGAGATTGCAAATAAAAAGAAACTTTGTGTTTCCAACAAGCTAGTTGAATGACGGCTTTCACACACACTTATCTCTCAGAAATGAGCATGTGGAGAGACGTTCATTCATCTAGCACAAAGGGAACGGGTTGCAAGCGAACCTTATACTCTGGTTTCTCAGTCTGTTTCCTAGTGCCGGGTTGAAGTTCGTGCAGTTTTCACTCTAAAACTGATTTGGAGCTAGTACCTACCCATATATATGTATGGATTGGAGTATGCATGTGAAAAAAATATTGTGTTCCCAACAAGCTAGTTGAAGGACGGCTTTCACACACACTTATCTCTCAGAAATGAGCATGTGGAGAGACGTTCGTTCATCTAGCCCAAAGGGAACGGGTTGCAGGAAAAACTTTTACTCTGGTTTCTCAGTCTGTTTCCTAGTGCCGGTTTGAAGTTCATGCAGTTTTCACTGTAAAACTGATTTGGAGCTAGTACCTACCCATATATATGTATGGATTGGAGTATACATCTGAAAAGATCTTTGTGTTCCCAACAAGCTAGGTGAAGGACGGCTTTCACACACACTTATCTCTCAGAACTGAGCATGTGGAGAAAAGTTCGTTCATCTAGCACAATGGGAACGGGTTGAAGGAGAATCTATTCACTGGTTTCTCAGTCTGTTTCCTAGTGCCGGTTTGATGTTCCTGCAATTTTCACTGTAAAATCGATTTGGAGCTTGTACTTCCCCATATATATGTAAGGAGTGGAGTTTGCATCTGAAAAGAAACTTTGATTTTCCCAACAAGTTAGGTGAAGGACGGCTTTCACACACACTTATCTCTCAGAAATGAGCATGTGGAGAGACGTTCGTTCATCTAGCACAAGGGGATCGGTTTGCAGGAGAAAATTTTACTGTGGTTTCCTAGTCTGTTTCCTAGTGCAGGATTGAAGTTCCTGCAGTTTTCACTGTAAAACCGAGTTGGAGCTAGTACCTACCCATATATATGTATGCAGTGTAGTTTGCATCTGAAAAGAAACTTTGTGTTCCCAACAAGCTAGTTGTAGGACGGCTTTCACGCACAGTTATCTTTCAGAAATGAGCATGTGGAAAGACGTTCGTTCATCTAGCACGAAGGGAACGGGTTGCAGGGGAATCTATTCACTGGTTTCTCAGTCTGTTTCCTAGTGCCGGATTAATGTTCCTGTAGTTTTCACTGTAAAACCGAGTTGGAACACGTACCTCCTCATATATATGTATGGAGTGGATTTTGCATCTGAAAAGATACTTTGTGTTCCCAACAAGTTAGATGAAGGACGGCTTTTACACACACTTATCTCTCAGAAATGAGCATGTGGAGAGACGTTCGTTCATCTAGCACAAAGGGAACGGGTTGCAGGGGAATCTTTTACTCTGGTTTCTCAGTCTGTTTCCTAGTGCCGGTTTGAAGTTACTGTAGTTTTCACTGTAAAAACGATTTGGAGCTAGTATCTCCCCATATATATGTAAGGAGTGGAGTGTGCATCTGAAAAGAAACTTTGTGTTCCCCACAAGCTAGGTTAAGGACGGCTTTCACACACATTTATCTCTCAGAACTGAGCATGTGGAGAGACGTTCATTAATCTAGCACAAAGGGAAGGGGTTGCAGGAAAATCTTTTACTCTGGTTTGTCAGTCTGTTTCCTAGTGCCAGTTTGACGTTCCTGTAGTTTTCACTGTAAAACCGAGTTGGAGCTAGTACCTCCCCATATATATGTATGGAGTGGTGTTTGCTACTGAAAAGAAACTTTGTGTTCCCAACAAGCTTGTTGAAGGACGGCTTTCACACACACTTATCTCTCAGAAATGAGCACGTGGAGAGTCGTTCGTTCATCTAGCACAACTGGAACAGGTTGCAGGGGAAACTTTTACTCTGATTTCTCAGTCTGTTTCCTAGTTACGGTTTGATGTTCCTGCAGTTTTCCCTGTAAAAACGAGTTGGAGCTAGTACCTCCACATATATATTATGGTGTGGAGTTTGCAACTGAAAAGAAATATTTGTTCCCAACAAGCTAGTTGAAGGACGGCTTTCACACACACTTATCTCTCAAAACTGAGCATGTGGAGGGACGTTCTTTTATCTAGCACAAAGGGAACGGTTTGCAGGAGAAACTTTTACTCTGGATTCTAAGTCTGTTTCCTAGTGCCGGTTTGAAGTTCCTGCAGTTTTCACTGTAAAACCGAGTTGGAGCTATTACCTCCCTTTATATATGTATGGAGTGGATTTTGCATCTGAAAAGAAACTTTGTGTTCCCAACAAGTTAATTGAAGGACGGCTTTCACACACACTTATCTCTCAGAAATGAGCATGTGGAGAGACGTTCGTTCATCTAGCACGAAGTGAACGATTTGCAGGGGAAACTTTAACTCTGGTATCTCTGTCTGTTTCCTAGTGCCGGTTTGAATTTCCTGCAGTTTTCACTATAAAACGGAGTTTGAGCTAGTACCTCCCCATATATATGTATGGAATGGAGTTTGCAACTCAAAAGAAACTTTGTGTTTCCAACAAGCAAGTTGAAGGGCGCCTTTCACACACACTTTTCTCTCAGAACTGAGCATGTGGAGAGACGTTCATTCATCTAGCACAAAGGGAACGGGTTGCAGGAGAATATTTTACTCTGTTTTTTCAGTCTGTTTCCTAGTGCTGGTTTGAAGTTCCTGCAGTTTTCACTGTAAAACCGAGTTTGAGCTAGTACCTCCCCATATATATGTATGGAGTGGAGTTTGCAACTGAAAAGAAACTTTGTGTTTCCAACAAGCTAGTTGAATGACGGCTTTCACACACACTTATCTCTCAGAAATGAGCATGTGGAGAGACGTTCGTTCATCTAGCACAAAGGGAACGGGTTGCAAGCGAATCATATACTCGGGTTTCTCAGTCTGTTTCCTAGTGCCGGTTTGATGTTCGTGCAGTTTTCACTCTAAAACTGAGTTGTAGCTAGTACCTACCCATATATATGTATGGATTGGAGTATGCATCTGAAAAAAACTTTGTGTTCCCAACAAGCTAGGTGAAGGACGGCTTTCACACACACTTATCTCTCAGAACTGAGCATGTGGAGAGACGTTCGTTCATGTAGCAAAATGTGAACGGGTTGCAGGAAAATCTTTAATCTGGTTTCTCAGTCTGTTTCCTAGTGCCGGTTTGAAATTCCTGCAGTTTTCCCTGTAAAAACGAGTTGGAGCTAGTACCTCCACATATATATTACGGAGTGGAGTTTGCAACTGAAAAGAAACTTTTTGTTCCCAACAAGATAGTTGAAGGACGGCTTTCACACACTTATCTCTCAGAACTGAGCATGTGGAGAGACGTTCGTTTATCTAGCACAAAGGGAACGGTTTGCAGGAGAAACTTTTACTCTGGATTCTAAGTCTGTTTCCTAGTGCCGGTTTGAAGTTCCTGCAGTATTCACTGTAAAACCGATTTGGAGCTAGTACTTCCCCATATATATTTATGGAGTGGATTTTGCATCTGAAAAGAAACTTTGTGTTCCCAACAAGTTAATTGAAGTACGGCTTTCACACACAATTATCTCTCAGAAATGAGCATGTGGAGAGACGTTCGTTCATCTAGCGCGAAATGAACGATTTGCAGGGGAAACTTTTTCTCTGGTATCTCTGTCTGTTTCCTAGTGCCGGTTTGAAATTCCTGCAGTTTTCACTGTAAAACCGAGTTGGAGCTTGTACCTCCCCATATATATTTATAGAATGGAGTTTGTAACTGAAAAGAAACTTTGTGTTTCCAACAAGCTTGGTGAATGACGGCTTTCACACACACTTATCTCTCAGAACTGAGCATGTGGAGAGACGTTCGTTTATCTAGCACAAAAGGAACGGTTTGCAGGAGAAACTTTTACTCTGGATTCTAAGTCTGTTTCCTAGTGCCGGTTTGAAGTTCCTGCAGTTTTCACTGTAAAACAGTTTTGGAGCTACTACCTCCCCATATATATCTATGGAGTGGAGTTTGCAAGTGGAAAGAAACTATGTGTTCCCAACAAGCTAGGTGAAGGACGGCATTCACACACACTTTTCTCTCAGAACTGAGCAAGTGGAGAGACTTACGTTCATGTAGCACAAAGGGAACGGGTTGCAGGAGAAACTTTTACTCTGGTTTCTCAGTCTGTTTCCTAGTGCCGGTTTGAAGTTCCTGCAGTTTTCAGTGTAAAACCGAGTTCGAACACGTACCTCCTCATATATATGTATAGAGTGGATTTTGCATCTGAAAAGAAACTATGTGTTCCCAACAAGTTATTTGAAGGACGGCTTTCACACACACTTATCTCTCAGAAATGAGCATGTGGAGAGACGTTCGTTCATCTAGCACGAAGTGAACGATTTGTAGGGGAAACTTTTACTCTGGTATCTCTGTCAGTTTCCTAGTGCCGGTTTGAATTTCCTGCAGTTTTCACTATAAAACGGAGTTGGAGCTAGTACCTCCCCATAAATATGTATGGAATGGAGTTTGCAACTGAAAAGAAACTTTGTGTTTCCAACAAGCAAGTTGAAGGGCGCCTTTCAAACACACTTTTCTCTCAGAACTGAGCATGTGGAGAGACGTTCATTCATCTAGCACAAAGGGAAAGGGTTGATGGGGAATCTTTTACTCTGCTTTCTCAGTCTGTTTCCTAGTGCCGGTTTGAAGTTCCTGCAGTTTTCACTGTAAAACCGAGTTTGAGCTAGTACCTCCCCATATATATGTATGGAGTGGAGTTTGCAACTAAAAAGAAACTTTGTGTTTCCAACATGCTAGTTGAATGACGGCTTTCACACACACTTATCTCTCAGAAATGAGCATGTGGAGAGACGTTCGTTCATCTAGCACAAAGGGAACGGGTTGCAAGCGAATCTTATACTCTGGTTTCTCAGTCTGTTTCCTAGTGCCGGTTTGAAGTTCCTGCAGTTTTCACTGTAAAACCGAGTTCGAACACGTACCTCCTCATATATATGTATAGAGTGGATTTTGCATCTGAAAAGAAACTTTGTGTTCCCAACAAGTTATTTGAAGGACGGCTTTCACACACACTTATCTCTCATAAATGAGCATGTGGAGAGACGTTCGTTCATCTAGCACGAAGTGAACGATTTCTAGGGGAAACTTTTACTCTGTTATCTCTGTCTGTTTCCTAGTGCTGGTTTGAATTTCCTGCAGTTTTCACTATAAAACGGAGTTGTTGCTAGTACCTCCCCATATATATGTATGGAATGGAGTTTGCAACTGAAAAGAAACTTTGTGTTTCCAACAAGTTAGTTGAAGGGCGCCTTTCACACACACTTTTCTCTCAGAACTGAGCATGTGGAGAGACGTTCATTCATCTAGCACAAAGGGAACGGTTTGCAGGAGAATCTTTTACTCTGCTTTCTCAGTCTGTTTCCTAGTGCCGGTTTGAAGTTCCTGCAGTTTTCACTCTAAAACCGAGTTTGAGCTAGTACTTCCCCATATATATGTATGGAGTGGAGTTTGCAACTGAAAAGAAACTTTGATTTTCCCAACAAGCTAGTTGAAGGACGGCTTTCAAACACACTTTTCTCTCAGAACAGAGCATGTCGAGAGACGTTCGTTTATCTAGCACAAAAGGAACGGTGTGCAGGAGAAACTTTTACTCTGGATTCTAAGTCTGTTTCCTTGTGCCGGTTTGAAGTTCCTGCAGTTTTCACTGTAAAACCGTGTTGGAGCTAGTACCTCCCCATATATATCTATGGAGTGGAATTTGCAAGTGAAAAGAAACAATGTGCTCCCAACAAGCTAGGTGAATGACGGCGTTCACACACACTTATCTCTCAAAAATGAGGATGTGGAGAAACGTTCGTTCATCTAGCACAAAGGGAACGGGTTGCAGGGGAATTTTTTACTCTGGTTTCTCAGTCTGTTTCCTAGTGCCGGTTTGAAGTTCGTGCAGTTTTCACTGTAAAACTGAGTTGGAGCTAGTACCTACCCATATATATGTAAGGAGTGGAGTTTGCATCTGAAAAAAACTTTGTGTTCCAAACAAGCTAGTTGAAGGACGGCATTCACACACATTTATCTCTCGGAACTGAGCATGTGGAGAGATGTTCGTTCATTTAGCACAAAGGGAAAGGGTTGCAGGAGAAACATTTACTCTGGTTTCTCAGTCTGTTTCCTAGTGCCGGTTTAAAGTTACTGCAATTTTCACTGTAAAACCG